>NW_026125052.1:19535000-20837500 GCF_943737965.1 Phodopus roborovskii | reverse complement strand
ACACACACACACACACACACACACACACACACACACACACGAGTGTTGTGTATATATGAGTGAGTGAGTGTGTATGTAGTGCATGAGTACATAAATGCTGTTTCACAGGAGATGTCTGCCTTACCCTTTGTGAAAAGGTCTCTCACAAGGTCCTGGGGCTTGTCAACTGTGTCTGATTGGCTAGCCAGTGAACTCCAGGAATCTACTTGTCTTTACCTCCCCAGCCTTGGAATTACATGTATATACTGCCACATCCAGCTTTTTCTATGGGTGGTAGGGATCACACTCAGGTCCTCATACTTGCACGACAAGCACTTTCCCAACCGAGCCATCTCCTCTAAGCTGGATATTGATCCACTTTGACCTCTTAGATGGGAACTGGAAAGAGCTCTCTACCCTGCTCCTCCTCAGGGAGATGGGGGGACCCCCGGGTCTTGATATCCCTGTCTGAGCTGTGGGGTCTGTGATCACAGGCAGGACTTTGCCAGCATTCTGTGCACGCTGCTCCATCGGGTGATGTAGACTATAAAAGGACAGCAGGAGATACAGCTTCTAATCCTACCACAGACACATGGAGGCTGAGGTGAGGGTAGGAGAATCATGCAGCTGTTCCCAGGGAAATCCTGGGGATTCCCTCATCTCGCACCTGTGCAGGATGTCCCACCAGAAGCCTGGGCTCTGGACTCCGAGTCACTGAAGTTTCAGGAAACAAGGCCAGGTCACTGGAGGCAGGGGCTCCCAGGATGTAGCTGGTGTGGCCCTGTGGCTGCTGAAGCAGCTGTAGGATATGGCTGAGGTCTGAGGACATGCGGGACTCTAGTCTGCCAAACAGAGCAGACATGGTTAAAGTCAGGGTTCTGAGCGCAGCTCAGATCCTGAAGAAACCTCTCAATTTTGTGATCTGACCCCTTCCCACTGAGTGAAATGGCAGTCTGAGGCCTACCTGAAGAAATTTACCCACTAGGATCCACAGCCCTTGCCCAAATTCCCTTTAGCACACCCTTATCTTTCATGGCACCAGGGACTAGGTGTGGTTCATACCACATTCAGTCCTAATGATGCTTCGAGTAGGTATTCTAATTTTACCCATTTTATGATATGGCAAACTGAGGCACCAAGCTGATATGCCCAGAGCTTGTTCACACTTTAGCTTATGAGTTACACAGACATATTTTGAACCTAGGACTGCCATCCTTGCCTTCAAGTCTTTACTATGTCATTCACAGGAAACATCCCTTTTCCAAGAGCCTCTGTGGTTTGTTATTGCACATGGATGTGTTGCTTTCCCCAAGATAGTTCTTTGGCAAATACTCAGGTTTGCTGGAGGAAACCATCCAAGAAGTTATGCTTAGTGACATAGAATTAGAAACCTATGGTAAATGGGTTTGCCATTCTAAAACCCAACCAGGCACCTAGCAATGTCCCTAAAATACCAGGAGGTGGCGCTCACACCCAGCTACATTCTTTGCAGCTGCCCCACCCTTGCCAGAAAGGCTCTCACCTGTTCATCTGGGCCTGGAGCTGCTCTAACTTAGAGCCTAGCTCTTGAGGCCAGCAATCCAGGTTCTGCTGTGGGTTCGGAGGACTCGGAGGCATTTGCTGTAGCAATTCAGGCCAAAGCCCAGATGTGTCTGAGATGCTCAGGGAAGGGGCTGCACCTTCAGGAGGGAAGGGGATAGCCTTGGCTATGTCTGACTCCACAGGCCTGTTGCTTCTCACCAGAACCCAAGTGCTCTCCCTACTTGTCATGTGAATACAGAGTGGGGAGTGGCTCTTCTTGTCTGAGAGCTCTGAGGACAAGGTCCTGTTTTTATGGAAGTCTGGCTTCCAGGACCCAACTGGGTATATCCCTGGGAGGGGAGCGGGGTTGGGGGGCGCTCAGCTTAAATGGACTGGTCAGGGTAGGGATTCCTTGCTCCGGTCTCATTGCTCATAGAGCTGCAGCCTGAGGAGGTGTAGGGATCTCCTGGTACCTTGATACAGAACCTCAGGCACTTGGCTAGTCCCCAGCTCCAAAAGCAGTGCCCAGCAATCAGTGAGCTCTCCCTCTCTCACTCAGAGGACACAGGCCAGCAGGGCTGGGAAGAGGGATAAAGGCTTCTATCCCTTTGTCCAAGGAAGAATCGTCCCCTGCCACAGAGTGGCTGAGAAACCCTCTTTCAAGGAGAGGCAGAACAGAGGGGACACTAAGAGGGGATGGAGACAGGGCGAGGCCCTGGGCAGGGACTGTCTGAACTCACCTGACTGGCTGTCATTGATGAAGAAGCCTTGGGGTTCTTGGTTGCCTGGGGCCTGTCGGGGTGATGCCTGGAGACCCCCATCTGCCTTGTAGGGAACAAGAGCAACAAGTAACAGGGACCAAAGCTGGGACAGGGCCTCTCTTTCTCTCTCCTCTCTCTCTCTTTCTCTCTCTCTCTCTCTCTCTCTCTCTCTCTCTCTCTGTCTGTCTCCCTCTGTCTCCCTCTCTCTCTCTTTTTCTTCTTTCTTTCTTCTTCTTCTTTTTTTTTTTTTTTTTTTTGTTCCTCCCTGTCCCCAGTTTCCCTCTCTGGCCCCTGTAACAGCTGGATGAAAAAGTAAAGACATGTGTCTGGACTCCATGGGAGATCTAGTTGGCTTCCTGTAGGTGTTCTGCTAAGAGGACCTCCAGCAGAGGAACAGGTTTGGAGTTGATGACTTCACACTGGGTGACCAAGTAGAGTCCCCTAGAAAAGTCCTTAGAGGTCCTATGAATAGCAAGACTTGGGGGTGAACAGCACTTTATTCACCTTTTCTCCAGTGTCCTAGCACCTCACGCCTCAGCCTGGGCCAGTGAGTACTGTCTTTTGGTGAAGATTGGGTCTGGAACCTCTAATCTAGTGGTATCCATGGTAGCATTCTTGGCTTCCCCCTTTCTGGCACCATGAGACTTGAGGGCACCTTGGGGTTACAGTTGACTCAGGCCAGCTAAGACCACGGAGACCACATCTCTTCTGCCCTAGTGTCCAGTCGCTAGACACAAAGGTCACCAGATGGCTTCCAATAGCTAGGCTAACCAAGCAGGGTACTTACTGGATGACTCTTGTGCAGTTCAAGAAGAGGACAGAGAGTCACAGAGGGAACAACATGGGGAGGGACAATCATAGTAAGAAAATGTACCTTAGCACACCCTCTAGAACAGTGGTTCTCAATCTTCCTAACGCTGAAGCCCTTTAATACAGTTCTTCATGTTGTGGTGATCCCCAGCCATAAAATTATTTTTGTTGCTACTTCACAATTAATTTTGCTGCTGTTATGAATCATAATGTAAATATCTGTGTTTTCCAATAGTCTTAGGTGACCTCTGAGAAAGGGTCATTTCATCCCCAAAAGGGTTGCAACCCACAGGTTGAGAACTGCTGCTCTAGAAGCTGTATGCCAGGCCTAGACCATGAGATCCCTTCTCCCGAGGCTGGAGGATGGTAGTCAACAAATAATGGAGGTGTGAAGGCTCGGTGCCCAACCTAAGCCATGGTACCCCGACAGCAAGTCCCTCCCCTCTTTCTTATTAGTTGATTTCAGACTCTCCCTCCAGGAAGGGCTCTCAGAACCTTCCATTGAACCTGTAGTGCTCACCCTCCTTGGCGAACTGGATGTACTAGCTAGTTTTACGTCAACTTGACACAAGCTAGAGTCATTTGGGAAGAGGAAACCTTAATTGAGAAAATGACCCCCACCAAATTGTCCTGTGGGCAAGCCAATGGTGCATCATCCTGCTTGATGTGTGAGAGCCCAGCTCTCTGTGGGCTGTGCCATCCCTGGGTTGGTGGTCCTGGGTGCTATATGAAAGCAGGCTGAGCAAATCATGGGAGAAAACCATTAAGCAGCATTCTTCCACTGCCTCTGCATCAGCTCCTGATTCCAGGCTCCTGCACCAACTTTCTTGGATGGTGAACTACAAGCTATGAGATGAAATAAACCTTTGCTCCCCAACTTGATTTTGGTTATGGTGTTTTATCACAACAATACTAATCCTAACTAAGATACCCCAGAAATTGAATGTCTCTTGTTTACCCTTATGATTTCTTTGGCTCTTTAAATGAATGTCACTTTATTTCTCTTGGATTGTTGAGTGCTAAGATTAAAGACAACTGTATCATTATGCCTGGCACCATGGGCCCTTTGGGTGTCAGAGCCCATCTTTTTTTGTTTGCTTGTTTTAAAGCTTAGTGCCATGTGATGGGAAAGCCTGGTTTTAAAGCCAGACAACTTGAATTCATATTTTTTGGCTCTTCTATTTACTAGCCATATGACTCTGGCCCACTTACTTACCCTATCTGATCCTTATTCATTTAGATAATGGAGATAAGAACATTCACATGCAAGGACAAGCTTAAATAAAACAACCTAAAAGAAGCCTGACTTAGCTCACAATAGCTGCTCATTAAATGGGAGCAATCTAGTGGTAGCTATCTAGTTAATGCTATGTTGGCCATAGTAGGTATAGAACATCCCAGCAAAGGATGCAGGAGGAGTCGAAGGGAAGAAGCAGTGGCCAAATGAGTCCCTTAGAACAGGCAAATCAACTCCTTAGCAGGCTGGCTGGATGCTATCCACAACCAGCTCTCTGTGAACCACCACCACCCTGACCCACAGGCCCAGACTCACGTCCCGCAGGTTGAAGGTGACCTCTAGCTTATTCCAGAAGGTGTCTGCAAAGGCGGGGTACATGTCCAGCACCTCCAGCAGGTCTGCTCGATGGATCTTGTGCAGGTCACAGTAGGTCAGGGCACGTACATCCGCGCTAGATTTGCCTGGCCTGGCCTGGAGACTAACAGGCTCCCCAAAGATGTCATTCTTTCCTGCAGCCGGAAGAACAGTGGTCTCTCCAGGGCCTGGCTTCTTATGAAGACCTTCTCTCGGGCCCCTTGACTGTGATCTTCCTACCTCCCACCCCAGAGATCCCACAGAGCTGGGACCTGGTGCTGGGGGGGAGGTCTGAGGACAGCGTGCACATTGCCTCGGATTCCCTCAGCTGCTCCTGCCCCGAGAAGGTGGGTTCTCTTTTTGTCTCCGCCCCTCAGAACCCCTTCCACTAGAATGTCCTTTTTTGTTGTTGTTTATGCTCTTTAGCACAGTTCCCGTTCTGGCCCAGGGTCCAGTAGGCAGTCAATGACACTAGAGGTTCCTATTTCCTTCTGCTCCCCTGGGCCCACAGAGTAGATGACAGAGGACCCCAGGATGGAAGCTTCCAGAACCCCTGGGCAGGGCCTGGAGCTTCTGTTTCTTTGTCTTCTTACTCTCCATTGTGCAAGCAGGGAAGAGGCAGTATGGCTCTGGCAGGAGAACCCTGGGAAGCTACCTCCTGTCTGTACTTGAGTGTCTTCAACCCTCAAATGGGCACAATGGTGCCACCTACTCCACTGTTTGCAGGGGGCAGAGGTGGCGGGTTTTAGAAAGTATCCCTCAAAGCAAGAGGCCCCAGGCTAGGTCAGTGTAAGACACAAGGAGCTATGGAATCTCAGGGTGGGCATGGGGTAGATGGTCAAGGTAGGTGACACTCAAAGCCAGGAACTATGCTGGCCATGGGATGTAAGCATGAGTGAGAGCTCGTCCATGAGGAGCCCTTCAAACCCCTGAAAGGCTTAAGTTGCCAAGCTTACAGAATTAGCTCTCTTAGAATTGGATGCAGCCGAGAACTATGGGCCACGAAAGAGGGAGGGGCTCATCCTGCCTAGCATTGTTAAATCAGGGAAGGCTTCCGAATTCAAAAGGAGTAAAATTCCAAGAGGATCAAGGAGGAAGGGAATTTGGGCATAAGAAATAGAATGTGGTCATCCCTGCATAGTCAAGGCTGAGGGAAGAGGAGCCAGAGTCACAATTTCCAGGGACCATGGTTTCTTTCACTCCTTTGGCTCCCAGATAAGTCCAGCCTCCTCAGCCTTGTGGCACTGTACAAAGGACACTAATAGTTTAGCACAGACAGAGGGATCAGTGGAGCCTAGGCATGTGCCACCAAGTGAACAGGATGGAAGGGAGGGGGCTGGGGCTTAGAGAAAGAAGGGACTTGCCAGGCTCACACATGGAACCCTGGGTATCTGGGCAATGTCATACCAACCCTTATTTTTTAACACAGGAAAAATTGGGATCTAATGTCTATTTCTACTCAGGACAAGACGAGAGGATTTCTTGTCTCTCACTGAAACTTAAATTGGACCAGCTTCTTAATTATTAATATTAATTATTCCTCCCATGCAGGTGGCATTTGTAATATGGCTTAGATAAAAGGAAAGGACTCACAGCAGAGCCCATGCTGTAGGCCAGACTGGAGAAAGACTGGGTCTGCCTACCAGGTACAGGGTGGGCTCTGAAGACAGAGTGGCAGCGTGAACCCAGGCTCTGGAGTCACAGGGTGATGGGAAAGGGTTGCCTAGCTGCATCGTGGGGTACTAGGGGAGGGAGCGTGGACTCCAGGAGAGACTTGATTGGGTGGACTCGGGGGTTTACATTTGTCTGCAGACCTTAGGGACCTATGGAAGGGTTCTGAGTGAAGAGGAGCCTGTGCAGACGTGAATCACTTGGCTTTCAGAAGGCAGAAGCACTGAGGATGGATGGACCTAATGAAGGCCACACGACAGAGCTCCTGGCACCTGTCCAGGAGGGCAAGACCCAGTAGAGGCTGGTGTAGAAAACAGACCTGTCAGTAACGGAAAGAGTGCTCTCTGCATGATGGGGGCAGAGGAACGGAACCTGGCAGGATGCCCCTGTAGTTGGCTTTAGTCCGGACAATGGGAGGGTAGGGGATGCTGAAGAGGCTGCCTTTGAGGAATAGTGAAGGTGTCAAGTTGGGATCTATTGCACTTGGTCTGGCTTTTTTAAATTTTATTTTACTTTTTTGGACAGGGTCTCTTAGAGCCTAGACTAGCTTTGAGCATGTGTCACCATACCTGATTAAAGCAGTGCTGGAGATGGAACCCAGACTTTTCTGAATGCTAGGCAAGCGCTCTACTAACTGAGCCACATGCCCGACAGTCTACCTGTTTAAATCTAAGGAGACACGGAGGCTGGGGCACAGCTCTGAGGAGTCTTTTGTTTTGTTTTGTTTTGTTTTTTGAGGCAGGATTTCTATGTATTGCTTTGCAGCCTGTCCTGGAACTAGCTTTGTAGACCAGGCTGGCCTCGAACTCACAGAGATCCACCTGCCTCTGCCTCCTGAGTGCTGAGATTAAAGGTGTGCGCCACCAGCACCTGGCAGCCCTGAGGGCTCTTGTGGCTTGGGCTGTGGGAGTAGGGGGCTGGCTGGTGAAGCTGTGAAGTGTATGAGAGTGTAGCGCCAGCCCTGGGTGATACAGCTGAAGTCGGAGCTGGGGACTTGGGGTCAAGGACAAGGAAGATGCAAATAGAGGACTCTGAGGTGCTTGAAGTCAATAGACTTGCCCAAGAGTCACATGATAGGCAAGGAGCTGTGTTGAGGATTCTTTGAACTAGCTATGAAATTCTCTGGGATTAGCAAGATGGCTCAGTAAATTTAAAGGTTTTGTGGCCAAGTCTGACAACCTAAATTTGATTGCCACAGACTACATGGTGGAGGAGCAAATGGGCCAAGCTGTTCTGTGACCTCGACCTGCTGCTGTGCGTCTACCCCATCAGTAAATTAAATTCAAAAACAAAAAACCTTTAAGGGTTGGAGAGATGGCTCAGCAGTTAAAAGCACTGATCCCTCTTCCACAGGACCAGGGTTCCAGTCCCAGCACCCACAAGGCAGCTAACAACCGTCTGTAACTCCAGTTCCAGGGGATCCAACACCCTCACACAGACATACTTGCAGGCAAAACTTCAATGTACATAAAATACAATACTAAATTACTAAAAAATAAATTACTAAAAAACAAACAAACAACAACAACACCTTTTAAAAGCTCTCTGTCCTGGCCCATGGTTGGTCAGTAAAAGATACCACGGTATTTATTAGGAAGAAGGCGGTCCGGTTAGGGCCGCTCCAACCTCAATGCTGTGCCAACCCCCATGACCCACCTAGAATGGCCACGACCACGTCATCGCGCAGGATCTCGATGGAGCCTCGAGAGATGAAGTAGAGCGTGGAGAGCACATCGCCCAGGTGCACCAGCGTGTCTCCAGGCGGTGCGTGCGTGGTCTTGAACTTGACCGCGAGCGCACGCAGGCACCCCTTGCTGGCACCTTGGAAGGCGGGGCAGTGCTGCAGTAGCGCACGGTGCAGGTGCAGGCAGATGTCGGCCTGCAGGCACTCAGGGAAGCCCTTCAGCACCTGCGGGTGGGGGGCGTGGCGAGTCCCTCGGAGCACAGCTGGGGCTATGGGTGTGGTGTGGAGGAGTGGGGTGGAGTGGGGGTGGGGGCCAGCCTGCACTGGGCTCCGGACCACCCCCAGGGCATGAGACACAGCAGGTCTCACCCACTCCCAATTAGGGCTGCAGGGCTCACCGCGTTCATGTCGATGCCATTTGTGTAGGACCAGGCGTGCTGGAAATATTCTTCCAGGCGCTGCCGCAGCGGGTTGGGGATCTGGTGGAAGCGAATGAACTCCTTGACACGCAGCATCTGCGTGTGGTAGCGCGCAGTGCCCGAGTACAGGCGCTGGATGATGGCCGACACGTTGCCGAAGATGCTGGCGTACATAAGGGCTGGGGGCGGGGCGAGATGTGAGTGAGGGGATCTTGGGTAACTCCTGCTTCCCAGACCTTGCAGAACCCGGGAGAAGGACCCCTCTTTGTCCATGATGAGGGCAGAAGCGCCAAGGACAGCACTGGTGCACACAGGGACAAAGGCCTTGGGCTACTGCCCTCCTCATTCTACTTTGTGCCACCTGGCACCCAGGCTCCGAGGCCAGACTACTGCCGGAAAAAACAACAACAAAAAAGCCAAACAAACAAAAAACTAGGGCACACCCCCCACCCCCGCCCCGCGCAAGCTCAGTTTGTTTTCTCCTTCAAGTTGCAAAAATATAATACAGGTAAAACAATTGGCCTCTCATTTTCACCTTCTCCCCCTTTTCGTTTCCCTGTGTTTTTCTAAATACTTTGAACATGGCAACTTAATGTGTAAATTTCCACACCACCTCTAGAGTTCTTAACCGGGGTGTTTTGGGAGGCAGGGAGCTCTGTGTCAAGACTGTGAGCATCCAGCCTCCCAGCTGACCCTTGGGCTGGCTCTGGGACTACAGACTTCCTAGCTGTGGGTCTCCGACAAAGTCAAGACCTTTGGCTTCTCCTCTGGGACCTGGGCCCCTAAGGGAATTTGGTTTGACTTCTGTGACTGCTCAAGGGAGTGGCCAGTAGGACCAGCTTCGTGGCACCCAGCCTGTACTAAGAGCCCAAGTTATTTCTCAGCTGTCACCACCTAAATTTTTAAAAAAATAATTTTTAAACAAGGGCTCCATGTTTTATTTTACAGTGTGCCCTGCAAATGACTTGGCCTAGACCAGCGTCTCAACAGTTGCTAAGATCTCTATATGAGTGGTACACGCATATCCACAAACCGACTTGTACACAAGGGGCGGTACCCCGCATAGCACAAGAGCACACTCACAGCCAATGAGCATGACGCAGATAGAGAAGACCTTCTCAGAGTTGGTGTTGGGTGACACATTGCCAAAACCCACGCTGGTGAGGCTGCTGAAGGTGAAGTAGAGGGCTGTGACATACTTGTCCTGTACAGACGGTCCCGAGGCTGGGTCGCTGCCATTATAGTGCTTGCCAAGCTGTGCGCCCAGGCTGTCCAGCCAGCCAATCTTAGGCTCCAGGTAGGGTCGTTCCACGTTGCCGATGGCGTACCAGATGCAGGCCAGCCAGTGTGCGATGAGTGCAAAAGTGCACATGAGGAGGAAAAGTACGGCGGCTCCGTATTCAGAGTATCGGTCCAGCTTCCGGGCCACACGCACCAGCCGCAGGAGGCGTGCCGTCTTCAGTAACCCGATCAAAGTGGTGGTCTGGGGGCAGGAAAAGGTGGAGAAAGCCAGGGAGATGTCAGCTCTAGAATGTTCAGTGGGGACAAGAAGGAGACATCAGGTCAGCAGGAGCAGGTCAGGGGAGGCTCCGTAGCGATGATGCAGGAGTGCACCATGGGAGCGAAGCTAGTTCTCCAGGCATAGCGAAGGGAGAAAGGATGGGAACTCTTCATACAGGACCACAGAGGCATGGAGGTATGAAGTGGTATGGCCCATACAGGAAACCAAGTATAACCTTGCACCTGAAGCTCACAGTAGGAGGTGACAGGACAGAGAGAAAGGAGTCTGGGTAGGATGTGTGGCCACTCCATTGGGTCTGAGGATCCAGAAAGATCTTGGTTTTAACTCCAAAGGTGTTGGGAGCCATAGCAGATTCTGAGTGAGGTGTGGCAGGGTTGGCTAAGGGATCTGAGACTTGCCCCAGCTGCTGTGTAGAGGGGGCAAAGGCTGGGGAAAAGGTAGGGATGAAGGCTACTCAGGGTAGGAAGAGGCAGCAGAGAGGGGAGGGGAGGACTTAGGGATGGTTCAGTGGGGGGGGTTGGGAGGTAGGGTATACTTGATGTCCCCTGTTGGATAGGCAGGGTGATTGGAGAATGACTGGAACCCAGAAGGCAGAATGGCATGAAAATTTCTCATGTTATCTGCAGGAAGCAGAGTGGGCATAGAGAAGGGCCGAGGCAAGAAGGGATGCAGCCTGTGTAGCCCCTTCTACTCCACAGTGAGAATGGCTCACAAGTTAACATAGGAGTAGGACTATATATCCATCCCACAGAAAGCAGAATTCTAGACCAACTGGCAGCCTAATCCTCTAATTGGGCTTGATAAGAGGGAGGGACAGAAGGATGGTTCCTATGTCTGCAGACATAGCCACTCTTTCTCTGAGGCTGGGAGGTAGCAGGTGTCTGAGGCTCCTCTGTCTCCGTTTGCGGTCTGCACCAATGATGGGCATCATAGCTGTGAGGCGGGAAGGGGCCAGCATAGCTGCTGGCATGGATCAGGTGTGCTCACCTCATCTGAGCCAGTGCGGAAGATGAGCAGGTCAAAAGGGATGGCAGCCACCATGTCAATGAGAAACCAGCCCTTGAAGTAGTGGACAGCGATTCGTCGGGGGTGGCTGACCACCTCATCATTAGTGTTGACATAGGTGGTTCGGAAGTTGATGACAATATCGACAACAAACATGATGTCCACGATGAGGTCCACCACGGTGAGTGGGCTGCAGGTATAGCCACAGGTACCACGCTGTGATTCGTCCTGGTCGCTGAGCAGAAAGGCGGCTGAGTAGGGTGTGAAGACTGCTGTATAGATGACCAGAAGCAAGATAAGCCAGTCCCACACGGCCTTGAAGGGGCTGTAGTGCAGGATGGTACCTCGGTGGATGCGCGGTGCCTGTAGCTTATACTCTGGCAGCACATCTGCGCCCAGGGACAGGACCTGGGATGGAAGCCATGGATGGTCAGTGGAAACGGGCAGCATGAGTAAGTCAGGTCTAGGGGGAAGATCTGGGAAGGGGGAGTAGCTGTGGGTAAGTCACAAGGGTCTTTAAGGGCAGGGTGACAAAGGAAGGGAGGAGGTCGGGTGTGAACACAGCTCTGCTACATGGTTGATCGAAGGAAGCTCACAAGCATTCTCAGAGACAGCCCCTCTTGGGGTGAGCGGGGCCAGGCCTAGCACCATCTTGATTATGTTCTAACGAAGATCCTGGATTGAGAGTTTGGTAGGCTGTTTGTCTTCAATAGGCTTTAGAGGCCTACTGGTTTTGTTTGTTTTAGTGTTAAAGATTAAACCCAGGACCTCATTACACATGGCAGATCAGTGTTCTATCATTGAGCTAACCTCCCAACCCAAGTTTGGGGTTCTTGATGGGAACAAGTCACTTCCAGATGAGTCTTCGTTCCTAAGGTCCAATGAGGGTCTTTCCTGGACCAACTGTCAGAGCATCCCATGGAAAGAGCTAAATTTGGGTTGGAGTTTAGCCTATCTGGACACTTAACAGGTCCTGGGCTCCATGGAGCTCCATCTATATCACTCATGAGTCATTACACTCTGTAAAGTGCTTCCTTTCATCCCTGATACCCTTGCCTCCAAGACTATAACAACGGGCAGTTGCTAAGGCAGAAGCCAACAATTCCCAGGCTCTGCCCAGCTGCTTAACATGAAATAAGGCATCTGGGGTATTAGGAAGGGCATATGTTTTGAAGCCAGACACTCCAGGCTAAATTCCAGGGCTGCTATCTGTTTCATCTGTGCCTTGGGGCAAGCCATGTAACCTGTGATGCCCCTGTCCCCTCATGTGTAAGACAGGACAACAAATTGCATAGGGTTGTGAGTAAACAAGACGTATCTGTTTGCTTCTAGGTCATCCCTACTCTATCATCCTACTTTGACACTGTTCCAAAAGGATGGGATTGATGAAGGATTGACCACCGACTCCTCCATCATCAGTTGTGTTCCAAGGAAATCAGCCATGCAAGGCTTTGTTTGATCTTGCAGACTAGATCATCAGTACATGGGATCATGGGGAGAAAGAAATCAGCCTGAGTACTGACTTCCGCTAAAGTGGTCCTGATCATCAAGATTAAGTAGTCCAGACCCCCTCAATGGGAGCCACAGAGTTCTGCTGTGTCCAGCTATTAGCCTTTGTCCTTGTTTATTTTCCCAGGAACCCACTTGGGATCCCATATAGACTTGGACCTTACTTTTTCATTTTTTTTCTCTACTCTGATATGCAGCTCTGACCCCATAGTTACTCAGCTCAGTAGCTTGTGTCTCTTCACCTAGCCAGCTCTGGGTCCATGTGGACTTTCAACCAGGACCCAAACCAAAGCATCCCTGGCACCAGGAACTCTGATGCAAAGTAGCAGGTCATGTTGCCACACCCTGGGATGTCAGAACTCTCCTCTCTGCCAGGCCTTTTCTTAGTCCTGTCTGTAAGGCTAAATTGTCTCTTCCATACCTGGGGTCTGGCACTGGCTTTGCTTCAGATGACAAGGGGCAGGAAAGGGATTGTCCCCTGTGAAGTCCCTTGCTCATCCATGCCCAGCTCTTCTCCATGGCTTAACAAAGCTCATTCTGTCTTTTGAGTTGGCACTCCTTAATGGCCATGGGTCCTCGCAGACCATTTGGCCTAACTCTCTCCTGCATATGAAAGCTCTGAGGCCCAAAGGTAGGGGTGTCCCTTGTCCAAGGTCACATAGTGAGTCAGTGCCAGGATC
This sequence comes from Phodopus roborovskii, assembly GCF_943737965.1. Classification (NCBI taxonomy): domain Eukaryota; kingdom Metazoa; phylum Chordata; class Mammalia; order Rodentia; family Cricetidae; genus Phodopus; species Phodopus roborovskii. The sequence goes on along the minus strand of NW_026125052.1, from coordinate 20,824,348 downwards.
CTGCTCACTCGAGTCTCCACCAGGGTTCTATTCATTCCCCTCTGGAAGAATCAGGCCAACAAGCCCCATGAGACGGGACTTGGGGTCAGTTGAAACAGAGGACCCAGGAAGGGACATTTGCCTTGGGCTGACCAGATAAAAAGCTGCAATGGAGGGGCAGAGAGGGGTGGGTCCCCAGGAGGTTGTTCAAAGTTAGCCAGGGGTACCAGCACAGCCCCGCCTGTCAGGCAATATCCTATAGTGAGGTAGAAAGTGACCACCATTCACTGGCATTGGCTGGGGCAGGGCTCATACAGTCCCCACTTCCTCTCCTTTTGTCTGTCTGGTCTTGATCCTCTGTGCCGCCCCTTCCTTGTGATGGCAGAGCCTTAGGCAGGCCCTGTGGTGGCCCGTGTGTTTCTTCCTCCTCCTGCATCTCCAGGCCTAGAAGGAGCTCATGGGCCTTGCTAATCTCAACCTCTGCTGGTTTCAGGAGCTGGGACACAGGGCTCTGGTCTCAGGGCAGGCCTTCGTAATGTAACTCAAACCGTACAGGAGGAGGCGGAGCACTTAGACCAAGTTGTGAGGGGGTTTGACAAATCACATCTCTCTCTACTTAGTCTGAGGCCTTGGAAGGGACCCTGGAGGTCTGACACAGCCCACCACCCCTGCCCTGCAGACTCATACCTGGGTGACCTTTTCAGTGACATTCTGTGTCCGCTCCACCACCTTGTGAGGAGCAATGATCTCAATCTCTGTGGTGGAGCCCGAGCGGTGCTTCTCCAGGTTGAACTCCACAAAGTTGAGTGTAAACTGTGGGATCTGGCTGACGGTTCTGTACTTGCCCCTGCCTGGGCCGGGCCCCTGTCCACTCGGCCTGCCGTGAGAGCCCTCTGAAAGCAGGGTCAGGGTCAGAGCAGCCAGGGCCGGGGTGGTGGCCTTGACTCTCTCTCACCAGTTATCACCTGACAGTGCTTACCAGAGCCCAGGAAGCTGTGTGACAACAGGCGCTGGCTCAGGGTTCGGCTGCTGCTTTTGGCCAGGAGCTGGGCCAGGTCCTCAAAATTGAGGATAAACATGATGACAGCCCCATCCTCATTCTTCACCGGAACCACATCCACCAGGCAGCGGAAGCTGGAGGCTGCAAACCCCATTATTGGGGATAGGGTCGGTCACCGAGGAGGCCCTTCCTGTAGTGGCCTGGCTAAGCAAGGGCCTGAGTGAAGGTCAAGTGAAGGATATCCACTAGAGAGGAGAGGCCTGGACAGTGAGCAGAGCTATTTGGCAGAGGGTGGGTGAAGCTGTCCAGCAGGTCTACACTCCCCCCCCCCCCAGCTTCCACAGGACAGAGCTGCTCATTAGGAGATAATATGGCATCAGGTCCAGTTCATGCTCAGCCCTCAGCTCAGGGCTTAGCCCTGAGGTTTGCTTCTGTGGTAATTAAAACTGAGCAGATGGGGGTGGATTAGGTGGGGGGGGTGAGGGAGGGCTTGCTATCCTCCTGTAGCTCTGGATGGCCCTGGGCTCAGCTCCCATACAGCCATCCCACAAAGATGCCTGCTTCCCTGATGCTGGAAGGGAATTGCTAGGAACACATCAAGTGCTGGGCAGGGAGCCAATTGGCACATTAGGCCTAAGGAGGTCCTGGGAGCAGGCAAATGAGAGCTCTGAGACACTGATTTGTTGGAGCTGGCGGGAGACATGGGATGAGGACCCCTAGACTCTCAGCAGATAAGAGGTTGGGAAAAAAGGGAAGGGCCTCATCTTTGAGGAGAGAGCTGGAATGTGCCCCCAGGCAGAGGCTGGGACCAAGGAGTAGACAGGGCAGTGACCTGAGGGGCTAAAGAGGGAGGGAGAAGGGACTCTGGAAACAGAACATCTTAGTGCCCCAGATCCATCTGTTGGCACCTTATGCCTCTGGCCACACTGTCCTCTCCTTGCTCTAGAGTCTCGCTATTGACTCATTGGCAGATGGACCAATACGAGTTAAAACGCTGCCTAGCTCAGAGCCCAGCCTGGGAGTGGACACCCCTTAGGTGCACTACATGTGTTAACTCAAACTATTGTTAGGTGTCAGTTGCAAAAGGCAGGATCCCCAGGGACAGCAGGCTCAGGTGACCACGCAGATCAGAAAGCCAAGCTCGTTTTCCCAGAGGGCAGGTTTGCTGCCTCTGGATTGCAGATGAACTGAAGAAAGCAAGCTTGAGTGAATGTGAGCGGACAATGGATGCAAGCTGCCTGGTGGGGGCATTGCTACTGAGGGACCACGGGGCCAGTCTCATCAGATGCCTTTCTTAGCACTCACTTTTGAACCTGGGGTGCATCCTCCCTCCTGCTTTTTCTCCAGGGAGCAAGGAATCTCCCAGATCAGATTCCTGGACTCCTAGGCACCAGGAAGCCATCTGCCAGCTGCTGCTCGGGCGCAAGAGAGACATCCACACCAGAGACACTGCCTGCCTGTTGAGCCACTCCTGGGCTCACAGTGGTCCAGTGACTCTGGTGATGTTCCTGTCCCTAAGGCCACACTATGCTTTCAGTCTCTCTGGCACTGGGGAAGTCAGTCCAGTACCAGGTGGGGAAGGGGTAGAACCGGGCAGAAGCGCAGGTGCCAGACTTTCTATGCCAGGGCTATCTCCAACTGGTTGTACCCCATTGATGCAGTGTTGGAATGAATGGACCTTTGTATCAGTAAGATCTGGGAAGTTAGCAGGGTCCTTGTATGGCTTTCTATGTCCCGCCCATCATGCCGACTACTTTGGTAGTCGATGGGAGGCGAGATGGATTGGAAAAAGCCAGGGTACTTTCTCTACCTGCAATCCAATCTGGCTATCCTTGAACCTGTGGCCCTCAGGGCCAGTGAAAGAGGGAGTGAATTGCCCTTGTTTGTGCTCAGGAATAGCACTGTGCCCGTGTCCTTGCTCTGTCCCTGCAGGAAGAGCCAGTCTCTGCCTGTTTCTTCCTTCTAGGAGTTCCTCTCAGTGGGGCAGTCTGGCCCAGAACACCCTGCTTCTGCTCTTTCACCCCCTGGCTATGCTCACCTTGTTTCTCGTGACTCATATCCCTTCCCCTCCCCACCCTGACCTTCACCCTCTCTTTTACATTGTGGCGGTCTGAGTTTGAAACCCAGCACTGTATGCACGCCAGGCAAATGCTCTCCCACACCCCTTGCCCTGCCCCAATCTCTTTATGTACACCTCACCCAGCACTGGGCTGAGCGCCTTTTGGGGCTGATGCTGTGAGCTTGATGCTACCAGGAGGGTGGCTGCATCGTGCTGCTCCTGGCTTTCCCACGCTGGCATTTGTGGGTGACCTCACCCTTGCCTATTGTCCTTATCAAGGGCTCCAGACTACAGAAATTCCAGGTAGCCTCTAATCTATCTTGGGGACTAGGGGACTCTGGTGTGGGTTCATCAGAGTGTAGATAGGACTTGGTGAAGGCACTCAGAGATGTAGGAGTGAAGCATCTGATACTGCCTATGCCTCCCACTGCACAGTTATTCATTCTAGCCCTGCCTCAGTCTCCCTTGCTTAGCTGTTAGGGGTTTCCTTTCCTGACAGAAAGATGGAGGAAAGGCCCTGGCTTCTAAAGTTCTCTGACAAGAGTCATTTTTATCAAGTACGCTGGCCTGTGAGCTGGCTATGCAGACACACAACCATAGCTCAGTGGATATAGACTGTGACTTGAGTTTTTAGTAGATTACCCTTCTAAAGGGAAAAAGGAAGCTGGGCATGGTGGTCCACGCCTTTGATTACAGCACTTGGGAGGCAGAGGCAGGTGGATCTCTCGGTTTGAGGTCAGTTTGGACTACAGAATGAGTTCCAGGATAGCCAGGGCTACACATAGAAGCTGCCTCAAAAAGTAAGTGTGTGTGTGTGTGTGTGTGTGTGTGTGTGCACGGTGGGGGATTATAAATAAATGAACTAGAGATGTGTTTAGGACCCCTTCCCAGATTCCTGGTGCTAGGAGTCGGGGCTGAAAGAGAGGAAATCACCATTAGCATGATTTTTGGCAGGATTGTGCAAAGCATATGAATATGACTTTTTGAAAAGAGCCACCTGGTCAGAGTAGACTGTTAATGTTAACGTAAGTTATCTGAGCACCTCAGGACAATGCAGTTCCTCTTCTTGGTTTCAGGTCAATTAAGGATGGTCCAGGCAGCCAAAGGCTTAGATACCAGGACAAGGAAGTCCTAAAGGTGAAATGGTGAAGACTGGAGCTATGCAGCATCAGATATATGGATAATTCTCTCTTTTTTACCCAAAGTCAGTCTCCAGGACTAGGTTCTCAGGGTCCTTTCTGTAGGCTAAAGAACCTTGACAAATTTCTGAAGACCCCAATCTTGATCTCAGGGACCAAGACTTGGCTTTGAACTCTGCCCTTTGTCCAGGCACCTACAGTGTCTGAAAGCCCTGACCTCACCTCCCCAGGGCTCTCTGATTGCCCCTCACTCTCTGCGGTACAGGTAGAGCTCTGGGGCCACAGGGGGTTGGGGGGAACCAGAATGGACCTACTCTCTTGCCACCTGCATTTCCTGTTGTTCCTCTGGGACCCTTCTCACTCCCCTGGCTGTCACCTCCTCCTTGCAATGATGTGAAGAGGCGAGGTCACAGCTTTTAAAAATATTCTGGCTTTGTTAACCCTGTGAGCACAGCCCACCCAAGCCAGACTCTTTGAGGTCTCCTACTTGTTCTATGGCTCCATCACAGCACTTCCCACCTGTGACTCACTTGGCTAGGCCAGAAAGGGACAGCCAGCAGGAGCCAGGATCTGGGTGAGGAGCCCCAGAAGCCCATAAACATACACACACACTCACACTACACACACACACTCACACTACACACACACACTCACACACATACCACACACACACTCACAGACACTCACACACATACTACACACACACACTCACACACACACACTACACACACTCACACACACAACACACTCACACTACACACACTCACACATATACTCACACACTACACACTCACACACATACCACACACATACTCACAGACATACTACACACACACACTCACACACACTCACACTACACACTCACGCACACACTCACACTATACACACATTCACACACACACTCACACTATACACAACTCACACACACTACACACACATACTCACACTACACACACACACTCACACACATACCACACACACACTCACAGACACTCACACACATACTACACACACACACTCACACACACTCACACACTACACACACTCACACTCACACAACACACTCACACTACACACACTCACACATATACTCACACACTACACACTCACACACACTCACACTACACACACATACTCACACTACACACACACACTCACACACACACCACACACACACTCACAGACACTCACACACATACTACACACACACTCACACACACTCACACACACTCACACACTACACACACACTCACACACACAACACACACAACACACTCACACTACACACTCACGCACACACTCACACTATACACACACTCACACACACTACACACACTCATACTCACACACATTCACACACACTCACACACACTATACAACACACTCACACACACTCTCACATACATTCACACTACACACTCACACACACTATACACACCACACACACACACTCACACACACACTCACACTACAAACACACACACATACACTCACACACACATACTCATGTTCCATGCACACACCAAGCCTCTGGAACTTGGGCTTAGTACTCCTTGGTCCCAATTCTAGAGGTGCCTACCCTATATGTGCACTCTGATGGCCCTCATGTTCTTTTCCATGGAGTAGCTTCTTTCTTCTGAGTATTTCTTTCCCCCAAACTCCTGCCTCCAAGCATTGAGAGAATTGAGGTCCTTTCTTTCTTAGGGTTACGCAGAACAAACATCTCTGAGGGAGGATTTCAGTTTGCCACTGACAATGGGATCTTGGGAAAGGGCCTCCCACACCCATGAAATGAAGGGAGTTATCTAAATCAGTGGTTCTTAAAATTAGCAGCAAGTCAGAACCACTGGAGATTTTTTTTCCAGATACACCTGCCTGACTTCATCTTGCACCTTCTGAGTCAGCCTCTCTCTCTAGGGAAGGTATGTTTTGCAGAACATACCCCAGGTAGTTCTAATGTAGAACCAGATTGGGGTGGGGAGACCCTGGTGATTACCAACAGGGTTTCAGTTCCTGATTGTATCCACACTACTCTCATGCACTCAGGACCCTGTCCCCAGGAGGGAGATGCAAGGGCTGGTCCTTAGCTCCTGGTTTGTGTTTGTCGTGCTCTCTGAGGACTTGGGCAACAGTAACAACACACTGTCCCTCTGGGTAAATCACCTGGTTAAGGCAAACCCAAGACTATCTTCCCAAAGAGCTGGACTTAAGTGTACCAGGCCCACTCTTTTGTTCCAGCCAGCAGCCCCCATGCGTTAGCTAGCCTTAGAGACCTTTGTGTGTGTGTGGGGGGGGGGGCTGGCTCCTTCCTTAATTCCCAGAGCAGACAGAAATGAGGGAAGGTTAATTTCCGTCCCAGATACTTAACAGCTGGGGCTGACGGTGATGGAGTGGGTAGCCAGGAAACGGAGGAGGAAAAGGGGAGTAAGAACCTCTGTCCTAGACCAGTACCAGCTCAGTCTCAAGTCCCTTAGAAGACAGGCATCCTGTGCTCCTTGCCTCCCTCTACTAACAAAACCAAGGCCCAGAGTGGGGATAGAATTTGTCTTTGGCTCTCAGGTCAGACCCTTCCCCAGGTCATTTTATGACGAATGAGAAAGAGGGCCTGCAGAACCCTTGGCCCAACCGTGTCTCACCGTCCTTTCGGTAGTAGAGGATGTCCACCTTGCACTCTTCAGCCCCAAGCAGGGCCTGTGCCAAGCGGGACACAGCACTGCTTGGAGTGTTGGGGCCTGTGAGGAAGTCACAGGTACAGGGTCGCTGCATCACCTCCACACGGGAGTAGCCAAAGAGTTCGCAGAAGCCGTCATTGCAGTAAATGATGGCACAGTTTTCCATCTGTGCATTGGCAATCAGGAACTTACGACCTGGAGTGAGAGGTAGACGTTAGGAAGACCCTGGCAGCCGGAAATGGGTAGCCAGGAGAGAAATTATAGGGTCCAAGGGCAACTGAGAAGGGGATTTACATGCCAGGACAGGCGGGGACCAGAGTGAGGGAGGTCAGAGCAGGAGGACCGAGGGAACGTTGTTCCTTCTGGGAGTGCAGAGCAGCATGAAGGTGGCAAGGGACAGAAGTGTGGGGGTGCAGGGGTCAGGCGGGGGGGGGGGGCTGTGGAAAGACCGGCACAGCTAGGGTCAGAAGGGGGGGAAGGCCCCAGAACTCCTGGGATAGTGGAGGGGGTCTGGACCAGGAAGCAGGACTATGACCCTCTGGGAGTCAGTCCTGCTCATTGGGTGAAAAGCAGGAAGTCGAGCAAATCTCTAGGAAAGGCATGAATGGTCTGGGCAGTGACTGAGAGCAGAGGCCAGGGTTTGCGACACCAACAAAACTGCTGTGGGAGGCATAAGAGCTGCACTCTGCTCAGACAGAGAACATATGAGGTGTTGGGGACATAAAAAGAAAAATTCAGAACCCAACCCTCCCCTTCACCTCCTTTTCCTTTTATCCCAACAAAAGTTAGTAAAGTCTGGCTCCTCCAGCCATCCAAACAGCACGCAGATAGTCCTCCACATCCCCAAACCTCACACTTACTCTGGCCCTCGAACTTGCGGATGATGGTGTCCAGGTAAGTGTTTTGGGGAGCGACGTGGCCCCTGCGGACTGGCATCTTTCTGTAGCAGCCACTTGCTGGGAGTCACCCGCGACCTGGCTCCTGATGTCTCCGTCAGTCCTGGGGCTCAGCGGCCTCGGGCTGGGGTGGGCGCCGCCCCCGGGGAGGGCTGTCGGGCCCCGCCCGCCCTCCAGCATCTGCCCTCTCCGCCCTCGCTGGTCCTCCCCCCGCCCACGGCTCAGCGTGCCTCCTCCCTCACGAGGCTAGCTCTCAGGAGCTGTCCGCGTCGTGGTGCTGAAACAAGCCAAGAGAGCGCAGCAAGGTGGGGTCCCGGAACTGGGCAACTTCTCTGGTTTAGTAAGGGCTCTGAATCATCCTAGGGAGAGGGGCCGGGATCCTGGACCTGAGATTCTCTGAAGAACTTACGCTCATGTCCAAATGGCCAGTGGCCTCAGCATCTCCTTGAACCCTCTCTGCTACTGAAGGGCAGTTTCCCAGGTAGGGGAGGGCAGAAGATGTTAGGGGCTTCGGGTAGCCTTTTGTTTGACTGTTGGGCCTGACTGTGGCAATAGGACACTTGGGCTTCTTGCCCACAAATACCATCCAGTAGGTTACCAGTGTCCATGCACATCTGGTGGAAAATCCAGCCAGAGCCTGTTCTAGGGAATTCTAGGAAGATGAGGTAGGATACATACACATGAAGGTACACAAAAAAATGTTCTATTCCACATCTTCTTCAGACGCCTCAGAGCTCTTCGAGCACAGGCAGGTCTTCAAAGAGGAACGAATCTAAAACTGCCTAATAGCAAATGACCACTGATAAAAGTGTCTGAGTGCTGATTATAAATGAACACACTAAAAGGCAGGCAGATCTCTATGAGTTCGAGGCCAGCCTGCTCTACAGAGGGAGTGCCAGGACAGGTTCCAAAGCTACACAGAGAAACCTGGTCTCGAAAAACAAAAACTAAATAACACAAAATAAAATGAATACACTAGAAGAAGCAAATTGGGATGAGATGAAGTTTATTGAAAAAAGGTTTTCTGGAGAGGAGGCAAGAAGGATCGCTGTCCATTAAGCACCTTGATGGATTTGGAACTTTGCAGAAGGTTCCAAGTCCAATTTTGAGCCATCTTAGTAGCAAGCATTCAAAGTGGAGCAGGCACCTTAGGCAAAGGCCCAAGGGTGGTATCAGTGAAAAGGGGGTGAATACAGAAAAAATAATAATAATTGAGAAACAGCTTCCAGGGCTAATGTGAACATCCAGATTCAATTGATGGACAGCTGAGTTCTTAAGCAGTTTGATGTTCAGAAGGAAATTTGAAGACATTTGAAGGAAATATTCTGGCAAAAATAAATTTTACAAAGTGGATGGGGGAGGGGAGATGGCCAAGGAGGCTCAGTGAGGCTTCTGCTGTAGTCCAGGCGAGAGGCTTGAGTCCTGGGCTGGATGTGCCTTTGCCACACAGAGTCACAATTCCTGGTGGGGGACCTCGGCCACAGTGGCTGAGAGATGAGAGGGCTGCCAAGTGAGGCCTCCTGGGGGCAGAGGTGTCTTGGCTGTCCCTGAATGTGGGGAGCAGGCTGGCTGTGGAAGAGAGGTGGGGCAGTGTCTCTCATACAGTCAGTATTTGAGTTGCTGAGCTCTGAGGATGGACTTGGAACGTGGGCTATTCATTCATTTGCTTATTCATTCAAGCATTTTCCCAGTCCCCATTGTGTACCAGGGCCTGTGCTGACCAGAGACATTACATAGAGTAGTCCTGATGAATGTTAAGCCTTGTGGACCTAACAGCTAATAATGAAGGCAAATAAAGGCATCAGAGTAATAAATAAGTAACAGCATATGCGATGGAGCCATCAAACAGGGTGCTGTAGAGTCTGAGGCTGGAGTAGGAAGTGTTTTGGATTAGGAGGTCTGGAGATCTGGGCAGAGATAGGAATCAGGTTATCTCACTCATTACTAAGTCTCATCAACCTGTGACTTTTGAGTTCAGATGTATATAATATAAGGAAAGCTGGTCTCATGCTTGGGCTACCTGGTGCCTCTTCTTTATGGCTTCTGGTTATAATAATTTCTCCTCAAATCTCTCCTCTTCTCTGTCACATACTGACTCCCAGACTCCCCAGGAGTCCCTGGAACTTCAGGTATTACAGTGATCAGGGGGCAGGGCAGAATGGGTTGAAAAGGGTAGGGGCAGGGACCCTTTCCCCCTTTCCCAAGATTATCCTTAGAACATCAAATCTAAAATACGCTCCTCATGGCTGTCTTCTCTCTGTTCTCCCTTCCCCCATTGAGCCTGGAAAGGTGTTGTTTGCCCTGTGTTCACTCTCCAGGGCAACGGGCCAGGCAGCAGGTGTGTGTGTGTGTGTGTGTGTGTGTGTGTGTGTGTGTTGAACAAGGCTATCTCCGGAGCAGGGTTACTGGAGATGAGCTTTGTTTAAATATTAAAGAAGTCAATCATTAATCATGCCTGGCTCAGTGCCCAGCTACCCACTGTCTCCATTCGTGAGGGCTGGGCTGGGCTGGGGAGCGCAATGGGGGCAGTTTGTGAGGTCGCTTGCATTTCAGGTGGTCAAACAAAGAGCCTTTTTGGGGCCTGGATTATGTAGTCTGAAAGGGCACGATAGAGGTGATTAGAGTGCTGTAGGCTATATACAGAACACAGGACTTGGGAACTGGGCATCAGCAATTCCTAAAGGAATGCCTAGTCCTAGTGAAGGGCAGTTTATAAGCAGACTGCAGCAGGTTCTTTTTCTAGAGATTCCTTGGCTCCTGCAACCCTAGCTAAGCACCATAGCTAAGCTCCTGAAAAACAACAACAAAAATAACAAAAGATGTGTGGAGAATCAGTTCTCCGTATGACTTGGTGTAGAGGCTGCTTCAAAGGGGTCCAGCCACTGACTCACTTAAACGATTGTCTTTGAGTCACTGTGGGAAAGTATGGTTGGTTGGCCCAGAACTCAGAATATGCATGGATCACACAAGGTCAGTCACTTGTGCCTGCCTCACAGCTTTGCAAACACAGTCACACAGGCTCGCAGATCTGCCCCAGCTGCACCCAATTACAGCTGGGCACTAGGCCTGCAGACCATATCCTCCCTGGCCTCCATCCTTCCTGCCTCAGCCATCCTCCTGCCTTTTCCCCCAGTCTCACCCGTCTCTATGGTGGCTACTCCCAGCGCTGTGACTCAGCTCTCATCCATGGAGTTTTCCTCCTGTGATGTGTGAGCATCCAAATGAGCAGGCTAAGAGAGCACAGGGTAAGGATGAAGCAGAGGCCCAGCAGGATCCACTGTCTTCGGGCTGCCTGACGGGGTTCCATGGCTATGCCCAGGAAGTGGGTGTAAGACAGGGTACTGAATCTCATAGTGTCCTTGTCCAATGGCTGTTTTTCCAAGTAGTGCAGCCTACAGCCCAGCCCCAGGATGAAGAGGAGCATGATGCAACTTATGAACAGTAGCACCCACTGCCCCAATTGGGCCTGCTCAGGCTCCATCTCCATGCCCAGGAATGACACTTTTTTTTTCCCTGTGGAAAATAAGAATAGAAGAGTCTTAAGATCAAGACAGCCTGGGGAAGGGGCTCTAGGTTCCCCTGTGACTGCCAGAAGGGACCTGATGGCCACTGTCTTCTCTCTCAGCCTCAGGGAGGGAATTGCCTTGCAGTGGGCATAAGAAGAAGAAAAAGATGTAGGAGGGTGGGGGACATAACCCACAGAGCTCACACTGGGGGCTCCTGCCCACTGACCAGAGGCCAGTTTGGCAGTCTTGCTGGATGATAAGCAAGGAAGTCACAGAGCAAGAACCGTGTATGGACTGTGGGACTGGCTGAGGCCGTCCCTGGCCCGGTACAGACAGGGGTCACGGAACTCTACTCCTGTGCTGGCTAATGCCAGGTCATAATCTGAGTAGAGCTCAGGGCTGGCCCAGAGCAGGACAGGGCAGGGCCTCAAGCTGCATCAACACCAGGGCCAGAGTTAGTTTTGTCCAACCTTCAAAAGAACAGCTGAAGTCTGGCCAGCCAAGAATGTCCCCTTGCTTCATATTCTCGTCCACCAGCCAGGTCAGCAGTGGCTTGAAGTAGGTCAAGAGGGCCTTGGTGGATACATTGGACTCTCCAGTCATCTCCTTTAGGATCTCCTGCCAGGGCCGGCTGGAGCCCAGCTTCAGGGTGTTCCTGGGGGGAAATGGAGTCATCTGTGAGGCCATGTGGGAGTGTGAGCAGGTGCCACTGGGACCCCTCAGTATACACAATTCTAATTCCTGAATTTTGCCAGCCAGGACCCTAGAGCTGTGATCACTGGGTGTGACTCTCAACTCTGTCCCTATGATACCGTGGACAAATGACTTATCGGAGGCTCCATTGTCATCTCCATAACAGGAGGTACAGGACAGGGCTGCTATCATTTTGGGAAGCACTAAACACCAATGCTGTTGATTGGCATTGGTGTTACTGTGGGCATTGTTATTCTCAACTCAAACAGGCAGCCACCCCGAGCCTCTGTTTACCCTGATGTTATTTGAGGTAGTACCCACCCTTCTTGGCCACACAGTGGGGGGAATTGAGAGAATTCAAGTGTTGTGAGCATGGGAGGCTCTCTGTGCACCTGCAATGCTGCACAAATAACAGCCTTCTTGGGGAACACCCAGGACTTGGTGACAGATGGCAGGCACACTGCATTCACTATGGGGGCTGGTTCAGAGGGCACCAAAGCCAGAGCTCCAGGCTCTTTACACTGCCCTTGCCAAACAATAGCACTGGGCAGGTGTTGGCATTTCTCAACCTGTTGTTCCAGGGTCTTACCAGGAAAGAGGTGGGACATGGGCTGTTAGAAGTCACTGTGTAGGGTACCCAGGTTCAAAACCCAGTAATGTTACTTATAGACCATATAACCTTAGGCATTTAACCTCTCTCAGCCTGAGTTTCCTCATCAGTAACATGAGTTCAGTATCAAGTCACGTGCTGGTGAAGAAGGTTGTAAATTGCCAGATTTGTACGTGCTACTTGATAGACAGCTGGAGCCAAATGTGGGAACTGAAGGCCACTACATATTTGGCAGAAACTACAGGGCACATTTGCCTAGCATGCATGATTTGCATGGGTTTGATTTCCCAGAATTTCAAGAAAAGAAACAAGGGAAGAAAGGAAAAAGGAAAGAAATCACTGAGAGAAAATCTGTTAAGGTTTAGTACTAGAGGTTAAAGGCACAGAGCTACTAAGAGTAAAATAATAGGAAAAAAAATCATGACTCCTAACTGATTCAAGTTTTTTAGATCCTGGGTAAAGGAAAAAACCTGGTGTGGGCTAGGATCTCACTATGTAGCCCAGGCTGGCTTTGAACTCACAATCCCCCTGCTACAGTCTACTTGATGCTAGGAGCACAAATTTGTACCACCACACACAATTGAGAGAATAGCGTTGACTGAGAATCTGCCTGTGTAGAAACAGCTCCACAGGGATGGGATGTGTGGCCAGAGCCCAGCTACAAGCCTCTAACAAAGGGCTATAGTGCAGTTGCTGGACTCTGCCTCAACCTCCAAACTGAAAACACAGTCCACAGATGGTAGCAGGCCCATCACGGCTGGGGGACTTTAAGAGTCCACTTACTACGCCCATCACAACCAGAACTCGCATGGAGGATGGGTGCAGATAAGAGAAGCACACAGAAGCCACACTAGGCAGAAGACTCCACCCCCTTCCCTGTGAACTTGGAGAACCCTGAATAAACCTTCCAGACAAGCTGTTTCGTATTCTCTTAACCTCCAATCACCTTTCCCCACGCTGGAGCCCATAAATATCTCCATGCCATGTCCTCAGTGTACTGGGACTTGGGTCTCTAACTCCTCACACATGGCCATTTTGTGAATAAATTTTCTCTTTTACAAAATGAGTCCTTTCTCCCATTAGGATATTAATGGCTGTCAAGGCAGGCCTGGTAATGCCAGCTTCCTGCCCCTTCGAGCCCATCTCTCCTCCCTCTCCTGCACTCCACTCTGTTTCCATTTAATCACCCTAAAGCTTGTGATTTCCTCTGTCTACTGCCCAGAGAATGGTGTGCAAGGTGTTCAGCCTGGAATCCAGGGTGCTCTCGGACCAGGGGTGTAGACAGTGAAGCAGGCAGACTGACTAACAATGTCACATGCTTTGGGGTTAAGTCAAACACAGAGTCCTGTTTATCATGGGTGGGGTGGAGGAGAGAAGTAGGGACAACGGTTGAGGTCAAATGTCTCACACCAAGCAAGTGGGATAAATCGGAGTTAGAAGTGAGCGGATGTGAAGAAAACACATCTGCTTCTTCCATGTCTGGCATTTGGGGACAAACATCCCTCTCGTTTCCAGCTGGGCTTTGTAACCCTCAATACATTCACTAAAGTCTTTTCTATGCTTCAGCCTCCGTTTTTAGTATTAGAGGGTTCATTTATTTCATGGTTTAATGCCCCCTGCTGGACACAGGGTGGCTGATCAGCCATGTTGGAGGTAAATGCTGAATGAACAAGACAAGCAGCTAGAGGTTGAATGAAGAGCCCAGAGAGAAGTCAGAGATGGAGTGATAGTGTCAGGCTATCACTTGTATATGTATGTATACACACCTACGCCTATGTATAAAGGAGGGATGACTTGACAGGGGAGGTGACTGCCATGTCACTGGCCCTCTCTGCAAAGTCCTGAGGATCAGTCCTTGTAGTTCACGTGGCCCAGTGGTTGCAGATGGTTAAACTGCATGGAGGAGCCATAGATAAACTCATTACGAATATAAAGGAAGCCAGGCATAGTGGCCCATGCCTGTAATCCCAGTACTCCAGGGAGGATCTCAAGTCTGAGGCTAGCCTGGACTGTACTATAAAACCATGTCTGAAAAACCAGTACAACTGAAAATCTAAAAATGCAAGCTGGGGATATTAGATCATGCATCACTAATGCTCTGGAGGGCAGAAACGAAGCTCAAAGTGACCTTGAACAGTTAAAGGAACAGACCAAAATCAGTAGCAGTCAAGAGAGCAAAGACCTGGCCAGTGGGTGGATGCCCCAACTCAGCGGTTGGAGAGCTGATCTTGGAACCGGAAGACTTGATGTGATGTCACCGGAGCCTGCATCCCTAGACTGATGGAGGTGACACCTCCTTTCTTGGAAGCCTCTCCTCTGCCACTGCCCAGGGAATGGTGTTCAAGCCTGGAATTCAGGGTCTCCTCAGACCATGGGTGTCGATGGTGAAGCAGGGGGAAAGATGGACCATCTATTGATTGGAACAGTTTTGCAATCAGTTCTGGATTCAAATCATGAATTTCCTTCTTGCTAAAATGAATGACATACTATCAAGTCAGTTCTCTGTAAAAAGCCAATGATAATTTTCTAACTTACAAAGTTAAGAGCTGCCAGTGTGAAGCATGGAAAAAGAGCTTGAAGCCACCTATCACAGAAAATGCTATGCATGTTCAGTTTAGGTCCTCTACCTACCCTTCAAGGTGGTACCAAGGCCACAAACGAGGGCCACAACAACAGATCTGGAAAGGAATGGGCTAAACATCAAATGCAGGAGAAAAGACTGGAGTGGAGGTTCAGAATGGGCCACAGGCTGGCTAGAGTGTGTCAAGAAGGCCAGAGTAGAAGGAACTTCAGTTGGCCTGGGAATCGGGCTGAGCACTTTGGTGAAGAGTCAGGAAAGGCAAATGACCAAAGGGTGCTTCACACACTACGAGGAGGACAGACAGATGTTCACAAAGATAACAGAAGCAGATTTTGGTGGCTAAAGGCTGATGCAGGATGCCAGTCCTGGCTTTCCATAGGCTGACTGACTGCATATGTGAGTGTGTGCGGTGATCAAAACACCTCTGACCACAGCATGGTAAAACAAACAAACAAACAACAACAATAAAAACAGGCTTGTATCTGCCTCCATCAGTCACTGAATGGAGGCTCTCCGATGACAATTGGAGTAGTCACCAATCTAATCACAGGGGATGGCCCGTTCAGCTATGCATCCACTGCTGCCAGGAGTCTTAGCTAGGGCCATCCTTGTAGACTCATAGAAGTTTGCCTTGTATCAGGCTTCTACCCTACTCTGTAAAGCCCCCTTTCCAGTCATTTCTCTCAGCACCTTCCCGCTCTGTACATGCACCAACCTGATCCCTCAAGTTCCCATGCCCACCCACTCCCGGTGTGAGTACTGGAGGAGGTACTAGATATGGCATGCTTTGCTAATGCCTGTGGGAGGCCCTGCCCCTATCTGAGGGAATATGGGGGAGGAGAGGATTGAGTAGGGGGCAGAGGGGTAGAGGCGTGGCAGGGAAGAGAGGCTGCAGTCGGGATGTAATAATAAATAATGAATAAAAATTTTAAACAGCGCTCGTGTTAATAATGTAAGAAATTACATTCTAGCGCAAGAAAGTGTTTCCACCAAAATGTCAGCTCCGTGTAGTTGCACAGGGAGCTCTGGGGGGGCATTGTGAGGAGGGGGAGTCTGGAGGGAAGACAGTGGGAACTGAGGGAAAACGAGGGAGGTGTGCACTCACCCCAGCATCTTCCCAGCCACCTTGGAGTTATAGATATCACATTGGTGCAGAGGGCCCTCGTGACCTGCGGCCCTGCACAGTGCTTCATGAAGTTGAAACTGGAGCACTAGGCTGAGGAAATACCTGGGGAGAGGAAGAAGAAGGCAGACTGCGGAGGGGAGGCCAGGGGTGGGAAGGCTAGACCTGCTGGAGCATGGAGTGGCCACAGGATTGAAGTGGCCAAAGGAGCCCATCTTTGCACTATCTGGAACTTCTCCTCCCAGTCCCCATGTCTCACGGATCCCAGCCAACTCTGCCAACAGGGCCCAGACCTTTACCGGATGTAGGGCACACTGGCAGAAATGTGGAATTTGGCCCCTGGGTCAAAATCTTCTTCTGACCGAGGAACAGGTGGGCACAGGCCCTGGTACTTCAACCTGGTGGGAGAGAGATGGGGGCTTGGTCATGGATCCTGGAGGGTTCTCCGAGCCTTTTCCTGTTAGAAGTATGTGTGTAGTTCAGCCAATCTGGGCCTGGCCTGCAGATTCAGTGCTTGTCCCTTGACTAGACAAGTAAGGGCACATGGAATCAAAACTCAGGAATTGCAGTAACAGTGATTGAGCATGTCACCTGCTCTTCACATGGACTCCCTCTCACTCAACACCAGCATGGTCTCTGTGGAGATGCCATCAAAGGACCAAGTGAGGTCAGGTCCTTGCTTGCATCTATCCTATGAGGTCAGATTATAGACCAGGAAACAGGTCATCTTCTCTAAACAGTGCTAAGAAGAAAATAGAAAGCCAGGTATAGTGGCGCATGCTGTTATTCCCAGCATTCAAGAGGCAGAGGCAGGTAGATCTCTGAGTTCGGGGCCAGTTTGGTGTACAGAGCAAGTTCCAGGACAGCCAGGGCTACAATGAAAAACAATAACAACATAATAAAAACAAAGACAAACAACAAACCCCCAGAAGTGTCCCTGTGCTGTTGTAGTATTATTAGTAGTACCATTCCCATTTTACAGAATCGTCAATCAAAATTTTAAGGTCAGGGAACTGGTCATAGAACCCAGGACATAGTCACTGGCAGACTTTGTCACCTGGGACTCTGGTATGCATTCTCTGATCTGTGTGACTGTGGGGGACCACGAAGCTGAGGAAATTTGTGTCTTGTTATGAAGCAGATGAAATGCCTGGTTTGGGGAAGAGCTAACTATGAGAAGATTCATTGTTCGTTGTTGACTCACTAACACCTCTGGTCAGTCTCAGGGTGTCTTTCCTGAAGGTTCACCTGAGGAATGGTGGCCCTCACTCTGCCCCTGGGTTCCATTGGCTGGTTGATGGCAGGCATGGATGATAGAGGAGGGAAAGAACCCCCCCCTTGGGTGCCCTGGTAGCTGGCGTGGCCACACTTGGAGGGTACAGGCCAAGACCTTGCTGAGCACACAGTCAGGGAGTGGCAGGACTAACGAAAGAGCAGTCAGTCCTCTCAAGTGCTAGAATGTGGTGTGACCCACCCTGGGCTGGTTATATGACCTCTGAGTGTCAGTACTGAAAGCCTGTTGAGCCAGGACACCTGATAGGACAGTTGCAAAGATCCAAATGATCGCGAAGGCCTGGTGAAGAGCTGTATATAGGCCACCCATGTGTTCAGAGATCTTGGACTTGGTAATCTGATGCCTGATGGACATGGAGAGGCCTTGGTTATGGGCATTTTCTGCCCAGTCAATGGACCTGCTTGACAGCTGCTGAGTTTTCCATAGTCTGGAGCTAAGATTCCAACATGCATGTGTGTTGGGGTGATGACCTGTTTCACTTCCATGGGAACTCTTTCCAGCAAGCAAAGTGCTTGGGCCTCTCCCATCCCTTCTCCTGGGCTTCTGTGGAGGGAGCAGGCAGCAGGGGTCTGCTTGTTGGTCACTGTATTCTGGGCTTTTGATTTTTGTTTATTTGAGTTTGTCTTTTGAAGATAGAATTTCATGTGGTCCATGCTGAATTCCAACTGGTTATGTAGTCAATGAGCTGCTGGCCATGTCTGCAAGACCCTGCCATCTCCTCCTGCCTCCTGATCCTCCTGCCTCCACATCCCAGGTGCTAGGGTTACAGGTGTGAGCCACCACACTAAATTACTGCTCTGTTCTCAGAGAGGCCCTAGCGGATTTCATGGTGTGAGATTTCTGGCCACTCACAGAGCACATAGAGCCACTGCTAGAGTCCCCATTTCACAGATGAGACAGAAGCCTAGGAAAGTTAAGAGACCTGCCCACTGCTGGCACCAGATTGAGAGCAAGACCTCATGGCCACCATGCTGGCTCTAGGCATTCAGTCTGTCTACTTTTGCCTAGCGACAGCAAATAGCACACATGGCCTGGTTTCCCCAGGTTCCTAGGACATGGGCACTGCAGTCTTGCAGGCATCCACCTTCCCCACCTGAAGTTCCACCACTCCTGGTTGTAGAGGCTCTTCGTAATAGTGCCATCAAAGACCTTCCAACGAAACACGTCTATCATGTAGCTGAAGGGGATGAAGGCAATCTTCTCCAGGGCAATGCCTAGCAGGAAGTTGACCTCCTCCTCTGGGGATGGGGTCAGGGCAATCAGGAGGCAGCTTCTTGGCCCTCCCTTTCTTCAGCCTTGCCCTGAGGGCTTTAGTCCCCCTCAGCCCTATCTGAAGCCCCAGGCTCAGGCTGCCCTCCCCTTGTCCCTTTGGTCCCCATCACCTGAATCCTGGTTCGGTTGGCTGAGCAGACCTCTGTTGAGCAGGTGCTTGTGGGAAGAGGCTGAGAGGGTGATCACCGACCCCACAGCCTCTTCAAAGGCTGGGCTGGCACCTTCTTGGTAGATTATAGAGAGGTTCTGGAACTGCAAGAAGTACTGGATATGGCCCATCTGGTGGAAGATGGAGAGCAGGTCTTCTATGGTCACTTCGGTGCACTTCTTTACCCTAGGGTTAAAGGGTAGGGGTCAAGGAGCATGGGGATGCCCTGGGGACTCTTATAGCTTCTTCTTTCAAACTTCATTAAGGCATTGAGGCCATCAAAGACAAGAGGGCCTGGGCCACCGTGTTTCCCCACTCTAGACCCCGTATCTACCCAGTGACCATGTCCACTATTCTCTGCACCCACCTTGTCTTCCATGCTTGGATCTCATCCCCCTCCTCCTGCCCTGTTCTCTCCTGCCCACTCCTTGCTACATGGCCAGTAGGGAAACAGAAGAGGAGTCACAGCAGGGTGCTGGCTGAAGATCATGCTGGCTGTAGATACCTGACATCATCGCTTTTGTAGAATTTCCAGGCTGAGGCATGACACTCCACTTCCCGCCCATCAGTTGGCCTCTCCAGCATTGATTTTATCCAGAAATCAGGTGGGGCGGGCAGCAGTCCCATAGAGGTAAAGAAGATATTAGCCTCTTGAAACATTTTGTCAGGTTTCCAGTGCTGTGGGGAAAAGAGGTACCATAGTTCCGTCTGCCCATTTGCCTAAGAGGACTGTGGGCTGGGGACATCCAAAGGCTCAGCACTGACCTGGTCCCTCATGATCTTTGTGATGTCCTCAGGTGGCTTTTTTGGGTAGGGCAGGACCAAGTCTAGGATGTTGTCCCAGGACTGAGCCCACATGTTCCCTGGAAAGGGGGTGAAGGGGCTAAGGGAAGGCAAGAGTGGCCTTCCTTCCTATCTCCCTCTGCCACCAGTCTGGCCCTTACCCAGGAGGTGGGCAGGGATGGGCCCCCGCAGGTGGATGATCTCAGGCCCATAGTATCGGTACAGTGAGCGTCGCACATAGGCATGGAGGTTCAGGTAGAGAGGCTGCAGCTCCTCAAAGAGCTTCTCCAGGTCTTGCTCCAGGGTGTCAGACTCATACTTGGATCTCCACAGATCCCCCATGTCTTTGTACCCTAAGACGGGAGGAGAGACCCACCGCTGCTCACAGTACCACCCTGCCCACAATGAGCTGGCAAGGAGGAGACCTGGATGTGCTCCAAGGAAACATTTCTACCTCTCTGCTCCTTGCAGGCCTTGGGTGTGAAAACGACCTCTGCAGGCATTGCCCACCCTGCAGACTGGCTCAGAGCGAGAAAGAACAGAGGGACTCCCACAGTGGGAGGCCCTAGTCGTGCCTGGTAAAATCCTATCTTTTCCTACGACCATGTCCCGAGCCCCAGATCACCCAAAGCCCTGTGGTCATGTGGGTTTCCTCCCCCTGTGGTGTAGTGTCCGTGTGCACTCTTCCTTTCTTCCTGCTTGTCTGTCCCCTACTCATCTTTCCAGCATGGGTACATGTAGAGAGACATGACCATATATCCGAAGTCCCCCCCCCCATCCCAGCAGCCCCTTCCTCCATGGCATCATATTAAAGGGGAGTTAGAGATGCATGTGTGCTGGAAGATGCTCACTTTCCCGTCGGACTGCCAGGAGGAAGCCCGTGAGGTAAACATCTATCTTTTCATTTACAGAGTCTTGGGGTCTCTCCATCACCCAGCCCACAGTGCAGGCTCTAACTTTATTTGCAGGACCTGGTTACAAGGCTCATGCTCGCCCTCACCCCACCCCCACCCCCAATCCACATCCATTCTGCTGCCCCCTCTGCAGCTTCGGTTCCTTTCTTCTCCTGGGCACTGACCCGGACGTCATGCCCAGCCTGCTTACCATTATATTGTGCTGCCTTATTGCTGAGATGTACATAGTAGTCGAAGGTAGGACGGATCTGGCGACCTACAGCATCCCGCCAGCCCTGCCAGGCCCACACGAGCTCCTTCTGGTCCCTGGATTTGGCCATGATTTCTTGGAGGTCTGTGATCAGAATAGGAGCCACACGAGACACATGGCCACCAGCCTCTACTCTCACCTACCCTGGGTGCTTCCCCTCCAGCAGGAGAGCACAGTCGCGGTCAGGGGCAGCGCTTGGTTGCTCACCAGGCTCCAGAGACAAGCAGGGACCCTCATGCAGGCACACCTCAGCTGTACTATATGCTGTCTCCATGTAGGTCAGAAGTCTGTTGTACTGGGGGGGCAAGTGTCACCCAGGGCAGGCCCATGCCCTTGGGCCCACTCCCAACATCAGCCCCGCCAGCCAGGAGAGGTAGACCTGGCTAAAGTACCCCTTCCTCCTCTAGAGGAAGCTCTGGTTCCACCCCACCAACACCCCATCCTGCCCAGATACTCTTGGTTCCCAGTCAGACCTGACCCACCCTCCCCTGGGATGCAGAAGTGTGTGCCTTGGAGGCCTGGGGCTCTGTCTATCACCTCCCGGAGATCCTCCGTGGGCAAGGCCGACTTGTCTACGTTCTGCAGCTTACTCAGCATGCGCTTCACTTCCGGGTCCTGGAAATGGTCTGTCTTAAACAAGCGGGCTCGGCTACCAAAGTACAACATGAACTGAGATCTCTCCGCCTCCTTCTGCAGCTGGAAAGAAGGTCATCATATTGGTTGTGGCAGGTTGGGGAGGGGATGCAGAACCGGGTCCCACGCTGAATTCCCACTTTAAGGGTCCAGAGTCATTGAAGATTTGCTAAAAGGGAGGGGATGCTCAAGTCCTTAAAAGCAAGGAGGTAAAACTTGCAAAGAAAACGAATCCAGAAATTCTTATGTAGAGAAAATTCAAGGCCACGGAGAGGCCTGGAGCTTGCAGCCCACTTTGACATTTGTTTGGGGGTGTCCCTTTTTCCACATTCTGTGGACTAAGAGCAGGAACTATGATCCCCAACTTCCAGGATCCCTAAGAATCAAGGGGAGGGAGGACCTGGGGGGAAATGGTACCACACCATGGTCTGTCGATTTCGCTTGGTGATGTTGGTGACATAGTTCCAAGTGGCCTCCATGAACTCATTCAACACAACTTGGGCTGTTTGCTCATAAAACTTCAGGAACATCTTTGCCTGAGTTTCATTGTAGAACTCATCTGCAGGGAAGGGGATCATGTGGGCCTGGGGAAGGGACTGCCCCTTCCCAATCCTCTTATTTGGTCTTTCCTTCAGGTCCCAGCCATACCTACGGTTGGCTTTCCCATAGTCCTGAGCCATGACAAGAGCTGCCCATAATAGAGGAGCACAAGTAGGGAAGGTCCAGGGCAAGTCCATCTTGTTCCCATGACCAAGAGAACAGCAGAGCCGGGAGAGGTAATGGCCAATCACGAGTCAGCTCCATGTTTGTGACATCAGGGGCCAAAGGGTCTACCATGGAATGTTAGAACTAGAAAGATTGCCCACCCAGCTTCTCGTGAAACTGTCCCTATTAAGCAAGGTGAGGACCCATCTGAAGTCCAGTAGAGTTGAGTCACGTGACCTGGTGTACGTGGCTAGCTAGTGGCTGAGCTAAGAGGAGAATTTGACTTTTAAGCCAGAACTCATTCTATTTGGTCACTTTTCCCTGGGGTTGAAGGAACCCTTGGGCTTTGTGGCTAGGCATTGTGAGACATCCTCCTTCATAGGCTGGGCTTACTTGAATAAGTGCGATATTGGGTGGAGGGTAGTTGAATGGATGGATGAGTGGATGGATGGATGGATACATGGGCAGAAGTTACATTTTTTTGGGTCTTTAGACTCTTAAAAACCTAGTTGTTTTCCCAGTTTCTTATGACTTGACCTCTTAGGCCCATATTTTTGGTCTTTTTCTCTCAGGAGACACGTGATCAACTCCAGGGCTCCCTCTCTCTTCCCCTTCCCCTATTAGAGCTCTATGGGGAATGGAGACGTATGGCTGATGCCCTCCATTCAGGGTCCATGTCCATGAGTACCTGAGACTGGTTTCCAAACCAATCATGGGACTCTGTTCCCTGCTAGCTCTTGGTGACTCCCAAGAACTCAAGTGCACAGAATTTGGGAGGGCTGCCCAATCTGTTGCATTTTGGGATTTCTTGGATTCTCCTCATCCCTGTACCTGCAGACTCTATCCTGTCTCCTTTACCCTCAGCCTAATGGACCACCCACCCCTTTTACATGTGCTGACACCATGACCATTGAAACTGACAACATAATTCCATCCCCAAATATTAGTCATTGTTATCAAAACATTTAAAATATAAGGAAAGAGGGTTGGGCTGGTTAAGCTTACAGGAAAACCCTTCTTGCTTGAAGCAAAGCAGGATTTGGGGCATAGGCATGATGGTGCATGGCAAGACCCCTGTCTAAAAGAAGCATAAGGTTTTGCATTATTGAGATTGGGTCTTGCTCTGTAGCCTAAAGCTGGTCTTGAACTAAAAATGTTTCTGCCTTAACCTCAGGAATTTGGCATGTATCACCATGCCCAGTAAATGCAAAATGCAGAGCTGAGCTAGAAAAGGAGAAAGAGACTCTCCAGATAATAGACAAAGAAGACAAGAAGTAAGTAGCTGCCTCTGCCACAAAGATGCAGCACTGGTAACCTGGAGCAACCAGTCACTTCCTACAGTTAGATGTGACATTTTTCATAAAGCTGGAAGCCAGAAGGCTTGATTCCTCCATCTTCCCTCCCTCCCTCCCTCTTCCAGACCTGACCCCTTTTCTCTATATTGTCTCTTGGAGGCCAGTCTAGGCTTGGACTTACCTAGCTGAAGATGGCTTTGAACTCCTGATGCTCCTATCTCCCTAGTACTGCAAGCGGTCCTGGTTTACGTGGTGCTGGGGATTATACCCAGAGCCTTGCGAATGCCAGACAGGCACTTAATGGACTGAGCTACATCTGCAGCTCACATAGATGGCTCGCAAGTGAATCTTCTCAAAAAGAAGAGAAAATCTAGGGTCAATTGTGGTCGATATCCAGCCACACAGAGGACTTTCCAAGGACTGAGCACTTCGAGGCAACTTACACCATCACAGTCGTTTTAACAAACCCATGAGGTAGGCACTTTGCTCAACACCCAAGCAGAGGGGCTAAGGAACTGCTCACAAGACACACAGGTAGCAAATAATGCTTCCAGAGCTTGCACTCAATGGCATAGAAACAGTGAAAGGAGCTGATTCCACCAAGGAAAGAACAGGAAGTTGTTCTCAGACCTCCCCATGTGTGCTGTGGTAAGCAACCCCCAATAAATAAATGTAATTTAAAACAAAATAAAACACACGATGAGTCATGAAAAATATGTACTGGCCAGATGGCCAGGTATGGTGGCTCACACCTATAATTCTGGTACTCAGGACGCTGAGGCAGGAGGATCACTACCTCCTTTTTCTCTGCTAACTTTCAGGTGGACCCCATCTCTCCTCACTCACCCAAGGAAGCATAAACAGGAGTTTGAACAAGTGTAATGTTTGAGAATGTTGGCAGATGCATATAATCCCAGTATTCAGGAGGCTCAGGTCAGTTTGGTTTACATAGCAAGACCACTGCTACAAAACACAAAGTCCAAAACAATATGGGAAAGTGCTCGCTGTGCAAGATTAAGGACCTAAGTTCAAATCCCCTGAACCCTGGTAAGAGCTGGGCACATGAGTGCATGTCCAGATCTGGCAGGAGCATGGACAGGATTTCTCAGGCTTCCTGGCCACTAGGCTAGTAGGATTGACAAGCTCCTGGTTCAGTGAGAAACTTTGTCTCAAAAACTAAAGTGGATGGATGACTGGCGAACCGATTCAAATAAGGTGCCAAGCCTGACAACCTGAACCCCAGGTCCCACACAGTAGAAGAGCCAACTTCTGCAAGTTGTCCTCTGACCTCCACAAGTGCTCCATGGTATCCGCATGTGCACAAGCCCTGCCTGCCATACAATAAAAACAAAATGGGGTCAGGGTCTGCCAAGAGGACACAGTGGGTAAAACTCTTGCTGTGCAAGGCTGACAACCTGCGTTCCATCTACAGAACCCTTTAAAAGGAGAGAACACACTTCTGTAAATTGTCTTCTGAGCTCTACACTGTCTTCTGAGCACACACACACAGACACAGACACAGACACAGACACAGACACAGACACACACACACACACACACACACACACACACACACACACACAGAGTCCAGTAGGTAAGACTTTGCCAGGGTAACCACATGGTGAAATGCTTTGCCCTTAGTCTGTAGCTCGTCCTTTTGGGTAAAGACTGGTGACCTCACATTGCCCACAGCCCTGAAAGGCAGCATGAACCTCTGTAGTTTATAAAAATAGGAAAGGAGGTTATGTGACAATGACCTTTGTCTGACAAACAAGTTGCAAAACACAGGTTGGGAAGGGGGTGGGGTAGGGGAACTAAAGTCTGCAGTATACGAATGGGAACAATCTAGAGGCTATGTTTATAAGTTTCATTGTCTTGCTGAAGCATAAACATCTACCCTCTTGCAAATCCAAAATTCCCCAACTCCATATCCTGCACAAACACATACATACACAGGCCAACAGACACACATGTACACACATATATACACAGATACACTATACACATACATACACATACCACAAACCATACACACACAGACACACCATACACACCACACAGACATACACAAAGCACATGCCACACACACGCAGACACACCATACATACCACACATACATACCACATACCATATACATAGAGAGACACCACATACCACACACACACACACACACACACACCACATACCAAACACACACATGACACACACATGCTAGAGACTGAGCAGTAAAAACCAGGCTAAGGATATTAGGGGCCAGAAACTGGAGTCATGAACCTTACTAGGGTAAAAATGTGAGCAAAAGCTGAAGACAGCTTGAGCTGAGGATCCATTTAACAGAGGTGGGACCAGACTGGAAGGTAAGACTCTGTCCCAGAAATCTGACCAATTTCCATTTGGTCAAGAGCTACATACTTGAAAAGTTGATGTATTTATGTTAAAGGGGGGAGATACACAGAATACAGTGGTGTTCTATTCACATTGGGTATAGAGGGGGGAAATGGCTGGGGCTGTGCACACTAAAATGTCAACAGTGCTTAAATCTCTTCATGAGGCTATTATGGGCTTTTATTCAGAGTTTTCCAAATTTCCTATATAAGCATGTAGAGAAAAACTATTTTTAAAATTTCCTGAAAATGACACCCTCCAAAATCCAAGTAGGCCTCCCAAAGGCTGGCTCAGGGTGAGGGTATGCATTCTGGGACCCACCACGTGGTCACTGGTTATTGCTTTTTCTCCCGGGAGGTGCCTGTGTGGTGTGGCTCCATCATGGAAACCTGGCTGTCCACTCACACAGTGGGCATCAGAGCTGGTGCAGTAGGAGCCTAAGTGACCGCGGGGCTTCTTCCTGCTCAGTGAGCCAGGCCCTTCCTCCTGGGATGCCTGCACAAGGGTCAACGTGGAATAGGACGCATGGGAACAGGCTGAGTCCTCCATACACATCCACATGCAAGCAGGCAAGCAGGAGGCAGCCCGCAGCATCTGCTTCTTGGGATCTTGCCCGCCCCGCCCCCTGCCCATGCTGGTGACTGCATGGTTGGGCAAGGACTGCTTGCTGTGACAGGACGTAGGCCACCTCACCTGGGCTGTTAGGAAGGCCAGTGGGTAAGGTTGTAAGGGATGGGGGCCAGAGCGCTTTGGATTATTTGGGTTCCTGCTTGGAGAGAGACTGAGAAGGCAATTGGGGAAGGGGTCTGCTGGACTGTCAGGAGACAGGCAAGCAGCCCATCCTGTCCCTGACTTCCCCACAAGGGACACAGACTCAGGTGTCGGGGAGGACCTTTAATTGTATTCACAGAGGCTGGATGGGGGATTCCATGTTAGAAGCTGGGTATCTAGAGAATGAGGGCTGGGACTAGGGGCAGAGAGTAGGCGGGGGCAGGGCAGGAGGAGGAAGGCCCAGCAAGAGTGTGTTCCACCCACACACCATGTCCCCCATCCAATTTCTCGTGGGACACTCCTCTGTCAGACTCAACAGCAGGGTCACCTCAGGAGTGTCTGAGCTCCACCTCAGACCCAAACTGGGGCCCACGATGGGGCCGGTGGAGGCTGTGGTGTTGGCGGATGCTGAAGAGCCGATGTGTGAGACCCAAGGTGGCCACAAGCAGGGAGACGCCTAGGAAGAGCAGCACCCATTGACCCACACGGGCCTGCTGTGGCTCCAGGTACATGCCCAGGAAGTTGACGCGGCCAGACTCTGGAAAGGGGCCTTCTGAGCGAGCTGAGCGAGGAAGCAAGGAGACAGGGCGGTGGGCAGGGCGACAGAGGGGCTGGGGCCTTCTGTTCTGGCGTCCCTGTCCTAGCTCTGAGATCAGACTGGAGGCTGTCTGGACTGGGAATGGGATTCAGCCCTGTGTGAGCTCTGGGAGCCATGCCTGGGGCTGGAGGTGGGGCAGGTGGTATACCCGTGTTTGGTGTCCAGTTGTATTGTGGCCAGCCCAGTGTCTCTCCATGTCTCCTGTTCTCAGTGATGAGCCATTCCGTCAGTGGCTTGAAGTAGTTCATCATGGCAGAGGCTGACATGTTAGGCTGGCCTGTGATCAGCTTCATGGCTTCTGGCCATGGCTTACTGTAGCCCATCTTCATGGTATCCCTGGGGAAGGCACCGGAGAAAGGGAGACTGAGTAGGAACCGCATTGGTTGGCATTCTTTCTCTATAGCCTCCCTGTCCCAGCATAAACCGCCCTTTGAGATTAGGAGAGCCTGGGTAGGACCGCGGCAGGGATGGGAAGGGAGGCTGCAGGGCTCAGGGCTTTCAGTTTCCCTCTGGTTTTTGCTTTGTTTTGTTTTTGGTTTGTCGAGACAGGGTTTCTCTGTATTGCTTTGGAGCCTGTCCTGGAATTAGCTCTGTAGACCAGGCTGGACTCGAACTCACAGAGATCCACCTGCCTCTGCCTCCCGAGTGTTGGGATTAAAGGCGTGTTTCTCCAACGCCCGGCTCCAGTTTCCCTCAGAAAGCGACACACGTCTTTCTTGGCTGTTCTCAGCCCAAGACACCAAACAAAGTGCTCCTAGCATAGCTTCAGGGGTTTCTCAGGACCAAAGAGTCAAAGAAGGGTTCAAGGACACTCACGCCAGCAGCTTTCCCGCTGCTTTGGATTGGTAGATGTCACACTTGTGCAGGGGACCTGTGTGCCCAGCTGCTCGGCACAGTGCCTCGTGGAACTGGAACTGGATGATAAAACTGACGAAGTACCTGCGGTGGAGAGAGGGAATGGAGCAAGGTGTGGGTCAAATGCCTGGAGCACAGGCAAGGTAAGCGGGGTGTGGGAGGGGGGACTCCCCTCCCCTGCGCCAGTGAGACCAGCTGCAGCCACGGGGGACCCAGGAGAACAGGATGCAGTCAGGATGTCACTCTGGCCTTTGAGGCCATCTGAGCTCTTCCCACACGTGCCTGTATGGATACTTCCCCCCCACAGGCTGCCTACACTCCTGCTCTGCAGCGATCCAAAGAACAGGCATGCGAAGAGGTTAATGAGAGAGCTGTGTGGTTTCCAGCCCTGGGACAGAGGCCAGGGGTTGCGGGGTGGACCGTGGGGATCTGGTAGGGCCTTCTGAGTAGGGAAGCATTGGACCCAGTCTTATGACTGAAAACAGCAGGGGTTTCCTGACAGGAATACACCAGTCCAGGCCTGGGCAACCACAACAACTCTGGCTTTCAAGCGTGAGAAGCAGCGGCACAGTCTCCTCCGTTTGGATCCAGGGCGTGAGCCATGTACCACTTGCTCCCCTGGCCCTTCCCCTGAGCGCTCTGCTCAGGCTGCTGGCCAGAATGTTAGTGTGTTTTTCTAGGGAGCCAGGTCTCCTTTGTTCACTCCTGCCTGGATAACTGTGCTAAGCCAGGCTCCATCTGTCACAGGCTCCATCTGAGGCAGGAGTCAGTGCTGGGACCTGAGAAGGAGATCCAGTAGGTGGTGGTGGCCCCACTGGGGACCCCCCCCCCACCAAAGCTTCTCACTAGGATACTCTCTCAGTCAAGCCTGCTGGGTCCTAGCAACAACTCTTCTTGCCCCTTGCCCCTGGCAGCCTCGGAGTGTCTGAGCAGAGTGTTGTCTTTCTTTCCAGGTCTCAGACTCTGTCCATCCTATGTGCTGACTTTAGTCCTGGTGTCAGGGCCTGCCTCCTTGACTTCCAGAGATAACTAGAGGCAAGAACTGTAAGAAGCCTAGTACTCCTGAGAGGCCTTCTCTGTCCTCTGTGCATGGCAGCAGGAACTCTGTCCTGAGGTCTGCTTGTCACAGCTTCTTCGGAACTCTCTAGATTCCACACCCTGTGTGAGCTCCTCAGAAGAGCATTCGGAAGGAGAGGTGCTGCCTTAGTCACCTCATGCTATAGCTAAATAGTACACAGGCCAGTTCTGATGCAACCCACTAAAGAGAGTGATTCACAATGGAGGATTTACAGCATGCTCTGTACAGACAAGTGGCTAAGTTGTTAGACCTTGCGACCACCCTACGTGTTGAGAATGAGGTCAGAAAATGGATACCCAGAGACAGAGGATGTTGTTCAAACAAAGGACATGAACTCTAACCATCAGCTGGCAACTAACTTGTCCCTAACCACATTGCCTCCTATATAAGCTGGGCCTCTTGTCCGGGGCTTCTGACTACACGGTATTTCAGGTACATCAACATGTATTGTAGGCAGTTTCACCACAAAGGAACCATGTCTCAAAACTAATAGAACCCACGTTAGTATCCAGTCACATGTAACTGTTGTCAGATGTGGGGTAGGATAGGAGAACTGCTGTGAGTTTAATGCTAACCTCAGCTACACAGTTTACTCCAGGCCAGTGTGGGCCACAGAGTAAAACCTGTTTGGAACAAAATTGAAGACTAGGCCTTGTGACCATTTGCCAATCTTCTGATGAAGTTTCTGGTTTTAACGGTTTGGTTGGTATAAGCTCTCACAATGTCCAAGGAATACTTAAAGTGGCTTTGGTAGCAGATGAGTGGACCCAGGCACTGTGTGTCGCGAGCCAGCTCCTGCTGGTGTGATGGGGCAGCTCCAGCAGAGTGTACACTGAAGGAAGTTTAAACATGAACCTAAGGGAACCGCCCTCCATGGTGCCTTCTCCTCCCTTTGCTCTTACCTGATATATGGCACATTTGCAGGAACGTGAAACTTGGACCCTGGGTCAAAGTCATCTTGAGATCTTGGCACTGGAGGACAGAGACCCTGGTACTTCAGCCTGTCAAACGGGAAGATATGTTAGATGGTGAAAACCAAGTTGAGAGAAGGTTGGCATCTTTTAAGCTAAGAATGGCCCCTGCACCAGAATGTCCTCTGCGCCTGCATGCTGTGTTCCTGTGTACAACCACCTCCGGGGGGACCCCAATCACTTGTGCGGGCACACACGCACGTGTGCACACACACACACATACACATAACCTTCACTGGCTTTTTTTACCAACACAAACCCACATGCAGGCACTCTCAGAGATACACTCCAATCCACACCCCCACCAGAGTGTTCTAGAACCTGAAGGTCCACCACTCTTGGTTGTAATTCTCCTTGGTGATGCTTCCATCAAAGACCCTCCAGCGCCACTGGTCAATGAGGTAGCTGAAGGGGATAAAGGCGATCTTGTCGAGGGCCATCTTCATCAGGAAGTTGATGTCATGCTCTGCCAAGGGAAGGGTGTGCAGCTTCAGGTCCACACTGACCTCTTGTCAGGGCTGAGCACCTCAGACCCAGTAAACTTGCTTCTTAGGATGATCTGTGTGTTACCCAGTTAGGTTCACCCTGCTGGGACTTCTTTCCCTTCTAATGGACTATCCCAGATCTTTGCCCAAGGGTATCTACAAAACCTTCCTCTTTCCCCGCCTCCCAAGGATGCCAGCCCACCCAACCAGCACCTCTGCTCCCCTCTCACCGTAGCCACCGCCCTCGCTACTGAGCAGGTTGAGGTTGTGAAGATGTTTGGGGGTAGACACCGACAGAGCCAGCACATCTCCAATAGCTTCATGAAAGCCAGGGTTGGCACCCTCCCGAAAGGTCACAGGCAAGTCTTTGTACTGCATGAAATACTGGATGTGGCCCATTTCATGGTGGGCGATCACCAAGTCCTCCATGTTCACAGAGGTGCACTGCTTGATCCTAGGAACAGGGGTGGGGAGAAATGCGTCAGCAACAAACAAGCAACGGGACCGAGGTGCGTACATCGTAGGAAGCAGACCTTCTCCCGGTGGACATAAGGAACATGGTGTGATGGAAAGGAAAAATCAAATGGTCCTAAGAAAGAAGTAGCCTGGGGGCCAGAAGTCTGTAAAGGTCACTGCAGCCATCCCTCTGCGGCTAACTTTCCTGCATAGCTCCAATCCACACTATTGCTTTCTGACTTGGCCTAGAGGCACAGGGACATCCAATCTGTGCTTTGTAGAACGTGTATCCAGTGCTGACCCATGTATTTGTCTTTCTAGTCCAGGACTGGGGCTTCCTGGGAACACATGGGCTGGGCCACTCCACATCTCATTAAGAAAAAAGATTCACTTGAAGAATGCTTACGGCCAGGGCTGATTGACAGCTGTGGAGCCCTCTAGGCCAGAAAGCTCCTCCTTATGTTGTCCCCTACCCTCTTCTACAAGCCAGTTCCAATGACAGAAATTTCTTCCCAGGATCTAAACAGTCTTTCAGGGCTGGTTCACCTATTTTTGTTTTTCTTGTCGGAGGGGAGAGGGAGGATCTGCCCAACATCCTTGACCCACTGAGGGTGGGGTCTGCCTGCTTGCTTCTCTGATGCATCATAAAAAAAGGGTTCCCAATGGGAATACTCACCTCCAAGACCCTCCATGATCCTGGCCCCTTTGTCAATCTACCTGGGCCTTACAGCTCCAAGCCCTCAAGCCTTTGAAGGACCCAAGGCCAGGCATTGTCTGCCACCCTCCCCCCACATAAACCCTTCGTTTGTTTCCTGGCTTTGTGTCTCCTTTTACATGGGTGCCTCATCTGCTGGGGATGGCATCTCTGCCCCTTTTACTCTCTTTCTTTGAGCCTGGGTTGTCCTTGGGGCCTCTCCAATAGAATGTGGCAGACACGAAGGGTTAAAGATGCCTGTGATCCTAGCACTTGGGCGCCCGAGTGAGGCAGGAGGATCACAAGTTCAAAGTCAGCCTGAGTTATCTGGTGAGATCCTGTCTCAGAGAGGGTCCCTGAGGTAGGACTCTGTGCCGGTTTTACACTTAGCCATTGAGAAGTCTGGCTTCTGCTTTAATATGTCTGCTAGCCTGGGACTGTCACAATAGGAAGGGACCCAAGTTGGCTTGTACCAAAAAGATGCCTGATCACACCAAGCTGCCCCAGGCATCCTAACCAGCTACCCAGTGTGAGAGGCCACCTTGAACTTTCCACTCTAGACACTACTGAGGAACTCCAGCCAATAGCCAAAACTAGGCTCTGGATAAATGGCTCCAGATGAGCCACTGAATTTACCCCAGCTGTGCTGGGGGGGGTGGGGTGGGCATTTAACGGTGACACAATGTTTTTCTAGCAAGGACAAAGGTCTGGGAGTCTCTCCTAGTGCCAATTAATTAGTTAAAATTTTAAGAGTTTATATATTTATGTGGTGTGCACCTGCCATGGTGTGTCTGGTGGCCATTGGTGGGCAACTTTCTTTGAAAGTTCGTTCCCTCTCTCCAGGTAGATTTGGAGGACTGGACTCATGTCATCAGACTTGGTGGCAAGTAATTATATTTGCTGGGACATCTTGGCAGCCCAATTAATTGGGGTTTTTAAATACCGTGACTGATGCCTGTCACTGTGGCGTAAGAACATTTTTGTTGGGCACTGACGGAAGCCCCGCTCAGAGGACCTTGAGGACCAACTGGTCATTTTATGCCACGAGATCTGGGGTAGGCTGTTAGACAGCTGTAGGTAACTAGCTCCATTGATAAGGACTGCCTTGTCTGTCAGTGGTGAGAGTGGGTCTTTCTCACAGTGGTGCACCCATGGGAAGGGCCAGCAGTATAGAGGCTGTGCAGTGTACACAGTTTACCTAAGCATCCCACTAACCACTGACAGAGCTGGCCAGCACTTGTGGCTTAATTTCTAAAATGGTATTTCTCTACTCAGTTCGGTTCCCTTGATTAGGACCAAACCCTCTCCTTGACTCTCAGTCCTCAACTTTATCCCAACTGCTCCCATCAACTTGCTCACTCCAGTTGAGGGACAGCCATCAGAGCCTCGACTTGGCTCACACCCTTGTCCCTGGGATCAGGGTAAGGATCCCAGTTCTAATCAGACAAACCTGAAGTCCTTGCCATTGTAGAAGTCCCAGGCTGAGGCATGGCACACCACATCCCTTCCATCGCTTGGCTTCTCCAACATTGACTTGTTCCAGAATTCAGCTGGTACAGGTAACAGCCCCAGGGAGGTAAAGAAATCATCAGCTTCCTTAAATATTCTTCTGGGCGTCCATCCCTGAAAGTAGAGAGTTCTTTGTAAACTGGGGTCTTTGATTGACAGACATAATCATGGCAGGAGAGAGACTGTGAGAGGGCCACACTGGAGGGAGAGGGTTTCTGCCCTCCCGTCTGGGGCCTGCCTTCTCTTGTTCCTTCGGGAGGCCCACGGGGAACAGTCTTGGCTTCACTGACCTGCTTTATCATGGCCTCCGTGGCATCCAGGTTGGGGGCAGAAGGAAAGGGAGCCACCAAGTCATAGATATTGGACCAGGTCTGTGCCCACATGTTCCCTGGAGGCAGGTGGGGAAAAGATGGCAGAGAGGAAACATAACTTTTTAGGCTCAGAGAGATCCTGTAGGGAAAGATAGGTAGATCCCAATCCTGTCAATCAGGGCGGTATCTCTTGAGCATCAACTGTTTGCAAACTGTGCTGGGTATTTGATATGCATTGTCTCTCCTACCTGTATACCCAGCCCACAGGATCATTTCCAATATGGGTTACAGATAAGAACCTTGCTGGTCATTAGGAACCACGGTAGTCTTTAGTGCCCATGAGCAGTGAAGGAATTCTCCACAAGAGACGTCCTTGGAGCATCTACACCCACATGGGCACCACTTCCTAAGTGACACCCCAAACACACATGTAGTAACTTGTTATCCTGCCCGCTCCCTGGCACGGTGTAGCAGAGGAACTTGTGTCTGGAGAGAGTTAAGTAATCCAAACAGGGGCTTAAACTCCTAAGCGATGAGGTTGGATTTAAATGCCATCAGGCCTCACTCTTGACCTTTACAGTGTATAGTAGCATAATGAATGTCACTAGTCACTCTGTCCATTTAGAGAGGCAGTTAGTTAAGAGCCTAGTTCTCCGGGACTGGAGAGAAGGGATACATTCAGGATGAGTGGAAGGTGCAAAACTCCATGGAGAGGCAGGGTCTTTCATAGCTGAGGCAGAATGTCCCCAGTAGGGACAGAAAAATGGTAGTCTCTAGTCCCCTCCCCCATTCTTTCCATTCTCTTCCAGTCTTCCTCTCCCTCCTTCATGCACTCAAGGCTACTTGAATACTCAAAGCCCTGGAAGAATAATGGTCCAGAGGTTGAGCTTCCCTATCACACCTTGACCTAGACCCAGACCCGTGTCTTCTCTCCCTGCATCCCCATCCCTGACTTTGCATCTGTCAACGTCTCACATCTTTCAAGGTTCATATGGAATTTCCTCCGACCCCACACCCAGATTTCTGGATCTCGCTGTCTTAAGGCATGATGGGTAATGTGGTCTGACCCTTAAAAGTTGGTAAATGCTTGTATGACATGGCTCTGTGGCAAACGCAGCACCAGAAGAGCTGGTTGCCTGACACATACAAGACCCTGAGTTCAATCCTCAGGATCACGACATAAGAATATGTGGTAGCTAAATATGAGCAGGAAGTTCCCCCAGCCCCACTCCACTCCAACCTTGGCTGTGCTCCCACAAGGATTCAAGTCCCATCACTCTTCTGGCCCGCTCCCTGCCCCCTGGCCAGCACTGTCCTGTCCCTTACTATTGTTCCTTGTCTCCACCTCCTTGAAGTTGGACCAATGTCCTTACCCAGCAAGTGGGCGGGAATGGGACCATCCAGGTTGATGTGCTGAGACCCATAATGGCGATGCAGGGAACGGCGCACGTAGGCATGTAGGTTCAGGTAGAGTGGTTGTATCTCTTGGTATAGTTGTTCCAGGTCTTGCTCCAAGTTTTTAGACTCATATGATGATCTCCATGAGTCCCCTCCATCAGCGTAGCCTGCACAGGACACACAGCTAAACTTTCCTAGCAGCTATCATTCACTCAATGTACATACCCCTGACGCCTCTCGGGCACTTCCTGTCCCCAGCCAAAGGATGTCAAGAGAACCTCTTTGAGGAGGCTGAGGGACCTGGGGTGCAGACAGTCAGTGGGACCAGCACTGGGAACTCACCGTTGAGGTGGGCAATCTTGTTGGAGAGCTCCACATACTTTGGGAAAAGGGGGAGAATGGCTCTCCCCACCTTATCTCTCCAGCTCTTCCATACCCACAACAGTTCTTCGTAATTCCGGGACGTGGCCATCACGTTTGTCAGGTCTGGAAGGGAGGAGTTGAATGGCTTGAGCCTCCTATCTGTTTGTAAGTGGGACTCGCTCATGGAGTTTCAAAGTTGGAGTAAAGCTGGTAAGATCATTTGGAAATGACAGTATAGGCAGTAAGTCTAGTGAGAGGAGAGAGATAGGGAGACAGTGGCCACTAGGAGCTCCTAGGGTGTCTGCCTGGGGCGACATGCTGTACATACATGACCTCAGACACTTGCAGGTGTTCGGCAACTTTGAAAGGGATATCCCTTGTTCCTGTCTTAAGAGTAGCTTAATGACATGCTTGTGTACCCACGCAGGAGGTAGCCAGGCTGGAGCAGAAACAAAATGCTCTCCTGTGACTTTCCCTTCCCTGGGAGAAATGGTTTGGGAAGTTTCACAGGCCTGAATTCAAGTTCTGTCCCTCCCATGTTACCCTGGGCAGGCCTCTTTCTACATAAACAAGGGAGTAGCCCTGGCTTTCCCAGGGACTTGGAAATGGAATGAGAGTTCTGTCCCCAAGCAGGGGCTATGGCCCTGGGGACCCACAACATCCTTTGCAAGTTGTTACTGGGCTCACAGGAATAACAATAGCTGTAAGAACTGTGCATGTCCAAGAACTATCTGAGCTGCCCCCCCAGCAAGGTGGACTCTGGGTGCACGCCTTTAGTCCCAGCATTCAGTGGGCAGAGGCAGGCAGATTGCAGTGAGTTAGAGGCCAGCCTGTTTACAGAGCAAGTTCCAGGATAGCCAGGACTACACAGAAAAACCCTGTCTTGAAAAACCAAACCGAACCAAAAAAAAAAAAAAAAAAAAAAAAAAAAAAATAAAGAAATAAAAAAAAAAAAGAAAGAAAGCCATTCTGCATGAGACACCCACTAAGAATTTAAAACTGACATCCACCTCTCAGGTCAGGTAAGGGCCACACAAGACCACAGGCATCAGTCTTGAAACAGATGGTTTTTCCTCCTGCCCTGCCTTTGGCTTAGATAGAGGAGCTGTTAAATTTGGGCTCTATTGTGGAACATTCTGTGTCATATGCACTTGTCACAAAAAAAGGTAAACTTAATTAGCTTTCTTTGAAAGATGATTTGTTTTCAGAATTCTGTGTCTGTTTTCTGATGATGAAAGTCATTGGTTTTCATGGCCTTTTTATTTTAATTACCATATCTATGACCAGAAAGCCTAGTCCTGGATCAAAGGGCTGTATGGTGGGGATGCCAAACACTATTCATTTTTTTTTTAAATCCATATTTAGAAATATACACCCAGACATGCTCACATGCTCTCTCTCTCTCTCTCTACACACACACACACACACACACACACACACGTTCCCTCTCCCTCTTTGCGTGTATATCCATACCCACACCTATAGGCCAGCCCCTGCCCTGGAACTGTTTCTTGTTTCTGTTTATTTTCCCATTTCCCCTTCTATTTGTCATTGTTCTGACATGGGAGCTGGGCTGGGGCCAGGAAGAAACAACTTCTGGTAAAGATTCCTCACAAAGAATGTTTATGACTCTAGCTCACCAACCCTGGAAGGAGACACGAGTGTGGGCCCTGGGGGAGGGGGACAGAGGGGACCCTTTCAAAGGGGACAGGCTGAAGAGAAATAAGCAGCAGGAGGTGGTTATGAGTCAGTTCATGGCTGTCTGGTGGAAAGGTGCTGTGGAGGAGGGGATGGAGTGGGAATGCTATCAGCTGGGAACAGGAAGCAAGGTCTAGTT
Source organism: Phodopus roborovskii (assembly GCF_943737965.1). NCBI lineage: Eukaryota > Metazoa > Chordata > Mammalia > Rodentia > Cricetidae > Phodopus > Phodopus roborovskii. Next base: position 20,787,085 of record NW_026125052.1, on the reverse strand, counting down.
AGTGATTCTAGGGCGATGGGACTCTTGTGTGGTGTAACCTCTCTGGCCCCAGCTTCTTTTTCAGCAATGTCCCAGTGGTGGTGGTGGTGGCGGTGGGGCATGTCTCAAGGAAGCTACAGAAGGTAGAGACACGGACTAGAAGGTCTGTGGCCTTTGGAACACATGTTTGGGATTCTACTGCTCTGAGGGATGTTTGGAAGGGAAAAGGAGTTGGAGAGTTCTGGGCAGGTGGGGTGGCTCTAGAGGGGCAGAGAATAGGGAATTTGTTGATGAGGTTCTAGTCATGGAAGCCCTTGACAGCATCCTCAGCTCTTCCCCCACCTCTCTTTTTCAGGGCTGCCCTCACCAGGTTCCAAATGCAGACAAGTGCCATTTGTGTAGCAAACGTTGGTTATGCTGTAAGTCGTCTCCATCTCCACCAGGATCTGGTTGTACTGCAAAGGGGAGAAAAGAACAGTGAATTACCCCTCCTTCTATTTTGCTCTGGCCCCAGGCATCATGGGTGGGAACCAAGGGAGCATGTGCCCCAAAGTGTTGCAGTCCTGGGAATTCTGGAGACATGTGGACATGGCTTATGTCAAGACTTGACAAATCAAGGGCGTAGCAAGGAACCAGGCCATGATTTGGTTCACTCCCCAGCAGTTTCCACCCCCTGCTCCCCAGGGCTATGCACCTCTTCTAGCTCCTTAGGAGGCAGCACTGCCCGGTCCATGTTCTGAACCTTCTTTATGATCCTTTTGATGGTAGCGTTCTGGAAGTTGCTCACATCAAACTTCTGGGCCAAAGTGCCATATTTCAGAGTGTGGTTGGCCACCTTCTTGTTTTTCTGAAGCTGAGGGCACAAGGGGTTGTTGTCACAGGCTCAGGAGATTTGGCATGGCCTCTGTGTAGGAGGTTCCATAACGGTAGTGGTAAGGAGTGTGGTTTGATTTAGACCAGTACCTTTGCCCATACAAATACCTTCCTCTTCAACCTGGGCCATCTGTTAATGTATTGGGTACAGTATGTATGTGCTCCTCAACAGATAACTGCAGTCTAGCAATATACGTCCTGATAGAGTAAGGAAAGAGAGCTCAGCATGCCTAAATGTCATTAGACGGAAGCCGAGTGCTATTAGTTAGGAGCTCTCCCCACCCTGCCCTGAGTACTCAGGGGTTGCATCTTTGAAATAGGAAGAGCATCTCTGCTTGTGCATAACTGCCAAAGGGTGTATGTAGGACGAGAAGCTGAGGTACTAAGGACCCATGGGCAGCACACAGTGGGTCTTCAAGCAACATTAGCACCCTATGCACTAGGGTTATAGCACGTGGTCAGAACTGGCTTCCTGTGGTATAATGTATACTCTGCTATAAAAGAAGGGACAGGGTGCAGGGGAAGGACCCCTCACAGTGCTGACACACAGGCTGCCAGTCTTCTAAAGAGGGATGCTGCCGCCATTTATATATGCACAACGAGTTACAGTCTCTGAGAATGGCAACTAAGAATGTTTTCAGACTAGAGAAATTTGCTCTGCTCAGGTGTAGCTCCAAGCCCACTAAATCTGAGATGGAGTGTTGTTTTAAATATTCCGTTCAGGCTTTTCAGCAATTTTGGCGGCTCGGTGCTTTGTGTGTGTGTGTGTGTGTGTGTGTGTGTGTGTGTGTGTGTGTGTGTGTGCACGCGCGCGCGCGCGCGTGTGTGCGTGTGCGGTGTCTCTCTGTGTCTGTGTTGTGTTGTGCACATGCTACATGTTGGAGTTGACGGAAGTGGCTCCTACCAGGATCTTGCTGGTCTCTAGGGTAATGTTGGTGTTATATTGCCAGTTGGCCTCTGCGTACTCGTTCCACAACACCTGGGCTGTCCGGTCATACTCCTCCACGAACCTCTCAGCCTCAGCTTCATCCGTCACTAGGTCTGCGGGAGGTGAGGAGGAAAACAGACAGGCCTTGCCTTCCTTACCACAAGGTGTGGTCTCACTGGAGCTCCCTGCTGTTGTTCCCTGGCTCCTTGCCCCCTCACGTCCCTGCCCCTTTCCAGGGGTCCCACTGGGGTTCTGGGCTGTCGGGATGACTGTTGCTTGGTGAGTTGTTGTCTGGCTTCTGGTTGTTGCCTGGTTTGTTATCCCCTGGTTGGTTGTCACGTGGTCAGCGGCCACCTGACCAAGGACCAGCAAGGGGTGCGCAAAGCAGAGCAGCAGAAAGAGGAGGCTGGGCAGTCCTGGGGTAGCCCGACCTTGGCCCATGGCCGCAGGAGAGCAGAGCCCTGCAGCCCCCACCACTGGCCAATAAGAGCCGAGTCTGCAGTGTGACCTCATAGAGCAATGTGCCAGCAAGACTGACCCCAGGGGCCCTCAGGCTTGGACACACTGTCTCTAGGATGCTGGGAGAAAGATAGGCCCATCTTTGCTGTAGATTCCTGATGATGAGCCCAGGGGTGGGTCGGGACTGTAGCAAACGACACCAGGGCTCAGCTGGAAGGAGCTGACCAGGAACCCGAGGCTTGGGCCCAGAGGCCAGAGGCCAGGACTTCTTTTGGTCCCAGCCCACCCTCATTTAGGGCGTTACCAATGCCTTCTGGATAGTTGTCAGGTAACGATGGGCGCCATTGATACTCTGGCCAGCCTAGGACTTCGCCATTCCGTTCATTCTGCTCCTGCAGCCACTGGCTGACTGGTTGGAAGTACTCTAGCAATGCCTGGGCATCCAGGGTTTCTGAGCCTACCATCTCCTTCAGCACCTCCTGCCAGGGCCTGGAGCGGCCAGCCTGCAGTACCCGCCTGCCAAGCAGAGTGAGCAATGGGTACAGGGGAAACAGGTTGGGGTCCACAACAGTGCTACTGCCCATCTGTCCTTCATTAGGAAGAGAACTCCAGGGGTAGGGGCTCTAAGAGCAGTAGGGGACATTTGCCTGGCCCCATGGCAGGTGAAGGCAAGCTCAATAAACATTTGATATGAGAGAGAGAAAGGGGAAGGAGGCAGGAAGAGGAGGAGGAGGGTGGGGGACAGAACATCAGCTACCTGTAGAAACACCCTTCCCCAGCCTCCCCTCTAAGCCTCCCAATCCTTTCCCCCCTTCCTGTCACATACCGGAGCTTGTCCCCAGCCTGGGTAGACTGATAGATGTCACATTGGTGTAGTGGGCCCTGGTGTCCTGCCTCCTTGCACAGTGCTTGATGGAATTGGAACTGTAGAATGAAGCTCACAAAATACCTGCAGGGACAGAGCAGGTGTTAGGAGGGATCGTGGAGACCTAGACAAAAGCCCCTTGTTTAGGCACTATGCCGTGTTCTGCAGGGCCACAGCTAGCTTAAGGGCTAGCAGTAAGAAGGAAAAAGAAAATCGAGCGTAGCCCGGAAGGAAGGACCATTCTAATTCTCAGCCCTTGGGCCTGAAGGATGATGGAGCAGGGAGGAAACACTGAGCTCCGGTACCTGATGTACGGTGTCCCATTTGGGATATGAAACTTGGCTCCAGCGTCAAACTGTGTTTCATTCCGGACAACTGGAGGACAGATCCCCTGATACTTGGTTCTAGAAGGGGATATTTAAAATCTTAAGGCCCCGGGGACACACAGGCTGCCTGAGGTTTGAGGGAAAGGTACTGGTTCCACCCCTCCCCCAGCATTCCTTCCACATCCTGGAAAATGGGGGACACTTCCCGGAGGTGAGGTTTCAGCAGGAAGGGAGGGGGCAGAGGGTAGGGAGGCAGACATTGTTAGAAAGGAGGGAGCTGAGACTGGTGGAGGCAGGGGACCCCCTGGGTCAGGCTTTTCCTATCTCTTTTCTCACCTAAGATACCACCAATCGAAATTGTAGCGGGAGGGTGGGGTATGACCACTAAAGACCCCCCAGCGCCACTGGTCCACCAGGTAGCCAAAGGGCAGGAAGGCAATTTTCTCTAGGGCCATCTTTAGCAAGTAATTGATGTCGCTTTCTGTTCAGGAACACGGGGAGAGAGAGAGAGAGAGAAGGGGGAGGGAAGAGATCAGCTAGGGCAGAGTAGGTCTGGGGGAGGGGGAGGGGGAGGGGGAGGGGGAGGGCGGTCCAGCAGGAGGTGAGGCTGGGCAGACAGAGGGGTCCCCAGTCCTTAGTTCTGCGTGGACAAAGACTCTGGATGTGTGCTAAACTCAGGGTGTATCTGGGGCCTCAAATAAAAAATGTCAAGATGAGCTGAGTGGTGGTGGCGCACGCCTTTAATCCCAGCACTGGGGAGGCAGAGGCAGGCGGATCTCTGTGAGTTTGAGGCCAGCCTGGTCTACAGAGTGAGTTCCAGGACAGGCTCCAAAACAATACAGAGAAACCCTGTTGAGAGAGAGAGAGAGAGAAGAGAGAGAGAGAAGGCAGGGCAGACAGCATGAGTCGGGGTCTTTACCCTCTCCGCCTCATACCTATGTCATTGGTAACATGGTCCAGCAGGCCGATTTTGTGCAGATGTGCAGGAGTAGAGACAGAGAGTGCGAGCACGTCCCCGATGGCCTCATGGAAGCCAGGGTTGGCACCTCTACGCAGGGGGACAGTCAGGTCCTTGTACTGTAGGTAGTACTGCACGTGGCCCATCTCATGGTGCACTGTGGACAGCTGCTCCATTGTCACCCGTGTGCACTGCTTGATCCTGGAGCGCGGATGGGATGAGTGGGGATGAGGGTGAAGGAGCACTGGGGAGGCCGAGACCAGAGGACCATAGGGCCAAGGAGGACTCTGTTCTGGGAGAAGTGTTTAGGAACTAGCAACCCTTTGACCCTACCCTGGCCTACCATCACTCAGGCCCTCCCCCCGTGCCAAGGCACCCAGCTGATTGCTCCTCAGAATTGCAAGGATGGTGAGCTAATGGGATGGCATGCCCTACAGCCCTGGGGTGGAGCAGTCCTCCAGTCCAGAGGCAGGACTGAATCGCCGCCACCGCCTCCTTGGAGCCCCACACTCTTCCCAGGTCCTAGACCTGAAGTCCTTCCTGTTGAAGAAGTCCCAGGCTGAGGCGTGGCACACCACCTCCCGCCCATCAGTTGGCTTCTCCAGCATCGACTCTGCCCAGAACTCAGGAGGCATTGGTGAGAGCCCCAGCGAGGTGAAGAATTCCTCTGCTACCCGGAACATATGTGTGGCATTCCAGCCCTGGCCAAGGGGTAGGGAAATAGGTCAGAAGCCAGCCACGTGCAAGTGACTGCCTTGAGGGCAGGGCTTGGTGGTCTCCACCCAGGAAGAATATCTGAGGCTTAATGGCCTCGGTCCCCAGAGGAAGGGCACTACTGACCACAGAAGATCACTGTGCCACCAAGGACAAGACCCTTAGGTCACTGTTGATTGTAGCAGGAAAGGGGAGAAGCCCCATCGTATCACATGGCCCTTCCTACCCTGTCCCCACCTCACTGTCTACCTGACCCCAGAGCTTACCTTCTGTACCATTGTATTGGTGACATCGAGGTTAGGTTTGTTTGGGAAAGGAACTACCATGTCGTAGATGTTGTCCCAGCTCTGGGCCCACATGTCTCCTAAATGGAGGAAGTGAGAGGGGTGGCTTGGACTCCTGCCCAGCCATGCCAGTTTCCCATATATGCTACCCTGGATTGGTGCCAGCTCCCCTGCTTCTCTGGGCTCTCCGCAGGACTGGTTACTGGCTACTGCCTCTGTCCTTGAACCTGTAGCCAAAGTCATTGGCTTGACCCCCAGCTCTGCTCCATCCTAGCTCTCGGTTGGCTCTAAGTTCCTGCCTACCCTAAGCCTCAGTGTCCCTACCTATAAAGCAGGATTTCAGGCTGTTGGGGACATTGAGTCATGGGGCTTCTGCATAAGGAAACACAGGTCATGGCATTCCACACATTGGAGGCGCCATGGGGATGAACCATCTTCTCTCTGCTGGGCATCCTCCTGTACCCAGTCTCCTCTGGGCAGCAAGATCTAGGTCCTTACCTAGCAGATGAGCAGGAATGGGCCCCCTGAGGTTGATATATTTGTCCCCATAGCGCCGATGCAGCGCACGGCGGACATAGGCATGGAGGTTCAGGTAGAGGGGCTCTAGCTGGAGGTAAAGGGGTCCCAGAGTCTCTTCAAAGGAGGGGGAGTCATATGCAGAGCGCCAGTAGGCTCCTGTGTCTGAAAAGCCTAACAAATTGGGAGAGCACAGGTCAGGTTCAAGGCTTTGGCCCACCACACCCTAGTTTTAACTCAATCACCTTCCCGACTCCGAGCATTGGCTTGAGATTGTTGCTCAAATTGGCCTGGAACTCCAGATCCTCCTGCCTCAGTCTCTTGAGTTTTGGGATTAGAGTTGTATGCCACACCCTCCCCCACCCCTTTTCTTCAGGCAGGGCCTCACGGTGTAGCCCAGACAGGCTTCAGACGCCTCATCTCTTACTCCAGCCTTTCAAGTACTGAGATTACGAACATGGGTCACCAAAATCAAGGTCTATAATTTCTAACTATAGGCTACTCTAATCTCCAGCAAAATAAGTCCCCTAAGCACGAAAATGTAGTGTCTTAGGGCTGGGAGCAGTACCACAAACGGTACCAGGGACAGCAGTAAAAGGGACAGGACAGCAAGGGACACTGGCTGGAGGCTTCATGCTACTCTCACTAGCTCTTGAGACCTTGGGTGGGCCGTGACACCACCCTGCCGGCTGCTTTGTCTAGCTCAGGGACTGGAGGCTCTGGGGACAGCAGGCAAGAGTGTCTTGTGAGCTAGAAAAGGCTGCTGTCCACAGAGAGGAAGACGCAAGCTCACCATCTTGTTTATAGGCTTCGTTGCTGAGGGCGGTAAAGTCTTGATAGAGGGGTTTCAGTGGGATGCCCACAACATCATGCCAGCTCTCCCAGGCGAACAGCAGCTTGGCATAGCTTCGTGAGGAAGCCAGGATGTTGGTGAGCTCTGAGACAGGTGAGCAGGGTCAGTTAGGAAACGTCTGTGTGCCAGTCTCTAACAGTGGTCTTCACTATTCCCACCAGCTTCTTCAGGATCATAGTAACCCCAGACCAAGGGCAGCCTGTGAGCTTGCTGGGGCAAGGCTATCAAAGAAAGCATCGGGCAGGACCCTGCACCCAGGAGAATGTCTAAGGTTGTCGGTACACAAAGGACATTTGAGGTTAGAACAGTCAGACCCTCCACGGTTCATTGCATAGAATGACTGACCTTGTGAATCCCCAAGTGACCCAGGCTGGAGAGAGGCTTTTGGACAAAGTGAGAGGACCCATTAAAAGGAGAGCTGGGTGGCCAGAAGGGAGCTTAGTGCTGGAGGGGTGAAGCTGGAGGGTCCCTTAATTGAGTCTGCCGGCAGTGTAGGGCAGGAGTATGGGTGCATCTGCTTATTCTCGTCCCACGGTCACCCAGAAGGACTAGGAAACCCCAGCAGAGATGGGACAGGCCCGTCCATACCTGGCTCCAGGGACCAGCAGGTGGCAGTCTTGTTGGGGAAGCAGACCTTGCTGGTGGAGTAGATTCTACTCATGTTGTTTAGCAGGGAGTTGTACTGCCAATTTGGGGTTGAGGAACTTTTATTAGTGAGCAGACATCGGCTCCTGGAGTTAATCTGCTACCCCACCCCACACCCTTCGGCTGAGAGGAAAAGGTGGTCTGGAGAGGGGATGTGACTCAGACAAGGTCACTCAGCAATACTCCACTCTTCCCATTGCCGCTATACTGATGTCCCTTCCAGTGGGGGCAGCTCTTGCAGGTGGACTTGAGCAGAGATCCAGGGATCTGAGACAAGTGACAGCCTGGTACCAGCCCACAGTGAGGGCGAAGAATCCCTGCTATCCTCCGGCCTTCCTGCGGTCTGTCTTGCCAACCTTACCACATCTCCTTAGAGAGAAATTTACTGCTGGCTTTGCCTGGCTTTGCGTGTGTGTGTGTGTGTGTGTGTGTGTGTGTGTGTGTGTGTGTGTGAGAGAGAGAGAGAGAGAGAGAGAGAAGAGAGAGAGAGAGAGAGAGAGAGACAGAGAAGGAGAGAGAGAGAGCACATCTCTTTGCATGTAATTCTGGGTATAAAACACAGGGCCCCATACATGCTAGTCTCAAAGTCTTGTAATTCAGCTACTTTCCAAATCATGAATTTGATCTTCTATTCCATAATATACATATTTAAAAAAAACCCGTCACATCACCCATCTAGAGGGGAAGAAAACCTGTGGTCCTGGCAGCTCTGTTTCCCCCAGATTCCTTACAGCCAAGGTCCATACAGACTGTAGGTCCCTTCCTGTCTGCCAGGCTGCTCTCCAATCACAGTAGGGTGCTTGGGGCACTCTGGTTCTGTTTCTACCCTCAGGCCCACCTGCTGTCGCTGGGCCAGGGGCAGGTTGGCAGGTCCTAGGGTTCGTATAGTTTCAATGACCCTTCGCAGCTTTGAGTCAGTGAAGTTCTGCCAGATGGGGTCAAACAGCTCCTTGGCCTTCTTGCCCCAGACCTCGTCAAACTCCTGCCCGATGAGTTCTGCTTCCTCCTGTGGTCACCAGGAGGGTGGAAAAACGTGGTCTAGCTCAGACAGAGGGCGTGTAGGAGAGGCCACAGTAGGAGAGGGCCTAGGAAGGCGAAGGGCTTCCAGACCCCTTGGTTCTGCAGAGATTCTGTCCCGGAGGTGAACTTGCAGCAGCAACACCTCCCGAGCCCTCAGGTTGGGAACTGTGGGAATCTGACTCGAGGGAACAATGAAGGAGAAAACTGGGGCCAGGATAAGAGGACAGAGAGCAGAGGACCAGGAAAGGAAGCTCTACAGGAAGTCTGGCAGTTGCCAGAAAGCAAGGGCTCTCAGGCACAGCAGCCCTGGACGCCTGAGCGCCGGGAGGCTTTGGCCTTGGAGGAGCCAGCTTCATCCATTCCATTCCTATGTTGGCACAGATCACGTGCCCAACACTTACTGGAGCATCACCGCCTGCCTGATAGCAGAGCTGGTGGGACAGTCTGGCTGGTGGCAGGGGTCCTGCTAGGGAACCTCACTGGGGGTGGGGGTGAGGGTGAGGCTGGGGGCCCCAGGAGCCTGCTGCCCGCCCCGGGCGGCTGACCGCAGGCCTGTGATTGGTCACTGCGCCCTGCCGTGCCCCGCCCCCGCCTGGGCCCGAGCGCCCACCTGGAGCCGCGCATTCTCCTGGGTGATGTTGGTGTAGTACGCCCAGCTGGCTGCGGTGCTCTGGAACATCACCTGCTCGGCACTCGAATTGTATCTCTCGGCGAAGAGATGCGCCCCTATCTCGTCCACGGAAAAGTTGCCCGGCTGTAATCCAGGGTCGAGCGCCGGAGCGGGCGAAGGCAGCAGCAGTAGCAGCAGGAAAGACAGCCACCGCAGCAAGAGAGGCGACGGCGGCCCCTGCCCTTGCTGGCCGGACGCGGCCCCCATAGCGCGGTGCGCACCGTGCGGCGCTGCCCCTTCTCCCGCGCCGCGACCGCCCTGCGGATTATAAAACCCAGCCACCGCCGCCTCCCGACACACCCCCACCTCCCCGCCCCTCCGGGCTTCCTCCTCGGCTCCAAAGTCCCCGGCGGCGCGGGCCCAGCTGAGCGGGGCGGGGGAGAGAGATTCCCAGCTCGCCTTGGGCAGGGGCGCCCAGGCCTGGAGGGGCCGGGCAGTAGCCTAGGTGGAGAGATGGTGCTAGGTCGGGCTCTTGCAGAAGAAGCTAGAAAGGGGTCCCTGGTCCCTGCAGCCGCCCAGCCGTGCCTACTGGCTGCCACCACATATTCTCAGGCCATAGAGCCCAGCAGTTTCTGACTTCTCAAGGCTTCCTGGCATAACCCTCCAAGCCTTTCCGGGCTCTTGAGTGACAAAGGGGCGGAGATGGTTGGCTGGTGCCTGGGTGCCTGACAGGCGCCTTAGGTGGGCGCTGCTGATGTCAGTAGCCAGGTCACCTTGGGCTGGGGGTGAGGGACGCTCCGAAATAGCAGAGGAACGGAGGGTCTGTTTTCTTCTACAAGGGGGAACCATAGAGTGGGCCCAAGCGCTGGCTCTCCTGCCCCTACCCCTTGGCTACACAGCTGACAGCTGTTCAGCTCACAAGAACCATCACGCATTGTCCCAAAAGAGCCCTAGAACCCCACAGTTGCACGATTTGAGAGCTACAAAATGCCTTAGAGATGAGAGCACCCCCTGCTTTTTAAAAATGGAGAAATTACCACTGAGACAGATTGGCTTCAAGTCACCTCAGGTCTCCACACTCCCTCCCTCCCGTCTCCTCCACCTGTTCCTCAAAGTGACGAGCATGGAGGAGGCAGGATCTTGTGCTCTTGAGGCTTTGGAGGCTTTGGAGGCTAACCCCTCAGCACCAGGGCTGTTCTCCCAAAGAGGTGGGAGGACCCTTGTCCTTAGCAAAAGGGGAGATGTTGTCCATGCACGAAACTGTGTGACCTGGAGACTCAGTGGGATCGTGCTGGCCTGTCAGGTGACATGCTAGAGGAGAGGTCCCACAGGAGTGACAGAGATGGAGACGCTAGCCAAGGGCCACCTGGTGAGAACTGTATTTTCCACCAGCGAGCTGCTGTCTTGTGGGAGGAAGCAGCCGGAACTGGTAGACTCTGAGGGTGGTCCCCACGGAGGTCAGAAGCGCAGGGGTGGGGGTGGGCACAGGTGAGAGCCTGGGGCTTAGCCGGTACTCAGCTCTTCTGTCTTTTCTGTCAGAAATGGGACTGAAAGCAAGAAGGAGAGAGGGTGGGGCTGGAGGGTTAACTTGTCTCTGAAGAGTTCCTGGGGCCAGGAGAGAGGCAGTTCCTTCTGGCTCATTCTCAGGCCCAGCTGTGTGGCAGTGTGACACTGTCTATACTCCTGGGTTAGGGACTAAGTTCAGGAATGAAGGTTCTCGCCTTACAGAAAGATGATAAAATCAAAGGCCGATTACTGTTATCTTGTTCCCTGATACCAGGGATAGCTGGAGCCCTCACCCTCTCCCTCCCTCCCTCCAGGTGACACTGTAAGAGCTTGTGGAAACAGTTTGCTGTACTTGCCAGGAGGGTAGAGCCATGGTCAGTCTGCCTTGTTCTCCGTGGTTTTTCCAGAACACAGCACACACCTGTCTCACAGGAGGAGGAGGAGGCATGGAGATGTGCAGAAGGAATGGTCAGTGCTCATTCTCCACAGGGAAACTCCAGTGCCTGCAAGAGTTATCTATGAAGAGCCAAACCTCACCAATTCGGAATTTACAGTAATACAGACACTGCAACCTTGATATTCTGATAAGCAAAAGTTAAAAATAACTTTCTATTTTTAGGGTCTTACGAGGGAGAGAGAAAATAAGAAAGCTGTACCTATGTCTGTATGGCATGCTGGGTGTTTCTATACCCTTATGTGCGAGTGGTGTAACTGGCCAGTTATGATAACCTTGAGTAGGGTAGGGTAGGGAAATGGTAAGGTTCTCCACTCTCAGCCGCCTCCCCAGCTGCCACCGAGACTGTGGAGGCGGCCCCCAATCCTGCAGAAGATTACTTAGGGTGAGGCTGGAGAGGAGCTGCAAAGACCCACCGGCAGAAATGCAGCCTGCTTGTTTAGCCAACCACTCATGTTTTACATTCTTTTCAGTTCCTAGTAACCATAGGAGAGGACAAATAGCCCCTAAAAATATGATCGACAAACTCAGGCATTGTCGACACACTTCTGAAATCCCTGCACTTGGGAAATGGAGGCAGGAGAATCAAAAGTTAGAAGTCAGCCTGGGTTACCTGAGTTCCAGGTGCATCCTACACTATACAGGTAGACCCTTCTTCAAAAACAAACAAAAGTTAACGTGACAAAATCATCAGTAGAGTGGCTGGAGAGATGGCTCAGTGCATTCCCAGTACACACATTGGTGGCTCCCAGCTTCTGGGGTCTGATCTGACGCCCTCTTCTGTCCTCTGTAGGCACTGCATGCATGTGGTGAACACACATACAAACTCATACACACTAAATAGAATTGGGAGCTCAGGCTGGGCATTGGTGGCGCACGCCTTTAATCCCAGCATTTGGGAGGCAGAGGCAGGTGGATCTCTGAGTTTGAGGTCAGCCTGGTCTACAGTGTGAGTTCCAGGACAGCCAGGGCTACACAGAGAAACCCAGTCTTGAAAAACAAAAACAAAACAAAAAAGAACCTCAGAAACAAACCCTTATATTTATTTCTATTGCTTTTGTTGTCATTGTTTTGCAAAATAACCCCATAGGCCATTTTAATGTCATTTGAGGGAGGTGCAAGGTAATATCGCCAACCAACTCTGGTTATCAGTTTGCTCCTTATAGAAAAGACTATATTATTTTACAACACTGGTTAGCCTTTGAGTTTTCAGTAAGGCACAGTTCAAACTAACAGCAGTACTGCTGCCTCTGACCGCTGGGGTAACAGGTGTGTACAAACTACTACAGCTTTCAGTTGATTTGCATGTGGCGTATGTAGATGTACCTGATAGTGTGTGTGCCATGCACATAGAGGCCTGGGGTCCACACCTGCCATCTTAATTGCTCGGTACCTTATATTTTGAGACAGGGTCTCTCACTGAACCTAACACTTGATGATTTGGCTGGATTGGCTGGCCGGCAGGCCCCAGGAGTCTTCCTGTCTCTGCCTTCCCAGCTCCAGGCTTCTGCTGCTATGCCTGCTTTTCCCCATAGGTGCTGGGATCCAAACTCAGGTCCTCTTGCCTACATGGCAAAGCCATCTCCCAGGCCCCTCAATTGATTTTTTTGAGGAGGATGCCAGGATAATTAAATACAAGGGGGGGGTCTAAGACAGATGGATTGTGAGCTTGAGGCCAACTTCAAGCTGGAATGCACAAGAGCAGTAAAGATAGACATTAATGTTAGCAAGAATATGGAGAAATTAGAAAATTAGAATCCTTACATGTTGTTGGAAATACAGTAAAATGGGGTGGAGAAACACACACACACACACACACACACACACACACACACAGAGAGAGAGAGAGAGAGAGAGAGAGAGAGAGAGAGAGAGAACAAAGAATTGAAAACTGCCCATACAAAAATTTTGCAGAAATGTTAATGGTAATATATTATATTCATAGCACCAAAACATTGGGAACTTCCAATGTCAGCCAATTGATGAAGGGCTAAACACAATGTATTCACACAACACAGTATTTATTCCTTCAAGAAAGGAATGAAGTGCTTACACATGCTACAACATGAACAAACCCTGAAACATTATGCTAAGTGAAAAAACAAAAAACAATCACAAGACTATACATGAGCCGTCCAGAATAAGCGATCACAGAGACAGAATGCCAGTTAGTGGTTTCCAGAGTCTGGGGCAGGGGAAGGCAGAGGAGCTGCCCAAAGGGACAGGTGTTCTTTTAGGATGATGAAAGGAAGCTTAAATTGGTAATGATGGCCGCACAACTCTGTAAATGTAGAAGCCTCTCTATGTGCTTCAAGAGGGGCCATCTTAAGATACGTGAATTATATCTTGGTAAACTGTTAATTTTTAAAAATGTCCAGTGTGGAGACATGGAAGAGCACTTGCCTAGCATGTGCAAGGTCCTGGGTTCCATCTCCAGCATCCTCACCTCACACCAGAGCTCAAAGGGTTAATTATAGCATAGCCTCTTGCGCTCATCAAGAAACCTGATTAGTGATTGGTGTTGACTCACAGAGCACACACATACTCTCCTTTCCTTAGTCCAAGACCTCAAGACCACCCCTCAAGATCATGTTCAAGTACTGCTACTTGATGCCTTGATGCCTCCTTCCATATGGACATCTCCCTCCAATTTATTCAGTGTCCACTGTTGTCTTCAGCACTGAGGTTAACAAAGAGCCATGCATTCTAGCACTGAAATACACTCCTGCCCCTTATGTTAACTTTTGTTTTTGAGAGAGACTGACAGACTGACTAACTTGCCGTGTCACCCATGCTGGCCTCCAATGTGCAATTCTGCGTTAACCTCTACAGCAGCTGGGACTGTAGGTGTGCAGCATACCCTGCCAGTGGCTGCATCCTTCCACGAGCACTGCTGTGTGGCTGTTTGGGGAGTTTATTTCTATTCACATCAGAAAGGATGAAGCCAAAGCAAAGAAACGATCCTGTCCAAGCCTAGTTTTGCGAGACGTGGATGTTTGGGGGCTGCTTGGAGCTTGGAGAACTTGTGGGCAACTATACCACCAGTCTCCTGCCAACAGTTATTAACCATTTAGATGGAGGGGAGGGGCCTCCTGAGCCTTTTTAGTGTTTTACCCCCTCCCGTGAGGAAGTGCTAATAGGAACAACTGTGTAAACATCCGATGGGGCTGACCACAGCCTCTGTGATTCTTGACAGCAATGACCACATCCAGCCTAACAGTGGGCACCAAAACCAAGAAGACAGACGCAGGTCCTGCATCTGTTTTACAGTACCGCTCAGAGCCATCATGTTGAGTGCCAAAGTAATATTGTCAAAAGTATGCATGGACAGCCCTCCCCTGCACAGCAGTGAGCTACAAGAGAAGACCGGTGTCTTTACCATGAACATCGGGGCGGAGAAGAGGCTGGTTGTCCAGGGCCCTGGGTTGAATGTTGGTTTCTGTAGTAGGTGGTAGGGAGGAGGGTGGCTGCTGTCAGCTAGAGGGGCAGTTCTGAACATGGTCTGTGGTGCATGACTGCCCGACAGGAACGAGCCAGCAGCAGCTCGTGGCAGCCCACCCTCTGCACAACTGCGGTCTGAAGACAAAACAAACGCCGTGGCAGTGAGGGGAAGAAGATGCTGTGCCCAAAAAGTAGCCAAGGCCTGCGGGTCCCTTGGCGAAGGCCTGAGGGGTGGAGGGGAGGAGCCCTAGACAGATACTGGCTGGTGGTCACGTGGCTGTGCCCGCTTGGAGCGGGGTGGGGCAAGTGCGGTTGCGCAGAAGATCCCTGAGGTCAGGTTCAGACCTCAGTGAAATGCGTCAGGAACAGGAGAGAGGCTTTCACTCTTAAAACGCCTTATTATGGGATGCGTGTACATGACATGTAATGCATATATATTAAAGCTAAGAAACGTGATAGAAATTTAATACACACAACACTACCCAATGTCCAGCGGTGGCCTTATCTTTCCCAGCCTTCATTTCTAGTGCCCCCCCCCCATCCTGAGAGAGGAGTGTGTGTGCGCGTGCGCGCGCGAGCGTGCGCGCATGTATGCGCGTGCGCAGTTAGCGGAGTCAGTTCTTTCCTGCCACCTCTATGTGGGTTCTGGGATCGAACTCTTGTCCTTGTGTTTGTATGGGGTGATATTTTCCAAGCTGAGCTATTTCACTTTGGCTGAATGCTTCTCTTCCTGGTGCCAAAGCAATGCCAAGAGTGTAAACAACCCTGACATATAATAGCTGGGGAATGAATGAACAAAATGTGCTATCTACACATGGGATATTATCTGATAATAATAATAATAAAAGGAACGGATACGTATCAGGGCTCAGAAAACAAAGGACTGCTGGGCATAGTGACTCATGTCTGTAATCCCAGCATTTGGGGAGGGCAAAGCCAGGAGAATTGCCACAGTTTGAGGTCTCCCTGGCCTAGAGAGTGAGACACTGTCTCAAAAACCATACCAAGCTGGGTGTGGTGGCACAAGTCTTTAGTCCCATCATTCTGGAGGCAGAGGCCGGTGGATCGCTATGATTTCAAAGCCAGCCTGGTTTACATAGTTTGTTCCAGGACTGCTAGGGCTATGAAGAGAAACCCTGTCTCAAAAAACAAAACTAAACTAAACAAAACCCAACAAATCATAAAACAGCAACAAACATGGCCACCTTGGCATACTGATGCCGAGGATGAAATTCAATGGTAGAGGGCTTGCTTGCACATGCATTGCCCAGTTCCCTGGGCTCTGATCCCCAGCAACGGTCGGATAGAGGAAGAGGAAAGCAGGGGAGGGAGAGGGGCAGAGAGAGACACACAGAAAGAGATTTGGCTAAATTTTTTGTATTTATAGCCAGGTATGGTGGCATGCGCCTGTAATCCCAGCACCCAGAAGGCTCAGGCAGGGGAATGGAGTTCAGGATTGTCTGCCAGGTGGAGGTGGTATATGCCTTTAGTCCCAGAAGCCCCAGGAAGAGGAGGATCTGTGAGTGTGAGGCCAGCCTGAACTAAGAGCAGGCTCAGGACAGCCAAGGCTATACAGAGAAACCCTGTCTCAAAAAAACCAAAACAAGAAACAAACAGCAGCAACAAAAAAAAGTTCAAAGTTGTCTTTGTCTATGTTGGAAGCCAGTCGGGGATGCAAATCTAACACCTACTTATCAACTAGACAGGATACAGCTGTGTGTGTAGCTCAAGTTGACCTTGAATTTGTGATCTTCCTGCCTCAACCTCTCCAGTGTGGGATTCCAGGCATGTACCAAGGCTACCTAAGCCTTTCTTTGGATTCCTACAGTCTATAGTTAGTAGCTCTCACTTCATGTGTTATTAACTAACACAGGTCACATGACTGGCAGTAAAGTGATATGAAACTCAGGAGCCACTGCTAGTTCTGGCCTTGGAGACATAGGACAGGGGTGGCAAAGACCCAGCTCCATGCACAGCCTCTCTCTACCATACCTCCTCTCTCTCCTCACAAAGCCGGTGGAGCCCTGGGCTCTGCTGAGCAGCTCTGGGAGGCATGCCCTTCCTCTCGTTGCCTTGGCCTTTGAAAAAGACACAGTTTTTATTGCCTCCATATCCTGTCTCTCAAACTGAAACTGGCCTGCTGGCCAGGCCCTGAATTCCAGTGATTCCCACTCAAGGGGGCAGAGGATGGGGTCCCACACAGCACTTTGTTGCTATTGTCTAGTTTTCCTTTTAGTTTAGGGGATATTTATTCTCTTGTTGCTACTGAGGTTAAATATCCTATCAAGTTTATGAAGCACAAACTTGGTGTTTCTTTATCCTTAGATATTCCTGCTTGTTTATTTTCCCTTTTTAAATAAGTTAAATTAAATTAATTACATGTAGCCTCAGATGGCCTGGAGCTACCTTAGACCAGGCTGGTCTTGAACTCACAGAAATCTGCCTGTCTCTGTGTTCCAGGTGCTGGGACACAGTGCTGCCCGTGCCACCGTACCCAGCCAGTCTTTACTGATTTTTAAAGAGATCTTACAACATAATGGATTTTCCCAGAGCATTTGCCCACCACTTACCCTTTCCCTCTGGTGTTCTTCCATAGCCCCTCCCACTTCCACAAGGGCTCCATAACCTAAACACTGCCTTAACATCACTTTCTCCCCTGCTTACGCTTCCCTCCTAGTTCATCACACACCCACCCCTCCCCACACCCCACCCCTCCCCACACCCCACCCCTCCCCACACCCCACCCCCACACACCCCACCCACACCCCCCACCCCTACCCACACCCCCCACCCCTACCCACACCCCCCACCCCTACCCACACCCCACCCACACCCCCCACCCCTCCCCACACCCCCCACACCCTCCCCCACACCCCACCCCTCCCCACACCCCACCCCTACCCACACCCCACCCCTACCCACACACCCCACCCCTCCCCCACCCACCCCACCCCTCCCCACCCCCCCACCCACACCCCACCCCCACCCACACCCCACCCCCACCCACACCCCACCCCTCCCCACACCCCACCCCTCCCCACACCCCACCCCTCCCCACACACCCCACCCACACCCCCCACCCCTACCCACCCCCCACCCCTCCCCACCCCCCACCCCTACCCACACACCTAACCCCTACCCACACCCCCACCCCCACCCACACCCCACCCCTACCCAAACAGCTACCCCTACCCACACACATCCACACCCACACTGCTACCCCTGCACACCCACCCCTTACCCACATCCCCACCCTATTCATACACCCCACCCCTCCCCACACCTCTAATCCTTACCTATACATACCCTATCCCACCCCTGCACACTCCACCCCTACACCTCCATACACTATGTGAATTCTTTCACTTTTATTTTGTTTTTGTTTTACTGGGATCAAAAATCCCAGGGCCTCATGCATGCTGGGCAAATTCCCTACCATACACCAGAGCAGGCCCAGTGCCTAGGAGTACCTAGGGTGCCTAGGAAACGCAATAGTATTTTTGTGGAGTTATTGTTCCCATTTTGCTTTGTTTTGACATTTCCTTATCTTATTAGTCTTTTCCTTGTTTTGATTTTCATTTTCATGTTTTTTCCCTTTTTTGTATGTATATTTCTGTTTTGTTTTGTTTGTTTGTTTGTTTTTTGTGAGGATCCAACATAAAGTTGGATAGGTAGGGAGAATCTGGGAGGAATTAGGGGAGGGGAAAACAATCAAAATATAGGGTATGAAAAAATTTTCTTTAGTAAAAGTCTATGGGGGTGGGGATTCAGATTTCTTTCCTTTTCCTTTTTCTTTTTGCCCTGAGACAAGGCTTCTCTGTGTAACAGTCCTGGCTGTCCTGGAACTCACTCTGTAGTCCAGGTCTGTCACCACTCACCTGAAGTTGGTGAGAACCCTCAAGTCTTCTTCGTGTGAAGAATCAGTGGTTTGGTCTGCAGCTATCACTTGGTGGTAGAGCTCTTGTGTAGGTTTAATTCATAGCACTGCAAATAAATAAACATTACTATTAGTTCCTTCACCACACGAAGGTTGTTCATTATTGCTTCACTCCATATTATTACCATTATTATTATTTATTATTATTATTTTTCTCAGTGCTGGGAATGGAGCCAGGGCCTTGCATATTCTAGGCAAGTAGGTACTCTACCATCAAGTCACATTTCTAAGAAAACAATTCTTTTCTTTTTTTTTTTTTATTATGTTTTCTGGGAGGTTGCATTAGAGGCCCAGGCTGGGCTATAAGCTTGAGATTCTCTTGCCTCGGCCTCCAGAGTGCTGGGATTAAAGTACTGAATGCCTGGCTCTAATTGTCTCTTGTTGTTTTGAGATGGAGACTCAGGTAGCCCAGGCTAGCCTGGGCATGTGTGGGCCTCAGATGCTCCTACTTCCTCCCCCCAGGCCAAGCACTACTGTGTGGGTACATCCCTTTCCTCTCTTATTTGAGTACTCCCTACCCTATAGTTTTAGGCCAAACATAAACTTAATAAGTAAGACATTGCTTTTAAAATGTGTCAAGTTAGTGTTTAACAGGTAGAGTTTAGCCTTGGAGAAGAATCTTGTGATTGGATGGTGGTGATGGCCACACAACATTAGGAATGTCTCTTCTTTCTCTCTGGCTATGTAGAACAAGCATGTTGTCGGCTTGGAGATGTGGTCACTGCCACTGCCAGCTCTCGTACAGGCCAATAAATTGTTAGTAGTGTTTTTTAAAAGCCTTGTGGTTTTTTTTTGCCGCTTATGCTGAGTCAGGAAATCCCCCTTAAAGGAGCCACGCAAATCTGTCTTTAGCAATACAGAACCCAACTGAGAAAAATGCTGGTACCAAGAAGCCTTGCTTGTCTCTGTTCTTTTGTTTGTAAAACCCTTTTTTAAGCTTTTGTTAAATTTTAAGTGGAAGTTCTTATTAGCCACGTGGGCGCCATATGTAAGAAGTAAGGTTTTTTTCCTCCCGCTGCTGGTCTTGTCCTGCCGCAGCTCCAGCCCCAAATAATGCACAGAGACTATGTATTTGATATAATTCTGTTGGCCAGTTACTTGTTTCTTATCAGCTAGCTCTGTCTTAATTATTAACCCATTTCTGTTAATTTATGTATTTCCACGTGATCTCCTCTTACCGGAGAGCCAGCTGGCATCCTGCTCTCTCCAGACCCTCCATGTTGACTCCTCCTTACTACTTCCTCCTTGTCTCTTAGTCCCGCCTATCTTCCTTTCCTATTGGCCAACAGTGCTTTATTCATTAACCAGTATGAGAAACATATTTACAGAATGACATCTCCCATCAAGAACTCACTATGTAGACTGGGCTGGCCAGTCACAGAGATCCGCCTACCTCCCAAGTGCTAGGATTAGAGGGGTTTGCCATCTAACCAGGAAAGAATGTATTCATAAACTGAGTGGTGGCTCACACCTTTAATCCTAGCACTCAGAGGCAGAGGCAGGTGGATCTTTTCGAGTTCAAGGCCAGCCTGGTCTACAGAGTGAATTCCAGGGCAGCCAGGACTTTTACAAAAAAAAAAAAAAAACAAAATAAAATAAAAAAACACACTTCTTATTGGTTCACTATACATTTAAATGCCAAAGGTGATGACAGGATAGCTCAGTGGGTAAAGTCACTCTTCAAGCCTGACAACCTGGCAGTGATATTTGGGCACCACACCGTGGAAGGAGAGAAAGCAACTCCCACAAGATGCCCTCTGATCTGTGTACACACAACGATAATAATAATAATAAGAACTTTTAAAGCAATTGCAGATAATAAGGAGGTAGAGGGTGGAGTGCAGGCTCACATCTATAATGCCAGCATTCCGGAGGCAGGAGTACTGCTACATGTTCAAGGCCATATGTTCAAGGCCATCCTGGCTCACATAGACAGCTCCTTAAAATGATAAATAAATAAATAAATAAATACAAACCAAAGCCTCAGGAAAACAAATAATTTGAAAGTTGCATGCTGCAGGAAAGCCCCGGGGTAGTTCAGCGTGTCCAGCCCCATCTCTAGCACACCCTGCCTATAGACTGGCAGGCCGCAGAAGGGAGCTGGGCCTCTTCCTGCAGCCCAGGAGGCAGCCTGGCTCTGCCATAGCTTCAGACAGTGACGGTGCATCTTGGCCTCTCAGGCCAGGGACATATGAGTAATAGTGACTCACATCTTCCTTTCCCCTGTTGCCTAATCTGGCCTGTTCTTCTTTGGAACCACCTCCCACTCTTCCATTCACTTCTTCCTTGGCATATTTCCAGCAGGATCCAGGAAAACGGGCCCTGTGCTTGGGTTCAGTGACATAGTGGCGATAGCACAGATTAAGAGCAGCCTGACCTCACCTACACAGACCCCCCTGGGGTTGACCTGCGGTTGTTCCTAGAGAGGCTGAAATCCATCCCATGTGTGGCCTAGCAGGGACTCGCACTTCAAACACAGTGTTGTGTGTGTGGAACAGGGGACAGAACGGAGGGATACACGGACAGATGCACCGAGGGCCCGGCATGAAGGGACCAGAGAGTGATAGACAAGCTGGAAAGAAAGGCAGGCTGGGCCTCTTAGGCTGAGGGTAAATGGCTTCACCATTTACCACCCTATCTCCAGGGGGCCAAGTGCAGAGGCCCAGACAGAGCTCAGAGTCCGTGACCCAGTGGAGCAATGTGCTGTTTAGTGGGTGGCTGTGTAGACAGTTCAGGTTGAAGGGAGGAAGAGGAAGAGGAAGGGAAAGGTACCCCTCAGAGAAGGAACATGCTCAAAGCAGCTTAGGTTAGGGGCCCGAACAGAGGTAGTGGGAGGTCTGCTCTGGCAGGCGGGGCTGCCCAGTCTTTCTCCTTCCCACAAACCCTGAGGACTTCCATAGTCTACGGGAGCAGATGGTGCCAAGGGTCACAGTTTTGGTTTGCAGCACAGGCTGGCTTCAAGTTGGCAATCTTCCTGCCTGGGGTAGCACGTGTGTGCCCGTGGTTAGCCAAGTTTCCTACTCCTTTTGTTACTGTTTATTTGCAAACTGTATAGGGTATTGTTACTGTTTAATCACAAATCTTACACTATTTCTTCCAGCTTTGTCTCTTGCAAGTCAAAGTCCCCTCTGCTGCTGTACCTAGGTAAACAGGGATAGGACGGCAGCTCCCTAGGCTGGCCCTGTGTGCCACCACCACCGTCACCTGGCAGTGACGAAGAGTTCCGAAGATATCCCTGCACCTCCCCTTGGCTGCCAGATATTGAAACAGTGGTCCCCAAGCAACTAGAATCTTCCTGGGAGCCCCATAGCGGCTGAGCCTGGTGCCAGCCAGAGGGATGAGCTTACCTCTACACAAGAGTCCACACAGTTCTGTCTGAAGACGCTGGCAGGAGAGACTGCAGGGGCCGCACTGAATAGTTTTCATCGTTCCTTACCCTTTCATTGTGTGTGCGCGCGCGTGTGTGTGTGTGTGTGTGTGTGTGTGTGTGTGTGTGTGTGTGAGAGAGAGAGAGAGAGAGAGAGAGAGAGTTTGTGCCTGGTGTGTGTTTGTGTGGATGGAGTAAATGGGTGGTATGTGTGTATGTGTGGTGTGTGTGTGTATATGGGCTGTGTGTGTGTGATATGTGGTGTGTGTATGTTTATGTGGGTGGGGTGGGTGGATGGTATGTGGGGTGTGTGTGTGCACGAGTGCTTGTGGAAGCCAGAGGTCAACACCAGGAGTCTTCTCACTAGTCCTCCTGTTTCTGCCCCTGTGATGGTGATTGAATTACAAGTGAGCCACAGCTGTACCTGGCTGGCTTTCTTTTGTTTCCCTCCCTCCCTCCCTCCCTCCCTCCCTTTACTTCCTATTCTTCTCTTTTTGCTTTGGTTTTTGAGACAGGGTCTCTCTATGTAGTCCCAGAGTTCCACATATAGTCCAGGCTGGTCTTGAATGCACAGAGATCTGCCGGCCTCCGCCTCCTGAGTGCTGGAATTAAAGGCGCTCACCACCACACCGGGCTTTTCTTTCTTTTGATGTAGGCCCTGGGGCTCAAACTCAGGTGTCTATGCTGTTGTGATGTGCATCCTGACTCATTAGCTCCCAAGCCCCACACTTGGCTCTTTAATTGGCCTGTTGATGAGCGAGCTGGGCCTTGCTTAGGAGGGCCACGAAGACACACGCTTTTGCTCTAACAACTCTGGGACACCAGCTCTTTGCCAGGTCCCTCTCTGCCCACCTCTTGAATCAGTCCTCGGTCTCTGCCCACTGCCAGTGGCTCTGCCTCATGCAGATCCTCGCAGCCTCTCCAATCCATTTCTACAAGGCCATGAAAACATTTGTTAAAACCCACTCTAACTGCAGAATCTCTTCAACAAAACCTTCCTTCCTGTGGTCACCTTGGGGACAGAAGTCATACTCCTGAGAGCCAGGGACAGCCGTCCATGATGTGGCCCCTGCCTCCTCCATGTCTCCAGGTCTGGTTCAATTGCATATGGACCGCTGTCTGTACCTCCCACAGGCCAGCTGACTCTGACAATGTGTTTCTGAGTCAGCAATAGATGAACTGGAATGCCGAGACATAACCCCACACTCTCTTCTGAGGCAGGGTTCCAGGAAGTGGCCTGAATCCACCCCCTGCTTCTGCTTTCCCAGTGCTGGAATGATACGCACACTGTTTTCCATGGCTTGGCCCACCTTTCTCATCATGATACGTTATTCTAAATAGCTACTCTATTTCTTTTTGTAGTTAAAATATATTTCTTTCATAAAGTGGTGATGAGGATAAGTGAGATACTTTTTAAAAATGTCTTTGGGGCGGGTGTGGGGGTGGGGGATGGGGTTAGTGGCTCAGTGGGTAAAAGCACCTGCGCAGCAAGCTTGAGGAACTGAGTTCAAATCCCCAAGTTTATGTAAAGTCGAATACACAGTCTGCAATCTCTGCACTCCTATAGGGGAGTTAAGAGGTAGAGATGGCAGAGTTCCCACTAGGGCCAGCTAGCTTAGCATCCGCAGTGGCAAAAAAACAAAGACAGCCTGTGTCAAATGAGGCGGGAGGCAAGGGCACCGGAGTTGTTTGTATTCTGACCTCCACATGGAGGCAGATGACATTGTGTTAGTTAGTATTCTACATCTGTACTGGCCTGTCCTTGGGGTTCTGACAGGGTACGCCCTCAGCTGCAGCCACTAAGAGCATCACCTGTGCACATTCACTGAATTCCCTTTGAAAAGGGCCTTGCCCACCTCCCATCTCTCTCTCTCTCTCTCTCTCTCTCTCTCTCTCTCTCTCTCTCTCTCTCTCTCTCTCTCTCTCTCTGTTTCTCTGTTTCTTTGTCCCCTTCTTTTCCTGCCCCCAGAGGCCGGTCTTCCCTCTCCCTTCCTCCCTTTCCCTTAATAAAAATAAACCCTCCATGTGAGCTCTGTGGCACAATGTTTTCCTCTCTGGATCCACTTTTTAAATTACAACACACTGTCTCTTATATTTTTGGTTGTCAGCCTAGCCTTTAACAGCTGAGCCATCCATCTCTCCAGCCCGACACCATCTCTCAATGGACAAAAGTTAGTACCTGAAGACAGTACTTGTGTTTTCGACACATCCAGCCTATCTCCACTCTTCGTCAGCGCTCATCTCTTCCTGTGTGAGGAGGCTAACAGCTGAGTATAGCTGGCGTGGGGGCTTGTAGCCAGAGCCCTGGTTACACAGAAGACTCACCTGGGTGGGGAAGATGGCTATTTTCAGTTCACATGGAATCATTTGCTTTTTCTAAAAGGCACCTCTAGAGGCAAGTCCAAGGCAAGGGATGGTAGCAGCAGCTGTTATAGCTAGGCAGAGGCCAGGGCATGTCATTCTCCTCAGAAGGCATGTGGCAGGTGTGCAAGGAGGGGGGAGTTGTGAGGGGTCATGATTTAAGAATTCTTTAGTGCCTGTCACCAGTCTGATGACCTGGGACCTGCATGATGGAAGGAAAGGACCAGCTTCTACAGGCTGTCTTCTGACCTCTGTATGTGCATTGTGCAATTTGCACGGACACAGGTGTGAACACACACACACACACAGTAAAAGGTGAGCTGGGCAGTGGTGGTGCACAACTTTAATCCCAGCCCTCAGGAGGCAGAGACAGGCAAATCTCAGTGAATTCAAAACCAACCTGGTTTACGAAGCAAGTTCCGGGGCAGGCTTCAAAAGCTACAGAGAAACCCTGTCTCTAAAATAAAAAACAAAAAACAAAAAAATAAGAAAAGTTAATAAAAAACACTGAAAACCTCCGAGAAGCCAGGCATATACACACCTGGAATCCCAGTACTTCAGAGAATGAGACAGGGGATCATTGCAAGGGTTAGGCTAGCCTGGTCTACATAGGGAGATCTGGTTTTAAAACACAACCTAAGCACCATATCTGTATATTTGCTGAGATGATAGGCAGGAGCCTTGACAGCCAGTTTATGGCTTGCTGAGTATTCAGCCCAGGGTGTCATGCAGGCTATGCAAGCACACTACCAACTGAGCTGCACCCCCAGACCACTTAAGATTCTAAAACAGCCTCTAAGTAGTAACCTTGTCTCTTCCCATAGCCTTAGGATCTGAACCTGTCCTGGGGAAACATTTTTTTTTTGGGGGTTCCAGAGCTTAGGGACTAGGCCTTGAACTAGGCCATGTTTACATACACTTGTGGGCCAATCAGTAGCTCTGTTGTCTTCTCACTGGCCAATCCTAACTAAGGCGAGGGAGACTCTTCAGCCCTGGAGAGGAGACTGGGTTTTCTGGGGTTCAGAGTTCCCCTCAGCTTGATTATCTTTTTCTGTGAGTGTTTGTTGTGTGCACATGTCCCACACTCCCAATAAACGCCGTCTGTCTGCTCCTGGTTGCAGGGTTTGAGAGTTTCCCTGCTGGAGTTCTTTAACTGGCAGAGAACACCAACCTGATCAAGACCTTGATACCTCAACCCCACGTCCTGCACAAGGCTGGCCCCTTAGCTGGCAGTGTCCTGTTCTCTCAGCGTCCAGCAGAGGGAAGAGTCAGTCTGCCACACCTCTCTGCTTCTCCACACCTGGGTTCAGTAAGGACAGTTCTGCTATTTGTCT
This sequence comes from Phodopus roborovskii, assembly GCF_943737965.1. Classification (NCBI taxonomy): domain Eukaryota; kingdom Metazoa; phylum Chordata; class Mammalia; order Rodentia; family Cricetidae; genus Phodopus; species Phodopus roborovskii. Next base: position 20,761,655 of record NW_026125052.1, on the reverse strand, counting down.
AAGTCTTACTTTCTCAGAATGAACCAGCTTTGGGATCAACCAGGGGTAGGGTGATATTCCTTGACCTCTTAAATGTGCTTGAGGTCCCAGGCAACTCATTATCTTCACTGGTGGCTCTGGAAGCCTGGTGGCTAGTGTCCTGCCTGACTGCTCTACTCTACACACCATGGCAATTGTTCCAATGGATGCTCTGATCCGCCTTGGGTCACCCACAGTGCCCATGCGTCTGGAAGATAAACCTCTCTTCCAGAGTGATTCATGCTTCTATTTTTAACTTCATCACAGTAGCCATTATGTACCACAGACAATTCCCAAGGGCCTGAGGATGCGGCTGCCTGAATCTGAGGATGGTGTAGACGGGGTCTGAGGATGCTGCTGTCTGGGTTGAGAGCTGGCCAGTGGACATGGCAGGGCAGGTCCCAGTTTACAGAGCTGATACAAATTTGTTTGGCTCAGGCATATGAATTCTTGCATCCCTCTGGATTCTAGGGACTCCCAGAAACACTTGGGAGGTAAGCCTACATTGGGCTTCCTTGGTGAAATGGCTAAAAAATTTAAAAACTTAGCTTCAAAATAAAAACAGGAGACCTGGTTACATTTGAGGAATGGTTAGGATATATTCACGCTAAAATTTTCAAATAGAAATTTAGCTGGGAACCCTGACTTTCCCCTCAGCTTTCTGAGTCTGATAACCCTGGGGAAAAGGAAACCATCAGCTGGGAGTGGGTCTTATGTCCAGCATCCTGGTTATGAGAACAGGGTCCATCATGTCCAGTGTCCTTTCTGCTCCTTCAAGCTTTGCCTCAAGAGCCGCTGAGTTGTCCCTAGCACACCCAGGCTGGGGTAGTCCCATCTCTAACCCCTCCCATACTGTCTCACTGGTGGTCAGGAAATGCCTTCTGAAGCAGTGAGCTTGGAGACTCGAAGGAATGAGTTCAGGGATGATCCAGGAAAGAATATTCCAAGGAGAAATCAACACTGTGTACGTGAGAAACCACAAGACCAGCAGAGCAGCGGGTGTGAGTGCCAAGGGAGGATTTCTGTGGACAAACATCTTCAGCTTCCAATCCTGGACCACATGGGATGGTGGCCCAAGAAAGGGAAGTGGGGGGTTGCTCCTTGGCCCACTACAAGCTGCAGATGCACACACCCCTCAGGCTTTGGAGGAACCCCTGCACCAAGAAAGGGGGTAGGGTGTTTTGGAGGTCCCCCATTCTGAGCTGGAGACTCGAGAAGCTAGACCAGGCTGAACTCCAGTGTTTGACAGCATTGTGACGAGCTCCCCCACTCTTTAAAGTGGGGTACATCAACTCTTACAGCTGAGTTCCCTAAGCTGGGACACAGGTCTCTCCATCTTTTGGAGTATGGCATCTCACTTTCAGCAGGCCTCTGAGAACACTGTGTGTGTATGTGTCCCACACATGCCCACTTCCAGAGAAAAGCAATGCAGTCTGCTACAGCACTATCGGTCAGGGACAAGGACCCACAGAGTCCTATGGACCCCCAGCAGGAGTCTCCCCAGGCTTTGGAAGGCACCGAAACCCTTGCACTGTAGCCAGGGAACTCAGCACTTAAACACGATTCCATCTTGCCAAATCTGTCCCTCCTTTTCCTCCCAGAAGCCCGAATATACCCAGCAAACAATGAGAAATGGCTCAGGTCCATCTTTAGTTTATAAGCATGCATTGCCTGCTGTCTGCCCGTTAGCACACCAAGGAAGCTGCTGTTTACCCCAAACTGTCCAGGAGCTTCCTCCAGATGAAGAGCTACCTTGACACAATTCCGGTTCTTGTCTCCATCTCAATCATACACTAGACAGCATGCTCACATATGAGGGCATCCCCTTTAAGAAGCCCCCCCCCCAATTCCGGTGGGAAGCTCCCAGTGTGCTGAGGAGCTCCAAGGACTACCTTCGTTGGGGGAGGGCAGCTGGGAAAGGCCAGTACCACAGTCAAAGATGCTTTGCCACACGGGAAAATACCGTTTCTCTCCCATTCTTGGACCTTTGGTGAGTCTGGCCAGGCTTCCAACAGGAAAGAACCTTTTGTTCCCAGCTTGTAGGAAGTCTGAGCTGGACTCTTATCTACCCAAAGCACTTCCTGGATAGGGGGCCAGGATCCGCTGCCCAAGCTCCCAGCCTCGGCCTTGGCAACCTCCTGTCTTAAGTACAGACCTTGGCAACAGGTCTAGGCCTTAAATGAGAAGCTGGAAGAACTATATCTATCCTTAGACTGGTGTCTCTTCTCTCCTCTTCCCCTCCCTGTGTGTGAGTGTGTGAGTGTGTGTGTTTGTGTGTCCTGGAGTGGAAAAAAGTGGGAGGCAAACTATCAACAACAGTGTCCGTGTGGCGGGTGTAAGAACAGGGTTATTCCCAGCCTTCCAGTAAAGTGTAAAGTGCCATCTCCGCCCACGGGGGCTGGGAGAGGTGACTCTGGGGTTCCCGGAGCTGAGCTTGGGCCCAGGCCGGGTCTGACACCTAGCGGCTTCCCGAGTTCGGAAGCGGCGAGAGCAGAGAGCGAGAGGCTAGAGACCGGGAACCGAGGCGCCGAACCCGCATGGCCAACATTTCCTCCCCACGCCGGTCCCGAGTCGGTTCCGAAGCTGCGGGAACTCGGGTCGGGAGTGCGGATCGGTGTGGTCGCCGTGCGCCCCCGAGTGCCCGCGCCTGGCGGTTCTTCCGGCGCAGGTGACCGTCGCCTCCTCGTGCGCGCTGCCGCCCCGCCGCCGCCCCGTCACCATGGCGACGCCGTCACTCCGAGGCCCGCGGAACCGGCAGAGCAGCCGGGGCGCAGCGCGGCGCGGCGCGGGGACGCGCACAGGCCTGGTGGCGGCGGGACGAGGTAGGCGACAGGGCGCCGGGGAGCCAAGTTCCACGCGCAGGGGCGGCGGGGACTGCGGCAGGCGACGCCGGGCTTCGAGCCGCTCTCCCGCGCGCACCTGCCCGCACCGATCCGGGCGCCGCCCCGCCTGTCCCCTGCAGTGGCCCCGGGAGGTGGCGGCCTGGCGCGGGAGTTCCTGCTGCCGGGAACCCGGAAAGGCGGCCCGGGGACCGCGGGCCGCGTCTCTGCTGGAGTTGGAATGGGGGCCAGAGTTAAAGCCTAGGGGCCTGTGACTATATTCTAGAAGCGAGTGGGTGGGAGAGGACCCATCTGCGGTTGCCACGACCGTTCTTAGCCGAACCCCCGCACTGTTCCCGCGGCTGGTTCCTGCGCTCAGGTGCGGGCCAGGTAGATCCTTTCTTCTGCACCCGCCTTCCTTGGGTGGGGTTAGGAGTTCCTAGACTGGCAGAAAGCCTGGCTTCATGCTTTGGCCTTGGCGGTGACGCAGGTGCAGAACTTCTCCGAAGGAGGGATCTGCTGTCGCCTTTGACATTTCCGAGTGGTGGCCTGGCCATGTCCCCTTTCAGGTCACTCCTCTTACCCCTACTCCCCTTTCCGAGCTGCATCACAAGTCATAGAAGGGTCTTTGTGGACTCTGGCTTCGCTTTTGATTGCCACTCTGTCTTGGCAATCTGAGAGTTTTCTAAAATTCTTTCGGAAAAGTTCTTGGATCCTGCCCTGCTCTTTTCAATAGCAAAACAAAGCATCGCCACCACCCTTCAATACCTTGATGGCTCCCCAGCACTTGGATCTGGGTGGAAAATGCTGGACGGCTCCAACCTCACCCCTTGTAGGAGGAGCTCCTGGAACCAGAAGTAGAATCAGCCACCACTGCCCGGCCACTGTCCCTGGGTGGGCAGAACCCAGGCTTCTTGAACTCACAGAGATCTGTGCGCTGGGATTAAAGACCACCATACCAACCTTCACTCTCCATTTTCAAATCCACTCATAATTAGTTAGAATACAAGTGGGAGTGTACAATTCCAGAAATGAAAACTACCATCTGGGTCATGTGTGGTGACAAGTGGCTGTAATCGTAGCACTTAGGAGGCTGATGCAGGTGATTGCAAGTTTAAAGTCAGCCTGGGCTACAGAGGGAGATCCCGATTCATGCCACTCCCCAACGACAATGATTAAAAGCAGACTGACATCCTTCCATGCTCTAGAAGTTCCTATTCCATAGGGGCACGTGTTGGTGGTGGGCAGGGGTGGCCTTGCGAGAGGGGTTTGTGCTGTGGGGACCCTCTGGATCTGTGCCCCGTCCTCATGTGCAGTTGCTGCCGCTTCCGCTGCCGCCTTCAGGTGGCGCCATTTTTGTTGGCAAGCACTTGCCAGGTGGCAGGTTCTGTGTTAATCGCTTGTGCCTATCTTTCCCATTTAACTTTTGTGTAGTGGAGTAGCGTGGGTCTCCATGCCCCTCCCCTTACAGTTGACGAGGCCAGCTTAGAGAAGGGACAAGGCTTTCCCCACAGGACACAGTAGTAACCAGTGGGACACACTTTGAATTGACGACTTTGTGACCCAGGCTGCATCGTAACTCTGAGATGTGTTAGGTGCTTTGGCATTCTTGGGGCCCTTCCTCCATGAAAATAAATACCGACATTTTCAAATTACATTGCTATGAAGACAACATACATATTGGATTAAAACTTAAAACCATTTCAACCCATAAAGCTCCCCTCTCCCTTCTAAAATAACCCATTTGTTTTTAGCTGTTGTGGGTTCTGGCACAGTCAGGGCCTGGAGAGGACCTAGGGTGCACTTTCTGGCTGGAGCACCCACCCCGGTGCCCCATGCAACAGCTCAGCTTCTCTGTGCCTTCTGTCTCATCACATTTTAGGATCTCACCCACCGAGGGAAGCTCTAGTCCCTGCCCCCACTGTAATCTTTTCTAACTCAATTAAAGCCTGCGGCTGATAGGGAGGGCTGTGGCCAAGCCAGGTTTCCTACTGTCCAGCTACCCTCAGCTACGGCTGCTGCCTCCTGGGCTGTACCACATGTGCAGGGTCTGGTACCAATAATGAGGTTAGGCATGGTTGCCTTTTAATAAAACACAGTGGGCCTGGAGAGGGAGCGTGATGTTCAGCACAGGCTAAGCCCTGCGGGGAGCTATGTCCCTGTGTGATTACATTAAGTGGAGTCAGACTGCAGGTGGCGGGTAGAGATTGGGGGTGTATCTACTTGACTGTCACAGCCCAGAGACCTGTCCCCACCCTGAACTCTCAGAAAGGAAGGAAAGTAGCCATGTAAGGGGCTACATTAATTGCAAAACTCTGGTGTGAACCAAGTGTGATGTTGTAGTCAGGAGGCTGAGGCAGGGGGATGTCGAGTTAGAAGCTAGCCTACGCATTGTGAGACCGTGTCTTGAAAGAAAGAAAAAGAAAGGAGAAGGAAGGAGAGAGAGGACGCAGGGGTAAGGGATCCGAGGGACCTAGGGTCAAGAGTGGGCCATTTCCAGGCTGGGAAGCCATGACCCACTGTTCTGCTCTGGGAACACAGCCTGTAGTGATCAGCATCCGCCTCAGAAAGGAAGGGACCATGATGCAGACTTGCATGCATACAGGGGAACAACTCCTGCAGATGCAGACATGCCACAGGCGGAGCCTCGGGGGTATCTGCCCCAGGCACAGAGCTCTTAGCTGTACTGACCTGCGCTGCAGCAGGGAGCAGTTTACTAAAGGATTCCACAAGGATCAGGGCAACTCACTAATTTTTTGTTTTTGAAACAGGGTCTCCCTGTGTAGCCCAGGCTGGGCTGGAACTTGGAATCCCCCTGCCGTAGCCCCTGAGTGCTGGGATTGCATCTGCTCTTCTGTAACTCCAGATTTTGCACACATAGCGCTGACTGAATGTGAGTCACCTATGGACAAGCCATGCCTGCCCATTGGGCGTGGCCCTGTTTAGCGAGTGACAGATCCCTCTCACACCTTACAGCCTTACCTTCGCATAAAAAGTGGCCTCATTCCCAGAGGTCAGTGCGCCTCACTTCCTCCTCAGGCTGGCCTTCTTCCTCCCAGGACTGCTCGGCTGGGTGTCCTACCTGAGAATAAACTGAAATTGAGACGACGATGCTCACTCACTCCCCTGAAATCCCCTTTCTCCTGCTGGTACCTGCTCTCTCCTGGAGAGCTGCAGGTTCCACCCATGCTTGGCCCTATGGCAGTTCTGAGGGTGAGCGGGGACCAGGGAGACCCCTTCTTCAGAAGGGGTCACCAGAGCCTTGGTTGGAAAGTGAGACACTGTCACCCCAGTCACTGGGTGTTAGGAAGTTCAGAGCCACTGTGCTGGCGGGGGACCGGAGGAGTGTGCCCTTTAGCAAAGGGTGGTGCCTTCCCCCCCAGTGAGTTTTTAATCGCCCCACTCCCACCCCATGGTTGACAGTGTGGTGACAGATTCCAGCGCCTTGAGTAGGCCCAGCTAGTGCTGTCACTGAGCTACATCCACAGCCCTCTATGGCCCTTGTAACGTCTACTGCTCTCAATACTGGTCTGGGAGTCCCTGCAGGCAGGCTCAAGTCTTTTCTGTGGAGTTCCAGCATCGAACAGTGCCAGCCACAAAGCAGCAGCAGTGAGCCAAGCAGCTGTTTGCTGATGGTACCTCAGAGTGCGACCTCCACTGTCTTTGAGCCCTACTTTCCCCCATCTGTCACATTGGGTGACACTCTTGTTCTGCTCACAGTACTGCTGAGGGTTAAACAGAGAGGTTCAAGCACCTGGTGCAGAGCGTGGGGCTCACTGGCTGGCGGATCCCTGCCCTCCTCTGCATACAAGGCCTCCCTCACCCTGGGATGCTGTGCGTAGACAGTGCGTGGGTGCTCATCCCACGGGGTATTCAGGACAGGGTTTCCAGTGTGGGATGGTAAAGCCACCCTCTCACTCATCACCTTGTGGAGAGCCCTTCACAAGGAGGTCTCCGTTCATGAGACTGACTGGGACAGCAAAAGCAGGCCGTGGTGTGGTGTGGTGTGGTGTGGGCCGAGGGCAGCCCAGATCTGCTCTGTGTATTGTATGAAGCATGACGAAGCTGTGGCAGGTCACTTGCCCCCCGCTGCTGCTCCTCACTGGGAGCTAATCAGATTCTGCTGTGCTTCGGGCTCAGGGAGATGAATCTAATAAGGAGGAGGGACCTGGGAGGAGGCAGGACAAAGGACTGCAGAGGGACAGCATTCTCTGTTGGGCACCTTCAGAGTCTTGGAGAAGGGTGAAGTGACCTTCTTGTCTTCAAGGAGCAGGGCAGGACACTTCAGTGGCCAGTGAGGGGCAGAACCCAAGAGGGTAAGGAAGTGTGGACGAGCCTTGAGGACGGAGGAGGGGCTGGAGCTGCCCTTGGGGACAAGTGGTGAGCAAGATGCCATTGCCCTGGAGTGAGTCTGCAGGGCAGCCCAGGCAGCATGGAGCAGAGAGCAGGCAGCCAGGCTTCACCAGGAGGAGGGGACCCACAGCAGGCTGTGTAGCTAGTCCAGGGAAGCCGAAGCCTCCTCCATGTGGGCCTGCTGGGGACACAGTGGGGCTGCGGAAGGACAAGTGAGGATAACGTGGCAGCTGGCATTTCTCTGGCTGGCTAGGGCGATAGACTTAGGAAGCATGTCCAGGTGCGTCAGGGAGATTGAAGAGGGAGAGCCTTGTGTCTTGATCTGGTAGGGCAGCAAAGACAGCTGAAAGGAAACTAATGGCGGAGCTCTGGGAGCCCCTGAGCTGTGTCACCTCCGATAGATCGACACCACCCCATGGCTATCTGGGAGCTAGAGAGGGCCTGGTTGTGAGCTAGAGAGAGGGTCAAAGCTGGCATGAGATTTTGCAGTGAAATGTGTGGGGATAGATGTGAATAGCGGCAAGACTTCCAGGAATAGGGGTTTACTCCTGGCCAGAGCTTCAGAAAATTCTCACACAGCAGGGATGACTTGAAAGAGCATGTCCAGAATTTGAGAAAGAGGCCAGTCTGCTTCACATAAGTCTCCAAGTGGTACCTAGGCCATGAAAGCTGAGAGCCAGCCCCCTGCATGTTCAGTGTAGGATGGCAGAGCCAGCCAGCAGGAGTTAGGGGCTCGGCTGGAGACAAAGAAAATGTGAAGTTATTGAATCGATGAGGCATAAGTATGTTCATCTACATGAAAAGGTGTGTGTGTGTGTGTGTGTGTGTGTGTGTGTGTGTGTGCGCGCGCGCGCGCACGAGCGCACTATGCCATTACAATAAGACGGGTTTAGAAGATGTCCCGGGCCTGTTTCTATGAAAATGTATGGGGATGGGTGAGTTGCTTTCCCCTGTTCACAGAGGGTATTTTTAACTGTGTTGTTCTTCTTTTTAAATGGAGGAGTTGCTGTTGGAGAACTGGGAGGCAGAACTGGGCTGACCAACTGGAGACCCAGGCCCCAGCATAGCCAGAGTGGAGAAGTGGCTGCCACACATCATCTGGTACCCACTGCTGCTGGGAGAGGTGGCTGGCTGGGAGGCAAGCCCTGTCTGTCTAGGGAGGGGACAGTAAGCCAGGACACTGATAACCCCCCAGTGGCGGTGGCATCGGTGATAGTCTTGTCTAGCCAGAGTAGGGCCTTTGTGATGAGTCCCAGCCACTGAGGCAAAGGCCAGCTTGCTCCCTTCCACCCTCTTTTCGTATGGGAATGTTGTGGGGACAGAACACGCTGGCCTGAGGTTGTCTTGCACGGGGAGGCTGCATGCATCAGAGCCTCTCAAGGGTCACCTGAGGCCAGGTAGTGCCTCCTTAAATAGCGACATACCCGCTCTGTCTTCCTGCACAGATCACTGGCAGTTCAGCATGTGAATGAGAACATGAATTCTGCATGTGAGGACACACTGCTAGGGTCCCTAGTTCTGGAAACCTCACCAGAGGGAGGAACGCACCCCCTCCTACCCTCGGTGTGGGAAGGAGCTGGAAGGGACGGACTGGGGGCTCCCTGGCTGGCACAGCAGGGGCAGAACACAGCTACATAGAACAAGGAACCCATGCTGGCTCTTAGGACCAGGGGTTGAGGCTTACAAATGGGTAAAGGAGCAAGGGTTTCACTTCCGGCCGGAGAAGGACTTTCCCACCCATCTGGGGAAGGCAGTGGCAAGCCCGCACCTTTAGGGAATATAATTGTGTCTCCGATGTATCCATCAGCTCCAACCCAGAAGCAGGAAACAGGAATTCTAACCCAGGGACGGGGTCCACGCTGTCATCAGAACTTTTTAAACGTGTGCCCTCCCTTGTACACAGAGCCCAGGTCAGGCTCGTGGGAAGGCTTGGCCTCCTGCTGAGGTGTCGCTGTGATTTGGGGACTCTGCCCCAGGGTGATAGCAGGGGTTTTGAAGGTGGGAGAGGGAATGTGCACAGCTTAGACGCGAGGGTGGAGGAGTCGGCAGCAGCCCTGAGGCAGGTTGTACCTTTTGAAGGTTGTGGGTGGCTCCCTAGAGCTCTGTCTCTCTTGCAGCTGAGGTCTCAGCATGGAGCACAGTGCTGCCCTCGTCCCTGCTACGTTGCCCTACTACGTGGCCTTCTCCCAGCTGCTGGGCCTCACCGTGGTGGCTGTGACTGGTGCGTGGCTGGGCCTGTACCGAGGTGGCATTGCCTGGGAGAGTGCCCTGCAGTTTAATGTGCATCCCCTCTGCATGGTCATAGGCATGATCTTCCTGCAAGGAGATGGTGAGTCTCGTGGGTAGTCCCGGGAGCCTGTGGTTGGAGAGTGATAGCTGGCTTCAGCAGGTGGCATCTCAGGGGCCATGGCGGCCTTCTAGAGCAGAGTCAGTTCGGTTGTGAGCCAAACTATCATCAGGGGCAGCTGGAATCTGGGGAAAGTAGATGCGTGTGCACGTGTGCATTGTTGAATGGAGACCTGGCTGAGCTGGAATGGATGCCCCTGGGATAAGAGCCAGCAGGTGCGTGGCTTCAGCACAGCCTACAAGGAGCTGAACTGTGGGGGTGGGACCGAGTGACAGCCATCTCCCAGCAGGAGGTCCTAGGGGCCCTGCCTGCCCCTGCAGCAGCAGTGAGTATTGGACAGGATCACATTGAGCCTTGAAGCTGGGAATCGGCCTGCCAAGAGCAGTGACTATCTATTTAGGAAGGCTCCAGAATTGCGCTCTCTGCTAATAGGTACACTGAGTCTGGCCAGCACTGCAGTTTGACTGTGTGACGAGTCCTGAACACTGGGATCTGCATTACAGGGCACCTGGCAAGGCCAAGTGTCTCCCAGGCCTAGCAGTTGCTCTGAGTCGGTACCCAGGGCAGAGTGCTGCCTTAGATGGTGGAGGAAAAGTGGCACAGCCTCCTCTCCTGGTCCTTGAGTGTGCATGGGGTAGAAGACTCAAGGGCACCCTTGATCAAAAGCAGGATGGGTGGGTACAAGGTCCCTATGCAGTCCCGTTTTCTCCACCAGTTCTGTGACTGGCAAACCTTGGCAAGCTCTTGGCACAGACCTCTGTCCAGCCAGGCAGGCTTCCTTGTGTGTCTAGCACTGGCCTAACCCACTTAAAGCTTTATCTCGCTTCCCACAAGCTCTGCTGGTGTACCGGGTCTTCAGAAAAGAGGCCAAACGTACGACCAAGGTCCTGCACGGGCTGCTTCACGTCGTTGCCTTCATCATCGCCCTGGTGGGTGAGTTCCTGGGTGCAGCCTTCCATCTCCACCTGCTGTGTTAGGGTCCAGCAGCTGCTGCTGGATGTACAGTCCCTACCCCAGGCTTCTTGGCCTAGCCCCACTCTCCTCACAGGCATCCCAGGCTGGATGCTAGCCATCACTGGGCTGGACCAAAGCCCAGGAGTTCTGGCTAGCAGTTTCCCCCGGGTCTCCCCTCCTCTCCCTTCTCCATGTCCAGCCCTGTCCTCACATGGCCCCTGCCTCTGCTCCAGGCTTGGTGGCTGTGTTCGACTATCACAAGAAGAAGGGCTATGCTGACCTGTACAGCTTACACAGCTGGTGTGGGATCTTAGTCTTTGTTCTTTACTTTGTGCAGGTGAGTCTTGCTCCAGCAGGGGATGGGGAAGGAGGGGAGGGAGGGGGAGGGAGAGGGGGAGGAAGGGAGCGGGGCTCAGGTGCACCTTGAAGGCGGCCATTTTCCAGGGTGCATGTTCAGAGGAGAGAGCACAGGTTAATTTAGTTGGATGCTTTTTCAGAGGCTGAACTGGGTATAAGCCTAGGATTCTAGAGGCCAGGGTGTCCCAGATCCCTTTGCCCTTCCCACTGACTCTGTACAAGTGTTGAGTCATGAGCCTCCCTTTCTGAGTCCACGGAGCTTCTGTTGGAGGTCCAAGGCCTCAAGACAGTGGCTTCAAGTATGGGGACCCGGCCACCTTCCCTATAAATGCTCCATGTGCCACTGCTGGCATGTGGGGGGGGGTGCAGGGGTGCTTTGGTGGCCTCCTGTTAGTTTGGTCACAGCCAGCTCATGGCTCAGTAGAGTCCTCTCTCCTTTTAGTGGCTCGTGGGTTTCAGCTTCTTCTTGTTCCCTGGAGCCTCGTTCTCTCTGCGTAGCCGCTACCGTCCCCAGCACATCTTTTTTGGAGCCACTATCTTCCTCCTTTCTGTGGGCACAGCCCTCCTGGGCCTGAAGGAGGCGCTGCTGTTCAAACTTGGGTGAGTGTCCTCAAGAGACAGGCCCCAGTGCACTCCGCCTCATTGGTAGCCTCTCTCTGAGCTGGCTTTTCTCATTGGAAGGGCGGAAGGACTGGCACTGAGAAACCGGCATCTTTAAGGCCTGTTCTGCATTTGTCCTAACGGGACCCTTGGTGACTTCTCCCTTCGCCCTACAGGACGAAGTACAGCATGTTTGAACCGGAGGGGCTCCTGGTCAATGTGCTGGGTCTGCTGCTGATCTGTTTTGGGGTGGTTGTACTCTACATCCTGGCTCAAGCTGACTGGAAGCGGCCTTCCCAGGCTGAAGAGCAAGCCCTCTCCATGGACTTCAAGACACTGACAGAGGGAGACAGCCCTAGTCCCCAGTGACAGCCCTGGGTGGCCCTTGTGGTTCTGAGGGTTCCCAGGTGTCTTTCTGCTCCTCCCTGCAAAGCCTGAGTCTTTAGGTTCAGGAGTGCAGGCCAGCGGTGTTAATTTAGTGGGGTTCCAGGTTTTGGGGTTGCCCTCTGCTTTCCCTTCCTCGCTTGCAGTTTTTGATGCACTCTGTAATGTACACCCTGCCTGTACCCTGTTACCCATTCACATGCAGAAACCTTGGTCAGGGGACCTGGGAGTCATCTGGTCCTGACCCTTAGAGGAGCTAGACTATAGTCCCACCTACCAGGCAGCAGATGGCTGGGTCTGGGCCTAAGGGACTGTCATGGAAAAGCCAAGATTGCTGCTTGTGTAGTCAACCCAGCAGCTCGGGAAGCACGTGTCCTTGGCAGTAGAGCCAGTGATATTATGAGTAAAGTATGCTGGTGTTCAGGATAAGGTTCCCCAAAAGGGTTCAGCCCGGCCCCCGAAGGAACCCTGCCATGTGGCTTGGCCACAGTATGGGACCATTCTGTTCTTTAATCCCTGAGCCTTAACAGGCTTTTCTGGGAAGGGGATAGGCGCTCAGAGTGCTGGTGGATGAGGGCAGGCTCCTGGTAGTGAGGGCCTCCTGGCCTCCAGCCACCCTGGTGGTTCCTCCTGGCACGGGGGGAGAGGTGGATTGAGCCCTGGGGAGGGTAGGGGGGTTGAGCTCTGGTTTCCTTCTGCAGACCAGCCTGGGCAGGCTCTGGGAGGGGAGGCCTATTCCTCCTGAGTTTTTAGAGGAGTCCTGCTGTTTGTTTTGCTCTCCAGGGAGCTGCTGGGGTGCCCTGGCTTGGCTGAAGCAGCCATGGAGCCTCCCTGTCCTCCCACACTTGGGTCCATCTTTGCTGGACAATATGACTGAAGTGGAGTAGAGGAACGGGATCAGTCTCCTGTGGCATCTGCACACAGCTTCAACCCCCTACTGCCTGTTGTGTTGTTAGCTGAGTCACTCTTTGGCTTGAGTCTAGAAACAATGTGATTAGAGCATTGATCTTGTGCTTCTTGGGCTTGGCAAACACTCTTTCCTCTTGGGCTTTGAGGAGCCTCCAGCTTTGTGACAGACATGGTTAACCTAACCAGCCTGACAATTCCTTTAGGTCAACAGGCTGGCCTTCTGTTAGATTCCTAATAACTGTGCCGTGGGTCCTGTTTCAGGTGATGTTTCTTTCCCCAGCCGTGGTGGAGCCCTGCTCTCCCTGGGGCTGCCCATCACCCAGGCCCCCTCTTCCATCCCTCCATTGGCAGGGGTGTTGAGGTTTGCCTTCAGTTTCAATTGCATATGCTGCAAGGCTAGGGATCCTATCAACTCTTTCCTCAGCCAGCACACTGTGTAGCCAGATGTTTACATGTGGGAGACTGGTCCTTAGACAAACTACTGACTGCCATTGCGAGTCTCCCTTGCTAGACTACACAGAAAATTAGAACTTAGTCTGTAAACTAGTCCTTTTGCCAAATGACTAAGGACCAAAGAAGGCCCCCAAGCAGATGTGTGTGGTTCCTTGTTTGCCTGTGACCTGCCTCCTGTGACGTAGTGTGTTGTTGGTGCAACAGATGAGTCAATAAATGTCTATGGCAGACCACTCGTCTTCTGTTCTCATTTGGTCAGGCAAGAAAAGGATCCAAAGCTTCAAGCCATCAGATTCACAAAGTTAGTTCTACTAGAGATGACAGAAATTGTCCCCAGGGTGTGTACAGCAGATAGAGTGACTGGTAGGATCTCAGCATAGACAGCCATGTCTCTGTGGTGGTCCAGTTTGGCCCCAGGGGAGGGGATCATGAAGGGCTCTAGCAGGGCCCCAGCATAGCAAACATGGCACCCACAGCTAAACTGTAGATTACATTCCTAAAGCTAGCACCAAGGTCTATTCCCTTATTTGGCCACTTCCTCCTCCTAAGGCTGACCACCAAGGTCCAGCTATCATAATATTGAAGTCCAGCAATCAAAAGCCCCCTTTCAGTTACTCCATTAGCACGCCCAATCAAAACAAAACAAAAAAACTCATCCCAACATGGGTTTCCCCTTGTACCTTTCTTTACAAGCTGCCATTTGCTGATGGGGCCATGTCTGTCTCCTCTCTATCCAGAGGCAGTCTGTAGTGCTATTTTGTGTGTGAGCTAACAAATAAAGCTTGCCTGAAGATCAGAGTGCAGAGCTAAGTCACTGGTTAGCCGTAGAGGCCAGGCAGTGGTGACACACACCTTTAATCCCAGCACTTGCTTATGGGACTAATTGGACTCAGTGGATTAAAACCAAACCAAACCAAACCAAACCAAACCAAACCAAACCAAAAGACAACCATGAAGTTGGGAGAGAGACATGGTAGAAGTCTGGGAGGAGCCAGGAGGGACTGAGAGGTGGATAGGATCAAAATACACATGTACGAAATTCTCAGCCAGTAAAAATTTTTTTAAAGAGCCACTGGGAAAGGCAGGGAGTAGCAGGTTTGGAGGCTATGACAGTAACTTTTTACCTATTCCTCTGTGTGTGATGGAATAGCCTGTAACATGTTCTCAGTCATGTGCTTTAAATACTTATAAGCAAACAGGGAGGCCTTGCTTTAGAATGACCACAGATGCTCTGATGAAAGGCTTTTGGGTCTGGCTTCTGTGTGTCACCGGAGTGTTAAGTCCCTAGCTCAGTCTCTGGTATAATCCAGCCCAGATAATAGAAGTGACTCCGAGTCCTTTCTCTTGGTCTTGTTACCCCGGGCTTTCCAGGCCATCCTGGGAACACAATGACTCAATCATCAGGGGCTCCATGCTCACACGGCTTGACTTTAAGTTGTCCTGCTGCACTACCTTCCACTGGGTTCTGCCTGACTTCCCAGTCCAGCAGAGAAGAATAGCTCCTTCCCAGGCCAGTACAGGAAAGCAGTTGCCCATAGTTACCAAAGGCAACCAATAAGGGACACCATAACAGGAAGGCATCTGATGCTCATTGCTTTTTCACTTTTATCTAGGAAAACGCTTTTAATAGTTACTTTCCCCCCAAACTCTCGTTTTATTCTTTCCATACTATAGGGATCCCATTAAAGCTGGAGTTTTGTCAACTGTTTTTTCTTTCTTATTTAAAATCTCTAGTTGCTAATGGAGCAAACAGTTTTCAGACTTAGCATGTGGCTTCTGGAATCTTCTCTAATTTGAAGATGACTGTGGCACGACTGTGCTAGGCCTGGGAAGCTGAGGCAAAAGGATCATTAGTCCAGGAGTTCCTGGCCAGTCCCAGAAACACAGTGATTCCATGGATTAATCAGTCAAACTCAACCCAAACACACAAACTAAAGGGAGTGCAGTACCCTGTAATGCTGCTCCTGAAGAGTAAGGCCCTTTAACTCCACACATGGCCAGCCTTCACTGCTGTTCTAGAGCTGTCTTGTGCCAACAACTCCCTCAAGCACTATCAGTGTCCACCTCAGAGATGCTTGACAACTCGGTGAACAGATGCAGATGGCATGACTCTGAGTCTCTCACAGCAGAGCAAGCAAGTCACCAGGAATCTGATCCTAGCCGGGACGTCTGAGTTCTCCATGGGCTGGCCTCCTCAGCACTGCCATTTCAGGGGAGAGTGAGCTCAAAGTCAGTTAGGTCCCTGGACAGAGCACGAAGGAGAAAAGCACCAGACACCAGGTTTCTCCAAGTGTTGACCATTTATAAATAAGTACATTTGCTTTCATACATACAGCTCATTGTACAGAGGACGCTCTGTATACATGGGCAGGGAAATGCATTCATTTGAACTTTTCACATCTATCTCACACAGCTCACATGTACAGACAATAAAACTGTTCAAGCAAGTACAGCAAAGGAATTGTCTTCCTCATACACGGGGCTAGAGGCCTCCGCTGGGTGTGGGGCGTCCCCACTGCACGAGTTCACGACTGTGTGGTGTTCGATATATTAGGATAGAGAACAAACATGCATTGGATAATATACTGTACAGAGAAAGTCCTTTACATCTGAGTGATAGAAAACCTAAAGGAAAACTAAGTGCATTAAAGCTTTTCCAGCAAGTGTCTTGAAAGGACAGCAAAGAGGAATAATCAAAATCATATTAGTACAAATCACTCTTTAATTGTAGACTGTACATGTCTGTACTAATTAAAATCATCTTGGATTTGGAGGAGACAGAACAGAGACACAGATGCTGTGCTAGATGGAACCTGCCCTGAGCCCCACAGGAACTGGCCCAACTCAGCAGGAATCAGCCAGATGTTAAAAAACAAAACAAAAGAAATCAGGACAGGAAGTATAACTTACAGGATTTTCAAAATAACCTGTGAATGAAGTGGCTATCTAGAGCCGACATCGCTAGTCCCCCTCCCCCCCAGCGAATGGGTACACAGTAAGGCAGGTACATTCAAGTACTGAATTTTCCAGAATTAACTCTCTGTCTGGTCCTGGGGATTGAAGGGAGTGATTTGAGTCCTACCCAGATTTTCTGGTTAGTGAGTAGCAAAGGGAAAAGTCCAGCCATCAAGTGCTACAGAAACAAAGCAGCTAGGCCGCGTCCTTCCCATGGAGTAGGTCTGTCTGAAAGCAGGAGATGGTGCTGGCTGGCAACTTTGTGCAGCCAGCTGTAGCCTGACTGGTCAGCTTAGAGTAGGGATCACAGTCAGCAGGAAGAAATGAGATGGTAGGGTGAGGAAACATGAGAGTAACACTTGACTTTTGGTGTCCAATTACACGTTCATTTGGTACTGACTTTCAAAGCTCTGACTGCGGCCACCACCTGGCCACAAGCATCTCAGGGTGGCTCAGCTGCTGTGAGGCATTGGACACCGAAATGAAGGTTACCAACACTTCAGCCCTTGAGTGGTCTGTATTACAAAAGGAGTTGGTGAAGACCCAGGGAATATTCAAGTAGCTCTGCACAGTGGCCCCACCAGCCCCGTTGTGCTTGTGTCCAGGCCCCTAGCCAGCCACCTTTTCTTGGGAGCAGCCAGAGCTGAGTTCAAGGCATTGCATGGTGAAGGTTTCCATGACGCGTCTTTGTAGGTAGCTCTTACCCCTAAGCCCTTTGTTCATTGTTAGTCATGGTAGATGGTCAGTCTGGAATTCCCAGAGGAAAAGGAGAAGTCACGCCTCTCAACAAGCACAAGGCAGGGCAGTACTGCCCTCAGAGTAAAGGCGGCAGCAGACCGCTTCTTGAGAACTGGGCAGCCAGGCAGGGTGGGCGGGGCTGTTGAGCACTGGGAGGCTCAACAGGAGATGTGCACAGAGGCAGCACAGCCTGCCACCTGGGGAGCCTGTTCCATTGAGTGGCAAAGATTCAGTGAGCAACTGGTTTTGTCCAAGGCATTTCTGCAGTAGAAAAATAGCTATCTTTAATCAAACCACCCAACCATGATGCTTGTGGAGTTATAAAAGTTGGAGGCTGAGTGGACGGGGAGAAAGGATGCTTGTGGGGGAGAAAGGCTCCTCTACGTACCTATCCACCAGAGAAAGGGGGCTCAACTTAACCTCCCAAGCAGGTGGTGTTCAGAGTCTGTCTTGCTAGAGGTGGCATGGATGCATGAAGACCCTCCAGGCCTTTGTTCCCTTCTTCCTGACCTCCAGTTTATGGGCCTGCCTGCTCTACTGGGCAGATCCACAAAGCCATTCTTTGTAACCAGGTAAGTATGATGCAGAGCCACAGTGACACCTAGTGGTAGAGTATGGTGAAGCACACGTGACAACCACATGCCCCACTGTGTATGACTAAACTCTAAGGAAAAATACTTATGGATATTAAATTAGATACTGGTTTAAAATTTTTCTATTGGGTATATCTCTGGAATATAAAAATACAAATATTTAGTGGGGGATCATAAACTACTATACAATATAAGGGCTGAGAACACCTTTCTCTGAGCTGTTCTGTTTACAATAATTTAGGAAGTGTTTAATAATCCAGGCTTAACTAAAACCAGCAAACTTGGATATCTGGACAACAACCTGGGATACTGTACACAACTATAATTAGTGGACTTTTCCTGAGCCATCGAGTTTCAGCTAAACATCTAGGAAGGGCACCTGGGAGGGGAACGAGGGGGCTGTGCTCTATTGATTCGGGACTCTTTTAACAGTGCACGTCTGCAATCTGGACACAACAGCAGATACAAAATGATCGCCATTTGTCCATGCCAAATTCTCGTGTTACACAGGTTTTCCCTTTACTTTGTAAATAAACATTAATTTTAATTGTTACTTGTGTGCCTTACTGATCCAGTAAATAAATGAACCATGTCTCAGGAGTCCCTAAGAAAATTGCTGGAAAGCACTTTAAAATCACTGCAAATGTTTTCTTGTGTTTAAAAACTCAACCTTTTTGAGGCTTATATACAAGTTATTTCTTGTGCTATAAATGCTGTCATCACTGCTTGATTTCTTTCCTTTTTTTTCCTCTTGAAAAAAAAAAAACACACTAGAGACAAGAGTGACTCTGCTAATTTCTAATGAAGACAGTACTCACACTTAAATATCCAGTATTTATCAGAGTTACGAATCCAAACAGTAAAGTGCACCCATTTATAGACATGATGTGATGGAAACCTATTAGTGCAAGAATTTTGGGCAAAGGAACATGTTTTGGTGAGAAACCTACAAGCTGAAGTTTGTCACCTGTCTCTACTTAAGGGAGATGTGAATTGAGTGAGCAGAATTTTCCAATTTCAAATGAAAATTTTCTCCCATTCTGAAGCTAGCCGTGTCTGGCAAATGCTCATTGCTGGGAAGGGAGGGACACGTTTAAAATACAGTACTAAGATCAACCCACGACAGTGAAGGGGCGAAGCAGCAGTCTGCATCCAGGGAGACCCTCGTTTTATTTTCTGCCTCAAGAAACGCCTGTTGCTGTTTTCTAGTCAAAACCCACAGGTACCCAGTAGTGACAGCCACTTTCTTATGGTGGTCAGGAAAGAACTGTGGTTTGACCCTGACCTTTCAGGTGGGGGCAGAGTCACTAATTCTTTTGCTTTTCCTGAAAAAATAAAAGAAAAAAGAAAAGAGGGGCCCTGGGGAAAGGTGGCAGCTGTGGTGTATTTGTACAGGACTGCATGTCACGCTAACTCACCTGGACAGGTAAGGACAAGTGTGGCTTTCCAAGCAAGCAGGAGCACTTTTCTAATGGGTGCAGAAGCTCCCTTAGGGGTGGTTCAGATAGGCTAACGTCACAGCTGTCAACTTCTTCCAGATGGGAGAGACAGAGATACAGAAAGGTGGATGGCTAGGTAGGAAGAGAACACCAATGCCTATCCTAGTTTAGGAGAATGGGCAATCTTTCCATCACAGTGAAAAATGTTCTGCTTACAGAGATGAATCCTGATCCGTTTTACGCCGGGAGTCCATCTCCTGGCATAATCTAAACAGTGAAGAAAGGTTTTTGATTTCAGTTCATGCTCCATGTCTTATATAAATCCTTTCAGAGAACCTGTATCCCAAACAGGTCACAGCTGGATTTTGTTCAAGACACTGTCCTTCCTGTAGCCCCTTACTAACAAGAGTAAAATGCTAAGAACATGGAACCAACGCCCCTGGTTGGTTGCTGGGCTGAGTTGCTGGCTTTAAGGGCTGATATGAGCCAGAGACAGGGCTGTGCTGCAGCTTTGGCTCCTGTGTTCTTTCTGCCTAGCTCATAGTTGTCTCAACTCTTGCAGAGCCAGGTTAGCAGACATGCACAGACCTAGAAGATGTGTAGACTACTGGAAGAAAAGGCCTGCGGTCAATCTTATGCCCCTACCAAGGGCTCAAAGGAGTCTGTAACACTTTTGGCTTTTTCTGACTCTCAAAGATCATCCTTGATAAAAGATACAATTCTTGTAACAGTGAATTATGGAACCAACAGTCTTAAAATGGAACTAATTCACAGTTGGCATGGCATGCAGTGTCTGGGTAGAAGCCCTGGGTAGAAGCAGGTTCTGGAAGAACCTATTTCTTCCTAACACCATCTCAGTGTGAGACAGTGAGGGCCACCTGGCTCCAGGCAGCTAAGACCTCAGTGGTCTGCTCAGTGCTGTTTTGGGATCTAAAAAGCAGACTTCTCCAAGACAGCTTTCTTCCAGTGAGAAGCAAGAACAATCTTTATTCCCCCTTCTCCTCCTTTCTCTGTATCTAGTCCCTCCTCTAGCCCTGGAAAATCAGTGGCTCGTTGTTGATGAGAGCTTTAAAAATACCCACAGTTCTGGAATAGCCTTGGCCGATCAACTTATTTAAAGGGCTGAATGTTTGCTAAGTGTTCTCAAAATGCCTCTAGGAGAATCAACATGGTAACATTTCAAATTATTATAGTGGGCTTTTCTTCCACGTTAGCAGCTTGCTTTCTTTCACACTTTTCCCTGGACCCCTTTATCTCAGGGGAAGACCAGCAATGCATTAAATGAAGATTTTGACCTGATGTCCGCAGGGAGCTGGAGTCTGGGGAGGAGACCATGGCACAGGAATGCACTGGGACTGGCCATGTGAACACTGAGTAAGAATGCAAGGACAAAGAGGCATCACACACTTCCCTAGAGTTTCTAGAAGAAAACAAACAAGAACATCTTACTTTTTAAAAAGGAAAAAGACATTCACACAACAAGAACATCAGTGAAAGCGATTGTCTCCTGGAGGAAGCTGACCAGTGTGTCTGATCTCCCTGGTTAGAGCTCACAGCACAACATCTCCTCGGTGGCACTGGAAGAGAGGGAGAGAGCATGTGGCTGGGGCACAGGCCCGAGAAAGTCCTGGCTCACCAGAGGCCAGCTTCCCAGTCAGCTGCATGCAAAGGGTTTCAACATGTGGGCTGTCACCTCTGAACACCACACAGAGACTACATGAGAAATTAAGCCAGAGAACTACCTCAGATGTGGAAACCAAGCCTGAAGATGTGCAGTGAAAACATATGGGTCTCACTCCAACAAATGTCTCTTAAACATTAGACTCCACAAATGGTCTCTTTGGTTTGATAGGCGATGTCTGCCCTTGTCGAGAGTCCCGAGACAATTGCCTGTACAGGTTGTCCTGGTATGCCTGAGCCACGGGGAGGGTCCGTGCCACCTTTACGTCAGGATAGGAGGAAGCCTGGCTGACTCTTTCCAAGAGGTCTCCACGTGACCCATTAGCCAGCATCCCATGGGGGCTGTAATAATCGTCCTCCAGCAAATGGCCATTCTGTGCATTGTTGGTTTTGTTATAAAAGGCAATGTTGCTGATGGATGATGGTGGACTGAAGGACTCAGGCTGAGGCAGGTTGCCTGGAGACGTGGGACTGAGAACGGTATCCACAGATGACACTGCCCAGGTCCGATTCTGCTGGTGAAGGTGGGGGTACTGTTGAGTCCGGGCTGTTTTATCTATGATCCCCATAAATGGTGTGGTCCTGGATCGGGTGGGCTCACTGGGGTAACCTCCCTGAGTGGGAGACACTGGTGACAGCTCGTCACATGACCTATCGTATGTTGGTTTCAGTGGGATCTCCATTTGCTGAATTGAAGAAGAAGGCCGGAAGGTGGGAGTCAGGTTGGAGGTGGATGCGATGCTATTGCTAGATGGAGAAAAGCGAAGGCCCACACTCTGAGAGTGTAGCAGTGGCCTGGGAGTTGGTGGGTGGGGCTTGATTTCATTAGGGTTGATACTGATAGGTCTTCTGATTAAATGTGACACATCGGGGGATCCCAGCTGGCTGGAGGAACGTTCCAGATCTAGCTTTGAGTGACAGACTGGATAATAGGATGCTGACTGGCTACGCCCAATCTGTGGTGTCTGGCTATACCTCATGCCACCTCGATAGGCAGAGGAAGGTCGCTGTGGCAGATCTTCTTTGGTCAATCCTCCATGCTGACAGATGGCGCCAGCGCTCAGGCTGGCTTGGACATGCTGTACGGGTCTCCCATCTCCTACAATCCCCCCTATAGATCCCTGGTAAACCAATCGGCTCTGACTCACTCCCATGTCTCCTTGTGGAGACTGGTATTTACTAGCCATTGAATGAGCTACTTGGCCGTAGGCTCCTGTGGGGATGACAGTGCTTGAGTGAACTGCTGAGCTAGGCTGGTTACTTCTGACAATCTGGGCCTTGGCAGGCTGTAGCCTGAGCCCTTGCTGGGGGACTGCCATTGGAAGCTGAGGCATCTGGTAGGGTCGCTGGGCCATCTTGGATAGTGGAGATTTTGGTCTGCCAGGAAGCTGACTCACATTTGTTTCCTGCTGATAGCGTACAGGGGAGCCAGACTGGGATCTATAGACACCCATGCTCTCAGCTGGAGGGCTGGCCCGGTACTGAGGGCCTCTACGGAGGGGGGAAGGGGGAGGGCTTGGGTATTCCTTGCCTTGCCCTCCCACAGGAGGTGGGCTAAACCGGTAAGATGCACCCTGATGAGCTGGGGAAGTATGCGGTGGGCTAGGCCTGTAATGAGAGTTCTGATGAGTCGGAGAAAGAGCAGGTGAGGTGGACTGATAACCTTGTCTAGTGGGAGAACCTACAGAACTATTGGACCGGAAGTCAAAAACCTGATGAGAGCCAAGAGGTGAGCTAGAGATATAGGCCGAGTCCCGATGGGCTGGAGAGGAGGGTGGGCTCTGGATTACAGGGAGCCCCTGACTGGGTCGAGCCTCTGTCTGGAGGCCAATAGAAACGTTTTCAACATCCTGTTCCAAGTACTCCTCCTCAAACATGTCTTGTACAGAGTATATATCTTCATGTGGGGGCTCAGGCTCTGTTTCCTCCTCTGGTATCTCCTGCTGAGGCTGCTGGGGCGGCGGCGGCTGCTGTTGCTGCTGCTGCATCTGTCTACATTCCTCCTCCACTCGCATCAGAAGCCTCTGGATCTCACGGTTGTTTGGACATAGCTTGATGGCCTCTTTCAGGTCCTCTAAGGCTGCTGCAAACTGTCTGCTTGACAAAATGCAAACAGGAGAATGGGAGTTATTCTGAGTGAATAGGAATCACCAGGAGATGAGAACACAGCCAGTGGTTCAGGGAACTGCATCTGTGGGACTCTAAAGCGTCTAATTCAGTTCATCTTATAAGGAAGAGAACAAAGAGGCTGTTATTCTAAGAGTCCAGAATGGTTTCCTAGACATTTTTGCCCTTCATTTTCCTTCTGACATCTCTGGGGTTAATAGAGGACATCTTCATTGTGTCAGTCAAGACAGGCCATTCAGGAAGATCTCATGTCCAAGTGCAGCCTAGGCAGTGTGATGGTTGGTTGGGGTTCTCATTAACAGTGTCGCTGTCAAGTGGCTTAGGAACAAAACAGTAACTGCAAACTCTTGTTGATCCAGTGTAATTTTCTGGGGGACGGGCGGGAAGTGTTTGAGACAGGGTCTCTGTGTAGCCCTGGCTGTCCTAGAGCTCACTACATAGACCAAGCTGGTCTTGAACTCAGAGAGAGCCTCCTGGGTGCTGGGATTAAAGGCATACATTTCCATGCCCTGCTGATCTTGTGGAATTAAAAAAAAATATTCTCAATATCTTGGTCTAAACTTCAGCCCTCATGTCCTAGGTACGGAGACTGTCTGTCTGTCTGTCTTCTGTCCCTTTCCCCATCACCTAACAGCACCGCTGTGTCTTTCTGCTAGGTCACAGCCCACACAAATTAAATTTGCTGCTAAGGTGACTGAGAGTGGGGCCAAGCTTACTCCAAGAAGACCCTCATTTACAAATGAGGGAACGGACAATGGAGATATTCCTGTCCTCCCAACTAGAACTACCCAGAAAGTAGACAACGCACCTTTTGGAAAAGGAACAATCCCAGAGGGAGAAGATTAATAGTTGGCTTCCTATAAAATCCTTACGCCTGTAGCTAGATCATTGCCTTTAGTGTCACTAGCCTTGGTTTGTTTTTTTGTTTTGTAGTCATATCTCCCTGGGTCATAGCAACAAATCCCAGCAGTGCCTTCCCATGCATGGGAGAAGGCGGGTGCTGGGGAAGGAGGCATCGAGGACAGTGACTGGCAGTTTTTTAGCTCCTTCTGGAGACTTTCTTGCTCAGTGACCAAGGAAGGCATAGCAGATGGGCTCAAGGAATGGTGCCACCTCAGCCCTGGCAGCAGGGTCACCTCTCTCCCTCTGTGTAGCAGTTTAGGTGAGAGTGTCAATGCCATCAGACTTAGAAAAACCCTCTATGGAGGACTAAATAATCTGGGGAATCCCAAAATGCCTGTAGGAAAGAACGGGAGTCTATAAGTGACTGTCTAGTTGTCCCTGTAAGGAAAGTAGATGGGAGACTGGGGCTGAGAAGTGCCTGAGACGTGACACAGGCGTCCTGGAAGCAGGTGCCTTTTTCCATTTTCCTTTCCTTTTAAGCTGCCCAGGAGAGGTGCCGATTATGCACTCTGACCTGTGTATAAGCCTGGCCCTAAGAGTCCAAAGGGCAGGCACACTGGGCACGCCCCAGGGTGGCCTGCATGGCCTTGGCCAGATGTTCGGACACTGCTGCCTCTCACCCTCCCTCGCCTCACCTGCTGCTGCGCTTTGCCCTCGCTCTCGCATAGTATGCTTCATAAGATTTCGGTTTCAGCTCCAGGGCCTTAGTAGCAAATTCCTCCGCCATTCCAAAGTCCTGCCATTGCAACAGGTATGCAGATGAGTCAGTGGAGAGACACACAAATGACAACTCGGGAATAAAACAAATTATATGCACAATTCTTTGACATTTGTGGGTGGAGTGCGTAGGGTTCCTGACACGCCTGGCATGGTTCTAACCTAAGTTCCCTTCTGCATCCCTCTGCATGGTTCTGAAACCATTACGAACTTTATTTGTCCAAAATATTAAAAAAAAAAAAGTTTGAATTTGGCCCCTTTCTACCTTCTTAGTGATTTTTTTATATCACAGAAGCAAAACGTCAGCCGTCTGTGGTAAGGATTCTAAAGTTGGAAACCCAAACTCTCCACACAGAGCTCGCAGGAGGCACTTACCCTGCTGTGCTCACAAGACCGTGGCTTCCCGAGGGTCACTGAGAATGTACCCCACAGAGTCCAATGAAGAGTCTGGGTAACAGCAAAGAGCACTGACGGGAGCAGAGACGGCATGGGGATGCCAGACAGGCAGGCTTGGTCCTCTGGTCTGTTCTAACTCAAGCAGGTTGAACATTTTTTCACACCCACTGTTTCGGAGGTAAGCCTAAGCATACTGTAAGCCTTAAGTGCTGGGTATACTGGACATACAGTAAGTGTCCCATAAACTGTTCTTTGTATTTCTCTGGCTTGTTTCTACTCATATTTGATTCCTTACTTAGGAAACACTCAAAATTGAGAGGGGGGGGGGGGAAACAGACTGGGCTGTGACTGAGTGTGTGTTGTCTGTGGAGGCACCCTGGAGGAACATGCCAGGGTTACCGTGACAACTCTCAGGAAAAAGATTTGGGACACACAGCACTGAGCAGGCAGAGCCTGTGGTTTTTAGGGTCTCCTTAGAAACTAAGCTAAAGGGAAATGTTTTAATCTTCATGGTCTTGCTATGTACCCCAAGCTAGCTTAGAACCCCCAATTTTTCTGCTTCTGCCTTGAAGTACTGCCATTTTAGATATATGCCAGCATGTTCAGCTTAGGTTTCCTCTTCTTTATATGTCAAAGCCACAGGAGAGCACAATCACAGTCACAATTCCTAAGGCAGAACACAAGGTAGAAGCAAGGCCCTGGGGCACAGGTGAGGGTCCCTAAGACATTTCCTGCTCAAGTGCAGAGACCTCTGGTGCTTAACACAGTGCTGGTCCATGGGGTAATTAGTTCTGTGGATAAATGTATAGCTATAGAGGAAGTAGTCTAACCTGAACAGGCTATGTTCTATCCCTGTTTCCAACCTTCCTTTACTTACTTGAGAGATAGTCATTGTTTCTGAGAGTACTTATCACTTTTCTTGCTTGGTGCTAGAACCTACTGCGGGGTCTTGTGCATGCTAAATAAGAACTCTTAGAATATTTTAAAAACAGATTAACTGCTAGGGAAAACAGAGGCCAGCAGACTGGCATGCACTGCTGCACTTTGCTACCTTCTCAGAGGAGGGCCAGAGAACCTTTGGCCCTGATTCCATTTTTTCACACGAGAAACCTTAGGCAGGACTTTACTATCTTGTCCCCAAATACCATCCCTACGTCCATCTCCACCCAAAGGCATCTCTACCATGTCCCCACTGCCTCTAACTGTGTCCTCTGAGATGGCCAAGCCCATCCCAGGGCTTTCACTGTAGGTTTAGGGCTGGGATAGATGATGCAAAGTTATACACACAAGTCTTTCCAGACTTGATGGCAGAGACTTCTGGACAGAACATTTGGACAGCCGAGTCCTTTACTGATCAAAAATTCCTGCTTGGTTTGGGTTATTTCTATCTCCTGAGGGACTGGGGAAGTTCTGGTGATGTCAATGACTCTGTCATGATTGTAAGGTTTCCAGTGTCTGGGAGAGGCTCAGGAGAGTCTGCATGACAAAGGAACCCTGAAACTACCCCTGCAGAGAAAAGAGCCAAGGACAGCTAGGGAGAAGAGAGAGGGTCAGAAGGAGTTTTAAGGTTTCATCTATGGCAAGAAGGTGCATGTCACACTGAATACAGAGGTGAGGGAAAAGGTGGAAAGTTCAATGGTCTTAGAAATTAACGTGAAATCTACAGCCTTGAGGCATATGACTAGGGGGTGCACCGGAAAGAGAGTGACTGAACCAGACCTAACTGCAGCTGGAATTCTCTGAGAACTGACTGGAGTGTGCATGGAGATGACAGTGTCTGGTCAGTTCAGTGGGAATTCTGGAAACGCAGAATGCTGCAAACTGTTCGTAGAACTAGCTTTTCTAGAGTCTGAGAGAGCTGCATTCAGTGTAGATTTATTTCAATCGCAAATGTCAGTGCTCTGTGAAGGACAACCAAGCTCCAAATAGGGCAGAGAGGATTTCTGGGGTCTAGTATAAGCACAGCAGAAAGAGTGGGGATCAGAGGGACTTACGTTCATTTTCCTGCGACATCGAGAGAGGTTGAGGAGGAGAGACACTTTGAGCTCCCGGAAGGTTTTCAAGTCCTCACCAAACCCTTCTCTAGGGAATTTCTTCAGAGCATACTGGTAGCGCTGGGCAGCTTCCTTTACTTTACCTTTCTAATGGAGGTACAAATGAAGAGTATAATGTTGGTTTGCTGAATGGCTGAGGAGATCTGGCTCCTAGTCCCTGCCTGCTTTTGGTTGAGTCTCTTGTTCCTTTGAAGCTGAGAGCAGAAGTCTAGTCTTTTCTATAGGGAGCTCCCTTGGCAACAAAGGGAAGGTTGGAGGGGACATCTAAAATCACAAGCCAGAGAAACAAAATCTTTGCAAATGGACATAACAGTTTCTTGAGAACAGTAGTTCTCAAGAGCTACTCTTGCTCCCTGGGAAGTTCTTTCTTTTCATGGGACACACATATGACTTCCTGGTCCCAACACCCCAGAGTGACTGCTCCTCCCTAGGTTCTGGCTTATGTGGTTCCTGTCTGATGTTCTACTTTGCTGTCCCAAAACATCAGTAATTCTGTTTCTCAGGAAACACGCAGGACCTAAAATGGTCTAGCTGTGGCTTCTCTAAACGTGATGGGAGAAAACTGTGCCAATTGTATGCCCCTATTTGGATCAGGCACGAGGTAAGATGGCAGAGGAGAAGGGAAGCTTGGATTTGTGACTCTCACTTTGTAGGAGATATTTTCCCGAGATGAAATAAATCTGACCAACTTGGGATCCTGCTGCAGAAGCACTGAGCTTTCTTTACACTTGGCGTCTGCAAAGCTGGGTATAAAGTACAGAAAGATGCAGGTGGCAGCTCCCCCCCCCCCTTACTCTCTTCCTTTGTTGAGCTGCAGCTCTCTAGGTAGCGTCACTTTAACTTTCATCATCTTTTAATTAGAAGTGTAGAGTTTTCCAAAGTAGAATTCTAAATATGATTAATAACAGCTCTGCCTATTTACATTAGGAGGCCAGAGTCCTTGCCTTAGGATGGCAGAAGTTACTTTGTGACGAAGGCTTAGATTCTTGAGAGTGACATACAAGTCCATAAATATGATACCTACAGTAATGAAGATCTTCACATTTATGTGATTTTATGTTATCAAGTTTGAATCCAGGCTCAAGGTTCCTAAAAGCCATGATTATCATGATGTACTCAAAGAGTGTCCAGAAACTGAATTCTGCTCAGACCTTGTATATTTGTAACACAAGGGAGCTTTACTGTCATTTCCTTTTAGATCTATGATGTCTTCTGCTAAAAACTGGGTTGGAGTTATTTATCTTCAGGGATGATCCACTGAATCCAAACCCTGAAGTGACTGGCACGGAACACCCTAAGAATTCCCTTCTGGCCAAGTGTGTACTAAGGTTACCTATTTTTAAAGACTGTCATTCAGTGAGTGAGTTTAAGTAAATGTGTAACAATCACTGTTTATCCTATTAAAAATGCTATTATTACCATAAACTTTTTTTTTTTTTTCCCAGAATGCCCTCCAACTCACTCTATACCAAAGAGAACCTTAAAGTTCCCGATCTTCTTTTGTCTTCACTTCCAAAGTACTGGGATCACAGGTACGGGCAGCCATGCATAAAAACCAAGATTAATAAAAGGAAACAGCTATAGTATATCATTCTGCTTTTAACTGCCCTGTGAGTTCCTCACTTAGAAGATTCCACGTAAAACCTGTTACCAAACTGTAAGTGACCAAGTATAACCAGAGTTTTCTGGTGATGTGCAAGAGGCTCGTGTAGGCTGTTTTTGCTTTTGTGTCAGGAGGTAAAAAACTCAGGACTCTAACTTCGGAGCCCAAGAGTAAGGAATGAATGGCTTTCTACCTTTGATTCTATGGAAAAGAATGAAAACTGACATGTTTCCAAGACTCCACATATAGAAAACAGTTTCCCCTGCCCTCACCTTATAAAACATGTCCCCCTCTTCCATCAGCTTGCTCAGCAGGATGATCATGATGTCTGGTTTGGAGGTGGCCATCGCCCATGTGGCTGGACCTGTAGTGTACAGGATGCATGATGGGTAAAGAACTCATACAATGTAAGGTGGTAGGAAGCTAGGTGAAAAAAATATCCTGGGGGAATTTCTGCTGAGAGAACAACTTGTTCCACAATTATTACCTCATCTTTTAGTCCTGGGAGTATTTTAGTGACTCCCACTGCCAAGAAGCTGCACTGGATTTGTTTGTATTCACCTTAAAATAAGAATATCTGAACTTTCCAAGTTTGTGCCACAGGAGAACAGTAATGCCTGAGTGGTACATATATGAGCACATAATGGCTTAGTTTGGAATTATTTTAAGTCAGAAGTTGGAAGAAAGAGTTTATATTAAAGGTTACCACAAGATTAGAAAAATCCAAAACAGAATAATTTATTTTCTATCTGAGATGGAAAACTCCCACATTTTGACTTGATTTTGAAGTGTAAAGGCTCCCTTAGAACTAAGTACCAAATAGGACTCCCTGGGATTCACTTGGAACCAGGGGCACAATTCAAATGTCAATAGATATGAAACAAACGAGCATTAATAAGGACTACTTTAGTCATGGAAGAAAAGAACAGAGTTAAATTGATTAGTTTACTGAGGACTGAATTATTTACAACTAAGCTTTTTAGGATTAGTTATCCAAAGTTCAAGTTATTCTCTGCAACAGTCATTTAAAAAATCTTCTTTTAAGGTGAAGTAAATTAAAAGATTAGAGGTGTAGGGAACTCATGCAGGCTAAATCAAAGAGGAGAAGGCAAAGCTGACCAAGCCATCAGACCACGCCTGATGCTGACAGCGGGGAATATACCTCGTGGGCGACTCGGTAACGTCTGACAACCTTCAAAGAAAGGAGAAAACAAAAAGTTGTAGGAGAGGAAAAAAAAATGGATGAAGGTGAAAAAAAAAAAAAAAAAAAAAAAAAAGAAGAAGAAGGAAAAAGCAGCAGTGAGAGGCAGGCAGCAAAAAGCCAGCACATCAGCCAACCCTTGTCTACAGTCTGTGGGTGGGGAAGCAGCTGGAAGGGCAGCAGCAGGGGCTTGAGAGTTGGAAGCACATACAGAGCAAGGGAAAGCAAAGGCTTATGGCGTTGCAGGGAGCCAGGATGCTCTCAGGGAGGGGCTAGTGCAGAGGCAGCACCAAGATGTGCATAAGCTCAGTGCAACCTCCTGGCTAAGGCTACAAAGGGCAGGGTAGAGTCAGTGACTCTGCACACAGGTGTCTATAGAATATGGCTCACATGGTACTCTCTCTGGGCCAGTAGCCTTTGTTCACTTGGAAAGTAATTGGACCAGGGCAGAGGGAAAACTATATAAATTCACATCAAACACCCAGGGCAGCCAGACCACTGGCCCCTGGGCACAGATGGTCACTATCATGTTTCTTTCTCTTACCTATTTTGGCGCCTTTCTTCAGTAGAGTGACTACAACAGAAGTGTTCCTGCAACCCACTGCCCTATCCAAAGGACGCATCCCACTGTAGTCAACATGCTCAATCATGGCGCCGTGATCCACCAGGAACTGGACCTAGGCAAGGAACAAGCAGAACTGTTAACGGGCACAACAGATACAGCTTGCTTCTTTTCAAACTGCCTGTCTGAACCTGGCTATAGAAATCCTTCCAGGCCATAGAGATAGTCTTGGTTTTGAATAATGGTTTGTATATTCTTGTCCTCCACCAATTATAGACCTGGAGAATCTATGTTAGAATCATTGAAATTATACCTCACATTAGGTCCTAGATAGTGGCACTGATGGATAACATCCCTGTCCTTATTCTCCTGATGTCTGTTTAAAGGTACTCACCACCTCAGCATCACCATAGAAAGCTGCCAGGTCCAGTGGGGTGCGGCCATTCTTGTCAGCGTGGTCTGTGGCAGCTCCATTATCCACCAGAGAACGTACTACTGAGAGATGGCCCTTCAAACAAGCCCAGCTGAGGGCTGTCAACCCTTCTTTGTCCATTAGGGCAATGGAGGCACCTACAAGGACCAATGAGAGTCTCGTGTCAATGGAACTGAGGACACAAACATCTGTAGCAGAACGGAACGCTGATACATAAGATATATATGCTGTTAAAGACATATATAGCTTTTACTTCTAGATTTTCCTATTTTGAGACTGACCCAGGCTGGTAATGGTGACACATACCAGTAATCCCAGAATTAGGGAGGAGCAAGCAGGAAGATCAAGAGTTTGAGGCTAGTTGGGTACACAGTGAGTTCACGGTCTGCCTGAGCTATATCTCTATCTCCTGAGTGCTGTGATTACAGGGGTGTGCCAGCTCAGCTTGTGTGGTACTGGAGACTGAACCTAGAGCTTTGTGTATGCTAGGCAAGCACTCCCAACTGAACTTTATTCCCAGACCCCAAAGTACAGCTTACTTAAAAAAAGAAAACTAGAAACATATAAGTGTTCCTATTCTATAGTATTCTATATATAATGTAGACTAAATAATTTTTGTTGACTTAGTGGAAATTCACTTAAGTAAAAAAAACAACAAACAAATAAAATGCCAAAAGAAAATATAAAAAGAAGCAGTTCAAAGACCTGTTGTAAGGCAGAACAAACCTCTGGAATCTATACCTAAAGATGTGGCAGACATGGTAGTTACCTAAGGGTCATCAGTGCAGAAGAGGCCCTGCCTTTTCTGTTGGATATAGTTTGTTCTGGAATATTGCTTCATGTCACATCTTAAGAATCTAGATGGATTCCATCCGATGCTGCTCCCCACCCACAGCAGAAATAAAGACAGGTATCATGAAGTCAGACTTGTTTGGAAACTTGTACTGGGGAGGTAAGAGTACAGTGTACAGCAACTCCTGATTCTAGCCACTTGTTTGAGGCTGTGGAAACAAATCTTCCTTGAAAGGACAGAGCTGAAGCCATAGCAAATATTTTAGGAGAAGCCTAGTCTCCCTGCTCCTCAGCTGGAGTGATGTCATTCATGGTTTCAAATCTTATTACCCCTGCTTGCTGCAAATCCACAGGCTCCACTAGATGGCGCTGCAGTGCCAGCGGTGAGGAGCCATTTGTACTATGGCAGTCTCTGACACTGCTACTGATCTTAGAGCAGTCAGCAGGGCCTGGAATGTTGTACCACTGTGCACTGTAGGGAAAAACTCTAGGCTCACAAAGGACACCTCCTTTAACTTGTTTCCCATTTACCAAGGATGTGAGTATGTTGGAAAATATCACAAGGAATTTGTTATAACTTAATAGTACTATCCCAATTCTCCAAAGAGGGTCTCATTACTGTCAAGTGTCTTCCCTTTACATCCTTTGGATTCAAGAAAAACATTAGCTATGCAGGCTGACAAACTGATACCTGGCTTCACCTGGTGTGCTGGTGCACTTCTTTAAATTCCAGCACTTGGGAGGAAGAGGCAGGTGGGTCTTTGTGAGTCTGAGGCTAGCCTGATCTACAAACACGTTCCAGGCCAGCCAGGGCTACACAGTGAGATCCCCACACTACTACAAGCAGTAGCAAATCAGCCTCTAAAATAGATGAATAATTACTGGGTATACATTAAAAAATTGAAGTTTGGAGATTACTGATTTGAAAGAAAGAATTCAGAACGTGCTGGTTTCCTAACAATTTGTGAGGCTATAAAGAAAAAGAGAACGTCAGCATTAGGAGAAATGCACAGGCTGGGAGTGGTAAGCCAAGTGGTAAACTTGGTCTCTGGAAGCTAAGAGGATCACTTCAAGTTTGAGGCCAGCCTGGTCTACATACTGATAAAGCATACACACATGCAAATAAGCAACACACACACACACACACACACACACACAGAGAGAGAGAGAGAGAGAGAGAGAGAGAGAGAGAGAGAGAGAGAGAGAGAGAGAACACACACACACACAGAGTGATTGAGGCAGGAAATAAATGTTATGAATTCAAGGCCAGTCTGGAATCTTATTTTAAAAAACTGGAGGAAAAAAAAAAAAAAAAAAAAAAGAGGGTAGGAGCTACTGGTTCTGTATTTTCCAATCAACTGAATTAGTAAATTCCTTTGTGTGTGTGTGTGTGTATGTGTGTCTGTCTGTCTGTCTGTCTGTGTGTGTCTGTCTGTGTGGAGGGGGGAGGAGAGGGGTTCAAGACAGGGTTTCCCTGTGTAACAGTTCCAGCTGGCCTGGAACTCCTTGGTAGACCAGGTCCACCTGCCCCTGCCCCCGGAGTGCAGGGATTAAAGGTGTGTACCACCTGCCTGACTGAATCAAGTAAATTCTTAACATGCTCAGTGGGTTACAGCTTTATTCACAGCTCTGGCCTCTCAGGACTTACCTTGTGCAAGTAGAAAGTCCACGGTTCCTAGATGTCCTTCAGAAGCAGCCATCATTAGGGGAGTACGGCCCTGCTTGTCTGCCATGTTGACATCAGCTCCATGTGTAAGTAAGAGATCAACAATCTGCAAGTGCAGAGAAGCAGAGGCTGGTTATTCTAAGATGCTGAGATGGCACACGCATGTAGTCTCCTACAGAGTGAATGACTGTAACATTTGTGAGTAACTGGTCTGAAGGGATCTGTTGAGATGTGAACCTTTCAGGCAACTGGCAAATACTGTTTCATGGAAAAGGAGGTTGCTCCATGACCACAGCAAATCGATCTAGCTCACAACAATGGTTCTGAATGTTAATTCTCCCCTCTTCTTTTGAGCAGGGTCTCATTATTTAGTTCTGGCTGTCCTGGAACTCACTCTGTAGACCAGGCTGGCCTTGAATTTAAGAGATCCACCTGCCTCTGCCTTCCAAGTGCTGGGATTAAAGGCATCTACCACCATGCTGGGTGAGTGTTAATTTCTTACATTCTTAATTGAGTGGAACATTAGTAACAGGCCCATGTCCTCAAGCCTGATTCCTGAGAAACCCACTTGTGGCTTTTCTTTGCATCAGACGTTTTCAGCGGGAGCACACTAATTCTTACCAGAGGGCTGGAAGCGCACTGTACTTACCTGCCAGTGGCCCTGGCGAACAGTGCTGAACAGGGGCACCGCTCCTCTGCGGTTTGGCTGGGCCACTGCTGCCCCCTGTTCCAGAAGTAGCCGGCATACATCCAGTTTGCCCCTTCCGGCTGCGGCTGTCAGGGCTAAGGGCAGATAAGAAATACTGAGGATGGGCAGCACTCCTATTTTCTAGTGTTTAGTGTTAAACATGGATTAGTGTGTTTCTAAATGCTATGTTTTATGCAAACAAGTAAATTACTGTGTCTGATTAATGCAATTAATTAACAATGTCACAACTTCACCTCCAAGAATAATAATTTTGGCTGCCTTTTCCAGAAAGGATATTTTTGAAGAAAAATAATACAGACATTTAAAAGGGGTCACAATATCTGGGGCCAATCATAATAATGAATTCATTGAAAAATCACTTTGGTCAAATTCATCTGGTTTCATTTTTCCTATATCCAGACTGTCTCCTCTGCTATGGATCTGTCTCTTTTTTAAGGTTCTTAACTGAGTTACGAACCTATCATTCTGTGTGTGAATGGAATCTAGAGGAGCGACTCTGCAGAGAAAATTAGCTGAGGAAGTCTTGCTTGACCTCTACTCCTGTGCTCTCAAATCTAAAGAGCCAAAAGCAGGAATTATAATTTAAGGCCTGGAACTATTTTTATTGTTTTTTTTTCCTTTAATTAAGATAATAGGTTTAAAAAAACAGATTTGCAAGTGTGAGTGTCAGAACTGTTTAAAGTAAGATGGTCTTAAAGATGAAAAAAAAAAACAGGTGTGAAAAAGACAACTTCCTCTTATGGGGGGAGGGTTGGGGTTGGACAAGGTCTGACATAGCCCAGACTGGCCTCAAACTCACTTTGTAGCCAAGGATGACCTTGAATGCCTGGTTAGGGATTACAGGCAACAACACACCAGGCTTTCTTAGTCTACATATAAAACAACAAAGTCACAGACTTAAAAAGAACTATAAATATAAAGGATACAGGAGAAAGAAATTAGTCATTTTCTTTCTATACTACTGCCCATTACTTATGATCTTTGGTGTAGTAGATATTCTGTACAGTTTATATAGTAGAAAGAATACTTTGGAGACATAAGGTCCATCTTATAACAGACAGCTTTTATTTAACATATTTTAAATGTATAGGTTTATTTATTATTTGGAGTTAAGGTCTTCCTATGTACCCTAGGCTGGGGTTGAACTAAAGTATTCCCATCCAGCTCCCCAGTGCTGGGATTGCAAGTGTATGCTACTATACCTAGCTGAAATTTGTTGTTTTAACAAAACAAAACAAAACAAAACAAAACTCTGTGTATATGGTGTCTGTGTCTGTGTGGGCTGTCAGGTTGACACCAGTGTCCTCCTTACTCTCTGTTGTGATTTGAATAAGATGGCCCCCATGCTTTGTCTCCAGGGAATAGAGCTCTTTAATATTAAAAGAATAAGGAGGCGTGGCCTTTATGGAGGAAGTGTAGGGTAGGCTTTGAGGTTTCAAAATCTCATGACAGGCCCAATCTCTCTCTGCGATTGTGGATCAGTATGTAGCTCTCAGTTACTGTCCCAGTCCCATACTTGCCACCATGTTTCCTGTCATAATGGACCAACCCTTTGAAACTGTGAGCAAGCCCAACTAGATGCTTTCTTCTATAAGAGTTGCTGTGGTCATGGTGTCTCTTCACAGAACAATGACTAAGACATTCTCCATTTGACTTTTTTTTTTTTTTTTTTTTTTTTTTTTTTTTAAGACAGGTTTTACTGAACCTAGAGCTCATGGATTCAGCTGGCCAGAAAGCTTCTGATCTGAACTACACCTGTCTCTGCTCCCCCAGGTCTGGGCTTACAGATGTGTACCAGTGCGCCCATTTATTTATTTATTTATTTATTTATTTATTTATTTATTTATTTATTTATTTATTATTTTGAGACAGTTCTCTGTATTGCTTTGGAGCTTGTTCTGGAACTTGCTCTGTAGAACAGGCTAGCCTTGAACTCACAGAGATTCACTGCCTCTGCCTCCCGACTGCTGGGATTAAAGGTGTGAACCACCAATGCCCAGCTGTGTCCAATTTTTTATATGGGTGCTGGGGATCTGAACTCAGGTCCTATGTTTGTGGGACAAAACTTTACCAAGCTCATTACCCAGCCCTGAATCTTACATTTTAAAGATTGGACAAAAGGTAGGAAAAATAGAAAGTTATTAGAAAATAGTAGGAATTATGTTTTATTTCAGAGAGAGAGAGAGAGAGAGAGAGAGAGAGAGAGAGAGAGAGAGAGCGCAGATGTCTTCCCATCTCCAAAATGATTTGGAAAACTGACATAGTAGATTGTCAAAAGGTCCTTCCTTTACTACAGCCATATATTCTAATGGCAACCCCAAAACTATTAGGCTACACTATCAATGCTGGGCCCTCACTGGGACTCCTCTTGATATCCTGTTGTTGCCCGGTGCCATTAAGATCCTGCAGCTTTGGTTTTGTAGGGCTGGCCCCTTCACGGGCTCCAGCAGTTCACAGATGGGGTGGGTGTTGGGGTGGCCAACTTATAACCCTGGTTCTGGGCCTGGGTAGTTGCAGGGTTGGTCAGTCCTCACCATCAGGGTGAACTCTCCAGCATCATCTTGGCTGGTTCAACTCTTGAAGTGATGAGCAAGGGGTGGGGCCAGCTCTTGTATGTTGTGCAGGCAAGGTACAGGGGCCACTCTCCAGAATGCTGCAGCTGGTGAGGGGCAGGGCCAGCTCTCCCACCTGCCACAGGGGGCGAGGGGTGGGGGGCAGGGGGAGGACCTCTCTCCTCCCACACCACCATCTGGCAGATGAGGTGCCCTAGGCCAGATCTCTCCACATTCGCTCCCTCAGGGCAGCTCACCCACACCCACTAGTAGGGTCAGCTGTACTGTGTTGCCCAGGTGAGGCACAGGGCCGGCTCCCTCGCCCACCACAGGTGGTAGGGGCAAGGAGGGGCTGGCAACTTTCCCTTGTTCTCACCACAAGGTCGACAGTGGGGTGTGGCCAGCTATCCTACTCTCTTATCTTCAGGGCAAGCTCATCTGCATCTCCCTCTCCCCAGGGTCAGCTCACCCACAGTGCTGCTGGGTGAGGAGGTGGAGCTGGTGAGCGGGAGGGCCAGCTCTCTGGTCTGTTGCAGGCAGTATAAGGTAAGGGGAGCAAATCCCCCATGACAGACAAGTAGTGGGGACAGCTGTCTCAAGTTCACAACTCTGGGGCTGGCTCTACTGTGCTGTCTGGAGGAGGTGCAGGGGGCCTGCAGGGGTGCTGCAGCTGGCGAGGGGCAGGGGACTCTTGACCTCAGAGCAGGCTCTCCCAACCACCTCAGCCACAGAGGGGTAGCACAGAAAGCTGAGGCCTCGGATGCTTGCAAGTGAAGGCATATGGATAAAAGGGTTTACTGAGTGACTCACTGTGTCACACTACAGTTTCCACGATGAGATGAATTTCTCCTTTTCATTCCCTCTTAATTTCTTTTTTAGTTTTATTTTGGAGAGGAGGTTGCAAGGGCAGAGGGTAGATGCAAACAGATTGGGAAATAAATAGGATCAAGATGCATGATATGAACGACACAAAGTTAAAAAGCTATTAGGCATGCATGCACAGATAGTTTAGTTTTCAAATGTTAGATTCTAATCAAAGAAGCTAGTGAAATTCAAATCAACTGGTCACTTGTAATTTTTTTTTTTTTTTTTTTTTTTTTTTTTTGTTTTTACCTAAGTGGAAGTCATGGCATTTCAAATATTTACATTTACTTATTTGGTGTACTTATAAACAAATGTGGACAAAGGACAATTTGTAGGTTTCAACTCTCCCATTCTACCATGTGCGTCCCTGAGACAGAACTCAGGTTATTAACCTAATGAGTGAGTGTCCTTATTCACTGAGATGTCTTGTTGGCCTGGCATTTGCCTTTGGGTTTGGTTTAATTATCTATAACTGAGCCACATGCAAAATTAAAATGCCCTATAATTAATACAAAGTTTTCACATAATCCGTTCCTGCCCTAAGGGTAAAATGAGTTCATAAGGGAAAATGTGACAATTTTTGAAAATATATGTACTCAATTTATTCTGCAACTCTTGACATTGGCTTTTCTGTTTAGTTTGTCACAGAGCAGAGCTTGGACCCCTCTGCCCTGAAGGTCACTTCTTTTAAGCCTTAAATGAATGTACACAGGGTTTAATGGTCTTTAAGTTTGGTTCTAGTTCTACTTCTCAAGTTCATATATATACTTTTTTTTTTTTTTTGAGGCAAGTATCTCTATATACCATTGAACTCACTCTGTAGACCAGGCTGGCCTCAAATTCATGAAGATCCACCTGGCTCTGGCTCTTGAGTGCTGGGATTAAAGGCATGAACCTATATGTCCAGATCAAGTTCATATCTATTAAAGTTGTTAGTCATGTACAGGCATTTGAACACAGGCATTGAACATTGAATAGTAGCTAAAAACTTAGACTCGCTCTATGCTTCAAACTACTTGGAAAATTTCTAACTCCCATATTTTGATTCTGTTTATAGTAACTACTAGGTTATAGGGTGTGGCAAACTTCCAAGTGTGTATAGGCCAAGAATATTCTTTTTCTTAAAACAAAACAAAACATAACTGATAGCACTCTGGAGAAAATAAGATTAGTATTTCAGAACCAAGCCTTTCACTAATGATGCCAGTTCACAAAACACATTATTCACAGACAATACTCGCCTGGAAAGTGGCACTGTCTACTCTAACAATTATATTACTCTGATTGGCCCATTTACCTCTATGGAATAACACTTTTTTTTTTTTTTATGAGAGAGAATGTTCCATTTGGCCTTTTTTTTGTTGTTGTTGTATAATCTCCATTGTTTAGGTTATGATGTCATTTGGCAGCAACCTTTAGATACTAGCTAGACATGGTTATTAACACAGCTGGCCAATTTCATCTCAAAACAATGCGACCATGTAGAATGGAATCTGGATTTCTCAAAAACATAACCAAGGAGTCATGGATGGATTTTATGTGTCTTATCAAAAAACTGTTATCGAGTTTTTGTAAGAAAGGAGATTAAGGTAAAGCATTACTCATAAACCATAGCAGTTAGGAGAAAAAAAAATCTCTTTCCAAGAGACCAGAAACAGACTTTGTTTCCCTAGCTGGTCAGCATCTGATGAGATTAGCTGACACAAATGGTTTGTGGTGTGTGTGTGCGCATGGGTGTGCACATATGCTTTAAGAGGCAGATACAATAAAGCTCAAAGATGGGGGAAATAACTTGGATGGAATGTTGATACTATATGACATTGAACAGAATACAGAAAAGCAAATGATTCTTTTACCTATGTCCATTTTGAAGGATTACAATATATAAGATCAATGGAGCTCCATTAAACATTAATGGAGCTATTTGTTACATGCTGTTGACTAAGGAAAACATATAAATCCACTATAGTGTGATAATCATAACAGTGATATCCTGTGGTATTGAGATGACACAGAAGTCGTAACCGACGAGGCCCCCAGGGAGAGAGGGCGATCTGAGTTGTATGAATGCAAGTGAGTAAGGATAAGAAGGAATGTTAGACAAAGGCATATATGAAGGCACTGAAGTGGGAAACAATGTATGGTTGTTATTACTAGAATTGCCAGAGAAGATCAGCAATGGATGAGCCTGGAGATCATGACCGGCCTTATGCTACAGTAAAGAACTTAATTCTACAAATAGTGAACAGAGGTTGGTAAGTAGAAAAGTGACATTAGACTATGATGTAAAAGATTCCTCTTTGGCTACATTCTGGAACACGAATCACCAGAGAGTAGGGTAGAAAGTCTTAAAGATCAACAAGTAGACAGCTGCAATAATCTTGGCCAAAGATCACACAGGTACAAAGTACAGGAATCTTATTTTGTGAACTCGGCCTCTAGAGCTGCCAGGAGCTCTAAGTGGCTGGTCCTGGTCTATGCCAGGGAGCAGGACAGGGCAATGTGCCTTACTGCTTTTCTTGTGTTGTCCTCTAAGAAGTCTGTGACAGTCCCGTGAGACAGGAGGGGAAAATCTTGTTTTTGTGATGGCATAAAAAAATAATGTTTGTAACTTTCTCCTTTTTAGTGGTGTTCTGGATTTGATGTAGCTAGCCAGATGGTGAAGGCTTGAGGCAAGATGACATCTGGAGGGATTAAAGAGGCTGCCAAAGGAAGACAAAAGCACCAAGCATATACTCCAGTGAGCTAATTTTTTGGAAATATGATATGTAAAAATTTTATCTCAGTACAATTTTATTATATTCTAAGATGCAGGTCAGTGAGTGTAGATTCACTGCTCCCATATTAACATCTCAGAAACTGGGATGTGACACGATGTTAGCATAACTGGCAGAAACCTGTTTTGCTTCTTGTTAGTGGTGCTTTGGTTTTAAGAGTTAAGTGATATAGTTGTAAAACTCTGACCGATGTATTTTCCCTCAGTAAAGTTTCCTCATTTAGGTCAAGGTTGCAGATATGAGCCTTCCACCAGCTTAAAAGTAAATACATATCTTATTAAATCTATACAAGATTTTGCCATTGAAGGAAATATCACAATGCAAGGAGCCATTATAAATTTTACACTATGTGCTATAAATTAGAAGAAACATGCAGACTTAGTATAAATCACTGCAGTTAAAGAAGCAAGATGAAGTCCATGCTACGTTAGTGCTAAGTTGTAGTGTCATTTCCACAGAGCAAAGACAACAGTCATTTCCAAAAATCTCTCTGAAATCAAATAATTTTGGTTTGCTTTTGATATACAGTCTTGTTACACAGCTGTGGCTAGCCAGGAACTTGCTATGTAGACCAGGTGCAATAATCCTCCTGCACCTGTGTCTCCAGTGTTGGGGTTACAGGTGTATGTAAGCCATGCCTTGCCTCAAGCAATTTTTTATAGGTCCAGAAATTATATTTTGTTCAAATGTACATTTAATACTGTCTTTAACAGTAAAATTACTAATGTAAATATCAAATTAAATATAATTCTGACTATAATGGACATGAAATTTTGACTTTTGAGGGTGTATGTGTATATTTACATTAATAAAAAATTTATGTGCTCTTAAGTCTGAAATATTTTTAAATTCTGAGTCTATAAGTATTCTTTCATTTTATTTCTTAAGTAACATAGTGAGCATGTGGAGGTCAGAGATTAAATTAGGGAATTGGTATTTTCCTATCATGTGGGTTCAGGGGATTAAACTCAGGTCAGCATGGTTGGTAGCAAGTGCCTTTACCTTTTGAGCCATTGTACCAGCCAGGCCATAAAGTTTTATTTAAATAATAAATTCATATTCAGCCAGGCAGTGGTGACACATTCCTTTAATCCTATCACTCAGGAGGCAGAGGCAGGAAGACTTCATGAGTTTGAGGCCAGCCTGGTATACAGAGTGAGTTCCAGGACAGCCAGGAATACACAAACCCTGTCTTGAAAAAATAACAACAAAAAACCCAATCAAATAACCAAACAAACTTCCCCTAAAAAGAAATTCATATTTAATAAAAATTAAGCCCCCTGTATAATTAGTTTGTGTGTGTGTGTGTGTGTGTGTGTGTGTATGCATGCATGCATGTATGCATGCATGCATTTACCTGTGGAAGCCAGAGGCTGATGTCTTGGGTATCTTCCTTAATCTTTACCTTAGTTTTTGAGACTGGGATTTTCACTGTTGTTTCTGTTAAACTGTCCAGTCAGAGAACCCCTGGGATCTGCCTATCTCGATCTTCCCAGTGTTGGGGTTACAAATTATGCTGCTATGCTTGACCTTTATGTGTTAAACTCATATTTGTCCGGCAGGCTCACGTGAGCTGTACTCAGTGAGCCATCTCCCAGATATAGTTTACACCCTTTTGAGTCTTTCTAACGAGTTCTTTGAAGTACAGCATTAGAATGAATTTGATATTTCACATCATGATTATTGGCCTTATAATTTTTACCTATTACGACTACTTGACCACGGCATTTTTAGCCACCCTCCTACTGCTATGCCCTTGATTAGAAGGGCTATCAAGAGGTATGGCAACACTGTACTGCAGAAAGTTTTGCTGACAGGAGAGATAAACCAACATGTCCCTTTTGCAGTTTTAGGCGCCATATAGAGAATCCTGGCTGGTCCCCACATTCTGACTTCTTTCAGGATGGGATTCCAGGGACAGCAGCTGTTTCCAGCTGCACATTTTCCTTTAATCTGTCATGGGCTCTTAAGCTGCAGCTGCCTGGCATCTGCTCTTTGGCTTTTACAGAGGGAGAAATTATTTGAGAAGAAAATTCCTGAGCTCTGGACCATTGTATATGAAAAAAAGAAGTCATGGAACCTATGCACAATTTTAGCAGGGGAAGAAAGCAAACAATTCAACATGCTGTTGTAAATTTTAGTTATGTCCAAAATTCTTATCCAATTTTTAACAACATTCTCACCTTTACCAGAATGCATACCGTTCTTCTTTAGTGAAATGTGTTCCTTACATTTGCCATCTCGATGTTAGTCTCTTTCTCCTGGCAAATAACTACCATTTTCCTGCCCCAGTTTCACATAGACACATCAGAGCTTACTAATGTTTCTTCTGATGCTCCAGTTTAGACTTGGAGGAGAGACATTTATCTCCTGCATCACTCACAAGGAAGAGGCTACTGCTGAAAGCCAGGACCAAATGGCAAGGAAAATGCTTCACTATAGACCCAAAGGTTTTGCATTAGATTAGTAGGCAACTAACTAGCAACTTTAGTCAC
This sequence comes from Phodopus roborovskii, assembly GCF_943737965.1. Classification (NCBI taxonomy): domain Eukaryota; kingdom Metazoa; phylum Chordata; class Mammalia; order Rodentia; family Cricetidae; genus Phodopus; species Phodopus roborovskii. Next base: position 20,719,205 of record NW_026125052.1, on the reverse strand, counting down.
TAGGTAAAGCCTAATAGAGTTAGATAACTATAATAACATTTGGTTAAGCCAGAGAAGTGGATGAAAGTATACAGTTCATGGCTGCAGAGGGAATGTTATTCTGGGAAGAAAGGGATCATACAAACAAAGAAAGGCCTCAATTATTTTCTGCTTTGTTTACCATATTGTAAGGAAAGTTTGCCTTTTAAAAACAGTTGGAAACAAGAGTGGTAAGTCTTTCTAAAAAAAGAGCTAACGATGGAGAATCTAAAGGGAGAGTGGGCTGAAAGGAAAACTGCCTAACTTTTCACTTGGGCTGGCCAGGTCTCCAACACAAAAGTCTTAATACAGAGTGCCAGAGTATGCCATACTCAAATAATGGCTTGAGAGACCCAGAAAGCCTACATGAGTACAACACACCACTGCACAGAAATATTCAAGAGAAGTACCTGTCTCTCCCCAGAGACTGTCAAAGCTGTTGATCTGAGCTCGCTCCACTTCCTCTTCATCTTTTTCTGGAAGATCAAGTAGGTAGGAGACAATCTGGAACAAGAAGTCGTGTCAGCTCACTCTGCAGGTGAAAAGCTATGCTGCTGTCATTAACCTGGGAGCCCGGGAAGACAATCCTCTAAGCATGACTGAATTTCTTACGTACAAAAGAAAGCAGTACTGATTGCTTCGACAAAGAAAGCCCAAACTGTTCTGATGGAAGGCTGTCCTAACAGATGTAGTTTACATGTTTTTCTTTAACATAACCCATATACCATGTGATTTAAAAATTACACATTCTTATTGAAGCTAATGACAATAAGAACTCAGGAAAGAAATGTGGAGAGAGTTGAGGCCTGTATCTCTATAGAGTGATTGTTTTCTTTTTTTCTTCTCAGAAGTATGAGGGCTGCCTGGGGCGTGGGAGGGACAATGACTGAAACCACAAACACAAGTGACAGGTGTTTCCAGGAATCTGACTTCCATAGACAATACAATTTCAGCTTTGCTCACATTCCCTGGGGACAGCTCGTGCCAGCGAGACGACGACTGCTGCGCCACTGGAAAATCCCTTGCCGTGGGATGGGCTAAGTAGTGGCCCGTGAGGACTGATTCCAAACTTTCCATACATCTTACAAGTGGATTGTTAAACAAAACTGGTCATTTATTCCAAACTGAGTAACAAATAAATTATATGAAAAACAAAGATTAAAATACCTAAACTTGCTGGGGGTGGTGGTGGTGCACACCTTTAATTCTGGCACTCGGGAGGCAGAGGCAATTAGATCTCAGTGAGTTCGAGGCCAGCCTTCTCTACAAAGCTACACAGAGAAACCCTGTCTCAAAAAACCAAGGCTGGAGACACAGCTCACTGGTGAAGAGTGCTTTCCTAGAATGTGTCCAATTCTGCATTTGAGCCCAACACCACAAAAAACCAACCAACCAACCAACCAACCAAACAAACAAACAAAAAAAAAACAAATAAACAAAAAACCCCCAAAAAACAAAAACAAGAAAAAACAAACAAAAACTGCCCTCAACTCTTAAACTTTCCGAACTATTTAACTATATCCTATTACTATCACTTGTGATATAGAAGTTGTTTATGTTTATTGTATCTGATGGTTGAAATATTGTCACCATGTACAACTGTGCATTCTTTCCACATTCTCGTTCAGCGATGTAACCCTGGGAGTCTGAAGTCTGCCATGGTGGGAAAAGTTACAAACTTTATAAATCAATATTGGGTTTAGAGCTAAACCTGAAATGTGTTTCAGTTTGATCAGCAGAGCTTGCATAAAGGTAAGAGTCAGTTTAACAGTAAATCAAATATAAGATTTAATGGCAATAAAATTATTGAGAAAAAGTAAATTAGGTGAAATTCCATTAGAAGTATCATAGTTAGGTTACAACCACAAGTTACAGATTCAAATTTGGCCAAAGTCAACATTCAAGTAACCATTCCATTGAGAACACTGTTTTTAAATCACATGTAGTCCATTTTTTAGATTATTAAATTTTAAAATTAATTTATTCTAATCCCAGTTCCCGCTCCCTTCTCTCCTCCTGCTCCCCATGCCCTCCACCCCTTCCCATCTGCTTCTAGGGAGTCTACTAAGTCTGTCCCATCATCTCATTTAAGTCAAGACCAAGGCACCTCCCTACCCTCTACACTCCTGTGCCTAGGCTGAGCAAGTATCTCTCCATATAGAATGGGCTCCACCGCGTCAGTTTGTGCATTAGTGTTAGATCTTGGACGCTCTGCCAGTGGCCTCATATGTTGTCCCAGCTGCATCTTTGACACCTATATTGAGGGAGTCTAGTTCGGTCTTATGCAGGTTCCCCATCTGTCAGACTGGAGTCAGTGATCTCTCACTAGCTCAGGTCAGTTGATTCTGTGGGTTTCCCCATCGTGGTCTTGACTCCTTTGTTCATATTATCATTCCTCCCTCCCTCCAGGAGCTTGGCTCATTGGTTAGTTATAGATTTCTGCATCTGCTTCCATCTGTTTCTAGCTTCTCTGGGGTTGTGGATTGTAGGCTGAGTATTTTTTGCTTTATGTCTGGTATCCACTTATGAGTGAGTACATATTATATTTGTCTTTCTGGGGCTGTGTCACCTCACTCAGAATGTTTTTTTTTTTTTTTAGTTCTGTCCATCTGTTTGCAAATTTTAGGGTGCCATTGTTTCTTACCACTGAGTAGTACTCCATTGTGTAAATGTACCATATTTTCTTTATCCCCTCTTAATTGAGGGGCATCTAGGTTGTTTTCAAGATCTGGCTATTATAGATAATATTGGTATGAACACAGTTGAGCAAATGTCCTTGTGGTGGGAGTGTGCATCCTTTGGATATGTGCCCAACAGTGTGGTATTGCAGGCTCTTGAGGTAGGCTGATCTCTAATTTTCTGAAAAACCGCTATATTGATTTCCACAGTGGCTGTACAAGTTTGCACTCCCACTAGCACTGGAGTAGTGTTCCCATTTCTCCACATCCTCTCCAGCATATGCTGTCATTGGTGTTTTTGATCTTAGCCATTCTGATTAGTGTAAGATGGATTTTTAGACTTGTTTTGATTTCCATTTCCCCGATGACTAAGAATGTCCAGTATTTCCTTAAGTGTCTTTCTGCCATTTGAAATTGTTCTGTTGAGAATGCTCTGTTTAGATTAGATATGTAACCCATTTTTAAATTGGATTATTTGGTAGTTTGATGTCTAGTTTCTTGAGTTTTTTGTATATTTTGGAGATCAGCTCTCTGTCAGATCTGAAGTTGGTGAAGATCTTTTCCCATTTTGTAGGGAGCCATTTTGTCTTGTTGACTGTGTTCTTTGCTTTACAGAAGCTCAGTTTTTTAAATTGTTGCTTTCAGTGTTTGTGCTACTGATGTTCTATTTAGGAAGTGGTCTCCTATGCCTATGTGTTCAAGTGTATTTCCCATTTTCTCTTTTATGAGGTTCAGTGTGGATGAATTCATATTGAGGTCTTTGTTCCATCTTGATTTGAGTTTTGTGCATGGCAATAGATTAGGATCTATTTGCATTCTTCTACATGCTGACAGCCAGTTATACCAGCACCATTTGTTGAATATGCTTTCTTTTTTCCACTTTGTATTTTTAGCTTGTCAAAAAATAGGTGTTCATAGGTGTGTGGGTTAATATCGGGGTCTTCAATTCAATTCCATTGGTCCACCTGTCTGTTTTTATGCTGATACCAAGCTGTTTTCATGACTATAGCTCTATAGTAGAGCTTGAAGTCAGGAATGGTGCCCCCAGATGATTATTGTACAGGACTGTTCTGGCTATCCTGTCCCCCCCACCCCCATATGAAGTTGAGTATTGTTCTTTCAAGGTCTGTTAAGAATTGTGCTGGGACTTTGATGGGGATTACACTGAATTTGTAGATTACTTTTGGTAGGATTGCCATTTTTACTATGTTGATCCTACCTATCCAAGTACATGGGAGATCTTTCTATTTTCTGATATCTTCTGTAAGTTCTTTCTTTAAAGACTCGAAGTTCTTGTCATACAGGTCTTTCACTTGTTTGGTTAGAGCTGCCCCAAGATAATTCATGTTATTTTTGGCTATTGTAAAGGGTGATATTTCTCTGATTTCTTTCTCGGCCCATTTATCATCTGTATATAGAAGGGCTACTAATTTTTTTTAGTTAAACTTGTATCCTGCTACATTACTGAAGATACTTATCAACTGTAGGAGTTGTCTGGTAGAATTTTTGTGATCACTTATTTAAACTACCATATCATCAGCAAATATCGAGAATTTGACTTCGTCCTTTCTAATCTGTATCCCCTCAATCTCCTTTTGTTGTTTTACTGCTCTAGCTAGAACTTTAAGTACTGTGTTGAGTAGATATGGAGAGAGTGGACAACTTTGTCTTGTTCCTGATTTCAGTGGGATTGCTTTGAGTTTCTCTCCATTTAGTTTGATGTTGGCGGTTGTGTTACTGATTATTGCCTTTATTTTATTTAGGTATGTTCCTTGTATCCTTATTCTCTCCAAGACTTAATCATGAAGGGATGTTGAATTTTGTCGAAGGCTTTTTCAACATCTAATGAGATGATCATGTGTTTTTTTTTTCTTTCAGTTTGTTTATATGGTGGATTACATTGATGGGTTTTCATATGTTGAACCATCCCTGTATCTCTGGGATGTATCCTACTTTGTCATGGTGGATGATTTTTATGATGTGTTCTTGGGTTTGGTTTGCAAGTATTTTATTGAGTATTTTTGCATCTATGTTCATGAAGGAAATTTGTCTGTAATTCTCTTTCTTAGTTGTGTCTTTGTGTTGTTTGGGTATCAGTAACTGTAGCCTCATAAAAAGAGTTTGGTGATGTTCCTTCTGTTTCTATTGTGTGGAATAATTTGAGCAATATTGGTATTAGATCTTCTTTGAACATTTGGTAGAATTCTGTACTGAAACTATCTGGACCTGGGCTATTTTTGGTTGGAAGACTATTGATAACTGTTTTTATTTCCTTAGGGGATAAAGGTGTATTTAAGTTGTTTGTCTGTTCTTGATTTAATTTTGGTATGTGGTACTTATCTAGAAAATTGTCCTTAAAAATTTTCTAATTTTGTGGATTATAGGTTTTTGAAGTATTACCTGATGATTCTCTGGTTTTCCTCAGTGTCTGTTGTTATGTCCCCCTTTTCATTTCTAATTTTGTTAATTTGGATATTCTCTGTCTTTTCATTAGTTTGGATAAAGGTTTGCCTATTTTGTTGAATTTCTCAAAGAACCAACTTTGTCTCATTGGTTCTTGACATTTTTTTTTTTTTGTTGTTGTTGTTGTTTCTGTTTTATTGATTTCAGCCCTCAATTTGGCTGAATCAATTTCTTGCTATCTACTCCTTCTGGGTGAATTTGCTTCTTTTTGTTCTAGCACTTTGAGTTCTGTTAATTCATTAATGTGGGATTTTCCCAGCTTCCTTGTGTAGGTATTTAGTGCTACGAACTTTCCTCTTAGCACTGCTTTCATTGTGTCCCGTAAATTTGGGTATGTTATGCAGTCATTTTCATTAAATTTTAGGAAGTCTTGAAATCCTTCCTTCCTTCCTTCCTTCCTTCCTTCCTTCCTTCCTTCCTTCCTTCCCTCCCTCCCTCCCTCCCTCCCTCCCTCCCTCCCTCCCTTGACCCAGCGGTGGTTCACTTGATTGATCATTGTTTACTTTCCATGTGATTGTGAGCTTTCTGAAATTAATGTTGCTGTTGAATTCTAACTTTAAGCTGTGGTGACCTGATAGAGTACAGGGGTTTATTGCAAGTTTTTTGTATCTGTTGAGGTTTCCATTGTTACCGAGTATGTGGTCTATTTTTGAGAAGGTTCCATGAGGTGCAGAAAAGAAAGTATATTCTTTTGTGCGGAATGCTCTAATAGATGTTTGTTAAGTCCATTTGAGTCATAATATCTGTTCCCTTATTTTCTCTGGGAAGCTTCTGTTGGGCATATCTGTCCAGTAATAAGAGTGGGGTTTTGAAGTCTCCCACTATTACTGTGTGGGGCTTCATTTGTGATTTAAGCTTTAGTAATGTTTCTTTTACAAATGTAGGAGCCCTTCTGTTTGAGGCATAGATGTTCAGAATTGAGATATCCTCTTGATGGATTTTTCCTATGATAAATATGAAATGCTCTTCTTTATCTTTTTGATTTTAGTTTGAAGTGGATTTTTTTTTAGATATTAGGATAGCTACACCAGTAAGTTTCTTAGGTCCATTTGATTGGAAAATGTTTTCCCAACCCTTTACACTGAGGTAATATCTGTCTGTGTGGTTGAGGTGTGTTTCTTATATGCAGCAGAAAGATGGGTTCTATTTTTGCATCCATTCTATTAACCTGTGTCTTTTTTGTTTGTTTGTATTTTGAGACAGGGTTTCTCTATGTAGCTTTTTGGAGTCTGTCCTGGAACTCGCTGGCCTCAAACTCACCGGCCTCAAACTCACCGAGATCTGCCTGCCTCTCCCTCTTAAGTGCTGGGATTAAAGGCCAGGTTTAGCCTGTGCCTTTTTATAGCTAAATTGAGACCATTTATATTAATGGATATTAATGACCAGTAATTGCTAATTCCTTTTATTTTTGTTTTTGTTGTTGGTGATGACCCTGTGTTCAACTCCCTTCTTTGGGATTTGCTCATCTATTGCCTGTGTTCTTGTGGATGTAGCTGACTTCCTTGGGTTGGTGTTTTCCTTCTAGTAGGGCTGGGTTTAAAGATAGGTATTGTTTAAATTTGGTTTTTATCATGGAATATCTTGTTTTCTCCATCTATGGTTGTTGAAAGATTTGCTGGGTAAAGTAGTCTGGGCTGGCATCTGTGGTCCTTTAGTGTCTGCACTTTGTGGCTTTCAGAGTTTCCATTGAGAAGTCAGATGTAATTCTAATATGTCTGCCTGTATATGTTACCTGGACTTTCTCCTTTGCAGTTCTTAATATTCTTTCTTTATTCTTTATGTTTATTGTTTTGATTATTACGTGGTAAGGGGACTTTTTTTTTGGTCCAGTCTATTTGGTGTTCTGTAAGTCTCTTGTATTTCATAGTCCTTCTTTAGGTTGGGAAAGTTTTCTTCTATGATTCTGTTGAATACATTTTCTGTGCCTTTGCACTGGACTTCTTCTTGTATCCCTATTTTTCTTAGGTTTGGTTTATGCATGGTGTCCAAGATTTCCTGCATGTTTTGTGTTAAGGACTTGTTGGATTTAAAACGAATCTATTTCCTCTATGGTATCTTCAATGCCAGAAATTCTCTCTTCCATCTCTTGTATTCTGTTGTTTATGCTTGCAGTTATGGATCCCGATCATTTAACCAAATTTTCCATTTCCAGAATTCCCTCTGTTTGTGTTTTCTCTATTGCCTCTAATTTAGATTTCAAGTCTTGAATCATTTCCTTCACTTGGTTGATTGTTTTTTTTTTCTTGGTTTTCCTTAAGGTATTTGTCAATATCTCCCAATTTTGTGTTTGTCTTTTCTTCCATATCTTTAAGGGACTTTTCATTTCCTCTTCAAGGACCTCAATCATGCTCATAGTTATTTTTTAGGTCATTTTCTTCTGCTTCATCCATGATAAGATATTCAGGTCTTGTTGTAGCACCACTAGTTCCTAGTGGTGTCATATTGTTCTTTATACTGTTGAGAGTGTTTTTACCTTGTTGTTGATGCATCTCTTCTTCTAATTGGTATAGGCAGAGCTTGTGCTTCATGGATTCTCTCTTTCTCCAATTGGTATAGTTGGGGGCTGTGGCTCTGTTGACCACTCCTTCAGGCACAAGCAGAGCAGAGGCTCCAGTGAACGCTCCTTCTGGTGGAAGTAGGCCCAATGCTTAGATGGTCACTCCTTGAGGTGCAGGTGGGACTATAGCTCTGGTGGATGCTCCTCCCATTGGAGGTGGGGCCATGGCTCTGTGATTGCTCTTCTAGGTGTACGTGGGTCTGAGGGTCCAGAGTTCAATGATGCAGCAGGTTATCTCCAACTGAGAAATGGCAGTGGATGCTGGCTGGGACAAAGGTGCTCTTTCCAGAGGAACTTCTTGAAATAGTTTCAGGAAGCTACTTCTGGAAACTGCTGCTGTTGTAAGCAGTTGCTCCTTGCTCCTGGGCCTGAGGCTCAGGCCTCCTTCTGATACTGTGCCTGTGTCTGAGGCTCCTTGCTCCCTCTGATGCTGCTTCCAGGCTGTGCTTTGGGCTTCCCACTGATGCTGCTCCAGGTCTGAAGCTTGAGCCTCCCTCTGATGCTGCTTCCCAGCCTGAGGACCAGGTCTCCCTCTTGATAAAATTCATAATAAACTAAAGCGTGTATATAGCTGCTCCCTGGTTATACTCTGCTCCTTTCTGCAGGTCAGTTATTTAATATTTCACTGAATACCACACCAATCCCATGTATTTGCCACAGTTATTAACAATGTAGAAAACACCATTTTTAGAGTATTCATTAAATACAAAATATCATTCATAGCAACCTTTTAAAAAGACTTCATTCAGCAATTTTACTTCATGGATGAAAAACTAAGGTTCTAAGACATCAGAGAAACTGTGAGCTCTAAGATCAAAACCTATCCTTCTGAGGTTCTGTGGGTTAGATATCCTTCCTGTCCAACAATGTCTGACCATATGTTCACAAGTTAGTAGCTACTCTGTGTTTTAGTGCCATACTCTGTTAAATGGGGGTGAAAGTATGGAGAAGTGTATGAGATAATTTCAAACCCCTCTCCCCCTTTTTTTTTTGTTTTTCAAGACAGGGTTTCTCTGTGTAGCTTTGTAGATCAGGTTTGTCTCAAACTCACAAATCTGTCTGCCTCTGCCTCCCAAGTGCTGCGATTAAAGTCACATTTGCTCCACACACAGAATTCTAGGTATCATGGTATCTGAGTAGAGCTTTGTAGAGTTTATCCCCTTATTTCACAATAGTGATTAAAAGCTTTGCACCATACAACTTGGAGAAAAAAAAATCCTATCACCTTTTCTTACCTCAGTGTAACCCATGCTGGCTGCAGCAATGAGGGCCTGCTGGATGGCATGGCTCTTCTTAAACACTCCTTGCTGCTGGCCCGCCATTGTCCAGTCACACTGAATCAGAAACTTGACAACCTCTAGATGACCCCGAAGAGCAGCATGAACCAAAGCACACTGCCCATTCTTATCCAAGTGATCTACCTAAGGGAAGAGAACAGAGACCTGTATCAAACACTGGTGGCTGTAGTCTAACCCAGTAACACTGGCCTACTGCATCATCCTTTACTACTCTGGGAATTTAAAGGATACTTTCTGCTCAAGCTGGATTATAAATGATCTCCAAATGCCCTGGGTATTCCTCTATGGAGAACTTCTTTCCCCAGAAAATGAGGCAAGGTTTTTGTTTTCACATCAAAAGAAAAATAAAACAAAACCCTCAGGTGAAGCTGAGGCAGTTCTCTTTGCTCTCAAATAGTTCTTTTTGGACCAAGACTTGAGAGACCCATGGCTCTGCTGGCACAAAAATTGTCACGGTGTTCCAAAGAAGAAATATTCTGTGTCATCAATCACTCAGTGGACCACTAAACTTTGGCAGAAACAGATTCCTCTTCCAGCAGGAGGGTAGAATGTCAAAGATCTGACCTAAATGGCTAGAGGCACTTGGAGCTTTACTCTAGATAAGAAACAAATGCAGTTTTGTAATCTCAGTGTTGGTTCAAAGTTTAGGTCGAAAGGAAGGTTAGACAGAAGTTTCCAGTAAGAATGTGATTATCAGTCTAGGACACTTAGAACATCTGAACCTAAGTTTTATTTCTAATTCTCCCACCTACTTAGCTTCCACCCAGTGACCCACATGGCAAATGTTAACTGAATGTCAATACATGTAATCATCGTATAGGATTAAAAAGGTGCAAAAAATAATAAATTCTGCCCTCAATATTTTCAAATAAGGTAGGGGAGATGTGAGCAAGCCTATCTTTAAAAAGTATATAATTAAATAAGGAAAGTAAAAGCACAACGATTTATTATTATTTTGTGTGTTGTACACATGTGTGTAGGTGTACATAACTGTGCAGCACATGTGGGTGTTGGAAATCTTCTGTATCTGCTTTCTACCTTATTTTTTTTTTTTTTTTTTGAGACAGGATCTCTCACAAAACCTGGAGCTCACTGTTTCAGCTTGGCTGACTAGACAGTGAGCCGTCACGATACTCCTGCCTCTGCCTCCCACCAATGATGGGTTTGCAGATGTGAGTCACTGCCTCTAGCTTTCACATGGATGCCAGGGTTTGGATTCAGATTCTCATGCTTATGGAGCAAGCATTTTACTGGAAAGGTCATCTCCCCAGCCTGCTAAAAATCAATCCTGAATAGAGTCAGGAACAGATACTGTAGGACGTCTTTCTCAATTGGCTGAGACAGGAACTGACTGTCTTATTCTAGGTTTTTATGGTAGGTTCCCGAAAGAAGTTTGTAAGGTTGAAAGCATGGATACTTTTTAATTCCAGACCAAGTAATCCAGATTTTCATCACCAGAGAGTGTCTATGCTTAGACCTGTATCTGTAAAAACTAAGGGCAAGAATGAAATTCTCACTCCTTGGATAGAAGGATGATCTCAGGGCTGGGGTGGTAATGGTAAAAGAATGAAATTCTCACTCCTTGGATAGAAGGCTCACCCTAGGGCTCGGGTGGTAATGGCAAAATAAAAGGCTGGAACGTTCTGTGGTGCAAAAGAAAAGTTGCATTAAAAATACTAGGAACTAATTTGAACTAATGGTCAATTCTGGGGCAATTTAACTAACAAAATGAATAATAATGATAATGGATTGCAGATCATAGAATAAAATAAACATCCATGAGTCCAAAGTAATATAAATACATAATAAGTAAGCATTGAATAAATACACAGGGAGTAGGGACAAGGCCCCACTATGAATCTTAAGCTGTCTCTGAACTCATAAAATCTTGCTTCAGTTTCTTGAATGCTGGGATTCACAAGTACACACCACCATACCCAGTTTGAGACAGCTCTTCTTTACAATGGAATTCCTACCAATAAATAAGGCAAGAATGGAAACAGAAAATTACCCTTCAAACAGGCATCATAGCTATAACTCCTCTCAGTAAAAGGAATAGATCTTAACACAAATAAACAAGAGTGTGATAGTAGCAACAATGAATCTATCAGATCTCACCTCAGCTCCTTGAAAGATATTTTTCTTTCTTTCTTTCTTATTTTGTTTTTCGAGACAGGGTTTCTCTGTATAGAGCTGTAGACCAGGCTGGCATCAAACTCACAGAGATCCGCCTGCCTCTGCTTTCCAGAAAGACATTTTTCTTAATTACAAAGGGGAAAATAGTACAACTTGGAAGTTACAACTTGGAAGATGTTACCTTTAACCAAGTGGTAGAAGTTATAATCTATAATATGATATGTGGACATCATGTAACTTGAGTAAGTATTTCTATTAAGGAATAGAGTATCACCTCTGTAGTATTCTAACTCAAAATGAACAAACTGAAATATAATGAAATATCTAAATTGAAACTTCCTTCAAAACAACTGGCCAGAATTCTTAAAAAATTTCAAGTCATAAAACACAATGAAAAACTAAGGAAGTCTTATGGACTAGAGGGGACTGAATGTAATGTATTAAACTAAATGCAGATCACCTACTGTAGTGGGAAAAGGGCATTAGTGGGTCAGACTGAGAAATCTCAGGAAGGTTTATAGGTTGACTAATACATCACTATTAATTTCTTAGTTTTGATACTGTTATTATAGTTACTTAAACTGTTAACACCAGTGAAAAGCTGGATGTAGGATGTATGAGGATTCTGAATGTTATTTACAAGTCTAAATTTTTTTCAAAATAACAGATTTCAAGGAATTAAGGAGCTAAACACAGTGGCACATGCCTTTAATCCTTCCACTTGGGAGGTACAGGCAGATCTCTTGTGAGTCTGAGACCAGCCTGGTTACAGTGAATTCCAGGACAGTATGGAGGGCTATGTAGAGACCCTATCTCAAACAAAATACAAAGAAAAAAAAGAAAAATTAAAGGGGTGCTGAGTAGTAGGTAAGATTAAAATCTGGGAGTGGGGGCGGGGCTGTCATAGAAGAGGACAAGAGCAATGCAGCAGCAACAGTTGGGGGCAGGTGAGTGGCCGCCCAGGCGTTCTCAGGTTAAAACCTAACAGGGTTGGTTACTCAACGATTTGGTAAAAAAGAGACATAGGTATCAAAGGGCCTTTAGCATTAGCAGATTTTAAAAGCAGGAAGAGAGAGAGAGTCACACAGTGAAGACGACGAGTTAACTGGGAAGGTCAATGTGAGTGCCAGTGAGTCATCCGGGCTAACTTAAGAAGGCTGCCAGGAATGGGAGTCAGAGCTCAAAGTTCCTTCTCAGGAATTAGCAGCCTAGAGTCAAGAATCACTCAGATGTGAGTGAAAGAACCAGAAGGCAGTTGTCTTTTAACCCAGAGCCTATGATTTTAGTGTTGTGTGTGAGGACAGAGGCCAGAAGGCAGGGTCTCAGTGAAGTTCTATGAGAAGGAGGACGATAGAGAGAGAAGAGCAGCCGAGGGGTGGGGGAACTCACACGCCACCAGAAGCTCAACATTATGAACGCCACACAGAGGGTTAGGGGTGAGGGGAAAGAACTGCATTTTTGGTGACTGGCAAAGTAGTGAGCAACTTTGGGAGAACCTCAGTTGAGTGACAGAAAATTAGAGTCTCTCTCCTTTCTTTCTAGTACTCTTTATTAGGCATCCCATGAGATTTCATGGGACCACCTCTTAGGCCACTTTCCCTCTTAATCTCCAAATCGTTTTAGCATGTGGAGGAAGTGAGATTGAGGGAGGTAAGATACCATGTTTAGGTCCTCACAAGAAGGAAGTGTGCACTCGGTTAAGGATTTGAACCAATTATGTTTGGTTTTAATATTACGGTTTTAATAACCCACTTTGTTTATCACGCACGGAAGCTGATTACAGGTGGAGAGGGGGTAGTGAGGAGGCAGAAGACGCTCAGGACAGATCTGAAGGCTGGGGAGAAGGGAAGAGAGGAGCCGGAACTTCTGGTGACAGGTGACAGGAGTTTCTTTTTTAAAGTGGGGGAGACATTTGTAGGTTTATAGATTCTGAGAAAATGTAATGTGAATGAAGAAAAGGAATGAAATAACAAGTGAGAAAAAAGAGCAACATGGACCAGGACCAGGACCAGGCAGGTGTTGAAAGGGAACTAAATATTCCCTTGTTAGGAAAGGGCAGAGGTCAGTGTAGGAGAGAACACTGTTTGTGACGGATGTTCACTGAGACAGACACTTTCTTCTTTCCTTCATTTTTTTTTTTTAATAGAGGGCCTTCTTATATATCCCAGACTGACCTTGAACTTATGATCCTCTTGCCTCATTCTCCCAAGTCCCGGGGTTACAGATATACACCACCACACACTGTTTCTAGCATAATCTTACCAATACCAATCACAGAAGAGGTGATAGGAATTGGAAGAGGATGAACAGTGGAACCATTTGCTCTAGGCAACAATGAAAAACAAGTAAAACAATGGCATGGTGGTGTAAGGACAAAGACTCAAGGGCCTAGCTAGGGTGTGGATTTTTTTCTTTTTTTCTCCTTTTTTTAATCATTAAAAATCTTTTAAAAAAACAATCTTTTCTCATTTTACATATCAATCCTGGTTCCTACTCCCTCCCTTCCTCCTGCTACCTTCTTCTTCCCCCCAGCCCAGCCCATCCCCATCCACTCCTCAGAGAGGATAAGGCTTCCCATGGGGAGTCAATGAACTCTGGCACCTTATTTGAGGCAGGACCAAGGCCCTCTCACCTTTATCTAGGCCGAATAAGGTATGGGCTGCAAAGACAATGGGCTCCAAAAGGCCAGTTCAAGCACTAGGGATAAATCCTGGTCCCATTGCCAGTGACCCCACAGACTGCCCTCACCATACTCTGTCACCCACATTCAGAGGGCCTAGTTTGGTTCTATACAGGTTCCTCCTCTGTCAGAGTCAGTGAGCTCCCACCAGCTCAGATCAGTTGTTTCTGTGGGTTTCCCAAAACTGGTCTTGACCCCTTTGCTCATGTTATCACTCCTCCCTCTCTTCAACTGGACTCTGGGAGCTCAGCCCAGTGCTCAGCTGTGGATCTCTGCATCTGCTTCATTCAGTTATTGGATGAAGGTTCTATGATGATAATTCAGGTAGTCATCAATCTGATTAGAAGGGAAGGCCAGCCAGTTCAGGCAACCTCTCCACTGATGGGTATTAGCTGGGGTCATAGGATGTGAATTTATATCAAGAGTCATATCAGGACTAGATATTCTAGATCTAGAAGCACCCATTGAAACAAAGGGGACATTGTTACAGGTAAATAATCTGTGTCACAGTAACATCTAAGATTCTGTGACTTCAGTGAGAACCCTGGGTTTCTTTTCCCAAAGGAGTCTCAGGAGTGCACTTTCTTCCCTGGTGACAGCACTGAACATCTCAAAATGAGGTCACACATATTACTTAGGTTTTACTGTGAAACCACCAACATTCTTAGTTTTCTTGACAACTGATATACCACAAGGCTACAATTTTCCTTGGTGGCCTACATTTGTGAAGCCGGTGGTTTTCTTTTACCAGTATTTTGAAATTGAACTGGCTTGGAAAGAACTATAAAGAAAACACTTTGGGGACTGAGGTGATGGCTCACTGGGAAGGGTGCTTGCTCTGTAAGCTTGAGAGCCTGAGCTTGATCCCCAGCACCCACATGAAAGCAGGCCTGGCTGTGCACCTGTAATGCCAACATTAGTGGGTAGAGACAGGAGGATCCTGGGAGCTCACTAGTCAGCAAGTGGAAAGTGAAGGATTCTTTCTTCAGACAATAAGGTGGAGAATAAGAGGAGGAAAGACCCCAGTGTCTGCTCTGGTCTCTACATGTGTGTACCCATGTGCATGCACCCACACATTCATGCATACATCCCTCACACCACATAAAAAAACAGTAACATATTTTGGAAATGTTTTCAGAGAACTGAAATGTGCTAAGGAACACCTTGGGTGCCCTTGGCCAGTCAAGGATCTTTCACATCTCTGCGCCTTAGGGTGTGCAGGCCCTGTTCAGTCCGGCCCTCCCACTGCAGTCTCCTTGCCCCTTGCTTCTCTTCTGTATTTTTGATAGAAAGAGGCTTCTTCTGTGCTCAGTGGACCTTCTGGGTTGTTAGCTCCGGAATTTTTGTGGTTGCTGAGAAATGCTGTTTTACAAGTCCTTCTCAAAGATTTTAAAGCTGTGCCCTGATGCAGTACTCTTTGGTAAGGCCATGGGGGCAAACACTGGGGTATGAGCTCCGTGAGCCCTCTTTAATCTCTTCAATATCTAGGTGCGCCTAGAGTGCTGAGGTAACAAATGTGTTATAAAAAGATTGCTTTGGGAGGAAAGGAAAGGGGAAGAGAAGAAACGCAGCAGCAGAGTGGGCAACCGTTACCTTGGCCCGTTTTTTGCACAGCAACACCACGATGCTCAGGAACCCTGCTGCTGCAGCATAACCCAGAGGAGTCAGGCCACTCTCAGAAGAGGCATCCACATTGGCCCCAAATTCCAAAAGCAGGGCCACCATTTCTGTGTAACCAAGGTGAGACTGGACACATAGGATCGGAGCATTATTTAAAACTTCTGTCCGGTAATTAATATTGGCACCTCCCAAAATCAGCAGTCTGCTGACCTAGAAACAGAAACAACAATCAGACACCGGTCATATTACCTTTTTAGTCATTTTAGCCGTTTTTTAATTAAATCACTTGAGACTCAACAATAGTGTTCAGTAGCATTTAGGAGCCATCTTTTTATTCTTTACTTGTTCCCTTTTGAATATTTTGCTTTGGAAAATAATGTAAAACATCTCCTTTATATAAACTGTTCACTAGCTAGAGTGAGAGCTCACACACTGAGTGCTGAATGTTGGCTCATGTAAGTGAATTCTCGATTTCAAAAGTTCCTCCCCAAATAGAGGCTACCTGAGATCAATTTACTCTTCAGAACCTTTAGCAGAGTCTGACCCCAGGTATCAGTCAGCTATATAACAGCTTCAGTCCTCAGTTACAAGAATAAAATATGGTGATTTAAAAGGCTATTCATTGGAAACAGTCCAAGCAAGTCAGAGATCAGCTAAATCGCTACTTGATGCCCTTCTAATTGTATTTTCCAGGCAATTATTCGACCTATTTGCAGTTTCTTTGTGCTTACCTTTATATTTGGAGTGTAGAGATTTCGTAAAGAGGCCAATGCCATAGAAAGACCTTCTGTGCTATAAGAGATCCAGAGACCTTGGAGGATGGAGGATGATACACCAACTTTTTTACTCAAACCCTGAAAAAGAAATATAGACAATTAAATAATAATTATGGAGATAATTATTAATAATAATTAATATGGAGACAATTATTAATAAAATAAATTTTGTGAGACAAGATCTTTTTTTATTTAATATTTTTTTCTTATTTTACATATTGATCTCCGTTCCCTCTCCCATTCTCCCATGCTCCCCACAAACACCCCGCCCCCATCCACTCCCCAGGGAGTGTGAGGCCTTCTATGAGGGATCATCAAAGTCTGTGAAATCATTTGGGGTAGGGCTTAGGCCCTCCCCTGGAGATAAGGTCTTTTTATGTAGTCCTGGCTATCCTAGAACTTGCTATGTAGACCAGGCTGATCTCAGACTCACAGAGATTCACCTGCCTCTGTCTCTCAAGTGCTGGGATTAAAGGTGTGCAGTCACCACTCTCATAGAGATAACCAAATTATTAGCCCAGCTAAAAAGTATCATCAGTAGTGAGTGCATGACCTTTAGGCTTTTAGTTCTAATGTATAAGTGTAGAGTCTCATTTAAATAGTGTTCATACAGTGCAAAGCTTATAGGGACAAAGACTAGTTTTACAGAAACACTGTAATTAAAACTGTCTCCAGTAGTAGATCACTTAACATCTTTTTTTGTTTGTTTTTTGCTCTATATCTGAATATAATTTGTTTCCCTATTAGCTTTCTTAAGTAACTTATGTCACTAAAATAATAATGTGGCATATATAATTTCATTTTCTTCTTGGACATTTGGGAAAATTGTAATTACTAGCCTCCTTTGCAGCTAGCTGGAACACATGACTTACCTCTGGCTAATGAAATCTGGGCCTTAGTAAAATGCCTTGTTCAGGCTGGCTCCTAACCCTGCTATGTGTTTTTGCAGACTTTCTACTATTTCTCTTAATAGTAGATGCAGAGGATCCAATGAAGAATTTCAAAGCCTAGGATGATTTCAGAACTACTACACAGAAGGAAACTGCACAAATGATCTGCACTGGACTACAATGTAAGTGAGAAACAAATAATTCAGTCTTTAAATTACCTGGTAGTTAGACACTTTCAGTCTAGTGTCTTGCTCTTCTGCCAAAATATGGGTGAATTAAATAGAAAATCTCAAGGGCAGAAAAACAGTAGTGATAAAATTTGGAACATGCGGAGGGAGAAGGAACTGGGATCGATATGTAAAATAAAAAATAAATTAATATATAAAAAAGTTTGGAACATGCACATCTTTAATCCCAGTACTCGGGGATCAGAGGCAGGTGGATCTCTGAGTTTGAGACTAGCCTGGTCTACACAGTAAGTTCCAGGACAGTCAGGGCTACAGAGAATACCTGTCTTGAAACAAAAAGTTGAGGAGCTAAGTGATCAGGGGAAGAATGTTTTAACTAAAATGTGTGGTACTTCTGCTTGTTTTGCTCCTTGACATGTAAGGTGTTCTATTAATTTGATATACTACAGAAGGAACATTTACCAAAGTATTTGTTGTTTATGGATATGTTTATCTAACAAAATATTAAGTCACAGTGGTATGCCTTTCCACAGAAGGCCGAGACTCTTATTTTCCATGTAAGGAATTCTAGAGAAGAGGTGCAAAGACAAATAATGAATACCATGGGAAGCTGGATCTGTGAACGTTGTCAAAAGGCTTTTCTGGCAAAGGTGTCTTTTTTCTTTCTGTAAGGATATTGTGATAGTATAAAAATGAAATATATGTGTGTGTGTGTGTGTGTGTATATATACACACACACATATATTTTAAGGAGCAGTTTATGAGTATACTTCAAGAGGGGAGTGGGCAGGGCAATAGCTAATGTACTGCCTACAGCTGAAATATTAATTTCTATTTCTTATGGTATGGTGGGTATATGCTTGTGATCTAACACTCAGGAGGATTACACAGGAAGGTTTAAGGCTTGCTTGGGCTAAGTAAAACTCTGTCTCATTTAAAAAAGAAACAAAAATCAAATTAGGTTATTTATTTTTAATTAAATTTTTAATTTTAAAAAATTAAGATATTTTTGATTATTTTATACAGTACTGTATTTACATTATTTTCAAACCCTCTCCTGTCCACTCCAATTATTCCCATGCCCATCATGCCAAGTTTAAGACTTCTTTTGTAATTCTCTTTCTCTCTCTCTGAGACACACACAAGCACGCACGCACCAATGCTCTGCTGAGACCACTTAGTATTGCTCCTGTCTGTGTGTGTTAGGATAACTGTTAGGAAGTTCATCCCTGAAGAAGACTAGTTTCTACTCTCTCAGTAGCCAGTGACTTCACCTATTTGTGGGGCCTTGTGAAAATTTTCTTGTTCAAATTGGCACATTGACTGGTGTTGTCACTATGCAGGTCTTGTTTGGCAACCAAATTATTGAGAGTTCATGAGTGCCAACATCCCTATCATGTATAGATGCTAGACACTTACTAGCAGCAGGCATTCTGGTCCTTTGGCTTTTAGAATCTTTCTGTCCCCCTTTCTGCAATATCATATAAGTGGATTTTTGTTTTCTTTTTGAGACAGGGTCTCATTCATGTTTTCCATGATGGCTAAAACTCACTGAGTAGCAGGGATAACCTTGAACTTTTTATCTTCCTGTCTTTCAACGACCAAGTTTGAGGCAATGAAGATCAAGGAATGAGGGGGACTTCAGGGGCCAGCCACCCTGCTAACCAGCTACACAGTAAGCCATGGAGCAAAGAGTAAAGAAAGATAATACAGAAAGAGAGAAAGGTAAAAACCCTGAGGCAAAAGATAGATGGGGTAACTTAAAAAAAAAACAACAAAATAAAAACAAAAAAACCAAAAACAAACAAACAAACAAACAAACAAAAAACTGGCTAGAAACAAGCCAACCTAAGGCTGGGCATTTATAAGAAAGAATACGCCTCCATGTGATTTATTTGGGAGCTGATGGTGGGCCTCCCAAAGAGTAAAGAGTTAAAAAACAACCAACAACAACCAAATGCTGGGATTAAACCATACAACCCCCATACTTGGTTTTATTTTGTGTTGCACTGAACGCAGGGCTTTGCGTACTTTTTTGGTCATATCCCTAATCTGGATTAAAAAAAATAAGTGCCTTTAATGATCTGACTTGTCAAAGTGGCTGCCTATGTCTAAATATTCTCAACATAAAACATACAGCTAGACAAAATGAGGAACAAGGATGCCTATCCTCTTGTTTCTTCTGATCCTGCTGACAGAGGATGGACCATAAGAGCTGGGTCAAATCTTGGTAGAGAGATCTGGTGGATCTCAGAAACAGAATCTAGTTTAGAATCCTCTCACTACAAGAAAATTATTGCTCTTTTAATCCCCTTTCACTATTTAAAAATGGCTACTTAATTTTCAAATTATCCATATTGTTTATGGCCTTGAGGACTTCTGAATATTTCCACTAGAGTCATCATGTAGTTGTCAAAAACTGATAGGAGGAAGGGCAGACAACAGCATCTATTCGGTACTATTTTAGAACTTCTTTTAATTTGTGCTAATAACAGGGATATCAATTGTAAGGTTCTTATTTGGCTAATTAGTTAATATGCAAACACACATAAAAGTCCTGATGCAAGCCTATCACTAAGTTGTTATGATTGCTTATTTTGACACATGAGATCAAATGTTTTTAGAGTTCTTTTTGAAAGTATTTCAAAGCTACTTAGTCAGACTTTGAGCTCAGTTACAGTTACATCTTCACTGCAGAGCCTAGAGAACCAGGAAATATAGTTCCAACTCCCCATTAGGGCCTCAGTTTCTTGATTTAGAACATGTATGGTTTGCACCAAGACATTTGAATTATGATATATTGCATTAATAACTTGACAGAAAAATCCCCAGAAAGTACTGGTATCAATAAAAACATTTAGGAGTGAACCCCACCCCATCTTATACATTGGAAGTGAGGAAAAAAGAAAGGGACTCTAACATTTACTCAGCACCTACTGTGTCACGTTCTGTATCTGGGACCTTCCATATATTAGCTCCCTCAGCTTACTCTACTTTGCACAACAGTCCCTGGGAGACAGAATTTACTATTTACAGCAGAGCAAACTACCTAGAGATGACAAAGTAATTGCTCAAAGTCACAAAGCTAATGAAGCTGCAATCATAAGACAAGTCTTTTTTATTTTTTAAAAACTCTTAAGTTTGGGGCTGGAGAGATGGCTCAGCAGTTAAGAGCACACTAACTGCTCTTCTAGAGGACCCAGGTTCAATTTCCTCACAACTGCCTGTAACTCCAAGATCTGAAACCCTCACACAGATAGATATACATGCAGGCAAAAGACCAATGCACACAAAACAAAACAAACAAACAAACAAACAAACAAACAAACTAAAATAAAACTCTGAAGTTCATGTGCTGAATAGTATACCAAGATTACTAACAAGTTCATAGTACCTGATTCAGGATTTTACTTCTGAATTCTCAGTGGAAAAGTAGAAACTACAATAGATAAAACAGTTGATTGCTGGTTCTTTCCTTTACTCTAATCCAAATCATTCTATAGTTGGTCTTCTGTTTCATCCTAGACAATGCCATCTATTTATATGACTTTGTGACTTTATTTGTTCTTATGATTTCACCTGGGCATTATATGCTTCTTGCAAAGAGTAGTTACAGAATCATATTTGATGGTTTAAATATTTTTTTAGTGGCTCACAAGTTAGGCTGGTGAGTCATTTAACACTGTTAAGAAATAGAGGGAAAAGAAATGGAAAGGCTGGGTGTGGTGGACAGGTGATGTCTCAGCACTTTAGAGGAAGAGGCAGGAGAATCACTGTAAGTTTGAAAACAGCATGGTCTATATAGTGAGTCCCAGGGCATAGTGAGACCCCGTCTCAAACAAAAATAACTAACAAAACAAAAAACAAACAAACAAACAAAAGAAGGAGGAGAAGGAGAAGAAGAGGAGAATTGGGAAAAGGAGACAGACAAGACCAGACAGTGGTATGGTAGAAGGAATGCAGAACAGCACTGGGAGCCTTAGTGCAGCTGGAGTAAACACACAAGAAAGACATCTAACACAGAGCAGAGCAGAGATGGGAATGTTAGCTCTACTCATAATATAGACTATTCATTTCTCCTGGTTGGTGGAATTGACTCTTTGCCCCTCTGAGATAAGGAAAATTTCATTTAAAACTCAACAAAGATAACAGGTAAATGTAAGTTTATCACCAGCCAGGATGTGGCCAAAAATAACTCAATTATTTAGTCTTCCTGAATATTTCAAGAAAGCATGAAAAAACAAGAGCAATCTTTTCTTAGGGCTTCTTATGCATGATTCAAACCTAGCTAACTTTGGGACTGAGCCAGTTTTTTTTTTTTTCTTGGAAATTCAGTATTTGTAAAATTTATCATTAGCAGCCCACTTACAAATGCACAGTTGTCTTTAATAAAGATCGTTTTATATCCCAACATCTCCTCTCATTCCTCCTTCCATCTCTTCTCTGTACCCCCCATCCCCACAATCCACTCCCATTTCTGTTCAGAAACAGGCAGGCTTCCCATGGGTATCAACAAAGCATGGTGTATCAAATTTTGATAAGACTAAGACTAAGCTCCTCCTCTTGTATTAAGGCTGGGCAATGCAATCCACTATGGGGAATAGGTTCCTAAGAGCCAACTGAAGTGTTAGGGACAGCTCCTGCTTCCACTGTTCCACTGTTAAGAGTCTCACTCTTTCTTGTAGTTTAAAAAAGATCTAAAGTTGAGTACAGTGATGCTTGCCTATAACCCACAATTTTGGAGGCAGAAGATGGAGGATGAGTGGTTCAAGGTAAACCTTTACTACAAGGAATTCTTGAGGTCAGTCTGGGTTATAGGAAACTGTCTCAAAAGGAAAAAGAATCTAAATGACAATTACAAGGTTATAAGACAATTCTAAGTAATCAATAACATGCCATTAGGAAATGAAATTCAAAACCACAATGAAGCCAGGTATGACGGCAAAGGTCTTCAATTCCAGCTCGTGGTAGGTACAGGCAGGAAGATCACAAGTTCAAGGACAGCCTCAACTACAGGGTGAGTTTAAAGTCAGCCTGACCTACATGAGACTCTTATCTTAAAAACCACACCACACCATACACCACAAAACACACAATGAAATACTACTTTGTATTCACTTTTAGATGAAACAAAAGACATGATTCTTTTTTCCTCTTTTGGTGTTGGGGATTGTGTTATACTTCTAGACTGCTGTGAGGAAACTGGAACCCTCATACACTACTAGAGGGACTGGAAAATGGTATGGACACTTTGGAAAACAGATCACTAACTCTTCAAAATGTTAAATACAGTTACTATAGGACTCAGAAATTCTGTCACTTTTTTTTTTTTTTTTTTGTTTTTGAGATGTAGTCTTACTATGTCTGTCCCAAATTTGTGCCTAAGGACTCTTGAGTACTGGGACTACATACATATACCAATGTGCTCAGCTCAATTCTATTTTAGGTATATATACTCAAGATAACTGAAGATAAATTTGGGTGTGGTAGTTGTACACACCTATAGTCCCAACATTCAGGGGCAGGAAAATTATGAATTTTTGTATAGTGTAACTGTAGAGTAAGTTCCAGGCCAGCCAGGCTTAGAGAGTTAGGGAGAGATAATAAGATTAAAATAAAGACAGACAGACAGATAAATAGAGGACAAACTGTCCACACAAATCTGTACTTTAATAATATTAAGTTTACTAAGATGTAGTAAGCCACGTTACAGTATTCATTCATATTCATTTCAAAAGTGGAACAACTCAAGTGTTTCAATGAATAGATAAATAAAACATTGTATATCTGCAAAATGAAATACTATCTTATAACAAAATGAAAAAGATACTGATCTTTACTAAAATATTAATAAATTATAAAAACATGTTAAATGAAAGAAGACAGGGCATGGGAACAATTGTGTAGTTTCATTTCTTTGAAATGGTTTGAAAAGTCAAATTTAAGACATCACTTAAAATGGTATTGAGGGTTATTATTTAGAGTGAGTAAATATAATAATAGCAGTGATAATGGTCCAACTCAAAGTACACTAAAATACACACACACACACACACACACACACACACACACACACACACACGAAGTTATACCTCAAAAAGTTGTCAAAACAAAAGAATTTAAAAGGCTCTATACCCAGTCCAGTATCCAGAACTGTAGGACTTTACCCTTTTCTGATTTTAAAGGTCATTAATGACATAAATATATGTTTTTCATGACCAGTAAGGGAAATTTAAAACTGGAAATAAGTATCAGTTGGACTGTATGAATGTCACTGCTGATGAGAAGCTCTGAGTGTAACTGGTTATGGCCTCGTCTGTCTTTGACTCCGCATGCCCCTTAGCTGACAGAGACTAAGGACTTCAGTCCGGGACGCGCTAAAGCCTCTCAACAGCCTCTGCATGGAAGGGTCCTATCAGCTGCAACAACAGGAACACCGGCACCTGGTCTCCTTTCTTTAGCTTGCAGCCATGTCATCACTATGCTGCACACCAGAGTATTTGCAGCCTGAGTCACACGTAGAGCCATTCTTATCTCACACAGCATGCTGTCTGCATCAACGTAAGATAAAACTATGCTAATGGCAGAAGCATACTGTTTCAATGTGGGTTCCTATGTGTAAAGTCAAACTTGGTTAAATGGAGCTTCACATTCTTTCTCTGTTCAGGTGGCACTTATTTTATGGAGTACAAAGGCAAGCATCTTCATCACTGCATCTTATCCTATGCAGACTGTCTTGCTAAAAGACTGATAGTTAGCTCTCTCTATCTAACCAAAGGACAATTATCTTAGTGTTTATGGATGAAGTAGACATTTTACTACCCACTTGAAATTGGAACCCTATCTGTTGTATTAGTTGTATTCTGTTCCTAGCAAGTAAGGTCACCAAGTTAAGGCCATTATTGATACAGTGATTTGTTAGACAAGACAAATAAAGAACTTGTCACAGGGGGTTTCACTTATGTCCATTTGATGAACAAACTTCTCTGGCTCTGTGCTTATTTATATACTGGGAAGAATTTGTGAGGCTCTTGGGGAACTGGTAATCTTTACATCTCGAGGGTTTGTCTGACCTAGAGAACTGTTTAAGACACTCGAATTTCTCAATTCTGAGTCAGGGAAGAACTCTGAGCAGACTACAGGGATTAGAACTATCAGGATTATGTGTTCCTGGCTGGCTTTAGACTCTTGGCAGTAATCAGCCTTATCCTCCCTTACTGGTTATACATATGTACCACCATTTCTGCCTGAGATTTTTATTTCTGCAGTGCTGGGGAATGAACACAGGGCCTTCTGCACTAGGCAAGGCTAGGCGAATGCTTTGTATTTGTTATACCATGAGCCCACAGGGCTAGAACTGTCAAGCACAGTAATAAAGATAACAGCAATAGTAAGTAATCATGAACTGTAGATTAAAAATAAGAACTATTTCCTCCTATGCTTTCATGTGGACTATAAATTCCTCACCATGAGAAATTACATAAATGTATGTTTAGCTATCATAAAAATCTTCAGCTGACTTACAACATGGCTATCTTTAGGAGATGACAGGTCATATGTAGAACACATATAAATGTGTGTGTGCTCCTTATGTAAATACTATTGTGCATAAATTCTATAGAATGTCTAGGTAGGTGGTCTACTAACTTATTCAACCTCTCTACAGGGGAGGTATTTATCTTCTCTGTCAGAACAGGATTAGCTCTTTCTAAAGGTTGAGAGATGAACAGGACACATAACTTAGGAAATGAAGCAAACTAATTTCAGAAAGTAGTGATTATACGCGAATAAGTTTCACTCCCTACATCTAGTATTTAGGAAAGTCTGCTAGAGATGGAAAGAAAGACGTCTCAATTTTCCAATTACCTTAAAGATGTGTGCTTTGAGGATATGATGTCCCAGTTCAATAGTCTGCTGTCGGTTTAGTTTTCCCTCTTGGCGGGAAAACCAGAAGGCAAGTAATGTGTGGCCACTCCTGCAAAGAAAGAGAGTCATTAAAAAAAATTAATGCCTCAGTTTTGCTTTGACTATTCAGGTCCAGTCACTTCTTTAACAAAACTAGGCACCACAAAGTCAGCATCTTGGGGAAGACAGTTGTTACGAGGCAAATAACATGTTGGGATATTACAAAAGCCATTTTCAGTTGGCTTGTTCACATCCTTCAAACAGAAAACGCTAAAAGATTTTCATTTTCACTTTCTGTCTTTGTCAGCAACTCTTCGTCAGTAGACTCCTTTACTCTGTTCTGTGTTCTCAATGAACTAGGTCATCAGTCCTCACAAAGGCACTGCCATCTTTAGCCTATGCATCTTTTCTCTGTCTAGACTTTTCTTCTCAGCCTTAGGCCTCAGTTTTAGAGCCATCTGCTTATTGGATTTCTCCCTCTGCAGTGTCTCTTGGTACCCAAACTAAACAAGGTCTAAAATAGACTGATAGCTTCTTCCTAGAAGTCTTCTACCAAGCCTCTACCTTGTTCCAGCTGAGTTCAGTGGAATATCAGTAGAGACGTATGATCTCTAGTATAGTATTTACCACACTGTTACCTGCTTTCTCCTTCAGTAGATTGAGTTTCCTGATAGCATCCACTCCTTTGTATCTCTCTGATAACAGACT
The DNA here is from genome assembly GCF_943737965.1 of Phodopus roborovskii. Taxonomy (NCBI): domain Eukaryota; kingdom Metazoa; phylum Chordata; class Mammalia; order Rodentia; family Cricetidae; genus Phodopus; species Phodopus roborovskii. The sequence goes on along the minus strand of NW_026125052.1, from coordinate 20,693,288 downwards.
CCTAATCTGTTCATGAAAGAGAAAGGCCTCCTTCCAAGCCCTTGGATATTGTCTTGATCTGTTCAGGATGGCCATAACTGTCTCCTTGGCCCAAATCATGTGATCAGCTACCCAGAGGGCAAAGCCAAAAGCAGGGCTAGGCTAAAAAGTACTGGAAAAATTGAGCTTTGAGCCCTGACTGAGTAGCATCTAAGCTGCTCTAATTTTGGGTTACTTTAAATAAAGCAATTATTTTTTGCTGTTTAATCCATTTATATTGGAATCATTTATTCTGTTTCAACTCAAAGTATCTTAACGATAATCGTTAAGTGTTAATCTCTCTCTCTCTTTCTCTCTCTCTCTCTCTCTCTCCAATTATTTGTGATGCTGATGCTGAATAGCAAACCTAGGGCTAAATACTTTACTGAGCTACATTCCTAGCTCAATGACCTTTCCTCCCCCACCTCAACACAAGGTCTTATGCTACTTGAGGCTACCTCGGCCTCAAAATCCATTTTTAATTTTTTAAAAAATAAGTTATTTTGATTTACTTTGGTGTTTTGCCTGCATGCTCACCTGTGTGAGGGTGTCAGATCCCCTACAACTGCAGTTACTGGCAGTTGCGAGCTACCATGTAGTTGCTGGGAATTGAACCCAGGGCCTCTGGAAGAGCAGTCAGGACTCTCAACAGCTGAGCCATCTCTCTAGCCACCCCCATTTTTAATTTTTAAAACTACATTTATGTATGTATATGTGTATGCATGCAAAAGCTAGAGGATAACATGTAGGACCACTTCTTTCCTTCTATCACACAGATCTTGATGACAAACTCAGGTCATCCATCAAGTTTGGAACAGGCACCTTTACCCTCTGGACATCACACCAGACCAACCTTGAACTTCTGATTTTGCCACTACCTCCTGTGTCCTAGATACAAGTGTGTACTACCATACCTGGTTTGTGTGATGATGGGAATTAATCCCAAACTTTCCTACAAACTAGGCAAGCACTCTACCAACTGAGCTATATTGCCAGGCAATATGTTCTTTTTAAGTGTCAACATATGTTTGTGTGGTATATTCCTATTTATATGATTGGAAGAAAATCTAGATCACCTATATCCTCCATAATACCTAATGCGGCCTAATTCATGTAAAATGTTAATAATGCTTTTAGGACAAAACAACTGGTCGTTAGGGTCTCAGCAATGTAGGTGCATGCCACTATGCCTGATGATCTGAGTTTTATCCTAAGAATTCACTTGGTAGGAGAGAATCAAATTCTGCACGTTGTTCTCTCATTCCCATGAGTATCATGACATACATACCTGCACACCCCTAAATAATGAAAGCACACAAACAAGCAAGCAAACACACACAGCAACAACAACAACAACAAAAAAACCCTGGACTTTTAAAACCTCTCTCATTCTCCCCTCTCCCTTTCTCTTTTTGAGCCTGGAGAATATGAGGCAGGGCAGCTTCTAATTTGTCAGTCTGTTGCTTGTATATTTTGGATTCCATTTTGGGGGTGGGGTTTGAGTGTGTGTTTTGTATTTTGTATTTTTTCTTTTAAAGAGACAAATAAATTGGAATTGGGTGGCTGAGAGGAGGGAAAAGTGTAGTTAGAATATACTGTATGAAAAATATTCTTTCAATTAAAAAATAAAACAAATTGGAACAAAAAAATTTCCAAGAATCTTCATTTCAGTAATAGTTTGAAAGACTTTTAACCAGGCAAGGTTAATCACTTGGGAAGGAAATGATTTAGCTGGAAGAATGCCCAGCTCATCTCTATCATCTTGAGGTCTGAGCACAGGGTTGTTTTACACTTACATCATCTGAAAATGCACACTGAACTTTCACTGGGAACAAACTGAAAGCTCCATTTTGTTGGTAGTCTGTTGTAACAGAGCTAGGAAAGTTAGGTGTAATGGAGGTAGAGACCTTGAAATTCCATTTGGCGAGTAACTGTAAAATTATCAGAGCTTTCCTAATGTAAGAATTATTAGTATTTTTTTAAAGTGACTCATCCATGGCTGTATAATTGTGAAGACAGCTCCTGAATACAGGCTTCTGATCTACTTCTTAAGGTATAAGTCATGAATGAGAATCCATATATACTGGGGTTATACAGATAGCAAAAAAGCTTGTGTCCACAGTGAATGGAATTTTCAGTTAAGATACAGAACTGATTTTCTCCTAGTGATTTCATTTATTTATACTAAGATACTTGAGTTTCTCCAGTGTACATCTGCACCTAGAGATAACAGTGTTTGTTACTGCTGCCATTGATTAGGCACTGAGCATATAAATGGCACATAATACGGGGAGAGATGAGGGTGACAACTGTCATTCATTCATTTTTGAATAGAAGCATGGCAGATTTTTATAAAAGAATGTCTTTGCTGGGCCTGTAATTCTAGCATGAAGTCAAGAGGCTGAGGTAGGAGGATTACAAATTTGAGACAAGCTTGTGTTATATATCGAGGAAAAAGAAAAAGAAAAAAAAAAAGAAAAAACAAACAAACAAACAAACAAACAAAAAAAACCAAACACCAGTTCTGTAGAGCTCATTGTGCCCAAAGCTTTTGGTGTTTGGGTTATAAAAGGTAACAGCAATTTACGCTGTGAGCTGGCATTTCCAGGTGTGTCTTGTTTTTCTGTAAAGTACAGTGCCACTAGGCAAACTGAAGTCTGAATGTGTCTGCTTCACTTGTGCAAATGTTTCTACTTCTCAAACCATCTGCTCACTCTTAAATGTTATGCTTCTTGGCTCTCTCTAACATCATTGGTAGTTTCTTAGTTGTGATTTTTCTCTTAACTTTTGATATTTTTCCTTTCTCTTATTTTTTTTTTTTCCTTCTAGCATTAGGCCTTACCTCCCAGGGCATGGTAGCACCTTTATTCCCAGCACTTGGGAGGCAGAAGCAGGTGGATCTCTGTGAATTCAAGGCCAGCCTGGTCTACAGAGCGAGTTCCAGGACAGCCAGGGCTGCGCACAGAAACCCTGTCTTGAAAAAACCAAAACGAACAAAACAGTAACAACCACCCCAAACAAAACAACACCACCCACAAACCCCAGCCATTTCCTGACAACTGAGACAATATACAGGTACTTTTCCCATTTCTTCCAATGATGTAACGCCGTTGCCTTCTTTTCCTCCTAGGCTGTTCTTGTCTCCTGGCTTCAACTTTTACCTTAATGTGAATGACTCCCACAGAGGCATCTCAAACACAGAGATTTATTTTATTTTATTTTTGTTTCTCTAGCTGCCTGCTGGCTCGTCTTTATCTCCATCATTGTCAAATGAAAGTTCTTTTGAAGTTAGAGCTTTTCCTTAAAAAACAAATACTTTAAAACTAGTCGTCAACCCCCCCCCCCCACCCACACACAGGACCAGTATCAGTTTTTCTCCTTCAACTTCCTCACCTGGGTAAGTATAAGAGAACCATGTTTCCCCTCTATTTCAGTGTTCATTGCCTGGCCTATTCCAACAACATACTGCAAAAGCTCACCAAAACCTTGCTAAAAATTCTTCAGTGACTTATACTTCATTCAGTGTTCTGATCAGCTTCTGCTGTCAACTTGACATAGCCTAGAGTCATCTGAGAGCAGAGCCTCAATTGAGAAACTGGCTAGATCACACTGACCCATGAGTATGTCTATGGGGCCTGTCTTGATTATTAACTGATGCTGGAGGGCCTTAGGCAGGCAGGTGTCTTGAACTTTATAAGAAAGCTTGCTAAGTATAAGCCAGAGTCCAAGCCTCCTGGCAAGTAGCACTCCTCCAAGGCTCCTGCTGTACTTCCTTGGTCAGAGGTAATACTGTGTGGAGTAGTAAGCAGGCCTGCCTTCAAGTTCCTGCCTGGACTTCCGTCACTGATGAACTGTAATCTGGAAGCTGAAAACCCTTTCTTCCTTAAGTTGTTTTTGGTTATGGTGTCAAGGGGTAGTGGTGAAGATAGATGAGCTATTTCCACGTCATTGTACGTAAGACTAGCTGTGCTTCAAGGTTACCCTGAAAACTTACTGTCTGCATTCACAGTGCTGCCTTTTTAGCTCTCATGGTCAGAAAACCCACGTTCAAAACCTAGCTCTGCCACACCACTCACAAGCTTTATAACCAATGGTAAGCGTCGTAACCTCTTGGTGAGCTAGTGATGTCTAGCTTTCAGGACTGTGGTAAGACTTAAGTGAAACTTATTAAAGATAACTTTATTTTTCACATCTACCTTATACAGCAAATGGCACAATGCAATCCCGAAAGAATGGCTGCTTTCTGTGTCACACCTTTCACTGCTATGAGAAAATCCCTGACAGCAATAATAGAGGGAGGATTTGCTGTGCTCATGGACTCAACCTATTATGGCAGGAGTTTGGTGGAACAGAACTACTCATGGGAAGGTGGCTTGGGGAGAGAAAGATGGGCATGAAGAGGAAGAGAGGGAGAAAGGGGGCAGGGAGAGTGAGGCAGGGAGGAGAAAAGAAGGGGGACACAGACAGGCAGGCAGACACCCACCCAGGCTGGCCTTCAACTTGTGACCCTCCTCCCTCAGCCTCCTGATTCCTGGGATTAAAGCTATAATCCACCATGATGCCTGGTATATTTGATTTTAGATAGTTAGGAGAGAAGCAATCACAGGTCAGAGTTGAGGACTGTCCTTCCCACCCTACCCACACTGTCTTTTCTTCTCTTTCCTGCTTTTAACAAAAGTCAGAGAAGGTGGTATCCAGAATGGGGATAGGGTGGAGGTAGATCATCTTTGGTTCTCACCTGCAGGCATCGGTAGCCCCTGGATATACATTACTAGAGACAAATCAAATCTACCCACAACATTGAGTTACAAGGAGTTACTGTCATTTGATGACTTGGTTTCCTATGACTTAAAAGAGTTCAGAGAAAAACCCTTTCCTAAAGCAAGAATCAGTCTACCTTATCTCCATTTAACTGTTTTATACATTATTACAATGTCAATGTGTTTGTTTTTCCAATAGATTTTCACTTAGTACTCCAGGTAGCTAGTCTTGGAATCTCTATTTGTACAACTGAAATACACTAGCAAGCGAATTTAAGTATTTCAGGCATGGGTGTTCGCTCATCATTGTAGCCTTGGTCAGTAATGTGTAGGTATATTTATTTTCTTAGCTTTTGTGATGACAAACTCAACAGCAAAACTTTAATGTTTCAGAGAAACAAGACTTGGATGCTTTGATATTGTGCGATGTTCAGATGTGACAAAATGGTATAGTCATAGCCAGCTGGCGAGCTATCTATCTTAATATGGGTGGACACAGTAGAGACTGCTGGGAATGCTTACATGTTATAGAGGCAAATATGGGAAATTACTTTAGACCTAGTGAGATAAGACTGTGCAGAGCTGGCTACTACCTACATGTTTATGCTTTCCTTCCAGTCAAAACTTGTTCTTGGGAAATGGCCTTACATTCAACAGAGAGTGAGGGCAGGGTGACTGAGTAGCGTAACACATTACTGAGTATGCTTAATGAAACATGGGGATAAATGATATTCATTATGTCAGACTTGGCCCAGAAAAATCTGCTCCTGCACTTTATCTGTTTTCTCCTGTCTGCCAGCTGATGACATCAAAACCCCAAAACTGTGTTAAAAGATGGCTGTCTCCATTACACCAAGACTGTAAAACAGACCTCTTCTAATCATGTAGTGCTTTTGGACTTCATGTGAATGAAAAGTAAATTTATAGTGGGAAAAATGCCCGAGGTTTTTAGTGTTACCAGTATCTTTACTTTAGCAGTTACCAGTATCTTTAGTGTGAAAGTGTTGTTGAGAGACTGGTAATAGAGGGATGAATAGACAGAGAAAGAGAAGGAGTAAGAAAGGACTTAAGATCTCAATGTCAGTGAAATAAGCAGAAGCTAAAATACTATCTGAAAATAAGCTAAAACCATAGCTCACAAGCAGATTGTTCAGACTCCATCATGGGATCAGGAGAGGAGCTCTTGTGTTTTGTGGCAGTGGTCATTTTCTACCACTGTTAACCAATCAATACAAAAGCTCCCTGTGTCTGACAACTGCCACTTATTCCAGCAAACATGAAATCATTTTCAAATCTACAAGACAGCTAACACAAAGGAATGAAACGGTGGCAGCACCAATAGATTCCCCGCCACAGTCTACCACACACTAAAGGCAAATAGGGAAGCTGCTTTAAACGACCATTCCTCTTGTGTGTGGTCTTTGTGTTTAGAAAACAGCCACTCACAGGATGGTATGATAAAGCACTATTTTCAGTAAGAGACTTTCATGTGTCATCAGGCAATCATTGTTTAGGCCTCGAAGGAGTCGGTGCTTTTGTGAAGGACCCCCATGCCATTGCCTGCCTCATTTTCTGTCAGCTGTAAGAAGACAAAGGTGTCACCTTCCCTCAAGTATGTTTTGTAGTTCTTGAGCCTTAGTAGAAATACAATGTGAGAATTTAGAAGAATTTCATCATCTAAATTCAGAAAGATTTGCGCTGACTAGCTAAGCCAACATTATATTTCTGGGCAGGTAAGAACCTTAAGCTGCCTTTCTGATGGGCAGATTCATGGTTTGCTTCTTTCTTTTCAGAAGTTACTTTTCAATTTTACACAAATATAGACATCAAGCACATTCCCTCCTTTATTTTTCCCCTAGAAGTTTTACGATATCAGGTCTTATGTTGAGTGTGGTGATATATTGTTTATGACTTACTAAAGCTTGCCTGGGGATCAGAATACAAAGCTACCCACAGCTACAGAAAGCTGAGCAGTGGTGGTACATACCTTTAATACCAAAATTCAGGAGACAGAGGCAGATGGATCTCTGTGAGTTCAAGAGAGCGAATCAAGTCTCAGCACTAGAGAGGTATATAAGATAGGAGTAGGGCATTCAGTGTTCAGGCTTAGGCAATTAGTCTCCAGACACACTGAGGTCAGGATCACCCAAGCCTTGGTAGAGGTAAGAGCTCTCTGGTGGTTTAGCTGCTTTGTTTTTCTGATCTTCAGCTTTAACCCCAATATCTGTCCTTTTGTGTATGTGTGTGTGTTACATTTGAGATCCTTGATCCATTTAGTAAGATAAGGATCTAATTTCATTTTTCTGAACACTGAAATTCATGTTTCCTAGCACTATTTGTTGAAAATTCTGCCTTTTCTCTAATGTATATCTTTCGCATTTTGGTAAAGAGTCAGGTCGCTGTAGTTGTGTTTGTATTTGATTCTACTGGTCTATGTGTGTGTTTTTGTCCTAGTACAGAAATTTGTCTTTTATTACTACAGCACTATAGTACTAATTAAAACCAGTTATGGTTATACCTCCTGCAGAATTCTTTTTTTTTTTTCCCCAGTATTGCTTTGGCTGTTCTTGGTCTTTTGTGTTTCCATACAAATTTTGAGATTCCCCCCCCTAATTTGTGGGGAAGGACCTTGGGATTTTTTATTGGGATGGCATAAATCTGTCAATTGCCTTTTCTACAAGATTAAGTCTTTTGATCTATGAGCATAAGGGGATTTCCATCTCCTAGTATCTTTCTCAATCTCTTTCTTTAGTATCTTAAAGTGTTCATTGTAGAGGTCTTTTATCTCCTTGGTTAGAGTTATTTGAAGTTATTTTATTATGTTGTGTGTTACTATGCACATAGAATTGTAGCCCTGATTTTGTTTTCAGTATGTTCATCATTGGTACAGAGAGAGGAAGACTACTGATCTTTGTGAGTTAATTTTATATGTTGCAACTTTGCTCAAAGTGTTTATAAACCCAACAAGTTCTCTCCTCTCTCTCTCTCTCTCTCTCTCTCTCTCTCTCTCTCTCTCTCTCTCTCTCTCTGTGTAGTCCTTAGAATCTTTTGTATATAGAATCATATTATCTTCAAATAGCGATACTTTAACTTTTCCTATTTGTATCCATTTTATTCCCTTCTCATTCTGTTGCTCAAGACTTCAAGTAATATACTGAAGAGAAGTGGAAAGAGCAGAGACTCCTAATCTTGTTCTTGATCTTAGTGGGAATGCTTTGAGTTTTACTCCATTTAGCATCATAGTGGCTATAGGCTTGTTATAGGTAGCCTTCATTATGGTGAGCTATGCTCCCTCTATCCCTAGTATCTATGTGACTTTTATCATGAAGACATGTTGGATTTTATCAAAGACATATGAGTCCATTCATTTGACAAATTTCATTTATTGATTCATATATGGCATAAGGTCAACTTGATTATGATTGTAATTTGGTTTGTATTTTATTGAGAATTTTTGCATATATGTTGGTTTGTAATTTCCTTTTTGTTATGTCTTTATCTGGTTTTGGTATCAGAACAATACTGGTTTCATAAAAAGTTTAGAAGCCTTCCTTCCCTTTCTCTTTAAAAAATTATTTATTTTATGTGTATGGGTGTCACATTTGCATAAATGTCTGTGCACCAAATGCATGCCTGGTGTCCAAGAAGACCAGAAGAGGCCATGGATCCTCTGGGACTGGAGTAATACAGGTCCTCTGCAAGAGCAACATATGCTTTTAACTTCTGAGCCATCTCTCCAGCCCCCTTCATTTTTTATTATATGGAATAATTTGAGCAGTACTGCTGCTAACTGTAGTTAAAATTACATAATAGATGGAGAAGGAGCTTGTGAGTCCTCATCTCAAACTGAGGAGCTATTGATAGTTGATGGCTACTGGGGAGGACTCATTTTTCTTTGGTGGTACTGTCACTAGTAGGTTGCCCATGCTCCAGTGGACGCCACCACCATGTGTGTAGCGGTAGAACTAGTTGAACTTAGTGGAATATTAAAAGGGGGTGGGAGGCAGGGAGAAGGACATTGGGAAGTAAGTATGTTGAAGGGAACAAAGGGAGCTGGAGGGAGGAAACTGGGAATACATATAATCAAAAAACACTGTATACATGTGTAGAATTCTCAAAGCACAAGCAGAATTATAAATAAACAAATATATACAATAAAATGTAGTTAAAATATAAAAGCTTAAGAATAGCTTGATATTCTGATACACATATGTAATGTTTAAGCTAGGTTAGATTTACTTCTTCAAAATTTTATTTTCTTCATGATAAAAACAGAAAACCTTTAACCTTTTTGAAATGTACAGTAAATTATTATTTCTATTGTCATTCTACTGTGTAATAGCACACCAGAACTACATGCTAAATGGACTAATACTAATTGACAAGTTTCTCTGTCCATCACGTTGAGCTTGGCTTTTTCACTTAACAATCTCTATTTCATCCATGAGTTGCAAAGGATGATATTTCATTTTTCCCCCTATGGCTGAAAAGTAAGTACCTCACTGTTGTATGTACTACAGTTTCCTTACCCATCTGCCAGCTGATGAACACTCAGGCTGCTTCCATTTCTTGAGTATCGTGATACTGCTGCATGAACATAGGAGTGCCTGGACCTCTTCAACATGGCAGTTCCTTTTCTTTTGGACTGTGGGATTATACAGCAGCTGCATTTTTTTTTTTTTTTTAAGGTTCTGAGACTCCTCCATATCTTTTCTGTAGTGGCTGTTGTTGAGTTACATTCCCATCAACCATGTATAAAGATGTCTTTCCTCTACACCCTTACTAGCATTTCTTACTTTTAGGCTTTTAAAGGCCATTCTTGCTGGGGTAAGGTGATGATTCACTGTGATTTTGATTTTATTTCCCTGATGGTCACTGCTGAGCATTTTCTAATACACTACCTACGTATTCCAGTCTACTGTCCATTTTGGATCAGCTATTGTTATTGTTTTGTGCTGGTTGGTTTGTGTCAAATAGACATGTCTGGGAAGAGAAGATTTTAACGGAGAAAATGCTTTCATAACATCTCTGTAGGCAAACCTGTGGGATACTCTCTTGATTAATGATGTTGGAAGGCCCAGATCATTGTGGGAGGTGCTACTCCTGAGCAGGTGGCCTTGGGTTCTATAAGAAAGCAGGATGAGCAAGCCATGAGAAGCGAGACTATAAGCAGCACCCTCCATGGCCTCTGCTTCCGTCCGTGGCTCCAGTTCCTGCCTTGACTTCCTTCAGTGATGGGAGTATGACTTGAGAGTTGTAAGATGAAGAAACCCCTTCCTCCGCAAGTTGCTTTTGGACATGGTATTTATCATACCAACAGAAACCCTAAGACAAAAGTTTGTAAATATTTTCTTCCATTTTGAGGGTTGTTTCTTCATTGTGTTGACTGATGCCGTTACTGTGCAGAATCTTTTTGAATTTGATGTAAATCCTATTTGATTTTGCTTCTGTGGTCTTCTAAAAAAAAATCTGTTTTTCATTTAATAAAATACATATGTCTTGGGATTCCTCCCGTTTTTTTCTTTTTAGCAGTTACAGTACACCTCTTTGCTGCCTTTGTTTCTTACTGTGATTTTGCTCATTCTCTAATGGCTAGTTCCTAATGTCTGTAAGTATGGTCAAGAATTCCATGCAGTACTAGAATTCTGGGAAGAATACACAGTACATGTTAGTCCTCTCTACCTTTTCACTTCACAGTTCTTAGTAAAAACCTGGCTTCTGTTATCAACCACTCAAAGTTTTCTGGCAAAGTCACAGAGGACTCCTTAACTTACATTTCTTTGTGACACTGATAAACTTTGAAACTCTTCTGGCTTTTACAACCTTTCTGTTCCTTGTTTCTCCTTCTAACTCTTAAGTTGTTTGACTGGGAATCCATCATTACACTGTAGCATTTAGTTAACACTTCTGTTTTCATGCTTTTCATTGTATTGCTTTATCCCCCTCCCATGCCGGGACTACAGTTTAGTTTTGTGTTCCTACTGTAATTGATTAACTGACAACACCACATTATGAGCTTTCCTTTCAGTCTATCTTCCAAAGCCACACCTCTAACATTTCTAAATACAGACTGCACCTTTCCGTGGAAGCTGTTCATTCTGAGCATGCTCCAAATGGGACTCATGTTCTCCTCAGAGGCATGTTCTTCCTCCTGTACTGATGATGGTAATGATCCATCCTCTAGAAAGTTCTATGTTGGTTAGGACCAACACCAGTCTCCACAATTCCCATATATCCTGGAGTCATTTTTTTATCCTTCCATCTTTACCTTTGAGTACTTAGGATTGATTGCTTTTGAAATGTCTCTCTCACATGTACTCTGTTCACTATCCTCATGACACAGGTCTTAGCATTTCTCACCCACACAATTGCCATAAATCCCCTTACTCCCTTCCACTTGCTGCTTGTCAGAGCTGTGCTTCACATCACCAGAGCTCACTGACCAGTTTCTTCTCCACAAAGAGTGATAACGGCCCTCTGCAAAGATTCCATTCAAGGCTTTCTTCTTAGTGATACTATCTGACATTGTTTCTGAGCAGGCATCTTATTTTCTCATTATAGCCACTCCAAACCCCTAAAAGGCACAGTCTATGTTCACATCCCTATTTCAGTCCTGTTTGCAAAGTCCTAATTTCTCCAATGGAATCCAACTCATTTCTCAAGGCAGAATTTGAATGCTGCGTTTCTAAAAAGCATTTCTTCTTTGTCTAGGTTCCTGTGACACATTGTACTATGATTTATTGTTGGTTTCTTGTAACAGCTTTAGACCATAGGGTGCCTGACTCATCTAAGTTTCTCTAGTTGCTGGCATAGTTTTTACTGCATAAGTTCCATAAATTCTTACTAATGAAGACAACTAAGCAGATGGGTATCAGGAAGAGCAACACAAAGGCTTCAGATGAATTTTCCTCTTCACTACTCAGTTCAGCCTTGAACTTGCAGGTGTTTCTGTTGCTGCAGTGAAGACTATGAAATGAGTGTAAAGATAACTCAAACGATGAGAACAGATTTGACAATCTGATCCTTTACATTTCATTTTAATATCCCTGCTTAACAGTTAAACTTTGGTTGTGCTGCCTTAAAAGTCTGCTAGTTACTATACATTTTCAGCAAAAATAACCCATGTGTCTGTGCAATACTTCTTTCCACTGACCTTAATCAGACAGTACTACTTTGGCTTGGCATGTCTGTCTGTCTGTCTGTCTGTCTGTCTCCCCCCCCCCCATTTCATGTAGCTTGGGCTTGCCTCAAGGATGCACTTGAATCTTCTTCCTTCCTTCCTTCCTTTCTTTTTTTGAGACAGCGTTTCATCGTGGCTGTCCTGGAACTCTGTAGACCAGGCTGGCCTTGAACACAGAGATACACCTGCCTCTGCCTCCCAAGGGCTGGAATCAAAGGTATGTGCCACTATGCTCATCAAGCTAGAGCTCTTGATCTTCATAGTTCCACCTTTTAAGTGCTGGCATTACAAGTGTACCAACTTTATGCAGTGCTGGAGATCCAACTCAGGGCTTCATGCTGGGCAAATAATCTCTTAACTGAGCCATGTCCCCTTTCACAGCTTCTTCCTGGAAGCTGAGTTTGCAATGTTTTCTAATCCTGCTGTGCTACTGTCTCACATCTGATACAGATATGTAGGAGCCCAACAAACTGGACCTAGAAGAAGAGTCTACTAAAGATATATCCCTTGAGAAAGAAGTAAAATGGCATTTTGGGGAACAGTCAATTTGCATAGGGATGGTATGCTTTCTCCTGCATGTTTCAACCCTTTCTAGGGCTTTTTCTGCTCTACAAATGCACCATTGCTCTAGAATGGACATACATGATCCAGTGATGTCTTTAGGCAGGTCCTGAGGCTTCATGAGGCAGGAAAGCTATGACTTTACTGAATTGTCATAATTTGAAGAAACAGAAGCCACACAAAGGAGCCCAATTTCTCACACTCCTATGTTCCTTAGTTCTGTTTGTATGTTTAACACTGTACTTTGCTTTGAATTATAGCTAGTTATAAATGAGTTTATTAAAACCACTAAACCCTAAACCCTTACTTCTTTCTTACTTACACTTGTATCCTTGCAGTACTTAACTCTGCACCTGAAATACATTATTTAATAAGTGCTTATTGATGCTTGCTGGATGCTGGAATTCATGTTTTCACTTATTCCTGGGGTATGATAAGAAGTAACAGAGCGAGCAAAAAGATAATATCTGTGGAGCTGCGAAAAGAATGCCCTAAATATTTTATGTGAATGGGTTAGAATGAGTAGTACTTAATAATTTTTTTATAATTAAAAATTTTCAGTGTGCCAGTCACTCTACTAGTCATTAGGAAGGCAAAGATGAGATAGAAAAAGTTATTGACTTCATTGAAGCTACTCAAATTCTAGAGGGAAAGTAGACAGTGAATAATTATCAACATCCAATAAGCTTATAAACCTTTCTAATGCACGTTAGAAAGGAAATAAAAAGATTACTAAGGACTCAGAAGGAATCCAGGAGTGACTTAGTAAGGTGACAAACAGAAGTCTCTCTTAGGAGGCGGTGTATAAGCTAAAGTCTGAAGAGGCAATGAGAAGTCTCACTATGAAATGAGACAGGGAAATTGTTCAGTGCAAAGTTCTAGAGGTGACAAAGAAACTTCTACACGTGGCAGAAAACTATTCATACACTCAGGGTCTTGGTTTTGTTCTGATGGTAAGAAACAGTCACATGGTATAAACTGTGTTTGAAAATAATCTCTCTGGTTGCTGGTGAATAGATTGGAGGATGGCAAGAAGAACAATGAATCCATGTGGGAGAACAGGGTATGTCCAGTGGGAATAAAAATAAATGGGTACTTACAAATCAATTTTGGGGCTTAGAACCAATTAGATATGCTGATGGCTTCAGTAAATGAAAATCTCACAGCTGTGGGTTCTTATAGTTAAGAGGGGAGAAAGCTATTAGTGTTGATTTTGACTAAACATGGAGTTTTATCTGCTTCTGAAAGTCTCTGGAGATGGTGGAGTGAATTGCTCTACTCACAAAAAAGAAAATGTGTTGTCAAGTCTCACTAAGCTGACAATAACTCCTACTGATTGCTGTGCCATTAATCCTGGTTTGACAACCTCTGGGATTCTTTTGATTGAGTTAGTGTTATTTCAGAGGCTTACTCGTGGGATAAATTAGCCTCTACTTCTTATGCTACTTTGTTTTGAGTAGATGTGTGTGTATGTATGTGCATGTGTTTATTATGTATGTGCTAAGTGTTCATGGGGGTGCATGTGTGTGTGTGTGTGTGTGTGTGTGCCTGCGTGCGTGCATGCATGCGCGCGTGTGTACACACGGAAGCAAAGTTCAACTTTGGATTTAGTTCCTCTGGAGCTGTCATCTTTGTTTTTTTGAGACAGGGTCTCTCAGTGGGACCTGGGGTAGGCTGACTGGTCAGTGAGCTTCAGGAATCCATCTATCTGTACTTCCCCATTACAGCTGGGGATCAAGCTCAGGTCATCAAGCTTGTATAGCAAGCACTTTATCAACTGGGTTCTTTCTATAACCCTTTATGCTACATTTAGTATTAAAAATGCCTTTGTTGGGCATGGGTACATGCCTATAATTTCAGAACTTGGGAAATTGAGGCAGGAGAATTAGGAGCTCAAGGGAAGCCCAGGCAGGCTACATAAGACTCAGTTTAAACAAAACAACAACAGCAGCAGCAGCAACAACAACAACAACAAAAACGGCCCTTGATCATCTCTTTACATCCTTCCTATTATATATTTTTAGATAAAGTTATTTTAAGCCAATACCTTCAGAAAAGAGCAGGCCTCCCAGGAATATCAACAAAACATGGCCTAACAAGTTACAATACGACTAGTCACGTATCTTCATATCAAGGCTTGACAAAGCAACCCAGTAGGAGGAAAAGGGTCCTCTAAACAGGCAAAAGAGTCAGAGGCAGCCCTCACTCCCACTGTTAGGACAGCAAGCTACACAACCATGGCACATATGCAGAGGTCCTAGCTCAGACCCAGACAGACACCCTGATTGTCCTTCCAGTCTCCGTGAGTTGATTCTGTGGGCTTGTTCTTGTGGTGTCCTTGACCTCTCTAAACTACCTTTAAAATAAGCTACATATGCATATTTAAGAAGACCCAGCAGTGTTAGTCTCTAGAGGAATGCTAGTCCCTTTTGGTGTTTTTTGTTTGCTGGCTCTTTTATAAAATTTTCATGAATGGTAATGCCTGAGAATTTATGCTATCAAGCCATAAAATGATGCTCTATGTCTCTCACCATAAACAGAAGTTTCCTTGTATATACTGACTTAGCACATTCCCCATATATATATATATATATATATATATATATATATATATGTAGAACAGTACATGTAGTTTTCAGTTTTGACTGGGCTTTTGAAATTCTTATTATCAGATCTTTAAAAAACTTACTTTTAGATTTGGAAAAATAAAAATAAATGTTATGCCCATCTTCCAATGGTTATACAGTTTTTCTACTTTTAGACTCAGGGTCTTGCTGTATAGCTCAGATTCTCTTCTGACTCTGATCTTTCGGCTTCAGCCCCCCCATCCCCAGCCCCGGAAGCTAGGATTCTGGATAAGAATCAGCACGTTTACTAGATAGATGATTTACTTTTCCTCTTTTCTTCTGATGGTGGGAATCAGATTTAGACAGGTTTTAGGCAGATTTAGGCAGGATGTTTGGGACATCAGAAGGCCTAAGGGCTGATTTAGTTCCAGGAGTCTGTCTTACATGTTTCATCAGTTTGCTGAGGTTTCTAAAAACACTTTTAGGAAACAGAACTTACTTCACACTTATGATTTTACTGCGAGACACACAATATCTACACTAACACTGAGTTTGTGCTTCATTCAGGGCAAGATTAAATGTTATTCCACTTGTAGGTTCACATCTGGATTAGAAGAACAAACAAAATCCCACTAACAATTCATCATTTTGTACACTGGCATAAATAATTTTCATGTGAGGTAGATGACCTGTTCCTTTGAAAAAAAATATTTATTTTTGTTTTATTTGCTTTTGTGTTTGCCCATATGTATGTCTAGATGAAGGTGTCTAGTCTCCTGGAACTAGAGTTATAAGCAATAAGGAACTGCTGTGTGGGGGCCATGTGGGAATTGAACCTGGCTCTTAACAGCTAAGCCATCTCTCTAGCCCCTCTCTTCTTCCTTTTTAACCTTAGACAAACTGCTTACCTGATACCTTGCTCCTAGAGCACCAAGTCTCCAAAAGATAATTCACCAAGTAAACATGTAATTCATGCCCATATACATCCCAAAACAAAACAAACAAAAACAAAACACATCAATTATAAGCAGTCAACTCTGGTCATTAAGAAGCAAGTTAAGTGTACAATTATAGTAAAGGATTTGTGTAGTTTCCCTTCTATTTACTCACTACAGTATTTGCTATTCTTTATTTTTTGTTTGTTTTCAAGACAGGGTTTCTCTGTGAAGCCTTGGCTGGCATGGAATTCATTCTGGCCTTGAACTGATAGAGATCCACCTGTCTCTGCCTCCTGAGTGCTAGGATTAAAGGTGTGCACCACTACCACCCAGCTAGTATGTGCTATTCTTAGTTTGAAATCAGTTCAAAACTAACTTAAGCTTCTATATCATGACTTCATATGTTAGGTTGTATCAGCTCTATATTAATTATATAAGTGTCACAAGTTCATTGTGTTTAATTCAAATACTTAAAAAATAAAATTAAGTAAGCCAAGGTTTCTAATTTTTGTGTCAAAATAGGTCCCTGCTCCCAGCAAAATGTTAACTCCAAGAGCTGTTCTTAGGGGAGGCTCAATATCGTGAAAATTGAAGATGAGGAAAAGAAACAGGAAGAAAAAAGCATGGAAATTTATTCAGGCTGAGCCCAATGTGGCACAGAAATGTTAAGCAGTAATTAGGTATCACCACAAGGCTGTTAGCCCCCAGTTGTCTATCAGCTTCAAATTTCTACTATGAAAGTCACTAATGGGTTGGATAGAAAAGGCTAGTACTCACTTTTCTCAGCCACCTCACTTAAAATGCACAAGTCGCCTCAAGTGGGTTTTCTACCTTCTTACTATTAGCATAATAGCAGGGATTAGTTTATTAGATTAGTTCATTAATCTATATCTCAATGCTCAAGGGAATAAAACATGACAAATTAAATTCAGGATCTGACAGTGATGAATAGTGGGAAACAGAAGCCAAATAAGGCTGTAAGGTCTAGGCCTGTGAGTGCTCCCAGGAATATACTTCCACAAAGATGGAAAACACCAAAGCTTGATGTCAGAACAAAGTCTTAAGTTGGGCATGGTAGTGCACTTGAGATGCTAGCCTGCTCTACGTAGTGTGATCCTGTAACAAACCAAGTAGTGATGATATGTTTTCCAACAATAGATTGCTTAATCAGACAATAACTCCCCTCCCCCTACAAAATTACAGAAGCAGGGAAAGAGTGTTTATAACCCATTTCTTTCTGTTAAAATTATGTTGATGAAATGTTAAATAATTCTCTCCATTATGTCAAATGTCTGCCCAGATTCTGGGACACTCTGATATTTAAAATGCATAAAGTTCAACATCAGCTCAGCAGCACAGAGTTGCTCTTTCCTCCATCACCCCAGATCTTTCTGTTTAGGAAGAACAACTTCCTTAGGTAGTCTACTTCTACTTTAGATGAATATCAACTAATTTTTTATATGAGTAGAATATTTTCCCTGTGTATGATTCCCTAATAAGGTCATCAAGTTCAGAATGAACAACTGCTTAAAGTATAGAAAGTGGACTAGAAGAAATAATGCTGTGTTGTCCTTGAGAGTTCTCTCTACACACATGTCAGGCCCTGGAATAGCTGTTGTGATTGCAGGAGGCATTTAATGAAGAGCAGTTCCCATTGCCTTCAATATCCATGCTCTATGCAATAAATTTAAAGCAGGCTCAGAACTACTTATCACAGATCTTACCTGGGATCACAGAGAAACTTGGTTTTCTCTCCTTCTTCTCTCCAGATAAGCCATTCTCGAAAAGAGGGGTGCACAAACATTCGAGTCATGTCTCTGCGTTTGATTAGGAACATGGAGAGGTTCTCCATCCTTTGCTGAAAGTCTTCCCATTCTAGTGTGCCTTCAATGCTCCCAGCATTGATGGCCTGGAAAATATGTTCATCAGTGAGTGGGTGGAGAGAGGCCACTGCCACATTCAAGAGAGGCATCACCCGGTCAAAGGAAGACTGAGTTGGGAACTTCATATTGCACTGGAGTAAATAAACCTCAGAGAGAGAAACAGGAACCACTTTGTAGCTAGAGCTCTTCAGGACTAGGTAGCCTTTCTCTATGAGGTCAAATGTTAGTTTCAGGTATAGATAAGACCCTTGACTGAGGGTCTTGAGGTGAGAACTGAGTTTGCCAAAAGTAGTATTGTCCATCTTGCCATTAAGTGAGATGTTATTCTGAATCTCTGAGCTGCTGTGAATCCGGTGCAGGATGTAAGCCTGCAGGTCTTGGTCTATGGCTTCATTCTCTTCTAGTCGATCCAAAAAAATCCTATGGAAAGGCAGCAACTTGGTAATTTCCTAAAATAGATGGAGAGAGAGAGAGAGAGATAGAGAGAGATAGACAGAAAGACCTTCAGTTTTCCCTAACTCTCTAATAGATTATGAGGTCCATAATTAAACCTGAATTTCTGAATGGCCAATGAAGAAAACATTATTAAGTATGATATCCACAGACTTAAAGCAAAATATGCACACAGTAAGAACATGGCTTTTCCTAACACTGAGACTTTTTTTTATGAGTCTTAGTAAAGGGCACTTTAGGATCAAATTAAAGAACATTTCTTTCCATTCTCTTTATTCCTTATATTCTGGCTTCACTGAAATCTTACCACTCCACTAAAAGGAGTTATTGCTAAGATCATCTATAATCTTGACCTTGCCAGATACAATAATGAATTTTCAGTTTTCATCTTTTCTGGGTCTCGGGAGTGTTTGACAGTTGACCACACCTCCCCACAGCATTTCTGGGAATCATTTTCAGCAGCCAGCTCTTAGGACACATCCTCATTTTCTTATTACAACAATTCGTTTTATCTAGCCTCTTTTCATAGCATATTTTTAATTTCCCATCCAATCTCAAGCTAGGGTCTCTATTAATTTTCCTTCTTCAGTCATTCTCACTTTCTAAAACACATTTAAATATCATGTGTTCTCCAAGATTAGTTAAATTCCAAGTTTTCACCCTGTATCTTGGTGTACCCAGTAATTCATACTTTGATGTTTCATAGATAAACTTAATGTGAGTAAATAAAAATTATTAAATTTTATACTCAATCACAAAACATTCCCCATGTCAACAAATTGATGTTGTCACTGACCCTGACACCAATCACGTGGAGGCACCTGTGATCTTTGCTCATGTACTCACCCAAACCCCAGGAATCATGTTTCCTTGCTCATGTTCACATTTAGTCTTTTTGCATCTTACTATGTCGCTTGGCAGGCCTTGCACTCGTGATTCTCTTGCCTCAGCTTTCAAAATCAATGGTGTGAGCCAGCACCCCTGGCTGATCAACTGTCTTTGATTCTCCTTCACAATATTTTCTAAATCTGGCTGTCTCACATGGTTTCTGCTAAAGTGCTAGTTTAAGACACCATCAACTTTCACCTGTATTTCTGCTTAAAGTCTCCATCCTCTATAATACTTAACTTTTGTTTGTGTTCCTTACTAAAAAAAGTGTTATAAAAGCAGAGAAATTGTTTTATTCATTACCAAATCTTCACTCATTAGGACAGTGTAGGACACACTCTAAATATCCAAGAAATGTCTATGGAAGCAATGAAAAAAAATCACACGTGATTTTATGAAGAAAATAATTTTTAGAAATTTTTCATTGAAGCTAGGCGGTAGTGGTGCATGCCTTTAATCCCAGCACTAAGGGAGCAGAGGCAGGCTGATCTCTGTGAGTTCGAGACTAGCCTCATCTACAAGAGTTAGGTCCAGGGCAGGCTCCAAAACTACACAGGGAAACCCTGCCTCAAAAAACAAATCAGAACAAGACAAAATCCTCATTGAAGAGAGTACAGTATCTTGGCAGTTCCTGCAGGCTTCATCTGTGAAGACACTGTCTACGCTTTGGCACAGTTGAAAAATTAAGGTTTCTCTGCTCTTTCTATCCAGACATTTAAAACTGCTTCTTTGATTATATATGACAACAGGACAATATTGCTTATGTGTAAGTATCAAGAATAGAGACCATAGCTGGATGTGGTGGCACATATCTGTAATTCCGGTACTTGGGAGGTTGAGGCAGGAGGATCATGAGTTTGAGGGCAGCCTGAGTGAACACAGTGAAAGGTTATCAAAACAAGCAACAAACAAAAAACCAAAGCCAAACACAACACTGTGTTCTTGGAGACCTCTCCTATTTATATTTTAATAACCAAGCTATTATCCAGTAATTAGGTTGTATATGACTTTAGCTGAAAAGATTATTGAGTTGATCTCGACTCTGTAACTCAAATGATCTGCAGAATAGTAGTAATCACCTGTAAGGTGACAGGATTAGAGATACTGTTTCTGGTCAAGAGGGTAGTAAATTCAATTTGCCAATATGCAGAAATAATAGTAAAGGCTGGAAGAAGGAAAAAGGAGGAGACTACTGTGATCCTTCTGTGTATAAGTGGGCTGTATCAAAATAGTGGGATGAGTATATACCCTATGAGATTTCTTTTTCTTTCCTTTTTTTTTTTTTTCAGGAACTTTACGAAATCTTAATAGTTATCATTAAGGAATCCTTTTTCCTTTTTTCTTTTTTTAAAGACAAGAACCACTTTCTGGGTCTGGAGAGATGTCTTAGCAGTTAAGAGTACTAACTGCACTCTCAGAGGATGTGGGTTCAATTCCCAGCACCCACATGGCAACTAACAACTGCCTGTAACGCCAAGATCTAACACGCTCGTGTAGACATACATGAAGCAAAACAGCAATGCATAAAATATAAAATAAAAATAAATAAATCATTAAAAAAGAAATACTATTCCAAACCACATATGAACACAAAAGAATGGGAGCTACAAACTCTACAACTCTACTCCTTAGCCCAATTATTTTTACAGGCTCAATTCCATATTTAAGCTGTTAGTAATGAGTAGGGGAGATAATTTAAAGAAAACAAAACCTTATCTCTTCGTTGTGATAAATTTAAGCTAAAGACCCAATATTCACAAGAGGAAGGCATATGCAGAAAAAAATTTTACATTCATACTTTTTAAAAAATGAACCCAAGTAGAAGTGAGGGAAGAAACAGAAAGTCCGCCCCTACTGGAGACTTAACTAGAGTCTGCATTACAGTAAATGAGTAACAGTGTGAAATGGAATTCAAAGAGCAAGGCATTTTTCCTTTGTACTACTACATCAGGACAGACTTTCTTCTCATGCTATTTTTTTCCTCCCTTAAGACTGATCTTGAAATTCATGACCCTCTTCCTTCTGCTTTCCCAGTGTTTAGATCACATACCCAGCCATGTAATGCTATTTTGAGGAACATTTACGAAGCCTTAACCAGAGAAATGAGAATAGGAACTTGAGAATCACATATAGAGATTTTTGTTTGTTTTTTTTCTAGATAATGTCTCTTAGGTTTAAGAAGAGCCAAGAGAACTAGGAGGAACTGGACCTGTTCAGTTTAAGCTTCAGAAGCAAACAAACACATACCTGTAAACTGGTCCTAACTGTTACAATTAGTTTGAGCCAAGAAGGAAAATTTCCAATCATTTTACTCAGAAATGACACAATTGTATCCCCATAATCCGGTTTGTGAAATTCTGCTTCATTTAATCCATCAATTAAAATGATGAAGTCTTCATCTGGGATTTTTCTCTCTGAGATAGAAAGAAACAAATTAATTTATAATTGCCAAGTGGAAAGGTAAGTTCTCATTGTGTCTCTGATCATGTATCAGTCTGAAAAAAAAAATATGTTAGAAAAGGCCTCTTATGAGGCCTTGGATGCTCAGGGTGCATAACTTAAAAGACATGCAATCACTCATTTGGTGAATTAACTTTGTTGTTCACAAGGTCACTCATATATGAACACATGCTTTTTATGTTTTGTGTTGTTTTTTTGAGACAGGGTTTTTCTGTGTAGCTTTGGCTATCTTGGAACTCACTCTGTAGACCAGGGTGGCCTCAAACTCACAGAGATCCATCTGCCTCTGCCTCCCGAGTGCTGGGATTAAAGGTTTGCACCACCACCACTAGGTTTATGAACATATATATTATAGTTGCACAAATACAGTATTTTCATTGTGAGAATCTTATAGTTGGAGTTATGAGGTCTTGCATATGGAAATCCATTGTTTTCTCACACATATAAAAGTTAAATAGACTGTGGTTGTTTCTAGTTTAAAGATAATAACATCAATTATTCTTTTGTGAATTCCTTAAAGATTGAAGTGGTATATAGAACTATATGTGAATGTGTTCTGGAAAGAGAGGATGGAAGAATGGATAATGTATCCATATAGAAAAGCATTTAAAAAAATTCCAAATACTTAAGTGTAAAATAAATATCAAGAATTTGTAGCATATTTTCAAATTCTACAGTGTGATATGGACTAACATCTCTCTTTTTTTTTTTTTTTTCTTTTTTTTTGGGGGCTTCTCAGAGACAGGGTTTCTTTGTGTAGCTTTGCAGACTATGGTGGCCTCGAACTCACAGATATCCACCTGCCTCTGCCTCCCGAGTGCTGGGATTAGAGGCATGTGCCACCACTGCTCAGCTTGGATTAACATTTTTAAAAGTTAAATTTGTGATGTACATGGAGTCAATTTTCTCCTTCTATCATGTGGGTCCTCAAAGACTGAACTCAGGTTAGGAGGCTTGGAGGCAAGTGCTTTTGCCTACTGAGGAGCCATCTCATTGGCTCTGAATAATTTAACACATGAAAAACAATTATCTGCTAATAAAATTAAATTTCATTTGCATAAATTTCCAGTAGTGTACATTATATATTACATGAGTAAAACGTTAGTATTTCTCTTTTCTAAAGTGGGACTAACACAGGCTGGCTACATAGTTTGACAGTCATTTGCCTACCATACAGAAGGTACTGGATTTGGTCTCTAGCACTTTGAAATAGGAAACACTTCTCCTTTAATCAGGATTATGATATTTTAAATCCCTGTGAGATTTGATTGCTTGAGATTTTCCTCTTCTTCTTGGAAAGTTACTTGAGAGTTACCTAGGGATGTGGGTTTATGAGATGTCAACAAGTAAATTTAAGTCATCATCATAGTTCTTTTGTTTTTTTTTTAGAATTTAAAACAAAAAATACAAAGAACTTCCTAATGTTATGAACAATGTAAAACAATGAAAGATATTGCCAAATAATTTCTTTTCTTTTGTCTAATGATGTCTGCCAGCTATACCCTTAAGAAAGCCTAATGATCTTCAGACTGTTTTTAAATGCAACCACCCTTATAAGAATGTTTCTTTACATTCATTTTCAAGCTTTTACAGAATGCAAAAAGAATTTTAAAAATTAAAATTAAAAAGTGGAGACAAACAAAAATTGCTATTTCCTATTTTGCCACGTATGAACATTTAAAATGCACCTACTATTTATCTTTTGGTCATGAGTATTCCTTTTAAAGGCTGAGCCATGTCTCCAGCCTGCAACTACTACTTATTATCAGAGCTATTTCATAGAAAATATTTTAATTAAAAATAAAGATATCAACTTTTAGATACTTTAAAAATCCTTATCTATTCCCACTCAAATTCTAAATAGTCTCATTTTCTTATTTTGTCACAGACTAATTAAGGCACACACCTTTAATCCCAGCACTCAGGGGGCCGAACTGTGAGTTCAAGGCCCGCCTGGTCTACAGAACTATTTCCATGACAGCAAGACTACATACACAAAGAAATCCTGTCTTGAAAAACAAAACATAACACAACAAAATTCATGTTAAATTTTAAGATCCCCCTACCCTCACACACTGAGACAGGGTTTCTCTGTAGCTTTGGAGCCTGTCCTGGAACCCTCAAACTCTCAGAAATCTGCCCATCTTTGCCTCTTGAGTTCTGGGATTACAGGTGTGTGCCACTATTGTCTGGTAAATTTTAAAGTTTTTACATGTATATAATTGTATTGAGTAGCACAACTGAGATACCTAATCATTATTTTTCTGTTTGGCTTCCAGTGCTGACATAAACTCTACTTTCAGTGGAGGGAGGCTGGGAAGGTGGCTTAGTGGATGAAGGAACCTGCTTCCACATCTGATGACCTGAGTTTGATCCTGGGACCCACATAGTGGGACGACATAACTGATTCCCACAAACTGTCCTCTGATCACCATGTCACGGTGTGACGTGAGTACACTCACACAAGATAAATAAAATTAATAGAAAAGAGTATAGAGAAGGGTAAGAGATGGCTCAGTGGTAAGAGTACTTGCTTTGCAACAGAGCTGTAATCCCAAGCACAGTTACAAGAAGTTGGGTACAGCTGGCTGCGCATGCGTGTAACCTCAGAGTTGGTGTGATGGAGACAGGAAGACTCAATGGCCAGTCAGTGAGAGACCCTGTGTTAAGACAACTATGGAGAAGAGCTACAGAGGGAGAGGCCCACTGCTGTCTTCTGTACATGTGGATATGTACATTCATGTGCAGGTATTATATATGCACCCCCCCCACACCAAAAATAAATATGAAAATGTGTATCGGAGAGAGGTTCAGAAAGGCATGTGCTGGCTTAAGGAGAGACTATACTTAGGCTTTAGTGGATACCAGTGCTGTGGAGGAAAAGGGAGGAAAGGCATGAACTCAAGAGGGAGACAGGGCCTATCAACTTCATTTTCATTAAAAACAAAACAGAACAAAACAAAAAACACTAGTTTTTATATACAATTTATGTACCACAAAATGTCCACATGCCTTTTTCAGGACCTTTCAAAGTGAACAGTTAAGTGATTTCTAGTGTAAATACTGAGGTATGAAACCACAGGATGCTTTATTTGCAAAAATGTGGCAATAAATGTACTACAGATATTTTCTAATGATACAAGTTTCTGTACTATTATAAGGTTTCTAAGCATGGAAACCCCATAACAGTGAGTAGGAGCTACGACTTTACTGATTTATTCTAATTCCACGGAAAGGATTAGAAGTTTTACTACTTTTATTATAAGAAAACTGAAATCATTTGGAAATCAAAGGAAGGAGGAAGTTTGTTTTTACAGGAACTTGTTTTGAAATAGGGTCTTATTGCCTAGTTTGGTCCTGACTTCCAAACTCAAACAGTCCACCTACCCCAGCCTCTTCCAAGTGTTGGGACTACACATGTGTACCATCACATTCCACCCAAGCAAAGTCTTTTGTAAACTACATTCTTTAGGCATCAGCTATGAAACATTTAGTTTTGGCAATGTAATAAACACAATCATTTCTATATCATGGTCCAAGTGACTCGGGATCCTTAGGACTTTATCTATACCTTTGTGGAGATTCTCCAGGGGCTCTAGGACTCCCCTCCTGAAGGAGGCCATGGGGTCTTGAACACAGGACCGGAGGCTGAGCATGCTTTGCAAGTGAGGCTCCCGTAGAAGCTGTTCCCGGTAAGCTGTCAGCTGAGGTGAGCGGCACAGCAAGGCAGCAACATTGTGGACAAATTCTGGTACCAGGCAGGTGTAGGCATTATCTGCTTGGCAATAGTGATAGGCAACCACCTAAAAAAGATGCGATTGCAAACAGGTTTATCAGCAACTATGGCTACCATAGACTACTCCACCTAACACTATCTTCGGTTTCACCATTTCCTCAATTTTTTCAAATAAAAATAAAAGCTGATAACTCATTGTATAATTTATGCAAAGTCAAAATTTATATAGAATATTTCCATTGTATATACTTATCACAACCTAAAATGAACATTTATAAATAAAATAGGATATTTCTTCTGGATTATAAGAAACAGGAAGTAAGACTGAGAATGAAGATGCACATTAATATTGCTAGCATTTATTCAAAACAATAGTATGGAAAAGTCTACTCTGTAACAAAGCATTAGGAACAAAACATTAAAATAAAACCATGTTACTCTCAACAGATATACATGCTAACATCACTTTTTTGTTACAGTTGTGTTTTAAAATAAACTTATAAAATAACTTAGAGTTAAAAGTTATCAGTAAGTATTTTCTGAAAATTCAGGCAGAGGAAAAGCATCAAAATTAGATAAAAGGGAAGGAAAGAGGTGAGATTTTTGCTAAATACATATTTTAAATTCTAAGAGTTCATGAGTCATAATAGTATTTAGGTTCTGGGTGTTCAGCTGTTTTAAGCTGTTTGTTAGAAATGTACAGAATTTACTCTTTTTGCTGCTCTTTTTGCCTCAAGAGAAAGCGTAAAAAAAAGGTTCTTTTTCTTTTTGAGAGTTGCACTATGTAGCCAAGGTTGGCCCAGAACTCCTGATCCTCCTGCCTCTATCTCCAGAATATGCCATTATGCTTAGCACAGAGGGTGGCTTTAATACAGATCACTCTTCTGGTTCTTACTGCTCAGTAGTAAGTATCTTACTACTGGGATACTGTAGGAAACATGGCATCAGTAGGAGAGATTCAGCTTGATATATGCAAAGACTCTGATATGGTGCTCAGAGCACAGTCAGAGGGCAACAACAGTGACTTCACCATCATCACTTCCACACTCCTCTTAAATCATCGCCGTTCTCAACATTCTGCATGTTCATTTTTAGATAATAGCTTTATGCCTATAGTTAACTCTGACATCCTACTAGCACTCAGGGGTGCTTTCTTCAGTTACTTCTCATAAAGAAGTTCTAATCTGAAAAAATTTCTAATCTGTAAGTGTGGTCATCTCTGTAACACACTCTTGAAATGCTAACTCTTTTAAACAGTCAAAAAGCCCTTCTCATTAAACAAAGGAAAACAAACAACACAGGAGACATTATTACATATTTACAGCTAACAACAGGAACTGCCTGTGAGTGAAACAACGAAGTCTGAACTCAGTAAGGGGACCAGAGATCAGAGGTTGTATTTAACAAAGCTCCACTCTTTAGGTACATTAGTCTCTATTTTATTATCTGTCTTAAAGACGGTGTAAGAAGTCCAAAGAGAAACCTTGTCCTCGAAGTCAATGGTGAAGCCAGTGGTTATTGTCTATAAGGAACACAAACCTCCACATGATTAAAAAGCAAAAGAGCAAACCTTTGAATCAATATGTAATCACACCATATTTTGCTTCAATTGATTCCAGATAGGGAGGTAATGTACAGCTCAGCTAGCCTTGTATACTTTTTTACTTAATGCAATGGGGTATCATTTTATAGATAAAGATTATAAAATTTGTAAGTTTTTTTCTAATTTTGTTAAAAATCATATGTGTACTTGGATAAATGAGGTTTCATTTAGCAAAGGTTGGTTTTAAGGTTGTATTTTCTAAAATTGCTTCTCTTTTTAATTTTAGTATTTGGCATTTAAATATAAAGCCATGATTTCTCTGGAGAATTCAGGTAGAAAATCCACGCAGCAGCTTTATATTTGCAAGGTGTTCAAAATAGGTTACTAACTACACATTTCAAAGTAGCTATGCAGTATGTATGAGTATATAAATTCCATCAGAACTGTCTGATAGGCACTGAGATGTCTCGGTCAGATAAAGTACTAGCACCCACGTAAAAACAGCTGTGTGTCAGTAACATCAGTGCCGGGGAGGCAAAAAAGACAGACCAGTTAGCATAGCTTATCAGTGTGCTACAGTTTCAGTGAGAGACTCTAATTCAAAATAAGATGAAGAGCAACTAAGGAAGATGTGTGTATCTGATGCTTGTGGAGGCCGGAAGAGGGCAGCAGATAACATGGAACTGGAGTTACAGCCAATTGGTACGTGGGTACTGGGAACTGAGCCCAGGTCCTTTGGAAAAACAGCAAGTTCTCTTAAGAACTGAGTCCTTTCTGTACCCTCCCAAATTGCCTTTTGATATTATCTAAAACTTTTCCTAGACTATGCATTTCTTCCCAGTCTCTCATAGCAGTGATCAAAGACACATTGATATGGCACGCTATGGTGCTGAGGAAGTTATTATACTCAATTTAGCTACAGCTCCTTGGAAATGGTTCAGATTCAATCTGCCTTAAGAAATCAACAGGCACAACCTTTTCCCTGGGTAGATTCTTATTTCTGAGCTCTTGGCTGCGCTCCTTGTTCTTTTCTCAAATACTGTCTTAATCTCATTTAAAGCTATGTCTTTCTTACATAATTAATTTTTCCACCCAAGTTTTATAGGTATCTTAACTATCTTTGAATAAACGTGCTCTTCCTTCAAGGGAAGAACAAAAGGGGAGGCTGGTAGCCACATATACTAAAGGATGGAGGTCAATATAGGATTTTGACTGGGGGCTGGTAAAATACTTTAGTGGTAAGGGCGACTACTGCCAAGCCTGAGGACCTGAGTTCAATGCCTGGGACTCACAACTCTCATATATTTTCTTCTAACTTAGACAATTGAGTACCCACATAATAAATAAATGTAACACAGTATTAAAGTATTTTGATTGGGTTAGAAATATAGCTCAGTGGCAGAATGCTTGCTTAGCATGCATGATACCGTTTTTCAGGGAGGGAGACAATTTTTGATTTAACGCTATATCCAGCTAATGATAAAACAGATCATGAATCCTATCAAGGAATTGGGTGGCAGCAAATCTTCCAGGCTTGTGTTAAAAGTCCCAGGCCTTCACATACCATACTTCAAATGAATACCTATGGAGGAATTAAGCTAATCTCATATTAAGGAAGGGCAGTTTTGAATATATGGAACCCATTTAGGCAGAAAAATCTAGTTTACGTTACAAGTGGCATTTGTATCTTTTAAATTCTAGAGTCAGTATCTCTTCCTTTAGCTCAACTCTAACATTTGTAAGTCATCCACTACTCAATACTCCTGATTTATTTATTAGCACTATCCTGCAACTCTTGTTAGTTTAAACAAACAAACAAACCAACCAACCTGAAACTCACTATGGAGATGGGGCTGGCCTTACAATGATCCCCCTTCATCAGGCTCCTAAGAGCTGAGATTAAGGTGTGAGTCACTGGGACTTCCCAGCATGTATGTGGTTACTCACAGCTGTCTGTGATGCCCTCTTCTAGCCCGTTGGGAACAGCACACCATGTGGTACACAGACAAACATGCAGACAAAAGACCTATCACATAAAAATAAAATGTGTGATCTACTACCAGTTACTTTAGTATTTCTAGGGATCTGAAGGCTCACTGTAAATAACAACTTTGAATCTAATCTTCATTTGGGGACTGGAGGCTAAAAATAGTTCCCAGGCTTGGGTTCTGTTTCAGCATTTTCCAGTTTAGAGCCCTATCTTCTCTTCCTCCTCCTCCTCTTTTTTTTTTTTTTTTTTTTAAAGACTTTTACTTTTTAATTTGAACTCATTTTAGAGTTAGTGAAATGTTGCAAAAGAAGTACACAGAGCTTCCATTTATTCCTCAATCAGCCTCCCTTATTAGTATTTTATATAATTATAAAACCCAGCAAATTAACATAATAATTTTACCTAAAAATCTAAACAACACTTAATAATCTTACCTAAAGATGTTACTTATATTTAAGTGTTTCCATTAAGTCTTTTCTTATTTAAGACTCATCAGGGACCCTACAGCATACTTCCCTTTAGTCTCTTTTTGTCTGTAAGAGACTTTAACTCATTTTTCATAACTTTGATGCTTTCAAATATTAACTAGTTATTTTGTTGAATGTCTCTTTGTTTGGGTTTATCTGATGATCTGAGACTTTTTTTTGGGGAAGAACACCATAGAAACAGTGTTGTAGCCCTGATGTCATAGGCCTCAATGTTGGTATGTCTTGCTATTGGTGAGACTGATCTGCTTTGGTTGGTTGAAGTTAAAATTCTATAACTGTAAAGTTGCTATCTTTCTTTTTATGGTTAAAAATAACTAAGAAAAGAGCCTTTTGAAATTATGTAAGTCCCATTTTTCTCTAAATACTCACCCATTACCTTTGCTATCTACCAGTGGATCCCTTCTGCAGCAATGATTACTATGATACTTGATGATTTTCAATTTCCCTTCTTCTATATTTGTTATTTGGAAACCCACTGGAACGAAGAACTGTTCTTTTGAATACAGCATGTTGCAATTAATTATGACTATATAAAATTATATATATATGAATACACACACATATATATCTATATCAATATATATGAATATGAATATACACATCCAAAGTTGGAGAAGATATTTAATAACCTTTAACCTTTTCAGTGCTGGGAACTGAACCCAGGGCTCTGTGCATGAAAGTAAGCACTCTATCATTTACCTACATCTCTAGTTTCATGTGAGTCCTCCTCTCTGTCATGACAAAAGTCTTTCTACAAAGTCCTGACCCGCCTGGAACTCCTGATCCTCCTATCTCAGCATCCTGAGGGACAAGATTATAGAGTGTACCAACACACTTTCAACTCATGTGAAGCTTGGATTTCACTAAAGTGCAACAAATGAAAGGCTATTTGGTTTCAGTATAGGAAAGAGTTTGGAATTTCTTCATTGATTTAACACCAGTTTATATGCTAAACCCTTGTGTTAAGAGGTGGGGATATTGTGGCTAACATCTAAGCACCAACCCATTCTAGTGAAAGAGACAGAGTAAAAACAAACAACAAACACTGAAGTTGACAAATATACAGTAAGTTTGTTTTCTCCATACTTGTATCCAGGATGTACAAGAAATCTGGGTCAGTGTTAATTTGAGAAGACAGATCCCTAGAAACATGAAAACATTATTTATAGGTTACTTCCTGCTTGATTTGGATCTTATTTGTCCAACTTCATGTCATTGCCTTGCATATATCCCCTCCTTCCTCTCACCCTTCCTGTGTGTTGTGTCTAACATGTCCATATTAGGTTCAATATGCTTAATGTTACCAGACAGACAAAATGATGGCTGCTTTTGCTTATAGCTTTAACAGTAACAACACCGTTTCCAAGAACCAAGATCACTTGACATTTTTCTTACATTGTACAGGAATGGCAAGAACAACATTGAGTTCTTTTCTTACATAAAAATTCTTTTTTGGAGAAAAAAAATTCCAGCTTTTGTTTCCTTGTAACACATCTTAAAAGTATTTTGTTTCTCTAATTAGCTGATTTCCTATGCATTATCTTTTTAAAGATTAAACATTGACATAATAAGAGCTGCTAGCCATATAGAAACGTCTTTTGAAAATTGTAACTCAGCAAAAATCACTGAAAGGTGAAAATTTATCATCATTTTCTTACTTTGAAGGCACATTCAATGACTGACATATTTTCCAAAGGAATTCTCAGCAAAGATCATTCTTGTCACTAGAAAAGTAGCCGTGGTTAAAGGCACAGGTTCATGACTACCTGTCCCATCTTTTACAGAATGAAGACAATGCTAATATTCTTACAGAGGTACTCAGAGGCTCAGAGTCCTAGCTCTGTTATTTATTAACAGCAAAGCTTTGAAAAAATAATCACTGGAGCTAGTGTTTTCTCATGTATAAAATGGAGATAATAATGATTACCATATAGGGTTAAGATACCATGATGTTAAAAAAAAGCAAACAAAACAAGTCCTAAATAATTTAAAGTCTCCATACTTATTACAATTTCACTAAACAGAAGCCAATATGTTACTGTCCTATTAACCCATCCTATATTAAATTCTACACATATGACTGCATCATAGTAATGAACATAAAAACTGGAAAGCCCACTTTATACACACAAGAAAGAACCCAGATGAATGATCTCAGTACTTCTGCTCTGGCTTTGCTCAGAACATAGTGATGCTTAACTAGAGACACAACTGACAGGTGCTGATCTAGCAAAAGTGGTTACAATCCATGTGGAAAGTGTTTCTTCAGGGTACAAGACCATTTTAAGTTCTGACCAACTCTTTAGTGCCTTCCACTAATTAGCATAAGTAGCAAAAAGAACACTACAAACTACCAGTGATAATTACTGATAAAGAGGAATTGACATCAAGGACTCACAAATCAAGAGGCTCTTGATTTTTTATTTTTTTAAATACTGACTTGAGAATCTCTTTTAAAAGTCAGATGTCCACTTACTGGTTTGCTATGGTGAGAAGCAAGGCTGCTGGCTCCTGCTCTGTGCTCCCACAGCACAAGCTTCTATAGCTGGGCTGTAATGTGGCACAATTACTAGGATAATGTCCAATTTTCAACTAGGAGCAATCTCTTATACAATATTTAGATAAACTTAAACTGCAAAATGTATTTGTACATTGCTTTTAGAATTCTAAAATTTATTTTTTGAACTAAATGTAAATAGTCACTGATTTCCAACTTAACATTTTTTTGAATAGTAAACATAAACATCAAGTCTAAAGGGAAACTTACTGTACAATGATTAATAAAAAATTAAAAACATCCCATCTCAAGGTATAACAGACTAATTTACTTCTTGTTTAAAGGTGACAGACACAACATGCAATTTAGATTGTGATCACTCCTTCGGAAATGATAAAGTCACCAGCACCATATTTATTATACTTAAAACTTTTCAAATATGGAAAATAAATATCTTGGGATTTCTTTCCTTTGTGAAATAGGGAGTAAGCTGTAACAAAACAGAAGGATAGAGTGTCTTTTATTTTCTTAGCACCTGCCACCATCTAGATGTATTATGTATTTACTTGAGTCTTGTCTTTCTCCCTCCATGAGAATGCAGACTCAGTTCTGGATTCCTGAACATGGGTTCCAAGCACACATTTGAAGTGATAACTGGATATAATGCTGGGATCTCTTCAACATTTATCTATTTCTGTATTTATTTAAATTACTCTAAAGAATGGCTGGACTCCATACGTATCAGGAAGCAGAGATGCCTCCTACAGTCACCAGGAGTGCTGAGATTAAGAGCTACCATGCTCGCATAGAATGGATTTCTATTAGGAAATATGAAACTGGTAATATTACAGACCATCTGTAAAACTTCAGAAGAACACAAGAATTAAAAGTACCAGCTACTCTGGAGGATGAAGGTGAGGAAGGAATCCCAGAGCAGGATTTCCTACTTAGGTGACCACCTCCCCAGCATCTAGAGAAGATATGTTTATTGATTAGTGACACCGGGACACTAAACTTAGGGATGCCGAAACGGCAAAGTAGGAGCTGGGTGCAGAACTGAAAACAAGGGCTTTCAGGAAAATTCAGACTACTGAAACCACAGCCATATTCTGGCCAGTTCTGGAATGTTGGCATTCAGTATATATATTCTCCAGGTAAATGGCTGGAGAATTCTTTGTGAAAGATTGTGAACAATTTAAGAAAGAAATCCCTAAAATGTATGGACACCAGTTTCTGGGTATTTCCAATAAAGAATAGATAATCTAAATGCCCTTTGTATACTTAAGCAAACTTTTCCACATGAGATCTCTCTCTCTCTCTCTCTCTCTCTCTCTCTCTCTCTCCCTCCCCAACACAATCTCTCTATCCCAAGAAGGAAGGAGTGAGACAGACAGAGAGAGAGAGAGAGAGAGAGAGAGAGAGAAAACCAGATGAATTTAAAAATGGTTTCTAAACTAGGAGACAACTGCAGAAAAAGAAGGCTATTTGATACTAAAACTATGATAGCCGAGCCAGGCGTTGGTGGCACACACCTTTAATCCTAGCACTCATGAGGCAGAGGCAGGCCGGATCTCTGTGAGTTCGAGGTCAGCCTGGTCTACAGCGCTAGTTCCAGGACAGACTCCAAAGCTATAGAGAAACCCTGTCTTGAAAAACCAAAAAATAAAACTATGAGAGCCAAAAAGTTTTGTTTTTTGTTTTTTGTTTTTTTAAATGAAAGAGTTGAAAGATAATATTGAAGAACTCCATCAAAAGAGATTGGGGATGTACAGTTTCTGGGGACTGAGGTTGATGGCCTGGGGAAAGAAGTCAACTGATAGCTTTGAACATTATTTGCTTTTCTATGTGCATGTGTTATTTTGAGAAAGATAGGAAGTTTAAATTACAAAATATTATGGACTCTATGGTAGAGTAGCTGAAATAGTAATAAAAAAACATTGCTTATTTTATGGTGACTTTGGCTAACCCTTTAAGTCATTAGAAGACTTTGCTTCTAAATCCTGAAGGTTCTCATCCCACCAGAGTATTTCTTTTTTTTTTTTTTTTTTTTTTTAATAGGAACAGAAAAACGAACAAGAGTAAAAAGAGAAACTTCTCTTCATGTCTTTATGGATACCTTTACATATTTGTTTATTTTTGCCAAGAGTCTCCCTATCTTTGCTTTAGTGCTAAAGTGGAACTAACAAGTCACCAGCTTGGGAACCCTCCTGTACCTGGGAGGCAAGCCTCCTCATCGCCTCCTCTTGCCGTCTGCGCATTTCCGGAGTCCCTGGGCAGCTCCCACTGGTTATAGATGAATGGGCTGAAGGTGGCTGGGTGAGTGGTAGCTCTCTATTGGCGTCAACATCTGAATTAAAAAGATGAGATGTTTTATCAGAGATTCATAAAACTCTAGACTGGTGGTTCTCAACCTATCTAATGCTATGACTCTTTAATACAGTTCCTCATATTGTGGTGACCCCCAACCATAAAATTATTTTGTTACTACTTCATAATTGTAATTTTATTACTGTTATGAAACAACATAAATATCTGATTTGCAGGTTATCTGGTCATTACCCATAGGTGAGAATCACTGCTCTAGACTAAAATCATAATAAATTCAATTTTGTTCTATGACACAGCAATTCCATTTCTAACTATATATGTAAGTGAAGTAAAAACACATGTCGAAATAGAAAATTGCATATCAATGTCCAGAGAAGCACTTCTATAATAGAAAGCAAACAAGTCAGATTTCTATCAATTAATGCATGGTTAAATGTGGTATTTGCACACAGGGACTACTGCTTGATGATGAAAGGAAATGGGTTATACACACATGCTACCACACAGATGATAGGACGTCAGCCCCCAAATATCAAGTGTGTGCTTTCATTTATATAAAATATCCATTCAGATGGGGAAATCCATACCAACAGCTACAATAGGGGCTTTCTGAGGTAGGAGATAGGGAGTCTGAAGGAAAGTACAGCTTCACTGTTGAGATACAAGTTTCTTTTAGTGGGGTCAAATGTTCTAAAATTAAGCTGTAGTGACTGTGACACAACCTTTGGGTATATTAAAAACACAGAACTAAGCCTTTCATTTTATTTTGAGATAGAGTATTACTATGTAGGCAGATTTCATTATGTATACAGTATAGGCTCACACAGAACAGCAATCGTTCTGTTTCCTGAGTGCTGGGATTACAGGTGTATACCACAGCCATCTAGCAACTGAGGATGCTCAGTTGGCAAAATAAGATTTAAAAGAGAAGAAACTCTAAAATGTTTCGCTGGTTCTTGCTAGTGATAAGACTTATCTTTGGATTAGACAAAGAAACTAGACTTCTAAATCGCAGAACTGGAATATAACATATAAGGGCTGTTAAAAAAATGATGTGTTATGCTGCCATCAAAAACTACATGGGGACTAAGCTTCAAGTGGTGTAAGCAATAAATATTAGAAAATAAAAAAAGGAAAATGCATTTTCTATTAGAAATGACAGAACCAAAGAGATAAAGAATATTTACTATCTGAAGTAATTGGGTGGCCAACAGCTACACAGAGAAATAGAAGAAAGTAGTATCATTTAACTTTGCACCAGTAAAAGTGAATTTAGATTTCTCTCACTCTATGTGATGGAATAGATCTTTTGGTCACCCCTGCAGTCATTGCAGAGGTGAGGGTACAAGAGACGGCAGTGAGGCAGGTCTGAAGAAATGTGTGACACTTTGTTTAGTGACTGTATTATATTTGCTGGTTTATTGTAGTTCATGGCTCTATGCCCCCTTGTTTGGAATTTGATTTTAGAGTAATTACTGTCTAAATACGCTGTCCTCTGGCCAGTCTCCCTTTTGTCCAAGTCACTTACTTTTTGTTTGGCATGCAGAGAACAGTAGAAAAAGAAGTTAACAGATACGCACAAGTCAGTGCACTTAGCAAACAGGCAAAATAGATTTCTGAAATGAGCAGAGTAGGGATTACTTAACTGAGCAGCTGTTTGGAGGTTTGGCAGCTGCTGACAAATGTCAAATCCAGGTAAGTACATTGGGACCTCCAGTGATAGGAATACAGTCATGCATCAGGCAGGCCTTCCCTACCTTCCATACCAAGTAAGCCTGCAGTGGATGCAATGATGCCTGAATTACACAATAGTCTATTTTCACAAAAATGATTTTGTTCTTTGTGTGTGTTGGGGTGATGAAGGCAGAGAATGATGGGGGAGTCGTATCTGCGAAAGTAGGCGGAAAGCAGGATGACAGGCTAGTGTCTGCCTTGACAGTTATTCTGTACCTTCTAAGGGAAATGACAAGGAGGGGGCAGGCTGTGGAGCTGAGTGTGGGGGAAGGAGAGCTATGCAGTGAAGTACTGAAGGCTAAACTGCTCACATCTTGTGCAGCAGTACGGCTCAGTGTGGAGGAGGCAGAAGAACAACCGATGATACACAGAGATAAGTCAAAAGCTCCGTAACTTTCCAGTTCCTCATTATCACTACAACTGTGTCACAGCATCACTGCCCGAGGGTTCAGGAAGCCAGTGGGGTTCCAAAAAGCCTACACAAGTTTGATGTATGTTAAACTGTAGAAAATTAGGCCAAACTTCTGACATTATTCTTATTCCAAAGAACTTCTGCTGCTTCGGGTAATATCTTTACATTGTCAGCTCATATAGTAGCAGATGTATGCCTAAGAATAGCCTACAGGCTGGAGGGATGGGTAGGTGGTTAAGGGCACTTGTTGCTCTTGCAAAGGACTCAGGACCCAGGACCAATTTCTAGTACCCACATGACAATTCACAACCATCTGTAACTCCAGTTACAGAGTATGTGATCTCCTTCTCTGACATTTGTAGGTATGAAGAACACAGGTGGTAAACATACATACATGTAGGCAAAACATATATAAAATGTATAAATCTTATTTTCTTAAACTTACAAAGTAAAATAATATAAAAATAAAAATAGTTTGCATCCTATCAGTCTAGTATCCTTGACTTGTCTTTAAGAAACAAAGGGTGAGGATGGTAGAGGTAGAAGGTAGTCTAATCACTGACAGATTACAATAACGAATATTTTTCATAAAGCAATGTTGGTTCTGTGTAGCTCAGAGAGAGTGACATCTACTCTTTACTATTATAGTCCTTTTTCATTTTTTTAAAAAAATATTTAGTTATTTAATTTCATTTTATATTCCATCCAAAGTTCTTCCTCCTATCCCTTTCCCCCACCTCCCCTTTCCTGCTCCCTTTTCAAGTTTTGAAAGTGAACTAATGGAATAATCTACAGTACCAACAGTGGAGATGGTCTTCTAAATGCGGAGTGTTTCACTGTCTTTGGAGATTCCCAAGAGATAAAGGCAACAGTTATCAGAGAATAACAATTACTACCTTTGAAAATATGCTTTGAAGAACACACAGACTGTTTTCTATTCACTCTTGTTCTCTCAGCCTTATGTGTGAACCCCAGATGCTCTGCTTTTAGACAATACAGCTACCGTTGGCTTTGGGATTTATCTTCTATTAGGCATGACCCTGCCACTGCTATCTGCCACACTGATGTACTGAGGAGTCAAAGGAACTGTGAGCCATCCAGTTTTCTTTCTGGCACACTCAAATGGCCTAACTCCTGGACTACTCAGATAGGCAGTAGTATGGTTGTGGTAGACATTTAAGCACTTAAAGGAAACAGTGCAGTAAGTGTGGAAATTCACTTCCAATCATGAAGACCTGTTCTTTGACTCAACATTTCAGCATAGAAGCTATTAAATCTCCTCTTCCTCTTCATTACCACAGTTATGTGCTGTATTAAGGACTGAACTCCATTTTAGGCATGCTGGGCAAGTGCTCTGTCACTGAGCTGCAGCCTTATCCCTTAAAGAAGTTCTCAACAATCAGCTAGTCATATTTCTTCAGGTGTATATGACAAATTGAAATCCAAATGATTAATGCAAATTTAAGGTCACAAAGTGCCATATAGTCAATTTGAATGCTTTGGCACAATCCCAAGTTCTTGACTCTCACAATATGATGTCAATCTACCTTAGAAACAATTCATTTAGGAACATGAGCAAGGTTTTCCTCTTAAGATAAGAGTTCACCATATAATCTTAGGAAGTTTTCTGTTTAGACAGCAGGTCCTTTTACATGTTAGGTGTTCTTAGGTGTACCAGAGACAATTATATCTTTGATATAGGGCCTGCTATAAGCAATTTCAAAAGTTAAAATGTTTGGACGGTATTCAGTGAGTTCCTGTTGTGTTTCTAGACCCTGTGACTACTACAGTTTCACACAAACCATTTCCAGTGTTTGTTATATAAAGTGTGTGGTGAGCTGTATTATTCATTTGGATCAGTAGAGCAAACCCCTCCTTTTCTGTTTTAAAACAATCAAGGAGAGGCATGTTGGTTTATATCCATTTACTTTCTTTCCCCAAATGAGTTGTACCACAAGAAAAGAAAGGAAGAAGAGCATGGCTTCTGAAAACAGGCTGCTTTGCCAACATCCCTATGTATTGGCTGCAAAAACCCGGAGCCTCAGATCACTTAGCTGTGAAATGAAGACAATAGGAACTATCTCACTGAGTTGATAAATAATGGAATGAATTAATATTTGTAAATACTTGAAGACAATGTGGTACTATGTACGTACTATATGAGTGTTTTACAAATAAGTAATCAAGATCCCAGTGGTGGCTGTTAAGCTTGTGATGAAGGGAGCATGGCTACCCGTGAGAACTGTGCAACCTTCCACAAGGAAGCAGGAAAAACCTGTCAAGGACACAGCGGAGCTCAAGTTCAAGCACTGTGGCATCAATATCAGCTACAAAGAAATGAAGGCCATAAACAGATTGTGCTGTCACTTAACAAGATGTAGGTACAGGTTGAGCAACCTCTCACAGTGCGAGAGACAAATGACTCTACAGGAAATTTGCTGGAGTCATTATCCAAAAGACAGACCAAAAAGTAAGCATCACACATTTATTCCACAAAAAGGTTCTTCCTGTTACACTTTGGTGACTGAAGGATGGGTGGGCTATATATACACAGAGTATGATGATCTTCCTCTGAACTTTGTGTTAATGGTCTTCACATGGTTCAGGTTTCACAAATTAGCAATAAAAGGATACATGGTCTAATATAAAAATGTCAGAAAATATTTTAGGAACACAAAGCAGGGAGGTTTTTTCTTTTTCTTTTTAAGGAAGGAATACGTACGTTTCGGGGAGGCATGTGGACTATCAGAGGCGATCTGTCTCATCCGTGTACCATGGCAGCTGAGGGCCACCAGTCTGGAGATGATGGCAGTTTTGCCGAACCCAATGTTCCCTACAATCACTACTCCTTGGTTCACATTGGCATTTGAACTCTGAAGCTGAACGTCGATCTCATGGAATACCCAATCTCGGCCAACGAAGACTGACTCTGTAGTGATGCTGGGTACTTCAAAGAGTAGGGGCTTCAGGGAGATATCTGGAGGTCTGTAAGGTGCAAAGCGAACTGGAAGGAACAACAGGAGACAATAGAACTTAGTTTAAACTTTCATCATTGAGAGAAGGGGGTGCAGTTGAAGACTATTAGAGCTACAGTATTTGATAGTATTAGAGCTTTTCAGGAAATGACAAGACTCTGAAAGTTGGTTCAACAAATAAACAATGCGGGTAATCTAGAGCTATTAGACACTCCAGAGGGCAGAAAGACACACACACACACACACACACACACACACACGCACGCACGCACGCACGCACGCACGCACGCACGCACGCGCGCGCGCGCACACGCACAGAGGTAAAACACAAATGATTCATTCACAACATTAAGAAAATCAGGGCAGCTTAAAATTTTTTTAAACACTAGTAAGGTCCCTGACACCAGCAATCAGCAGGAATGCAAGAGCAGCAAAAGGGTCCCAAAGAGTGCTTCTGGACCTGGGGAGATAACCTTTTAGTGCTGGATGTGGGGAAAGGCACAGGTGGAGCTCCTCAGGAGAGACCTGGGCAACCCGACAGCTCTTTACTAACCACTAAGTATGTAATTTGAAAATCAGTTCTGTAGAAAAGCAATTCAAATAGGCTTGCTTAGCTTTTTTTTTTTTTTTTTTTTTTTTAAAGATTTATTTATTTACTATGTGTACAGTGTTCTGCCTGCATGTATCCCTGCAGGCCAGAAGAGGTCATCAGATCTCATTACAGATGGTTGTGAGCCACCTTGTGGTTGCTGGGACCTCTGGAAGAGCAGCCAGTGCTCTTAACCGCAAAGCCATCTCTCCAGCCTGGTTTGCTCAGAAAATGAAGAAAAATAAAAAAATGAAAAGACAGTGAGAACAGTAAGCTCCTCAGTTCATGACATTTTGTTTGTAATTTAACATTTACCATATTAACTCTGTTATGCCTGTCACATATACTTATTACAGATGATATATTCAGGTTTTTGTCTTTGAAAAGGCTTATGCAACGTTTTTAATTGTGTTATTTTGAAATATGATATACAGACAACTATTTCTCTCTCTAAATTTAATAACTTATTTTTCTGACAGGTTAAACTGTCACTAATCTGATTTATTTACTTTATGTACTTATATTAGGTCTGTTTCAGAATTACTGTTTGTTCTATGTAAGTCAGGTTTTGTGCTCATGCTACACTCATTTAATTGTTACATTATTATGTAATAATAAAGTCTACCATTATTATATTTTTGCAGATAAAAAGAAAATCCAAAGCTATACAGATAAACCCTGGCTCAAAAAACCAAACCAAACCAAACCAAACCAAACCAAGCATGGCCAGGAGGTGGTGGCCTGTAACCACAGAATTTGGAAGGCAGAGGTAGGTGGATTTCTGAGTTCGAGGTCAGCCTGGTCTACAGAGTGAGGTCCAGGACAACAAGGATGAACCTCTCCAAAAACAAACAAACACAAAACAACAAAACCCCAATCCCCCCCAAATAAAATAAAAACAAAAACCTCTAAAAATAATTCTTTAACTAATTTGAAGTTTACTATAGGTAGTTTTGTTCATTTAATTAATTCAGTTATGACTGCCACCGAGAAAATTTCATTCAAACTTTTCACCAGAACAGATTCCTTTTAAGATTGAAAAAATTGGAGAATGAGGCTACTAAGGTGCCTGCTGCACAAAATGAGGACCTGAGTTTAGATCCCCAGCACCCAAGTAAAAGCTGGGTGCTGTGGCATGCTTCTTATCCCCAGAGCTGGGGAAGGGGAGGCAAGTGAATCCTAAAGCTAATTGGTTAGCAGTTTAGACAAACTGATGAACTCTAGGTTCATTGAGAGACCTTGTCTACAACAGAACAAGTGGAGAGTGCTTACGGAAGATGTGTGACAGACATCTGACCTCCACATGTGAGTGCACACATCTACCCCCAAACATAACACTTTAAAAGGACTAACACTGAACTGCCATTTTCCACATATAATAGAGGAAGGAAGTATTTCATCAGAATTACTGATTTCCTTCATATGGAATGATGTAAGTAAATTAAACAATTAGTAAACTGAACAAGCAAGTTTATACTTTTGAGTGTTTTTTTCCAGTAATTAATAAGAAAAGAACATATTTACTTAATGATTTTTATGTCATTTTAGCTATAGATTATGTACCTCTAGTCAAAAATTTGAAATCTGAAATGACCAAAATTTGATCTGGTCCTATGCATTTTGGGTAAGAGATACTCCAGCTGTATTAGACAGGGACTGAAATGTAAAATCAGCTTTCTGCCAGGAGGGTCTGAATGTCAGGAGAGCAGATGATTCACAACTCCCTCATGGGCAATGGCTCACTGCGATGGATCTAACACAAGGGTAGCATCACTGAAGAAAGGCAAAGACATCTTGAAGACTTTTCACTGCAGAAGTCCTGGAAAATGCTAAGAATGGAAGGGATATAATTGTAAAGGGAAAATAAATCTTGAGATTGTTCTAGTTTCAAGTCCAAGGGATTATGGAACTGAAAAGAATCTTCATGCAAGATTTTATAATGGTATAGAAATAGTTTCCTTACTTTAAAGTCCTTTTTCTAAATATGAATTGAAGATAAAGTCTCAACATGTAGGGAGAAAGAATTAAAACTTGAGTTAAACATTGGAGTATGTTCAACTTTAAATTTTACTGAAGTAAACAAAACCATCTATTAAATTAATCTCTATAGAACAACCAACTGTACCCCATTCTGTAGTGATTATGTGGCAGCTTTATCCCTAAGCACTACATGAGTTTGAATTCTACAAAACATCAAAACCTAATAAACCCCACACTTGCTTTTTTAATGTTACAAAGGCCACTGGGAAGAGGCATTTGTGTAGAACTAGGTTTGAATGTCTAAGACAAGTTGTCTTAAAATTACCATCATATTATATGAAGGACAGAGATGCTTATATGAGCTGCCATAGCACTTGCTCACATTGGAGAAGGCAGGAGGTTGGAAAGGAGTTCACATGATTTGCCATGAACAAAGCAGAGGTGGTAAAAGGGCTCACTTGGTATTTGTGGTTCTGACTGAGACTAGAATGACCAGTGCTGGCACTGGATCTGTCTGATGACAAAAAGGACCATGTAGCTCCTTATATAGGAGTTTCCAGTGGCTCTCTCTCTACGCACTTTCATGGTCTGTGCGGCTCTGGGTGATCAGGACCCTTCCTCCTGGTCTTCCAGTGTCCACCTGATGTCCTGACTACATCACAAGTTTCTTCTTTGGCTGTTCACCTGGTAAGCTTTTCATTCTTCAGATTTCACCTTAAAAGTTACTTTGTCACAGAGGGTCATTTTGATAACTTTGTAGAATTTGTTCATCTACTTGCATTATTTTCTTTATGCAAAGGCTTGTTTTCTATCAGAGATAACAGACTCATTTCTATCAGGGAATTATCAAAATACTGTATTTTATTTTTTTTCTCACATTGTAATCTAATGCAACCGTTTTTGTTTGTTTGTTTGTTGTTTCCTTATTTATTCCCATTTTCTTAATTACAGTGTAAGCTCCATGGAGGCACAAGATATCACTATTATCAGCAGCATATACAGATCAGAGGTACACAGTAAAGCATCAAGAAATGCTTTCTGGATGAACACCAAAAAAGACCTACTGCAGGGCATTTTATTAGAAGGATTTCCCAGGGAAGTGTTTTGTTGCTGTACCAGAGCCCACACATGTCTCCAGAATGTAATTAAAATGAAAGCTCCTGCTATTTAAGAATCATACTTGCCCTGGCAATGTCAGCCTGTCTCCTAAGTCTTAAATATTTCTCCTTTGAAAGATGTCTTATCCCAGTCACCTCTGCTGACTTCTAAGAGTTCCCACTTCCCTCCCTCAGGTTTTCCCCGTTAATTCTTCAGTTTAGGACCTGGCTTTCCTAACTTCACTTACTGCCTAAGGCGTCTCATACTGAATATTCTATGAGACCAATTTTTATTACGATATTCTTTCTAAAGTCTCCAATAGCCCTCTTCTGATATAGTAAATCTTAAAATTCTCATCAGATTCTCAGTAATGTAATGTAACTCAACCCCCAACCTTGGCCTTTTTGGAGACAGTCTCTCACTACATAGTCCACAATCCTGCTGCCTCAGTCTCACGACTGGTTTATACAGTGCGGGGGATCACTGGCTTTTATGCATCTAGGCAAACCCTATCAACTGAGCTACATCCCCAGCCCTCTGCTTCCTTTAGCTCATAGTACATGTTTAATTCAGCTGATTTAAAGTCTTTGCCTGGCTAAGTCTAATGTCTCAGATACTTCAGAGTAATTTTTGGCATCTTACTTTTTTTCTGATAAATAGACATATGTAAAGTTTTTCTATGTCTTGTAATTGTTTTTGAGAACTTCATTTTGAATACTATTATGCGGTAACTTAGTAAAGATTTTGAAATCTGTGCAACTAGGAAGATTGAGCCCGGTTAGAAATAGAAGACAGGAGAGAGAGAGAGAGAGAGAGAGAGAGAGAGAGAGAGAGAGAGAGAGAGAGGGGAGAGGGAGAGGGAGAGGGAGAGGGAGAGGGAGAGGGAGAGGGAGAGGGAGAGGGAGAGGGAGAGGGAGAGGGAGAGGGAGAGGGAGAGAGGGAGAGAGGGAGAGAGGGAGAGAGGGAGAGAGAGAGCATAAAAGAGGGAGCCAATGTTGGTTTGAAGATAAAATTGAACACAAAGAAAGGTCTAGAGAATTACAAGACTGCCGCCAACTAACAATTTGAGCATCTGTGGAAAGGCTACCATAGATGCCCTTCCTGGATAGTGAGATCAACAACTAACTTATCCATGGAGCCCTCATCTAATACCTGTTGGAAACAGGAGCAAACACCCATACATAAACACTGAGTTGAACTAGAACCCAGATGCAGATGGAGAGACACGACCAGGCTGCAGAAACACATAGAGACAGCTTACCTGAGCAAGGAAGAGCTAATGGGCCCCCAGACTGATAGCTGGGAAGCCAGCATGGGACTGACTCAGGCCCCCCTGAATATGGGTCTTAGCCAGAAGGACTGAGCAGTCTAAGGGACCTCAGACAGTGGAGCCAGCATGTATCCCTGGTGCACAAAAGGACCTTGCAAACACATCCCCCATGGAGGGATAACTGCCTTAACCTAGAGACAGGAGAGAAGCTCTAGTCCCTACTTCGCATGACCTGTCAGATCTACATGACTCCAACTGGATGGCATTCCCCTACATAAGGAATTGGGGTGGGGGAAT
The DNA here is from genome assembly GCF_943737965.1 of Phodopus roborovskii. Classification (NCBI taxonomy): domain Eukaryota; kingdom Metazoa; phylum Chordata; class Mammalia; order Rodentia; family Cricetidae; genus Phodopus; species Phodopus roborovskii. The sequence continues at coordinate 20,648,643 of NW_026125052.1, read as the reverse complement.
GGGAGGGGAGAGTGGTTAGGGTGCATGTGAGAGGGCAGAGAGGGTAAAAGTGAGGGAGGGAGGGAGGAGGGAGGAAGAGGGAACTGGGATCGACATGTAAAATAATAAATTAAATAAAAAAGAATAAAATAATAATAAAAAAAGATTTTGAAATCTTCCTGTGAAGGTTTGTGTTGTTCCTTGTTTTGACACTGTAGTCATTCCTTCATTTGTGAATTCTCCAAAGTCGCTGTAGTCATTATTTTGAGACAAGGTCTGAATACACTGCTTAGACTGGTCTCAAACCCTTGGGTCCATGCATGTTTCCTGCTTCAGTTTCCCAAATAGCAGGGACTCCAAGAGCATGTCATTGTGCCTTGCTCTCTCATTCAGTTTGGCAAAGACTATTCTTGTAATCTGGTCCCTATAGTCTATGTTACATTATCCTGGTAGTCAACTGGTAGCCTTAGGGATTCCATCAAATGCTGAAATTCAACACCACTTTTTATTCATCACTCTCCAGTTCTAAGGAGGTGAACAGTTGGCCAGTTTTGACGGCTTATGGCTCTTTCAATGGATGGACTGATTGTTGGAGTTCTTCCTTCCATCACTGTCTGTGATGTCACTTGCATCAGTGGCTAACAACTCAGAGGGATTTGGGGGTATCTGAGTACCATTCCTGGATGATGGAGAGAGGGAAGGAGGGAGGAGGAGAAGGAGCTGGGGAGGAGAGATCAGTTAGCATGGCCCATCGCTACATGCCATAGGAAGGTAAAAAGGAAGGAAGTGTAACCCTTGCTCAGGCCTGATCAGAAGAGAAATCATGGACTTTCACAAAATTCCTGTAATATTTTTATAGATGTGTCTGTTCCTTTTGGACTACAGACCTAAGTCCACATAACTGACTTCAAAATTTGAATGAAAACCTAATTCTGATGGCAAGATTCAGGATTTTTCTATTATATTGCACTTACTCTACAGGATGTGAGCATTACATGGGGATTAATTAGGTTCACTGCTATTTCCTAACTTGTTTATACTTGCCTTTAAGAATTATGTTTGAGGTCTGGGAAGATGGATCTGTGGGAAAAGAGCTTGTACTGTTCAAGCATGAAGACATGAGTTCATATCCTTGGTGTGGCTATGCATGCCTGTAAACCCAGCTCTCCTGTACGATGTAGGAAGGAGACATGTCTGGCCAAAGACTGCATTTCCAGTGAAAACAGTTACTGAGAGACTGAGTTGTTTTCTAAACAAATATTTCTTCAGATCATTTTAGATTTGGGTTCAAAGGAGGCTTGTATGAATATGATTAGAACTAATTTATAACATGGACTAAGTAGTACTTCAATGTAAAAGCTCCTGTTTTAGAGAATAATCCTTTTAACGACAACTTATGGTACTGGGCATGATGGCACATGCCTATAACCTCAGCATTTGGAGGCAAAGGCAGGAAGATCACTTCAAGTTTGAGGTCAGCTTAGGATATACAGAGAGTTCCAGGTCAATATTGGATATAGAGTAAGACAAAGACAACATTCTCCTACTGACATAATGCTGTATTACATCTTATCCTACTGAGAAAGCTTTGACATTTTAAAAAGTTATTTTAAAATTTTTCTAAAAATGTGATCTATTCACCAAAGCCTCAGGAGAAGAACACAGACAAAATTAGACTAGTACCATATGGTAAAACAACTGTAGGCACCAAGAACAGTCAAGAGACAGTTTCTGTACCTCAGTACCTAGGACTTTTGTCAGACTGACATTAAAAGAAAGCCATATTTTTAACATACCCAATCATAAATTTAGGACAGGACTGTGGGGCAGGGAAGTAGCGAATACTTGTAACTGAATGTTTCTTTATTTTGGATATCAGCTTGTTTCAAAGAGCCTTTATGGGACAGAAACCCTGGAATATCCCACTGAGAAGTCACTATTGCAACTAGGATGGCGCTAAGGGAGAAAGGAGACAATCCATACTATCCGGTGATAAAATAGCATGTGGCTTTTTCACTGCAGGTACCAGACAGGACTCCCAGGGCAGCAAGAAGGTAGAAGACCATTTCACCTCATCCTTTAAAAAAATATTCCAGCAAACTGTACTATCTGTAATTTAGTTTGAAATGCTCATAGAAAGGCAGGCTAAGTATGATGTGGGTAGATGAAAAGATATGAAAAAAAAAAAGATAATATCAAGGTGCTGGGTATATAAGCACTTAGTAATTTTTAAAAATTCTATATAACTGATAACATTTCCTAATAAAATGACATAAAATTCCAAAAAAGCATTCAAATAAGATAAGCTTTGGAAAGAAACTTTTTCAAGGGATATGAGAACCACTCCCCTGGGCTTGTGGGATAGCTCCGTGGATAAAAGTGATTACCACCAAGCCTGATCAGAGTTCAATCCCCAGGACCCACACAGTAGAAGGAGAGAACTGACTCCCACAAATTGTACTGACTTCCATGGGTACATGCTATCACGCATGCACAAGCCCACACAAAATTAATCAATAAATGTAACATCCTCCAAACCATTTCAGACTCAGTCAGCGTATCTTTTCAATGTATATTATGCTTGTGGCAACAACTGAATTACTTCCAGGAATGTTCTTTTATGAGCTCATTACTAATTATAATTATATACATAGGTTTATAGACAAACACAGGCAAAGGTGATCTTAAAAAAGAAACCAAATACACCCAAGGTGTACCACAGTCAATGAACCTGCTCATCCAAATGTAAATATAAACAGCTCAAGGGGAGGGGAGGTAGAAGGGAAAGGAGGCCTCTTGTCTAAATGGCTTTTGACTAAAGCACACTTGTTCATGGAAAACGCCATGAGTCATTTAAAACACAGTCAGTTACAGGACTGCAGAAGAAAAGAGTGTACATAACAAACAGTGTCTGGCACAAACAGAAGCATAGCTGGACTAGCCTGCCTTCTTCTCTAATGAATACAAAGCCTAGACCGGAAGCACCTCTGTTCCTCAGAGCAAAGGATACTTTCAGGCTCATTCTTAGAGTTCATGCCATGCATACAATTCTCTACACAAGAGAGAAAACACATCGGTGTCAAACAAAAACTGATTTTGGTAACAAATACAACAAACACACAGACACCCCACCCCCAAAGGGCTTATTCACACAGGGCTTTTCTAGGTAGCTCAGGTTTGGCATAGAATTTACAATCCTCCATCAGGCTCCCGAATACTGGGATTATAGGTATGAGTGTGTTTATACCCAGTAGCTAGTCTTTTTTTAAAAAGTTTTAAAAACATTATTATTATTACTATTATTATTATTATTATGTGAGTGTGCATGTGTATGTGAGTGTTGAGACTGTGGGTGTGCATGTTCTATGGCACACTGGCTCTGGTTTATTTATTCTTAATAAATACTTCGGGCCAGAGAGAGATGGCTCAGCAGGTAAAGACAACCTGCCACTAAGCCTGATGATGTGAGTTTGATCTGTAGGACCCTCATGGTGGAGAGAAATGACTCAGCAAGTTATCTTTTGACATTTGTATGCACGCACACACACACATACACACGCACGCACACACACACAGTCCATAGAATAAAGCTGAAAAAGAAAAAGACACACAGAGAAAACTACTTAACCAAGGCAGGGGAACACTTGTGTACTCAGTCTCTACAAGGACTGATTAATTGACAAGAGTCAGCTTTGCTTCTTCTCTAGGAAAAAACTAATGGAAGCAGGTATTCCTATATCAGGAAGTAAAATTTTGACGATGTGAAATAATTTGAATCAGATTCTATAAAAATAATGTAAAGACAATGGTCTCAAAATATTTAAGTTAGATTAATTCTGCTAAAAATATAAAGCAGGAAAACCTGGCAGATTGGGTAAAGTGGTGGACTCAGTACTAAGGTGCCTCAGTTCAGATCTGTCTCTGTCACCTGCTATCTGTGTGACCTTGGACTAGTCACTTACAATAGCAATGTGTTAGTTTTCTCATCTTCAAGCACCGCTATGAAGAATAAGTACAATTGCTTAGGGCAGTGTATAACTGCTATCACTTCCCACATTGTGAACTTAAACAGACATTTAGTGAAACCATTTAAGCATCTCTCCCAGATACCTTTTCAAGAAAACAAAGGATACTGAGAACATACTGTCTCTTTTCAGGACTTCTTCCCTTCCAGGGTTCTGCTTTATTTCTTTTATTTATTTATTATCTATTTATTTACTTCTTGGAGATAGTGTTTCTCCATGTAAACCTTCACAGTCTTGGAACTCACTCTGTAGACCAGACTAGCCTTGAATTCACAGAGATCTGCCGCCTCAGCCTCCCGAGTGCTGGGATTAAAGGCATGCACCACTACTTCCTGGCTTAATCTTTTCAAAGATTAGTAATATTCTTTCACAGTAATAACTCAGAGCCTGGCGTCATCCCATGTCACTGGGCTGGAGTTATTGGTTAATGTCACTGATATCTTTTTGTTAAGTAAGTGATTTATTTTCACTCTTAGGATTTCACACTTTTAAACGAATCCCTAATTCTTGATGGGGGTCTTCCTTTATGGTTAGTCCTAAAATATCAGAATCCTTGATTTATATATTACTGTCCCCCACCCCATCTCAAGGGTACAGATTAAAGTGTGTCACAGCTTTTTTAAAGAGATGGAGGTTCCCAGGCTTCTATTTCTATTCTAGACCTCAACCCTAAATTCCTGTGCAACATTTCTGACAATTCATGACCATTATCTATGTAGCTGTGCCTGGTGGTGTAGGCATACAGCTCTGGCTATTCTGGGAGGCTACCATAGGAGGTCTACATCAAGGCTTTCCTGGGCCAGTGAGTTTCATGCTAGCCTGACAACTTAATGAGACCCTACCTTAAAATGAAAAGTGGTTCAAGGTTGCAGCTAGAGCTGGTAGCTTGACTTGCACACAGGGGGTTCTAGGTTCAATATCCACTATTTGGGGAAAAACAAGTCATCTACTTGTATATTTAACAGGAATCACAAACTTAAGAAATTTCACCAAGATTATCTAACTTCCTTACTCTCTTCTTGTTTTTCCATTTGTCTCCTTAGTTTGTAAAGTATCACCGTGTAGTTTGGTCTTCTAAGATAAAAACTTGGGACTTACCTAGGACTTCTTACTTCATCATAATAATTACTACTGGTCACAGTGTTATATAACACATAGAGACTATTATAAAGCTGTTGGCCAATGGGTAGAGCTTCTTATTGGCTCTGTCTTAAATATTAACCATATATATCAATCTTAAGTGTTTCTACATGGTCTTACCAGAGAGAGAGAGAGAGAGAGAGAGAGAGAGAGAGAGGGAGAGGGAGAGGGAGAGGGAGAGGGAGAGGGAGAGGGAGAGGGAGAGGGAGAGGGAGAGGGAGGAGGAGAGGGTCTAGAACTCTTATTCCTCTCATGGCCTACATCTTGACTCCTCTCTACTACCTCTACCAGAATCCTTGTCTCCTAGTCCTGCCTATCTTGCTTTCCTATTGGCCAACATGGCTTTAGTCATTAATCAGTAAGAGAAACATATTTACAGAATGACATTTCCCATCACCTCTGTTTATATGGTGCTAGGGATCAAACCCAGGGCATGCTGGGTATGTACTCTACCAACATAGCTATATCTCTATATCCTGAGCTATATCCTTATATCCTATAAGTATTTGGTCTTACAGGAAAATATTTGTTCAAAACTAATCTAGAATCACTCTTAATTGGAATCTTTAGAGAACAATAAAAGAAACAAGAAAAACCCAGTTCCTGAAATGATTACTACCTTTTATATACTTCATCAAATTTAGTACCTCAATATATAGGTAAAATATAAAAAGTCATGCCTTAAAAAAAGAAATATTTGATAACATAATTATATAACTATGTCAATACAGTTTGAGTTTTGTGTTGTTAGACTGCTGGCATTGAAAATGAGATATTTATTTTTGGATATTTCAAAACTAGTTATTTTAATGACTTGAAATTTAAGAGTAAACATTTCTTATTTAAATATTTACTAATTTCTTAATTATTTAAATTAATGAAATGGCTATAGCCTCACAAATGAAATTTCCAGTTCTATAATTTTATTAGTACCTTGGGAAGTAATTCCATAAAAAATTTTATACATAAAACTTAGATCATTTTAATGAATTAAAAAATGTTTTGGAAAGACACTAGCCAAGTGAATTTACTGACATTATGGTTACTTCAACTGATTGTTTTGTATTTTTGAGGAAACGATAGGAATCTTAATGTGGAGCTGACTCTTGAAGTTTAATTCAGTTGAAAACGAATGATCATCTCTTATAGGATAATGTGGTATAAAGCCTTTCTCAAAGGTCACTTTTCCTCTGTAGGTCTAGTAGAAAACCTTTTTAAGTTTGGGTTTTCTAACTGTAAGACTTAATAATTTACTAAGTAAGACTGGTTTATATAAAAACAGGATCTGTGTGTATTAGGAGCAATTATAACTTAGTGATTAGTTAAAACACACAAAACAAAGCAAATCATGAGGACAGCCAGACAGCTCAGTGGGTGATGGTGCTTGCTGCCAAGCTTGACCACCTGAGTTTGATCCCCAGGACATGTATCGTGGAAGGAGAGAGTGACTCCTCTAGGGTGTCCTCTGACACCCACATGCATGCTCAGCACACGTGCACCCCTTATCTCAACAAAATAATAAAATGCAATCAAAATTTAAAAACCATGGTCAGACTACTCAGATAAAGCACAGTCTAATTTTTTATCAGATGTTGAAAGAAATTCAGTGTAAATCATGAATTTTCAACTTTTAAGGCACTTTGTAGAAGAGCTGGCTATGGGAAAAGGGAGCAATCTCATTTAACTAGAATACATGACCTACTACCTTAACAGTTATATGAAGGCATTTTTGTGAATACAAGCTTTTTCTAGCTTCTAAATTTACTTAAGAAGGATACTTAATATTGCTTATAAAAATAATGACCAATGATTAAAAAAAAATACCGATGGAAACATTCCCTAGTAAATGTGCCAAGCAATAATCAGGATAGGATGACTAAGCAACCCCAGGGCTACATGACTCAGTGTGCTAATGCAATAGCATTCAGCTTTATGACATGCATCTTAGTCAGCTTCATAAAGAATTCATTGTTTCAGAAATGTGAGGGATTTATATATGCTGTGATGCACTGATTTTACTTAATGGAAATTAAATGTACTGCTTTGAAAGCAGGAACTCAAAAACAAATTAAGTGTTCCAGGGTCAGTTTTACAAAACTGCCAATGAACCAGAGTCCCTTGCACATGTACCCTGTATTCTAGTGTCCACCAAATCAGCAATTAACTAAACAGAAAGTCTTTAAATGTCTTTATGTAATGAGATTTAGAAAAGGACATAAGAAAACCAACATATATTGAGAAACGAAGTTTTAATTAGTAACATAATCTTTTCAAGCAAAACAGTATGATTATAATTTAACAATAGGCAGGTTAGGCTCTTATCACTAATAAATTTTCATTAATTTACCACAATGCTAGCTGTTATCTGAAATCATTTATGCTAGCTAGCATTTATATTGTGTATTTAACTCTCTGGTTCCCCTTTGATGTTCTATCATAAGATGTATTCTATCTGAAAAAATTATGTCATTTTTTTCCTTTCAGTAGGCAGCAAACATAGTTTCTGTCATTATGGTGGTCAAAAAGAATAAGATGTTTCAGTGTATTTTTACCATAACCCTATTCAATACAATGGTGACTAAATTAAAAAAAAAAATAGCACTTTTAAGCAATTATAAAGCCTTCAGTTAAAAAGTTACATAAAGTTAATTCAATTTACTATTCTTCAAAGACAGTCTTTAAGGGCAGGCTAACAGTTATTCACTCTGTGCTAGAATACCACCTTTTATGGCAACTTCAAACTTTTTGAGTTTAAGTTTTTGAATAGGCTATAGCTAGGAATCTGCTACCTCCTGCAAAGAACCCTGGACAGTGTAGTTGTGTGACTTCCTTCTCTCTGCTGTTGGGCTGAATTTTTGGAAACATAAATTTTGGTAGAACAGTTGGTCAGAACAGCTGTATTGAAAAAGAAAAGGGCCTTTCACCACTGAAGCCAATGTTAAAATATGTGACTTGACGATCCAAAAATTCTAGCTTAGTTAATACCCTAATAACTTCCTCATCAGTAGTCAAAACATAACTACTATTATGATTAAACAATTTAGTTACTGCTAAGGTAATTTTAAAATGAACTCTAATCATAAACCATGCTTACAAACAACTTCAAACATTTAAACTCTCAATATATTCCCTCTTTTGTATTTCTGAAAACAGAACATGCAATCCTTGAAACATAATACTTATCTTCAACTACACTGATAATCTCTTAACTGTTTATTACAGAGTCTGGGGACCCTTGAGAGTTTCCAAGACATGTTTGGTGTCCTTAAAACTGAAGTTGTTCTCATGATACTAAGAAGTTACTTTCCTTTTATTGAGTTAGTTTTTTCACAACTAATTGTACAGTGGACCTTTTTACACCTTCTTAATGTTAACATGTGACAAATCATGTTATTTATAAAATGAAAAAAATTTACTTATTTAATGTGTATGAGTGTTTTCTTTTGGCTGCCTGCATATATGCATATCATGTGTATGCCTGGTTCCTGTAGAAGTCAAAAGAGGCCACTGAGTCCCCTGGAAGTGGAGTTATGGATGGTTGTGAGTCACCATGTGGGTTCTGGGAAACAAACTTGTGTTTTTGTGAGAGCAGTAGTGCTCTTAATCACTAAACCATCTTTCTAGGCCCTGAATATATAGACATTTTAATAATATCTATTACTTAAAAGTATTAATATATTTAACACCTAAAACTAGTATCTGACATATTAGTTTATAATATGGTAAATAGTACCTCAAGTCATATAAATAAAAGCTTTTTAGAATCCTCAATAATGTTAGAGTATAGCCCAGGAGACACATTTCAGGTTGCTTTTATACTTGAAATCAGTTAGTCAATACAATTAATGACCACTGGATAAACTACATCTTTAAAGACTTAGAATCACATAATACTAGAATTGTACAGAGGACTAGACTTCAGTTCTGAGCACTCACATTGAGCAGCTCAAAATCTCTAGTAACTTCAGCTTTAGGGAATCTGGAAGCCTTTGCTAGCCTTAGTGGGTACCTGTGTACATACATCTACACTCACACATATATAAACAAAACAAAACCCTACTTCATAGGAGTGTAACTCACTGGCAAGAGAGTTTGTGACCATGTGTAAATCTCTAGGTTCAGTTTCCAGACAGCCAAACCACACTAAAACCAATCATAAAACTTAGTAATACTTTAAAAAATGCAAACATACACACACACTGAAATGTTTAGCTTTTTTTTTGTTTTTGTTCTTTACATTTAGTTATTTGTGTATGTATGTGCCACAATGAGTGGGGTGGAGGATATATACCTAAATGGAAGTGAGAAGCTTTAGCATAGTAATTGAAAGTTATGAAGGCTTGCTAAGAAGGTCTATAGTCTGTCCAAGTTTGCTTTCTTTTCTTATCAGTGTTCTTTATTTCATATCACAGCTGACTACCTTCTTTGTAAACAGGAACCAAGATAACATGTTACTTTTTGGGACTTGATTATTCTCCAGAGGCTCTACCTGAATTAGAATACACTAATCTTAGAAGGTCAAACTCCTAAGTAAATGCCCTATCTCTTTGGATCAATACACTCATCTGGAAAGCATGCTCTATCTAAACTTTTAGACTGCCCAGTGGAAACCTCTTGAGAAGCCCCCAATCTGAAGAGACTGAAACACTAACACAGCATCTTCACTAATGGGAAAGATATAGCTTGAGTATTAATGCAATTTTTTTTGCAAGGAGTATGAAATGAGTATCATTATCAATACATTTTCAGGCTATGTAAAAGGAAGGTATACTTTTAGAAGATCTTTGGCTGCTACTTGAGTATTTAGACTGAGGCTTAATATAATTAAAAAAATCTTTGTTATAATCAAGATATAACTGGTTTTTGTGTGTAAATATGAACTTCACCAAAACTGGTATGATTTTGTATCATCAAAATCTTATTAAGTCTTTAGATACTAGAAGCCAAGTATGTGATATCAAAAAGACTCTAAATTAACAGGGCTGAAATGTCATTTTCTTCTATGTAGGACAACACATGTCATTAGAAAATCACTGTTACGCTTTTCAGTAATGAAATTCGAGGAGGTATCAATGTGGAGGATCTGCAAACAAATCTGGAGGTCCAGACAGACCAGTGGTCATGTTCACTTTTATTTAATAATCCTGTGCATTGTGGTCCTTGAACAAATAAATTATTCTTCTCATTAAATTTATTCAAGTTTTGGGTATGAGCAACCTAAAGTAGTGCTTGACATAATTCCACTTTCTTTTAGAAAAACTGTTCTTCTTTAGACATTTAGTGTGCTCATGTGTGGAGGTCAGAGCACAACTTTTGAGAGTCAGCTCTCCTTCTAGCACATAGGTCCTGGGAATCAATCTCTGGCTGTCAGGCTTGGTGGCAAGTGCCCTTAATCTGCTGAGTCATTTTTTTTTTGCTGGCTTATAATCCCTTTTTCTAGAAGGGTAATACAAAACTGAATATACCAACCGACCAGTATATGGTAAAGTATAAAAATGATAAATATTATGGAGAAAGATTAGGAATCAAACTAAGAGATTATTAGATATTGTTAATGTGACTATGGTAACATATTGTAATATAGCAATAAAATCAATCATTTTATGCTCCTATTTGCTTAGCCATTATTGAAAAGCTATGAAGAAAATGGTTTTCAGAGTGAGTAGGCATGACTAATTTCTTTCCTGTGTGAGAAATGCATGTGTCACTACATTGCTTAGAGTAGGACATAGAACAAAAGAGAGCAAAAGCAGTATGAAAATAAGCTATAAAATAAAAAAGATTGCTGAGGATTGCTAGATATTAGAGGAATGCTCTTTGTTAAAAGCTATCAGATAAGGTCCACTCTGAGCAAAAAGGCACAGAGAGAACTGTCTCTCAATGAGACTATTTTCATAATAAAAGACTACATTTCTCTTGTAGCATGGACACTGTCACAGAGAAGGTAGAGAAAGGTTCCTATAATTGTTAATCTTCATGATTTCACTTGAATAGACTTAGAATCATCATGGGAACACACCTTTTAGGAGTGTCCATGAAGACATTTCCAGAAAGATTTAATTGAGGAGAGAAGACCTACTCTGAATGTGGATGGTACTACCCTATAAGGCAGGGTCCTGGAATGAATAGAAAGAAGAGCGTGAGTCTGAGCACGGCCAATCATGTTTCTCTGCTTCTTGACTATGGACCAGTGCTTTGTGTGCCTGTTGACATGACTTCCTTGCTTTGTGTGCCTGTTGACATGACTTCCTTGCTATGATGAACTATACTTTCCAACTCTGAGCTACAATAGGCTCTTCCATCCTTAAGATACTGTGAATTCTGCCATAAAAATGAGAAAAGTAACTAACAGAGTGCATAAATGAGTGAAAGGATATTGGTTAAATGTTGACAGAAGTGTCTGAAATACCAAGAAAGTAAATGCATTACATGTCAGTAGAAATGGCCATTAAAATAAAAATGAGAGCAGGGTAATGGTGGTGCACACCGTTAATCCCAGCCTGGTCTACAGAGAGAGTTCCAGGAAACCCTGTCTGGAAAAAAGAATAAGATTAATTCTATAGTAAAATACACACCAGTAAACCGGTTATCTTCAATATGGCTAGGACTGAAGTTGGCCAACAGTTACAGTGAAAAGCAGGACCTTAAGAAGGTTGTTTCCTTTACCACTACCAGCTCTTTCTGTTTAGTTTCTTTCAAAATGACAACATGTTTCTACCAGTACAATCTATTTGTGGGACTGTCCAGTTACATATTAGAGTAGATCCTCTCACTTCTTAAAAGGAAAATCAAATTTGGGGACAGGCGAACAAGAACTTAAAAAGTTATCCATTTTCACTTGTTCTCAGGCACCCCTTACAGCCTTCTGTCTTCTGACCTCTTAGATCCTGCTGTGTACGAACACCACCCATACTCTGTCTTGGCATTCGAAGAGAAGTTCTCAAAGGTGTATGTCTCTGCTCATCCAGGTAAGCAAGATCCTCCAAGTGGGCAGAGCTGGTAGCTAACAAGACAGAAAATACATAGTTACCATGCATAAGTTTAGCAAACTTAAAAAAAAAAATCTAGTTTCTATCTTCCATATCTTTGAATCAGTGCTTACACCAGTAGAAAATACACCCCCAACAATAAATATTTTCCTTATTCTGTGCCTTTAAAAAAGCAAGTATCTGATGGATGATGGTGGCCCACACCTTTAATCCCAGCATTCAGGAGACAGAGGCAGGAAGATCTCTTTGAGTTCAAGGCCAAACTTGTCTACAGAGCAAATTCCAGACCAGCTAGAGCTATTACACAGAGAAACCCTATCTTGAAAACAAACAAACAAACAAACAAAAACCCCAGTTATTTAAAGAAAAATTAAAATTTCATTCCACCTGATTCTTTAAGACAGAATATTCCTATTCAAATAGATGAACAGAAACAAACTAGAAAGGCCTAAAACTATCACTTTATCAGGTTGTAGACAATGGTAGAAGCAATTTAGTATTTGAAAACAAGTATCCAGTCTAATATAAAATGTTATTTTGCCTTTAAATGTCTGAATCATGAAAATTACAATAAAAGAAGCAAAAGGGAAATTTCTTGATACTTGAAACAGACTTCTACTAAAAATTAATAGAAAAATGAGACCTTGAAAAATTAACAGAAAAATGAGACCTTGAAAAATTAACAGAAAAATGAGACCTTGTTTTATATGAATATTTCAACCTGAAAGGAATGCCAGAGTATTGGTCTTATTGCATGAAAACACAGTTACCAACTTATCACTGATGATTGGCATAAATATGGCAAAAGGAGAGAAAGCCCAAGGACTATCTTTTCATGTATGCTGGGCCTCAAATGTTCTGTCACAAAATTCCTACAGAGGACTTTCTATTACATGAGAAATTCTATTATATGTGATATTTACAGAAGATGATGTGCTAGTTAGTTTTTTGTCTGCTTGACACAAGCTAGAATTGTTTGGGAAGAGGAACTTCAGTTGAGAAAATTCCCCCATGAGATTGCCTATAGGCAAACCTGTAGAGCATTTTCTTGATTAATGATCGATGTGTGACAATCCAGCCCATTATAGATGTGGCCATCCTTGGGCAGATGGTTGCAGGGGGCTGTGTAAGAAAACAAACTCCGCAAGCCAGTAAGCAGCATCCTCCATGGCTTCTGCTTCAGTTCCTACCTGAGTTCCTGCTCTGATTTCCCTTAGTAATGAGTGTGACCCTGACAGTTGTAAAGATGAAATAAACCTTCCCTTTTCAAGCTGCTTCTGGTCATGGTGCTTTATTACATACAGCAAAGGAAACCCAACTAAGACAAAGGACATCATGGTTTGCCTTGAAAGCTTTACAAGCCCTTTTACTATTAGTGATATATATCACTTTATCTGATACCGGACTATAAATGAGGAAAGAAGAAGCTAAAGGGGCAGAGAAATAGCTTAAAGAAACAGGACCACAGACAGAAAACATAGTAGCTCACAGGTAAGCTGTTTATGGTGACTGGACGTGGGAAGTAATACTTATTAATTTGTTCATTAATTTAATCACTCAGTAAAAACATCAAAATCAACAGTAAAAATGTCAACACAATCTCTTAATAATAATTCTGCCATGCCCCCCCTTTTTTTATTTTGAGATAAGGGCTCATTATGCATCCTTGGCTGGTCTGGAGCGCTCTATGTCTATTGGCCTTGCCTGGAGCTGTACACAAAAGAACTCATATATAAAAAACTTCAAGTAGTGTTTTTATGCACCAATAGCAGATATTCTTATAAAAAATCAATTTCATTGATAATAGGTTCAAAAACATGAAGTGAAATATTTAGGAATAAATTTAATAAAGAAACTAACAATAAAAGGACCCCAGGATTGGAAGGACATCCTGTGCTCATATACTAAAGGAATTGATACTGTCCAAAAGTCCATATTATTAAACGTGATCTATTGACTCACTGAATCTCTATCAAAATTCTTCACAGAAGACATATTACCTGACTTCAAAATGCTTCACAAAGCTGTAGTAATCAATACTACATGTTTTCACATAAAAACAGATACACAGGTCGAAGGAACAGGATAAAGATTAAAAAAAAAAAAAACTACACTCTATAAGCAACTCACTCTTAGCAACAGTGCTAAGAATACATACCAGGGAAAGGAAGCACTTTCAGTAAATGGTGTTGGGAAGCTGCATGTACACATGCAGTGAAAATACTCATCACTCATATGAAAGAAAACAGGTCAAGGACATAAACTATGAAATCACTTAAAAATAAAATGGAGCAACCCTGAATGCTACCAGAATGGAGAGTGGTTTCTGAAGAAAACTCAAAACAGGAGTACACGGAGATAATAGAGTTGCATCAAACTCTTCCTCCCTGTCATTTGACAAGTAATTAATTCACAAGTAATTTTTTGGGAAAATTTTTGTCATAGTGTGTCAATCTTACCACTCCCTTTGTCAAGACGTGCTCTGGTTACACTTTTCTCTGCTTCATTCATTGATCTCCCAAATCATGAGCCCATGTTGGCCTCAATTTACTCAGCTGAGACTGGCTTTGAACTCCTGATCTTTTGACCTCCACCTCTCAACGGCTGGTATTTACAGGCATGCGTCTCCACACTACTTATATCTTTACTTTGAGTTTCAGGTACACTTAAACAATCAACAAGCAAATTAACATTGCTCTATGGGATAACTTTGAAGATAACTGTAACAATAATACAAAGAAAGTCTCTTGAGAGCTTTGGAGGGACAAATATATTCCCATGTCATAACGGCACTCTTACTTTGAAATTGTATTGGCAAATACTTTTGAAATAATTATGTCAGGTTAAATTAGTATGATAATGTTTACTGAACATAGTAAATATATGAGATAATTATATAAATTTAAGTGAAATGAGGAAATAGGAAGACAAATCTGTAGCAAAAATGTTTTAAGTAAAAGAAAAAAATCTAAAAGGAAGTCAATAAAGCCTGTCATTTAAAAACCTTGTTTTTAGTAGAGGAAGAGGGAAATAGGAAAAAGAGAGAAAACTTTCATTAAATTAGATTTTTATTAGATTGAAAGAGCTAAAGGCCATATATAATCTTAAAGCATTTAACAAATAAAAGCTTTTTTTAAAAGTGAATGTAGTTTAAATACATCCTGGGTAGAAAAAAAAAAAACCAACAAAACCCCCAAAACAAACAACCAGTAGACAATATTTGGTAGAGAGCATTTCAGGAACTACTCCATACTGATTTTAGAAAACCATTTTGCTATTTCTTCTTATGCCAGTTGCCACCAATGGAAACAGACCATAGTAATACAGCCAACACTCTTGCTGAGCTAGAATAGCGAGGCTGGAATGACACTGTTTCCTACCCTTGGAAAGAAGCCACTTTCCTGTATTTATACAAATAAAGTCATTATTCTGACTGCTGAAAAGCCCCTTTTGATTTTCTGTAAAATTTTCATTATAGTTTCTAACTAGATTCATTTACATCCCCTTAGAGTCCCAATCTGCATTTACCTGCTTAAGATCTTTTCTTAGAAAACTGTGTTGCTCCAAATACTAACAAGTGGATGGAGAGAAATTGTATTTTTAACAGAGTTTGTATTTTTCCAATAGAACCTTCTTTCCCACACAAAGCACTGACAACAGCTGCTGCAAACACTTCCTGCTTCCCACATATCTCCAATTCACTGCCAATCTCATTTTAAGACACCAAAGATGACCATAGACAGCCGGCTGATAATTCCAGCCATGCAACCACAAATCCACAAGTCACTTCCTTCTAACACAAAGCTTAAAAATAAATATACAATAGCAATTCAAATTGTGCATGCCACAAAACTCAGAGTTTAAAATTTCCATTGTTTGGAATTTTAATTTCAAGGTGTGTGAAATGTAAATTTGCATTTAGAAAACTGAGCAACTTCAGGAAAAACCCAAGCTATGGACTATCATAAGTCACCCTCAGTCATTTCACCACTTGGAAGGCAAGTGCTTTCTTTCCCTCTGAGCTACACTCCTAGTTTATCAAGGTGAACGTTTTTATGCCTCTAGTACACAGTACTATCCCTGGATGTAGAACCTGGAACTTTAATCAGCATATTTACCCTCTTAATCTATGTTAGTCATCACGTTTCTAAAACTACACAGCTAAATCTCTTTGACCAATATATCATATTTATAATGCAGTTGATAGAATACAGATGATTATTTTAGGAGCTTTATATTTCTTATGTGTTAGAAGTAGGAGTAAAAAGATTAGAAAAATTAAAATTGTTACCTAGTAAACATTTGCATATGTGCTAACTCTACAGTCCCTGCAAGTAAAGTGTTATAAAACCCCAAAGAGGGTCTTTGTCTCACAGAATAATTTGTTTTTCTTTTACTTAGGATTTTCTTTGTTTTTCGAGACAAGGTCAGCCTCAAACTCACTAGGTAAGTGAGGAGATGGCCTTGTTTCTTTCTTCTGCTCCCCACTTTCCACTTTCAATTTCTGGGACCACAGGTGTGCGCCATCATGGGAGCTTAGTAGGCAAAAGAGTTAATTCTCTTTCCAAAGTAGGCAGAAATATGTAACATAGCAAGAATAGCAGGAGTCATTTAAGAATTTCTTTTCTGCAGGTTTTAAAAGTGAAACAAATGGTACCTTAACTTTTTTGTTTTTGTTTTTTTGTACAGACTGTACTTTGTATCTCCAAAGCTGGTTGCAAACTGACCATTAAACTGAATTAGGTTCCCAAGTGCTGGTTTGACAGGTGAGTGAGCGGTCAATGTAGTTTTTCACACTGTTATTCAACATTATTTGACCTCTTTGTATTAGCCATACTAATTTTAAAAAAGAAGACAAATGTAAAAGCTATATTTCAACAGTCTTTTATTTCTAACATCCATCTCCCCTTTACATGACTTCTAGACAATTGAATAAGCATATGGGGAATAAGAGAAGAAAATAGGGAGGAACAAATATTGCATCCTTTCTCTTATATGTAGAATCTTGATTAAAATATTTTCTTTGAAAGCAGAAGGGAGGACATTTCTGGGGATCACAAGAAACCACTGGGAGCAGGGACAAGAGAGGCTCATGAGGAATGAGTATGGGCAAAGTACAATGCTATACAAACATATAATGAAATCTATTTTTGTATGCAAACTGAAATTTTTGATAAAACAAAGACGAATAAATACACTTGTTTTCCCCCCCTTCCGATTGGAAAACCTCAGTTATGTTTTTTTGTTTTATGAGATAGGGTTTTTCTGTGTAACTGTCCTGGCACTGGTTCTGTAGACCAGGCTGGCTTCCAATTCAGAGATCCACCTGCCTCTGCTTCCTGAGCGCTGGGATTAAAGGTATGTGTTGCCATACTGGATTCTCAGTTATTCCCGATTATCAAGGAGTTTACTTTCTTCAGTTTGCAGAGTCATGTTTATGTACATATTAAAAAGTATATGAAAATATGTATGTACATGGACAGAGCTAAAATGAAAAGATGGAGCTCTCCTGAGGTAAGAACACTAAAAAAACTGATTTAGGTATACTATTTAAACTACAAGATTTTGTGGTTTTATCAAATTCTTATACATTATATACTTAGCAGGGTAATTCCCGATGAACTTTATTTTCTTATATTCTGGAAACATTTTAAACTTATAGTCTGTGAATGTTTGAAAATGACGCATTTAGTTCACAGCTCACTTTCCTGTCTCTGTGGGTGCAAAATAAAACAATGGTTTCCAGAGACAGAAAACAACCTAAAAGAAACCATGTCTGACCACTGATTGCCCTTTAAATAACAGTAAACCTGTTTGTAATACGTCCATTATCAATTATAAGAATTACCTGATAAAGTATTTTGTCCAATACTGTCGTACATACTATTCCAATAGCATAAGATCCTAATTCTTCAATGTCATCCTATCTGGCCTCTAATGGTACATTCATGTTTTCCTTTTTCTTTAATTTTATCCACTTATTTATTGAGTGATTTATTTTGTGTGCGCACATGAGTGCCACCTTGTGACAGTTGATTTTCTCCTTTTACCAAGTGGGTCCTGTGGATCTAACTGGGCAAGAATAATAATGACTGTCCCAACTGAACCATCTCATTTGGCCTTCATTTTCCTTTAAAGATGTCTGATCAGCATTTCCCCAGAAGCTAAAGAGCTCTGCTAGCTAGAAAGCAAATGACACTGCTGTGACCGCCTGGAATAATAATTAAGGATAATGTAATTTTGTTTTAACGCTGGGGAGAAGGAAAGGGAAAGAGAGAACAAAGTATGTAGAGGAAGGAAATATTCTCCAATCTTCAATTAAAACAAATTCAAACAACACGGAAACTAGTGTGATAATATGTAAAATAAATAATACATCTGCAATTAAAATGATGAGAAGATATTACCAAGATCAATGTCCACTAAAAATTTTGATAGACTTCAAAAAAATTCAAACTTTTGTGCTTTACAATATTATCAATAAAAAATTAGAAGATGATCAATAAAGTGGGAAAATAATTGAAAACACGTTTATAGTCAGAAAAAAAAATATGCATTTTAAAATTCAGTAGGAGAGCAGACAACTCAACCAAAAGCTTTATCAAAGGTCCAAATAAAAATCTCGCTAAGGAAAATGTGTAAGTACTAGTAAGTACACAATATAGTTCAGTATTATCAAGCATTAGTATAATGCAAATTAAAGCCATAATCAAATATCACCTCACATTCATTAATTACAACCATAAAGGTAAAACAAATGCCAATTGTGGAAACGAGGTAGCGAAACAGCAATTGAAGTACATTGCTGGTTTGGAATGTAAAATGGTACAGCTACTTTGCACAGTTTGTAAAAGAGTGTGACAGGTTCTTAAAAAGTTAAATAGAAAAATCTAACAAATGAATGGCAAGTACACACCTAAGTACTCACCTAAGAGAAATGAAAACATGTATGTCTACAGACTCATACACACATGGTCAAAGCAGCATCATGAACAACAGAAAGAAACTGGCCTTCAACCAACCAGTAAATGATAGTTTGTGAACACTTATTTTTCATGGACATTCCAAGTACAACTGCTAGGTTTTAGATAATAAATATTTAATTTAATTATGCCAATGTATAACATACTCCCATCATTAATGTACAGTGATTTTTGCATCACATCAATGCTTGGCAATGCCATTCTTCCTAATTTTGTGGCCATGACAGTTTGTGGTATTTCACATTCACAGACTGTGAAGGATCTCATACTTCACTCTACTTAGTGACCTTGGATGATGAAGAAAGCAAACAAACAAACAAACAAACAAACAAACCAACCAACTTCAGGGTCAGAAATGAAAGTTTATCACTCAGGGAAAAAGAAGTAGCAGAAAACAAACATGTTTAAGTTCCCTGAATAACAACTTTCACAAGCCAACATGAAGAGGGCTAGGTGATATACACAAGTGGCTGCAATATGAGAGGCACTGTAACTAAATGAGGATCGCCACATTTAGAGGGACCTAAGAGAGGAAATTTTCTGTCGCTATATAAAAGCGAAGATGAGCCATTCCCTCATCATCACACTTGGTGATGGATGCTGATCATTTTCCAGAGGTCAGAACCAAAAGAGTAGGCAGGAAGTGAAGCAAGTGTTGAGAAGTCAGCACCAACATAATGAATCATTTCACTGTTGGTTTTGGAATAGAGTCTTGTGTTTGTGCCCATGCTGGTCTGGAACTTACTATGTAGCTGAGCATGGCCTTCAATTACTGACCCTTTGTCTCTACCTCCAGAATACTAGAACTATAGGTGGGTGTCACCACACCTGGCTGCATAACTAATAACATCCCTGGAAAGTGAGTCTAATGACAATAAATGTTTTATTATTCCACCTCACGAACTATATCTGTCAAGACATTAATCTGGAGAGAGGGAAAGGCACACACAATTTTTATTTTGTAGTGTGGACAATGTGCAGATGATACATTTTGAAAAAAATGTCAGGATGGCTATTTCTGTAAAAATCCAGGTTTTAATCATTAAATAGCAACATAGCTGTATTAAAAATATCCCTGACATCATTCCTGTGTAGTTTACTGAGGGGGAAAAAATGACTTAGTATTTCAGTTATTTATTCCCCTGTATCATTCTTTTATGACTGAGCCTGCCAGTGGTATTTAAATTGGGAAATGAAGGTATCTGATCTTCTATACTAAGACAGCAAAGGTTTTGTGAAAATACTGAACCGGGAGAAAGAAGCAGCTAGGTTTCTTTGCCTGCTCATTTGTTATACCCTCAAGCAATGGATGATGACTTCTGATATTCAAACTACCAGAATATGGTTCATCTAAATAATGGTTATTAAAACTCAAATTTTAAAAGCTAAAACCTCAAAATAAAATTCTTTTTTGTTACATTACTGGGAACCGAACCCAAGACCTCATGCATGCAATGTAAATGCTATACCACTCAGCTTTATCCCCAGCCCTTAAAATTTTTACATTGAGACTAACTAGTTTATATACTTTATTGGCCCTCTTTGTGATTTTGTTGTTTCTGAAAATCATGGGAGAACTAGTAAACCACTAGGTTCAGACATGTATGTTACTGAAACACAAATGGATAACCTGTCTTGTTTTATTCATTACATATTCAGCAAAATAGTGTTAAAAAACAAAAACAAAAACCAACTTACCTGCTACTGAATTTGGTCGAGGCATGAGATACAAAGGGATAGACTGTACTGATTGGGATAAAACTGTTTCCAGACTCCTCTCTTGGATCTTATTCAGACTGTATGTGGAGGCAGTCATGTTTTCATCTACTCGATACAGACAGGAGTCCATGCTGGATTTCTGAGACTGCCATGGTTTTAGGTTTCCCCCAGATCCCAATTCTTTACTGCTTTCCCCAACATACTTTGTGCGCTCCATGTTTTCTGAATAATTTGTCAACGTAGCTAAAAAAAAAAAAAAAAAAGCACAAAATAAATGTTTTAAAAAATAATCAAAGGAAAAAATGTTTATGATTAAAAATTCATTAGTAGATGAGAATATTACTAGCATCTTTCAAAGGTACTATGTTACCCATAGAAGTTTAGTTTAAATAACTGAAACCATTACACAATAATATCTTATGTATATTTAACACTTTATTTAAACAAAACAAGCAAATTCATGTATCAGTGCCAAGGGACTGAGAACAAGGCCTATCAATGCTAAAATTTTAGAATTACCAAAAAGCTATTTGCATATGTTTATGGACTGCCAGAGCACCAATAGTCCCTCCAAATTCAAATTCTCTTTTCCCCCATCTCTTTCTTTTCCTTCTTTATTTCCTGGCTCATGTTTACACACACACACACACACACACACACACACACACACACACACACACCAAAAAACAAAACATATGATTAAAATAAGCAGTAACTAAGCAGAAATTAATACTGTAGAAACAACCTGATCAAATAAGAAAGTGACACAGGCCTTTATTATGCCAATTCTTCTCAGTTCTAATTCTTTGCATATCACTTGTAAGTGGCTTGCTAAAGAAAAATGATTTTAATTAAACCTAGATCTGAAAAGTCTTCTAGAATTTTATCTAGTCTTACTAATAATTGTACAGAAATGAAAAGATGAACAGCAGTAAAGTCTGAATTATTGAATTTTTAGTAATAACTATAAAAGAATAAAATATATAATCCCAGGAGAGTTTTAGACTTAGTTCATGTTCTCGTCCTATACTTTGAATGTGTCTATTGAGAAAGAAAAGAAAGAAACTGAGGGGGTAATTTCCATAATCCTATTTAATGAAGTTTCTTTCTGTAAATTTAAGTGGAGTTCTGGATTTTATAGTACAAAAGAAGATAAATTAAAAAATAAAATCTAATCTTTAAGAAAAAAAGATCAAGATATATTTTTTTTTCCACCACACAAAGGAAAAGGATCTGGAAAAAGAAACTTAACTAGAAAAATTGTGTTCCTGTCCCTTAGCCAGTCTCTCTTTTTTGTAAACAAGGATAAACCAAGGTAAGTGGAAACCAAGGGTGAAGGAGGTGGTGGCAACTTAGAAAAAGAGCCAGCTGTGGAACCCAGAAAGTTTTAAAAGAAGAACATGGAGAACAAATTAGGGACTGAAAATAACTCAGGGGCCCAAGAGGTTAGGAAATAACACCGGTAGAACTCAGATATGTACTAAGTAATGTTCATTTCTTACTAGATAAACTTTAATAATAGCAGTAATAACAGTAAATTTCCAATTAATATTTTGTAACTTGTATTTTTTTGGGAGTAGCATTACCTCAGCATATGTTCTACCACCAAATTATACCCCAGCCCTACTTAAAACTTTTAAACTGTGTAAATGTACATTCCATTTGGTCATCAATACAACACTCTAAGCAGGACTGGTGTTTCTATCCTGACTGCACATATGAAGAAGTAATGCTAGGTAAAATTAGGCATCTTGCCCAGGTTACTAGAAAGCAAGGGCCTTTCAGGTAACTATTTGGCATCTCAACCACTTACTAACATTGTAGCAATTATTTTGTTGATAATGCCTTGCTTCCTGCACCAGATTGTATGTTTCTAGAGGGTAGCTACTGTACTTTCAGCGTTTTATTTTTGTATTTAAATTTAAAAATTTTGCACCAAGTAGCTGGAAAGATGACTCAGTAGTTAAGAACACTGCCTGCCCTTTCAGAGAATCTAGGTTCCAGCACCTAGATTTATAGTATATGGTAGCTTATTATGTCCAGAACTCCAGTCACAGGAGACCTGACACCCTCTCTTCTAGCCTCCATGGGTACCAGGCACATACATGAAATACAGACATACATGAAGGTGAAATATCAATACACACAAAAATAAATCTTATAAAAACAACAACAACCGAACAACTTAGTTATCAACTCTATAATTCACTTGAGAAAAGGAGAAAACAAGTGGGAGGACACAGACTAATGCCCTACTACCATTTTTCCAAATCACAGAGAAACAGGAGCAGTGAACTCTATTTCTGGCTGTGCTGCTCTGGCAGTTTTGGAGGATGCTGAAAATGTTAACAAGATGCAGAAAATAAATGTGCTCATTCCCCACTGCAATTTTTATAGTACTTGTACTAAAAAATATTTCTACCTAGGGTATAAATATATATGCTACCTGGGCAAACATTTAAGTAAAGAAATGATTTACTTTGAAAAAAAGAAGTATATGATGACATATTTTAGAGATACATAAGTGAAGTTCTAAAGTATAGAACTTATGTTTGCATGTCAGTACTGGTATAATGTTTACACAGTTCCTAATATTATATTATATTCAGGTATTTTAAGTCTTGGTAATGGCTTTTTATTTTTGTTAGAGAAACAAGTAGAAGAAACCAATTAGACTTCCTTTTTAAGGCTATTGCCAAAAACAAACAAACAAACAAACAAACAAACAAAAAACCCTTTGAACTTTCAGCTTTTGAGAAGGCAACCTTCTCAATAATATTCCAGGATTTCAACATGTCATTTATTGACATGAATCTTTCCCAGTTCTCAGATACTCTAGATAACAATTTCACTAATTTAGACTAGTTAGCAAATGTGGTGGTTTAAAAGAAAATCACCCTGAAAAGAAGTAACACTATTAGGAGGTGTGGTCTTGTTGGAGGAAGTATGTCACTGTGGGGGCGGGCTTTGAGGTCTCTTTTGCTGAAGCTTCCTTCATTGTGACTGTCAGCTAACTTCCTGTTGTCTTTGAGTCAAAATGAAGGACTTTCAACTCTGGCACTACAGCTGCCTACACACCATGATGTTCCCTGCTATGATAATAATGGACTGAACTTCTGAAACTGTGAGCCCCTTCAATTAAATGTTTTTATTTATAAGAGTTGCCATGGTCATGATGTCTCTTCATTGCAATAAAAACATAAGACAGAAGTTGGTACCAGGACCGGGTTATTTCTGTCATAGGCCTGACCATGCTTCTGTTTGAAGTAATTTGGACTTTCCTTAAAGGGTCATTCTAGCAGGAACATGCTAGGCAATGGTGCTGATAATGATTTGAAATGTTGGGAGCTGGCTTGAGAGGTTTTAGAGAAGAATTTTAATATGTTGCCTAGAAATCATTCTTGTGATATTTTGGTGAAGAGTGGCTGCCTTTTGCCCTAGTCTGAAGAGTCTGCCCGAGGCTAAAGTGAAGAATTTTGAATTAAGTCTGTTGACAGAAGAAATCTCAAAAGAGCCTTGTATAGACTTTGTTGTGAGGTATTAGTGGCAACTCTAATACTTGACTTATTTATCTGCTGGTGGACATACAGGCTGGTTCTATCCTGGTTATTGAAAATAGTGCTATAACATAACAAGGATGTATAAGTATTTCTATGGCATGATGACAGACTCTTTTGGGAATCTAGGAACACTGTAACTCTATCAGATGGTAGCTGTATTTTTAGTTTTTGAGGATATTCCATAATGATTTCTATAGAGCTTACTTGTATTTTTAAAATTAAACACAGAAGTATGGCTAAGTTGGTTTTACTGGCTCAGAATCAATATACACAGAAAGAATTAAACAACACATGAAATATCAAAAAATTTCTTTGAATAGCTATCACCACTTAAAATTTCAAACATTTTTGTTTATTGATGCTGCTTGAATATTTGGGAAACTTTTAAATAATTCTAACTACCTACCTATCTGATGAGTTGTTATTGCCTAAGTAGGTAGCATGTGTCAAGATTTGGTGATGCAAAGGACAAATCACAAATACTTAACCTCAGAAAGGCAATTCTGCAGCAAAGAGACCATATATGGAAAGAAAAATCACAAAATAAAATGGTATTTACAGCAACATGCCAATATGTGCAATATTTGACTAGTCTATGGTGGAAACTGAAGTAATTTGGAGTTATCATATTGAGTGAAGCAACAGAGAATGCAATGACCTTAAATACCGCCACTAACAGTTGCACAAAGTTCAATGCTTTCATGATAACAGGCCAGATAGATTGGCATTTTATAAATTAAACATCTGTATGTGCGACATTTCTAAAAGTTAAGTTAGAAAGGAAACATTACCCTCTCCCAAGGAAAAATTTACATAGTCCTTTCCACTATTCCTAATACATCATTAAGCCTACTTTTTCTATACTTAGTTATTTGTCAGTAAAACAAACAATAGTGGGGAAAAGTTCCAAAAGAGTAAGACTGTCTCCATTTTCTTTCTTTGATGTAGAATAAAGTACCATCTCAGAATAAAAACTGCTCACATAGCATGTCTGTGTACATTACTGTTTGTGGAAGGGAGGCATGGAGATGCAAGAATTGCACAGTCTTACAAACAGGTTTGTTATGAATAAAATTACCTCTGTACTTTGAGACAGATCCACTGAGATCTAATTTACATACCATAAAATACACCCACTATAATATAAAATAAATGGTGAGTAAATTTATAGACTGATACAATTATCATCATAATTCAGTTTTAGAACATTTCTTCTAACCTACACAATTCTTTTGTGCCCACCTATAGTTAATCACTCTTTATCTAGTCTTAGCAAACTATTAATTTACTTTGATCTCTATAAATTCACCTTTTCTAGAATTTCCTATAACTAGGACCAAACATTATATCATTTCTGTGTCTAGCTTCTTTTACTTAGCTCATTTTTGAGGTCAATTTATTAGCAGCATATTTAGTTTTCTTGCTAAATAACATTCCATGGTACAGAGATATCATATTTTGTATAGTAATTTAACCTTGATGTATATTTGGGTTATTTTTGCTATTATGAATAATGTTGTTTGTTATTAACATAACCTTTTCATTTGAGTTTACTTCATGTTTATTTATATTTATTCAGACTTCATGTTTATTCAATCCCCATGTAGTATTGAGGCTTGAACCTAGGGTCTCAAACGTGCTAGACAATTTTGCTATCATTAAGTTAAAAATGTTTGAGTTCACTCTGTTGCAAAAGCAGGCTTCTCAACTACAGCCTCCTGAGTAGCTGGAATTACAGGTTTGCACCATTAGTCTGGTTGTGGGTTCTTTCTTCCTTTTCTTTGTGTGTGTGTGTGTTTTTAATCTATTGTTCGAGAATTTAGTAGAGGTACTGAACATGCTTTGCTCAAATCCATTCCTGGGTTTCTTCAAATCTTCCCATACTCTGCTACTCTACCATCCCACCACACATAATCTTTTTTTTTTTTTTTAAACCGAGTCCGCTTAGGGCTGCTAGTATATGCACAGTATGGGTGTAGGACTACTCATCAGCACATGTGCAACCTACCAGGGGCTTCGTCCTTGAAAAAAACCTCACTTTTCCTCCCCTATAACTATCAACTGTGAATAGCTTCAAAGCTATGGGTTTGACTCTGTGAACCCCTCCCTGATGCACGCTGAAAAAATTGGATGGCTTGACCTTGTTACTTTTTGGGTCAGAGTTTCACTCTGTAGCTTAAGCTGGCCTTGAACTCATTATATAGCCCATAGTGGCCTCAAAGTCATGGAAATCCTCCTGCCCCAGCTTCCCAAATGATAGAATTACAGTCATGTGCTATGTCTCTGATCTGAGTTGATTCGTAAGAGTAAAATTGCTAGGGATGAGCATTGTGGGGCATACCTGTAATTCCAGTGTGAGGCAGAAGCAGGAAGATCATGAGTTCAAGTTCTTTCTTGGCTACATAACAAGTCCTACACTTGCCTTATCCACCCCCCCAAGAAAAAGAAAAAAAAAAAAAGAATAATTTTGTAAAAAACAGCCAAATTAGCTCTCTAGGTAACAATATCACTTTTACATTCCTATGAGTAATGTATGGTGCTATCTTGTCACATCTGGATTTTTTTCCCCCTTAAACTGCCATTTTTTAGCTCTGGAGTATGTGATTAATTTGTACTTCCTAGTAATCAGTAGGGATAATGATAATAAGTATTTTCCATGGGATTATTAAGTTATTTACCTATTGCTTTTATGGTGAAACAGCTATTCAAATCTTGTATAATTTAAAATTGGGTTTGCATATTTCATTTTGTACAATATTAGATTATATTGATTTATTACTCTCCTCTATGACTAATTTTTCACATCCATCCATCCATCCATCCATCCATCCATCCATCCATCCATCCATCCAGTGTGTGTATGTTTATGGCACTGTGCATGTCATGGCATAAGTGTGGAGGTCAGAGGAAATGTTACAGAGTTCTTTCCTTACATCATGTGGATCCCAGGCTGTCAGGCTTGGCAGAAAGTTCCTTCCATTACCTATTGATCCATATTGCTAGCCCATAACTAAAATTTAATGACAGGTAAAAATTTTGAGTCATGTTCCTGAAAGCAATTTTAGAGTTATAGAATTTACTGTAATAGTTAGAACTGTAAGTTTTGAAGTCATACAGACCTGTCAGCCTTGGCTTTGCCTTTTATATCTAATGCTGGGTCACACATCTAACCTGTATGAACTAATGTCAACTTGACACAAGCTATAGTCATCTGAGAGGAGGAAACCTCAACTGAGAAAATGCCTTCATAAGATCAGGCTGTAGGTAAACCTGTAGAGCATTTCTTTAGTAAGTAATTGATGTGGGAAGGCCAAGGCAATTGTAGACAGGACTACCGGTGGTTGGTGGTCCTGGATTCTATAAGGAAGCATGATGAGCAAGCCAAGAGAAGCAATTTAGTAAGCAGCCATCCTGGGTGGTCTCTGCATCAGCTCCTGCTCCAGGGTCCTGCTCACTTTGAGGTTCTTCCTTGGCTTCCCTCAGTGAACAGTGACTCTGGATACCTAAGCCAAGTAAACCCTTTCCTCTCCAAGTTGTTTTTAGTCATGATGTTCAATCACAGCAACAGTAACCCTAACTAAGACATCCTGGGAGCAATTACTTTTTAATCTCAGTTTCCTAAGACTAAGAAGAAATCTATTTTTATGGTAGTAGAGTATACATAGTTATTGTACAGCCAGACTGAACCACTCTATGCTTATCTTCACAGATGCTTGGAAACCTGGTACTGGCTACTGACCAAAACAAAGGGAAGTGGGATAAGTAATGTGCTGTTTAAAGTTTGAAACTTTTTTTTTTTTTTTTTGAGCCTGGGTTTCTCTGTTGCTTTGGAGCCTGTTCTGGAACTCATTTTGTAGATCAGGCTGGCCTCGAATTCACAGAGATCCACCTGCCTCTGCCTCCAGAGTAGTGCTGGGATTAAAGGCATATGCCAACACCTCCTGGCTTGTATATTTCACACATACACAAACACACATACCACAGTAACATATACTTTGACAGGCAACATTAAAATCTAAGAAGTTATATAAATAGAATACCTACAATGAGAAGGGATTGAGGGTAAAGGGAAAGTAACAAACTGAGAAAAGCTTTACACAGACTAATCTGCATATACTAAGGAACATTACTAATTAAACTCTGTACTGTACTTGCAACCCAGGAAGATAAAACAAATAATTTTGTCTAAGGATAAATGAGAATTTACATGTACAGTGATGAGGGGAATACTCTCTAGCCTTAAATTATGGAAATAATCATTCTCCATTTATTTTTTATCCCTAAGTGCTTACTCATGGTTGGTTAACAGCCAAAATTTCTGGAGTCTAGAGAGAAATCTAGCGGTTAACTCCATGGCTCATTGGGTAAAAGACATTTGCCATACAAGCTCAGCACCCTGAGTGCAATCCCTGGAACCCATGTCAAGGTGGAAGTAGAAAACTGATCCCACATGTGTGCCATGGCATCATGTTCTGTCCTTAGTCATTAGTATATAAGCACATGTGTGCACACAGAAACACCAAATAACTAAAACATTACAGGGACTTTTTATTTTTCTTTATTTCCCCCCATGCCCTGAAATAGGGTCTTGTTGTGTAGCCCTTGCTTGCCTAGACCTTCAGTCTTTCTGCCTCACCCTCCTGAATACTGGACTTTTTAGATGTGTAATGCTTGTTCATTTCTTTTCCTGTAAAAGTTTATTATCATTGATTTGACAAAAATATTTAAAAATGCTTTGCTTATATAAAAGTATTTTGTTTTCTATGCTGTCAATAGAAAATTTTCTTTTAACTTGTATTTAATGTTCTTAATTACAGTTTTCATTTGCATATATCTGTAGAACCCCATGTTCCTAAAGCATACTATGAAGAACCAATCGTACTGTAATCACCTTCTGTATTCTGTAGGAGCTTGTCATCTGGCTGTAACAGACGCATTCCCAACTCAGTAATGACAGACAAAAGGAATGTTCACTCTTGCTCAAAGGAATCAGTCCTGAAGCAATTACTCTAGCTCTTGATTTAATCATATTTTTGAAGGAATCTTTATTTTTCTTTTTTCCTCACACACTCAAATCTTGACTATATTCCAAGAAGATATGGAGATTTAAATCTTTTCCTAAAATAGGAATGTGCTGTAACACGACACAGGAACACATCATGTATTGCAAATGTCTTCTTGAATATTGCAAAATCCAGCTCTGGTTACATTTTTGTGAATTCTTCCTTTGTCAATGACTGTTTTCTAAGCTTCTGTACTTTCTCCCTTGAAGCATCAGAATCAGGTCTTTATAGTGCTGGCAGGATGATGCAACTTGCAGTCTATACACTGTCAGTGAAGGAATCATGAAACCACATTGCTCAGTGGAAAATTCACTTTAGCAATTTGGCAATGACCTCTCAGTATGATCGGTGACTTTTAGTTAAATTCTTTTGAGATCAGAAGTGTGAAGATTCACATTTATTGTTTTAAGTCTGGGGTCTTGCAGGGGCTGTTGTCCAGACTTTCCTGCACATGGATGCTCTAAGGCAACTCCCAGTCTTACTGTCTATATTTTAGACTTCCTCCTTATTTTATGTAATGTTGGCTCTAGACTATGACATTTTCATTGTCTGGTTGTCAGGTAGAAAAGAAATACACAGAAAACCCACTTACATTTAGGAACAAAGCCCAACTTCCTTAAGTAGGCAGTTTCTCTTCTCAAAGTATAAACAAAGCTTTATACTTCAGTTCTTATTGGAAGAACGTATCTCAAACTATTTGTTAAAATATACTTAATAGTGCAATAATGACACTAAGATGTTGCAAATGGGTCCTCAAACAGAGATCATGTTGTGCAGGAAAGCAAGGACTTAAGATCATGCAGGTCTCACTGTTTAAACATCCAGGCAGCATGGTCCATCCTCTAAACGAGCAAATTGGGATTCATCTCCTGATCCTCACTGATGTGTACAATTCCAGCACATTGAGATGTTCTGAATGTCAGTGTTCTCAGGGTATTTGCAGGGATGGTTATGTGCTAACAGGTAGAGGGTCCACATTCATTGTCCATGTGGCTACTAGGTCTCATGGTTCTCAGCTTTTCTCCCTGTCTAGGATCCCTTTTAACTAGAGAGGAGTGTCAGCAAAATGTCGCAGATGACAAAGGCAAAGATCCGGAAACACAACAAACAGGACTCAATAAAATGATGAGTTTGGGACTAGGCCAAATATATATATATATTTGGCCTAATATATATATATATATATATATATATATATATATATATATATATTTACACACACACACTTATTGTGTGTGTGTGTGTGTCTTTAATCACAGCACTTGGGATAGAGAGGCAGATGGATCTCTGTGAGTTCAAGGCCACCCTGGGCTACATGAGGTGAATTAGTCTAAAAGAGTAACAGAACTCATGCCTTTATTTCCAGCACTAGAGAAGTATACAAGGAAGAAGCAAAGGGTCTCTCTCAGGGGAGATATAGTTTCCAGTCACAGTGAGGATAGGATCTCCATTTCAGCTTTGGTAGAGGTAAGAGCTACTGGCTGGCTGCTTTGCTTCTCTGATCTTCAGCTTGAAACCTAATATCTGTCTCTGAGTTCTTATTATTTGTGTTACAGATCAGCACTGGATTATATATGTGCACTGTTACATCTGATTAAAAACAAACAAACAAAAACTAGCCAACATGGGAGTTGGAGTCTTGAATGAAGATCCTCACATTTACAGCTCTACTTTTCACATCTTCTCAGCCCTGCCTTTTGTGTGTGAGTGTGGAGATAAGTCTCTTACTGGCCTGGAAATTACCAAGCAGGCTAGGCTAGCCAGCTAAGGAAAGCCCAGGGATCACCATCTCTGCTTTCCCAGCATTGGCATTACTTGTATGCGCCATCAAGCCTGTTTGTTTTTGTTTTTAAAATGTGAGTTCTGAGTATCAAACTGTTGTCCTCACAAGCATTCTACTGACTGAGCCATCTCTTCAGTCCTATTGAACTTACTGAGACTTTTACTCGAAATACTCTCATTTGTTGGTTTTCTTCCTCCCCTTTAGAATCTTTTTGCTGTTTTTCCACTTAGTTACTGAGTTTGTTGTCCTGGTCTTCTATGGACTTTTACTTCACTCATTTCTTTTAATCTTCTTTGAGGTTACTGATTATTTTTAGAATGACATTTGTGCATTCTTTGGCATTTCAACCATCAAATATCTTCATATTAGGTTTCTGAAAAGTTGTGAACTTTAGGAGTGAATCTGCCTTGTCTTTTCAGATTTCTTGTGTTTCTGTTGACACCTGTGCACTAATTTGCATGGGTATTCTTCTGATCTTATATGGGTCTTCTTAGTGAGCATCTTTTGTTTGAGGCACCCAAACCACTCAAGAGGGCAAAACAGGCTGCTCCAATGGCAGCACCACCCAAACAAACACAGAGGGAAACAATGTAAACAATCAATTAAAGACAACTATTGCACAATGAGTGACCATGGAAAGTGGCAAGAAATAATGGAGCATAAATTATGCTTTAAAAATTAATAAAATAAAGGAGGGGAAAGAGAAAAAAAGAAGTTAAAGAAAAGGAATGTTGTAGAATATTATGATAACATGCATTACTTTTGTTTATGCTCTGGAACATTTGTTTAATGATGCAAAGATGTGTTTGATTAAATAAAAGTCAACTGGAGGTCAGGAGGCTGTGATAGCAATGAGCTGACAGGAAGTGTTAAGGAGGAGCCAGGTGGAGAAGGGTTTTTAAGGAGGGGTGAGGAGCTTCTGGAAATACTTGCTGTTCAGCTCTCTGAAGGGCAGAATCCCACCTGAACCTCTGAATCTACAGTTCTTTGAAGGGTCAGAGATTTAGGTAAATTCTCTTGTAGGTATGGAAGAATTGGTGTCTGACGGAACAGAATTCCCTCAGGTTGTGGCTCATGCGGTCTAGCCACTGCTAATAGTATCTGAGTTTCAGTTGCTGATTCGGATAGCCTTGGCACAAAAGGCTGAAATGACTTACAAAGAGAAGAGTTGGTCCCCAACATGGGGTGCCATTTTGTTGTGTGATTTTTAGTAGTTACTCTCTTGGCTTTTTGAGGGACTCACCACTAAGCTCCCAAATAAATCACTCACAGAGGCCTAATTAGCTTGTTTCTTGCTAGCTTTTCTTAAATCATTTCAACTACCTTTTGCCTCTGGGCTTTTATCTCTCCTGTAAATCTTACTTTCACTCTTACTCCATGGCTGGTGGGGTGGCTGGCCCCTAATGTCCTCTCCCCTTGTTCCCTCCTTGTTCCTTTCTTCCTCATTTCTTTCTATTTATGTGCTCTGCCTGCCAGCCCCGCTTATTCTTGTTCCTGCCTCGATATTGGCCATTCAGTTCTTAGACCATCAGGTGTTTTAGACAGGCAAAGAATCACAGCTTCACAGAGTTGGAGAAATAAAGAAATATATATATATATATATATATATATAAAGTTATAGAAAAGAGGAATAAGAACTCAAAAGATTCCAAAATATAAAGTAAAAGTAGTATTTAAATATGGCAATAAGAAAACCAGGGGGAAAGAGGCAAAGAATTGGAAGGGCTTCTATTGCTCTACTGTTAGAATTCTCTGGATATGAGCTGGGTTACAGCTGTAGTCTATTAAGAGTGCCTCTCTGTTCCCACTGCTTGTCCAGTGTAGGGGGTTGAGGGCCAGAATGTCAAGGACATCTTATCGGTGTGAGCACTATGTTCACTCTAGAAGATTTCTTTCTTTGGATACTGGGAGTTGATTCTAGACAAAAATCCAGTTTAAGCCGACTTTGGGTCTGAGACCCAAAAGTGGAAGATGTCAAAGCCATGAGGTGGGCTGGAGAGGGTGGAAGACAAACGAAGCACTGAGTTGTGCTCTGGAGAGGAAAGGGTAAAGCATTTACTCTCCCTCCTATAGATTCACACTTTTGGGCTGTGTTCAGCAGTAAACCACCTTGTAGGTGGGGACTTGGAGTGATCACTGGACCTAGGCTCAGAGCTCCACGTCTCCATAATAACCCGCAGCATTTGTTTTTGTTTTTGTTTTGTTTTTTCCTTGTCATAAGAACACATTGGTCTAAGGTCCCAGATTCATAAGCAACAGAACAACTTATTCTACTTTGTTAAGGGCAGAAGTCAGGGTGTCCTATTGGTAAGAAAAACCAGGTCATCAAAGAACCAATGCACTCATGAAACAAAGAGATCCCAGGACAACACAAATTGCAGATCTTTAGCCATTCAATCTTAATCTCCTTTCTTTGTTTTCACAAAATTCTACTACACCAGTGAAGAATGAACTTTTCTGGACAATTACTGTGACAGCAGAGATGTAAGAATGGGAGTTCACAGAAACCAGTGTATAGAACATTCTATATCTTGTCAAGTAAGGCCTGAAAAAAAGTGATTAAATAGAAATGATTGTTTCTCATTCTGTTGACCTTTATCCATTCACCATTTTAAAAAGGACAATGTTACGAGTATGTTTTTTTCACTGGCCTGGTCCCAGAGCTGCACCAGCCCCAAATAACACACAGAGACACTGTATTAGATATAAAGCTGTTGGCCAGTTACTAGTTACTTATTAGGTAGCTATCTTAAATATTAACCCATTTCTAATAATCTAAGTATTTCCACATGGTCTTATCTTACCGGAGAGAGGGCCTGGAGTTTTACCCTGTTGGTCCTACATCTTTAATCTCCTCCCTACTTCTTCCTCTGTCCACCTAGTCTCCTAATCCCGCCTATCTTGCTTTCCTATTGAGCAACAGTGTTTTATTCATTAACCAATAAGAGAAACACATTTACAGAATGACATCTTCCATCATCTCCCCTTTTCTGTCTAAAATAAAAAGAAGGGTTTTAACTCTAACATAGTGAAATATATAACAAAATAGTTATCAAATAAGAACCACAGTTAACAATATTTTACAGGGCAAGTTTACATATGTATGTATACATATACATATACATCCCCAAATATACCTCTGAAAATCTTAAGCTTGCATTTAAAAGGAATGAAAAGATAACAAACTGATTATTATAAAAAGAAACTCACCAATGATGCCACTGTCCCTGCTTTCCAGGGTGGAGGTGGGGCTGGTGACGGCCCCATAGCTGCAGTCCTTGGCAGCTGTGTTTGCACTGACTGGTGGGAGCGTAGAGCAGGGGCTGCTGGCTGGTGGAGAGGCGGTGCTGCTAGTGAGAGTGGAGCAGGGACTTATCCGCTGTGTCATTGCTGAGGTCTGAAAAGTCGTCAGTACAAGGTCAGATCAACTAATCAGCTGTTAAAATGTATCTCAAGGCCAAATAATAACGGTAAAAAAAACAATCAACAAATATCCATGTAGCCTTTACAGCTGACACACTGACTTTATTTTTGCTTTCCAGGATAAGATCCCATGGTCTACAATTAAGATAAAACTTGACCACTTCATATGAACAGAGGCTTGTGGCTAGTTGTGGCTAGTTTTTCTGCTTTAGGAATTACCAGTGGCATTTCTGTTCACTAGCAGAAATGGCTTTTTAAGCACAAAGTGCTATTTCCAATCAACAAAAATTTCCAGAAGGCTTGGAACCTTGTCTGGTTAAAAACCTTCTTTGGCTAGATAAAGGGAAACTCTGCAGCTGAGGAAAATTTAAAAATTTCTTAATGACTTTTTGATACACAGGGCAAAATACCTTATTGTATAAGCTTCTCTAGTAACACAGAGTAAATGATGTTTATTTAACTAAAAAAAAAATCATTCCTTGTAATAAGAGATTAATGTGTGAAGAAACGTCTACATCTTGAATAACGCTTATGCCTGAGATGACCATCTCCCTAGGTCTCCGGAGGGTGATGACTCTGAACTACTGATTCACTTGCCTCCACCTCCCAGGTTCTCCTATTGCATGAGTGCACCATTATGCCCAGTTCTCCTTGGTAAGATTTTA
This sequence comes from Phodopus roborovskii, assembly GCF_943737965.1. NCBI lineage: Eukaryota > Metazoa > Chordata > Mammalia > Rodentia > Cricetidae > Phodopus > Phodopus roborovskii. The sequence continues at coordinate 20,613,314 of NW_026125052.1, read as the reverse complement.
ATATGAAGGAACTAAAAATTACCAAAATGCTGATAGCAATATATCCTGGTTTGTCCAACTAATGAGAGATCCAATTTTTTTCTTCAGCTCTTTCTACCTTGCCAAAATTACTGATGTAGTGAATAAAAGTCCTTTTTTGTCAAGCAGTAATTTTATCCTAGTTATATACGTCATAAGTGATCAAAGGTGAAATTACTTGAAGAAGCACTAATGATAAATTTTCCCATGTTTAAATATTAAATTTAAAAGAAGCCTTTCAACTTTGTACATACAGTCTCCATCAAGTCTCTTTGCTGAAACCAAGAATCTACATTTACTAACTAGAGAATGTGTTGATTAATAGCTGCATGAATATTACCAATCTTCAACTAATTTAATAAGGATTTGTGGATGCAATCCCCTCTGTTTAATTATCTATGTTCAATCTGTGTTAGATTTTAGTTTCTGTACTATACCTTGTCATAAAAGATACATTTGACTTAAACAAAAATAACAGTTTCATTACACTACAACCAAATAAATCCTTTCAATCATATCAGTGATATTAGGAACTGATCAATGAGGTAAATTTCTTCTATTATATAGTATTTCTCCAGAGAAAAGAGGAGTTTCAATTTCTTTGTAACTTTTGTCCTTTTAAAACATCACTATCGGTCATTAGAGCAATGGCTTTTAATTGGGAGTGCAGCAAAATGACTTATAGGCCATTAAAAAAAAAAAAAACAAAAAACAAAACAAAAAAAAAAACAAAACCCACCCCCCCCCAAAAAAAGCTCCAACAAAACTAACATATACTGTGCCCTTTAGCACCTCAACTTAAAAATTCAACACATTTTTTTTTTGAAGGCCAGATGTTCATTTCCCTTACATGTAGGATGGCTCACAAACACAACACAAAGGCTTCAGCACTGTGGGAGAGAGGGTCATCTCTGGCCTCCCTGGCAAGAGGATCTTGAGAAGGGAAGGAAGGAAGGAAGGAAGGAAGGAAGGAAAGAAGGAAGGAAGGAAGGAAGGAAGGAAGGAAGGAAGGAAGGAAGGTGATTTCACTCTCCTGCTCTTGCTGGGGCTTGAGGGACAGAGTATGTTAAACTCCTTCCACCTCTCACCCAGGAAGCCACCTTGGTGACACATGCCATTCTAACCATTGTAGAAAATGGTAAAGGGACTAGCCTACTCCCAACCATTATAGAAAGGTCAATACACAATTTTACCCTTCGTGCATTAGCTCATATAGCTTATGGACCAATGGAATGAACTGCACTCCATATTTTATGTTGTATATATCTACATTTGTCATACACTAAAAAAAAGTTTTACTTTGGTATGAATCCATTGTTAACAACCAATTTTTGTTTGTACACAAGATTCTCATTCTGATCTTTGTCAATAGGCAGTATATCACATATATAACATAGTCCATGTGAAGGTGAACCCCAAACATGATTTTTATGTTATTTTCTACAAAGTAAAGCAAGTGTCATAGAACATGCTTTAATAGCCTTAAATATAAAAGCAAAAGTCATAAATTGTTTAGAAACTCAAAAACTGTTCAAGGTGTAAGAATTAAAAGATGGCCTTACATTTATATATGAAGACTAGTGACAAGATACAGATATTATTTTCCTTGCTGCAGGCCAAATGAATATCTAATTAAGTTACTCCAATTCTACAAGCTTTTAGCAGTTTTCCAATCTGTCCTCAACATTCTCCAGAGGGAGCAAATGAAGTTTACAATCTGGACCACAAATACAGGCAAGTGGCCGGTGAGATGGCACAGTGGAAACATTTTGGTGCAGGCCGGATGCCTTCAGTCTGGTCCCTGGAACTCAGGTGATGGAAAGAGAGAATTGGCTCCATATAAGTTGTCCTCTGACTTCTCTACACATTCATGCCTATACATGTGCTACTCCACACATGTACTTTTTATACATACACACATCATGCACACACATACATTTTTACAATCATAATACTTTAAAAATGCAGGCAAACTGAAGGTGAAACTTAACATTCATCCTAGCACCTTAGGGACTGGTGAAAGAAGAATGAAATGAGTTAATTATCACTTTCAGTAATTGTTCTTTTACAGAAAATGATCTATTTCAACCTGCCCATTAGATTCTGTCACCATATTACTAACCTGGGACACCTGTACTATAAAGTCTTCCTGAATGTAGTAGTCCAAGATGTATTTAGCTCAGAAGGAAGTTACCAAAGATCATGACCTCCTAGTTCTTAATAATCTGCCTAGACTACAAGTTCTGGTGGACAACAGAGAAACTCCTGTGTTCCAAAACAGTTAAAAATATTATTTTTCAAGAAGCTATAATTGTCGTTATTGTTTACATTTATGTAATGCTTAACAGGTTTGTTTTGTTTGTTTTTGTTTTTTTGAGACAGGGTTTCTATGTAGCTTTGGAGGCTGTCCTGGAATTCACTCTGTAGACCAGGCTGGCCTTAAACTCACAGAGATCCGCCTGCCTCTGCCTCCAGAGTGCTGGGATTAAAGGTTACCACTACCTGGTAAGTTTTTAAATATTATTGTATATTTTCACTTATTTCTTACCCGCAGGCAAAACACCCATACAGACTTAATAAGAAGAAAAGAAAGAAATGTGGAGGTGGGGCCAGGGAGATGGCTCAGCAAGTAAAAACTCTTGCTGCCAAGCCTGATGGACCTGAGTTTGACTCCTGGGACCCACATGGTGAAAGGAGAGAATTGACTCCCACAAGTTGTCCTCTGAACTCTACAGATGTGCCACGGCACACTCCTGCCATAATACACAAATACATAATAATGAAATGAAATTACCAAAACTATGAAGGTAATGAAATAAAATCCTCTGAACCATAGTCTTACGCATTTTACATACTAATTATACTGTATATTTTTCTTTATATGGCACTTTCAGCTTATGAAGTATTATTGTTGCAATAATCCTGTTACCTTGTTGTCCTTCTTCTCTTTTTTGGTGGGAGGCTAAAAATTAATCCAGACCCTTTTGTTTGCTGGGCAAGCACTCTACCACTAGCTATTCCCAGCCTTAGGTTTTAGAGTTTTATTTGAAGATATGGTCTTACAAATATATTTAAAAGTAAGGCACAGTCAACATGCTTGTGACTTGATTTGAAGTCACAGTGACATGAAGAGTCTCAAAAGCATCTTTGAAGAAAAAAATGAAGTAGTTGGCTACAAGGAGGAGGGTATCATGACAGTGTTCATTAGGACAGTCACATGAGGTATTTGAGTTACCTCAGTGATAAAGCACTTGCCTAGCAAGCACAAGGTTCTAGGTTTGGTTCTCAGGACTGGGGTAGGTCAAGACATCTCTCCAGACTTGAATAAAATATTTTACTACAAGGCACTGAACTAGTTCGGTTTCTATTACTCAGATAAAGACTAAAGGTAACTTGAGAAAGACATTTATTTCAGAGTAGGAACCTGAAGGAAGGAACTCAAACAGATGCCATGGAGGAGTGCTGCTTACTGGTTTGTTCCTGCTAGCTTGCTCAGGTTGTTTCCTTATACAATCTCAGCCCACTAGCTCGAGGGTGGTACTATACACAGTAAGCTGGGCTCTCACATCACATCAGCCATTCATCAAGGAAATGCCCTATAGGCAATCTGACAAAGGCATTTCTCACTGAGATACCTCTTCCCAGGTAACTCTAACTTGTGTCAAGTTGGCAGAAAACATACTAAGACATTACCCAAAGGAAAGTTAACTGTAAAACATTTTAAAGATTTCTAAGATGGATACTCAGACCATTAGTTTCTCAGGTTTTAAACTTTTCTAATAAATGCATTCAAAACTAGTCTTTATTTATTTTTTCAGTAAACCCAGAGCTATATCGTATATGTTATACTCAGTTTTCGCATTGCAACAGTTTAAAATCTTTTCTAATTTCCTGGATTCAATGGCTGCCGAGAAGTATATTTTTCAATAGCTAAGCATTTGGAGGTGTTTAACGTTTAGCTGTCATTTTCTAAATTATTTTATAATTAATTCTCCTGTGGTAGAAGTAATTGGTAGTTTTAGAAACTGATTAAGAGCTGTCTAGGCCCAGCATATCATTAATCTGCCAATAATGCATATATACTTGGGAATAGTGTATACTCTAATTTCTCAGTGAAGAGTTAATCCCTCAATTCTGTCATTTGAGTATCTTGTTATTTAGTTATTCATTAGGTTTTTGTTTTTTAGCTTTTACACATATAAACAAACAAGAAATAGAGTGATTATAGAAAATTAAGTTATATTCTAGGCCTCAAAATGAATTCTAACAAATGATACTCTTTTCAGAGTGAGCATATACCCTCAGTATCTTTCTTTTCCTGCTATAAAATGCTAATTCACATTGTTTAGCCAAGTTGATAGAGCATAGCTTACCTGATTTTCATCTTGTACCTCCATGCTGTACTGGTCACCTGGCTGTACTTCCGGGACTTTCTCTCCAAGGAGGAAACCCAGACGAGTCATGAGTGTGTTTGCTGCCTCATCTACAGATGGAGGTGGGCCAAGTTCCTGTTCAACATCACCTGGAGCCAGAAGACAGTAAACATGAATCTTAAAATCAAAATGATCTAGTTTTATTACTGTTTTTATATTGTTTGTTTTTTTTTCTTTAGCTTTTACATTCTAAATTCAAAACTAATGCTCCAGTCTATGAGCTGAAATTTTAAACTTCTGTGTGGGTGGGTACATGTATGCTCATGTATGTAGAGGCCAGAGGTAAACCTCAGTTGCCATGTCTCGGGAGTCATCTACCTTATTTTTGAGATGGGGGTCTTTCACTGGTACTTGGGAAGGTTGACTAGGACGGTTTAGCCAGTTAGTCCTAGAGATCTACCTACCTGTCTCCTCCTCCCCTTTATTGGGGTTAGAGTCATGCGTCAGCACAACAGGTTTTCATGTGGCTGGGAGACTGAATTGCATCTCCTACTTGCATGTCAAGCACTTTAATAGCTGAGCCACCTCCCAAGCCTTTGATTTCCTTACTTTTAAAGATCGTAATTTTCATATACCATCTGCTGAGATTATCCTCAGTCTATCTGCAGGAAATAACTTAAGAAATGGTTCGGTAACACATGGAACAGAAAAAGGTTCCTGTTTTTTGGCCAGTAGCTTTAAAGCACAGTCTCACTCTTGGGATCTACATTTTAGCTACAACAGCTACTTCATTCAAATTTTTTTTGATCATTTTTCTTTTTAAAGAGTTTGTGTAAGTACTCCTTTTATACTTTGAAGTAATTTCAACCTTTGAGAAGTTTCAAAATAGTACAAAGAGCACCCCCCTTAGCCATATAAAAGTTACAAATTTCTTCTCACCAACCAAAGCTATGCATTTTTCTGTAATTATATTCTTTTGTGTAATTCATAAGCCAACACAGAAGTCAGGATCCTAGCCCTTCCCATTACTATGACCTTAACCCCAAGCTGAAGCCAAGCTTGAATCCTTGCTTGGTGTCCTGGTCTGGAGCAGAAGGAGGCATTTCATTTGGCTTTACACAACTCATTTTAAAACCCTGAAACAGTACTTTACTGTTAATTGCCATGACCTTAATTTTTACAAGGCTTACGGTCCAGATGTTTAGTACAATGTTCTTCAATTTACCTTCTAATTTAATACAGGTTATGCATAGTTTTGCTATGTTAACTTTGATCACTTTGCTATGCCAGTATCTCCCAGATTTTTCTATTTTAAAATACTTTCCCCTTTTGTAATTAATTAGTATTTTGATGGGAGGACTGGAATTATGTAAAATGTTCCATTTCTTAATATATTTTTATGGTGATTATATTAATTATGTGTGTGTGTGTGTATTATAATTCTTTGACCTAGTACATACACAATGTTGTGTAACCACAGTCACTACCCACTTTTAGAACTTTTCACTGTCCCCTAGAAATATAGCCCCATTAAACAGTGATTTTCCTGGTCTTCCCCCTACTGACTGCTAGTCTCCTTTCTTCCCTGGTGAAGTTGCCAATTCTGAGCACCCTGTGTAAATAGATTCATACAGTATTTTACTCTTTGGAGTATGGCTTATATCATTTAGCATAATGAGTTCAAGGTCCTCCATGTTGTAATATGTTTCAGGATGTTATTCCTTTTTAACAGAATAGTATTCATTCGTTCATCTGCTGTTGGGCATCTGGATAGTTGTTTTCAGGCTGAATAGTGGTGTATAAATATTTGTCTGACTCTTCTTCAATGAATTTTTGAGTATTAATGTTTCCTGGTTGGATTAATTACTATTATTGTTTTCAAATATTGTCCATCCATCTGTCCATCCACGCGTCCGTCCGTCTGTCCATTTACTGACTCCTATCTTACACAGACAGTAGGTTATAATTGGTTACTATCAGTATTTATTTAGTTTAAATTGTCCTAGATTTGGCTAGGGTAAGCAAGCCATTATGGCCTTTCAACATATTTTTTGCCATGTTTCAGTCTTATCTGGTATTTTTCTTGTCTCAGTTATGGAATTAGACAATCTCTTCAGAAATCTTTGTTCTTTTTAGAGAAAAGAGGTAGTTAGAATATCAACAGCCCTTTACTAGTCTGTTAATTGTTACTGGGATATCACTACCTTCAGGACCTCCTCAATGAACAGTTAGGTGGTATTCATATACACATATATTTGCAAAGTAGTATTTGTATGTACATATATGTGCAAATGTATGTACACATACACACTTCTCCATTTTTGTTTATAACCCCCCCCACACACACACACAGTTCTTAATGACATCTCTAATTTTAACGCAACACCTTAAGGTCAGTCCATAAGATATAATTCTCTTCCTAGAATATTAAGAAAATGGGCATCTGTCCTTAAGCCTGCTGTCCCTCCATGTAACACATTTCACTGCTATCTATGGTGACCCTTACACAAATGTTCTTACATTAGTTGCGCTCCTACCCTAAGCTAAGGAGTCTCACCACCACTTCATCCCCTACACGGAGACAAACTTCCTATACTGTAAATTTTACCCCAGTGAATATACAATTCCGTGGTTTTCAATTATTCATAGTTATACTGCCACCACCACAACCCAATAGAAAACTATGGCTAATTTTGGCCCTGAAATTTAAATCCCTAAAATTCCTGATCTCTGGCATCCATTTTAGCCCTCTTGCAAAGACTGTCACATTCCTTCCATACAATTACCTTTTGGGTTTCCCTTCTAGACAGAATGGCATTTCAATGGCTGCCAACTGTAAGAATTATCTTTTCCATTGAGAGATGATGAACAGAATTAGTTAGGGTCATCTGTTGCTGCCCCCACCAACTACCACCTTAGACTAGTCATTCCCAAAAAGATTAAGGAAAAAAAAAAAAAGACATTTAAAATTGAACCAGGGAGCTCAAAATGATCCACTATAAATGTGATATGGAAAAGTTCTTCATGATATATTTACATGGTTGTAAGTATTTTTCAGGTTTTAAGTTCAGATGTGCTTAATCTCACTTTGTTAAGAAGTCATATACAGATCCTTTTAGAATAATTTTTATGTTTTTTTTTAATCATAGCAAGCTTTAGCTACAGTGTCACATAGTTGTCACCAAGATACAAAAGCTTTTTATAATTTATGATAATCAGTATTAAACATTTAGACACTTTAAATGCTAAGAAAGGTTTTGATTTTTACCATTCAGTTTCCCATTTACCTTGACTTCCCTCTGAGGTGACAAACTGGATCATTAGACAAGGGATGCATGTACATTTTTATATACTAGTACTAAACTAAAGTTCCATCTGTGGAAAATCTACACATAACTATCATTGAATCTATGCCACAGGATCTATTTTCATTTCAATGGGTATCACAAATTTCTATAACAGAAATAATAGGTAAAATTATTTCTATACTGTGAATGTGTGTTTATGTAGTATTATACCCCCAAATGACTGAAGCTTGTTTACTGATTAAATAAAACGATAAGCTACTCTCCTTCAACTCATAATCAAACCCTTTTCTCTGCTATACATTAAATTAATTATCAGTTTTTATCATACATTATAGATCTCCTAACATTCAAGGGCTCCACTTAATTTTCTCCTAAAAAGTTATAATCACCAAATATTTTCTAAACATAAATTTTAGTGCTGGGTTTTATTGAATTTACAAAACATGGGAAGAGGTAAGGTTATAACCTATATGGGAAATAAAGGATCACAATATGATCTGTTTAGTGACACATAATACTTAATACATACAAGTTGATATTCTAAACATTTTACAAATCTTATTTAATTATTGAAGATTATTTTTAGGCAGTATTTTGCCCCACAACCCAAGTTGAACTTGACCTTATCCCCTTATCCCCTCCTGCCTCTGCCTCCTCAATGCTGGAATAGTAGACATGTGTCCTGGATCAACTTCTTTTTCATGAAGAATGTGACACTATCTCTTGACTGTAAGAAGACTATAACAATCTTGCCTTATCTTCCCTCCTCTACTTCTAGTACTTACCAAGCAAATAACCCTACAATATCAGTGGCTTAATAAAATAGAGCAGGTTGTTTCACTCATTATGGGTGTAGGAAGCTCCATTTTGTTGTGCTTTGACACAAGGTATCACTATACAGCCCAAGCTGACCTTGAACTCCTGATTTTCCTGCCTCAGCCTCGAGTGCCATGTACCCCCCCATCCACACTCAGCTTACCTTACTTAGTTCCTATAACTTTATGAAGCAGGTATCATTATCATTTTACATAAGATTAGACTGAGGAATATGGAGTATAACCAGTACAAAGTCACACAAAAAATACACAGCAAAAAATAGGATTAGAACTAGAGACTCCTTGACTCTGAAAATCAGGTTTCCAATCACCAGATTTAGTGCCTTGGTGGAAGGAAATGGTGTAACTAATGAGTGTTGAGATATGAAATGCTGAGGATGTACGTGGTAACAGGGCATTTGCCTACCTTGTCCAAGACCCATTGTTTGATCTCCAGCACTGTAGAACAAGTAACTTAGTAGCAGGCATTCTGTTTATAGTATTTTAATCTCAGCAACTATAACAACACATGTACTCTATGGTCTGCTGACCTCTATGCTATCTTGGTCAGAGACCACATTAGGTTCTAGGCCTTTTCGCTATAGATCCCACCCTCATGGTCACATTACTTTGTAAAGGAGTTTCTATGTAGCCACACCTTAAGCTTTGATGTGTATCTAGAATGGAATGATTGTTGCCTGGAACCTTTGCCCCAAATTGTACTGTGTTTTAAATGTAGTGAAAATGAACTAGCCAGCTTTAGGCTCCCCCGAGTCTGATCCAGATTGACAAAGTCAATCTCATCTCTTTACAGGTCACTGTCTTCAGTGACACCTGCAGGGTCCTCCTCATGTGTGTATATAGGTGCAGGTATCTGTGGAATCAGAGGGCTTTGGATCCCTTGGAAATGGAGTGACAGATGCTTGGGAGCTGCCTGATGAGGGTACTGGGAACTGACCTGGGTCTTCTGCAACAGCAGTAAGTATTCTTAACTTCTGAACCATCTCTTAAGCCCCCAAATTTCTTAATAGATAAAAAGCAGCAACACAAAAAGAAAATTTGGCAAAGTAAAGTTTATTAATAAAACACCAGGTAAAAGGGGAAAAGGCAAGCTACACAGTGGCTAAAGACAACTACAACTTGGTAACACATTTACTAAAATTGTAACGAGTCAGAGAAGATGAATTAAAAAAAATTCAATACCTTAAAAGCCTAGATGTTCCATTTAAAGATCAGAATAGCCAAGATCAAAAACACTGATGACAGCTTATGCTGCTAAATATGTGGATTAAAAGAACACTCATCCATTGATGATGGGAATGCAAACTTGTACAGCTGCTTTGGAAATCAGTATGGAGGTTTCTCAGAAAATTGGGAGTCAGTCTACCACAAGACCCAGAAATACCACTTTTGGGCATATACCCAAAAGATGCATACTCACACCATAAGAACATTTGCTCAATTATGTTCATAGTAGCAAAACCTGGAAACAACCTAGATGGCCCTCAACCAAAAAATAGATAATGTACATTTACACAATGGAGTACTACTCAGCTGTAAAAAAAATAAAAATAAAAAAAATAAAATAAAAAATGGCATCTTGAAATTTGCAGGCAAATGATGGAACTAGAAAATAACCATCCTGAATGAGGTATCCCAGACCCAGAAAGACAAATATAACATGTAACTCATAAGTGGACATTAGACATAACCAGCAGACAGTCCACAACCCAGAGAACCTAGGTAACAAAGAGGACATTAGGAGAGACATACATGGTTCTGCCTAAGAAGCAGGAAAAGGACAAGATCTCCTGAGTAAACTGGGAGTTTGGGGGACATGGGGGAGGGTGGCACGGGAGAGGGGAGAAGGGAAGGGGAGTGGGAGACATGTATAGCTCAATAAAAACAAGTTTTTTTTTTTAAGGTCTCATTTTAAAGACTTAAAAGAAATTATACATAAAATGTGTTAAAATAGACCACCAGGGTGCTGGGAAATGACTCATTTGGTATGAGGACCTAAGTTTGGATGAGCTTTTGGGAGACACATTAAATTATGGTACTGCTTGAAATGAAACTTCTTCAGTTGCATTCTGTATCTCCTGCCTTCAGGGAACTTGATATAAAAGGTGATCCTTCCTCTCTCAAAAATCAAAAACAATGTATTTAGGTAAGTTTTCCCCCCACTGGGTATCAAACATATTCAAAACTCTTGCAATAACAAATCACAAACAACTTTACCAACTCCTCTTCCCATACTTTCCTGTTGGTTACAGTAAACAACAGTATTAGGCTAGAGAGAGGCTGATGTATATGAGAATTATTTTACAAATCAAAGAAGGTACTTAAAAGCATGGAGAAGAAATGAATAAAATTGTCTTGGGAGAGTGGAAGGTAGGAGGTAGAAAGGACTTTGGAAGAAGTCACACCTGAAATTAATACTGAAATAGAGTTTGATATTTAGCAGCAGATTTAAAGAAAAAGAGCAAAGAGAATAATTTTCAGATACAAATTTGGCTTGAACATCCAATTCAACACAAATATCAAATTCTATAATAAAAACTGACTCAATAGAATACTGTTTTAAAAATGGTGATTATTTTTATTCAATACATTACTGGCAGTATTAGCACTTTAACCCTAATTTTTATTAAGCCACTACTACCTGATAAATTCCTATGTGCATAAAATATATTAAATCATTTAATCTTCATAATATCCTATTTCACAGGTAGAAAAATCCACAAAGATGAGGATCCTGCTTAAGGCTCAGTGTCATTTAAGCAACTTAATATTTTTAACAGGCTGTCTGGGTCAAGAACCCATATTTTTAACAACTGAATCATTATGCGAAAATGTGATTTTAAAAAATAAATATGTGATTAGCAAGTATTTGGTTGAAGCAGGATCTTTTAATATAGCTAGCCCAGGCTAGCCTCAAAGTCTCACCAAGCCTCCTGTTTCAGCCTTCCAAGTGCTGCATAACAAGCATATATCACTTTACCTGCTTTATGATTATAGGAAAATACTAATGATTTAAAAACTTGTTTTTAATAAGAAGTTTGGAATGTTCAGCAGTGTTAGGTGTTAGGTATACACTTGGAAATATGGGCACCATTCCTATAACCATGGAAGAAATAAAATGTAATTTAAATCATTGCAAATTAAATTCTGTGATAAATATAACACAAGCAAAGTAATAAACTGCTGTAAAAAAGTTACTGAATATTTCAGAAGACACTTTATGAGATTTTACTTTTAAAAGACACCAATTCTCTACTCAGCAGCATACAATACCAGCAAAAAGTACCTTCTGCTTCAACCAGGCAATACCCAGGGAGAAAATAATGGCTACTCTCCCAAGAAGCAAATACCTAATAGCGAATGATTTAACCCTCTAACCCGAATCCTAACAGGGTGGCTGCATACAAATAATGAAACATTATGCCCCTCACTTCTTCCCTTCTTTCTTTTCTCATTCTCAGCATTCTCTTAGCATGTCCAATGTTACATTATTTACACAATGACTCATTGCAAACTACTGATTTCTCATCTATTTAAATATGACACCTCTTTGTGCTAACTAATATTAAGTGAATCTATGCGTTCTCTCTAACAGAGATAAAACATCATCTTGACCCCACTACCACAGCAAACTTGATTATATTTCTGTTTCTTAGTTCTTAAATGATAACCTGTCATTCTTTTTGGAATACTAGAAAGTGAGTAACTCCCAGCAAGTGTTGAATAGGTACAGGCATTTTCCCATATTCTTGCAAAAATAGCTCCTTGTTGTACAAATCGGTGTCCACAAGGGATCAAAGCCATGGCCTCTGGCCCTTCCCCACACACAGAGCTCCTGGTACTAAGGCACCACCCACATTTAGTTCCTTTGGCCACAATTAAAGACGAGCAGAAGAACAGATGGAGTCAGAGTGAAAACACTGACAGTTGTTGAAACCAGGGGGTACATTCATGGAGATACTCTAAGTTTAAACCTTTTCATGGGATTTCCTGGGCTCAGGCACATGGCTTTACTTAAATAATGGGGTTATTATGAACTTGAGCCTGTATAGCTGGACTCTTGTTCTTGTGGTTTCTTTGGCTGATGTCCTTTCAATTTCAGTCTCAGAATAAGTATGTCTCGGCCTATTGTTTTTGAGGCACATCTCAGTATGTAAGCTAGACTAGGCCCAAATTCACAGTATGACCCAGATGAGTTTCGAACTTGTGATACTCTTGCCTCAGCCTCCTGAGGGCTGGAGTTAAGGCAGTACACTCACCCCTCCCTTTTTTTTGGTATGTGTGAAAGTTAGAACACCGCACAGCCAGTGAGTAGAAGATTCAGAAATTAAACCCAGATCAGGGCTGGGGATTTGGCTCAATGTAGCCCTTGGTTAATTCTCAGTACCTGTCTCCCCTGTCAAAAAGGGAAAGATATTAAATCAAGGTCTAACTCTAAAACTTGAGTTCTTACTGATATATGTGGCCCAAGAATAGGACCACAAAGTAGCATGTAATCACCAGCCAGATTTAACATCTGCTAGCTTGAGCACCATCTCACAATAGTTCTTCCCGATAATCTCAGCCACCTTCCTCTTGGGCTAGCAATTTCCTCCTGGATTTTTATGAGTATATGGATATATATCTTTTGAATATATCCATATATTCATATAATTACATATTTTTTAAAATCACAGAAATGTCATGTTACAGATAATATTACTATGACAGGAAATTGAGACATATTATTCAACATGTTCTAGATCATATGACTACTGAGGTAGAAATTAGAATTGAAACATATTGACACTTGTTTAATGAAAAATGATTCCAACTTTGTCTCTCCAAACTTTAAATATTTCTGATTATTTAGAAAATGCTTAAGAATTGTACACCAGATTTCAGGAGTATCATTAATATATTAATTAACATTTCTGAGTAGTCATTGTGAGCCAACCATTCTGGTAAATGTTTTGTATGTAGTGATCTAAGATTAACTCCATTTTTATAGATAAAGAAACTGAGGCTTAGAAAGGTTAAGTGACTTATTCAAAAATCACACAGATAATAGACCCATAAGCAGTCAGGCTATAAAGTGCAGGATGAATCTCCTTTCTCACTTGGAGACTTGTTCAACTGAAATGATTGCTATCAGTTGGTTACTTGTTCTCAGAAAAAATAAATTACAACCCTGTCACATATTAAAATAAAAAAATTTGCTTTTTAATGCATGAATAGTAAAGAATGCTCACACAATGTGTATGGTAACTGTGTTAGAGGGCAATATGTTTCTGAACTATATGGTGTCCGGTTCAAGAGCTAAGCAATAAATCCTGCTTAAGATACTAGACAAATCGCTTATGCTCCCTCGGTCTTAGTTTGCCCACTATGAAGCAATTATCTAACAACATTCTTTTAATCATCCTTTACTCTGGTTGTTTAGTTATAGTGATATTATAAATTCTCTCCATAGTTGCAAAGGCAGAACCAACGTATATACTTTCTTCACAGAGGAGAGATGATGTGGACATTTTAGGGACAATAAATTATTTTTTAAAAAGATAGACTTTCAGAAGAATAAGTGGAACCCTGTGACAAAGTCTAGTTGACACCTAGGCATGGTGTCAAGCTTCATTCTCCTTTCCTGTGACAGTCATCTTCCTTGTTGGTGAGACTCCCTGGGAGAGGACTACTGACAACTGAGTTCCTTTTGTCAGAGAGACTATCTTCAGGCAGATAATGCAACTTCAGAGAAAGTCTGCCCTTGTGCTGCTTCAGGGGAGAAAGACAGGGAAAGACAGGAGAGCAGAAGGTCAGGGAGCTCTCAGATCCCAGGTTGCTTCTGAAACCTTCCAATCAATGGAGTCAGCATGACAACACATTGTACTCTAGGGTAGCCTTCTGTAAGTCTCAACTTTGATGTGTACTCATTAATTCATTTTGTTTATTGCTAATTCTTGATACTACCTAGAGATAATACTAGCTTTAACTCTGAGGTTACATTCTTATCTCAAAAGGAACTTATTTTTAGAGGATCTAAAAACTATTATAAAAGAACAAATCAGTACAAAGTTTCTATGCTATAAATCTGTTTCAGATTATAAAAGGCCTACAAAGCATTGTAACAAGCATTCTGGCATCATTGATTCTTCCTGGGGTTCTAAAAACCTTAACTGAAGTTTGGTTCTACAACAAAGAAGTCATGCTTGTGGAAAATATGCATAAATAATCACACTACTAAGATTGCCTAGAGAGATTTAGCACAGACATTCCCAAGTCGCAGCTACTCTGCTTCATGACCAGAACAACAGCTACATTAGATTAGTGAGATATAATTAATATGGTGCTAAGGAGATTAGGCTTCCATGACAGTCATTCTGATTCGTGAATCTAGAAAAGGAAAAGCCTCGGAGGGGGATAGAAGTTAGTTGAGTGGTAGAGGGTTGCCTATATTATATGAGAACGTATGTCAGAACCCCAGCTCAAAGGAGTGGAGGAAGGGAAAGAGGGTAAAAAAGAGACGGGAAAGAGGGTAAAAAAGAGACGAGAAGAGAGGGTAAAAAAGAGATGGGAAAGAGGGTAAAAAAGAGACGGGAAAGAGGGTAAAAAAGAGACGGGAAAGAGGGTAAAAAAGAGAGTACTGAGTGGAAAGAGTGTCAAGAGGGGGCATTTAGGAAAAGGAGTAGAGAATTTGGAATTACTTTGTTACAACACAGAAGTTTACAAATAAATACAAAGTTCAATATGCCATTTGCTATGAAGTGCATCTTAACACTGGATGTAGAACCTATGCAGTGCTACCCAAAGAGCTTTTGTTGCTTTCGGAAACAGAGAAACTGGTTTCTAATACAAAACTATTATTGACTTAACAAAGAACAGTCTAAGAATAAAATCCCCAAGGTCTTTCAATATTCAAAATTAATTCACAAAGTCAAATATATTTTATTTATCTGGGTGCGGTTCAAGTTTTCCTCTACTGTTTTACATGAACTTGTCCTATCTGGCTTCAGAGATATAGGACACTGACATTTTAGATCAGAAAATGATACCTACTTAAAAGTAGAATAATTCTGTCCTCTTACTCCAAGTAGAGAAAATATGTTGTGTGTGTGTTTTCCCCCCACAGTGGTTTAACATCAATTTTAATGAGCAGGAATAAACAAAAGACCTAAAAACAAGTATCTCAAGGTTCTTTACTACTGTTCTGATCTGAATTTTCAACCAGAGCTGCGATGTTTCTGACACAATTCTATACACGCACTTTAGGGAGAGTGTAAAGGAGGTTGCCAGGCAACTCACTGAAGTCTGAAAGAATTTAAGCACTGATAATGAGCCTGTCTCGGTTTGGCTCCCACACAGGAAGGGTTTTAGTGGAGCCCGCATGTGTCTGCAGGCCATGCACAAGGAGAGGCTATCTATAAAGAGTATCCAAAGGGGTCAAACTCAGGCATCTATCAAGTTCAAGTTTAATGTTTCCAATACCCAAAGTGTTTTCTGCAACTATCCAGAATCCCAATAGGAATTGGGCACATGTCATCCTTAAAAGGTAAGTACTGAATGAACATTCTTACACATATGTTTGGCCTGTATGCACATGGCCAAAATAACATGTTTTCAATTATTTCACAACACAAAATTAATCCTGAAAAATTTCATTTGCCAAAATTATTTTGAAATTTATCTTTGAAACTCTTTTCAATACCTACTCTCATGAATAACAAAAACAAGACGTACAGTAAAAACCTATGCTCTTTTAGGAGACTAGATAGTAAGACGCAAGAAATAGCATGTTTTTTATGAGTAGGATACATGCAAAGCACTGCTCTGCTGAGTGGGCCTGATGCAATCCTCCCTTTTTCAAAGCAGACACTGCATGCATGCTTACCAGGGCAGTATGAATCCACGTCCAGTTTCTGAGCTGAAGTGAGAGTTGGGGAGCCAAGCTCGGACTCTGGAATTCGTGGGCTCTCAACAAATTTTGCCTTCCTCAGAGGGGCTAAGGACAAAAAGACAGATAGAGAAGGAAAGAGATAGGAAAGTAGAAAAGAAGAGGGGCGAGAAAAAGGAAAGAGGAGCAGAGGGAAAGGAAAGGGAAAGAGAGACACAGAGGGGTCATGAGTAAGGGGAGCAGCAGGCAGCAGCTGGAAGCACTTACATGAGCGATAGTCTGTGAGACTCACATCAGGTTACCCTACTTTTTGTGCCAAAAAAAAAAAAAAAAAAAAAAATGCATTCCTCATACAGGAGATGGGTCTTGTGTAAAAGTCACTGAAAATGGGAAAAACTAACGTCTAATAACCAAAACTCTGAGCATAATTTTTAATTGTCTACTACCTCTAGTTACTTCCTCTCTTTATAAAGAAAGGACTTTCTTATCTTGGTTTTCTGTGCAATAAAATACAAATATTAACTAAGAAAACTACTGAAAATATTTTAAGGTTTAATTACAACTATAATAATAAAGTTTCATTTATCTAGAAAGAACTACCTGATAGTCATGATGAATACTAAAAGTGAGTGTGATTAAATATTGATGTAGTTTAATAGGAAACCAATTTAATGCTGAACCATTAATATAAGAAATCAACAATGCCAGGATGCTAAATTATGAAATAAGCCATGACAATTTGACACTGATGCTAAAGAGATCTGTCTTGGTTACAAACTTTATCATGAAACCTATAGAATAATAACATTTCATACCATGAAAATCATTCAACATTGTATTAGTGTATTCATAAACTTGAAATTGTACTTACTGAAAATTCATAATCAAAATCTTTGTGATATGGACTTATTATATATCCTATACTAGCTCTGAAATTAGGAACCCAAATGCTTAGATTACAGGTGTGTACCACTTTACCCAACTGGTTATACAAATATTATTTAGTAACTTTTGTGAGTGTGTATTAAGATGCATTATTGTTTTACATTCAAATCCTCAGTTAAACATCTTTTCAAAAAAATCAGTTGACTATCTTAAAAGTTAAAATGAGATGGATTATTTTGTTATTTTCAACCTGAATTACATTACATTCTAATAAGATAAAAGTGCTTAGCATAGCACTAACACTGGAAAGATGAGCTGGATGTGGAATTTACTCGAATGCATTAGCCCCATATCTACAAGTGTCTTAAGGTGTGTGAATGTGTAGAATCACATCACTGTTTTTCAAAAGTTTCTTCATGTGCTTCAAAATCCTTATCCATTACTGATCCCCAATGAATTCAAAGTTAACCTAAAAGATGCTATAATAAAGTCACTGTAAAAGTCCTTGTCATTAAAAATGTCTAAAATTCTCCTTTATTATTTTTGGAGAATAAAAACTATCAATTATGAAAGAATTAAAGATGTTTTTAAATGTCAAAACTTACAGACCCCAAAATCACAGTACATAAGCTATAAGTACATGCTAAAAATACAACATAAAGCCTGTCATTGCCTCCACGGGAACACGAGTCAGACACTAACAGTGTTAATAGTATGGTTCCTACCCAAAAGTAAGCTTTGGAAAAGATATCTCCTGTGCTGATTGTAATATTTAAGCCTCTTTTTAGGGAAATCACTGTCAGAAATGAAGATCTTGTCAGTTATATACATGTGATTAGTAAGAAAGACCCAAATCTCATTATATACCCACCAACTAGTTTAAAAAAAGACACCTGATTTAGCATTGCTTTATAAAGAGAAATATATATATAAAATAGGTATTTGTGGGATGATGCTTGTTATATTAATGTCGGGTTTTTATGACTACAGAAAAAAACTCCTAACTGCTGGGCCATCTCTTCAGCGGTAAGTTTATTTTTCAAGCTCTTCAGTCCTTCTCTAGGTTTTTATTAAATCACAACCCTAGCTCTAGAATAACTATTACACCTGCTGAGTTCTGACAAAACCTGATAAAAGGGATATCTATATCTATTTTGAGTAATGGGCAGGAACCAGCACATTAGAGAGGAGATGTAAGAAATGAGCTAAGGACAACAGGAGAACTTGAGGGAGGGATGATGCATGTTTGAGAACTATGAGGTGGAGTCAAAGGGGAAGATCGTGGTCCTGGAGAATACAGAAAAATGTAAGTAGTTGAGACTACAAAGGCAATGTGGGCAAAAGTATAAACCAGAATTTGCATTGGTTATGGAAGAGAAAAAAAAATGTAATCCATTTCTAAAATACATACTTTTCCAGCAAGCAGAGTTATCAGATCTGTGGCGCTCAATGCCATTCTGACTTGTTTTCCCTTCTCAGGGAACTGAAAGTTCACAAATGGATATTTCATTTGTTTTTCTTTGTACCTTTATTCAGTAGGTATTTAATTAATTCAGCTATCTGCCATGATTATTACCTCATTTATCTAATAAGGAGGTTAAATTATTGGCTTGTTTGAGTCAAGCTCTCACTCTGTAGCTCTGGATGGCCTAGAACTTGCCAATTTAGATCAGGCTGACTAAACATGCAGTGATCCTCTTTCATCAGAGATATGGGATGGCAGCTGTGTGCTGCTATGTCTAGCGAGATAATTATATAAGATAATAATGGTGATCAGATCCAAGTAATGAATAGCTAGTGCTATTTGTAAGTCAACAAAAGTAAGTAGAATCATAGAAAGGACAGGATGCCCAACAGTCATACCATCACCGGGTAAAGGACATAAAAGGGCAAATCAAAGATAGTGTATATTTTTCTTGAAAGCCCCGCATTTACATAGATTTCTTTGCAGAAAATTAAAAAAAAAATGCTACCTAACATGATTATAATGCATAAGAGAACTAAACGTCAAAAGTGTTTACCTAATCAAAAACAAAAACAAAATAAATGAAAACTGATTGGATTGGATGGGTAAAAATAAACTAAAACTCAAATCAGGTATTTTGTTGTGATGTGATGACAGGGAACTGTTGCCTTGAAAATTAATTTGAACCAACAATGGGAACTTGATTCTAATGCTACTAAGAAATCTAAGTCTGAGGATGTAGGCAGAAGAAAATGCTTATAGATTTAAGAAATATAGTCATTTAAAAGGTCTAGGTCATATTTCTAGCACTTACTAGTAAACAATTTGCAAAGTCCAAGTTTTCTCAGTCATAAAGTTTTGTTGAGTCTCAACAAATTCTAATCATAAAAAATATTTAGCATGTGCTTAGCTATGACAACAGCTCACCTATAATTAATTTATTGGGATATGAAATGGTGAAGTCTACAGTTATGGAAAAAAAGCAAGATTTTAAGACACAGCATGCAGAGGAAGAATAACGGTTGCAGAACAGGGAAAAGATGGACAGTAAAGGATTTGAAACTAAAAGCTTAAGCCAGATTTCCATTTTATGCTTTTCCTAGTGCTAAAATCCTTGTATGCATGTCACGTTGCCCATCAGTCATTCTGAGTCCACAACAGTGCCTATATCCTGGATGAGTTGTCAAGATTACATTAACTGAGTGAGTATAAAGTAAAACATTTTCAGAAAACTAAGGAAGAACTTGAAGCAGGAACAACTGACCTAGAAAAACAGGCTATTTCTAGTGCATGTAGCTAAAGTGTGCATAGGAAATGACTATTGGTATCACACTATGCAACCTAAAAGTCTTGCCAAGTAAATGTTCAAGTAAAAATAGTTTTCCATTCCTTAGTAACATTTTTGTTGTACTGTGGATCAAAATCAGAGCACTTTCACTAAGTTACATCCCTAGACCTTAAAGCTTAAAAACTATGGTTTTCCACCCTACATCTATTGTTAATGTTTAAAAACTACCGTTTTCCATCCTACACCTATTGATAGTTTTCTTACAGAATTTATGCACATTTCTAAATTATACTCTGAGATTATTTGGTATTACAAACCAGAATAGAATGTAAGAAAACAAAACTTTCAAAAATATTTCAACCAGTTGTACACACCTATAATTCCAGCAACTGAAAGATAGAAGCAGAAAGATCAAGAGTTTCAGGCCATCTCTGGCTACATAATAAATCTGAGGGCTAGCTTGGGTTTTATGAGATCCTGTTCCAAATATGAAAATAATAGGATATTCTGGTGGCAGAATAACACTTCATCTGTAAATTTTGTTTCAGGAAGAACAGTGGAAGTGTGTAGATCAGTGGTAGACATTTCCCTAATAACAAAGAAGCTTTGGGGTTGAGACCTCGCATTACAAGTCCAACACACAAACCAAAGGCCTGCAATTCATTCTGTTTGAGACTTACATATAGCTTCTTTCTTAGTGATTTGAAACTTCTTTTAGAGTCTGATGCCAATTGCAGATATATAGCTCTAAAAATGACTGCTGCTTTAAAAAAAAAAAAAAAGGCTAGGCAATAAATAGTTGACAGCCAAGACTTAGCTAACTACTTTATACATTATCTACATTTACCTAAATCCACTTGACCTTCATAAATTTCTTTCATGAGGAACACACTAACCCTATTTTGAAAATGGGACATCAGAATCATAAGACTTTTTATGAAGGGCCACATTAAATAAATGAAAGGAAAAAGTCTACATGCATTTTTATAATATTGCTCCTCACTATTATGGGACTACTTTGAATTATGAGATAATTTTTAAATAATCCAAAAAAATGGAAGTACACAGCATGGCAAACATCATTGATGCTTACCAACATCCTGTCTCCATTCAATTCTAAGTACAGGGGCAATTATGATTTTCAGTTCTTATGCAATTTAAGAAGGACTGTGTAACTATTCTGGCCATCAGACACCAGTGACACAGCCTCTAAGTTTAAGTCTGTCTTTTTCTCATTAACAAAACGCATGAAGCAAATCTCATGCAGAGATGGTAGAGCTAGAAGACTGACTACCTTGCACTTGTCACCAGATTCAACTGTCCTGGAGAGCTGCCTAAGCTTGCAGAAATAGATATTTGCTGCATGAAATCCCAAAGATTTTTAAGGCTGTTATGGTATCAGACTATTATAGCTAATTAAATAGCTACAAAGTAATTCTTTTTTTAATCCTTCTATGTCAAGGAGAATGTTTTATAGTGGCACTAATACCAATTAATCCCTGCTTTTAACCAAGAGGAACAGTTTAGCTTTTAAAACTGCTTGAAAGTTCGCAAATCTATCTAGTTATTTATCTTCTAGCTATTGTACACACTAATTTTCCTGTCTGCTTACAGAATACTATTTTCTTATATTAAATTTTTAAAATTTTTATATATATATATATATATATATATATATATATATATATATACACACACACATCTGTATAAGGCCATATGTGTGTGTGTGGCCTTGGAGGCCAGCTGGAGTCACACAATTATGAGCTGCTCAACCTGGGTACTAAGATTGGGACTCAGCTCCTCTGAAGAGCAGCAAATGCTTTTATACACTGAGTCATCTCTCTAGTCACTCATATTTTTAAAAATAAAAACCTATGCAAGGGCTGGAGAGATGGTTCAGTGTTTAAGAGCACTTATTGATTTTTCTGAGGACCTGAGTTGGGTTTTGGCACCATATGGTAGTTCATAATCGTCTATAACTCTAACTCTAGGGATCAGGTACCCTCTTTTGGCCTCTGTGGGCACCAGGTATGTATTTAGTGTACAGAAATACATTCAGACAAATACTTGCTTATATAAAATAAGAATAAATCCATCTTTAAAAAATTACCTAAACAAGAGCACAGAACTCCAGAAAATGATATAAACAAGTATAGTTAGTTGTAAGCAGGGATAATAAAATCTTGTGAAGATGCTAGGCCAAATGAAAAAAAAAGTGAGAAGACTTATTTTACCAAACTGTACCTCAATAGGGAGACTCAATTTAATTCTCCACTTTATGTCCATTCTCTGTTGGGTTATTGTGGTGGTTTGAATGAAAATGGGTCCCATAGGCACAGGGTGTGGCATTATTTGAAAGAGGACATGTGGCTTTGTTGGAGTAGGTATGGCCTTGTCTTGTGGGGGAAATGTGTCACTAAGGGTGGGCCTTGAGGTTTCAGAAGCTCAAGCCAGACCCAGTGGCTCCCTCTCTCTTCCTGATGCCTGCTGATCCAGATATAGAACTTGCTGATACTTCTCTAGCACCATGTCTACCTGCATGTCGCCATGTTTCCCACCGTTATTATTATGGACTAAACTTCTGAACCCCAGTGAAATGTTTTCCTTTATAAGAGCTGACTTGGTCATGGTGTCTCTTCATAGCAATAGAACTTTGACTATGACAGCTGTAAAGAAAACATTTATAGGCAATTAAATTTAAATTGGTATCCCACCTACCAAAAAAGTGACTAGAAATCTGGGTATTTAGCCTTTGGTAGTGACTGTCTAGCATGTACTGTAGTTAAATGTTTTTCGCTGTTCTGCTGGTTCCCCTGGACTAGTTTCTCTCTAGCTTGTGGGTCCTTGCAGCTGCTTATGAAATAAAAGGCTAACATTAAATATAATTGTTTGGCCAATGGCTTAGGCTTATTACTGGCTAGCTCTCTCTTGTAAATTAACCCATCTTTAATAATCTGTGTATCACCATGTGGCAGTGGCTTACCAATAATGTCCAGGTATCTTACCCATTCAGTGACTACATGGCATCTCCCTGATTTCACCTTCTTTCTTTCTCTATCTGTGTTTGGAATTCCCTAGCTCTTCATCACTTTATTCTTCCTTCCATTCTCTGAAATGAAATACTTATTTTCTTATCTGTCTTTTATTTTTTCTCATTGTTATAGAAAGCAGTTTTCAGATTTTCTTTCTGTATGAGGTTTTGTGAGTTACCATAATGAAGCTTTTTCACACATTTCCAGACATTTCTAATTTTCCTTGGTATCTTGCAGGAAATGTCAATCCAGTTCTACACACTTTTAATAGCTTTTTCATTGATGGCATAGTAAGAATTAAAAAATGAGGACATTGAAAGCAGAGACTGAATGTGTTTTCACATGTTTAAACACAGAAAAGCTCAAGTTTCTTTGTTAAATTGAGAGTGAATCATTAGGCCATTCTTGAAAGTACTAAACTGATTAGTGGGCTACATTCAGCTTCTAAACTGTGCTAGGTTTAAGTACTGCTAGGGATGGGAAGGTAAGTACATGAACTGAAGTAGTCCTTTCAAAATCCAGGAGACACAAGAGCTAACACCATCTCACAATGAAATGCTGTATATTCAAATTATCTGAGTATAATTATATTCAAATACAAAGATTGAAGCCTGTCAAGCTCACTTTACTATTTGTGTTTATAAAAGTATATTTCTATTCCAAAGTCCTATTAAACAATTATAGTGTACAATCATGATTCTTCTTGTCATGGCCTGGGTAGATAAGAGCTGAAATAATATGATCATCTCATCACCATAGTGACTTAGTACACCAGAACAGATTTTTCACTCGATGTTATTACTATACAGTATAGCCTGGCCTGGTACTTGTAATTCTCTTATCTCAGCCTTCTAAGTGCTAGGATTACAGAGTATGCCCCCATGTCCAGCAGTATACTTTCCACTATTATTTTAGGGCCCCAGAGGCCCTTGCTGCCTTCTCTGTAACACTATTGTCTTTGTTTCCTCAGCTCAGCAGGACTGTCATTCTTAGATTTCTCCATGAAATATATTCAGGCAAGAAGCCAAGGTTCACCTAGTTCTTGACCCCTAACCTATCTTTTCATTCAGTGATTATGTAACTATTCTGTCAACAGCTCAATGTCCAAAAACAGTTGTTTCCTGTGGGAAGGCAAGTATAATATTAGTTAAGTCATCATAATGGGAAGGGAAGAGCCTTTTGTAATGTTTCAACATGCATATTTATTATTTAACAATGTGTCTGGCGAGAGACAGGATCTTCTGTTTTATATGCTCCTGTGTCCTCAGCAGTGCCAAACACAGAACAAATACATTATTTTTGAATAAATTAAATTTTTACATACTTATATATAGATTTTGTTGTTCATCTTTAGTAACTAAAGCTAAAGAAGACTGGTGATTCTAAACTGTACTCAAGAGTACATTCTTACATATGTTATATATATTCTTGTGCAATTATGTTGTGCCACACAAAAGGATATTCTGGCACAATGATTACAGATGGAACATACAAGCAATAAAAATGGGAGACAACATGGTGCTAAAAAAAAAAGCTACTCAAAAAGGACCACAAAACCTTAAGATATTCCAACAGACACTAATTAATGAAGTTAATGGGACCTTGAATAAATGAAACAGAAGTTCTCATTTCAAGGAGAAATCAAATATAAATTTTTATCTCTATATGACATTACAAAGCAAAAGGCAAGTTGCTGCAGAGGACAATACAAAACGCAAGAAACAAAAATAGTGTAACTAAAAACTATCAGAGATCCTACCTATGGTTAAAGTTTTATAGCATATAGCATTCCTACTATTTTATGTCAAATATTAATCCTATTATTTTATGTAAAATATTAATGTCAACATTTTAAAACAACTGATGACTTTCTCAAACACATACTTATGCCTTTATATATATATATATGTGTGTGTGTGTGTGTGTGTGTGTGTGCATATATATATATATATATATATATATATATATATGGGCAAGTAGGCATTCACTTGTGTGCACGTATGTGCACCTGTGTGTAAACCAGAAGCTGATGTTGGGTGTCCTCTTCAATAGCTTCCCTACCTCTTTGTTTCCGACAGGATCTTTCAGTGAAACTGGAATTCATCCATTTGGGTAGGCTGGCTGGGTATCAAGCCCTAGGAATCCCACTGTCCCCAATTTTCCAGCACTAGGATTACAGGAATGCATTGTTGTGCCTAGTTTTATGCAGGTATTGAAGATTGAATTAGGTTCCTCATCGGTTGAGCCACTCCCTTAGCCCTGAAGCACATGATTTTTGAAAGATTTTTGAAAGAAATATGCAGATCCTAAAAATAGGAAATAAGTTCAACTGGTGGGGGACACCTGTAATCCCAGCACTGGTCGTGGCTATGTAGCATGACTAGGTCTCAAAAATAAACAAATAGAAGTGAGACTTGTGTTACATGACCTATTGTGTGGTCTTCAAAAATTATTCATCTTTTTCAACTCTTTAAGATTCCTCACTTAAAAATGTGAGCCATAAAATGTCTCTCCATTATGAGTATTAAGTTTAAAGGGCAAAAGGTAGATTCAATTAAAAAAGGAGATATGAACATTTATTATTCAGAACACCAAACAGACTTCAAAACTATATAACGGCAGCCAATGCCAAGGGCTGAGCTATCCCTGGAACAGAAACTGAAATGTGGATGTGGGATTCATTATTTAGTAATGGCATACATAATAGATACCACTTACTTCTCAAGGCCATCACAAAGGTTAAAATGAATTCATCTTTGTAAAATCGGCATAATGCCTTACATTACAGTGGGTTCAATGTTAGACATTTTATAATGTATAATGATGGAAACAGTGATGGTGGTGATGTATTGGCAAGCAATGGAGGAACATGGGAAGAAACACAGTGACCTTTAAGATGCTGGTCAGAGCACTGGACCTTAGTGAAGATGACTCACAACCTCTAACAGCAAAATGTAATTTGCTCACAGTTCTTGGCTCAGTTCTTTCTGCTTCTCTATCTTTGCCCTTAAATAACTTTAATGCATAAAGATTATTTTAAGCAGAATATATACTGTACCAAATGTACTTGTGTGAAATGTCTCCTATGGTATAGAATGTTGGAGGCAATTTTTTTATGATACAAGAAAGCTAAAAACAAAACCATTAAACATTCTGTCAGTGATTTAAAAGTATGCGTTCATATATTAGAACCTAAGATCCTGAGGTAATAAATCTGAAGTATAAACACTACATGTTCTATTACTACATATGAATAATCAAACTTCACTAGTGTAAACGCCATATAGGGTTATAAGGTAATCTCAGGACAGAACTCAGAATCATACAGAATGTAGTCACATTGCTGCTTTTTCTTTTGCACTGGCAAATAATAGTGCCTAACAACATGCTAATGGGTAAAATTATACAAAATTCCTTGAAATAATTTTCCCTATACTTGAGAGATAAAAGGCTTGAATGATAACAATGTACATGAAAGGCAACTGTCATTTACTGCTGTTTTTCTCACTAAAACTTTAAGCAAGTTATCTGAAGACTTTAATTATCCAGTGTGGAGGTAGAAACTGCTACAGTTTGCATAAGCATGAGTATTTGTGCCAGTATTAGAATAAAACTGGCTAAGAGGGGCCAGGAAGAGGGCTTAGTGGGTAAAGTAGTTGCTGGGCAAACATGAAGTTCTGAGTTTTGACCCTTAGCACCAAAAGTAAAAAACCTGGGCATGTTATACCTAAAATTCTAGCTCTGCAGGCAGAGATAGGTAGATTCTGGGTGCCCTGGTCAGCCATTCTAACCATAATGGTGAGCTCCAGGTTCAGTTAGTGACCCTGTCTCTAAAAATAGGGTGGAGAAATGCTTGAGGATGATAGTTCTAGCATCAATGTTTGGCCTCCATATATGTCTGCACAAAAAGTGCACCTGCACACACGTGTGACTAATACAAAACACACACACACACAGAGAGAGAGAGAGAGAGAGAGAGAAAGAATGAGAGAGAGAGAGACAGACAGACAGGTGGGTTACAAGAATAACTGATTAAAATTACATTATTTCAAAAACTAGTAGGATTGTGAATATTCACAATACTAAGTAATGATAAGTGGGTTATATGCAAATTACCCTGGTTTGATCATTACATACTATATATAAGAGTGAAATAATACAGTGTATTTTATAATATGTACAACTATTATGTATCAATTAAACCTTTTCAAAATTAATAGATTAAAAGTAAATGTTACTGGGTGGTGGTAGCATACACCTTTAACCCCAGAACTCTGGAGGCAGAGGCAGAAGGGCAGAGGGGCAGAGGGGCAGAGGGGCAGAGGGGCAGAGGGGCAGACGTAGAGGATCTCTGTGAGTTTGAGGCCAGCTTTGTCTACAGAATGAGTCCCAGAACAGCCAAGGCTACAGAGAAATCCTGTCTCCAAAAGGGGGTTAAAAGTGTAAATGTTATCCTGTCCCTGTGGAGACATTTTTTAAGGATTAAGTGTGAATGCCAGTAACTTTCTGGCTTGTTTTGGAATGTGCAGTTGTTACTAGTCACAATAGGAAATTCACACCAAAGAGTACTGAGTAATTCTAACCCTGGGTCAGAAATCACCAGTGCTGTAAGAGGGCATGTTACTTTTCAGTCTCTGAAGCCTTAGTATCATATTGGCAGAGAATGGGAAAAAGGATTAAATAATGATTGGCAGACAAGAAAAACTGGGTCTGAAGTTGAACTGCTTTCTCTGCTAGAAAGTAAACCATGGGAGGAAGGTAGCCAGAGGAACAAGATGAGCACCATGCCAGGGATGACTGTTATAGTGGTAGGAGCAAGGGTTCATACCCAGCATGAAACACTGGGTAGTGTGATAAGAAGAGAGGTGACATACCAAACATAGGCACTGACTTGGTTTAGATGTATTTCTTGGGGTTGTCACAAATGTCCTGTATTTTGAACTGAATAAACGCACTGCTCTGTTCATGGTTACATTTTTAAGATGTGTATGTGTGTGTGTGGGGGGGGGGTCTAGGAGGACAATGAAGACAGAAGTCATGTTGCATAACACAGCTCAAAGAATTGAAGACTGAAGTGAAAAAACTAACCACATTTCTGTCTAAAGCTAGTAAGTGCTGTCCTTCCACTAACTAATGCATCTCACTGGATACATGGCAAAACAAGCAAACAACAAAACCGTGTAAAAGTATGGAACAACAAAAGCTAAAAGTGAACAATAAAATCACTTTTCATAAAACTAGCACCAGAACTGGGCATGGTGGGCCATCCGCAGCGCTCAGGAGACTGAGGCAGGAGGATGGAGTTTGAGGCCAGTGAGGACTACAAAAGCAAATTTGAAACCAGCCATAAAAATCACTTAAGTTTCCTGTGTCTAACTGTGGTCATATACTATGGTATGAACACAGGTAATACTTAGGCTTTACTATATTCGACATGGTGCTAGGCACCTGGTACATGATTTGTTTACATCTCATGTACATTTTACAAAATACAATACAAAAACTTGACTATGAATAACTTGTGAACGGCTCCACAGTACAGAAGTGGTAAAGGTGGAACCAACATTATGGATGTCTGACTAGAGTTCAGGTGATGATCAGCTTCTGCAAAGCTTCCTTTTAAAAATGACCTCCTGGCCTGACCTACTAGTCCTGCTTACAGTCTTTAGGTATCACAAAGGGAGCAGGAAATGTTAATTAATTCTGGAAGCAGTTAGATAAAAGTCAGTAAAGAAAGCTTCTGAAACTGGAAGCTCTAGGCCACAGTGTCTAGGACAGGGTTATCCTCCATGTAAAACTGAACTCAGAATCATAACGGAAGCTCTTCAGGTGTTACTAGGTGTGGGTGTGGTGGTTAATTTCATAGTCAAACTGGCTAGGTTTGATATCACTTAGGAGACATTCTTCTGGGTATGTTTGTTGAGGGCATTTCAAGAGACATTTAACTAATGAAGGAAGACTCACCCTGAATAAAGGCAGAGCCATCCCATTGGTTGGGGATGCAGATAGAAGAAAGAGGGGGAGTGGGAGTAGAGAGGGGAAAAGAGAGAGAGAGAGGCAGAGAGAGACAGAGAGAGACAGAGAGAGAGAGAGAGAGAGAGAGACTAAGACATTTCTCTTTGCTTCCTAACACAATATACTCAGTTGCTTCACACTACTGTGGCTGTGAACTGTACCCTCAAACCATAAGTACATACCAATTTTCCCTTCTTTAACTTGCTTTGGTTAGGCATTCTGTCACAGAACAATAACTGATATATCTACTGTCCAAGTTTGGAGTGGATAGAATTAAATCCCGTGGGGTTGGGAATATGGCTCAGTTTGTAAAGTATGTGCACAGTGTACACAGGCCCTGGGTTCAGCCCTTGGCAGAAACAAACAAACAATAAAAAGCAATAAACATCTAAGTCAGTGCCAGTAACTTAACGGAGTAATGATCCAAACAGTGAAGAAATATTAAAGTATGAATCGATCACCACAACAGGGAGTAATTTACACTTCATCACATTTCTATCTCTGCTATTTTCTCAACAATGTATTATTTAAGAAGTATCAAAAATAAAAATAAAAACATGAAACAAAACCACTGCAGATAAGCTATGACAAATAATGTTTTTCAAAATCTAAGATATAGTCTAGGAAAAATGATATAATTACACTTAAAACCAAATTTTAAAAAGCTAGATGTACAAGAGATAACTCATAGTTCAATGTCACACTGTACACACAGATGAAATAGTGTAATCTAAGTTCAGTACACTAAGCATTACCATATATCTACAAAAATTGCTCATTTTTGATAAATCAATAATTATCTCCAAAGTGAGAGATGTTGAATTCACCAGACATTTGGTTCAATGTCAAGAATTCTACGACGTAACAGACAATATCTATCTAATGATGAATAACAAAAAGAACACATTTTATTTTCCTTTGGGGCACTTAGTCATGAGGCAGTCATGAGGCCTATGCAACTTCACCTGAACTTAGTGAGCTGCAACTTAGATACAAGAGCAACTTTCAGTAAGAGATTTTGAGAGCAGGGCCAAACTTGATATAAAACAAACTAATCCTCTCTTTTCTAGGCATTACACTGTATAAGGCAGAAGGAGATAGGCGCTCAGAGGCAGTCTGAGGATTTAGTCTGAGGTTTCATAGAGACAGCTGCAGTCTGAGGGCAGGATCACCCTTTGGTTTGAGCACTGGTAGAGGTAAGAACCCCAGTGGCTAGCAGCTCTGTTTCTGACTTCGACTTTCACCCCCTGATAGCTGACTCCAAGTTTTTATTATTAAGACCAAAGAGAATTCATGCTACAATACTGTGGTCAGTGACTCCTAAGAATTGGGATGAAGAGTGTGACTCATATGGCATGCCTCCATCTAGCCTCAGTTGAAGAGTTTATCATCACAAATCTGATCAGTCAATAATAAAATGGTGAGTCATGCAGCCCCAAGCTCTCACTTTAATAAAACCTTAGTGAGGAAATGTTCTCCCCATTACAATTAGATTATCTGCTTTTGCCTGCTCAGATATAGGAACTGAAATAGAGACTATTACTGAAGCACCAAGTAATCTTAGTATGTTTTATCGATCTATTCAACAAATGTTCATGAAAGATCTTGTGTCTACAACATGCCAGGCATGGATAGGCTGAAGACAGAACAGAGGATGGATACCATTTCTGCTTTAGAGGGAAATGAAACATTGATTACACATATTCCTTATGATTCAAACTGTTAAAAAAACAATTTTTCACTTAATCCTTATAATGGCCTAATGAAAAGGCTACAGGTATTACCTATCTCTTGAAGATAAAAGGGAAACTGAGGCACAGAGGTGTTAAGTACTGCCCCCAAACAGAATTGATTCATGTTAGTCAAGATGCAATTTGAGGCAGACTCAATCCAGAGTACACACCAATTATTGCATAGTCTTAGGCAATACATTTGTTTCTTATGTTTTTATTTGTTTTGGTACAGGCTTCTTTTAAATCAAGCAAAAAATGAAAATAAGTTTTAACTACTTCCTGCTCACTTTATAAACACAACAAGTAAAAGTGAAAACAGCTTCCCTTCTTAACAAATGAAATGGAAGAGAGGAGAAAATAGTAATGAAAGATACAGAAAGATCAGCTGGGCCTTGCAATTGCTATCATGTGACGATCATCACCTGTTACCACTGGGTAATGAGTCTTACAGCACGATGTCAGCATTCTATTTACCCCAACAAACTCTGGGGATTATTTCTCCCATTTCATGAGTGAGAGAACGAAGGCACAGAGATGTCATCTATAATCTGCCCAATGTTACACAGCAAGCAAGTAGCAGAATCTAAACTACTATATCATATTGCAGGAGTCAAAGGAAAATAACCATCTGCTTAATGGATAGCCTCACCTGTCCTAATGTAAAAATGGGAAATTTGTAGGATAAGCATATTAAATTGGGAAAGACAAACATTTTATCCTTCAAAGTCTTGATGAATCCTATATACAACCATGTAACATAAACATCTCTAAACGATCAGGACTCTGAAAATCATGTTTGGCTGTGATTTCTTAGATGTTTCCTTAACCCACATCTACTCCTGCCAATTTTATAGCCCCCCCTTTTTCTCTGTTGAATAAACAAAATAGAATATCAGTAAAAGCAGAACATTATAGTTAAGTGTTTCTACAGCTCAGGAAAATTAAAGCAGAATCATGTTACAATAGATTTTTGGTCCTTTATGAATCTATATTCTACGCAAAATTGAAACCACTAGCCCAAGAACCTCTAAACTCTGTTCCAAAATTCAGTTTTTATAAAGGTTGTACTATCCTGGTTTCCCATCATCTTTCATACTGATCCTTAGTCATCTCATCTGCCTTTTAACATATGCTTTACTCTTTGGTAGCTGTTTCTTAAAGTTTTCTTTTTTACCCCCATTAAGAGCTGGTACTGGAGATAAAGACCTAAGATGGAAATCTGATCAATCATGCCTAATTTTCATAATTGCATGAACATGAACACACACACACACACACACACACACACACACACACACACACACACACACACACCAGCATTCATCTTGTTTGCAACATGACCAGCTGCATCATGTTCTGTCACTATGATGGACTAAACCCTTCTACTGTGAGCCCAAATAAACCCTTCCTTCCTAAGTTGCTTTTGTCACAGTACCACACAAGTAACTAAAATACTGTGTGCATAACTTTGAAATTTAGAGTTTAAAAACTTGTCCTACTCCCTCTCTATTCCTACCAAGATCAATACCCATCCTTAAACCTTGCCATCAATGATGAATCTTGCTTGGACTTTTTGTTTGTTTTTTAATCTTTTTCTCTTGTACTTTCCCTGTTGTTGGCTTAGTTTATCACTGTTCCCAAAGGCTGTTTCAATTTGATGTCAGTTATCTTCAGCATCCTTTTATAAAAGGTTTACTCCAGATGAACTGGTGTGTTTACTATCTGATATATTCTCACTTTCGAGATTTTTCTGTTTACTTTCATTTTCAATCCAAATAATCATTAAAAACTTTTCTTCAATTTAAAGCTCACTAATCTGCTGGATGTGGTGATACACACACTTAATACTGGAATTTCAAAGCAGGTGTATCTCTGTGAGTTCAAGGCCAGCTTGGTGCACACAGTGAATTCCAGTATAGTCAAGGCTTTGGAGAGAGACTGTGTCAAAATACCAAGGAAAAAAACAAAAGCAAAGACAAGACAAAACAAACAAACAAAACCCTCTAAAATCTGCAAGATTTTCAAGTAAAATTTATCTGAAGCACTTATGTTAATTGTAATCTCTCTGTTATCTCTGGAGCATCCCACATCAGTATCCGCTCTTCTTTTCTTGTAAATGATCTAACTTTCATGAGATGGCAATGTGTGCTACTTTAAGCACTTGATCCACATGATCTTGTAGCAGCTATGAATGGAAAAAAAGGCTGGTTCACCAGTACATTTTAGAGATATGAAGGTGTTAAACAGGTATGCGCCTTACTGTAGAACTTTGTAGCAGTTTAGAGACAGGGGATGATAGACAGCTAGCATTATTCTTAGTTTATCATTCTTTAGCTGCAATGCATTAGATTTGTTTCTCATTCACTACAGCTTGACCCAACTCCAAACTACTACTTTTCTCTCTTTGGAATGGTGTGGACCTTCCAGTATGAACCGGACTCACCTTCATCTTACTTCTTGACTCTTACTCTCCTCCTCCACAAACATGCACAGGCTTCTTTCATCTCAGAGCCTCCATTTTAAAACAGAGGTGAGCTAAGCGGCATGTTTAAAACATACAGGTAGACAGACATATATATACCTAGTATGTAAATGCAAAACTCCTGCAGAGTAGGTTTATTTAAATATTTGGGGGAGATATATATTTTTATGATAAAATAAAAATAAATGCACAGTACTTTAGGAAAGAAAAATGTGAGACTTCCTGGGAATGCCAAGGTTGTTTTCTTTGTTGTTGTTTTGCTTTTTGAAACAAAGCCTGAAGTAACTCAGGCTGGCCTTCTACCTGTTATGTTAGTTGGAGGTGACCTTGAACTCCTCCTGATCTGCCTGTGACCTCCACATCCAGAGAGGTGAGATTGCAGAAGGAAGCTTTTGTGTGCTGTTGGGAACTGAATCCAAAGACAGTTGCATTTTAAGCCAACACATCTCCAACCCTGGGTTTGCTTTTAAATTAGACACCATAGTCCATTTGGTAAACATTCAAATTTCTGTCCTAAAGGAACTCCTAAGGGAAAGCCCAAGCAGCAGCAATTTGGCCAACAGAGAGTGAGGAGCGAAAGGGGAGGTACCACTAAGAGTTAATCTTCTGTGCCAAGTATACTTGGTGCTTCACAGATAATACCTTCCTTGGTTTTGTTTAATTTTATCTTCTTTGCTTTTTGAGGCAGGATCTCCCTATGAAGCAGAGGAGAGCCTTGAACTCATGATCTTTCTACTTCTAAATCCTAAGTGCTGGGATTACAGCATGCTTCACTGTATCTAGTTCGTTATTCTTCATCTTGTTTTATTCTGACACTGAGTTTTCTGTAGACTAGAATGGCCTTAAACTCAAGCTCAAACTTGCCATCTAAGTGAGACTGCTCCTCCTATCTTCACTCTGCAAGTACTAAGGTTTAAGGCATGTGTCTCCATGTCCAGCAGTCCATATTTAATGCCTATACTACTACTACAAAAAAAAAAAAAAAGCATTATTGCACTGATTTTATGGTAGAGGAACAAGAAAAGTGAGCCTGCCCTAACTTGTAAGTAAATCTTACAGTTTAAAAATATACTAATGTAATGTAATGTTGGGGGATTAAAGAACATATACTTATCACTGAAATGTTATGACTTATTCCCATGAGAAAAAAAATGAGCAGGGTTAACTGGGACTCACTCTTTGGTTTTAAATATCAACTTTTAGTTTCAATATTTATTTATTTTTTTGTTTTGTTTTGTTTTGCTTTGCTTTTTGGGGGACAGGGATTCTCTGTATTGCTTTAGAGCCTGTCCTAAACTCACTTTGTAGACCAAGCTGGCCTTGAACTCACAGAGATCTGCCTGCCTCTGCCTCCCGAGTGCTGGGATTAAAGGCATGCACCACCAAGGCCCAGTTTTTAGTTTTAGTATTTCTTAATGAAAGAATGTTACTGGTATTACCACATTATTGAGTATTCAAAAGTGTTATTAGCCCATAATGAAAATTTTAGTAAGTGAAACTGAAGGGACAAACTTAAGCCTTTTGCATATTATATATTCACTACATTTATTATATTTTATCCCAATTAAGTGATATATACTATCAATTAAGACTTCATATGCCATATGAATAATACCAAAAATACTTTAAAAATATTCCAGAAAGTAAACTGCAAGGTGATGTTGAATCATTTTGAAAATGAGGCTTAATTTTTTTATACAACATTGTCATTTAAATTTGTAGCCTGACTGTTCTTCATGTTAGGAAACTGAATGTATGACATAGAAATGTACCAACTCAACAGAATAGGGATTGATTATTATAAAAGGACCCAATACACCATCTTCTAAAAAATGGAAAGTTGCAGTAAAATTTAAATTAACCAACATATGTAAAGAAACAAATAATTTATATGCCATATTGGATAAAGCCACAAACATGAAAATCAAAGAGCATGCCAAAGAATATTACTTAGGAATAAATTACAAGAAATAAATAAAACAATTAAAAATCCTAACCTTATTACAAAAATTTCAACCAGTCTTGTTACTATTAATAAGAATTTTGATTTCAGAGATAATTCAACATAAAATCCTTTATACACACTATGAGCTGTATGAGTATAGACTACAAAAGAGCATCAACTTATAATATACACAGTAATTCAGTATATTTAAATTTTAAATGTATTTTAACTTGTAAAACAACACTTAAAATTCAAATATTCAATTTATTAAATATGTTAATCATAGATAAAAGAACTAAAATTATTTCAGTAATGACACATAACTATGAGTTAAGTCTTTTTTACTACAGTTTAATATAGTAATTCTTCATATTTAAAGGTTTTTCTAAACAATTGACAGATCCATATACAGATTTATACGTGAACGTCTCAAACATGGA
This sequence comes from Phodopus roborovskii, assembly GCF_943737965.1. Taxonomy (NCBI): domain Eukaryota; kingdom Metazoa; phylum Chordata; class Mammalia; order Rodentia; family Cricetidae; genus Phodopus; species Phodopus roborovskii. The sequence continues at coordinate 20,577,627 of NW_026125052.1, read as the reverse complement.
AAAGACCAGAAATCAAAAATGCAAAATATGTTTTCATCTAACTATGTAAATCAAAGATGCCCAGTCACATCTAATGTACATTTTCTACATAACATGCTTTAAGAAGAGCAACTGAATAAAACAAACAACAAAAGAATAAGCTCAGATTAATTTTTTTTCTATTTTGAGTTGGCTGAAAAATCAACCTAAATATTTTAATTTAAAAAAATCCACTTCTTAGTTCTAGGTAATTTCTAAGTTGCCATGGTTGGCCAAATAGCTAAAAAGAGAAAATTAAAAAGCAGAAAATAAGCAGTCTAAGAAAATCCAAATATAAATTAAATTCATCTAAAGTTAGTAATTACTAAATGATCTGAAAATGAAAGTTTAAAAAGGGCAGATATATAATTTAGTTAAATTTAACTGATAAAGTCCACCAAAATCAACATAACTAGCAAATAAAGTCACTTTAAAAAATTCTTACATCCTCAAAAGATTCAGAAATATTCATTTATTTCTAGACATTCCAGATAATGACAGGACAGGTATGATGTACTAAGGAAGCCCATTTACCAAGTCTAGAATTCTGTATTTTTTTTACAGGGGAATTTACTGATAAGGCTGCTGCAATGGAAAGTAGAGATCTATTTTGGAATCATAATGTTACAAAAAAAAAATTGACCTTCACATTTACATAAAAAACACAGTTCAAAACTGATTTCCTTGCAATAAACATTCTTTTTTTTAAAGAGATTTTTTTTAAAGTTTATGAAACAATACACACAATTAAAAACTAAACAAATGTGTGCCTGATGACACTTAACAGGTTCTCTGCTAACCAGGTGTTAAGAGTCTCTTACGCTGCATTTCTTTTCTTACAAATCTCAAAGTAGGCCTGACAGCCCAGAAACCATGGAACATACAAATATTTTGCTTACCATACTCACGGCCTTTACTCTTCCTTCCTCATCTGTCAATACTCTGCAGTCTGCTTCCCATTTCCAGGCTTGTTCACTGGACATGTTCTCGGTGCTGACACATTAGCAATGATTCACGCTTTAATCTTCTCCAGCCAGCTCTTCTTACTGCCCAGAACTTACTATGCCTCACAGGTGACACTTCTTCTAGCAGATGTTGGTTATGGTCCCAAAGGGGCTTAGAGCCCCTAACAACATCACCTGCTTCTTCCTGTATCCACACAAGCAAGCACTGTTGTACTTGTTTTGAACATCTAATGATTTCAAGAAATATTATACAGACGAGATCTTTTCATTATGTTGCTTGACATGAAGTTATTTTTTTTTTTTTTCAGAATACCGCAGCAAATGCAGACTGTGTGATCCAATTTGAGAGAAATATTTTTTATACAGGTTTTCTCTGTGGCGCAGTTTAGTTTACACTTCTGCTAGAGGAAATTGCTGAAGAACTGGTTCTGAGGTTTCTAATGGCGCAGCGTTAACCAGAGTGAATGATTCACGGATGTTCTTAACATTCAGGAGTAACACGGAAGACTAACAGTGCAGCCTAGGTCCAGAGCTGATGAATGGTGCAGTGCTGCTGTTGTCATAGCAACCAAGAGAAAGGAAAAAAAAAGCAGCGCCATAGAAGGAGCTGTGACATGGATTCTGGGAACAATTTATATTAAAAAGCTGTAAGTATCTTGTGCCTTAAAGCTACAAACTCCTCTGATTCCTTTTTAGGAATCCAAATTCTTGAATTTCTGACTCTGCGCTGTGTAAATACATATTGCAAAATGCAGTAACTATGTAAACAGCAACAGACAAACAAACAAACAAACAAAAAACAACAATCCACAACATGTAATAAGGCAATTTAAAGGATCAATATAGTACTTTGGCAAGGTAATTCATAAATCTTCAGTATCTCCATAATATATTTTGTATGATTTAAAATTAGACACTGACATACAGCTACAATATAAGAATTATCTAGAATCTAAGACAGCAGAAAAGCTGTTTTAAAATACTTATGTATATTCAGATTAAGTATCTTTTATTTAGAATGTATGCATCGATACACCAAAAACTGCAGCATCATCAACAGACTGACTCATAAAATAGCAAGTACACCAGTTTCGAAGTGAGATATGCAATTGGATTTCTTTTATGTACAGGAAGGTTCAAAGAAAGATGCTTATTGCCTTAATCCACAATCAAAGAAATAACTGCATCATTTTGATGTGATAGGGTTACAATTCTACCCCATGCTTCTGAAGGCCCCACTCCCTATTTAGCCTGGAAAAAAACTTTTTTTCCTATGTAGCTTTTCCTTGCCTCTCAAGAATCCAGAAGAGTGCCTATCCTTCCAGTGCATAGTAGGATAGCTTCCAAAAGGACTTATGGGAGCAGAACCTAAGAATGGTATCAATATATGGATTGCTGAAATGGTATTCTCCTCTGCATTATTCTAGATATAGCCCTGAACTGAGCTGGGAGGGGGATATTTATTAGATTGGTGCTATTCTATTGCATCTATTTAGATAGGGCAATTGCAAATAAAAACATTCATTTTCATAACAATGTGTTTCTTTTCCATTATCACTCATTTAATGAAGTGTTCAGACACAATGTAAAGCAAAATAATTGTGGAAATTAATGCATTATTGTTCTCTTTCATAGGCAGGCACTATGATAATAATTCTAGCATAAATTGTATACTTGTTGGTCAAAGATTCCCGATGCATTAATCTCTAGGAATGATAGGCATAACACTAAATGTGACTAAACAGACTGCAGTGCAGTGCAAACCACATGTACTTCTTCTGACTATAGATGCAAGCAGTTTGCTTGCTTACCAGACATCACCATGGGTAACTCCCATCACTAGATTCATCATCAGCAAAGTATGAGCAATAACATATTTTCTACTTTCTTCCTAAATTATTGTGATAACAGAATAAAACAACACAACGTAATGCCAAGACTTGAAATCCCATTTTACATAAAAATACCTAGTTAAGGAAAAGAATAAAGATAAAAAGAAGAAATGAGCTTCACTAAATTTCAACCAAAAATGGTCTGAGAAGTAAAACGTTTACCAGGATAGGCATTTTATTTTTCCTTTTTGAGAGGGGAATGAAGAATGAGGGAAGAAGAGGAATAGGAAGAGAGAACAAGACAGCCTTACTGTCACTATATTGCCCAGGCTGGTCTGGAACTCAAAGATACTCTTACCTTAGCCAGGATTATTGATATACCATAGTACTTAAGATTTCTAGGCTAGTTTTCATGTCGGATAGGATACTTGGTATCATCATATTGCACATTGTTGTGAGATATTCACTTTGTCCGCACCTGTGGCACAGACCACGCCCATTGGGGTGGGGACAAGGGCGGATGTTACCAGGGGGAACTAAGTCTGAGAAAGGGGTTCTGGGAGCTCTCTTGCTTGCAGCACAGGGACAGGAGAACATCTGGAGGCATCCTTGGGACCAGGATCCTGCTGATGATGTTCATCTGTCTATGTTGTAAGTTATTTCTCCCTGAATAAACATCTATTCAGCCTGTTTCTTCTTCTGATCCTTATTAAACCTCGATAGTACACACTTGACACAGTGTCTATTTTCACATTATAGTATGTGAGGAGGCCTTGGAATATGGTTAAAGGATTATTTGAAGTTAATACATAAATATAATTCTACAGCCTGTCATGACATACATTGTCTTAGAAGATGGTAACAGTGACAAGGTAAAAGTTTCCATTGAATGATGATACTAAAAAACATACAAAGTAAGGAACTTGCTTCAGATAATCTTCAACTACTTTTTACTTCACCTAACTAGAAACTGTGAGGTCAAGTGAAAAGTGAGCATTCATGTTTGAGTTGAAGATTTTACTGATGGTATTACTTGCTGTAACATGAAAAATAAAACCCAGAGATAGATAGATATTGGGGCTTAAGTTGATGGTTAAAATAAGCAAAGCAGCTGGCTACTAGCTCTTACCTCTACCTCAGACTGAAATAGCAATCCTGTCTCCACGAATCCTCAGAGGCAAAATGTTGTCTTCACCAAGCCTCAGACTGCAATCCTAGACTGCTCTCTCTCTTCTGTGTGGCTGGAGACCAATTGCCTCAGGAGACCCTTTGCTTCTTCCTTTTATACATCTCAAATCCTGGGATTAAAGGTGTGGAGTGCCAAATGCTGAGATCTCCTTTGTGTAAGCTATTTCTCTTTTAGACTGGATCAATTCTGTGCAGCTTGGTGTGGCCTTGAACTAACAGAGGTCCATCTGCCTGTCTTCTGAGTCCATGGATTAAAGGTATGTATCACCACTGCCTCACCTCTATGGCTTGTGGCTAGCTTTGCACTCTGAACCCTCAGGCAAGCCTTATTAAATCATAAAGAATATATCACTACAACTTGGCTCTGTGTTCCCACTATAATCTAACCTCTTCTATCTAGTAAGCCTTTAAAATAGTACTATATTGGCTGATTTTGTGTCATCTTGACACAAACTAGCATCAGAGAGGAAGGAGCCTCAGTTGAGAAAATGCCTCCATAAGGTGCAGCTTTAAGGCATTTTCACAATTAGAGATCAATGGGGGAGGGCCCAGACTAGGATAAGTGACACATTCCCAGGGCATATGGTTCTAGGTTCCATAACAAAGGCTGAGCAAGCCATGGGAAGCAAAGAAGTAAGCAGCAACACCCCATGGTCTCTGTATCAGCTCCTGCTTCCTGTCCTGACTTCCTTAAGTGGTGAACAACTGAATAAACCCTTTCCTCTCCAACTTGCTTTTTGGTCATGGTGTTTCATTTCTGCAATAAAAACCCTAACTTAAGACAATTATTGTGCCCCACTGGTTACTTGTGAAGAAAAATTCTCTTTAGTTGTAACTTTAGAATATCAACAATGCTTGGGTTAAAAAAGCACAAGTTTTTCTCACAAAAATGTCACTCTCCAACCCAAGTTGAGGTGATCCATGCATTAGCTAGATTCAGAATAGTTCTGAAAAAATACTGTGAACTTGGCTATCATTTCCCCCCTGTGTTTATGCCTGGTAGGAGTGAAGGGTGAGGATATGGTAGACATACATGAAAAGACAAAATGCATAGGTTCTGTTTTGCTTAAAATGGTTCATTTAACTAAAAAGCAGAAAGATTTAAGGAGTATTCCCCTAACTACTAATTCCTAACTCCCTTGTGATTAATCCAGTAAACAAATCTAAATTTACATGAAACTCTTTACTCTTTTTCTGTCGTTTCTCTTCCCACTTCTCCCCCATTAAAAGCTTTCTCTAAGGGGTGTTCATCAGGGATAAGTGTTCTTGTACCCCAAGGCAGGGTAATATTGAGATCTGATGAATAAATGAACTCTTCACTTTCACAGAGAAGGTATCAGTCATCCTTGAATTCAAGCTCTGGTCAGATTTCTATATGGGCCTATACATTTCCTATAAATGGCTGCAGCTCCAGACAAGACTTCAACTTGAACAGTGATGACAGATAGAGAAGAGAATGAAGCATGCTCAGAGATAGGGTGTATTCCTAGCATGTGTGAGGCTCTGGCTTTAATCACTAGCACCTTCTCTAAATAGAACCTACACATTTTAAAAATCATAGAACGTGACTGCCTACACGTTGGAAAATTACTGAAGAGCAATAAAAGAACAAAACACTTTCGACTCCGAAGGATAAGTTATTGGGGCTGGACATACTGAGAAGCAATGTTTTTGTTTAGCCAATGTCATGAAGGGATGTCTGAAGATTCATTCTGATCTGTTCTCATTTTTTATGTTGCTTTTATAACATAAATACTAAATAAAACTTTCCTAATCATGTGATACTACCTTTACATTACAACACTTATAAAAGATTACTAGCTCATAAGGGCATTTCATGAGTGTTTTTATCAGTCAGTCCTAATACACTGTCAAATCCCAAGTGGTCAGCTCAGAATACACATGCATAGGAACACTAAATGGACTCAGCACAATGTGCACATACATGTGTATTAACAGTTAAAATTACAGAGGTGATGGCAGGAGAGAGACACAGGAATTGGAGGAGTCTGGATGGTGAAACTGTAAATGCAATAGTCAGGAAAGTCTCAAAAAATTAAATTAAAAATGAGTGTAACTAATGTACACATATCAAATATACATTTTCTCACTTTAAATTAATCTGTATTTGAAAATTTTACCAAACAATATATATGTACACACACACACACACACACACACATATATATATACATATTTAAAAATTATCACATTCAGAAACCAGAAACAGACTTTTAACAGAAACTAGGAAAACACAGTTGTCCAACAAACTCCATTATAACTCAAAACATTGCTCACTAGACTGATAAGACAAAATCATAAGACTAGACTGATAAGACTTTTATAGAATATTTGCTAAAGGTAACATTTTGTGGTTTTTCACAATTCATCCAACAACATGAAAGAATGGCTGACATTTGGGACAGAAATGGTATATTTATAATAGAAGGCAGCTGAATGAAAAGTCTTTTAGAACACTCTGCCCTCTGGTGTTTAAAATTCTTATCAGAGGGAAGCTTTTTCATGAGATATGTTTATTGCTCTTAGATGCCAAATTCATCAATTTGATTTAGTATTATAAAATTTCTATTATAAATTGAATATACATATTTTTTTGCTAAACCTTACATAATCCTATGCAATAGTGTACTGCTTATTGAGAGACCTGCTAAGAATTTCTTTTGAATTATGGATATTTATTTGTCCTTTGTGAAACTGTGTGAATGAGAAGTATTCTTAACGGCTGACATCAATTAGTTCTTACATTCCACATTTGGCATTTTGAAACTCACATTCTACAGCAGGTGAATACAAAGCCAGTAGGGAAGGACAGGGTCAGTGAAGCACAACAGGTTTCTAGGAACCATCACATAAAACTGCAGTATGGGAAAGATCACAGAGAAATGAGGGATTTCCACTTTCCTATAATCTTTCTGATATTTACCATGCACCATGTTGCAAAATGGTGTCTACCTCTTAGAACTGTCACACACTGCTGCTAAAAACAGATACAAGGGGGTTCATGATTGAATGATCAACAACTTTTCTACCTGGTAGGATTTCTTTTATTGCATCTCCTTCTCCCCTACACAATACAGTTTGAAAGAGTTTAGCTCTCAAATGTACTTACAAATTTAAACAAATCAGAATTTCAAGTAAATATGGATTTGTCAAGTTAAGTCCAAAAAAATCCTTCAAAGCAAATAAAAAGGCAAGAAAAGTTGTTGCTATTGTTTTTTTTTAATACTGAGTTATATCCAGGGTCATGGCACAGAATGTTACAGATACACAATCAAATAAATACAATGTTATTTTACAAATAAGTCACCCCTGGGAATGGAGAGATGGTTCAGCAGTACTGGCTGCTCTACAGAGGATACAGATTCAATTCTCAACACCCACATGGGAGCTCACAACTGTCTGTATCTCCAGTTCTATGCAGGCAAAACACCAATGCACATGAAATAAAAATAAATTATCAAAAAAAAAAAAACAAGTAAGTCACCCCAAAATCATACTTAACATATCTGTCAAAATAAGCAATCGACACAGAGAAAAATTTTACAAATACTCTGCCTTCCTTTAAGTCTAAAGTACAGTCACTTTACATGTGAGCCAACAGAAGCTCAAAGGAAGACAATCTACCTAGATAGTGAACTTGCAAATTAATGTGTATGGTATTCTTTAAAATTTAAAATAAAGCATTTAAACTTAATTATAAAATTACTGCAAGTTTTTCTTTAAATCACATATTGTTACATTCATTTAGGTGGGTGGATTAGGTTATGTTATGGCATACATATGGGTATTGGGGATAATTTGTAGGAAGCCCAGGAGACCTTGAGCAAATGTGTAAAGAACAGATGAAGTCATGAGTGAATGTGTATTGTATGACATAGGCACAGAGTACAGACACCTCCTATAAAGACTAACTCCTCCCCACTGTGCTGTACCTAATAAACATACCGAGGGCTTCTGCATTGCTGTAGTAGTTGTTGCCACTCTCCATCAGTATGCACAAACCAAATGACTTTTATTTGCCATACCAGTCAGATGTCCACACCCAAGCTGTGTAGGTCACAGCACCTTCTACCATGTGGGTCTAAAGGATCAAACTCAGGTCATGGAGTTCACAGCAATCACCCTTAGCTGTTGAGACATCTCTGCCAGCCCATTTGCCTATGTGATTCTGACCCTTATTTTTGTTCAAATAGGCTCTTGACTATAGACAGTTCTTTTAGGTTCAGAGTTACAAGCCTTAATTAACTTCACCTCATTATAGATAATGCATAAAGATCAATAGCAAATAAGTACTAGCTTGTGATATATTCTCACTTCTATATACTCTTTTACTTTCTATTTGCCTCCTGGAATTTCGTCTGCCTTAATCCATCAGATATCAATTAGCTAATTAACTTTTGCAGACTGTACCTCATTATGTAGCCTGAGCTGACAGCAAACGTATGTTCTTGCCCCAGCCCTTTGAGTGCTGGACACCTGTTTGATTCTCTAAGATTAACAGGTTGCACTCATGTCCTGTTACTCTCAATTATCTACTGCTGATACAATTCTTAAGTTCAGGTTCCTTTTAAGGACTTCATAATGGTGATCTTAGTAATTTGCCCTTCTATCTTGGGCCCTAGGTGTCCCTAGCTTGATCCTTCATTTGCCACAACTTTGAAAACAAGATCAGTCCTGTAATTTAGACTTTAGGTAAGCAGATCTCTTTTTAAAATGTAGAGAAAAGAAACAATGAGGCAATAGTTGGCAATTTTAGGAGGGAAAACAGATGGTACAAATAATAAAAATGAGAAGTAAGTTTATATATTAATCTATAGAAGCATCCAAAGAAATAAAAATGGTCATCTCCCCAATTTTTAAATTTAAGGGAGAGGAAAGGGGTGCTAGGGATTGAACCCAGGGCATCATGCTAATTTTCCACTGCACCACATCATGCTCACCTCTGATAAAAGATTTGTGTTCAAAAGGGTGTGTATACAGAGAAAAAAAAAAAAAGACAAAGAATACAAAAATCTTCTAATTATACTGTCGAGCAAAAACAAAGCCTCACCTGAGAAGAACTGTTTTAAGACCGCAAAGAAAACACTGTGGGTGTACTAAAACAAACAAACAAACAAACCATGAATAAAGGAAAGACTTACTGCTTAAGGATAACCATGTAGTAATTTTTTTTGTAAACTTACATTTACAATTCATCTTTTATGAGCTGAACTGTCAATATTAACTTCTTGAGATACATGTTATCTTGTTGATCCATAAAATACTTTGTAAGACAAAAATAACAAGTACAAAGAAGAAAATATACTCAGAGTAAACAAATGACTTGACCAGGTTCAATATAACTAAGTAGCAAGGCCAGTCAGATGTTCACCCCAAGAATATCTGACTCCAAAGTTTTTCCATGACAAATGACATTCTGCAAGCCAACAGACAGAAAATACAACTTTTGTACAAAGTTGACAGAATAAAAGTTGAGACCCTTATGTCAACTTTAACAGCAAAATGAAGAACAACTTTGTACGATTACCTGATACACCATATAACAAAAGGCAGTCCACACCACAGCCTTACACAAAGGTCATCACAACCCCACTCACCCCCCCCCCCAGACACACACAGACACTTCCCTGAGGATACCCATTCAGCATTAACTACTCAGCGGTGGACTGGTACCATTCCTTTACTGATCCTTGTGGCCACTGATCATTGTTTCAAAATTATCAGTGTAATTTTCCTCACTTCTGTCTTTAAAGTTTTTCTTTCCCTGAAGCACTTTAACTAAACTCAGTTTACCACAACATGCATGTTCCCACTGCAATGCTATTCCCCACCCCCCCCCAAGATAAATTTCATCCTTAGAGGCTCTTTCTCTAACAATGTTATAGTTTAAGGTGATCCCTCCAAAATTCAGGTATGGAAGCTTAATGACCAATGGCACTAAGAGATAATAGGGTCTTTATGTGGTGATTTATGCATGAGGGTCCCTTCTTTTACAGGTGGGATTAGATTCTCAGAAAAGAGTTTTCATGCAACATTCTGGTTTTTTGTTCTCTAATTGTTACCATGTGGAGACAGGAGGACCTCTTCCTTCCAGAGAATGTAGCAACTGGAGATACCTAATCTTGGAAGCAGATAGCAACTTTCCCCAGACAACTAACCCTGCCAATACCTTTCTGTTCTTTTTAAGTTATTCAGCCTTGTTTCACTATGGCAGCACAAACAGATTAAGACAACCATTATTTGATTTCATGCTCTCCATTAAGGAAAATAATGCTTAAATTAAAAAGGATAGAATAAACATCATGAAGAGGTCACTGAAGTACAAGATATAAAGAAAGGGTTTAAAAATATATCCTCAAAATTTAGGTCCCAAAATTGACAGGATTTTTCAATGCAGCCAAGGCTGGGATTGAAATCACAGCCCTTCTACCTCGACAACCTCCAAGTGCTGGAATTACAGGCCCACATCACCATCTGACCTTGTGTCCATGTTGGTACGACTAAGATAAGGCAAGCAACATAGCTTCAGCATCTTTTTAATACTAAGCAGGCTTTAAATGGAATCTCTTAAGCTAGAGAGGAGTACCAGAATCTATAAAGTGTTGATAAGCAGGAAGCTACTAATTTATACCATATTATTCCAAAAGACAGAACTAGTGCTAATGGATTGCAGTAACTAAGAAACATATTTCAGCCATGGCAATCAGAGCGGTGGTGACAACTATTCAAGAACAAGAAGGCTTTGCTACAGAAGTGGAAGTGTTCACACAGAGGCTGCTGCTACCCACTGCTGTGAAGACTGCATTTCCTCACATACGGATTATACAAACACCTTTGTGGATCACATTACAGTACTGAGTGCTGTGGGAAACACAGTAATAGCTCAAAAAATTATGTATGATTAGCATAACTACTTCTATCATTAGTACTTCAAGGTTAAGGTTTAGTTAAAGGTTTACCTGCAGCATCACTTAGGTCTGCTGAGTGTAGGTGTATTTGATTCTGTGGTTATTAGGCTAGTTATTATAAGTTTTCTTGTGTCAATTTTATATCATGCTTTCTTCCATTTTTTGATGTGCTCTAAAACTGTACAGTATATCCTCATAATTATTATTATCAGTGACTAATTTTTTTCTTTTAATGTTGCATATTATTTATCTCCTTTCCCGATCTCATTTTTCACTATGAATTATCATTCCTCTTAAATATTCTTTCTTAGTCTTTTCCAAGAAGAAGCATCTGTAGTCTAGTAACATTTTTTGATTAATTTTAGTCACTTCAGCTTTCTATTTTGTTGACAACTTTTTTTCTATTTACTCCTCCATATTTTATCTCCTTATGTTAAATGCTTAATTAATTTACTTTAATGAATTTTAACAGTGCCCCAATGGGAACATTGCTTAACTTCTAATACAATTAAACTAAATTGCTGGATTTAAAAACTTTTGTTTCTTTCTATTTTTAACTCAAAACTTACTTTAAAATTCTTTAAAACTTTGTAAGTAGGAAAAGAATTATTTCTTATTTTTGGTTGTTAGATTCCATTTTATTTTATTTTAACTGAAAATGTATACTACACAGATTTTGTTACCACTAAATATATGACCAATACTTAGAAACAGTTCAGAATAAAAACGAATGTGTTTTTCTCCATACAAAGTTCTATAGTTAACTAAATGATTAACTGCATTATTCAAATTCCCCATATTCATTATTCATTGAGTTATTAATTCTGAAGCATGAAATCAACCTTAAATATAAATTTATCAACTTTCCTTTTTATTGTTAATGTTTGTCATAAATTAATTTTTTAACATCTTTATGGAATTATAATTTACATACCATAAAATTTACCCTTCCCCAACTTAAAATAGGCTTTGCATATTCTCAGATTTGTGGAACTATTACCATAATCTATGCTTGGAACATTTTCATTACCCAGAAAATAACTCACACTCTTGGCACTAACTTCACATACTAATTGTTACGTTTAGTCTCTGTTCATGACACTTCATAAACAAGAGTTTCGCAAATAATTATATGACCGTTTGTGGCTGGCTTATTTTATTTAAAATGAATTTACAGGGGGAAAAGTAAATAATTTATTGTCAAACAATATGGCTGTGACATTCTCTTCCATTTACCAGCTAATGGACATCAAGCAGTTTGCCTATGATGATCATTCCTCTTACGTGTTTGGTTCTGGTTTGCTTTAACAATGCTGACTAGTGAAAACTGAAGTTGTATATATTATTATATGATAATTCCCTAACATATCCTACTTTTAGTATTGAAGGACTAAGTAAATAATATCTGCAGGGCCTGAAACAATTCCCATTTGCTGTTCCTATGACTAAACTAACGTTGGAATTTATTGATGGGAGATGTCATTCTGTAAATATGTTTCTCATACTAGTTAATGAATAAAGCACTGTTGGCCAATAGGAAAGCAAGAGAGGCGGGACTAGGAGACAAGGAGGAAAGAGGAAGTAGGAAGGAGGAGTCAAGATGGAGAGTCTGGAGAGAATAGAACTGCTGCCCCCCCACCCCCCCACCCCCCGCTCTCTGGTAAGAAGACCACGTGGAAAAATGTAGATTAACAGAAATGAGTTAATAATTAAGGCAGAGCTAGCCAATAAGAAAATAGTAAGTACCTGGCCAACAGCATTATATCAAATACAGAGTCTTTGTGTATTAATTGGGGGCTGGTGCTGCGGTGGGTCCAAGTGGGAGGAAAAACCTACTCTTTACAATTTATAAATAAATAAATTTATTTAATTTATATTACAAAAAGAAAAACCAAAAATGGAAACATAGTCAGCAGTATTGAAGCTTAGACTGCCACGTATATCTATTGCATTTTTAAATCCACTATGCTGGATGCAGTGGGGCTCACGCCTTTAAGCAACAGAGGCAAAAGCAGGAGGGTCAAGAGTTTAAAGCCAGCCTCAGCTACATAATGAGCTTGAGCTTAGCTTGGGTTATTTATTATAAATCTCTGCTTCTTCCCCCACAAAAGGAATACATAAGGCACCTAGAATGCCAATGTTATTTCTAAAATTCAAAATATGTACTCATATATTATAGTATGTTATGTCCATTAAGTCAGACTGTATAGACTAATAACACATTATAGACTTCTGTATTTTCAAATTAGGTCTTTAATAATTTTCTTAAAATGTCCATGAGACTAAGCTACAATTCCACACTTAACCTTAGTTTTATGAGAAAACTAACACTTGGTCAATATTTAGTATATTCTAGGGGTTATTTCTAAATATATAATATTTAGTGTTCACGTCAAGCCTAATAAAAACTCATACTCATATATCTTGAATTTCCTTGTTACCCAAAACTACAAGGTAAGGATAAACTGTCAATGAACATGTCAGATTTAATGTCAAAAGAGCAAAAGAGATAATTCTTATACAATATTTCTAAACTAAGTAAATGTTTTTGTATGTCTCCACCATACCCAATGTCTGTCTTTACACTTGTATATTTATCAATTTATAACATACATGGATCCATATTATTGACAGATTTTCATTTTTATATGGAAACAACACTATATACATGTATATAAACATAGACATTTTCAAACTCCTTCAAGTTTATTTGTAAACTTCAGAACAAAGTTGTTTGTATTGATTTATACACATCAGGATATGTAAATGGCATAAACTAAATAGGAATGAATCAATGTATTCTTTAATATTGAAAGATTAAGAAATACCATTTTTTTGTGATATAGTTAAGAAATCTTAAAAAGAACAATAATAAGAACCTGGCACTAATTAGGGCCAACGGTGTGTTTCTGCACACTCTTCCATATCTCTGTCATTACACAGCAAAATATAATTGACCAACTGAATAGTAGCTTCTATTCAAATGTAGGTCTTCTAGTTTTAATTACTGCTTAAACTTTGACTGCATCTTCTGTCATTAGGAACAACAAAAAGGTAGATGAGATACAAATGCCAAAGGGCAATTTTTCAGCTTATCTAATGCTCAATTTTCTCACTGGTAAAAGACCATTTCCTACCTCTATGATTTTTGGTGAATTTTCAATTTAGCAAGCATTTGCCCCTTTTTACTCTCTGTGACTTAGTTATTTATAAAATGAAGATATATGTATAACTATATTAGTGAAGCATATACCACATAGAAGACATTCAAGTGAACATATCTAGCACTTTTTTATTCAATAAAAATAGGATTTCAAAACATATATATAGTTTGTTTGTTGATTGACTGGATCTCTTAATGTAGTCCAAACTGGCCTGGAACTGACTATACAATCCAGGCTGGCCACTAGCTCATGATCTTGCCTTAACTTCCTTAGTGCTGGGATTATGTGCATAATTCACTACACTCAGTTCCTCAGAAATACAGATTTTAAAGTTCCAACTGGCATCTAATACTAAAAGCAATTTTCAAAAACTTCTCACCAACCTTAAAATAATCTTGTTTCGATGATGACAGCTAACACTGGGTACTAAAGATTTACCCAACACTGTTTTAAGTTACTGATAATAAGTGTGTCACCATAAAATGCAACCATATCCCATTTATAGAAGAATACAAAGACAGAATGACTAAATCAGACTTGGGATACAAAGTTAAGCAGTCTTACCACTGAGCCTATATCTCAACTGCTTTTGCTGTATCAACTTATGTTTTTAATGAATAGAGCAATGCATCTATGCATTTAAAAATCTCTTTCAAGCTTTAAGTTATTTGTATTTTTTAAAGAACCTTTTGTTATTCTCACTCTTTAAAAAAAAGTCAAAATATCTTAAAATTGGAATTCTTTCTGCAAAAAGTTCTTCAAATACATCTGTACTGAAGGACTAACATAAATATAAGTTGAGTACAAAAGCTGTCCCAAACAATGGCCTGAAAAAGTTACTCCTCTATAATATTTTACAATGACTACAAAAGTACCCATTTTGTTTGAATTGAGAACTATTTAAAAATCAGGAAAACATGTACAAGGTTAATGAAGAGGGTTGGTGAGACGGCTCAGTGGGTAATGGCAGTTGCCGCCAAGCCAGATGACCTGAGTTCAATCCCTGGGAGTCATGTAGCATAGAGAAAGAACCCACTCCTGCAAGGTTAATGAACACAGATTATTCTTGTTCCTCACACTCTATCCTCTCTCTACATACTCGCCAACAAGATTCAACAAAAAGTTGAAGTAGATCGTATTACTCCTATCCCATCTCTGCTTATAATCTTACAAAGCAGTCTCCTTACCACAGCTAACATTTCCAATTCCAATTCCTGCCTGCCTCTTAAATTCATTTTCTATTAATCTCTCCTCTGACATACTTTGTTAAACCACACTTGAGCCATAGTTTTTTAATATACCAAGCTCATTTTTGTCTTAGGATTTTTCATATTGTTCCCTCTGCCTAGAAGGCTCAGATTCCAGCTCTTCTCATGGCTCTTCCCCTAAATCCCGCTCCTTCATTTTCTTCCTCTTGCATTACTCCATAGAAAGAAACTCAATTTCTACCCCAATTTATATGCAACCTTTTCCCTATTTCATACCTTCACAGTACTTGTTACTATCTAAATTGATTTACTTATTGGTTTATCCCTCCTTCCCTCCTTAAACAGGGTCTATATAGCCTTGGCAATTCTGGAACTGTGCAAATCAGGCTGGTCTCAAATGCACAAAGATCTGCCTGCCTCTGCTTCCCAAGTGCTGGGATTAAAGGTGTGTAATACCATGCCTAGTGGTTACGTATTTATCAGCCTCCCTCACAAATGAAATACAAAAACCTTGAAGAAAGACCTTGTCTTTTTCCCTGCTATGTTTTATCTAGAGTAGTACCTAGCATTTAGTTCTAAGTAAGTATCTGTTGAATGACTGAATCTTATGTGTATATACTGAAAACAGGAAATCAAATGTTAGAAAGCCATAAAATAAGTAAAACAGGCCAACTGCATTTACTGTTTGGTAGGTAATTATGCATATAAGTAATACTTGCAAGTTTAAATGCACAGAAATGGATGAATTAGTTAATTTTAGCCCTACTGGCTTCATTAAATTTATACCCTTTGCTATTACCTCTGGAGGGTATTTCTTTATTGTCTGTAGTTTCTTCTTTTAAATTTTCTTTTATTTATTTATAATGAAACATAGTAACTGGGCAACTGATAAGCAGTCTACTAACCAAGGGTTTCTTTTAAATTTCAAAATAATTTCACTTATTCCATGTTAAATAGAAAAGTGTATCATCTGCCTCACTTGGGGGAATAATGGCCAAAGAAACATTTTTACAGAATCTTCTTTTAGGAAACATATTCCCTTCATTCAGAAGTTTTAAAATTCATTCTCAATCTTTAATTTTAGGTTTTGACATCCTTTAATAAGCAAAATTTTATGGGAAGTTCCACATACTATAAATACTGTGTATTTAAAACTCAGTGGATCATACATGTTACTAATCACCTATAACCCAATTTGCTGTGTTGTGACATCACCTCTGGGACAGTAAGTTACTACGTTATTAAATGTATTTATCTTTTAACAAAGATAGATTATTTAGATCAACACTGAAATTAATATAAGCAAATCAGGTAGGACCTGCAAAACCCTTGGCAATCCAGCTTATTTCATGGAAACCCAAACTTTTTGTACTTTTTCCAAGGGCTGTGGAAAAATTAAACAAACACAATACACAGCAGCTATCAGATTTTGTACTCTGAGTTTTTAGTAATAACACAGAGTTGTTACTGAATTATTATAAAAAGGGGGGATTTTTAAGCAATCAAAGTTGATTCGGTCATACCATGTTTATTTAGGTAGGCTACTATATTATTAACCTATTTAACCAAGTTTTTGTTTATTTGTTTTTGGTTTTTATTTGTTTGTTTGAGATGGGGTTTCTCTGCATGTAGCCTTAGCAGTCCTAAAAATTGCTCTGTAGATCAATCAGGCTAGCCTCGAATTCACAGAGATTGATCTGCTTCTGCCTACCAAGTGCTGGGATTAAAGTCATGCATCACCACTACCCAGTCCTATTTTACCAATTTTTATCTAATAATCTAAGTCAATACTTTGGCTCACTCAAGTTACTTTCAAATGTCTAAAATACAATACAATGCAAAGAGGTCAAACTTATATTTCATGAAACCACAAAATAATGAAATGTTATATTTTGGTGAAAATTATAAATTAAATGCTTCATTCTAGTTAGAAGAGTCAAAAGGTCTCATTTTACCCACTTCCTCTTATTATTATTTTTTAACTGTCATGACAACCAAATCTCCCTACTATCTAGCTCTAAACAGTGGAAACAATCAACATAGCCCTAACTTCATGCCTTTATGCACTCAAGAATCCATCAATACCAGTCAACTGATAACTATCAAGAGTATGTTGCCTAAAATGCCACAATGAAATTCATCAGTTTGTGTATTTAAACTATACTAATAAAAATGTTTCTTGCTTTAAGAATATACTAATAATATCAGAAGAATCTAACAACATACATGACTCAGGCTTATATATTTTTACATGGAAATATTTTTCAATTATATCTTATAACTTCTCTCCTAAAAATTTTGAGGATAAAAGTCCATTTAATAAAGACCTAGTTTCAAATCTAACATAAACTGATTGAGCAATACAATTCATGAGATGTATTTAAAGCCAGTGTAATTTCAATTTATGAATCACTACAAATCCTAAGAAGTTGTAATGTTCTATAGAGAAAAATCTAAGTCACATTTGAATCCTAGAGATGAAATCTATATATAATAATTTCAAATAAACAAGCAAAAAGGGATAATGTCTACACATTTGCTCAACTTTCAAGCTCTAATACAACTAAAATTACAATGTCTCCATCTGTTAATGTGACAGGAACAAGCTGATAAATGAAGTCAGAGCAACAGTGTATTCTGGCAAAACTAAGAACTTCCTGAAAACCTAGAAAAATATGTCCACAACAGATTGGTCACTTAGAAATGAGTACATCAGTCTGTCAAACTGAGTACTACTCTAATTCTCTAAATTAAAGTCAGTAGAAGCTCCACTTTCTAAGGGTCTGTGGCACTAGGAAGACCAAAGGGTAGGAACTCTAAAGATGAACATACAGACATCTGATGTGACCTTAAGTGTCATAGTGTCAGGTTTCCTGTCAAACATACTAAATTCAGGTAAATTCCTTACCAGTTAACTTCTTCACAGGTTGGAGCCGAACACTGATAGACTGATGTGTGAGTAAGGGGGAGGATGGAAGAGAGCGAGACATGCCCTCCATAATCCGAATGTGCTGCATACCTTCACTCACTGGAAGTGGTGGAACAGCGTAGTCTGGCTCAAAAGCACAATCGCTTTCTGTGGAGATGCCACCTGTTAATAGAAAAAGGATAGTACAGAAAAAGCTGATGAGAAGATTATTCCTTCTTTACTAAAACGTTATCTTCTAGGATGATTCAGAATGCCCCCTCTTCTCCCCCCCCCCGCCTCATGTGCACATGCGTGCACACACACACACTACTGAATATTTGATTACACTCTGAAGAGCTGAATGGCCAATAGCTAGACAGGAAGAGGTTAGGTGGTACTTCCTGGGATAGAATGGCCTCTAAGGAAGAAGAAAGGTGGAGTTGCCAGCCAGACTCACAGGAATTAGGATTTGCAGGAGAGGTAATAGCCACAAATCACATGGCAGGATGTAGATTAATAGAAATGAATTAATTTAAGTTATAATAACTAGTTAAAAACAAGCCTAAGCTATGGGCTGAACTTTCATAATTAATTCATGCCATTATTTGGGAACTAGTTGGTGGAACAAAGAAAGATTTGATATATAAGACATATAACATGGGGACACATATTTCCACATAAGACCTAAAAAAGCTTTTTAAGAAGTTCCAGACAGGGAAAAACAGAGCCAGACACAACTTCCTAGTCCCACAGTCTCTCAGAGATGCAGCTCCTGGCTGTTGCCTGTGGGCTTGGGCCAGCCAGAGCCATATGCAGAGAGATGCAGTGGGTTTAAGACTTGATAAGACTTGACTCATGCAGTCCAAAAAGGCTGCAGGTGAACTGTAAATCAGTCTGGACCAATGGGCCAAGAAAACCTTTAAACAGACATAGTAAAAAAAAAAAAAAAAAAAAAAAAAGGTAAGGATAGTCATAACAAATAAATAAACTGATGGGAGATGCCATTATGTATATGTTTCTCTTACTGGTTAATGAATAAAGCACTGTTGGCCAATAGGAAAGCAAGAAAGGAGGGACTAGGAGACAAGGAGGAAAGAGGAAGTGGTAAGGAGGAGTCAAGATGGAGAGACTGGAGAGAACAGAACAGCTATTCCTCTGTTCTCGGTAAGACCACGTGGAAATACATAGAAATGGGTTTACTTAAGACAGAGCTAGCCTATAAGAAACAAATAACTGGCCAACAGCATAATATTAAATACAGAGTCTCTGTGCATTATTTGGGGCTGGCGTGGTGGCAGAACAAGACCGGTGGTGGGCGGAGAAAACCTTATTCCTTACAATAAACAGTTTAAAAATAATACAGTCTTTAAAGAGCGATTAAAGTAATTTAAAAAAATAAGCCACATAAGGATGGTATATATTATAACACAAGAGATTTGGACCTTATATGGTGCTTTATTAATTCTGAATTTTCTGAATACTAATGAATAGAAAACAGCAGCTGCTGATAAAAATTGGATTGTGGAAGGGGACTACTGAATTAAACCAGCTTATATGCTTTAGAGATAGCCCGGCTCCAAAATAGAAGTCGGGAATGTGGTACATTTGGATGAGGTTGTGCTCCCCCCTCCACAGGAAATGAGAAGCTGTGGATTCCATCCAAGTTAATCAAGATCAGATTTGACTCGGGGAGACTCCTTGAGAATCTTGGCTGCAGATATGAGGGAAAGCCAAGAAAGACTACAAGACAGGTGATCCGTCGACATGGGAACAGCTCTGACACTGGATGAGACATGATAAATCTTGTTGATTCAAGACTTATTTTTACATACCATCCTTTCATATGGCATGCATGGAGATTTATATTACAGTTTTGTTATGTAACCAAATGGATTTATAAAGTTGGCAGATGGATTTTACCTGTTCAAGCATAGAACAAAAGAATCATCTTTAGCTGACTTGTGCACACTGCATATTCCATACTTGTATTAAAGCATATATACATGTTACCTTTGAAAGTTTATGTGTTTTCAGAAAAAAAGGACCAGATACCAAATATAAGTAGCCCAGGTGATCCAGCCTCTCAGATGCCTTTGTTGCAGTTTACTCAAATTTCTGCATCCAGAACAACTTCAAAGCTGCTAGCTGAAGTGGTCCAGCTTCAGAGACTACTCCACTCAGGACTTCAGATAAGCTTTGCACTATCCCATTACACAACAAATAATAAAACCAGCTCTCCCAGGGCTTGACCATTATCTCAACTTTCTCAGGTCCCCCTAAAGATGTCATTGCCCCAGACAAAAAGGAAGTAGTTTAAGAACACAATGCCCACATTCCCAAGAGGTGGGGTGGTTGGTTTTTAGTCACTTCACAGATGTTTGTCGTCATTTAGGAGGGTTAATTACAAGTTGATTGGTCATGGTAAGAGAAGAAATTAGTCAAGGGAAGTTAGTTTCAAGGATCGCTTTCTGAAAAGAGAAAGAGGGTATAGGAATGATAGGATGAAAGGGTAGATTATTGAATTTTCTTTAAACTAAAAAGCAACTATGAATCTCAAATATTTTACATTGGTATAGATTTTTATATACTGATACAACTTTAAGGTTATTTTTGTTAGAAATACTCTTTCTATTCTTGTTTAAGATACTTTTGTATATTGACACAAATTTAAGGTCATTTTTGTTATACTATAAATAGTTCTACTCTTACTTAAGGTATTGTACCTATGAAGCTCATTTTAAAATGTAATGTATAATTTAAAAAATACAGGCTAGTAGTTAGTCATCAATAATAATCAAACCTGTAGTCATGTTACATATGTTTCAAGGTTAAACAGAGATATTTTAGCTAGGTGGTCTTCACACACTTCAGAGACCTACAGAATATGGCATTTAAGATATTTTAATAACCTAAGATTTTTCATCTAAGCTATAGGCCAAACTTTTCATAATTAATAAGAAGTCTCCACTTCATTCTTTGGGAGATGGCTGGCAGCACAGAGAAAGACTTGATACAAACACAGATTCATTTACTGGCGGGGAGAAAGGGAGGGATTGATAGAAGGAAGGAAAGGTAAAGGAGAAAGGAAAAGAGAGAAAGGGAGAAAGAAAAAAGATAGAGATATGGTGTTACAAGGATATCTCACATAAAATTAAATAAAGACAATAGTAGATTGCTAGGAACTGCAAAAACAAACACATCTTAGAGAGGATATCATGATAGGTCTCAAATTATTTATGCAAGTTTGCATATATAGTATCAGACCACTAATTAACAGCAACATATATTCCTTGAACAAGATGAATCAGAAAAATCATGAAAGGTGGGGATATAACTCATGGGCAGAGTGCTTACTTCACATGTATGCTCAAGGCCCTAGGTTTAATCTTTAGTACTGAATAAATAAGTAAATAAGTGAGAGAGAGAGAGAGAGAAGGTGTGTAAGAGACAGAGAGAGAGACAGAGAGAGAGAGACAGGAAAGAGAATGATCACACAAGGGGAGAAAGCCAAAGAAACCAAAAATCTGACAAAAAATACAATTGTGTTGACCAACAAATTAAGCATTTAAAGGAGTATGGTTAACATTTAGTTTTAGAGTGTTAAAACTGAAAATTAGATTTAGATGAATTTGAAAGCAGATTTACATAGAAAAGAGAAGTAGAAAATCTGAAAGGTGTGTTTGAAAAATTAGAATGATAACTAGAGAGCCAAAAGAACAGAAGTGAAAGCTGATGGGATGGTTTGGCAAGAACAAGCATTCGCCACTAAGCCTAACCATCTGCGTTCAATCCCAGGAACCATAGGAAGAATGAAACCAACTTCTCCAAGCTATCCTCTGACCACCAAATGCATACTGTGGCTACTATTGTGCCCACAAATACACACATACAAAATATTTCTTAAAAGAGTAACTTTACAAAGAACGGAAATGAGTTCTTGGATAAATGATACCAAAAGCATGAGCAAGAGAAAAACGAATAAACTGGATTTTATTTAAATACCAAAAAAAAAAAAAAAAAAAAAAAAATGGGTACCAAAGGATGTTATTAAAAGGATGAAAATACAATTCTCAGAATGGGAAAATATTTACAAATACTTTTATATGACTCTAAAGTCTATAATAGACAAAGAACTCTTACAACTCAACAACAAAAAGACACACACCAATTAAAAATTGGCAAAGGTGCGGTGATATCTTGTTTGTACATATAAATCCTGTCTAAAGGTCAGAGAGTGGATCTTGCCACTAGCTAACCATAGAGGTCTGGAGGTCTATACAAACAGACATGAAGTGAGATAGCTGGACAAAAACACAATATAAGCAGGGAGAAACAGAACTCACTCTTTTGTCTGCTGAGACAATAAGGACGTAAAGTGTGGCTATGACTTGCTCCTTTTCTCTGATCTCTCAGCATTTTCCTCTATATCTGACTCCAGGTTCTCATTACTTACATCAATTAAGAACTCCATTTACACAAAGGACTTATAAATGGCCCCTCTGGAAGTGAAAAGATACTAAATTATCTTTCTATAAAAGTAAATCAAATCAAATGAGACCTTTCTTTATGGCCACTAAGATAGATGCCACTTTTAAGAACAGAGAAGAATAAATAAATACTTTTAAAGTGGGCCTGTGAGATGGCTCCTCCCTTACAAACCTTTTGCAACACATTACTAACAGTTCTGAAGATTACCAATCCAAGTAATCAAAAATAACTGGTAGACATACAGAGAAATTGAAACACCATACTAATGGCAAGAGTGAAAAATGACGTAGCTTCTGTGTAAAATAAATGGCTCATCAAAAAGTTAGACACAGACACACCACAGAAGTAAAATGCAATTCTTTCTTTCATGTATATAGCCAAAGGCACTGAAAACAGGTTTACAACCAAAACCTAGACATGAATGTTTACAGAAGTATTACTCATAATAGCAAGAAGTGGAAACAATTCAAATGTGTCATAAACTAATGAATGGATAAACAAAATGTGATGTAATATTTTGCATAAATGAAATATTATTTAGCTATAAAGGGGTGATGGCCTAATAAATGCTACACAGTTGAAAAAACCTTGAAAGCATCATGTTCAGTGTAAGAAGCCACAATAGCTACACACTATGTGATTCTGCTTATGTGAGATGCTCTGGAGAGATGAGTCAAGGAAGACACAAAGTAGACTGTATTTTCCAGAGTATCCTAGGAAAAGGGAGGGACAGCTGCTCAAAAGGCCTCGTGTCTTCTTTTGGGGTGATGGATGAAAGAACAGTGATGTTTGTATAGCACAGTGAATATGATTAAGAGCCACTGAATAGTACATACACTTGGAAATACTGAGTTTTATAGTATATGGATTGTAGTGCAATGAAGGACACAGGGTTTTACCTTTAACCACATATTTTTCAGTCTAGAAAGTAGTTGCTAATTTCTTCCCCTACCAACTCTTTGCAATACATGACTAAGAGTCCTGCAGATTATAGTTCTGTAAAACATATTTCCAATCACCATGTTCTGTCCAGTCTCTTATCAATACCTTAGTCCTCACTATTACTAACAAGCCACGAATCTTCAGGAGGCAGAAACACAGAATTTATTCCTTAACCTTAAATTTTAGATATTTTGCTAGGATACTGAAACCTTATTCATTCTTAGTCTCTAATCACCATGTTTAGTATGTTCTATTTTCCCTTCCCCTGCATGATCAGATGGATATTCTGCTCCTAGACCTATTTTTTCAAGTCTGTTTTTCTAACATTAAGTTTCTAATTGTTGGGCTTCCATGAACGCATCTGACACTGATTTATACAAAATTGTATTATTTTACAGAATTGTAGGCAAAGTGGTATTCTATTAGAGCAATTTACAAATTAAAGAGTCCTTTGGTGATCAAAATCAGCACTAGATTAAAAAAAAAAGTAATATATTCAAGATGCTGCATTTCATTTAGTGAAGTACCAGTTTTCACTTATAATGTTCTGCTGTTAAAAATGAGGTGATAATTTTAGGACCTGATAATCCTCCTTAAGGAATCATAGTGCAATTAGTCCAGTTTGGCTGTCCTAGTTCATTTCTCTGCTTAGAAACATTTTCTTTTTATCTTCTTTGTCCTATAAAATGATGCTTAAACTCATTGATACTACAATGAGTTTAAGTATGCTTCAAGTAAAATGTTGGTTTGGCTGCATAATAGCTTCTCTTAAATAGCCAGCAGTCTCAAAAATCCAGCAGAAAACAAACTTCCTCTATTCTTATGAACCTGCATTCAACTGTGGATCAGCTGGTGTACAGTGAGCTCAAAAGTCCTAGGCTAGTCACCAGATATCAGATTCAGTACCCCACTAAGGTGTCATTAATGGTGGGCCTAGCTACTGAAGGCACAAGGGAAAACATTTTAGGATATACAGAGAGACAGAGGGCTTTTCATTAGGGATTGAGAGTGAGCTCTGCAAGGAAGAGTGAGACCAAGTACGATGTGAATACACATGGAGGTTGGAACAGACAGGCAAAATCAGAGCACACAGGATCACTTGGTGCCCTCCTAAGGATGGAAGATGGGGTGGTGACAGGAAGAACAGACTGCTTTGGTTTGATCCTTTTCTGCACTCTCTTCAGGCATTTCCCACGGCCAGGTATCATATTGGCAAAAGGTTTCTGGTACAAGGGAGCATTCAATCACGTGGACCTCAGGTGCACAGTGAGAGCAACTTCAACGTGGTTTCTACACAGTTGTGTTGTTGGCCTTGCACAAGCAGAACAACTGACAACCTATCTGAGGTCTTGGCAACCTGCAAGCTCCAACTGTAAACGCAGGAGGAGGTTCAGGATGCAAATTGCTATTTCTGGTCTAACCAGTTCAGAAAAAAGAAAGTCAGTCACTATCCTTTAGTTTACTTTCCTGGGAAGGGAGCTGCAAGGTGTCTCCACTTAACAGTCATCTATTTGATTTGTTTGGGTTTTCTTCGAATGTTTTGTTTTGCTCACTACGTTTTGTTTCCCATCATTATTATCTAACATTCTCTGATCCCATATTCTTCTTTCCTATTTTGCCTTTTCTCTCCCTTTTCCTTTCCCTACCTCTTAGTTTATATTATTATTATTTGCTAATAATAATCTTTGGTAACTTTTAAATCCTTAGGTTTTCATATAAGCATATGTTATACCTTAAATAGGAAATTTTAAATGCTTAAATGTGTTAAAGTCCTGATAGCTCTCTATTTTGTGAATTTTCTGGAAATTTCAAGAGATAGGGCTTATATGAAGTAGGTAGGTAACTGGGACCTGGGGGTCTTTGGCCCTTTCTTTCTCTTTCCTCTTTCTTCTCTCTCTCTCTCCCTTCCCCCCCCCCGTCTGTCATGAATTGATTAACACTCCTTTATCACAGCCTATCATTGCCACATGTTCTGCTCTTTAATACAACCAGAAAAATGGAGCCGTGTCCACCTTTCATTTCTCTAAACCATGAGCCAAAATAAATCCCTCATGACTTAAAATGTTTCTGTCTGAAGACAGTTCACAATTCTACAAAAGTAATATAATACCTAACACTGGTACTAATAACATGAACACCAATGTAGTACCTTGGCCCTTTCTTTTCTACCCTTTGGGGGCATAGCTATTTCCAAATGCTTTTTACTATATTTAAATATCTGGTTTGCTTTTGAGTTGTTATATCTGTAATCTAATTTCTCTTCTGAGAGGAAAGAACAAGCTATTTACCAAGAAGACACTTATAAAAATTGAAGGATACATTCATTCGAAAGATACAGATATTACTATAAGTAGAAATATAAGAAATATGATGAAACAACCAAATATTTCTTCAGAAGTTCACAGCTCCTTGGTAACATGGAAATGGCTGAAACACCAAAGAATTTAAAAGTCTGATTTTTTAAAATAATCAATGACCTCTGGAAGAAGTCAATTCAATATTTGGATGAGAAATTCACCGATGAGATAAAGACTATAGGGGAAAAAATCTTGGTAATGAAAGGCTTTTGGGGGGGGGTAATAATTTTGAGAGAGGGTCTCATGATGTAGCTCTGGCTGTCCTGGAATTCACGCTGTAGACCAGGTGGCCTCAAACTCAGAGATCCACCTTCCTCTGCTTCCTGAGAGCTTCAATTAAAGGTATGTGCCACCATGCCCAGCTGAAAATGAAAAACTTAATGAATCAAATTTAAAAACATCAATGGAAAGTAACACCAATAGAATCTTGGAGATTGAAGACAAGGTTGCAAAATTACTACATTCAAATGGAGGCTGCGGCGGCAGGAGAAGGAGGAGGAGGACAACAACAAGGTACACAATCAATACATAGTTCCAACTTTAAGAAATTCTGGATCAAGAGACCAAACCCAAGAAGGGATTGAAGAAGCTGCAAATAGAAGTCAGAGAAATAAATACAATGAAATCACACCACAAAATTTCTGAAATCCAAGAAAACATGAAACTTCAAGTACAGAAGACATTTAAAGACCCAAATAAACATGACCGGAAAAGAACTTCTCTGTGTCACTGTGGTGATTTGAAAGAAAATGGTTGCCAAAGGGAGTGGCACTCTGAGTTAAAGACAGCCTGATCTACTGAGCAAGTTCCAGAACAGCCAAGCTTATAGGCAGTGAAAGAAATGATCAAAAACAGAAATCTGGTGAATATGTAATTGAACAAGGGGGCCATGTTCCAGCCCCAGTAAGCAGCAGAGCTTGGCAGCTTCAGCAACATGGTTCTGGCTTCAAGGACAGAAGGAAGGCATTATGGAACCTTCCTCCTGGACTAAGGAAAGCCACTGAGGCCAGACATGTGTCAGGGCTGTCCCTGATTAGAGGCCTACAAAGGCCATTGTGTGAAGTTGTGAAGTTGAAGCCTGGATTGCCTTGGAGACCCCAAGATGCTGGAGATGCCAGAGTCATGGGATACCTGCTGAGGAGAGCTGCTAACACGGAGTGGAACCAGCCCAAGAGAAAGAAGTGTGTTTCAGTCAACAAAGCTGAAAGGAGCTGGAGATATGGACAGGCATATTGACATCAGACATGGAGATGCAGGGTTTGGAGTTTGCCCAGCTGGTTTTCAGACTTGCTATGGTCCAGTATTTCCTCACTATGCTGCCTTCCCTAGGTTTTGAAATGGCAATGTATATCCTATCCTATGTCATTATGTATTGGAAGAATATAACCTGCTTTTTGTGATTATATAGATTATTGTTAAGAGATTGCATGAATCTCAGAAGAGACTCTGAACTTTACATTTTTAAATAAGTTTGGGATTGTTACAGACTTTGGAGACTTTTGAAGTTAGACTGAATGCAGTTTTGCATTACGATATGACTACAAGCCTTTGGTGGCCAGGGAGTAGAATGTGGTGGTTTCAAAGAAAATGGATTCAAAGGCATTGGCACTATTAGGAAGATGTGACCTTGTGGAGGAAACGTGGTCTTGTTGGGAGAAGTGTGTTACTGTGGAGGCAAGCCTTGAGGTTTCATATAAGCCCAGTATCTCAGACCTGCACAAGATATAGAAATCTCAACTGCCTCTCCAGCACCATGTCTGTCTGCAAAATGCCATATCCCAACACACTGATAATGGACTGAACCTCTGAACTGGAAGCTACCCCAATTAAACATTTTCCTTTATAAGAGTTGCTGTGGTTGTGGTGTCTCTTCACAACAATAGAAATTCTAACTAAAACAGTCACATAGTTAAAATGCCAGCAGGTCAGGTCAAAACAAACAAAAAATACTGAAAGCTGCAAGAAAATAACTCCATATTGCTTACAAAGGCAACCACATCAGAATTTATCAGCTCTTGGCAGAAATGCTAAAAGCAAGACAGTGTGGAATGGTCTATTTCAAACAGTGAAAAAACAAACGTGCAGTGGTGATGTCATGTCCTGCAAACACTGTTTCACTGCAGACATTCACTATCTCTGGCTTTTATAATACTTTTACACCTTCATCTTCAATTATCTTTGGAGAGATGGAGTATGATATAGCTTTCCATTTAAAGCTAAGCAGTCCACAATGACCAGTTGTGAGTCTCTGTATTAATTATTATGTACTATAAAGAGAAGCTTCTTTGATGAGGGTGGAGAACTTTAATTCCAGTACTTGGAAGCAAAGGCAGGAGGAGATCAGTGAGTTCAAGGTCAGCCTATTCTACACTAAGTTTCAGGACAGACAAGACTACAAAGAGATTCCCTATCTCAAAAACAAATGATAATAATTTAGGAAATAGCTTATTAGCAGATTAATACTATTAGGCTTTCCCCCAGGGATTATGACCTAGCTAGTAGCAGGGTTTTGACCCAATCAATGGTACCAAGCATGAGTTCTGCCTTGTGGGGCAGACTTTAAAGCCAATAAGAAAATAGTTGGTTATTTCAATTACATTTGTGCCACTATTAAATCAGCAGGCACATCCTGACAGGGCAGTTGTTACCAGGTCCACAGTAGGTAAGACATTGTTCATTTTTCTCTACTGGCAGCATGTATAACACTTTCTAGCACTATCATAGCTAGCTATCAGGGAAGAAGCTTCCAGGTTGGTACCATCTTGACTTTATCATGTCCTGTCACTTATGAAGCAATAGGGTTTTACCATAAAGTTCTGGAGTATAACCAAGAGCAATAGCAATCTTCTGTATTATCTGGGAGTGTCTATGAGACCCCACTGATCAAGGACTCAAAAAATGGCCCTGGGATTTTTATTTGATAGCCTATGGTATTTGTGAAAGTCACCTCTATCCCAATTATAAAAAACTAAACACATGGTTATTAAAGCATGTTATAGGCTAGGCCATAAAATATATTTTAATAAATAAAAAAAATGGGCTGGAGAGATGGTTCAGCCATTAAAGGTTAGGCTCACAACCAAAAAAGTAAATAGAAAAATTTAAAAAACATGTTTGTACTGTATCAGATAACAATGGAATAACACTAAACTTTAGAATCAAGGGAAGTCTACAGATTCTACAAAACATGGAGATTGAAGAGTAATTTTGAAATAAAGTTGAGAACTTGAGTGACAGGTTAAATTTTGAAATTCCTATAATCAAATGAAAATAAAATACCACTTGCCAATATCTGTGGGATATTGTGAAGACAGTTCTAAAATTAGTGATCTCAAAGAAATAGCCTAGTAATGTACACTAAGATTTTAGCAAGCCAAATCTAAAATTATTACAGTAGGTGAAAAGACAGAATGAATTATCAGAGCTGAAACTAATGAAACAAAACTTACTATAAAGAACAGTATAAAGAATCAATGAAAATAAGAGCTGACTTTTTAAAAGGATAAAAAGACTGACAAAATGAATGTCAACTAACTAAAAGAATGGATAACAACAGATATCACTAAGAACCAAAGGAACACTAGGAAATATTTAAAATTTTATATAGTCTAATAACTTATAACACATTCTTTAAAAATGGAACATTTGATAAAGATGACCTACCAAACAACTCAACAGATCAAACCTCAATGATATAGAAACAGTAATTAGACATCTCCCAAAAGAGAAAGAGACAGATTCTAGAACAGACACTGATGAATTCTAGTAGACAATTAAATAGAAAGGGAGGGAGTACTTCCAAGATCACTTTACAAAGTCAGCATTACCCTAATGTCAAAAGCACATAAAGAACAGGATGTTGTAGCTCACACCTGTAACCTCAGCACCTGGGAAAGTAAAACAAGAGCAATGCCATGAATTTAAGGCCATCCTGGGCTAATAGTAAGTTGCAGATCTATGTGAGCTAAAGAATAAGATCCTATCTCTCCCTCTACCACCCCACCCCATGCCTCCACCAAAAGACAAAAATCAAAAAGAAAACTGTAACTAACCTTGTATATGAAATAGGTATAAAAATCTTCAATAAAATATTGGTACCCTGAAATCAACAACACACTACAAAGATGGTACACCATGATTAAACTGGTTGTATTGAAGTAATGCAAAGATGAGTCAACATATGCAAGTCAGTAAATGTAGCACAGCACATAATTAGAATCCAGGACATAGTCACAAGACAATCTAAACAGATGCAGAAAAATAAAAATTCCTTAAGGTTATCATCCCTTTATGACAAAAGTACAGAAGGAGCTAGATATAAAACAATAAAGGCTGTTTCAGACAGATGCTTAGAGCTAATAAGCAACGGAGAAGAAGAATGGAAAGTATTTTATTTAAATCGAGGAACACAATAAAGGTGTCTACTTTTTCCACTCTTACTCATATGGTACTTTAATTTTTGGAGAGAACAAAAGGCAAGAGGAAGATACAAAGGTGACAGAAATAAGAAAAGAGGTGAAATTATGCTTATTTATAGGCAATCCCATCCTTCACTTAAAGACAAAGGAATCATCTAGGAAATCCTTAGAGTTAATAAACACATAAAGGCTTTTAGCTAAGTAGCAGCATGAAGACAACATATGAAAATAAGTAGTTTCTGTACATACTAATATGTAAATCACTAAAATTCAAGTCAGAAAGCAATCCACACAGAATAGCCATAAAACAAAAAACAACGAACCTAGCCAGAAACTTAAAGACATTAAAGACCCCTCTACAATGAAATCTATAAATCACTTAAGAAAGAAATTGAAGAAGATACTAGAAGATGGAAAGGTATCCATGTAGAACGGTGAGTAGAACATTGTTTTAAAGGCTTATATTACCAAAAGCAATGTACAGATTCAATGCAATTGCCATTGCCACCAAAATGTCAATGATATTCTTAATATAAATGGGGTGGGAACCTCCAATAGGAAAAAAAAATCTTATGGTCTACAAAGACTTCAAGTACTTAAAATAATTTTGCATAGAAAGAGTAAGAAGAAACCTGTGTGACACTGGAACAAATACAGACTCAAACCAAAAAGGAGACCCAGAAATAAACTAATACAGTTATAGTCATCTAATTCTTTGCCAGGGTGTCAAAAACTCACACTGATAAGAAGAAGCCTCTTTAACAATTAATGCAAGGAAAGCTTTATACATGCAAAAGACTGACACAAAACTCCATTCACTTACTCTGATAGCTCAGAAAATAGCAGTAGGAACTAACAAATGGCATTGTGTAACATTTAAAAGTTTCTGAGTAACAAAGCAAACCATTAAAAATCAAGAGCTATCCTACAGAATTAGAGGAAATCTTTGTTAGCTATTTATCCTACAAAGGATTAATATACAGTGTTGTTCCTTTGTTACAGTTGTAGGAATAAAGCAGGGGGGGGGGGTCCCAAGGTAGGGGACCACGTGGGAGGGCATAGCTGGTTCCAGAGCAAGTTAGGATGACCAAGGAAGAGGGACAAATACACCAGGAAGACAGAGCTTGAGTGAGAAGTTTATTAGAAAAGGGAGCGAGGGAGAAGGGAAGAGAAAAGAAGAGTCCAGTCAGAAAGAGAACAAAGAGCAAAGAAAGCGTAAGTGGGCAGGGTCTGTTTTTTAATGGGGTCCTTTACACCTAGCTGCAGACTGGTACTCATGGAACCCTGGGCTGACCAGGGTACTGCCTGAGTACATTCTGCCCAGGTGACAGGGGCAGGCCAACATAATGCCTGAATCCTTACATACAGAATTTAATAAAAACTAAAACATTAAACACTAAGAGAGCAAATAATTCATCAAAAAATAGGCATATAAGTTGAACAGTCATTTTTAAATGAATTTTTTTTAATGCTATCTTTAGCTATCAGAGAAATGTTGATCAAAGCATGTAGATTCCATTTCAGTCCAGTCAGAATGGCTGTCATCGAGAATACAAACCTAACAAATGTTTACATTGAGTGGAGTCTGGCTAATCACTGTGAAATCTTCAATGTTATCTTTCCTATTATCCCAATGCAAAGTACTTGTTTTGTCAATGGCATTTATCTCCTTAACAAGACCGCCTTCCTTAATACTTGAAACACTCTCCTTTTCTGGACAAAATACACATTTTTCAAATTGCTGCAGTCCGCTTGTTGCTCCTAATTCTTATTTCAAACCTGGCTACAAGCAGCCAGTAATAACTACACATTCTGAATGCTATGCTATCTTGAAATTTCCTCTACCAAATTAGTCTACTGCTTTTAATTTAATCTTAAATCAATGTTTTGGTACACACAAAATATAAACAAATTCTTTACTAGAATACGAACATAAATTCTCTCTAGTCTGATTCTTCATCAAGTCTTCTTTCTCACCTGAAACTTCATGAATTTGCCATTTAGAATCTACATTGTTGTTGGTGTTCTGGTCTTCCGAGGCCCCAATAGAATCACCAGCCAAACTCTGATTACAGTTTTCTAGCCTTTCAAACTACAAATTCAGAGAATTCAATGCATAGCTGGTAGGCCTCATGCGCTTGGGGCAGAACATCACAGCTGGTGTGAATGTGTGATAAGGGATACCTACACCTACACTATCTCATGGCAGGCAAGAGGCAGAAATTGAAAAAGTAACTAGAGACTAAGGAGAACCTTCAAAAGGCCCAGTGACCTAGTTCCCACTCCTTAATTTCTAGAACCTCCAAAGCGGAATCACCAGCTAGTGACCAAGCATTCAAACTCAAACTACAAACACCAAGAAAAATTTAAAACTCTAAATGGAGAGATATATCATATTCATGTATCTAAAGATTCCAAACGATTATATCAATTCTTCTCAAAAGTGATATATAGTTATGAAGCTCTACCAATGAGAGTCTAACAGGACTTTTTAAAAAAGAACCCAACAAGCTACTTTAAAATATAGGCAAACACACACACACACACACACACACACACACACACACACACACACACACGATAGCATCAAAATAATTTTCAAAAAAGAAAACAAAGCCGACAGCCTCATAGTATATAATTTTAAGATTTACTATAAATTTGCAGTAATTCAGAAAATATACAGCATTGGAAAAAATGAACACTAAGTTAATTAAACTATTAAATCCACAAATGACCCACATTTCAATGGTTTGGATATGGTCTGTCTCCTAGAGGTCCTTATGATAGAAGGTTGATCCCCCATATACTGCCCTCATGTAATGGAAATAAAAGATGGTAGGACACTTAAGAGGAAGGGACTAGTTTTTTAAGGTGATGGGGGCATAATGGGATTTGTCAGAAGATTAACAATAATGTGGCAGGAACTGGTTAAAAAGATAACAGTCATGAGAACAGGTTGTTATAAAAAAAAAAAAAAAGCAAGACTGGCCCCACTCTTCAACTTTTTGCTTCTACCATTTTCTCTCCCCTTCTCTCCTGAATATTGCTCAGTGCCTTGCCCAGTGCCTCACCAAGTTGTGATGTAGACACATACATATTATACTAGATACAGTATTATTTGGATTTTCTAGCATTAGAAAAATCAGCAATATTTTTATATTTGTCTGAGAAGTTACATGTAAATGTCTTTGCCCAAAGTTGAAGATGCAGACAAGAAAATACAGTATTGACTTAATAGAGCAGAAATCTCAACAAGGTACCTCAATACAAGGTATGAAAATTGTAATTTAGGAATTGTTTAACTTTCCATGGAGTAAAGCCTGGGGGGGGGGGGGAGTTCCAGTTCTGGAAGCCTCAAGATTCTGCTGTTTACTTACAGGAGTTTTATGAGGTTTCAAAATGAATACTGAAGCAAAAATACTTTTGCCCTTCCAGCAGACAAACAGGAAAAATACCCACTCTGAAATACACCAAAGCGCCTTCTTTGCAACAAAACATGCCAAAAACCAGAGCTTAACCAACCTGGTGGAAGACAAACTCCACTCCTGACTTCTACTCAGGAGAAGGAAAATATTCCACTGCAGCTCTATCTAGACATCCTGTTCTACTTGTAAGAAGAAAAAGAAAATGGAAAAGCAAGTGATGGGAGATGTCATTCTGTATCTGTTTCTCATACTGGTTAATGAATAAAGCACTGTTGGCCAATAGGAAAGCAAGATAGGCGGGACTAGGAGACAAGGAGGAAAGAGGAAGTAGGAAGGAGGAGTCAAGATGGAGAGTCTGGAGAAAGCAGATTGCCCGCCGGCTCCCTGGTAAGAGAAGACCACGTGGAAATACATAGAAATGGGTTAATACTTAAGACAGAGCTAGCCGATAAGAAACAAGTAACTGGCCAACAGAATTATATCAAATACAGAGTCTCTGTGTGTTAATTGGGGCTGGACGGCGGCGGGACAAGACCAGGCAGCAGGAGGAAAAACCCTACTCCTTACAAGCAAGCAACCAAGGTCAAAAAACAAACAAAACTGAGTGTAGAACTACCTAATGAAATGCGTAAGATTGCCAAAAGACTAAATATGAATCAGAGAACAAATACTGTTTTCTTTACTACACACCTGAACACTGCATAACTAAAGGTATTTTCGTACACACGTACACACACATACACACACACACACACACACACACACACACACACAACTTAGACCAATGGTTCTCAACCTTCCAAATGTAAAATTTTTTCGCTGCTACTTCATAATTGTAATTTTGCTACTGTTATGAACTGTAATGTATAAATGCCTGTGTTTTCCAATGGTTTTAGGCAATCACTGTGAGGTCATTTGACCTCCAGAAAGAACTACTGACTTAGACCAAATGTACTATTTCTTAGTGGACATAATCTGACAAAAAGAAATGGAGATTCTAACTTTGTAACTGTTTAAATTAAGCAAAGAACCACCCCCAAATGAAAATTATGAATCTGTGTAATGAACGTAATCTGGCTGATTGGACATCAAAAAAAAAAAAAAAAAAATCAACATTCTCCTTAGGATTTAGATAAAATGCAAATAGTATGAAAAATGAACAGGATACAATCATGTATAATCTGGCATATGATGATACAGGAAAATCTCAATTTGAAAGGGAAAAGTCTTAGTTGGATGCAAACTCGAAGATGGTACAGATGTTAGAATTAAAACACAAAGACTTTAAGGCAACTATTATTAATAGTGCTCCAATAAGTAAAGGCAAATATATCTAATGTAACTACAAAGATATACTTAAAATTCAGCATGTATTGTACATTTAGAACACACTACTCACACTACTCTTTCTACCTGTCACATTTCAGATGCTACACACTGCCAAAGATTACATGAAGCTTAGTTCTATATACAAAATAAAATTCAGTCAGCCTCTAGAAGGTAAGTTAAAAGTGTTATCCAACACCAAGGCTAGAAAACACAAAAAGGTGATTAACTCTTATAACTTCCTCATTCAACTCTCCTAAGAAACCTGTACGGAAGACAGACAAATCATGGGGAATGGCTATTACTTTTTAAAATTTATTTATGTTGCAACTCTTATAGCTGCTGTTTTATATGTATTTTGCTGATGAAGCAAACCAACACATCCCTGATACATAGCTCACATTTGACAGCCTGAAAATGAAACCACTAGAAGCAGCATTTGTTCAGTTGTCTGGGTTGGCAATACCATCACTGTTCTACTTCCTGTCAATTCTGTGGCTCTATGTAATAAACTAGTCATGTACCTTTTTTCTTCTATAAGGCGTTATGTTTGTCTACTACACTGTAATATCATGCTGATCAGACTTAGTGAGCAAGTGGCAGGAACTAATTTTGATACATTGACTACTTATTATAAAACCTGAGGTAAACCACAGGATGCCCTTTTAATATTTGGAGGGTGGAGATGCCATATTCTGGAAAGATTATCCTTCAAAACAAACAAACAAACAAACAAACAACAAAAACAGTTCTGGTTTAGCTCTGCTCCTTAGAAGGAATGTTTGGCCATTACTATCATGCTACCATGTGCTTAAGGCAATCCCCTATCAACTCAGTATTAAAAAGCAATATGGTTGAATGTTCAATGCATCAGTTCATCAGAAGGTCTAGAATCAAATGTAATTTAAATGAGTATGTGACCCAAATGGCCTGGTGTCTACTTATGTTAAACCATTTATTCTACATATGTGATTCTCATGACCATTTCCTGACATGTAGATGGTAACAGCACAACAGCCCCATTCTAGGGAGCAAAGGTCATTGTGAAGGGAAACATTCCCAGTGGCAGAAACTTGAGCTAGACACACAGTTGTTCATTTACTTTGTAATAAAAATTGACAGAGGTATTATTGTTATATTAACTAGTAGACAGTGTTAAATGTTTTAAGAGATTATTTGGGACTTGGAAGAATAAATAAAGTGATGATAGATAGGAAAATAAGAAATGTAGAAAGAAGTCTTTGAAAGAGCACAAACTATAAAAGTAATCCAAGCCCCCAAGTAAATGCCTGCCAAAGAGCAAGAAAACAACCTGATTTGGGGACTCAACCAATCTCCTAACCCATCTCTACCTCTGCCCAATGGACTCATTAAGGAGGCAGAATTTAAATATACATTCAACATTACGGATTGTAACAACAGTAAACTGATAGCCATAGCAAAGTGTCCAGCCTGGCAGGACACTGGGAAACAGCTAGGTAATTAAGTTCAATACATGTTATCATTCATGGAATGATCCGTGCACTACCTCTCTGTTCCCTTCTGGCTCTTGGTAATTCTATGCATTTTAAGTAAATTTCTATACTTTATTTATTGACCATATATACATTATATAGTGTTCAGTTGTCTTATTCTGCCCCCTTGTGGGAAACAGCCCCTTAATCGTTTACTGTGAATAAGACATTAAATCCAACTTGCTCCTCCAATGAAATAAAATATGTATTGATTCTACAATAATTTTACTTCAGGCTTTATTAATAAGTTCCTCCTTTGTCCACTGTCATCCAATTCTCCATGGCTATCCATTAAGAATTACATGGGGTTTTCTCCAGGTTTTTGTGATTACCTCATATCAGGAAAACTCATATAATACTTAAAATTAAAATATTTCTGTACATTCAATATAGCTTTCAATCTTTTTAGTGGCCATGCTCTTATTCCTTTTCTTTCATAAATATGATGAGTGACTTCTACAAGGTATCTATTTCTGTTTATGGAAATTATCATAATGCAAAATAATCTAGTATGTTCTGACACAAAGTGTGCTTGGAACTATGTATTACTTTAAAAGATTATAAATAAATGATTATGAATAATTTTGAAAATTTAAACACAGATGAGGAAGTAACATTACTGGTTACTTACACTACATATGATTGTATCAATTTTAAGAAACAGTTTCAGTATATTCTGTAGGGATGACCATGCTATATCGCTTAAAATAGAACAGGAAAACCAAACTACCTCATTTTTTTAAAATATTAAAACTAATTTATGACTGTAAGTTGTGTATACCCTTGCATGTGCTAGTGTTAGCTCAAAGAAACATAAAATAATGATGAGATATAAGCTAATGAGACTATAACATTAAAAATACAAGTATAGCTAATACTCTCACACTAACACCCCAAGATCATTAAGAATTACTTGCTAGAGTGCAAATTTCAAGTTTAGTTTAATGACAAAAGTATTATAGTGAAAAAGATCAGTAAGAATGAATTTCAGAAGTACAAGAGAACTACACATAAAAATGTTTCAAGAGGACTTACCATGTAAGTTCAGATATAACCAATAACAAACATCCACAATTTCAGTATCAGAATGAAAAGTTCCAAATACATACTAACAACAGTATATAGCTAGTCACACTTGGTGCTTGTTTATAAATCCCAGCACTCAAGAGGCAAAGGGAGGAAATTCACAGAACGTCAAAGCCATTCTGGCCTATCACATAGCAAGTCACAGGTCAGCCAGGTTACATAGGAAGCTCCTATCTCAAAAAACAAAGAAACAAACCATCACCAACAACAAACCAAAAGATGTAACATATTATTTTACGGAAGATAATGTCATCTAGGTATGGTGATACAATTTCAGCACCCACATGGCAGCTCATAACTGTCTGAACTCCAGTTGCAGGGAATCCAATGCCCTCTTTTGGCCTCTGCACAAACTAGGTACATATGTGGTATACAGATGCACATGCAGCAGGCGAACACCCATACCACATAAAAACCAAAAAGTAGACACAATTAAGATGGAGGGAATTGTAACCCAGATCAGACCATGTATATGAAGATACAACCTAAAAGAAAGCAATTTAAGCTTAGCTTGTATAAATAGTTTCAATGAATTTAAAATTCCAAGATTGAAATTATCATCCTCCAAAATTTAGAAAATGTTTTAATTTTCATTTGGTTTCAAATGCTTCCACTAAGAAATCTAAAACTAGAGGTTTTCTATTACTGTGTGTATTAGAGTAGCTATAATTTTTTTCTTTCTCTGAAAAATTGAAAGATTGCCTTCATGTTCTCAGTAACTTTTTTTTCAGCTACAATGCATAGCTTTTTCAATAAGGAAACTTGTTATTTAATACCAGAAAATTCTTTTGCATCACTTCATTGAGGATTTCTTTCCTGCTTTCTCCATTGAGACCTGTTATCTGAATAGTGAAACTCTTGTCCTGTAAATTTCTCCACACTTTTCAACTATTTCTATCACTTAGCACCTTTGCTTTACTTTCTTAGGTTCTCTTAACATTAATTTCTAGTATTTATATGGAGTTTTGATTTCTGACATCAGAATTTCAGTGTCTAAGAGCCATTTTAAGAAGATATACAGTATCATCCTTTTTTATAGTGCTTTCTTATTTTGAGGCCAAATTGTTTTCTCTTAGTTCTGAAAATAGTAAATTCTATACCTGTAATTCCGGCCCCCGTCGAGGCTGAGGCTGGAGGATCAAAACTTCTAAGCTAACCTACAATACAAGCAAGATTCTGACTCAAAAAAAAAAAAAAAATATATATATATATATATAAAATTATATATATATATATATATATATATAATTGTCCTCTGTAAAATGTTATTTTAAAATTGCTTTATTCTAGTTAATGTCTATGTCCACATACTACAGTGATTCTTCAAATATCAAGTAAGCCTTGGTTAGCTGCTCACATGAAATAGGAAGGGATTAAAAAGCTAAATGGGAGCCTGGACAGCTGTAGGAATTTTATCTGGACTGTTTATGAATCTCTGAT
This sequence comes from Phodopus roborovskii, assembly GCF_943737965.1. Classification (NCBI taxonomy): domain Eukaryota; kingdom Metazoa; phylum Chordata; class Mammalia; order Rodentia; family Cricetidae; genus Phodopus; species Phodopus roborovskii. The sequence goes on along the minus strand of NW_026125052.1, from coordinate 20,538,419 downwards.
GACTACATAAGTGTACTTTTGTTTTTAATTAGGTTTCTCAGAAAGACTTTCCCAATCTCCCGCCTAAAGGCCCAATGTTACCAATATTCTGAGAGCCCAGTGAGGTAAACAAAAGGAAAGCATGTGGAGTCCAATACTTCTATTTTAGCAAAGGACTCCTTCCCACTGTGTTTGATTTCTTTCAGAATGAAGGGTCTATAAAGAATAAATTCTGAGCTTTGCCAGCATCATAAGTGGGTATAGGAGCCTTTGCTGAGGGTCTGGCTAGTTAAGTGTTAAGATGACATCCCTGAAACCCAACACTTCTCCATCTGACATTAACCAAATCCCCCTTTCATCCCTATCTCTACATGCTGCCAGTCTTAAGCTTTCTGAGACATCTGGAGGATGAATCACATGGCTTTGCTTATTTCTACTGCTAACGAAGTCAGGGTCCAGTCCTAACATCTCCAGGTCCTAACAATATATGGAGGCAGTCTCATTTCTAATCCTTCTGTACTGATCTTTCAATAGGTTTCTGAGATGAACAAAAGTAGAAGGGCAGACTCACCCATCTGATAATACTTCAACTCCTGCATAGTAGAAATTAAGATCAGGTAATTACACTCTGAATCCTGGAAATAACTCATTTGATTGCTTAAGGTTCATCCTTTCTTATTAAAATTCAATTTGTTCTTACAGACTTGAAAAGTATTGTAATTGACAAATCTCAGAGAAAATAATTTCATGTATCTATAGCTATGACATCTAATAAAACATTCCTTCCAATTTTTATTGTTTAATATCAGTTTTAGGCATTAGGATATTTCATCAAATATCTAGTCATCTTGGTTGGCTAGTCATAATTAAGAAGAGAGGAGTAATAACTATCACTATAGTTTCACACTAATTTTCTTGGTAGGGCTTTCACATACATGTTTTCATTACATAGGGATATATTGAAAGAGTATCCCTAACATTTGCCATATTACGGATCATTTGAGAATGATTAAGTATTGCTAGTATAGTTAAAACTTCAAAAATAGCCATGGTGTTTTGTAACAGGCCTCCAGACTTTAGCATAATTGACACCATGATAGACATATTTATTATTCAGGTCAAAAAACTCAGCATGGAGATGGTACCACCTGCCAAAATGAAAACAAAGACATAATCCATCAAACCCATAGTTTTGGGAAAGTCTCTAAATGTACTAACTTTGCATTTTGACTTCTATAGTTGCGCTTCTGGTTAACTGTTATTATTAACTGAAGTATGCCAACTCAGGATACAGTTTTTGTGCTTAAAAGCTCACCCTAAGAAAGGTTTGGGAATAGACTGCGATATCAAATACCCAGTGTAGTTGCTGACTGGCTAATGAAATTTTTCTATGCTTAAACCCACCCCAATATTCTTCTATGGTAAACATGCCACAACATTTTCTGAAACATACAATTTTATACAAAACAAAACAGTGTAACTCTAAAATCTACAAGAACAATGTAGAGGATTAAAGGGTATAGAATTATGGAGTAAAAGGCCCCGGAGCTTGTACAGGATCAACACACCAATATAGCCATTATTTGTATTTTCAATTCTCATTCTTTTGGTGATCACTTCACTTACTTAATGTCATTTATTTAGATATTTATTTCTAACATAATATATTTCATATATTTATTCTTAGCACTGAGAATATAGCATTAATCAAAGTAACCAAAAGGTTGTACTATTATGGAACATTTATTCTATTTTTAAAGAAAGAATATAAACAGAATAAATACAAAGACAATAAGTACTGAAGAAAAAGTATTGAGAGTGGAAGATGCTTATCCAATTTTGAATGAATTAGGAAAAGTCAGAAATTTCAGTGGTATGGCTTGCTTTTACATGTTCACTTCAAAAAGTTAACCAGTGCACTGCTACAGAGGTGACAGATATGGAGGGACTGAGAGGTGAGCATGTTTGAGTTGTATGATGTGAAATTCCCCAAGAATCAGTACAGAATTATGTTTTTAAAAAACAAAACCACACCACCAAGCAGGAGAAGCTCCCTTTTGTACTGTCAATCAAGGTTGTCCAACAGACTACCAAAATCCAAAATACTATAGACTATTGCTATTGCCCTTGTTTGCCCATCCACCCCCACACACCCCCACACCCCACCCCCAGAGGGAGAAGAAAGTCATTGCTGAAGATACCATGTACTTCAGGCAGACACAGAGTCCAAAAGCCCCTTAGCTGGAACTGACTTAAATACTTCCTACCTTAGGAAGCTTTCACGGTGCCAGAAGGTGCCATGTAAGCTTCAAAAGGAGGGAAGCAACCATCAGTCTTACTCAGCTATGACACTTATGAACCACAATCAGCATGGCACAATAACTCTACGAGTGCAGAAGTGGCAAGTATACCTTGGCAATGACCAAAAGGTCTCTAACTGGTTTTAAGAACCACTCACCAAGAGGGAAGTTATGCCTGATACTAGAAACCTACCCAACTACCCAAAACTAGTACAGTCATGGATCTTGGAGGAGAACCTATAAACACCTACAATTTAGCCATAAGATTATTTTTTAAGGTAAAAGATAATAGTATGATTACTACACCAGCATAATCCCTAACTACACTCTAAATATTTGTCCTTATTCCCACAGATAAATGCAGTCCTCATCTCTCGTCAAGAAGACTTCTCTTTGCAATAGATGGAGACCATTACAGAAATCCACAATGGATCTCAGTGCAGAGTTATGGAGCCCAGTCCTGATGAATACATCCACAAACAACTGCCACAACTAAGGCTCAGGAAAATTTCAGAAGACAGTGAAAAACGGTAAGACCCTGAGGATCAGGAAGTTCACTGTGATACTCTATCTCCTGGTAATGTCAAAAGCTATATTCATAAAGCTTCACAACATGACTGCCTAAACATGAGCTAAACGAGGACAACAGACATGCCCAAGTGGATGAGAGGAAGACCGCTTTAGCTCTACCTTACCCAAGAGCTACAGGTAACTAAAGGATGCTGAGAATGTGAGGAATACTCTACTTCAGGGAAGAGCATACCAGTTGGTTCAGTCCTGAAAACACATATACAAGTAAAATCATACAGACTGAACAGTTTTTAATTAATATATATATATATATATATATATATATATATATTTACACACACACACACACACATATGGAGGGTTTAGAAGAAGGAAAGGTAAGGAAATGATGTAATTAACAAACTGAATAGTAACCAGATAAAAAATTAATAAAAATAAAACCACACAAAACCAGCTTAAATAGAAAATAGAAATAAGCAGGAAGATTCTAAAAGAATACAGCAATTTTACCACTTCTTCTCAGTTATGACAAAAATTTTATATTGAAGAAAAACTTTAAATCCAGTATGTGGGGGCTTAAGTCCTGGGTACAATCCCCACCGTGTACCACATAAACTGGATGTGGTGGAGCACACCTGCAATATTATCACTTGGGAAGAGGACAGGGAACCAGAAGTTCAAGGTCAGCCTCAGTTACATAGTTAGAAGTCAGTCTGAGCTACATGAGACTGAGTCACATAAAAGGAGTGGGGGAAGGTGGAGGGAGGGAGGGAGGGAGCAAAGAGAAAAGGGAAAAAGAGAAGGAGAGAGGAAGAGGGAAGGCAAATATTCATGTGATTATACTCCAACAAATGATGGTGTTAAAATTTTACTTTGATACTTTCCAAAAGTAGTATCTAGACATTTATCATTAATTGTGTGTGGGGGGGGTTAAGTCTTAATATCATTTTAAAATTGACACAACGCCCCAGTTGATTACATCAATAAACTCTAAATGAGAAATTAAAATACCAAAGAAACACAGCAAAATCCCATTCCCAAATGAAGTATGAAGGAACAGCTGTCACTGAAAACAGTTTTACCTTGCCCAGAGCGGCTTTGGCGAGAATCTACACTCGACTGTCTTCGATCCGGTGGTTCCTCGCTTCCTCCATCTGCATTAAGTTAAAAACAGCATGAACAGATAATGAGTTTGACCTAACTCAGATGACATCTGTATCATAAAACTACTATGTGTTTCACTTATTTTCATTTCTTATAATTCAGATTATTAAAATTTTTTGAGGATTTCACTATGTAAACCAATGGCTCTTGTCCTCATTCTTGCAGGGAGAAATTTACAAAGGCTCAATGGAGGTGGGTGTGCTTCTCCCCTCCATCATTCATACACACGAAGGAATGGAGGAGTTACAGCACTGACTCCAAAGTTCACTCACAGCACTGTGGCTTAGAGGCCTGACCTAACAATGTCTAAATGATAGACAACTGCTTGCCTACAATACATCAAATCATTTCAAGGACTCTCTCTATATACCTCTTCTTATAATTTTCAAAAAGCTACAACAAATTTACATTCATAAATAGTTCCATTTTGTTATACAGAAACAAAATGATTCATCACAAATAAAGCACAAAAATTAAACCAAGGGATTAAGAATTCCATAAACCACATATAAAATTAAAACAAATCAAGTGGCCTAAAATCTAGGCTTGATGGCATATTGTATACTCCCAGGACTCAGGAGGCTGATGCAGAGGGGATATAGAGAGAGTAATTGCTTCAAGTCAACCTAAACATAAGAGTACCAAGTCAGCCTGAGTTTAACAGCAAACAACCAAATCAAGACTAGCTAAAGCTTAAACATAGTGATCTAAACTTACAAACTTCTTTTTACTTCAATCAAATTTAAAATGTATCAAAGACTCGGCAGCTTATTTTACGCAATCATTCATTTCTAACTTAATAGGAATAAGAAGTAACAACTATAAGCAGGTTTAAAAAGTATTGCTCCCCCCCACACACACACACACACGTGCTCTAGAAATAAAACTCAGGTCCTTGTGCTTGTAAGGCAAACATCTTACTAACTGAGATATCTCCCCAGCCTTGCTTTAACTTACTATTCTCAGCTAAATAAAATAAAAATAATCAAGGCTGGGTTGAAAATGTTCTTCTCATCTAGTCTATCCTTTTGTAAGTATTTCTCTAGCTTAAGTGTCTCCACTGAGCTTTAGCCCCACGTAACTGATATTGTCCCTTACATCTCTAACTGGAAGGCTACCAGGCATCTAAAATACACAGTCAGGAAAACATCCTGGAGCTCTTCCCACATTTCTTCACGTCCCTGTTTGACCAAGCACTACAATCAGCTATAGCTAGGTAGGCCAGAACCAAAAGTCACCATAGCCTTTTCTTCTGCCTTACCCTTCAAACTGAACGTACACCCTCTCTCCTCGATTTTACTCCACCAACCTCTTAGGTTATTGTAATGCTTCCTTACTGGTCTATCTGACATTTGGACCTGCATCTGGTACAGTGTTCCCAAAATGATTTCTTCATCTGAACTTCATGTTCTCTACTCTCCATCCTAACTGAAATATTTAACTTGTGTGCATGTCTGCTTCTTATTTTAAGATGCAGTACTGCAGTAGATGGGCATGGTGGTGCACACCTTTAATCACAGCTCTCGTGAGGCAGAGGCAGGAGGATCTCTGAGTTTGAGGACAGCCTGGCCTACAAAGAGAGTTCCAGAACAGCCAAAACCATATAGAGACCTTGTCTAAACAAACAAACAAACAAACAAACAACAAAAACTGAAAACCAAAAACAAGACCCTCTCCACCCAGATCCATCCATATCACACTCTGCAGTGCCCTCTTCACTTCTATTATTAATGACTTATTAAAGCTTGTGTGAGGATACAGAAAGCAAAGTCAGCCACGAGCCATAGGAACCAGGCACACATCTTTAATCCCAGCAGCCAGAAGTTAGGAGGTGGTGGTACACACTTATTTCCTAGGACTCAGGATTAAGAGATAGATGGATCTCTGTGAGTCCAAGGCCACCAAGATCTACACAAGAGTGATCCAGTCCTAAAGAGAAACAGTTCACACAAAGATGATCTCAGCACCTGGGATCACATGCCTTTAATCCCAGGAGCAAGGTCTCAGTATCAGGCACTCATGCTCCAGTCACACTGAGAATAGGAGGCACTCATTCTCCAGTCACACTGAGGAGAAAAAGACATTCAGTCAGTCTCAGGATTCTCCAGCCACACTGAGGAAAGGCAGCAGGATCAGCCCTTTCAGCCTGAGGTAGTGGTAAGAGCTAGTGGCTGGCTACTTTGCTTTTCTGATCTTCAGTATTGAATAAGCACCCATCCAAGGCCCAGGAAACAGAAAGAGGAGGCAAAAAGCATGTAGGCAGAAAACATGTAAACAACAGAGAGAAGGCCATGAAATACTCTCTGAAGGGCATGACAGCAAAGGCACTTCTAAATCCCTAACAGTTGGTGCTGCCTGTGTAAGGCTGCACAAGACTAAGACAGGAAAAAATGTCAGCCATAGATAGGGAAGTGGCAACGGGTTCCCATCTTATTTAGGAAGCTAAAAACAATCAAGGGCTGCTGGATGAGAGGAAAGCACTTCCTCAGTGATGTGGCCCTTGGTAGTTATTCTCACTCTAGGGCAATAGCCTCACACCCATGTCCCACATGAGTGACCCTGGTTGTTTAAATCAGTAGGTCACAAAGCAAAATGAAAACTAAACAAAAGTTAAAGTGGGTTAGGGCTTGGTGGGAAGAAGGTGAGGTACTGATGGGGGCTGGGGGGGACTAGAGACGATGAAGAGATGAGTATGTTATATACACATATGAATTGTCAAAGGATAAATTAATTTAAAAACTAAAGAGAATCTTTAAAAATTCTAATTATTTTTAAGGAAATGTGCATGTTTATATCCTTTTAACTCTATATTCCAAATAAACAATTCTACAGTTTTTTTTTTTTTAATAAGGCTTGATATTTCATTTTATATTTTGTATTTTTGAGATAGGGTTTGTCTGTATAGCCCTGACTCCTGGACCTCACTTTGTAGACCAAGCTGTCCTGAAACTCAGAGATTTGCCTGTCTCTGAGTGTTGAGATTAAAGGCTGTTCCACCACACCTGGCAAGGCCTGATATTTTAACTGATCAAAGTTAGAATTTGTTGTTGTTTTAAATCCTTTAGGAATTCTCCCACCTCAGATGTTCATTAATTAATAGCCAATGTGTACAGAAATCTTACAGAAGCCGGCCTCATTGCATAATGGTAGCGCGTCTGACTCCAAAAATCTTACAGACTTCTGTTTAATTTTTATTTCTCTTATTAATAGTAAATAAGGCTGGGGTGATGGCTAAGTGGATAAGCTACTTGTTGCACTAGAACAAGGACCTGAACTCTCAGAACCCATATAAAAGCCTGGTACATGCCTATTAACTATAGCACAGATTGGGCAGAGGCATGCCAACCCTGAGGGCTCAGTCATCAGCCAGCCTAGCTAAAACAGCGAGCTTCCAGTTAAACTGGACACCTTATTGCAAAAAAAAAAAAAAAAAAAAAAAAAAAAAAAAAAAAGGTGGAAAAGCAATTTAGGAAGATGTCTCAAGGTTTGACCTCTTCACAGGCATAGATGAGGCCTCACAAGTATGAGCGTGTGCATGTGCAGGCATCTGTGTATTCTCTTCTAAAATTAACAACCTACAAAGTAAATTAATTTACTTAAAAAAAAAAAACTAGTGAAGTTGAATGTATTTCACTGGCCATTTGGTGGTTGTGTAATCTTGTTTATGTCCTATTTTGACACTTTGTGTGTGAGAAGCAAGGGGGTAGGATACTGGTATTATTATTATTAATCTCACACAGGCTGGGCCTTGTGTATTCTCAATGAAACCCTGTTGCTGAGTGATATCCCCAGTCCGCTACCATATCCTCTAATATTTGTAATCATTGCAACTGCTGTTTTATTTTGTTGGGTTGATGTCTAGACCTTTGTTTTCAGTTTTTAGCAGACTGATTAATCAGTAATGAATGGGTATAATTTTCTTTTCATTTTTCTGTTTAAGGTCCAGTGAGTTTCTTTTGATAAGTATGGCATTCAGCCATTGTTTAAATACTATTTTATCATCACATTTCTATTCTTCTTCTTGAGCTCCAATGGCACAAATGTTAACCTTTTGTTTCTGTCCTACACATCTTCTGAGGCTCCCTGTTTGTTTGCTTGTTTCTCTTTACATTTGATAATTTGGGGGTTTGTTTAGATTTTGATCCTTTTTATTACAACAGAAGTTTCAAGGTCATAGATTCCTGTTCTGTCTCTATTCTGGTAATGAGCCTACCAAGTATACTCTGGTTATATTTTAGTTCTGAAATTCCTATTACATTCCTTTTTGGTCTCCTATTTTTTCATTAAAAATTTTGTCTATTCATTTTGAGAAGGTTCATGTAACTGCTGTTGAGACTTTTTTTTATATAAGACATCCTTGTCCAGGATTTTCACTGACTCAGCCTGGTATTAACACCTCTTATCTTTTCCCTTACAAACTGGCATTTCCCAGTATACATAATTTGTTATTCTTGGTGTGTAATTTTAGATCATATCTGAACTTTCTCAATATTTTAAATTATGATCTTCAAGTCTTATTTAATCTATTGGGAAATGTCAGCTCCATTTCTGAATGCATTTATTCAAAGTTCTAGTCTCATCCATCTTGCCTATATGCCCCTCTGCAGTTGGTGCTCTGGTCAGACATCTCTTAGATCAATACTGAATAGGTTTTGGTATGATAATTACAGTTAGATTCATACTGTAAAGCTCAGATGTAAACCTTGGTGTTCATACTTTCTGAGCTTTGTTTCTTTTCAGGGTTTTCCAGTTTCCTTGTACTCCTGGAAAATGGGCTGTAGTAACAGCTCCACTATAGAGAATTTAGTCTTATGTGGGTTCCCACTGTCGTTAACAAGGTGGGAGGATACAGCAATAAGAGCAAACATGGGAGGGTAGGGAGGACTTCTACATGATCTGTCTCAGTGTGAGTACTTTTCACCTCCTCAAACCAGAACTAGAAAGTTCCTATGGAAGATGTCTGTCTGTACCCTGTTTCACTACAGTACACTCTAATTAGCAGACACTGAAGAAAAGGGAAATCCTAAACTAATAAATGGTTCAGATTTCCCCACAAATTATTCCATTGTTCCTTCCATTTTGGTCCTCAAAGAGTTACTCCATGCACTGTGTCCAGGATAGCTGCACTCATAATGGGAAAGACAAATTAAACTGTGGTGTCCCCCATCTCATATGGACCTGGGTCTTGCCCCTACTTCTTATTGTGATGGTACTGTGTGTTCTAAACACAAACCCCTTGTTTGTGGCAGGGCAAGAATTTGTCTACCTGTCTCTATCATCTGTCCCTATTTATCAAATTTCTACCTTTCTCTATCATCTGTCCCTATTTATCAAATTTCTACCTGTCTCTATCATCTGTCCCTATTTATAACAGACCCATTCAATACAGACTCAAGCTCCAGGAACACTTTAGCAGACCTTCTGAGTAAGCCCTTGTAGACCCAGAAACCTGGTCCACTCACCTGCTGATTCAAATATTCAGCAACCTGCTAGAGAATCTAGCAGTAAGCCTGCCTATCTAAAGATACAGCAGACAGCCTGTTCCAAAATCTCTGCATGAGCTAAGTAAAGAACTTTCTCAGCAAAAGCCAATCTATAAAGAACAAAATAGGTACAAACTTTTTTAAACATTTAGACACCAATACAAAGTGGTTAATGGTCATGAATGGGGTGCGTATCACCAAAGAAGAGTTTAAAAGCATCCTAAACAAAAAGAAATCTATTAACTACTTGATCAAGACTTCTGAATTAATAATCATAAAGTTCAGCGAGCCACAAGAAAACACAGACAACAAAATGAAATCAGGAAAACAATACATAACAAAAAAGAGAAATTAACAAGAAGATAGGAAGCAAAAAAAAAGGAGCCACACATGAGGTAGGCACAATATTACATACCTCTAAACCCATCATTTGATGGGAAGAGGAGGAAGGATCCCAAGAGTTTGAAGGCAACCTGGGATATAGAGTGAAAAGCTGTCTCAAAAAAAAAAAAAAAAATCTGAACACAACTACTGAACTCAAAATTATCACAGAGCATGTTCAATCAAAGAAAAGAAAGAATCATTGAGTCCCCAGGTCAGCCTGAACAACACTAAGTGGTAAAGGCCTCCAGGACTCAAGGGCTTTTACAAAACAGACCAATGTACATGGCATCCAGAATAAGAAGCAAAAAGAGTTCTGTGGTACTAATAAGATGAGAAATTAACGAGAAAACCTATTTAAAGAATAATAATAGAAAAATGTCCATTATCTATAGAAATAAGCATCCAGATTCATGAAGTGAAAAAAATCCAATAATAAAGATACCTTTATCATGGGCTATGGTGGCACATGCCTTTAATCCCAACATTCAGGAGGCAGAGGCAGCTGGATCTCTGAATTTGAGGTCAGCCTGGTCTAAAGAGTGAGTTCCAGGACAGCCAGAGCTACACAGTGAAACCCTATCTAGAAACTTGCCCCCCCCCACCAACAAAAGATACATTTACCAAGACATACTGTAACTATATTCTCAGAGTCAAAGACAAAGAGCTTTTGTTTGTATTTTGCTTTTTTTATTGCTTGTTTTGGTTATGATGCAGGCCACCATGAGTCACTGTATTTCTGTTTTGTTTTGAAGACAATGTCTACATAGTCCAGGCTGGCCTTGAATCCTTCATCATAAACAAGGGAACACCTGTCAATGGTTTCCTGATCAAAAAATCTTGTAGACAGAGACATTAACTAGCACGGTATGTCCAAAGTCCTAAAAAAAAAAAACAAACTGCTAACCAAGAACTTTCTGAAGCAAAGCTGTCATTCAGAAATTCAGAAATGAAGGAGAGAGAAAAACATTTCCCAGACCAAAAAAAAAAAAAAGCTGTAGTAGTACATAACCTCTAAACCTACCTTACAAGAAAGAAGGGAATTCATCAAATTGAAATGAGAACATGTTAATTAAATGCCATAAAAACAAAGTTATAAATCTATAAAAGCTAGAAGATCATCAATCAGGACACTGATTCAGTGATGATAGTAGATAAATAACTTTTAATTGTAGTACAAATATTAAGATACAATAGTTTAAAATAAAATGTTTGGTTATCATACTTTGAAAACAGCTGCCTGGATATACCCACACCCATTTATATATTATTGATAAACTGACTGTAAAAATTAATAGTTACAATAATGTTAGTGAGTGTTTACCCAGTTGTAACCTATGGTATTAGTAAAATGAGAAATTAACAGTATACAGTATTTACGTGTTTGAAGTTATCGGCTTAAAATAGACTAAAGATACTTAATTGTAACCTAAAGGGGGGGGGAGCAAGTAGTAAACATAGAACAGAAAGAAATCAAAGAATATCATGAGAAAAAATAATATTAATAAAATATAAAAGACACCAAAAGAAGAAGGAAGAAAGCCAATACATAAACAAAATGACAATAGCAATCAATTCATTACCTATCACAGCTAAGTAAATATTAACTCTCCAAATCAACAAAAAGTAGTTAATAGGGAAAAAAGATCTAACTGTATGCTGCCTGAAGAGAGACTCACTTCAGCTGTAAGGACACATATAAGCTGAAAGTGAAGGAATGGAAAACTGTGCGTAAACAGTAATCCAAGAAAGCAGGGGTGGCTACTCTTAGAATGCATGACTTATTGGGTGTACTTACAGAGGTCTGGTACAGGGTTACTTGATGGGGGTGTTGGTAATCCAGAGGCAGGCACACTGAAAAGTCTTTATTTGGTATGTATGAAGACATTTTACAGTCACAATAGATTTTTATTTTAATCTGCTGGATGTTAATCTGATACAACTAACAACAGCTACTTGTATGAGACAGAATACACTTTAGACATTCTGGAAAACAGTATGAAAGCTCCTTAAAACTTAACTGTATTTCCATATGATCTAGAAGTCCCAATTTGGGGTGCATCATGGAAATTAAATCAATATATCCATATATATGTAGTTAAATGTTCACTGCAGTATTATTTGCTTAAGTAAGATACAGAATCAACTAAAGTGTCGATGGATGGATGGATGAAAAAAATTACAAAGCACTACTACTCAGACTTTTAAAAACAATAAATCTTGTCATCTGCAATAAGCATGGACACATTTATGCTAACTAAGCTAAATCAGACCCAGGATGAAAAAATACTATATAATATCAGTTATATATGGAAGCTAAAATATGTTGAACTATTTGAAAAAACAGAATTGTGGTTGTCAAGGAGTCAGTGAAATAGAGACACAGTGCTCAAAAGATTTAAGGTTCTAGTGTAGTGAGATAGTCCTTCTATTGATACAATTTGGGATATTTATCTTGCTGCCCTTTATAGTTCTACCTCTTGTCTTGACACTTATACTCTACCTCTATTTTAGGGATTTACATGTATGTATATGTAAATACTTATATTGTTTAAGTATTTGTTCCTGCTTTACTCAGGAAAGTTTTAATCAGTCTTTTTAGCTAAGTTCCCGAGTATTACAGATTATCTTCACTCACATTTCCTGTACCTATGAGATTAGTCAGATATAGATGCTTAATCTTCAATCACTTCATAGACATGCAGAACATGGCATTTAAATGTTTTAATATTAGTACTCCATTGAAATGAGACACTGTTGCTCCTGACAGCACCGTGCACTTTCCCGAAAATATGTTGGACACTGTTGCTGCTCCTGCTGGAGTTCAATCTCGACTCAGCTAATGGCCTGTTGGGCATAGAATTGCCCCCACCTTGACCACTGATTTGGACAAATATAGAAGACTGCTTGACCTTGCCAAGTCAGGGTAAGACAGCCATTCTATTTCCCTGCTGTTGTTGTGGTCTGTCAAGTTCTCTTGGCCTTAGCCAAATCTGGGTGTACCAACGTCGCTGTGAGACCTAGGGTGACTGTTCAGGTGGCTTGCTGTTTCTGTCCTTACTGCACCTTTTGGAAGTTGTCCATCCGCATTCCCTGTCTACTCTAGTATTGTTAATTTCCTTCTCAGGTCTTGAGGAGGTTGAAGATTAAACTATCACAACTATTATTCTCTCTTCCTAGTTAGATATATTAGGTACTAGACTTACGTTTTCCAGCTTAGGACAACTCTACTGTAAACTCCATTGCCCTCACCCTAGGACTAGATATGTAGGTCATTTTGTTCTCGATTTTCCTTTTCTTAGAGCACACTTGTTATTCACTGTTTTGTATATAGTTTTGTATTAAGCCTAAATCTTTTCTTTAGACTAAAAGGGGAATTGTAGTGAGATAGTCCTTCTGTAGCACTGACCACACCCATTGGGGGGTGGAGCGATGGGTGGAAGTGACCTGAGGAAGGAGGTAGGAGGGGGCCAGGAAGGCGCTCTCTCTTTCTGGCGTGACTCGGACAGGAGAGGATCGGGTTGAATTTCCTGGTGTTCATCTGTCTAGGTTGTAAGTTATTTCTCCCTGAATAAACATCTATTCGGCCTATTTGTTTATCCTGATCCTTATTTACCGCAATATTCTAGGTTAGACAGGGGAATATGATACTGTGGTATATGTTTTTTGGTTTTCATCTGTAGTTCCTGGTATGTAACTCACTCTCCAAGGTAGACCACAGAATCACTTTCTTTTTCTCAAAATATGATAAACAAAACCTACCACCACACACACAGTCTCTGACCTACTTTTATCTCATAGTAAATCATAAGACTCCCCTCAGTGTAGAGCAGTGGTTCTCATTCTGTGTTCTCAACTTTCACAATAGTTGCATATCAGATATATACATTATAATTCATAACTATAGCAAAAATTACAGTTATAAACTAGTAACAAAAATAATTTTATTGTGTGGGGGGTCACTACAACATGAACTATATCAAAGATTCACACATTGGGAAAATTATCACTGGTGTAGAGGAATTCTACTTCATATCCTGGAGGGAGAGTAGGTGTTTAGAGCCCAAAGAACTGCTGACACAGACAGGACTTGCTGGATTTCCCTTCCAGGCCTACCAGCTTTAGGTCACACCCCAGTATATTAGCAGCAACTCATATTTTGACATGGTTGTCCATACTTCTGTTGTGTCTGTGTTATGCAGTCTTCATAAAGTACACAAATGGAAAGGTTTGCAGAATGCCTAGTTAGTTGAATGCATGGAAGTCCCCAGAGGGTAATAAACAATGAGAGGGCAAAGAAGGTTCACACCCCTTCCACTATATGCATCTATTCATCTCTGTCATTTGTAATATCATTTATTATAAACTAGTAAACATAGCTATTCCTTGAATGTCAGCAAACAACTCATACTAATTAATCAAACCCACAGAGAGTAATCAGGAAATACCCATTTATAATCAGCTAAAGAAAATACAGATAACATGAAATCTGTGAATAGCGACTGGAGTAGCAGGCCCTGGAAGCTGTCTAGGAGACAGAGTCAGCAACCTATGGGACGACACCATCTCCAGTTCCCTACGTTCAGACTCGAATAGGGTTCCCAAACCTTCTGGGGTCACACAAGTATTCTGTTGACTGTGGCATGAATATAGAAGAAAATCTCTTTGACAATATATCTCAGGCCAGTCATTGGAGAAAAATATATCTTCTTCTCCTGGCCCCCACTTCCTATCCTAATGTGAGACAAAGGGACAATTCCTGTCCTGAGCCATACCACATAGGACAATGTGACATTCATCATGCTCTTCAGACAGGTTTGTAATTTATTACTCACAAATCATTTTTTTCTGGAGTTTTCCATGTACAGACCACATACAACCAGGGGCAATTAAAATAGTGGAAAGTAAACCATGGATAATGAGACACTAGTGTTTTGGGCTACCTTAATAAACTAAGAAATGCTATTATAAAGTAAATTTGAGTGTCTCCAACTTATAGGAATGGTTATGAAACTGCTACACACTATTTTTTATAAAGGCTATAACTCTTATTCTTTTCATGTTAGAACCAAATTAAAATTTCATTCTATTAGATTTTCATATAAATTAAATGATATGATTGATTCATGTAGTTCTACTGTAAAACAATCGTAAGAACCTATCCATACATATTGAAGATTATTATATGGTTCGTCAAAGTACAGCATCTTTTAAAAAGCATAAAATGTAATAATATGAGCCTGAAAATTCCTAACAGATAAGTTAGACAATAGGGTACGAGATTAAGCCTTTGTACCATTCAAAAAAAAAAAAAAAAAATTTACAGAGAGTACTGTGAAAAAGTTAAGGGCAGTGGAACAGTAATTTTGAAATTTCCCAAAATTTCTACTAAGTAATACCAATGAAAATAAATAATATGACTCCAGCTCCAGGAGATCAAATGTCTTCTGACCTCCATAGGCAACTGCCCTAATTTTATTTTATTTTTTTAATGCAAGTGGGGAAATTAAGACTAGGAAATCTTAAGGAACAAGTTATAATATTTTTGACATTACACACACAACACACAACACACACACACACACACACACACACACCAAAGCATGAAGCCACTTGGAGTTAAAAGAACCACCACGAAATTCCCCCTTATAAATACATAAATCTTAAATAATCAGAGAGTTTTTTAGTAAACTAAGTGAAATCCAGTAGTAATCTACAAATAATATGAAATAATGTCTTCAATACTAAAAAACACTAATACAAGTTTTCTGTTCCCATTATTTCATAGAGGAATATATTAAAAAGAAATTACTGCACTCCATACAGTTTTTATAAGATTTTTATTATGTAAATGGTGTTCTGTCTGCATGCCCCTATACCAGGAAAAGGCACCCAGATCTCATTATAGGTGCTTGTGAGCCACCATATGGTTGCTAGAAATTGAACTCAGGACCTCTGGAAGAACAGCTGGTGCTCTTAACCTCTGAGCTGTCTCTCTAGCCGGTTTTTGTTTGTTTGTTTGTTTGTTTTTAACTGAGATATGTAAGATAAAACAGTCTTAGAAAAATAGAAATATTTAATACTTACTGATTTTGTATGATGGCAATCAAGTTACAGAAATACTTATAAGAAGATGACTAGCCAGGTGGTGGATAGTGCCTTTAGTCCCAACACTCAGGAGGCAGGGGCAGGCAGATCTCCATGAGTTCAAGGCCAGCCTGGTCTACAAAGTAAGTTCCAGGACTTCCAGGGCTGTTACACTGAGAAGCTCTGTCTCAAAAAACAAAAAAACAAAACGAGATGATTGGGATAAAGCAATAGCTCAACATTTAAGGGCACTGGCTGCACTCCCAGAGGACCAGGTTCAATTTCCAGTAACTACACAGCAGCTCACTGTATTATTAAGTCCAGTCCCGGGGCCAAAAACATCCTTTATTAAAGGATGGCACAAATGCAAGTTCCTCCTCTTATACAGACTTTCAGGATAACTATCAAGAAGAATCAAGGCTCTGATGGGAGATGTCATTCTCTTATTGGTTAGTGAATAAAGCACTGTTGGCCAATAGGAAAGCAAGATAGGTGGGACTAGAAGACTAGGAGGAGAGAGGAAGTAGTGAGGAGAAATTCCAAGATGGAGGATAGAGAGAAGAACGCCAGCCCCTCTCTCCGGTAAGATAAGACCATGTGGAAATACTTAGATTAATAGAAATAGGTTAATAATTAAGACAGAGCTAGCCAATAAGAAACATTAGAAACAGGCCAACAGCTTTATATCTAATATAGTGTGTCTGCTTGTTATTTGGGGCTGGAGCACAAGACTGTGGGTCCAGACAGGAGGAAAAACTACTCTAGTGGGGCTCCTCCTTCCATACTATAGCACAGTGCACGCACCTGTAAAGTACACTATTGCAGTAAAGTCAGAGCAACTATTCATATCTGTATGATATCACTGTCACAGTATATTAATGATTAATGACTGTAAGATAGACTGGACTATAAGATTAAAATTGTGCCTTTGAAAACCCTTCTGCCTTGATATTTTTATAACAGGCATGCAGTTGGTACTTTTAAATTGCTGAACTGTTTATATGCCAGCTCTCAAATTAACACATTTGTATAATAAAGGCAAGCCAGGACTTGCTCCTCTTAGCACTTCTCACCACCCCCACCCCACCCCACCCCTAAACTTCTCCAGACCCTGAGGTTTGCTTTCATTCCTTCAGCTTCTCTCTTCCTTTATAAATCAGCCATTTTGGCCACACAGAGTTGGCTCTGCTATTGGTCCTCTTGCCTCCTTGTTAAGGGATGCTTGCACACTGTGTAAAATGATGTGTCACAGTTTTAATAAAGAGCTGAATGGCCAACAGGTAGGCAGAACTTCTGGGCAGAGAAAACAACTCTAGGGGGAAGAGGGAAGATGCCAGGGAGGCACTGAGGAAATCAGACATACAGAGAAAGGTTAAAAAAAAGTGTTAAGAGGTAGATTAACATGCCAGGCATTGGTGGCACACGCCTTTAATCCCAGCACTCGGGAAGCAGAGGCAGGAGGATCTCTGTGAGTTCGAGACCAGCCTGTTCTACAAGAGCTAGTTCCAGGACAGTCTCCAAAGCTACACAAAGAAACCCTGTTTCGAAAAACAAAAACAAACAAACAAATAAAAAGTAGATTAATAGAAACTGGTTAATTAGATTAGTTATTAGATATAGTTGGGAACAAGCCTAAGCTAAAGGCCAAGCTTTCATAATTAATAATAAGTCTCAGTGTCATTATTGGGGAGCTGGCGGTCCCAAAAGAAAGCCCAATAAGAAAGACTAACTACTACTCCCTTTCTCCTCTCTTCTCTTCCTTTCTTGTTCTCCCCCACCCCTCTCTTCTCATGGACCAGTTCAGTCTTCTGGTCATGTCTTTTCTAATTTCTCTCCCTGCTCAGAACTTTTCCAGATGCCTCTGGCTGCTAAAAACCTTCTCCTCAACCATACCCAGGAGCCGTCATGTCGCCATTTTCATGCACCACAGAGGCAAACACTCATTCTCATCACATCATTTGAGTGCATGCACTACTAAGAGCATGAAACTAAAGAAAGAGTGTATACACATAAACAAACTCCACAGACGTGAAAGAAAAGTGAAGCTTCAGCTTTTTAGACCAACATTAATGAAAATAGTTGTTACCTAAATGACCCTTACCAAGCATCAGGCATCATGCTAAGTGTTCTACTTATGTATACCATTCAGTATTCATCAAACGCCTGTGAAATATAATGAATTTTCCCTTCAACAGATTACTAATGTATTTGTAAGTGCAAAATCCAGAGCTTAAAAGTAGCCCTGACATTTTCTTTCCCAGACATACTCAAATTCATTACTCTACTAGGGAACCTATATGCATGTACCTGTTTATAAATTGGAAAGGCCTGTCTATGTGCATGAAATAAGTTTGGGGTCTTAGCAAAAAAGACCACCACTCCAATTAGAGTGTCTCAACAAGGCAAAACTTGACTTCTGATCAGAAAGGTGTGTTGTCACACACCAAAGCAGAAGAACAAGCATACAGGGAAAGGAAATTCATTTGGTTTTTATTCTAATGTAGAATAAAAAGTCTTTTTCACAGTGGCCGTATTTGGTTAGTTTTAAAAGAATGGTACAAAGGAAATGAAGGAAAGCAGAAGAGTGTTAGCTCTTAAGTCTTTTCATAATCAAAAGTTTTACCAGGTAGAAGGAGTTAAAATATTTGCATAAAGGTTTTACTAGGTGGGTGATATAAAGATTTGAAGTCCTTGTTGTAAACAAGTATTTTATAGTATTAGGTAGAAAACACTAACATTTAATGTTTCTTACAAATAAAAACTAGTCATTTTCAAGTCCCCACTTGGATATCTCAATTACTCTTAAAACTCATTATATCCAAACATAAAATCCTCTCCTTCTGCTTACTCCTTCAAACCTAACTCTATCAGAGTTCCCCACTTCATTTCAATGAATTCAAAATTGAAATCTTGATGGACAACTTGATTTGATTAAAAAACATACCTCTGAATGCAGATGTGTGGATGTTTCCAAAAAGGATTAGCTATAGGGTAAGAGATCTATCTACCTTAAACATGGGCATCTCCATCCCATTGGCTAAGGATCCAGATAGAACAAAAAGGATTGAGGGGAAAAAAAAAAAAAAAAGGCAGCAATGCAGGTTTCCTGGCTGCCATGTTGTGAGCTACTCTGCTCTGCCTTGCCAGACTTGATACATCTAAACCAGCAGTTTTCAATTTGTGGGTTAATACCCTTTTGCAGGGGTCTTGACCCCTTCACAGGGGTCACATATCTACGTATTAGATATTATGATCCATATCAGTCACAAAATTACAGTTATGAAATAGCAATGAAAATAATTTTATGGTTGGGGGTCACCACATCATGAGGAACTGTATTAAAGGGTGGCAACATTAGGAAGGTTGAAAAGCATTTGTCTAAACAAAAAAATTCTTTCTACCCTTAAGGTGTTTCTCTTAGATGTTTTGCTAAGATATTGAAAAGCTTGATATGTAAGGATGGAAAAATTTAGCCTAACTTCCACTGACCCCAGGAGTAGGAAAAAGGTCACATTCTTGACTGTTTACGACAGGGCGGTTTTACAACAGCACCTGTGAGAACCTGTATGAACCTGTATGAACAAGAAATGAGCCTTGTCACACTACCCAGAAGCCCTAGCGAAAGCAGACTTCCTGGGCTAAGTGCGGGCTTGGATAGTTCAAATTAATTGGTCCGCACAGGATGCTATGAGATGATTGGGTTATGATGTGCAGGCTTTGTTGTAACCCTATAAAAGCTGTCTAAACCCTGTACCCAGGGTTCCCAGTCCCCAACTTCCACGTGGAGTATGGCTGCGAACCACAGTGCACTAGGATATAAAATACCTCATGCTTTTGCATCAAGACCGCTTCTCGTGAGTGATTTGTGGGGGGCGCCTTTCCTGAGTTGGGGTGTGAAGGTAGGTCCACGACCTCCGCAGGTCTTACAGATAGACCCACCAAATTCTGTCCTTCCATCCATTTGCCCCTCACCCCTACTGTCACCTGCCATGCATTATTTATTTGTTTAGTTTTTTAAACATATTTTTATTAATTCTTTGAAAGTTTCATACAATATATTTTGATCAACCAACACCTTGCCTGAACTCTTCTCAGACCTACCCTCACCTCCTTACAACTCATGTTGTGAGGCCATTCACTAGAGTGTAGTAGTAGGAATTAAGACCTCTGCTAAGAACTCATTCCCCCCCCCCCCCCCCCGCCCTGCTGCCCTCAGGGCAATCAACTGTAACCCTGGATAACAGGAGAGATGCTTTCAAATGCAAAATGCTAATGTTCTTTTGGCTCCTACAGCCCTGAAAGCGCCCTAACCGGTACTTGGAACCTGAGATGACTAACAGCCCCCTTTTGCTTACCCCTCCTCCATCTGATGCTGGGGTATATAAGCTAGCCCCCCCCCCCCCGAGTAAAGTGATAGATAATAAAAAGCCTTCTTAATATCAAGAAAGTCCAGAGTTATTAACCTCAACACCCTCCGCAGTTTCTCAGGCGCTGCATGTAGTCCCTTAAAGAAAACTGACCCTCCCTCCCCCAGAAGTTATCAACTACTTAGAGCTCCTCAGGTAGGGGTAGTAGGTTCCTGAATAAAAAGACAGGCTGGATTTTGTGTAGGCAATCACAGCTGCTGTGAGCTTCCAAGAACAATGGTCCTGTCCTCTCCTACCTCTGGTTCTTACAATCTTTATGTCTCCTCTTCCATGATGATCCCTAAGCTTTGGTTGGATGGTTGGTTGGTTGGTTGGTTGGTTGGTGGGGGGGGGGGGCAGTGATACAGATGTGCCATTTGTGAATAAGCACATCACTGACATTAATGCTCTGCAATTTAACCAACTATGAGTTTCTGTGTTAACTACCATTCACTGTACAAAGAAACTTCCTTGATGAGGTCTGAAGGCTGTACTAGTCTGTGAATCTAGAGACAATGGATACAGAAGGCAGTTTGATATTGTGTCCATTTAGCAGAATGAAAGTAGTAAGTTCGCTGCTGGGGCCTGGGTTCTTGATCATATTTATAGTACTGAGCATATAATTCTTTCTGTGGAAAAGGTCTTAAATACCATCAGAAAGCAGTTGTTACCCCAGCAACACTTGTGCCACTACTGAACCATGAATATAACTTGCCACTCCATCTTAGTGTAGGTTCACAGCTAGGTAAAAGCTATTGATGATTTTTCTCTCAACTGACTTTATTACACCATCTGGTACTACGCAAGCTAACAAGGAGAGGGGAAGCTTCCTGATCAATACCAACTTGATTTCTCCATCCTGTAACCAAAGAATATGATGTCTTCAGCAATAGATTATTACCATCAAGTTCTCATGGGCAACCAAGGGCAGTGACATAGTCTGTACTGTTTTGGGGTCTCCAAGACATTTCTGACCATCAGCTTAAGAGGAGGTATCCCACATATGGCTCTGAACTCTGTATTTACCATCTATCCGTTTCCATTCCCAGCCTGCATCTGTCCCTTATTCCATCCTTTATTCATTCTTTCTAAACATAGGTTCTAGCTGAATAATTATTTAGAATGCAAAATGAACAGCCACATCATTTAACATTAAAATACTTGACATCTCCCATCAGAAAAGGTATAAATTCTTAGCATAGCTTAGTCTCATTTATAATTAGATGTCTCTTTGTTTTCCTAACACTGGCTTTCTTTCAGTTTCTGATCTTTCCCTCTTCAAATGTCTTTACAGACACCAGAGAAATAACTCATACATATGGAGTCAGGATAAAATATTTTTTCATTCCAAATTCATATTTAAAAATGTAGAAGTCTCAAAGACAATAAGAAGTGCTTTATCTTATTATATCACTTTGGTTCATAATAAAATCCTTACATTTCTTCTTCTGCAAACATAGAATGACTGCTGATAGACTGAAAACCAAACCTTCCCCTCTCCCCTCCAATCATAAGAAAAAACATAACTTCTAAATAGATTAACTTTCACTGCAAAGACCCAAGTAGTTATGTTAAAAGGTCATAAATTATAAAATTACGACTCAAAGTTGTTCTTTCAAATAATGTTTGGTTGTCATTGACTACATATGCACACATGGGGGTTGGGGGTTGTGTTCATAACCTCAGGCTGGTTTCTAACTTGACTATGTAATGTAGCCAAGGAAGATCCTGAACTTCAGACATTTCTGCCTTCATCTCTTAAGTGCTGGGATTACTGGAGTGTAGTAGCTCACCAGGCTTATATGGTGACAGAAAATAATCCATCACTTTGTACATGCTAGACAAGCACTCTAAGCTATACCTCCAGTTCATATAGATGTTTTCTAAAGTACTTAGGATAATACTATGAACTTATGGGTACCTGAGTGTTACTATATTATTTGGCTATTATAATAATGGCAAAGAGTAAAGATCTGAAATCAAAGTGTTGTAGGAAAAACGTTTTTAAGCTAAGAAAATGATGACATATGCAATATAAAAAATTCAAAGCACAATTCATTCCCTTAGATTTATCCTTAATACAGCTCTTAATAAGGCTGTTACATTTTTTTTTTTTTAATTATCTTCCCAAGAAACAAGGATACAACAATGATTAAATGGCTGGGTAGTAAGAATCATCTGGATGCAATCAACATAAAATAGTTAATTAAGTAAGAAAAGAAATGAATAAAGAACTTAAAAACCAAACAAGGGTAAATACACTACCTATCAGAGAAACTGGCATTCCAAATTACTACAGAAAGGAAAGGCCCTTCAACAAACAGGGTAAGAAAAATAACTATGTGTATTTGAAATAAATAAATAAATAAATAAATAAATGATTTCCTTCTCACAAAACAATCATTTTGCTGTAAGATTTACAGAAAATAAATCCACATAAAATTAGAAATGAAAAATTTTATAATTATTTGTAGAATATATTTGTGATCTTCAAGAGTCCTTAACATGAATGATGAAAAATAATAATAAAACTGAATAATTTAAAATTTTAACTTACTCAATATAAGTTTGGGTATAAAAAAATTTTAAGATGGAGTGTATAGATTGAGAAGGATTACTTAAATAAAAGTCACAGACCAAGAATCAATCAAAAACAGGGGTCTATAAACCTCAGGAGTATAAATATTTAAGAGTTGCAGATCACTTTAGCACAGAATAGTTGGGAGAGGGGTGGGGTCCAAAAGACCTTTAAGAAAAGCATTTCAAAATTACAAAGGAGAAGACCAATTGGCAAAATGGAAAACTAGAGCTCCTCCAACTCCCACTATCACTTTCTGGCTCATTATAATACTAAACCTCACACCCCTGGGTGGAGATTTAAGAGGTTTATAAGATACATGATGCAAAAGTTGTATGCAGAATTACATGTAACAGAACATACCCAAGAAACCTGAACTCTGTATAAAAGGGCTGTTTCAGCTACAAAGGCTCTTTGTTGAGGCCACTTTGTCTTCTCCCTTGGAGGAGTATCCTTCCTTAAAAGTCTGTCACTTTGCTACTGTTCATGTATTTCTGTCCAATCCCTTATTCTGGAATGTGAGAACCTAGCATCGCACTAGAGGTGCACACTGAACCCTGTATCAGTCAATATCAGTATGTTCTCCATCTTGATATATCACTTCTGCAGTTGTAGCACAAAATAAGCATCAACAATGTACAAATAAGTATACACATATTCCAATAAAAGTACTCACAAATATGAAATTTTGAATTTTACAATTTTCACATTATAATGAAAATGACATTTTAGCCTCTGTTAATTTTTTCTGAATTATTTAAAATAAATGTAAAAACCATTCCTAACTCATAGGTTGTATAAAAAACAGGTCACAAGATAAATATGGGACATCAGCTATAGTTTACTGGACCACCTTTGAGATATACAAAGAATTCCTGTAATCAGTAAGAAAAGGACAAATAATCCAATAAAGACATGCATGAAAGTTATAAAGTTAACAGATAAGGAAACTATAAAGGCCAATAAACACATGAAATTAGGAAAGCCTCACTAGAAATTAGGAAAAAACAATTAAATCAGGTGTCACTTTTTACTCATGAGATTGGTAAAAGTTAACTCCTACTTTATGAACATGGGCAATACAGGACCTTTTTGGAAACTATAAATGTGTACAGTAACAACAAAGAAATGATGTAGCAAAGGTAAACATAAAGAATCTATATCCTGTCCATCTCACAATTCCACTTCTGGCACAGTACCCCAAAGTCCCAGTGCACTTACAAGGGTCCTCACTGCAGCATTACTTAGTCTGCACTCACATACCATCACAAATACCAGACAGAAATCAAACTCAATTTTCTACTAAGAGGGAAATGAATTAAAGACTGATAAAAAAAAATTGAACATTATGCATAAAAGCAGGTTATAGAATACAGAAAAATTTTATTATTGCTCAGCAAATTTAAAACAAATAATATTAAACTCAAAAACTCCTCACAGGCAGATTTATAATGTGCTTTTCAACTCTGAAGTAAAGATTCAAACATCACTAGGTTGGGTGGGTTTTTTTTGGGGGGGGGTTGTTTGTTTACCAAATCCTAAGTCTGTCTTTCTAAATGTGTATTTTCTAAGTCTTTCTATTTTGTTTTTTGTTTGTTTGTTTGTTTATTTGTTTGTTTTTTGTTTTGTTTTGTTTTTTTTTTTAGAGAGAGAGACAGTTTTGTACAGCTCAGGAGGGTTTCTAACTTGCTATGTAGCTGAGACTGATCTTGAACTCCTAAACCTTTCTGCCTCCATCACAGGAGTTCTGGTATTATAGGTATATACTACCATACCCAGAAAAATTAACATTTTAGAAAACTTATTCATGTTCTAGAAAGTTCACTGTTACTGCAAAATTGAGTACAGGACACTGGAAATAGAAATTTAAATAAAATAGGAGGGGAAAAAACCCTAAAGAATAAAGAGGAAAAGAGGGAACAACATTCAGAAGTTTTAAGTCAGCTGTGTTTAACAAGTCATTAGATCTCGGAACCATTTGCCTGAGCCCATTACCCAACTTATTTCTGCACACACTTGCTATAGGCTTTTAAATAGTTTAGAACCACATATCTGCATTTACTGATGATGATAACAACACATGATTGAAAAGGATTTTTAGAAAACAAAATACTACAGGGCAATGGTACTCAGGAGGCTGAGGCAGGTCAATCTATGAATTCTAGGCCAGCGTGGTCTAAAAATCAAGTTCCAGGGCAGCCAGGAGTACATAGAGAAACCTTGTCTCTCACAAAACCAAAACAACAACAACAAAAACTTTAATAAAAACCACACACAATGCCAATTAAAGAAATTTTGAAAGACGTAGCAGAAAGGTTTTCTCTACTCTGCAGTTCCTGCTAGGATGGACACACACACACACACACACACACACACACACACACACACACACACACACACACACAAAATGTAGGCTTCCGACAGTTAAGGATACAGCTGAATGCTAACATATTTTTATCTTCCTTAATTAGAGAAAAATATTCCAACAGAGATCAGGAACACACTAGCTCAAACACTGGGTTCACCATATACTATCTGAGCATTGCTGTTCAAGTCTCTGCCTCAGTTTCCTCATCTGTCAAAATTGTAAAATAATGGAATTTATTACATAAAGTTGTGAAAATTAAATTGATTTAGATAGATCTGTATATGTATCTGCTTGCTATTATTACACACATCTTACAATTATTATCCATTCATCAAAAATTGGGAACTTTGGATCTCTGAATGTGAAGCAGCCTGGTCTACAGAGCAAGTTTCAGGACAGCTAGGACAATACAAAGAAACCCTGTCTTGAAAAAAAAAAAAAAATAAAAAATCCCTGGTAAATC
The DNA here is from genome assembly GCF_943737965.1 of Phodopus roborovskii. Taxonomy (NCBI): domain Eukaryota; kingdom Metazoa; phylum Chordata; class Mammalia; order Rodentia; family Cricetidae; genus Phodopus; species Phodopus roborovskii. The sequence continues at coordinate 20,512,679 of NW_026125052.1, read as the reverse complement.
ACTGGTATTGGGACCTTGTCCTACATACTAGAGAAGCAGGGTTGACAAATACCTATATTCTCTCTCTTGAAGTACATACACATTCTACTATGTACTATGAGACAAATAAGCAATGTACAGTCTTCAACTTAACTAATTCCTGAAGGTATTTCCAATCTATGCAAGTGTCTCACTAACTTTTAATCTTCCAAATGCCAAAATTCAATGAAAAGGGCTTATGGATTTACACAGAGAGAAAATAAATATTTGCTAAAATACAGATCTATGGGTATTATCATTTTGAGAACTATACCTGTGGTCTTATCTCTAAATTTTCTATTATTTTTCTTCTATCATCAATGTATACTAATCTAAAATACTAATAAATATGTGGGACCCTCAGAAATACCTCCAATTCCCTCCATTCTAAGAATGTAATGAATTCTTCCTCTTCTGTAACATTTTAACTACACATCATTTGGGAAATGTTATGAACATTTTCCCTCAAAAACTACCTGATCTTTAGAATAACACAATGTCAAAAAATGATAAATAGATAGTGACAAGAGATTCAACTAAACATTTATCACTTTATAGTATAAAGCCTTTCAGTTTAACTATTTATACATTTCCTTTGATAAAAGTATTTATTTATGATCAAAAACATCTGAGCTCAATCATCTTACTTTATAACACCCTCCTTCAACAAATGGTATCCTAACTTCATCCAGCTCTACTGCAAATTTACAGTACTAATCCTAGCCAGCCATTTTTCTTTTAGCTTGTGACACTGCAGCCAGCTGCCTTCAACCCAATTCTATTAGTGTATCAGATAACTTGGAAAATAAGCACGTACGGAACCTATTTAACAGAGTTGGTACTCATAGAAAAATACCTGTATCAGATGTTCCTTTTTAAATGTCTTTCTTTTTAATTTATTTATTTAATTTAGAAACAATCTTAATTTACATATCAATCTCAGATCCCTCTCCCTCCCATCCTCCCATGTCCCTCACAACTCCCCCCCCCCATCCACTCCCCAGTGAAGGTGAGGCCTTCCATGGGGGATCATGAAAGTCTGTCACATCATTTTCAGGAGGGCCTAGGCCCTCCTCCATGTATCTGGGTTGAGAGAGTATCCCTCCATGGGGAATGGGCTCCCAAAGTCCATACTGGTTCCACTGTCATAAGTTCCATAGACTGACCAGACCTAACTGGCACCCACATTCAGAGGGCTTGGTTCAGTCCAATGCTGGTTTCCCAGTGTTACCACTGGGGTCCTTGTGCTCTCACTTGGGTCTGGACAGCTGTTTCTATGTGTTTCTCCAGCAAGGCCTTGACCTCTTTGCTCACCCCTCCTCCCTCTCTACAACTGGATTCCATGAGTAAGGCTCAGTGCATAGCTGTGGGCATCTGCTTCTGCTTCCATCAGCTCTGGATAAAGGCTCGAGGATGGCATTTAAGGTAATCATCAATCTCGTTATAGAGGAAGGGCATTTAAGGTAGCCTCTCCACTATTGCTTAGATTCTTAGTTGGGGTCATCCTCTTTTATGATGCTTGGCTATTTCCTTTCAATATAATTTGATGTCTTTATTTAAGATACTGATCCTGGGTCACAGTAAAAGTTCCTCTCCCAGAGTCTATAAAATTGGCTTATTACTGTTTTTATATAAGAATTTTCACACATGCCTTTAATCCCAGCACTGGAGAGGCAGAGGCAAAAGGATCTTGCCAGCCTCCCCAGCAACAGTTTGAGGTCAGCCTGGTGTATGAATTGAGCTCCAGGATAGTCAGAATTATACAGAGAAATCCAGTCTCATGGGGAAGAAAACAATTTTCACGTTGTAATAAACTACAGGTATGTTTTAAATATTTTCTGCCAAAAACATAAAAGGGTTGCATATTTGTTGTTGTGACTTAAGTTGTAGTCCAGCAGACCATCCAGTCAATAATAAATGCATGAAAACACATTATTTCCCTATCTCAAGGGCATGTCTGTAATAGCCAGGAGAAAACAACAATTCTCCAACTGTTTTTGACTTGTGGCATCCTATTTGAATATCATTATAGATAGTGTGCCCTTAACTAAAATATCACCAAAATCTTAAGATGACAACTATGTAATTAATTTTAATATGACAAGGGATGGTGGGACTAAACAGTTTCTATCAGTATCTTGTTCTGCAAAGTTTTTACCATGTACTCTTTTCTCAACAAGCCCCATCCATTCACACTTCATGAATGTCTTAAAATGATGTTACTCAGTAAGCCATTCTATCACTTGAAAATATTTTTAGAGAGCTTCTTCATTTGATAAGTAATGCTTTTTAGGAAGTTCATCTGTTTGATAAGGCATAACACTCTCTTAATAACAACAAAGAGAGGGAGTTGTTTGCTGGTAAGGACAAATATATTCAAAGAAAAGAGTCAAGTAGGGACGTCAGCTACATCAACTTCTACTTCTAACCCCCTCATCTCATCTCCAAGGCATTTCTGTTTTCACTGTGATGCCAGCTAACCACCCAGGCTGCTGTGGAAGCCTCTGGTTAAAACGGATTTCAAGGCTGCTGTTTCTTGTGAGGAACCAATCAGATTTCTTTGTTTCATCTGCAACATTCCATCAGGGTTATATAACATTTGGATACATGAAACATTCTAATAATACAGTATGTTTCACTCTATAGTTAACTATTTGCTGTCATAAAATTTGGCACACAAAAATAACATTTTTCTTTCTGTTGTTCAATAAAAAGGTCAGAAATATACTACATTTTTTTTTAATTCTGAAGAGATAGAGTTAATTTGCTGTCTAAAAGAAACTGTTCTTGAGAATACATCCTAAACACACTCTGCAGACTACTAAAATTAATGCTGATTCCGTATTATTTCTGTCTACAGTAAAGTGGGTGAGGTAATGTAACATAGTGGCAGACAGCCATACAGTTAATTCTAATCACATACAAAATGTCTTTACTATGGAATAAAACATTATAAGTACATTTAAAAATCAGTCTGACTGCACTGCAATTTTTAATACCACATAAAAATCAAGTGTTTAAAGTAGTTCAACAAATATTTGCTCTAATAATAAAAAATCTGAACTTGAAATGTCTTATCCACAATATTAACCAAAATAATATACCAGCAGCACTGTTGCCTACATGATCAGAGTCCTTGCAATACACTCACCATGGAATCACACAAATACTCTTCCTCTCAGGCTGAGAAAATACTGCACAACTAAAACACTGATTTTCTGTACTGGTAAAACACTCAAATGTTTGAAATATCTTAAACTAGAGCTTGTGGATATAGCATATTCTTTTGACAACTCAAAAGTCATCCCAGAGATCATGGTCACAAAACAGCACAGGATTAAATAGTACCCAAAGCATAAAAAAGAAGAATCTGTTGGGTGTGGCTTAAGAAAATATATCTTGTCTCAACTGGACAGCTCCTCAGTTACAAGCAGCTACTGAAATCCAAAATACACACATACAAAAGCAAAGTGCTTCAGGAAAGGGGTGGGAACTTAAGTCTTTGATTTTTTAGTGCTTGATGTTCAATTGTTTCTATAGTATGCTCCTAACACAACAGTATCTTGATCAATGCTAAGATAGCTCAAGAAGCCAATGACAAAGAAATTTTACTTGTCCTACTTTTCTCCTTTATTCTACACTCACTGTCAACATGGCTGTTCTTACAAACATTTAGCTTTCATAGAAGAGATAATCATTTAAGTCATGACTATGTGCAATGCGACTCCACTGCATTACAGTCATCAATAAAATATGAAGTGCCAACTTTCGTGCTCACCCTGATTTTTCCCTATCTCGCTGGAGAATGATTTCTGCTATTATAAAATGAATGATAGCAGGAGAGACACTGGCAAAAACTCAAAACAAATAAACAACAGAGAAAATACAAAACCCATTGTTTACTTATAAACAAAGCCAAGCTAATACTATCAGGGAAAGAAAACCTTTAATAACATATCTATATACACTAAAGCCATATACATTTTATAAAACAGATCTGTTCACAAGCTACCATGTATGCAATTACTAATGTCATACGTACCATACGCCAAAACCTCTAAAACCTGAGGGCATGCAGATTTCACAACTATAACAGTATCATTCTTAAGTGGCCATCATCAAATATGAAAACAACTACATAAATCTGACATGGTGATCTCTGCCTAAACCTCTAGACTTGTTAAACAATCTCTTTTCTGATGAGTGTAGCAGACCCACCTCTGAATCACACTGACGGTTATTTTCCCCCAAGTCCTGGATGTGCTGCACCATTTTCCTTGTCTGCTGGACAGTGGAGAAATCGGCAGAACAGCAGCAAAGGAGTGCACTGGAGTCAGCAGAGTCAGTGCCAGCCTCCTACTGCAGCCTGGATATTGAACGTACTCAAACCCACAGGTGCCTACGTAAAATCCTCCAGCTGCAGCTGCAACTCAAGTGTTTTCTTCAGCAGTAAATCTGGATGCTACCTCCACTTTGCTTTAACCCAACAAACGACAGAATGCACAATGTGGCACTTTTGAAAAAATTTTTACATAAAATGCTCACATTGTCTCCAGTAAGTAGAAAAACTATATGACTTCAAAAAAGGATCATGAAGATCAAAGGGATATCACTAAATGCATTTCAAATATTTCTAAATTTCAAACTAATCCTTTTTTCTAGAAAATACATTAAAAACTAACAATCTTAATCCTCTTATGAAGAAAGTATAAAGATAATTGTCAGATACCTTAAATCTACTATATACAACTGCATGAATAGGAATACCCATATTTGTTCATCAAATTATTTATTAGAATAAAATTCGAGACATTCTAAAGGGCAAGGTTAATATTTAAAAAAAAAAAAAAAAACAATGCTCAATGAGTGACATGCAAATCAAAAAGTAGAGACTAAGGTTTTTCACATCAACTTCAAATACACACATTACTATCCTACCAGAAGTATAAAATTCAAAAAGTAGTGGGAAAAAAAAAAAAAAAAACTTAAAAACAATTAAGTCTAACCTCTTGATTTTTCAGATGAATAAATTAGGGACCAAAGAGATTATAGCTAAAATACCTTTCTCTAGGTCACATAGCTATCCAGTACCAGAATCTGCCCTTCTAAATGTACCTTTTAATAAATAATAAATTTAATAAATAAAAACACATTCAGGCTTAAACAGTTAATGTGAACACTCCTGTAACCCTTATACAAAGTGAGTTTATGGCAAAAATGAACAAACAAACTTAATGAAATACAAATATCCAAGCTCAAATTGTTTCTTGGGTCAACTATTCTAAACTTTAAAGAAATAACACCAATTCTATAAGATATCTTCCAGACGATGGAAAAGGAAATACCCCTAACTCATTTTCAGGGCTGATTTACTCGAAAATGAATCAGAAAAAACACTACCCAAAAAGGATGAATATGCCTTACTATCTTTGGGTCTCTATTACTGTGAAACACCATGACCAAAAAGCAAGTTAGGGAAGAAAGGGTTTATTTGGCTTACACTTTCATATCACTGCTCAATACTGAAGGAAGTCAGGACAGGACCTAAAACAGGATAGAACCTGGAGCCAGGAGCTGATGCAGAGACCAAGCTTGCTCATCAAAGCTTGCTCAGCCTGCTTTCTTATAGAACCCAGGACCACCAGCCCAAGGATGGCACCACCCACAAAGGGATGGGCCCTCCACCATCAATCATTAATTTTTAAAATGCCTTAGCTGGATCTTATGGAGACATTTTCTCAACTGAGGTTCCTTCCTTTCAGATAACTCTAGTTTGTATGTTCAAGTTGACATTACTAGTAAGCACACTTATGAATATAAAAACAAATGAAAATCCTAGGTAAAATATTAACAAATCCAATCCAAAAATATATATAATACTCACCAACTGAGTGATATTTTTTAATGAAAAGCTAGGCTAGTTTAGTATTTTAAAATCATTTGTCCACCACATAGTCTGCTATATGAATAATTCAAATATAGTTCACCACTATAGTAGTGGCTTAGAGAAAAATTGCATGATCATATTACCTGATGCAAAAAATCATTTTAAAAACTAACTCCTAAAAACCTGAGAATATAAACAAAATCCATTAACTTTAAAAAACAAACAAAATCCTACAGTTAATACCATAGAAAGTGATGAAAGAGTGGATGTTTCCCACACTAACCCTGGTATCAGAAGGAGCATTAATACCACCTTTAGCTACCATTGTACTACATGTATTAACCAGTGCCATAAAATGAGAAATAGAACAAAGAGCATACATGCCTGAAAGAAAAACACTATCTACAAAAGACATTGTCTACTTAAAAAATTAAAAAATGCATATAAATATACATACAAATCTTCAATTCTTAGAATTAATGAGTTTAGCAAGGTCATGGGATACAAAATATAAAGGTAAATTTATATATACATGTTTACTAAATTAGCAAGAAGTCACTTTCCTTTCCCTGTCTTTACCCTCTCTACCATCTGCTAGCCTGTAAGCCCAGTTCCAGACTAAAAGGCAACACTCTTGGTGCATGAGTCACCTCCTTTTCTAGGTAAATCATGTTTACCCCTTTTACATCCTTACTCCATCCCTCTGCAATCAGCAAACCCACGAGCCTAGCTCCAGACCTGTGGCTGTAAACCTACTTCATTTGTGAACCTCCTTTGCCTTACCTAGCTCTAGACTCATCTTTGGTTTGGAATCCATCATTCCATGGTCCAATAAAACAGCTTATCTACCAGGTTTACCTGGCATAGCTCAGGTCGTGCATCTCCTACACTGGCCCAAGCTAAGGAAGGCCAGATAACCACATCAGACACACAACAAAAGAACAAAGCCTACATGCCCAGGTCAAAACCATCATGAATAGCCAAAACAGTGTGTCTCCCATCAAACCCACTACCTCTATATAAATGTTCTCTATTAAGAACTACCTAGATCACAAAATATTTATCTTTCACCATTGTTTTGATCATCAGTACTTAAACTTTTTTTTTCATGTATAAATAAAAGGAGTTTTCATCTCTTAAGGAAAAAAAAAAAAAAAAAGAGCTACCTAGATCAACTTTCTCTAATAAACAGGTCATCTAGACAAAAAATAAACAAAAAAAGCTCAGAATTAAATGCCATCTTACATCAAATGAACCTAACATATCTACTGAATATTCTATCTAAATGCCAAAGAACATACATTCTACTCAGAAGCACATGGAAGCTCTTCTAAAATAGACCATGTCTGGGATGCAAAGCAAACTTCAACAAATACAGAAAAACCAAAATGTATCTGACCATTATGCAATAAAACTTAAAATTTACAGTAAAAATGTTTCAGTAAGTGTGCAAACTTGTGAACATTAACTCATTACTGATGATGAATGGATCAAAGAAGAAAAAGAAAGGGTCAAAATATTTCTAGAACCAAATGAAAATAAAAACACAACACAACTAAATTTCTGGAACACATAAAAAGCAGTTCTAAGAGGAAAGTTTATAGCCCTAAGAGCCTACATTAAAAAAATCAGAAAGCACAAATAAGTGATTTAATGGTATAACTCAAGAATTTGGAAAAACAACTAGATGGCCAAGAAATAGCAAAATCAAAGCAGAAATTAATGAAGTAAAAAACAAAGAAACAATAAATCTAAGAGACAGTTCTTTGGGAAGTTAGACAAGTTGCAGATCATTAGCCCACATAACCACAAGAAAGAATGAAAGGACCAAGATTAACAACAGTCAGAAACAAACACAGAAACATTATAACAGACACCAAAGAAATGCAGATTGTTATAAGGGGATACAAAAAAAAAAAAAAAAAAAAAAAAAAAACGGTATTCCATTAAGTTGAAAAAAAGCTAAAAAAAAAAAAAAAAAAAAAAATGGATGAATTTCTTGATTCATAAAAACTACTTAAGTTAAAACAAGAATAGGCCAATAACCTAAACAGAACCATAACAAAGGAGATGGAAACAGTAATTAAAAAAAAAAAATCTTCCAGTTAAAAAGAAATTGTTGGCCCAGATGCAGTTACAGCATAATTCTACTAGACTTTCAAAGAACTACAACCAGTACTTCTTAAGCTTGTCACAAAACAGAAACAAAAGAAACACACCAAACCTGTTCTATGAAGCCAGTACAAAATACAACAAAAAACAAAACAAACTACAGACCTGTATCCCTGATGACCAAAGAGGAAAAAATCTTCAATAAAATACTATCGAACTGAATACAAGCACATATCAATATCATTGACCGAGATTAAGTTCTCTTTATCCCAGAAAGGGTTGATTGAGCATACACAAGTTAATAAATATAATAACTTATATAAATGAACTTAAAAAGAAAAATCAACATGATCATTTTAAGAGATGAAAAAAAGTCATCATGTTTTCATAAAAACTCTAGAGAGAGCAGACTAGAGAGAACTTACCTCAATATGATAAAGGGTATGCATGAAAAACCCACATGCAACATTAAACTTGTAGTGATATATTACTTATGATTTATTAAAGATTGAAAAGATAGCAAAGTCAACCTCAAGCACAGAGATCAGGCAGTGATGATACACACCTTTAATCCCAGCAGCCATAAGCTAAGAGGTTGTGGTGCACACCTTTAATCCTAGGACTCAGGATTAAGAGGTAGAGGGATCTCTGAGTCCAAGGCCACCCAGATCTCCACAAGAGTGAATCAGTCTAAAAGAGAATTATAGCTCACACCTTTAATCTCCGCACTAGACGAGTATAAAAGACAGGAGCAAGTTGTCAGTAGAAGGCATTCATCCTCCAGCCATGCTAAGGAGAGGCTTAGTAAAAAGCTCTTGAAGACAGGATCAGCCCATTCAGCTTGACGTTTGAACCCTAGTATCAGTCTGCCTCTGGGTCATTTATTTTTCATGCTATAATTCCTAAATGGAGAAAAATTTGAAGCAATCTCATAAAATCAGGAAAAAGACAGGGCTGTCCATTATCCCCACTCCATTTCACTATAGTGCTGGAAGCACTAGCTGGAACAATAAAACAAAAGAAGGAAAAGCAGTCATTTATCCCTACTTGCAAATGATATTACACAGTAGAGATCCCCAAAATTCCACTAGAAAGCCTCTAGAAACAATCAAGAACTTTAGCCAAGTGGGAAGATACCAAATCAACTTAGAAAAATCAATAGCCTTTCTATACACTAACAACAAACACAAAGAAAAAGAGATCATGGGCATACTCCTATTTATAGTAACATCAAAGACAATAAAATATCTTGGAATTTAAACCTAACCAAGGAAGTGAAAGATCTTTACAATGAACACTTCAAATCTCTGAAGAAAGATATTGAAAATTCCGGAAGGATGTAGAGTCAGACCAACATTCTAATTTATGTAGCATGGCAAAGTATTTTAAATGGCTGAAGTAATTTTGGGGGGAAAGAAACTGTAAGGATCACACTATCTTAAGGTTTATAAAGCTATAATAATGATAATGCCATACTGGTAAATGATAGAAACACAGATCTATGATTGGAACAGAAAGTGCAGAAATGTGCCCAAATAAATAGGGCCAACTGATTTTTTAACATCAATCCAAAAGTAATTCAAAGGAGAAAAGGTCATATTTTCAGCAATATAAAAACAAACAAACCAACTTTAAAATGTTATACCTCATGTTAGAAAAAGCCCATCATGGATCAGAGACCTAAATATAAAACTTTGAAACTGGCTTTTAATCCCAACACCCAGGAACACAAGATGGCTAACCTGGTCTACAAAATGAGTGTCAAACCAGCCAGAGTTGCAGAATAAGACTTTAACTTAAACTCTTTAGAAGATATTCTTATAATGGGTTAATTAAAGAGTTTTCGGTAAGTTTTTGTTTTTGTGGTTTTGTAGCTGAGGTTTTGGGAGACTAAAGATTAGACCTAAGTGCTCGCACATGCTAAGCATACACACAACCACAAACCTACACCCCTATGCTCAGAGTTTTAGGTGTGCTACCAAAAGCACAATCCACTTAAAAATGGTAAGTCACCAAACACTTTTAAGAGCACAGACAAAACACATCTAACAATGGACCTGATCTATGAAATACACTCTCAAAACTCAAGAGTAAAAGAAATAATGTAACAAAAAATGTCAAAATATCTGAAAAGATATTTCACCATACAGAATATATGAAAGGCAACTAAGCACAAGAAAAGATGTTAATTAACAAGTAGAGAAAAGCAAATGAAACTACAGTAAATAGGCATGGTGGCATATCCCTGGAATCCCAGTACTCCAGGCAGAACCATAGTAAGACTGGCTGCTACTGGGAATAGGTGAACATCATAAGTTCCAGGTTCTTATATCTTTGAACAAAGAGCTGAGCAGTGACACTACATGACAACAGAAATAGAACAGCATACTAAAAAGATATACTTCCAAGAGAGAAAGCAGGCAGAACAGAGAGAGTTCAGCAGCTCAAGAGCCTACTGCACAAAGGATCTGGGCTTTTATGTTATTTCAGAATGATAACACAACTCATACATAGCACTCGACTTTTCTGGCTGATTTGCATAAAGTCAGCTTTACAAGTTAAACACTATCCTACATACAACTCATGCATCTCTTATTACACCTTAAGTCATTACTCAGGGATATGAATTTTAGTACTATAATAAGCCAAGGGTTACTTTTAGACCTTTGTACATGCTCCAGTAGCGTGAGCCAGTCCATCTCTGCTAGGAGTTTCTAGCCTTCCTCTGTGCTAACTTTTTTTCCTGCATCCTACTTCCCTGCCTCCCAAAGACAGCTGTCATGTTTGAGGTCAGCCTTGGCTACATAATAGACTCTGTCTCACTGATGATAACAACATACAATGATACAACTACACATTTAATAACATGCCTAAAGTTTATTTTTTAATTGGCAATATCAAGTGATACCATAGACATGAAACTATGGGAACTTTTAACAATGGTTGGTAGAAATGAGAATAGTGCAACCACATTGGAAAAAAGTTTTGGCAGTTGAGTATTATCTCAGACCACAATGTATAACTGCCTTGGTCTAAGGGTTAATATCCGATCTGTGAGACCACAGTTAATTCATCTATGGTCATACCACACAGGTCCTATGAATTTGGTCTATCATCTCCCTATTGATGCAGAACTGTAAGATGTTGACAGCTATGTTCCACTATTTGAACTTAACAATATGGAAATTCATGCAAAGTCGGGGGTGGAGGGAGGAAAAATATAAGAATAAACAAGAAATGGCAGCCAACCAATGTAACACAGATAAATAAAAGACCCAAAGACTGATATTGCAGTTCAAACTTCAAGCTGAATATCAGAAAAGCGAAGCTGCTGGCTATTAGCTCTCCCCTCAAACTCAGGCTGAAAGGACTGATCCATGCATGAGCTCTTCACCAAGCCTCAAACTGCTGCCTCTCCTCAGCATGGCTGGAGAATGAATGCCTCTCTGAGACCTTGCTTCTGTCTTATATACTTCCCTAATGTGAGGATTAAAGATGTGAGCTATAATTCTCTTTTAGACTGATTCACTCTTGTGGAGATCTGGGTGGCCTTGGATTCACAGAGATCCATCTACCTCTTAATCCTGAGTCCTAGGATTAAAGGTGTGTACTATCACCTCCTAGCTTCTGACTGCTGGGATTAAAGGTGTGTATCATCACTGCCTGATCGCTATAGCTTAAGGCTGACTTTGCTTTTCTGAATCCTCAGTCAAGATTTAATAAATCATAAATAATATATAACTACAAATATCTTAAGCAGTCTCATAACTTCATGCATATTTATGCAGTACCTCTACTTCAAACTGCCTGATCCCCACTTTTGTGGGGTAAACTGGAGGTGGCACAAGGCTGATTCAGCTCCAGCCAAGGAACCATAAACAATTCTAAGAAGCACCCAAACTGTGCCCACCCCAGACAAAGTGACCCCATCCAGGTGGTCAGGCAATGATTAATTTTGGTAAATAACATCTTCTTGTCACAACTGTCCTTATGGGCAACTGTTAGTAACAATTTTGAAATTCCCCTAGCCCCCAATGAATCCAAAGGTCACCTACTCTTACCCAATCCTGAAAAGCTAAGGCATGTACCACCCTGTTGCAGTTTTTTTCCTTTAAAAACCCCTTGCAATTGAGGCCAGGCACCCTTTTCCTGTATCTACTGTGCCAGATTGAAGGACAGGGTGCCCACGTGGCTACTAAGAACTTCCACTTAAAATTTAACAAAAGCTTTAAAAAGGGTTTTACAAACAAAAGAACAGAGACAAGCAAGGTTTCTTGGTAACAGCATTTTTCTAGGTTGGACTCTGACTTGCGAGAGACAAGCAGATTGCGCGGCTCCTTTAAGAGAGGTTTCCTGACTCAGCATAAGCGGCAAAAAACCGCAAGTCTTTTAAATAACTCTGCTAACAATTTATTGGTGTGTATGAGAGATGGCAATGGCAGTGACCACATCTCCAAGCCGGCAGCATGCTTTCTGGGTGGCAGCGCAGACCAAGGCGGTGAGCACAGCTTTCCGTGCTGGCGGTAAAAGTACCCGCCACCATCTTTGGTAAACCGCGGCTGACACAGCTATGACTTTCATTTCAGCAATGTTGTTGTTTACCAGATAAAAGACTCATGGCCAGAAAAAGATAAAGATTTACAGTAAAGACAGATTCACATTAAGAAAATGTGCTAAAAGTTTACAGTATGTTTTAAAAAAATACGTAGGCTTGGGAAAAAAAAGATGAAAAGCTCAGAGAGAATCTGGTTACTGTATGCTATTGTGTTGTCTCTGCATTGTTTCACTGCTGAGAAAAAACAACAACTGATAAAGGAAATGCTGCTGGATTAATTCAATTTATATATTTTAAAAATGCTTTGACTCCAACATTTAAGTTCAAGGACAAGTTACTGGGGAAAAGGATTTCTATTTTTGTTTCCACAGAAAATGAAAAGCTGTGGATTCCTTGCAGACTAATGTGGTTTGAGCAAGCCAGACCCCCTGAAACAGAGTTCCTGATGATCCAACATTCAAAACAGCTTGAACAAGGCAGACTTGCAGACTACAGCCAGGATTTCTGCATCTTCTTAGGATCCCCATGACAGCGCCCCCTATCAGCAGGAAGTAGTTTGGAAAGAACGACACCCAAATTCCCAAATATTGTTTATAAATGTTTGTTTTCATTTAAATGGACTTGGTTATAAATGGTTAATGATCACAGCCAATTCTTTTTAAAGGTAAAAAGGGGATTATGGTATACATATGAATACTTTGTTTTGGAATGGATTTTTATTTATTGATACAATTTAATGTCAATTTTGTGAGATGTATATTTCTCCTCTTGTTTAGGTATTGTGTTTATATAGCTCATTTAGAAATGTAATGTATAATGTAGTACAGATTATAGATAATTACCCATGATAGTCAAAGCTTAGAGTTAAGTTAGTTAAGTTTTCAAGATACACAGAGATGTATTTAAGATAGATAGGCATTCTTCAAATCTTTCATAGACCTACAGAATATGGCATTTAAAATGATTTAGGGTTTTACTTGACAATGAGACATAAATGCTCCTGGTAACACCACCTGCGTCAAAAAGGAAGATGGACATTAAAGAAACACGTTATGGAGTTTACTTCCAATATGGCAAGACTAGCCATTTGGACAAGATACTGCTCTTGTCTGGACTGTTTGACTTTATGCTGTATAAACTGGACATTCAGGACCCACAGAAAAGTGACTGCTGATTCAAGATGGACATTGCTACAGAGTTCCTGCTTCATGGAAGAGTCTGCGAGACAGTATGCAGGACACAGAAAAAAGTGACTGATAAACTGCCAATACAAGAAGACAGTTTAAAGTTTCCTGCGTTGCTGAAGAGTCTGCTAGACACCCTATGGCCTATGGGCTGAAGATGAAAGATTACAAAAGAACTTCGCGTGACCAGGCAGTGAGTTGTCTCTGTCATTTCTAGAGCTTATATATTATCCTTCTGTGGTCTTTGAAGGAGTTGAAGACAGATAGTTATGGTTATAGTTTTCATTAGTTAGGATTAAAGGTAAGTTACTTAGACTTTAGACACACAAAGATAGAATAGATGATGAAATATTTTCTTCAAATCTTGCTAAATGTTAATGGACTAAATATTGTTAACTGTGATTCTTACTTGATAACTGTTGTATAATATATTTTGCTATGTTAAGGTTAAAACCCTTCTTTTTATTTAGACAGAAAAGAGGAGATGATGGGAGATGCCATTATGTATATATGTTTTTCATACTGGTTAATAATAAAGCACTGTTGGCCAATAGGAAAGGAAGATAGGAGGGACTAGGAGACAAGGAGGAAATAGGAAGTAGTAAGGAGGAGTCAAGATGGAGAGTCTGGAGAGAGCTGGACGCCAGCCGCCTCCCCGGTAAGAGAAGGCCATGTGAAAATACATAGATCAGCAGAAATGGGTTAATAATTAAAGGCAGAGCTAGCCGATAAGAAACAAGTAACCGGGCCAACAGTATTGTACCAAATACAGAGTCTCTGTGTATTATTTGGGGCTGGCGGCGTGGCGGCAGGACAATACCAGGCGGCGGGCAGAAAAACCGTACTCGTTACACAAGGAATCTCTTGATGACTGTACATGACACTTACCAAAGAAGCCTAGTATGGTGAGGCATGTCTGTAATCTCAGTACTCAGAAAACTGAAACAGGAGGATCTCTACAACTTCTAGATCCACCAGGACTACACAGTTCAATCCAGCAATGGATACACTGTGAAATATTGTTTCAATAATTTTTAAAGACTGTTTCTTCTCCTTTCTGCATCTTGCCCACTTCTTGGTTTTACCATCAACATTCTGTTATTATGAGTTCATAAATGGAGTACATATATAGATCCTTACTAAAATTCCTATTTAAAAAAAAAACCAAGTCATAGAACTGCACACTTCTAATCACAGTACTTGAGAGATGGTAACAAGAAGACTGACATTATGAACTCCTGTGGTGATATTTTGGTTTTGATCTAATGAAGCTTGCCTTAAGATCAGAATGCAAAGCTAGTCAGAGCCATAAAGGCCAGGCAGTGGTGGTACACATCTTTAATCCCAGCAACCACACTAGTTAGCCATAGAGGCTGGGCGGCGGTGGTGATGCCTTTAATCCAGGCATCTCGGGGTCTCAGTCTTCAGTCCAACTGCAGTCTCACTGAGGAAAGGATCACCCAGCCTTGGTAGAAGTAAGAACTCTCTAGTGGTTGGCTGCTTTGCTTTTCTGATCTTCAGCTTGACCCCAATATCTGTCTCTAAGTTTTTATTATTCATGCTCTTTCTTTAAAACCACACAAGAAAGGAGAGGGTGAATGAGAATGAATATGCATGAATATAATATTTGACTATAGAATGGTACCACAAATTAGCAGAAGCATGAACCTAGTATCAAAGTTTCTTTTTGTTTTGTCTTTTAATTTGAAGCAGGCATGGTGGCATACATCTGTAATCCCAGCACTCAGGAAATTGAGGCAAGAGGATGACAATGAGGACCAAACCTCATTAAAAGGAGGCTTTTTTTTTAACTTAAGAATATTTAAATTTTTTAACAAAAAAAAAGAGATATATTCAAGTGAAAAACTGTATAGTATTAAAATTATTATCTTATCTTAGTAAAAAGCACTGTAACAATAGGTGGCATAAAAATATACCATAAATGAACCTAGCCTTTAACGGCTGAGCCATTGACAACTTATGCTGGAGAGGATGTGGAGAAAGTGGAACACTCCTCCACTGCGGTGGGAGTGCAAACTTGTACAGCCATTTTGGAGATCAGTATAGGGGTTCCTCAGGAAAATGGGAATCAGTCTACTACAGGACCCAGCAATCCCCCTCTTAGGCATATACCCAAATGATCCACATCCATGCAACAAAGACATGTGCTCAACTATGTTCATAGCAGCGTTATTTGTAATAGCAAGAAACTGGAAGCAACCTAGATGCCCCTCAACTGACGAATGGATAAAGAAGATGTGGCACATTTACACAATGGAATACTACTCTGTAGGAAAAAAAAAAAAAAGATGGGATCTTGAAATTCACAGGCAAGTGGATGGAACCTGAAGAAATCATCCTGAATAAGGTAACCCAGTCACAAAAAAAGAGGAACGTGGTATGTACTCGCTCATATATGGATTTTAGACCTAGAGCAAAGGATCATCATCCTATAATTCATACCCCCAGAGAAACACGGATATAAGGAGAATTCTAAGAGATTCATATAAGGTCCCTCACAGAAGGGGAAAGGGACAAGATCTCCTGAGCTTATTGGGAAGCGTGGGGGGGGGGCAATGAATGGAGAGGGAACTAGGAGAAAGAGAAGGGGAGAAGAGGAGAGCAAAGCAAGTGGACTAGGAAGACTGAGTCAGGGGAGGAATAGACAAGAGGAGAGAGAGAGAGAGAGAGAGAGAGAGAGAGAGAGAGAGAGAGAGAGAGAGAGACCATAAAAGAGGGAGCCATTATAGGTTTAAAGAGAAAACTGAACCTAAAGAAATGTCCAGAGACCTACAAGACTGACCCCAACTAACAATTTGAGCAACAGTGGAGGCTACCATAAATGCCCTTCCCTGATAATGAGATCAACGACTAACTTATCCACCATCATGGAACCCTCATCTAGTAGCTAATGGAAACAAAAGCAAACACCCACAACTAAACACTGAGTCAAACTGGAATCCAGATGCAGAGAGGGAGGACAAGACCAGGTTGCAGAAACACACAGAGACAGCTGACCTGAACAAGGAGGAGCTAACAGGTCCTCCAGACTGATAGCTGGGAATCCAGCATGGGACTGACTCTGACCCCCTGAACATGGGTCTCAGCTAGAAGGACTGAGCAGTCTAAGGGACCTCAGACAGTGGAACCAGGATGTATTCCTGGTGCACAAAAGGACTTTGGGAACACATTCCCCATGGAGGGATACTCCCTTAACCTAAGGACTAGAGAGAAGGCCTAGTCCCTACTCCAAATGACTTGACAGATTTAGACTCCCTGGAGGGGAGGATGGGAGGGGAGAGTGGTCAGGGGGCATGAGAGGGTGGGAGAGAGGGAGGGGGGACTGGGATAGATATGTAAAATAAAAATTAAAAAAAAATTATATAAAAAAATACCATAAGAAACAAAATTAAATGTTTGACTTGTTACTTAAATCCCTTCTTAAAATGAGAAACCAGAATCTATTCCTTAATTATTTGTATTCTTGTAATATAGAATTGTAAATAGTATATCTGACATATACTTGGGTTTGTTTGTTTTCAATTTTTGTTTCTAGCTGTCCTGAAACTTACTAGGTAGATCAGGCTGGCCTCAAACTTATGGAAATATACCTGCCTCTACCTCAGAGCACTATACTTAAAAGACTCTGGCACCACACTGGGCTTACACTTGAATTTTTAAAGTAACTTATCTGTGGAAATAATGCCTAATTAGACCAGTTCAGATAGCTCAACTTAATCTTTTTTCAAATATTAGCTTTTTACCAAGGAACATTTAGCAAGTCACCCTTGCTAATTCTTAAAACTGCCATCCTGCTTTGAGATATGGGTCAGGCAAAGCCTTTTCTTTTTAAAATGACAAGAGGGGTGGAGCACACTGACCTCCCCATCAGAAAGCCTTCTCTGCATTAGTGTCAAGATGAATGCAGTACAGCCCTGGTGAGGGGAAGCACAGACAGTTGCCAACTCCTGGCTGGGGATCTACACAGAACAGTCCTCTGAAATTGCCAGCAGGCACTCACTGCCTTTTAAAACCATACCTATTGGTGGACAGCATTCAGTCTGTTACAGGAAATGATGACACACAATTAACCATATGACCGTTTATTTATAACTGACAAGATAGTTTTGGCTTTAAAGTCACTTGCCTAGGGTCACGCTTAGTAAACTGTATTTTAACAGGGATATGTTTTGTGCTAATAAAACTTAACCCTAAAATATTAAGAAAAAAACAGAAGCTGAGTTTGGTGATGTATATCTTTATGTAACTGTAACATTTAGGAGACTGAGGCTGGAGTGATGGTACAAGTCTGAGACCAGCCTAGCTACAAGAGAATTCATTCAACCCTTAAAAAAAAAAAAAAAAAGAAAAGAAAAAGAAAAAAAAATACAATATATGAGCTTAATTGATCACTTATGAAAGATTTATCGAAGAACTCCGATCAGAACTAAGAAATGACTGTGTTAATCTCAAGTGCCTTATATAAAAGTTGAGAAAAGGGAGAAACTACTATAGATAGAAATTCATTTCCTTTTAAAAAAAAAAAATGGGTCACAAAAAAAGCTTGTGTTGATAGCATAAACTCTACAGAGTTTCCTGTCTTCCCTCTCCATCAGCAAAGATGGAAACTGCAAACTCTGTAAGTAATAAACTATAAAAGTACAGTGAAAAAAAATGGGGGGACTAAAATATTATAGTGTGCCACTAAAAGAACTTACAGTTATAAAACTGCTTTAGAGGCCTAAGGAAAAATAATCCCCATGCTATAATAAGGATAAATTTAAAATGAGCTCAGGAAATGAAGGTGATTACACTGAAAAAAAATTTAATACATGTTTCTAGATAGCAAATCACTGAATAGATGATCACTGTGCATATTACATTGGCCTGAACAATGCAATGCAGAAACCAGCCAGTCTTAACCAAAAATTCCAGAACAAATGATTTCCTCTGTTCCTTTCACTTCCCAAGCACTGTACTAAGCAACCTCATTATCCTCTCTGCCTCTGCATCCCTAGGATTATTTCTTTAACCTTCTCATCTTCTCTTAACAGTGAGATTACTGTAATCATTTGTTTTCTCTCTTTCTAGACTTGATAAATTGCTCAGGCTAGCCTCTAACTACTGAGCTAAAAAGTTTCCCCTGCCTCAGCCTTCTGAATAGCTGTGATTACAGTTGTGTGTCACTGTGACCAACTATAGTTCCTATACACTGATAACACAGTTGTTTTCCTTAAAATGTTATTCATTGTGACAAACAGGATACAACAACTGAAAACAGAATGAAGTGCTCAGGCATGGTAGGTGGTGAATGTCTTTTAATGCCAGCACCTGGAGGCAGTTCAAGGCCAACCAGGTCTATCCAGCAAGTTCCAAGCCATTCAGGACTCCTTAGTGAGACCCTGTCAAGAGGGTGAGGGGACTGACGGGGATGGTGGTCATAAAATGTATCTTCCTAAGTTAAAAACAAATAATGGAGCAGGAAAATAAGACGTGTAAGATAAAAAGTTATTGCTACTACAGAGACAAAAAAGGGGGGGTACAAAAGTTAAGGAAGACTGTAAAAAGGGGACAGTGTTAGATCTGGTGGCCAGCAAAGGCCCTAATGAGAAGATGACATCTGAGCTTTACGGAAGGAAGGAACCTAACTAACACCCTAAGTATAAGGAACAACACACATAAAAGACAAAGTAGGAGAAGGCACATGGCTGAAACAGAGTAAAAGGAGGTAAAAAGGGTTATAGGGAATGGAAGTCAAAGGCAATTAGTAACGTAACTTAAGGAGATACAAACAATATGAGCTTCTAATCAACCCAATATTGGTTTCTTATTTAACGACTGTATTACACCTGTGTGCTAAACATGTACTATGTGTCACTGAATTACATATATCCCCGGGCCAACTAACTATATAATGTTAAGCTAAAGTTTTTACCCTTCACCCATAAAATGCTATAAAGACAAAATGAGGTAATTAATACATGTGAAAGTTATTTTTGTGAAACACAGGATACTTGTGAATGTAAGGTAACTTATTTAATACATGCTTCACTGAACACAATTCTGGACACATGGTCTCTTTAGATTCTCTTACAATGAAATACATAGGTGAGTAAATAAAAATATAGAGACAGTAGGAATAAAAGGAAGCATGCATGCATTTCTGATCCTTGTGATAATTAAACTATAATAGGGAAGCATTTCTGGGAGCTCATAAACAATACAAAGTGTTACACTGAATTTCACATTAGGGGGACAGGTAATAAACACTCTAGTAGTGTGGGCAAAAGATTGACCACCGTGAGCCAGAGTGAAATATAAGTGCAACTCTAATGGCTGAGAAAGATTTGTTTTTTAAGTGACTCAAGTATAAATGGTGAGCCTATGCCAGACAAGATCAATGTCATGGTTAAGGAGAAAACATAAGGTATTATAAAGATTGAGTTGTATAAAATAGAAACTTTCATAAGCATAGACAAGTTAGGACAGGTCCTGCCAAACTAAGTTTGTAATAGTTCTTTATTTAAAAAAAAAAAAAAAAAAAAAAAAAAAAAAAAGCTGGAAACACAGCTCAATGATAGAGTGCTTGCCTAGCATGTGCAAGGCCTTGAGTTTAATCTTTAATACACTTCACTTCTCAAAAAAGGGGGGAACAAAAGCAAGTCAGAGAAAACAATTTATGGCTATAAATATGGCTATAAATTTTCAGGTAACATTCATGATTATGAGAACATCTAGATAATTATCTGAGACGATATTTTTAAAAAGAAAACAATGTAGAATAA
The DNA here is from genome assembly GCF_943737965.1 of Phodopus roborovskii. Lineage (NCBI taxonomy): Eukaryota > Metazoa > Chordata > Mammalia > Rodentia > Cricetidae > Phodopus > Phodopus roborovskii. The sequence continues at coordinate 20,492,138 of NW_026125052.1, read as the reverse complement.
TTTATTGACTGACATGTATTTTAAGGACAAAATGGGAAAGAGGAGAAATTCTTTGTTGGTAGGAAAGAGAGAGCAGAAGAAGATGTGCTTATCTATCAGTCTGCAGCTCAGAACTATATTCTAAGATCTAAGGAAATCTGCTACAGGCTTCTACAATGAAAGCTAGTACTCTGATAAAATTTAGAACCATGACAGTAATTTACTAACTTTAAACATGGGTAGAAGACTGATCTGCAAAGACAGAGACCCACTGAGATCAATAGGAATCAGCAAAATTTATAAGGACTGTGTAGACTGGCTGGGTGAACACAATCAGCAAATACATAAATGAAAGAATCTGGTTGTGCTCAATAAAACATTTTTCCAGCTGATATTTTGAGAGAGGATACTATGTAGCCTATGATGGCTTTTAACTCACTAGGTAGGTTACTCAAGCTAGCCCTGAATTGCTATCATCTTGCTTCTTCTTTTCAACACAACACAATTGCTGCTTCCAGGTCATGGTTTGCTAACCCTTGTATAGAAGATGAATGCCTCCCTACTCATTCTATTACCCTACAAGATTTTCTGCAATTGAAGAGATCTACACAGACATAAGAGACTCACAAAAATCAAGTAAGATAAGAGAAAGAAAATTATACATCTAAGTGTATCATGTCAGACACCGATGGCCAAAGTAAAGAAAAATAAAATAAAAATTTAGCATCTGTAATAGTTCAATGGACAAACAATGAGAAGTATTCTTTCTTCTCAGATAATATAACTCAGTAAGGCAATTAAAGAAACTATTTCAGTGCTTAATGAAAAAGAACTTCCCATCTTGTTTGATACCCAGAGAGTGACTTTCAAACTAAAGGAAAAGATGGAAGTGTAGAGTGGTAGAATGCTTGTGCTTACCTACTATGCACGAAGCCCTGAATTAGATCCCTAGAAGTATGAGAGGGAGGAGGGATGAGAATGTTACAGGCTAACCCACAACTGGTCTGGCTCTCTCTGCTTTCTGACCTGGCGGCTATTTAAGATAGGAGTAGCAACCTCATGTTATCACTACCAGAGATGAGTTGCTCCCACTGCCATGCCTTCACTGTATCCCCTTAGACCATGAGCCAGAATAAAGCATCTCCCTTAAGATGCTTCGCTCAAGTATACTTCTATCTTTCTGTACAAATCTATGGGGAAAGTCCTATTTTTAATGGTTTCTTACACTAATAGCATCTATTACTATAATAAACTCCTGTGTTAATTTTAAAAATAAGCATATGTCTAGAGTTTTTAATAGACAAATATCCAGAAATATTATTCTTTCATAAAATAGAAATAAGTACTTTTTCCTCACAGTGTTTCTTTAGCAGACTGTTGTTGATAAATATTCAAGTGTTCCTACCTTCTAATAAAGAATATAGCAGTGTATAAGAATGTAAACCAAATTGAATAAACTATTCAATAAAATTGAAGCATGGCAGCATTAGTTCAGACCCCTAACACAACTTGTACTTCTAAACTATCACACCGAGTAAGCGTAGGGCAGTCACTTACCACTTGACCTGTTTTTCCGACTTGATTTCCCACCAGTAAGAAGCATCTTGAGACTATTCCGAAACATGGTTGTGCTCTTTTAATATAAAACTGTAAAAGAAAAACATGAAAAATAAGCTTAACAAGACATTTTTCCATACAAAATACTTGTAAGTTTAGTTTTAAAAGCATATCTGTGTATGTAGCTAACCTTTCCCTTTTTCTTCCCCGCCCCCCCCATCCCCGATGCCAGCCAGAAGCAAAGTGTGCTTTTCCTGGTATTTTGGGCTCCATTCTTTCTCTAAAGCTCCCTTCCTCACCATGTGGCTTGTTGCCCACCATGTGGCTAACCGCCACACTAGCTTGACTCAAACTATATGCCCCCCCTTCTCTTCTCCTCTTCCAGGCAGCTGCCAAGACTTACAGCTTGCCTGCCCTGGGGGTTTTCTTTTAAACTCTAATAAAACTATCCTCAAGCTTTTGTTTGAGTGCATTCTTAATTTTTTTTTTATTAATAAGACTAAGAATCTCAACAGAGGACCCCAGTTTCCCTAGTATCTTAAGGCAACCACGAATAGAATCCTCAAATTTTCTAGTAACAACAAAAATAAAGATTCACAGAAATAATTAGGTAGCTATAAATACATCCTACATTTCATTCAACTCTCCAATTCTGAAACAAATTCTCTGTCTCCTCTTTCTCCTGGCTCCTTCCTCCATCCTCCCTCTGCCTTCCCTCCCTAGCGTGCGCACACGCACACGCGCGCACACACACACACACACACACACACACACACACTTTACAAAACTACATAGTTCCCATTTACAAGTCAAAATTGGTCTGCCCTGAGCAGGCAGGGAAAACATGAGCCTGCCCAGCACAATTAAGACAGAGTGGGAGAAGACCCACACACTGACCAGGGGACCAGCCCCTTGTAGGGCCACTAGTTGGGCACTATTGTGGTGAGCAAATACACGGTGGAGTATGGAAGAGAGAGGAAGACAGGATAGTTCATGTCCTGTAGAGAGAGGCAATCTGAAGAGGTAAAGGCAGTGAGGAGCAGGCTAAGGTGGGTGGCCTGCTTGCCATCTGGGGCCTGGGCTACTGCCAAGGGTCAGGTCTGGGTCTGCAGTAGCTGAAGTCTCTGTTGATGTCCATGGCTCCTGTTACCACAGAAGGCCAAGAGGATAAGGCTGTACAGAGTTGGCCTCACCCTTCACTGGCTGCAGCACTAAGGAAAACTAGCACTCCGGAGAACAGGCCCTGCACTTCTCCTGGGCAGCATAGTAGAACTGACCCTATGGACAGGGTCACTGGTGAATGGGCCCTGAGAACATGAGCATCAGAGAACTAGCCCCACCCCTATGGCAGATGGGAATGCTGGCCTTGCCTCTCACCAGCTGTAGCAATCAGAAGAGTGACCCCTGCACCTTGCCTGGGCAACACAGAAGAGCTGACCTTGATGGTGTAGAGCTGGCCCTGAGGGTATGAGAGCAGGAGAAATGGCCCTTGCCTTTGCTGCTTACTGTATAGAGTGAGCTAGATGGAGCAATGCTGGAGAGCTCACCCTGGTAGAGAGGATGAGGGAGAGCTGGTGAGCTGACCAACCCAGCAACCACCCAGGCCCAAAACCAAAAATATGAGTTGTACCATCCCAACATCCACCCCATCTATGACCTGCTGGACCATGTGTCCTGCAGACCCAAAGCTACAGGATCTCCATGACACAGAACAACAATAGGATATCCAAGAGGAGCCCCAGTGAGGGCACGGTATTTATAGTGTAGTAGAAACCTGAGGCCTCAAACCAGACCAATGACTCATTGCAAGTAAAGATGTATGGACTAATCTCACTGTGTCATAGTACAGATTTCATGACAAGGTTTTTTCCCGTTACATTTTATTATTATTATTTTATCTGGTGGAGAGGCTGCAAAGGCACAAAGCAGATATGAAGGGATGGGGAAATGATTGGATTGAAAAGCATGATGTAAAACCCACAAGGAATCAATAAAAAGCTAAATTAGAAAAAAATCAACATACAAGCTACATTAAATAAACTCATCAGATTGTGTTTATAAATTGTAAGTGCATATATATCCATAATAAATAAAGAATAAGGCACAATGAAAGTTGAGAAGGAGTGGGCAAGAATACTTGAGGCGTTGGAGAGGTTAGAGAGGAGTGAAATGATATAAATATGGCACTTATATATGAAAGTCACAAAGATTTTTAAAAGCTGTCATGAAGGTCCTATTTTATATGTTATTTTTAACATGAAAACATAAAAATAATTCTCATCTGTGATAGTGATGAGCTTTTTTTTCCCTCTGGAACTATTAGCCACAATACATCTTTCCTTCTATTGAATGAAAGAAAGAAAGAAAGAAAGGAAGGAAGGAAGGAAGGAAGGAAGGAAGGAAGAAGCCAGAATTACCTCACCTCTGAAGACTGCTGATGCTCATGAACCAGACCCTCTCTCCTCTGTACTGCTCTAGGTCAAAGAAAAACCCAATTGTGCTTTTCATCACATCCCCTAATACTATTTGCAAGAACTCTGATTTAAAAAAAAAAAAATCATCTGTTGCTGATGCCATGATGATGTCCACACCAGAGCTGCAGCTGAGGGCTGTCTGGGTCTCCGGCCCTACTGCAGCTAGGTCTGTGTCAATTTCCAAGACTCCTGTTACCACCAAAGGTCATGTGGATGTCAGAGATCTGGGACGATGTTAGTGTCTAAGGGCCATGCTGCCACTGGGGTCATGCTGGTCTGAGTGACCTCCAGTGCCTTCTTGGGGCAATGTTGACATCCAGACCTGGTTGCTGCTATGAACCATATCTGGGCCCATAGTCTCATGGCAGCTGAGATTTGTGTTGAAGTCTGAGGCCCATGTTGCCACCAAAGGTTACATGGAAGCCTGGGATCAGACTACAACCTGTGGCCTTGTTGGTATTCAGGGGCTATGCCACCAGAGCCATCCTGAACTGAGTGGCCTGTGCTTCCACTGAAGCCAAAATGTTGTCAAGTCCCAACTACTGCCTAGGGCCATGTCTGAGTCCGTGGTCCTGCTGCAGCTGGAATCTATGTTAATGTCAGTGGCCTGTGTCACCTCAGGGAACCACAGGAACCAATCATGATGAAATCAGAAGACCATGCTGAGTCACCCCTCCCTTAATGGGGCCCTAGGATAGCTGGCCCTGCCCCTTGCTGAACACTGCATCAAGAGAGCTGCCCACCCCAACCTCCTCCACCACCACTCAGGAGAGATGGCCCTGCCCATACCTGTGAAACTGATCCCGATGGCATAGGGGAGCTGACTCTGTCCCTCACCTGAGGGGGGACAGTCCCAGTGGCTGCACTGACAACTTGGCTCAGCTATGACCCAGGTCCATAACCAGGCCTGGTGTTGGCCCACCCGTCATGAAGGGACTAGTCCTGTGAAACAATACCCACAGGATCTTCATGACTCAGGGAATCTGCAGGATATCTGAGAAGAGTTTTGGTGTCAGTGATGATGGTGTACCAGAAACCAGAGGCCTTGAACCAGGCCAAAAATTCATGGCAATGAACATTTGCAAGTAAAGCTGATTAAACAAAATGGTATACTGTGAGACATACCTCAGCTCCCAATGCAGAGGTGTTGGGAGAGGCAGGAATGATGGAGGGTTGAAGAGGACTTTTGTTTTTCTTTTTGTTTGCTTGTTTTGACTTTTTTTTTTTCTTTGTGGGGAGCACTGCAGGGGTAAGGGGAGAATATTGAGGGACTGGGAGATAAGCGGGACTAGGGTGCATGATGTGAATCCCCATAGATTCAATAAAGAAATTATGTTTTTAAAAAGTCATCTGCCTTTAGTTTTTTGCATAACTGTTATTCTCCTTTGTACTGAACAATCATAACAACATTCTTTTATATGTTACATACAAAAATAAACAAACCCTGCCTCTATGTTCCCTTGTGGTCCAACTACCATACCTCCAGCCTTGTTCTTCTTTCCTGTGGCCTGTGAAGGAAACTGCACAAGCATGAAGAGCTGGAATCAACAGAAACTATCCAAATCAAAGCACAAAAATGGGTTAGAAAATATGGAAAAGAATATTAGCATCATAGGCAGCCCATTGAAAAGTTGTAGCATGCAAATAACCAAAAACTCATAAATAGAAAACTAGAAGTTATAAGAAGCAAGAATTTTCTAACTAATCAGATATATGAAGCTATGGCTATTTAAAAAAAGAAAGATGAAAACAAAAGAACCAAGCAATCACAGCCAAAGTGCTAACAACATCTATAACAGAAAGAAATCTCTGAAACAGCTAAACAAAATGCTGTGTATTTAAAATAGCAACAATCACAGACTAAGAGATGACTTTCAACAGAATGAAGGACTGAAGACAATGTAAGACTTCTTTAAGATTCTGACTGAATGCTGCACTGTTTAATGAATATTAAGTAAAAAGGTTGTTTTAAAAACAAAATCTGACTAAAAGTACATACCAATCAAGAAGTCTATTCTCAGGCAGGGAGATGGCTCAACCTCTATAGGTACTTGCCACCGAGACTGGTAACCTGACTTCCATTCCTGGAACTTACATGGCAAAAGACAGTGCCCCAACATCAGGTTGCCCTCTGCGCTCCGCACATGGACCACTAAACAAGCATGCCTAGATACTCACACAATGAAAATAAACGTTTAAAAAAAAAATCTATCACTTTCCCCAGGAGAAAGAGAAGGGGAGAAGAGGAGGGGAGAGGAGAACATGAGGGAGCAGGAAGACTGAGTCGGGGGAAGAATAAAGAGGAGAACAAGAAGACAGATACCATACTAGAGGAAGCCATTATAGGTTTAAAGAGAAATCTGGCACTAGGGAAATGGCCAGATACTTACAAAGATGACCCCAATTAACAACCTAAGCAATAGTGGAGAGGCTATCTTAAATGCCCTTCCCCTATAATGAGTTTGATGACTACCTTAAATGCCATCCTAGAGCCTACATCCAGTAGCTGATAGAAGCAGAAGCAGACACCCACAGCTAAACACTGAGCTAAACGCAATGGAATCAGGATGTATCCCTAGTGCAGGAATGGACTTCAGGAGCCCACTCCCTTAGCTTAGAGACATGGGAGGAGGGCCTAGGCCACACCCCAAATACTTGACAGATTTTGATGATCCCTCATGGATGGCCTCACCCGGCTTGGGGAGTAAATGGGGGATGGTATGGGGGGGGGTTGTGGGAGACATGGGAGGTTAGGAGGGAGAGGGAATTAGGATCGATATGTAAAATAAGAAAAAAGATATTAAATAATAAAAAAATCTATCTTAGATTTTAAAATTCTTTGAAAATGACATAAAACTTGTTTCTAAAAACCAAAACCAAAACCAAACAATGTAGGAGTAGCAAATAGGGTTCTTCTAATAGGAAAGTAATACACAAAAATCAGATATGCAAGAAGAATGACAGAATGGGTTAACAGGCTAGTACACATGAACTATAAAATAGTATCAAAAGCTTGGTAACTTTAAAATACATGTAAAGGCTAGGGAAGCAGATCAGTGGTACAGAGCTTCCCAGTGTACATAAGGCCCCATGCTCAATCCCAGTACTACAATAAATAAAGCATAGACAAACTTAAAATGATGACAACAACCTAAAAGGCAGAAGTAGGGTAAATTAATTAAAGTTTCTGAGATATCTTTTGTCTGCAAACAGAAATATTATAATAATACTTTAATTTGGGATATTCTTCACTTAATGGAATTTGGGATGCATAGATTATGCACTTGTCAAAATTCAGCAAATGTTTACAACAAATTTACATATTATATGTAAATTTTAGCTCAAAAGAACAAAATAAAATTTCAGCTCTAATGATTTCATGCTTAAATATTTACCAAGATCATGCTATACAATATATTTTAATTTGAAATTAATCAAAAATGATATAGGCAGGTGAAGACATGCAAGGCAGATAAATGAAAGTAATCACAACAAAACGCTAACCACAGAATTAGGCATGTGGTGCTCGGCTTTAATCCCAGCAGAGGCAGGTGGATCTCCATGAGTTCCAGGACAAGAGCTACATAGTGAGACACTGTCTCAAACATTACATAGTGAGACACTGTCTCAAACATCCCTTCCCCCAAGACAAACACACAAAACTATTAACCATATAATATTGTAAAATATTTGTACACTGTGTGAAAATATATTGCTGTGATTGGGGTAATAAAAAATTGAATGGCCAATAGCTAAGAAGAGGCTAGGTGGGACTTCCAGGAATAGAGAGCATCTAGGAAGAAGAGCAGAGTTGCCAGTCAGACTAGAAGGAAGCAGCATGAGTAACATGGAGAGATGAGGTGACAAGCCACATGACAGAACGCTGATTAAAATAAATGGGTTAAATTAAGTTTTAAGAGCTAGTGACTATTCATGTATTAACTAAAACTTGCGCTGTCAATGACTTATAGCTGCTCCTCACTTAGGAAGAACTGCCCTTTGCACAATGGAATTAGCCTTGTACAAAAACTTTCATGTCTCACTGTCCTCACTGTGGAATGTTCTCAATGACTGATTAAAACAGAGGTACAAAAGATGAGCTTCCTAAACTCCAGGAGGCGATGACTATGTAATAAGATTCCTATATCAAAGATTCATCCATACTTCTTATACTTTATTTTTCTTTAAAACTTCATCTCCTTGGCTAAAGAGATCACTCAGTGGGTCAGAGAACAAGTATAAAGAACTAAGTTCAGCTCCTACTGCCCATGTGAAAGCAGCTAGGTGGTAACCCCAGCACTGTAGGGCTGGAGACCGAGGACTGATAAGAGTTTCTGGCTGCCAGCCTAGCCTAACTTAGGTTCCACCAGACCCTGTCTTTAAAAAATAATAAGGAAGAGTGATAAAACACCCTCGGCTTCTGAGAGGGTGAGCAAACGGGTATACAGACCTTTACCACACACAGAGGTGGGCATGTAACACACACACACACACACACACATGTTCAATGTTAACTGCCCACTAATATAAGCTCTAGGATGGCAGAGGAATTGCTTAATTCACTGTTGCACAGATAATATCTAAACACTAAAAATGTACATGTATTAAATTTACCAGTTATATTTTATCTGCATATCACTGTCCACATCAAACCCTTACAGAGACAGCTGATCTTGAGGATTTGAAAGAACACGGAGGAGCATATGTGAGGGAATGGAGGGAGAAAGGGGAAGGGAGATTATGTAATTATACTCTCAAAAAATTTTTAAAAAGAAAAGTAAGTAATAAAAGGGAAGAAACAATTGGAGGGAGAATCTATTAACAGGGAAATATTTAAATATTGGCACTGAAATACTATAAATTATAGAATATAATGCATGGTTCTAAAAGATAAAGCATGTCTCTTTGTTCTAAGATGAAAATCTACCCAATTTTTATCCCTAAGAGAAAGAAACAAGTCAAAGTCACATGCACAATATGATCTTCTTACTGCTACAATATTTTAATCTATGCACTTAAAGGAATATATATATAACCATGGGCTTATGAGAGAATACACAAAAAATTTTATATAGTTCCCACAAGAGATAGATAGGACTAAAAGTGAAATAAATAAAATTCAATGTTACACACACTTGCTCACCATCTCTAGTTTAAAAATGTTTTCATTATCCCAAAGTATCTATTCATCATTGAAATCAGCACAGATTTTAATTATTAAGTCAGTAAAATCCTGTGAAACTCCAAAAAGCAGATAAAATATCAGAGTGGAGGCTTTCTTGATTTTTCTCCTCAGATAATTTCCCTATCAAGCCACAATGTCCCACTATATGATACTAACATGTACACCAAAAACATACAAAATCATTTCTGAGAGCTTAGATTTTTAGATTCTTTCATTCATTTACCATCTAATAAAATATTTTAATGTTAGTGTGTACACCTCTGTTCTCATCAATTCAGTGAAAGGTCACATGAGAAGGTGTCTTTACAGGACTGCAACTAATATCCCTGTGCCATTTGCTTTCTTTGGTTTCCCCCAAACATATCTAGTATGTTCTTAAAGTTAAACTATTACTTTAAAGGAATAAGTCCAGGCACTAAGAAGTCTCATAAACAACATCAAGAAATAACCAAAACATGCATAAACATTGCAAGTATCTTTTGTTTGCTTTGCTTTTTGAGATAGGGTTTCTCTGTGTAGCCTTGGTTGTCCTAGAACTAACTCTGTAGACCAAGTTAGCCTCAAACTCACAGAGATCTGCCTGCCTCTGCCTCTCAAGTGCTAGGAAGAAAGGTGTGTACCACCACTGCCTGGCTAAAATATCTTATTTTAGCACATGCTTTGGGAAAAAAAATCTTCAAAATTTATATTCTTATGGTTTGCAATGTTTCTCTGATTCTAAGATATGTAACATAACAGGTGGCCCATGGCTTTGGATCTTTTTCTAGTATTAACTATAAACATATAAATGTCTCCTAGTCTTCTATTTATTGGTGCTTATTAAAATCAAACTATGTATAAGCCTTAAACAGCCACTACAGGCAATTTTTAGAAGGTTAAAACTTTTTGCCTAAAGTGAGCATTTAATATGATAATCAGAGTTAAAGAGAAATGAACCCAAGTACCATCCATAATAGATGGTGCTGTGCATTATCAGCGTTTACAAGAAAGGGAGATTAGAGGTTTAAGTGAACAAGTATATGCTTAATGTGTGCTTTGGCATAAGAAAATAATTTGTTAAAAATCCTTCAAAATAAGTTCAAAATCACATTTACACAAAACCTCATTTAGCATTTAAAAATGTTACCATCCTAAAGGAAAGCAGAACACTAGTCATCTCCCAGGCATGTCAGAACTAAAACCAGTGCTGGCTTTAAAAATCAAAATGTCTAAATCATACTCACTGAGATTCACCTTGTCATTTGTGTCCTAATTCTGGATCCCTAATTGTATACCATTAAAGATTTCTAAAGTTTTTCCTCATTTATTTTCCTCAAAATTCTTGATTTGTCTATTTTGGGCTGTAGACCAAGACAATTGCACTGTAACTTTGTAAACCATCCTTACATGAACACCATTACAGTTCTCAACATGGAATAGGAAACCCCATTACAGCTTGACCAAAGCTTAAGTGTTGAAGAGAAATAATTAAAACATCTAAGACATCCTGAAAACAGTAATCTGATTTCCCAGATATTTATCTGTTTCTTGCAAGAAAAATTACTCTCATTAATAAAAATGTTACGTGAATAAAAAAGATAGTAGTTATTAGACTTACTTTAAGTAATAACATGCTAGTTTAAAAGATCAGGTTTAATTAAGATATGTCTAAAAGTACTCATATAAAGTATTTACTTAAATGTGACTCGAAGTGAACAAAATTATGTCAACAATAGAATGCATAGGGGGATGGGCTTTGGACAGGTTAAACTGTGCTCATACCTCTGTCCCTTCTAATGACTTGTTGTGGGGCTGTACCACACTTAGCCTCTGACTCTCAGTTTCTCCTTGGCAATGAACATGCCCAATGTGTAAGATTATTTTAAAGAACAAAAATGCATGATTGCCTGCCATCTATTAATAGCTAGTTATCTAGCCAAAAATTCTACTAGCTTCCATACCAGATGAATCCTAGTTTTAGATAAGGAAGTACCTAAAATAACAGCTTCTCAAACTCCCCTGCAGCCTACAACCAAACATGTAGCTCACTTAATATCAATGAGATCAAAACAAAGGGTTTTTGTGAGCAACACCTTTAAGGAACAGTCTGGAAACACAACAGCCACCTTGAGAATCCTGTGTGCCCTTAATGACACTGGAGAACTGACATAAACCCTTAACTGCCTATATATAAATTCCTTATTACCAAAAGAAAACTTCCTATTTGATTAAGCCCATGCATTTAGGTTTTTGTTACACGAGGCTGAACACAATCCTAACTGAATATGTAAAAAGTCTGGGAAAAGGATACAACCAGTTCAATAAAGACATTTATTCCCTGGAACATCCCCAGTATCATTTAACAGTCCGTATTAACACTGGCAGCATTAAATTATTTATTAGTAAAATGATGGGACAGTGAGATGTTAACACATATAAAACTCAATTATTAAAAATAGGTATTATAATAATTAAGATTAAAATCCTGTAAGTAGATGATCAAAGAAGGGTAGCTTTAACCATGAAATGTTTTTGGTGGAGTAGAAACTAGGTGAGAATTTGGTAGTGACAGCATAAATGCTCAGACACTGCCATTTGCAGATTACTTTATACCACAACCCCTAGGCTACTATCACAAATGCTGTGGCATAACTGTATGGATTTAAAACAGCTGTTATAAATTTAATGAAAAATAAAGGTTCAAATCATTGAGATGGTTTGGGAAAGTAAACAAGTACAACAGTGTATTCTATTTTCAGTAGAGTAAAATTTAAAATTATTATTTTAGACTTATTATTTTTATGTGTATTGTGTTTTGCCCACATGTGTATCTGTTCCACAACCATGCAGTACCTGTACAGGCCAGAAAAATGCATTGATCTCCTAATAAATTATAAATTATAAAAAGTTATGAGCTGCCATGTAGGTACTGAGAATAAAACCTAGGTCCTCTGGGAGAACAACAGTGCTCTATCCACTGAACTATCTCTCCAGCCCTAAGACAGATCCTGGCCTACAGAGCAAATTCCAAGACAGCCAGGGTTACATAAAGGAACCCTGTCTCGAAAAACCAAATAAACAAATAAACAAAATAAAATAAACCCCATATCCCCACACTTTATAGCTCCTTTCCTACCATGTAAGAATTTCAAACTTGTCTACAACAGTAGTTCTGAACCTGTGGGTCACAACCCCTTAGGGTCTTATATCAGATAGTCTATTAAATTACAATTCCTAACAGTAGCAAAATTATAGCTATGAAGTAACAGCTATGAAATGATTTCTATAACTGGAAATCACCACAACATAAGGAATTGTATTAAAGGGCTGCAGCATTAGAAAGGCTGAAAACCACTGCTCTACAAATTATCCCAGTCTTCATCTTCACTATGCCTCTTTCAAGAGCTATTAAATCCTGTTTTCTCTATCAGTTTTTCTGATAATATTCATATGAATTCACAACATTAAAATGATTCTTCTAGATATACTTCTGGAAAAACATACTTTTGTAGAAATTTGTCAAGAGGAATAAAATGAAGATCACTAAAGAAATACTTTGATTGACAGTTCATGAAATTCACTTTAAAATTAAAGAACAATATTATATAGGCATTGGGAGGGGAAGTAGAGTATTTTAAAATCTAGGATGGAAGAGTTTCCTAAAGTCAAGATTCAAATTCCAGAATGCTTGAAGGAAAAAAATTATTTATGCATAAAATTTATAAAATAAAAAAAATGCCATACCCAAATTAAATAATAAGCAAATAAGCAATCGGGAGAAAATACATATACATTCTAGCAAAGCATTCACATATAAAACATAAGTAAATAATTTTAAAAGTATATTCAAGACAGGTACAGTGGCACACACCTCAAATCACAGCTACTCAGGAGGCTCAGACTTAAGAACTACAAATTCTGTCCCTTAGACAATACAGTGAAACTCTACCTCAAAAAATAAAATTCTATGTGTGTATATATATGCATAAAATTACACACACATAAATATACTGAATATTCATTTTAGAAAATAAAAATTAAGGAAATCTTTTCAAAACAGAAGTTATGATGATAAAGTTAAATTCAGAGGGCAGATTCAGGGAACTTTGAGACTTTCTGAAAATGTGAGAACTTCTAAAAGAAAATAAAAATAAATGATGGAGAAAATTTTAAAAAAAGTGTAAGAAAACCTTTCCATAGTATGGCTATGTGGATTGTACCCAGGACCTTATGTATGCATTGTATCACTGAGCTATAACCCCAGCCTCTTTTTATTTTATTTATTTATTTATTTATTTATTTTATTTTATTTTTTTTGACAGTCTTGTTACATTGCCCAGACTAGCTTAGGCCTTGGATTTGAGATCTTCCTGAGTCAAATTTCCCAAGTGGTCTGAGCCACTAGGCCCAGCTATTATAAAATAATCTTCCACTGCAACATACTGAACACCGAATTGACCAAGACCTACATATCATATAACTGCAAAAACAGAGAGAGAAGAAGATCCTTACAAAGTAACATTAATTCCCACAACAAAATGTTAGAAATGTCAAAGTGCAAAATAATATATTGTGTAGTGCCTTTTTCAACACAGGAGGAAATAACAAAACATAAATGTATATGCTAATTTTCAAGAAATAATACAAGACGTATAAAGCAAAAACACTTGTTATCTAGGCTGTAAAGTGACTCAACTATTAACACTGAAAGAGAGCTCTAAAAACTCGCCAGAGCAGATACAAGCCCTTCTGCTGAAAAAGTCCCAATCCCCTCAAAACATTTGAAGCCAATGGTGGGCTAAAATAAACTCTAGCTAGGATGAAGTCCCAAGATAAAACAAGCTGATGCAACCCCACAACCAGTCACTAGACTGATGGGTTTCCCTTCACTTTTACCATTCTTATATAAAACTGCTACTTAGAAAGGATTAAGAGAAATAAGAAAATGTGGCTTAAACTATTATAATAAACACCTTATTGTCTCTCTGCTCCAAATTCTTTCTTCATTTGTTCTGAAAATAGACCTGAGCCCTTTGGATGTATTTTCTTTGCCAGCTGGCGCAGTGGTAAATTTCATAGGTAGAGGGCACTGGCAAGAACTTGTGGGAAGAAATGGTTTTGCTTCTAGGTTCCAGAGCATGTGGCTTCAGTATTTGATTCCTATAGCACAGGCAGCTGCTTTAGCATCAAACTACTCACTAGAGTATGTGCAACTTCCCCAGCCCACCACTCCTGTAATTGTGTAGCATCAAGAGTACCCAACAGTGAGAACTTCACTCTGGTGGTTTTATACTGGGACATTTACCATGTCAAGAGAGGATTTCTAGAGGCCAAATTTCAAGACAGTTCCACCTGTGTGATACCACCATACAATTTCTCTGCTATTCAAAGAGCCATGGTCATGTCCTTTCCAGCAGGCCATGGAGGAACATGCTTCTTGAACTTTCTAAGTACAGAAGTAATGATTCCTCTTTTTAAGTTACACGCTATTATCAGTCTTCCTAAAGAAGCTCTCATTACTCTAATCTCTTTTTATTTATTTTTTTGTTTTGGTTTTTCGAGACAGGGTTTCTCTGTATTGCTTTGGAGTCTGTCCTGGAACTAGCTCTGAAGACCAACGCCCAGCCCAATTTCTTTTTATAACTATTAATTCATTATACTAAATGTTCCCTATTCAAATTACTATATAGTACTTTTTCATAACTAAATATAAAACAGATACTAAATAATAATAATAAAATAAAAACATAAAGTCGGACATGGTGGTACACACCTTTAATCCCAACACTCAAGAGGCATAGGCAGGCAGATCTCCGTGAGTTCAAGGACAGCCTGACTACAGAGGAAGTTCCAGGACATCTAGGGCTATTACACAGAGAAACCCTGTCTCAAAAAACTAAAAATAAATAAAAATAAAAAATAAACCAAACTAAATAATAATTCATTATAATTCATGTACATAAAGTAGAACACTAGGCAAAATTAAAACAAACGTTGGCTATTGGTTGGAAGAGACAACTGCATAAAATGAAGGATGACTTTGCTGCATTATTTATAATAGCCAGAACCTGGTAGCAACCTAAATGCCCCTCAACTGAAGAATGGATGGAGAAAATATTGTACATTGACACAATGGATTGCTACTCAGCAGGGGGGAAAAAATGGAATCTTGAAATTTACAGACAAATGGATGGAACTAGGAGAAACCTTCCTGAGTGATGTAACCCAGTCACAAAAAGACAAACATGGTATGTGCTCACTCGTATGAATTTTAGACACAGAGCAAAGGATTACCAGCCTATAATCCATACCACCAGAAACAAGGAGGATCCTCAGAGAGACATACATGGTCCCCCAGAGAAGGGGGGAAAAAATTCCCAAATATTGTTTTTAAATGTTTGTTTTCATTTAATTGGGGTTGGTTATAAATGGTTAATGATCACAACCAATCTCTTTTTAAAGGTAAAAAGGGGATTATGGTATAGAAATGAATACTTTGTTTTGGAATGGATTTTTATTTACTGATACAAATTTAAGGTCAATATTGTAATATGTATATTTATCCTCTTGTTTAGGTATTGTGTTTATATAGCTCATTTAAAATGTAATGTATAATTTAATACAGATTATAGGTAGTTTTTATAATAGTCAAAACTTACAGCTATGTTAGTATTTCTCGATATACAGAGATATATTTGAGATGGATGAATATTTTTCAAACCTTTCAAAGACCTACAGAATATGGCATTTAAAATGGTTTAGGGTTCTTCTTAACAATGAGACATAACTGCTCCTGGCAACACCACCTGCGTCAGAAAGGAAGATAGACATCAAAAAAACTCATTATGGAGTTTACTTCCAATATGGCAAAACTAGCCATTTGGGCAAGATACTGATTGTGTCTGGACTGTTTGACTTTATGCTATATAAACTGGACATGCAGGATCCACAGGAAAGCGACTGCTGATACAAGATGGACATTACTACAGGATTTCTGCTTCATGGAAGAATCTGCCAGACAGCTACAGGACACAGAGAAAAGCGACTGACAAACTGCTAATACAGGTGGACAGTTTAAAGTTTCCTGCTCTGCTGAAAAGTCTTCCAGACACACTAAGACCTATAGGCTAAAGATGGAACATTACAAAAGAACTTCGGGTGACTGACCAGGCAGTGAGTTGTCTCTGTCATTTCTAGAGTTTATATATTATCCTTCTGTGTTCTTTGAGGGAGTTGAAGACAGATAGTTATGATTATAGTTTTCCTTAGTTAGGATTAAAGGCAAGTTACATATAAGACTTTAGACTCACAAAGATAGGATAGATGATGAAATATTTTCTTTAAATATTACTAAATGTCAATGGACTAAATACTGTTAAACTATAGTTCTTATCTGATAACTGTTTTGTTATATATATTACTATGTTAAAGTTAAAGTTAAAAAGAGGAGATGATGGGAGATGTCATTCTGTAAATATATTTCTCTTATGATTAATGAATAAAGCCCTATTGGCCAATAGGAAAGCAAGATAGGCAGGACTAGGAGACAAGGAGGATTCTGGGAGATGTAGTAAAGGAGATTCAAGATGTAGGGGCTTATCTCCGGTAAGATATGACCACGTGGAAACACTTAGATTGATAGAAATGGGTTAATATTTAAGACAGAGCTAGCCAATAAGAAACACTAGTAACTGGCCAACAGCTTTATATCTAAAAAGCGTCTCTGTGTGTTATTTGGGGCTGATGTGGCTGTGGGACCACGCTGGTGGGAAAACTGCTTGTAACAAGAACAAGATCTCCAGAGCAAATTGGGAGCATGGGGAGAGGGGAGAGGGAGTTAGGAGAAAGAGAAGGGGAGAAGAGGAAGGGAGAGGAGAACATGAGGGAGCAGGAAGACTGAGTCGGGGGAAGAATAGAGGAGAGCAAGAAAAGAGATACCATACTAGAGGGAGCCATTATAGGTTAAAGAGAAATCTGGCACTAGGGAAATGGCCAGAGACTTACAAGGATGACCCCAACTGGCAATCTAAGCAGTAGTGGAGAGGCTACCTTAAATGCCCTTCCCCAATAATGAAATTGATGACTACCTTATATGCCATCCTAGAGCCTTCATCCAGTAGCTGATGAAAGCAAAAGCATACACCCACAGCTAAACACTAGCTGAACTCCTGGAATCCATCTGCAGAGAGGGAGGAGTGATGAGCAAAGGGGTCAAGAACAGGCTGGAGAAATCCACAGCAACAGTTGACCTGAACAAGGGAGAGCTCATGGACCCCAGTCTGATAGCTGAGAAACCAGAATAGGACTGACGCAGACTCCCTGGGTGTCAGTTAGGAGGCCTGGGCGGTCTATAGGGTCTTTGGTAGTGGATCAGTATTTATCCCTAGTATACGAATGGACTTTAGGAGCCCATTCCACATAGAGGAATATTCTCTCAGCCTAGACACATGGAGAGGGCCTAGGCCCTGTTCCAAATGCTATGACAGACTTTGAAGATCCCCCATGGAAGGTCTCACCCTCCCTGGGGAGCGAAAAGGGGATGGGATTGGGGAGGGTAAAAGAGGAGGGGAGGGAGAAGGAACTGGGATTGACATGTAAAATAAGCTTGTTTCAAATTTAAATTAAAAAAGAAAAAATGAGGAATAATTAAACTTTCTAAAAGATAAATATGTCCTTTATCTTATTTGAAGAAATAGTCATACAGATTGTGTGGCAGATAGTTTTATGTCGATTTGACACATTAGAGTTATCTGAAAGAAGGGATTCTCAATTGAGAAGCTACCTCCACAAAACCAAGCTGTGGGGCATTTTCTTAATTCATGATTGATGGGGGCACTCTACTGTGGTTGTCATCCCTAGGCTGGTGGTCCTGAGTTCTGTAAGGAAGTAGGCTGAGTAAGCCATGAGGAGTAAACCAATAAGCAGCTCTTCTCCACGGCCTCTTTATCAGTGCCTGCCTCCAGGTTTTTGCCCTGCTTGAGTTCCTGCAGTGATAAACAGTGATATGGAAATGAATACCAAATTAACCCTTCCTCCCCAACCTGCTTTTTGGTCATGGTGTCTCAGAAACCCTAAGACATAAGGTGTATACAATTGTGAAAACGCATTAAACTGAACCTTATTTACATTTTATTCCTTGTAAGTCATACCTTAATTAAAAGAGAAAAGAAGAAATCTATGGCTCCAGGGAGAAATATCAGACAGGACAGAAATGTAGCTGAGCTTGGAGCATCATGTTCTAAAAAGCAAGAAAATGTTGGTTATATATAATAGAAAATCAAATTGAGCTACCCCATTCACTGACCCAACAGGAAACAACTAGAGAGCACTAGAAGTCACAGAAAAGATTATAACCCACTGAATAAAATTAACTCAAGTTCTGGCCTCTACAAACATGTACAGATATGTGTATGTGTACCTATACTCATGTATATACACATGCACTACACACAGACACAAAATAAATATTTTAACATGAAAATTAGGTAGTATCTAAAGGGGCAAGTGAGGTTAAAAGAACTTTGTCTTTTAACATGAAAGAAGTGGCATTTTTGATGAGAATGAGCTAATTAGAAAGGAAAAGAACCACTGAAATAGCATTCCTTTTTATTATATTAATTCAGTTATTGTTTGGGTGGGGTTTTTGTTTGTTTATTTGTTTGTTTTGTTTTTATTTTGGAGACAGAGTCTCACTCTACATAGCCCTGGCTGTCCTAAAACTCACTATGTAGACCAAGCTGACCTTGAACTCACAGAGATCTGCCTTCTATCTCTGGAGGCAAGCACCACCAGGCCTGGTTTAAGTAGCTTTTTGGGGGGGTGAGGGGAGGTTGAGACAGGGTTTCTCTGTGTAGCTTTGTAGATCAGGCTAGCCTGGAACTCACAGAGATGTGCTTGCCTCTGCCTCCTGAGTGCTGGGATTAAAAGTGTGCACCACCACCACCTGGCTTTTAAGTAGCTTTCTTAAATAGGTATTGGGAGAAAGTCTACTACAGAAATGGAAGTATGTGTACTTTTTCACAATAGGTAAATATAAATATTAGATGTCTAGAAGTACCTTCTAGAAGATTTCTCTTCAGGTTTTTTTTTTTTTTTCTTTTTCTTTTTTTTCTTTTTCTTTTTTTTTTTTTTGTAAAGAATGAAGAAATGGCATTAGTTAAGAAAAGAATGAAAAGTATTGAAAAAGTAAGGTGAGGAAACTATTTTAAAAAAAAAAAAAATGGTCCACCCTATTCCTACACTATATAACATGATTACTTGGAAGGATTAAAGTCCTACTTGAGGTTTGTGGTCATGAATTTAAAATAAAACCAATCGGTAATGTTGTATGATTTTCACTAACCACATTGAGCTACATGGATGCAGGCATGGAAAAAGTGGAAAGTTGGATTTAACAGGAATGCAGTTTTGGCTCTGTAAGGACAATGAATCAAGAAAGGAAATTTGAGAGCTGGGTGTTTAACTCAATAGTAAATAAATTGCCTCATATGTGCAAGGCCCTGAGTTTAAGCCCCAGCACTACTAAGAAACAACATCAACAAGTTTCTCTTTGAAGAAGGAAATGCTGTCAAGTGTTGTATGCTGTGATAATTAGGATTGAGTGAGGCTACTGAGACAGTATGAAATGAGAGTCAAATCATTGGATTAGAAAGCCCAGTAAAGTTAAAAGATTGTAAATCAGGTTTAGAAGGAGAAAAATGGAAAGAAACAAGTGGTGGTCAGACAGTAAAATCCATAAAACTGAAATTATAGGGATTCTTTGGTTGTTTATAATGAATAAAAGATTAAAGTGCTGAAAAAAAATATCTCATGATCAAAATTACCAAGGATCAATATAAGAAACAGTGAAACATAAAAGAGAGGGTGACTCTGGGTAATAATTTGGCTGACATCTGTTTGCCAGTTCCTGGAAGGTAGTCCTTAAACCCTGGTAATTTCCTGAGTGATTCAAATATCCTTTTCATTCATGGTAGGACTTACAGTAGCTCATAGGCAGTTTATGGTAATGATGACTCTAGAGTTCTGGCTACACCAGAAAGACCAACCACCAACCATGTGACTGGTAGGCTGAGGCTCTGAGCCATGAGCTATCAATCTGACCAAAATACAGAGAAAAGCTACATATTTGAGTTCAATCCATGACCAATAATTCAACTATGCCTACATAATGAAACCTCCTTGAACACTAGATACTAAGGCTTAAGTAAGCATCTCAAGTTGGCAATATTCTGGGTATGACAGGAAAATTTTCCCCGACTACTGAGGGAAAAGATACCACTCCCATATTGAAATCTCTCCACCCTCTATATCTTTTCTTTCATCTCATTCTGACTTAAATCTGTGATGTTACCATGAAACTAATGCTGTAAGTACACTTTTCTGGCTCCTATGAATTGTTCTCATGAATTATCAAAACAAAAAAGATGTTAAGAACCCTCAAATTTGTAATCCATTGACTAAAAATTAAGAGTGGTCAGCCTCTAAGCTTTCAGCTGGTGTCTGCATAAAGAAATCTCTTGTGGAAAGCTGAGCCTTTTACTCTTTTACTTGTGAAGCTTGTTCTAACTCTAAATAACCAGAATCAAACTCATTATAGGGAATGAACCATTGGGGTTTCAATCAACTGGGGTTATAAATAATATAACCTGATGACATGCAGTTCAAAGCCAGGGAATCTTAGCAAAAGAAGAGAGTGACTTAACACTGTGAGGAATAAAAAGGATTGCTATCTCTAATGTTAGCTCCAATGGTCTGAGACTTACAGGCAAGTCTTACAACATCACTTAAGGGGGATTCAAAAGGAGCAATGTCTTAAGGACAAAAATACAAAAACAAAACAAACAAACAAAAACAAAAGACTCCACAGAGCATTCCATAACTTTAATAGGCTGTGAAGATGAAAACGAATAAACAAAAGAGATCCACTAACATGGAACACACAACATAAAGCAATTAGAAATAGTGGGTCCTAGAAGTTAAAATTTCAAGGAAAGGATAGTAATTGTCTTAGGAATACTATTGCTGTGATGAACACCATGGCTAACAAGCAAGTTGGGAGGAAAGGATTTATTTCTAAATAAGGAAAGGGCTTATATTTCCATATCACTGTTCATCAATGAAGGAAGACAGGACAGTTACTCAAACAGGGCAGAATCCTGGAGACAGGAGCTGAAGCAGAGGCCATGGATGAGTGCTGCTTACCGGCTTGCTCCTCATTGTTAGGAATAAAGTATAGGTTGGGACAACAGATGGTAGGTCGCCAGTCCCAGGGCAGTTGATGGGACAGTGGGTAGATGGGGAAACAGAGACCTGTAAATTTGACTCATACTTAAAGTTTTATTGGGGGGGGGGGAAGAAAATAGGTAAAGAGAGAGGACAGAAAAGAGGGAGACAAGAAAAGTCCTGTATGCCCCAGGGAAACATCGGAAAAGAGAGAACAGAAGTGGGTGCCATGAACAGATGGGTGAGAGGCAAGGCCAGGTTTGCCTGGATTACAACACTCATGGCTTATTCGGTTTGCTTTCTTACAGAACCCAGGACCAGCATCACAGGCATGGCACCACCCAGAATGGGCTGGGCCCTCCTCCATTAATCAGTAATTAAGTAAATGCCCTGCAAGCTAGATCTTATGGAGGCAGTTTCTTTATTAAGGTTCCCTCCTTTTGACTAACTCTTAACTTGTGTCAAATTGACATAAAACTAGTCAGCACAGTAATCAAGTGTACCAAATAGTGCAACTAGGTCAAGGGAAACAAAGTCTAAGGACCACTGCCTAAATAATGTGAAAAGCCACAGATACCCATGATAAGCAACTTCAGTGAAAAGATGGAGGAGTAAGCCTGACTGTAACAGTTCAAAATAGAGAGCTAACTTTTCAATACTCTGACTTTTCAATACTCTGGAAGCCATCCAAGAACAGAAAACAAAAGTGTTTACTCATGGATACCAGGGATTGTTAACTGCAGAACTACTCATGCCTTTGCTATTTTCTCCTGGGGCTTACTCACATTCTTCCCAATTGCATCCCCCAAAATGTGGTTCAACCAAGGTAAGGAATCTCTTGAAAACCATCAACTTTGTTTCCACTAATATAGTGGTTTGCAGACTTCAGATATCTTAACCATCCCAATGGCACCTGCTGGAAGAGAGCAGGGTCTCCATCATCTGTCAGGGCCCATAAAAAATGACTTTGCTTCATCTTAGCTTAAGTTCAGAGAGTTCAAAACTATCCTTACTCTCCCAAAGTTAAAGTCATAAGACTTATAGGTCTAAGGCATGCCTACTGTATGGTTTGGTCATGGTCTTGGATGTTGTTCTTGTTCATGGATGTCTTATTTAAATAACAAAAGACTTAATTGGTCTATGGTGTGGTTACTCAACCCTCAAGGCCATATAACAAGAAAGAGATTTAGTCTAAGGTGGTTACTAACCATTTGAAGAATTAAAGAAGAAAGTCTGCTGTATCATGATAAAGAAGTCTTTTCCCATTTTCCCCTTTTTGGCTTGGGTATATAAGAATGTTGAAGAATAGGTGTGTTCAGTATTCACTGGATTGCCCTCCTGACTCTATTCTGTGTCTCTGTCTTTTCCTAAGTATCTTTACCTGCTGTTTCTCAACCCACACTAACCCTCTCAGGTACAAACACAAAAACAGGTTACTACACATGGTGTCCACCATGGGGCTACTACAATCATCCTGAAGTTAAAGTAGTCCTATCTGGAAAAGGCAATTAACTAATTGATTGTGTAAGGAGTTAGCAGGAAATTCAAGGTGGTAAACAGCTAGGGTTAATGATTCCTCCATATTACCCCAAGTACTGGTTTCCAACAGACACAAAGACAACTTACTGGAAGAAATGGTAATCTTTTCAACAGTTGATTCTAGAGCAACTAGATATGCAGACACACAGAGAAATAAACTTAAATCCTTACCTCACACCAAAAACAACTCAAAATGATCACAAAGCCAGCAATTCCAATCCTAGGAATGGACCCAAATGAAATTAAATCATTTCTCCACATTATCATTGTACATGAATGTTCATAGCATCATTATTCATAAAAGCCAAATCCTGGAAAGGATTCAAACATCCATTTGGTGAATGGATAAACAAAATGATACATTACACAATAAAATAATATCCAGCAAGAAAATGACATGAAATATTGACACATGATCAACACAAATTAATCTAAAAAAACATGCTAAGGCAAAGAAGCCAGAAGCAAAAGATTAGATTTGTATTTGTAAAATAAAACTGCATATTATGATTCCACTTATATGAATTTCCAGATACCAGTTACAAAAACAAAAAGCAGACATTGTTTGCTCAAGCATTTTCTTAAAACTTTTTATTCATGATCCATTTTCAACCCAGGAATCTTTACACAACCCCTGGTATATAGGTGATTAAGGTAGATATACAAATCAAACACTCGTGATAATAAATAATGACATTTAAGATAATTCTTTGACATATACAAAATTTTACCATTAAAGACAAAAGCAAATTTGTACCTAATGAGATGAATTTTTAAAATCAACATTCTAATACAATGCAACCTAAGTTGAAATACAACATTAAGTTGGTAATGTGCTGAAAAATGACAGCAGGAAAATATTAAAAGGCTTTGTTTTCCATAATTAAACTACTTTGTCTATGAGAGCAGAAACCCTATATACAGGGGAGGAAAGCCACAAATCATAACACACAACAGTATCAACTCTGAGCCAAGATGTCAGGCAGTGTTCACTGAAGTTGTATGCCTTGATGGCATGTACACTCCCTGTATTTTTCAAAACCAAGGCTGAAATGAAGTGACACAATGAGCAAGCCCTACCAAATTCATTTTGGATTCATTATACATTGGCTTTTAGTTCATTTTCGGTTACTGCATGTTCAGAACTTTTTTATTGTTGTCAATATTTTCATGACCCTTGCATTCACTCTATAAACCCATATGGGATCGTGATCCACACAGCCTAGAGCTGGGGTTAGGAACAGTTGCTGACTTCGAATAATCTAAAGAAAACTTTCTGAGGTGATAGAAACATTCTCAAATGAAATTGTGATGACTGTTCAACTCTATAAATTTATCAATGAATCATTTAATTATACATTTAGAAGAAAGCTGTAAAAAGAGAAATATCAGATAAGTGAGTAAAGATAACTCACTTCTGTAACATCTACTATAAATGGGAGAAAAGATAGGGATGGCAGCTAGAAAGAGATGGCCCAAAGTGTTTCTTTAAAATTGAAGAAACAGGAATTTTTTTTCTTAGCAGTAGTCTAGAAAAGGAAAAAAGAAAAGTACAGGAAAACAATCTCCTTGAAAAGGTGAGAAGGCAAATAGACTCTAGTGAAAAAATGAAAGGAACACCCTTTGAAAGAAGAAAAGATGATTAATTTACAGTAACACTAGTAAAGATGAAGGTAATAGGAAGATTATTTCTGTTCTCTTAGTGCTGAAAGGAGGCTAGAAAAGAAATGCTGCAAGTAATGAGTTCAAGGAAAAATATAATCATTTAAGTGAACAAAAATATAAAAGAACCAGAGTAATATAGGAGAGCTGGGAAGTACTTAACAATTAATTTAAAACTGCTAGAGTCCAAGCAATAATTTAAAGTCAACAAAGTTATTCTACTCCAGCAATGTTACTTATAAGTATACTATGATGATATTTTGTTTATGATCTAACAAACAAAGCTTGCCTAAAGATCAGAGAGCAAAGCTAACCACACCAGTTATCCAGAGGCCAGGCATTGGTGGCACATACCTTTAATCCCAGCAGCTGCACTAGTTAGTAGTCCTAGAGGCCTGGCAGTGGTGGTATACACCTTTAATCCCAGCACTCAGGAGACAGAGGTAGATGGATCTCTGTTAGTTCAAGGCTACACAAAATTGATCCAGTCTAAAAGAGAAACAGAGCTCACACAAAGGTGATCTCGGTATTTGGGATCCAATGCCTTTAATCCTAGCACTAGGGAGGTGGAGACAGGAGTGACATGGTTGGGAAGAAAGAGGAATATAAAGTGAGAGGAGACAGGAGCTCAGTACAGTCTGAGTAGCAGTGCAGTCTGAGGACAGGATCATCCCTTTGGTCTGAGCATTGGTAGAGGTAAGAGGCTGGCCACTGGTTCTCTGATCTTCAGCTTTAACCCCAATATTTAACTCCAAGTTTTTATTATTAAGACCAAAGAGAACTCAGCCAGGCATTGGTGGTGCCTGCCTTCAATCCCAGCACTCGGGAGGCAGAGGCAGGCAGATCTCTTTGAGTTCGAGGCCAGCCTGGTCTATAGAGCGAGTTCCAGGACAGGCTTCAAAGCAATACAGAGAAACCCTGTCTCAAAAGAAACTAAATAAATAAATAAATGAGAGAGAGAGAGAGAGAGAGAGAGAGAGAGAGAGAGAGAGAGAGAGAGAGAGATGTTCTCATGCTACAGAATACAAATATAAAACATAACCCGGTACTAATTGGTATTGTTTCCTGACTTCCCTGTGGAAAGCCCTCCCTGGATTGTGACCTGTTGTTAGTCAAATAAACCCTCCCCTCCCCCCATGGTGCTTTTGGTCAGAATGGCTTATCACAAAGAAAAGCATTACTGTTTAAGTGAGCCAAAAAAAAAAAAAAAGGTAGAAATTGGCATTATAGAAAGCTGTGATTAATAAGTTCTGAGGCATGGCTCTAATTCTTGGTTGCACACTAAACTCATCCTGAAAATTAATAACATATTAGGTCACATTTCCAATAAACTAAGTCCATATATAAAAAAGTGAGTCCTAGACATCTGTGGTTTTTCGAAGTCTCACAGACAATTCAGATGCATGGAGGGTTCAAAATTATCTGTATAATACACAACACAAAAATGAATGGCTACAATGACAAGATCCCGGAATGAACAGGGGTCAGAATATTAGTGGGACCCTCTGCATAGATTCAGAAGTCATCAATAGTTACACTGGAGGGGCAGCAAAGTGACAATGAGCCCAGAAGTTGTCTCCACACAGGAATGAGAATCAAGAGACCATCTTTGTCTCAGTAGGCAAAGACATGACTAAAGAACTTGTAAAGGAAAAGAAACATGTCTTCAGAATGAGAGAGGTGGGTATTTTAGTTACAGCAAGGAGATGTAGTATTGTTTGGAAAAGAGATTAAAAAATAAAGAGTTTTACAGATGACTGACAGTGAGCTCTAGAAGGCACAGAGGAAGATTCCTGATCATGAAGAAATTTTAAAAATTAATTTCAAATAAAAATTTCGCAGAAGTTATCAGGGTGAATTCCATACACAGTTAGGATTACAAACAGGAGATTAACACCTACAGATGAGGAAAGCATGCCAGGACCACATTTCACAGAGCAGAACAAAACATGACAACATGACAGCCCATTTTAAAAGGACCTAAAATACCTTGAGAAACACACACACACACACACACACACACACACACACACACACACACACACACACACACGAGACAGCAACAGAAATCATAATAAAATAGATTACCAAAATTCAGGAAATAACTCAATATGAAAAGGAAAAAGACAAGAGTAAAAACAGTTCATCCCTCTAGAAAAGTAAATGAGCCAGGCGAGGTAGTACACAGCTTTAATCCCAGCATGCAGAAGGCAGAGGCAGGAGGATTTCTGTGAGTTCAAGGCCAGCCTGTTCTACAAAGGGAGTTCCAGGACAACCGCAGAAACCAGAAAAACAAAAGAAGAAAAAAAAAGAAAGAAAGAAAGAAAGAAAATAAAAGTAAACGATAGAAAAAGTATAAAGTCTTAAAACTAAAAAAGATTTGTAAGAAACACTAAGTGGGTAAATGAAAATTAAGTATTTAGATGATAGGAGGCCCCAAAGAAAATTAAAGAGCAGAGTAAAAATAGAAAAAAATAATTCGTAGACTATTTTCTAAAATTAAAAAGTATTCAGGATATGTCTTTGAAAAGGACAACATTAACTCCTAATGACCAAAAGACATATTTCAGGAAAATGGTTGAACTTTACAGAATTTAGAAAAAAGAAAGGGATTTGGGGGATCCCAAAGGAAATTTACAGAGTTCTGTATAGTCAAGAATAAGAGTCTAAAAAATGAAAGATGAGCTGGAAACACTGGGTTTCTTACTATATACATTAGATAAAGTTCTTAGGATTAGACTTGATAACCTCAGGGCGTATGCATGTTAACAATACATGTGTAGTAAACAGTCCACAATTCACTGCTCCTAGAGCTGCAAATGGCAAAATGGATGGCAAATATAAGAAGAGTATCATACATAACCAGTCTTGAATAATGGCTTCAAATACTCATTCTAAAGAACACAATTTTGCCAATAAGCACAAGGGAAAAAAATCTTTTAATAGGGTATTCAGGTGTAAGATGAATTTTTCTGATTGTTAAGAATGTTGACAAATTCCCTAAATGTCTTTTGACCACTTGAAATTCTTCTGTCAAGAGTTCTGTTTAGATCTGTAGCCCATTTTTAAGTGAATTATTTGGTATTTTAATGTCTAGTTTCTTGCATTTTGTATATAGTTTGGAGATCAGCCCTCTGTCAAATTCAGGGTTGGTGAAGATTTTTTTCCCGTTCTATGGGCTGATGTTTTGTCTTTTTGATGGTGTCCTTTGCCTTACAGAAGCATCTCAGTGTATGTGTTACTGGTGTTTTATTTAGGAAGTGGTCTCATGTGCCTATGCATGCAAATGTATACAAATGGGGTACAGATCTAAACAATCTCAAATGGTGGAAAGACACTTAAGGAAATGTTCAACATCCTTAGTCATCATGGAAATGCAAATCAAACCAACTTTGAGATACCATCTTACACAGATCAGAATGGCTAAGATCAAAAACACCAATGACAGCTTATGCTGGAGAAGATGTGGAGAACAGGGAACACTCCTCCATTGCTGGTGGAAGTGTAAACTTGTACAGCCACTGTGGAAATCAGTATGGAGATTTCTCAGAAAATTAGGGATCAACCTACCTCAAGACCCTGAAATAACACTGTTGGGCATATACCCAAAGGAGGCACACTCCCACCACAAAGATATTGCTCAACTATGTTCACAGCAACATTATTTGTAATAGCCAGATCTTGGAAACAACCTAGATGCCCCTCAACTGAAGAATGGATAAAGAAAATGTAGCACACTTACAAAATGGAATACTACTCAGCAGTAAGAAACAATGACATCCTAAAATCCGCAGGCAAATGGACAGAACTAAAAAAACCATCCTGAGTGAGGTAACCCAAAATCAGAAAGACAAAGTATGTATTCACTCATAAGTGAATTAGTAGTTATCAGTCATAAGTAGTTATCAGACATAAAGCAAAAGATACCCAGCCTTCAATCCACAACCCCAGAGAAGCTAGAACTCTCTTCCAGAAATAGATGGAAGCAGATGCAGAAATCCACAACTAACCAATGGGCCAAGCTCCTGGAGTACAAATGAAGTGAGGGAGGAACAATAATATGAATAAAGGTGTCAAGACCATGATGGGGAAACCCACAGAATCAGCTGACCCAAGCTAGTGAGAGATCACTGACTCTGGTCTGACAAATGGGAAACCTGCATAAGACCAAACTAAATTCCCTTAATATAGGTGACAGTGATGCAAACTGGGACAATATATGAGGCCACTGGCAGTGGGTCCAAGATCAAACACTAATGTACAAACTGACTTAATAGAGTCCATTCAAATGGATACCTTGCTCAGCCTAGACACAGAGGTGTCGGGGATGGAGAGTTGCCTTGGTCTTGCCTAACAAGGGAAAAAGTGGAAAAAAAACGATGAAGAGTCCTTATGAAGTTCATTATTTTAAAAATGTATAACAATAGGAGCTGGAGTGATGGCTCAGTGGTTAAGAGCACTGGCTATTCTTCCAGAGGTCCTGGGTTCAATTCCCAGCACCCACAAGACAACCTCCTTGCTTGTAACTCTACCTCCAGGAGCTCCAATACCCTCACACAGACAGACATACATGAAGGCAAAATACCAATGCACATAAAAGTAAATAAATCATTTTTTTAAATGAACAATAATAAATGGGAACCAAAGTTACATAAAAGTGGTCTTTCCCAAGGGCATTAAATGAGATACTTTCAAGACAAACTTTACTAGAACTTCTTATGTAGGCAAGGATGACCTTGAACTCTGAGGTTCTTAACCTCCTGCTGTCTTCCAAGTGCCAGGGTTGCCAGCACTGGAGCTCAAAGCCAGTCCCTCATGCACAATAGGCAAGCTCTACCAACTGAGAGACACTGTCGGTCCAAGACAAACTTCTTTTCTTTAATTTTTTTTTTAACATATCAATTCCAGTTCCCTCTCCCTCCCATCCTCCCATGCACCCTACTGACACTCCCATCCCATCCCCCATCCACTCCCCTGGGAGAGTGAGACCATCCATGAGGGATCATCAAAATCTGCCAAGTCATTTGGGGTAAGGCCTAGGCCCTCCTCCATGTCTCTAGGCTAAGGGAGTATCCCTCCATGGGGAATGTGCTCCCGAAGTCTTTTCATGCACCAGGGATACATCCTGGTTCCACTTTCAGAGGTCCCTTAGACTGTCCAGGCCTTCTAACTGAGACCCACTTTCAGGGGGTCTGGGTTGATCCAATGCTGTTTCCCAGCTATCTGTCTGGGGTCCATGAGCTGCCCCTTGTTCAGGTCAGATGTTTGTGTGAGTTTCTCCAGTTTGTTCTGGACCCCTTTACTCATTGATTCTCCCTCTTTGCAAACTGGATTCCAGGAGTTCAAGACAAACTTTTTTATTTTATAAATAGCACAAGGATATTTATTTGTAAGGCTCATACTTTCTTTCTCCCCTATTATGGGATACTTTTATTGCACTCTGACACTCCCAACACTGCCAATAAAGTTTACCTTGAATCAAAAGGCAGAGCTAGCTACTAGTTGACCAAAATTAGACACCGAGGTTCTGGAGGGCCCAGGACATACAGAGAGATACAGGAAGTAATAAGGAGGGGCTCAGAAAGAGCCACAGGCCCTTTGGATCAAAGAAGTCAGAGGAGGTCACTGGTCACTTCTCCACTGCTTCTCTGATCAATCACGTATTTACCCCCATATGACTCCTGAATGTCTATTAATAATAGAATAATTTAGATAATTGCTATACCTCTCTTCTCCCTCCCCTTTCCAACTCACTCTCCTGTAAACTGTAAATTGGCCCACCAATGCTACTACTGAGCTATCACCAAATTAAAATGGAGATGCTGAACAACTAACTATCCGTACTATAAAAGGAAGAGCAAAATTTTTTCAGAATATTTTTATATAGCAGATGGACAAGTCCTTTAATTATTGTCATTGTTAAGTAAAGACTACAGCAATAAATCACTAAACAGTTCATCTTGTCTAATCAATATTGTCTAGAGAAAAGAACAACTATAAAAACTATCGGCCTGAAGCACTGGTGGGTAGTGGGGGAAGCAAAATTACAAGTTATTCAAGAAATAAGGGAAAATGTTTGAAAAGTTGAAAAAAAAATTTACATGACCAAACTGAGGGAAAATATCTGTCAAAGTTCACTGTTTCAAGAAACAGCATGGCTTTTACTCTCACTTAGACAATTTAATTCTATCACCATAAAACCCTCTCAAGGTAAGCTTTTTAAAAGCCCTGCACAGCTGGTGAGTGACAGAGCAATACTTCACACCTGTTTTACTGATTTAAAACTCATAATGCATATCCTTTCTACTACACAACTAATCTCTTTTCAGAAAGTCAAAGCTGCTTTTTTGTTTTGTTGTGTTTATTTTAGAATGACCCTTATTATGTAGTGCAGGCTAGCCTCAAACTCCTGCCTCAAGGTCCTGAGTACCAGAATTATAGGTTTATATCACCATACTCCACCTAAGGCTTCTTAAACTAAACAGTGATTCTTAAATAATATTGTCACTTTCTACTATTAGAAATATCTAACCGCTTCCAAAGGAAGTCTCTCTTCCTCTTTAAAACCCTAGAGAAGGAAGAAAGAAGATCAATGATGAAGTAGGATTTGGGTGTAGGCGGTTGGCAGTGGTTGTTTGTTTATGTTCTTTAATAAGTCTTCATTCCACTGGCCTACAAAAGCTAAATACCTTCATCACCATCCAGCTGACAAGCCTAGGGAACTCTGGGTTTCTACAGCATAGCAAATCATCTATTAAGTTTCCATAGACAAACAACTAGAAATTTCTGGGGACATTCTCTTTCTCCCTTGCAAGATTAGGAACAAAAGGTTAACAAGATACCACTTTCAGTTAGGCAGAAATATTTACTGAGATCTGAAGCATTATCACCAAATCTAAAATAACTAAATCATATATTATCTACATACTCCATCCCATTTCCAAGTTCAATACATATAATCTATTATAAAAAGATCCATAGTGAAAAGGGAGCTTCTGTGGCAATAAATGAGAGCAAAAAGAAAAAGAAAACTAGAGCCACGTTCTTCATGTCTATCTTTTAAGATCAGATGTGCTGATATGATATTTAAGACAAAGAAATGTGTGCCTACTGCTCCAAAAATCCATTTGGAATAAATAAGGGTTTTCCACCATTCTTATTTGTGTGTTCTCTTTCTTGTAAACTCTATGTCTGAAATACTTGCTAATATTTATAAATGGACATATGGAGGCTGGAGAGAGCTCGGCAGATAAAGCACTTGCTATGCAAGCATGAAGAGCAGCGTTTGGATCTCCAACATGCTGGGAAACAACAGGCAAGCATAGTGGCCTGCCTATAAGTCCCAGCTTTGGTGAGGCAGAAACAAGCCTTGCAGCAAGCTGGTCAGCTAAAATAGCCAATTCAGCAAGATTCAGATGCAAATGAGAAATTGCCTCAGCATTTAACAAAGTAGGAAACAATCAAAATAGACACTCAACATCAAGCTCTGCCCTCCACACATACAGACACACCTGCCCACACATATGTAAATACACAAATGCACATTTACCATACACACATGCAAAAATGTCTTAAATAAAAAAATGTTTAATGAACATATAAATCATATGAAATCTTTTCAGAATGCCTTTGCCACAAAAGGAAAGCTGTAAAATATCAACAGTAAACTTTAGAAAAATGGAAATAAATGCTACTTGTTTTCAACTATATTTTTCAGAGGTAGAAGAAATAGCTGGGACACAGAAATCTGAATTATAATTTTAGCTTTTGAAAAACAATATTAAATTTCTAAGCACACACCTTTAATACCAGCACTCAATCTCTATGTGTTCAAGGCTAGCCTGATCTACATAATGAACAGAGCTACACAGTGAGACCCAGTCTCAAAATACCAAAAAAGAAAAAGAATAATTTTTTCCAAAATAACTAATGCACACTCAAATCTTACAAAGTATCTGCATAACAAAAACATACACACACACACACACACACACACACACACACATGCATATACAACAATTTTTGTGGAAAATACACAAGAAACAGAAATCTAAGTAGAGAAAACTATTCTATATTCCAAATTCCTCTCTGCTTGGGATGCTTACTTTGTTCTTTCCTTCCTACTCTCTTTAATTCCTTCTCTTTTGTTTTTTTGTTTTTGTTCTGTTTTGTTTTGTTTAATTACAGAAGTCTCACTATGTGGCCTTGGCTAGCCTAGAACTCACTATGTAGATCAGGCCAGCCTAGAACTCAGAGATCTGCCTGCCTCTGCCTCCTTAATGCTGGCTGGGTTTAACTGTACTGCATATGACTCTGCTTGGGACAGAATCCAACTTCAGAGTCAGACATAGTGAGAATGTTATAAGGAAGTGTAATAGGGGCTTTTCAAGTAAGCAGTACTAAGGCAAAGTAGTGAATTTTTCTCAATAAATAGCAGCAGGTATTTTCTGCAAAAAGCTTCAAACGATATATAACTCCTAACATTAAAGGAACATTAAGGGCATAGACTATGAAATAGAACAAGGGATGGCAAACTTTTAGAAAGTAAGTATTTAAGCTTTATATAGGCCATACAGTCTCTAAGGCAACTACTCAACTCTGCTGTTGACCTGAAACAGCCACAGCCAATACGTAAGCAAATGAGCATGTTCCAACAAATTTGTCTTAATAAACACAGATATTTTCACATTATGAAGTACTATGATTTTAATATTTTTTAACAACTAAAAAAAAGGCTTGCAGCACACATAAAAAATAGATGACAGGCTAGATTTAGCCCATAGGTTATAGCTGGTCAATTTCTATAACATCTAAAGTCATTTGGCTCAAGTTCACACAGAGAACCTTCTACTCTTCCTCCTGCCACCACACTAAGAAACATAAAAACAAATAAAAACTTGTTATCTTTGGGGACAGTTTTAATTATAATCTAAATAAATATTAGTCTGAATAGTTAGATTTAGGTATATGTGTGTAGATACTTTTTATAATTTCCTCAAAGTCTCCCTATGTATCCCTGGTGGCCCTGAAAGTCATTATGTAGACCAGGCTGGCCTGGAACTCACATAGCTTCATCCACCTCTATCTCCCAAATGTTGGGATTAAAAGTGTGTGCTACCACACCTGGCAAGGGATGAAGTTTGAAAGGCATAACTAAAACAATCTTTACTCAATAAATAGACAGTGAGTAACCATTAGGTACTAACTATACTGATGCAAAATAAAAGATGAAAAGTAGGTTCTACTAAAAGAAATTTAACAGACTAGTGATGAGATAGTCACATAAGTAATTAAAATATGTTTACCTAGTACAAAGGGAGAAAATAAAATAACACACTCAAACCCAATTAGGTAAGAATAACATTCACTCAAAAGATACTTTTTAGGCCAAGACATTAGAAAGAATTTGCCACAGAACAAAGTAAAGGGGAGGGATAATCCAATGCAAAGGGAGCTTTATTCAGAAAGATATGAAAATACAAGAGATTATTATATATTAAAGAAATTCAGAATTACTGAAGAACTTGAAAATGAACATAGCAGGTACTAAATCAAAAGAAGATGCATGGAAAAGACCATGAATTACCCATATGGTTCCTAAGGAGTTCCCATTTGATCTTTTCTATGATGACAAGCACTGAAAGTGTCTGAAGAAAGTAAAATGACCAACTGAACATTTAAAACTATCATGCTGGGGCTGGGGAGATGATCCCATGGGTAAATGCAACAGCTGTGCAAGCATGAAGACCTGAGTCTAAATCCCCAACACCTTAGAAAATATAGGTACGGCTAAATGCCCCTGTACCTCAGCACTAGGACACAGGGGCAGATGGATTCTGAAAGCCCATGGGCCACATGGCTGGCTAGGCTAGTGGAGCCAAAAAGGCAAGCTTCCAGTTCAATGAAACACTTTGTCCCAAAAGAATAAAGAAAGCAACAGGGAGAAAGCATCCACTGTTCTTCTCTACACATGCAATTGTATACCTCACATTCATGTGTATGAAACACACACACACACACACACACACACGCACGCACGCACGCACGCACGCACGCACCACTTCTTCCACCATACATATAAGGGAGGCATACATATTACTCTGGCAGCAATGTGGAGGTACCTATGAAAGAAAGGTACAGAAAGAGTAAAGACATCTTGTAGGCAATTTGAATTTTTTTTTTAAGCACACCAAAATCATTGACTAAAATGCAATAGCTTAGTTGAGGTGACTGACAACAGATTAACTTGAGTTTTAATAAAAAGACACTTGAGAGGTTTTGTCTACTATGACTGAAAAAAGACAGAAACTAGACTAGAACCATCGACCTAATTCTTTTGTCTCTTAAACATGGTCATGTTCATCATCAACTAAAGAAGGGCAAACAGAAGCTGAACACAGCAAGACGCTTTGGTGTGGTACATAAAATAGCCAACTCATATGATACTTCCAACATCCACAAACATAATTTTCAAATGAAATTATTTTAATAACCTGACTTTTGTTAGAGATACAGCTCAATGGAAAAACACTTACCCATTACATACAAGGCCCCATTTTCAATGCCCAGCACTATAAATCACAAGTAAATTGACCTAACAAAAGTAACTTGTTTCCAGCAATAATTATGGCACTACAATTATTTAGAACTTTCTGAAGCAACTGTCCATACTTTTTCCACACTCACAACCTTCTTTGGCTTTCTGAAACTCAGACATTGGTAGATGGATCTCCATCTACAATAACCTTGATCTTAAAGACTAACGATAAGATGTCCTCTAAGAGAAAATGACCTCAAAATAGAAACTATATCTCTTAAGCCTTAAGCTTTTAACACTGCTCTCCATAACTTTTTCAAGAGACTCACCAGGGATACATCTTCTCCATCAACTTATCCCTTGTTCTGGTTTTGGTTTTGGTTTTTTTTTTTTTTTTCCAATCTTAAGTAATTTTCATCTAGTGTGTTACTAGAAAACGTGCAATTCAAATAAACTGAAAAGTCTTCACAATATAATAAACAACTTATTTTTACAGTATGATCTATTTTTCCACCAAATAACAGTATTTGATGATTACAGGCATATTAAGCAAATATGATACTGATTAATAGTAATAATTATAATTCAGAGAAAAGTAATGTCTGATAATTAAGCTAGCTTCTAGTGTTTGTTTTTACTCATAGTAGTGCTAGAAAAATAAACTATCATGTGTAGCAGCTTGTTTTAAGTCCTTGAAAGAAAATATGGATGCCATCAGTGAAATATTCTCCTTAACTTTGGACAACTCTGAATTCAGTCCAGTATAATTCAACTCCTGTGCGCAACTACATTGTCTCAGTTTTTACCATATTTCAAGAAGAGAAATATGACAAAGAAAGAACTTGATGCATTATTATGCATACTTATTCTACTATATGCCCAATAAGTTATCAACCATCCTAGCATTTCCCTTTTGGAACTTCTGTTATTAGTATATTTCTGTTTAGGGTCTGTGTCTTCCTTCATAATTCATAATTATATAGGACATACTAAACAAAGAAAGGAGAGGTAGCATGAAATAGGTAAAAACTGATAATGAGGGGCTGGAAGTGTAGCTTAATGTAGCACATGCCTAATATACACAAAGCCCTGGGCTTACACACCAGCACCAATGGGGAGTTAATATTAGTAACAGCCAGACAAGGTGGCACATGCAGAAACTGAAGGATAATTCAGTGTCAACCTGAGCTACATATGGGGATCCTGTCTCAAAAGAAAAAAAAAATGTTAATGATGGGAGAAGGAAATAACCAATTAAGTTTTAACAATGTCAGTGGTAAATTTTTACAAAAAATATGCAAATTACATTTGCAAGTATAATCTTATCAATACAAATTTGGAGCATATCTGAGCCTATATTTCAATCTGTTGAATATACTATATAATTTTATACCCTGAAAATTTTTGACCATAATCAATATGTTAAATCACATAACAGCAACAAATGTATATTAAGATAAAGGAGTGTTTGGTTACATGAGATGTGTAATTCACAATGTAATCAGAAAATTTTCTGTAAAAAGAATGGAAGAAAATAATTATCACAATTATGACAGGCAAAGGTCCACTCCCTAAAACAAGTGAAGGTGTATGAGGAGCATGGACTATACTGTCATTCTTTGTACTTTATTTATTTTTGTAAATATTTCATATGTAATCAATATCTATAAAATAATGGTTTAAGTGCTAAGAAAAATATGAGCAAACATTTGTTTGGAAGATTAATTATTCATAAAGATCCAGTCTATTTTTGCTAACCATATTTTTAAATAAACAGAAGTCATAAAATGTGAATATGAAGGAGAAATAATTTCTTTTTTATTTTCTAAATAAAATTAGCAATAAAAATTTACCATTAACTTTTAATGAAACTGTGTGTGTGAAACTGCCTGAAAGCAACTTTTACTTCTAAAGATTCCCTCAAAGCAAATACCACTATAAATGTTTCTTGAACCACAAGAAAAGTCCTGAGTAATAGTACTTACTGCTTCTAATCACATAAAACAAATTTAAAAACAAATTCCTAAGAGAAACATTCTACTATGACTACTCTTTGCATATGTGTAGGCATGTTTGTCTACATCTAACAGTATTTGCTTTATGATGGATATGTGCATTTTAAGCATATGCCTTGTCAATACTAATGTGAGAGGACAATACAATATACTGATGAAGAACAGAGTCTGAAACTGGAGTTACTAAACTGAAACAGTGTTTCCATGTCTCAGCTACATAATCTCTGGCAAACTGATCTGGTTTCCATTTCTCATGGGTAAAATGGAAATAACAGTATATAACTCATAGGGTTTTGTAAATATATAAACAATGTACAAGATGAGCACAAAGTGTGTGCTATATAAATGTATACTGGTACTACTAGAAGTAACAGAATACCATGTTCCTAAACATATGGTAAACATTCTTACCAATCTAAATTGCTAATATCAGATACTGATATTAAGAGGGACATCGAGTCTAAGATCTGGTTAACATATGTTTCTAGCTCTGCAGTCTAAAGTAAACAAGTGATTAATAAATAGCCACTCCAATGATACAGAACAATCTGAAAAGACTGTTTCCCATAAAGTGCAGCTATCAATTTCTTCCCTTACACAAGGGGGCAGTGATAACAAGAAAAGAACCAGGCTCTGCAACACCTCTTCCTACAGACAGTAGGGGGTGGCAGTACATAGGGCTTACAGTCAGAACAAAACAGGAAGACCCAACAGAACTGCTCTTTATTCTCTTCTGGCCCTCTTCTCTCTTTAGCTTCAACACAGCCTCAAGGTAAGGGAAATGTCTACAGAAAAGACTAAAGTTCAAAACAAGTCAAGGAAAATCCAATCTCTTGTTTTTGGATGAAATGATCCCTCAATGAATGATTCTGGAACAAGGGTGAAGCCAATCAGTATGAATTTTCAGATTATCTGGCAAATTACTATATATAATAAGAACAACATTCATGCAGGTAATTCAATTTGTAAGAATTCTAACATAACACACTAAAATCTCATCAATAATTAACAACACTCCAATGAACACATCTGATATTTCTGCTTTTGTTTCTGTTACATAGACATATACATGTTATAATGCATAGCTCATCTAGCTGTCTTTTGTTACTTTCAAAATTCCAGTATGTTATGACAATTCTCTCAAAACAGATGTTCTTAAATGGAAGTCACAATGTTTTGCTGCATGTGGATGGATACACACACACACACACACACACACACAGAGAGAGAGAGAGAGAGAGAGAGAGATGGGGGTGGAGGGGCCGAGGAATAGAGAAAAGGAATATTTGTGTCATTTGTTTCGGTTTTGTACTCACATTCCTAAGACAATTTACCTGGCAAATGCTACAAGGAACACTACTACACTGACAGAATCCATGTTGTTGCTTTTTATGCCAATTTACTGTATTCCGTTTTTATCTTATCTCACCATCCCATCCCAACAGCTAGAACATACCAGAATATTTCACTATTGCCAGTCTCTGTAATTAACCACTGACACAGCTTTTGGCTCCAACCCTTCAAAACGCCTGAAAATGTATCCCTTTTGTTCACCATATTGTTTTGTTTTCCTTGTACCACTTATTTTCACCTGTGCAAAAGCCAAGGCAGGGACACGATGAATATAGTTCCTTTTGGCTAACGATCTTGAACACACAATTATGATCAGGACGGTTGGTTTGTCTTTTTGTTTGTGGGTTTTTTGTTTTCCTGAAGAGGAGCAGAAGAGTGAAAGGCATCTTCTTCCTAATGCTAATTATCATTGTTTATGTTTTGTGGGAAACATTTTAAGCATTCCACACCTGGAACAGAGAGGAAGGCTACAATTGCATGCTCTACACGCTGATGACAAAACCTGAAATGATTTTAGCCCTATTTTTTTTCTTTCCCATCTCACAACTAAACAATCTGGTTTTTTGTTTTTTTTTTTTTTTGTTTTGTTTTGTTTTGTTTTTTTCTTTTTTGCTTTCACGTGGGTACTTTCCCTATATCAAAAAAAAATTTTTTTTTTTTTTTGCTTATCGTAGCTCCTCTGGATTTGCTACGACAGAATATGTAGCAAAGAGCCCTATCAGTCTTTTATTATACTACACCTCCTTCCCCAAAGGAATTACTAATATTCCTAATAACACTTCAACCACGCATTTCTACGCTACGGAGGCCAGCCCATCCTGTGCCTTTACCTGGCACATTTCACAACTACTTCCATGCTGCATTCAGGGACACATTTTGCAACTCGTTCTGCACCACATTCCCTGCCACGTTTAGCAATCTGCCTCGCATCTCATCCCGGTCCCCTCCATCCAAAGACTCCCCAGGTACCAAACATCAAGGCTAACCTCGGTGACAGGCAAGTGGCCGACCCCGGAGCCCTCCGAAGCCGTCCTCGGTCCCACATTCGGAGGCGGCCAGCCTTCCCCACGCCTTCGACACCGGAGGCACTTCCACACCGGTTTCCCTGTCTCCCCGCTCGCCCCCGCCCCAACCCCCGCAGCTGAGGCGTCGCAAGCGAACGCCCCTGTCACCTCACCCTCACCGACCCTTCCTTCCTGATCCCCGATCCTTACCTGCCGCTCTGAGGGGCGCGGCGCACCTCGGGGTCAAGCCCCGCGTGCCCGTGGTCTCCGGTGAGGACCGCGCCGCCCGAGGACGCCCCGCGGAGGATCCGCGCCTCGATCGGGCTCGGCGGGGCCTCGCGGCCGGCGAGCGCTGGCAGCCCGCGGCGGTCCTCCTGTCAGCGGCGGCGCGGGGGCAGACTCGCCCCTCGGCACCGCGGCGGCGGCGGGCGCCTCGCTCCGCCTCGCGCTCGGCACAGCCGGGAGGTGAGCGCGAGGGGGATGGGATCGGGGGCGGGGCCGCCCGGGGAGGCGCGCGGGGCGGCGGAGGGAGCGCGGCGCCTACCGCCCGGGGCCCCGCGCTAGCGGCGCTCGCAGCTGGCCGCGCTGAGCCGGGGCGGCTGGCGCGAAGCGGCTGTGGCCACCGGGCCCCGCCGGAGCAGCGCGCGCCCAGCAACCCGCGCCCGGCCGGCCGCTCTCTAGCGCCGCCGCCGCGCCGGGGGCGTCGCACCCTCCGAGGCCGCCCGCAGCCCCGCCCCCTCCGGGCCGGGCTGGGGAGGAGCGCGAGCGCGGAGGGAGAGCGCGTGCGTGGGGGCGCGTGCGTGGCGGAGCGCGCGCGCCCCCGCCCCCTGCCCCTCCACGGCCTGGGGGTGGGGAGCTGTGGCGAGAGCTGGTGGAGGTGAGACCCCGCGCCGCGCTGCCAGAGGGGGCCCTGGCGCTGCAGGACCTGTAGACATTTCTGGTTTCCTCAGGGGGCTTGGGCTGGTGGGGTCGGAGGCATTTGGTGAGGAAGAGGGGGGGAAGCTCAGAAGCTGACAAGGCCCTCGAGAGTTTGGCCCCGCCCCCGGGATGATGTCACTCCCGAGGTGGCTGCTGCTGTCACGTGCGCCCACTTCTGGGGGCTCTTTCCTCCTGCTTTCGATGGCACGAACCTTCCTCTAGACCGTCCCCCACCCTTTGGTCACCACAGGCACACGTGTCACTCAAAGTCGTCGAAGCCAACAAGTGTCAGTTATCCCTCTCCTGATTCTCGATTGCAGTATGTTGACTGATTTCAAGATGCCACAGTTGCCTGTGGTGGAGATTAGAATAGAGATGGGAAGAAAAACAATGGCTTGGGGCGGGGGAAGGGTGGGGGGGCGCATAAGGGATAAGGGAGAGGGAGAAAGAACAATTACTGACGATTCGCCAATCTTAGCATGCTAGACTTAAGTAAAGTTGCGATGCTGCCTCAGCCATTACCAGCTTGAATAAGAGTTAATGTGATCTTTAAGGCAGCCAACAAAGCACAGAAAGACATCACATTAAGACCCTGTTGAAGGATATTAGGTCATATTTCCCCCCAAAACTCTCCACCTAGATTTTCTTCCCCTTTGCTTCCTTTCCCCCAAACCACGAAACGGCCATTCAACTTTGCAAGACTCTTGAAGTAAATTTTTTTTCACGTCCTGCAAGATAATACAAAGCAATCATCGTTGCATATTTTGCTTGGGTGGACTTCA
This sequence comes from Phodopus roborovskii, assembly GCF_943737965.1. Classification (NCBI taxonomy): domain Eukaryota; kingdom Metazoa; phylum Chordata; class Mammalia; order Rodentia; family Cricetidae; genus Phodopus; species Phodopus roborovskii. Next base: position 20,450,932 of record NW_026125052.1, on the reverse strand, counting down.
TTCCATTAAGTAAGATGACTTTTTAGTCTGCCTTCTAATGAAATGCCATGACTGGAAATAGATTCACAAATTACATCAATCAAAGGCACTGTTTCTTTGCAGTTTGGAAGGTAAAGAGGTTGAATGATTAGTTTAATAACAGTCCAACTGAATCTACCCCATCCCATAGTACTTTGTTGTGTAATTTATTTTTAGAAATTTGTACTAATTTCGTAACAGTACAAAAGTTGGATATGAAATCATGTCCAAAAACTAGTCCTTACAGTGAACACCTGAGAGAGAACTCTGAGGCCGGACTGTGGCATTGACTATAGTTAGCATGGCAAGGTGAAGACTGGCGTATGGACTCTTGGTTGTAATTCCAAAAGTCAGTTCAGTATAATTAAAATCCATCCACCTATTGTGATAGAAGCAGGAATGGGGGGGGGGGGGAGTATTCTAGATTGCTGGAAATGTTCAGCAACACTGGTAAATGGTCCACAGGGTGCATACACACCTAAAAAGTAACCTGTGCCTCTGTTTCAGTTTTAACAAAGAAACATTACGTTTCAACACAGTTTACAATGAAACATTACAATATCACCATCTTTGGGGTCAGAAAAAAGGTTTGATCAGTGTCGCCCACCACTTACCCTGGTACATGATCTTAAGCAAGTCTTGAACCTTCTGTCTGTCTAATGTGGGTCATGAAGCCTCACAGGATAGTTATAAAGATAAAATGAAAGGTTGAGAACTATTTAGCACAGAGCATAGTATACAATAATGTGCTCATGAAACAATAGCAACTATTACATTGTTCTTACACTTGCATTTACCCTCTTTAATTCTCCTTTAGTCTTTTTATGTATTTTAAAGATTTTGTATCTAAGCCTTTCCCTGTGAGTTTTGCTGAAGCTAATAACATTCCTTCCCTTGAGAAATAACAAAAGGCAGTCAGGGGTATAATGTGTTGCTTTTCAAACTAGTTCAGGTGGCAGCACCTAGAAATTATGGTGTTCATTGTGGAGCACCATGAAATATTGGTAGATTGAATTCTGCCATATGGACCTGACACAATTACACCTGCACTAAAATTGGTTATATTATGCTTATGCGGATATCCACATATTAAAAAATAATGTTTTTTAAATAATATATCTGACTTTCTTATAAATCTATTTGCAACATTTTCACTGGTTTAATAATAATTCAAAAAATGAAAACCTTTAAGCCCATTTTCATGTAAATTGGAAAACCACTGTAATCATCCAGTTTTAGCAGCAGATGTCTTTATTGGATTTTTGCACAGTAAGCTTTGATAGCTGTGGCCCACATGGTCTCTTGCCCCAATATAGCAACTCTGAACCACTGTCCTCATTTCTTTTGACTGATCTTTTCCAGGTCCTGTATTCATATTGGACAGTGTCCGTGTCTGCTGGGTTGAGCTCAGTGCCTGTTTTTATCGTTTAACATGCTTCTCTTCACCCAGTCCTCTCCCACCCAATCTTACCATCAGGCCTTGTACTTGCTCTCACAGTCTGACTTTGTGAAGGAAATAATATGTGATTGCTAAGGGTGAGACTGGGGTCTGGCAGAGACAGAGAACAACATGGAAGCTATTTCCCTCCTCAACCCTCTCCCAGATCTCCTTTGCTTCTCTATCATCAGTGCCCAAAATTCTGAGATTCCTAATTGTTTTACTTGCTTATTACCCATTCTCATTAAGATAGTATTGTAGTCTATAACTTCATTTGGAAATACAATATATGCCTCCTAAGAAGAACTTGCAATGGATCCACAAAGTGCGCTGACTTTGCCCTAGACCTTCCAGCTGTTCTAATGCCCCTATCTGTATCTGTCCAAATGGCCTTTCTTGATTTGCTGGCTCTGTGGGGTCACTCATCCCAGCATGCCCTCCTCTGACTCTTGAAGTCATAAATAAGCCACCAGGCTCACCTCTTCTTTTCAACTTTCCCTCTTTTGTAAAAAGTAATAGTTACCATTGATTGATCACTTACTGCATGCAAGTACTTTACTGTCTTAAATATACTTTCCCCATTTAATCCTTCTAACATCAACTGAGTAGCCTCAATTTTTAGAAGGTGAGGCTCTGAATTTAAATGACTAACTTTCCAGATTGTACTCAGTGGTGGATACAGTCCACAATCTATCCTAGTTTTCCTAGTTTGTTGGTTGTGATAAAACCAGCTTGGGGAAGAAAGGGTTTATTTTATTTAGAACTCCAAAGGCATGATCTACCAATGAGAGAAGCTGGGGCATGAGCTCAGAGCGGGGATCTGGAGGCAGGAACTGAAGCAGAGATGTTGGAGAAATGTTGTTTATTGGCTCACTTTCTTTCTTTGACGTGTTTAGCTTACTTTCATATATAACCCAGGAGCATCTGCCCGGGGTGGCACCACCCACAGTGGGATTAATGTCCCACTTCAGACATTAATCAATGAAGTGCCCCCATAACCCCTGCTTATAGACCAGAAAATGCCACCACAAATATGCCCACAATTCTGATGGAGACAATTCCTCAGTTGAAACTTCCTCTTCCCAGGTGACCCTACTTTGTGTCAAGTTGACAAAAACTGACCAGCTCAAGACCCAAACATAAATGCCATGATTATCGCTCACCCTCAGGAGAACGTTGTATAAAATGTAAATTAAAAAAAAAAACAGAACATACTATTATAGAAAAATGTGAGTCATCTTACAATAAAAGTATTCTAATTTTCTTACGGCACTAGAGATGAAGCCTAAGGCCCTTGTACACTCTAAGCAAGTATTCAGAAAAGTGAGTATAATTTAAATTTTTTTCATAGATTTTCATAATCTCATTTCCTTTTGATCTCCAACCAATGACTTATAATGCAGTATCTTCAACATTTCCCCCACCAACTCCCACCTCACCCTTTTGATGAATATTTTATAATTTTTAGACTAACAGTTAAAAACATATCCACAAAGAGGAGCTACTAGTTAAAAGGTTTTAGTAAATCCCTTCTTTGTGAAGTGAAAATTTCATGTAAAATGTTCATAAGCAAGCCATCATATATTTACCACTGACATTTATAAATGTTTGACAGGTTTTTATGCTTACTGCATGTGTATAGCTGTGATACATGCCATGAGGCATGTATAATTGATGTGAGGGAAGTCTTGCATGCTTTCCCCTCACAATCTATTTGAGTAACAAAATGCCTAAAACGTTTAAAAATTAATACAGTGTGTGATAAAATTAAGTGTTACCAAAAGTGAAACAGTAAGTTCTGTAGTATTTCACAAGAAGGAGAGAGAGAAATTTTGACAGGGGTGGTACAAGACTACTTCTTGAGGAAAAAAAATAAAAATAGGTAGAAGGAAAAGAGAAGGAGGACAGGCTCTGGGACTCTGGGTATTAAGAGGAGAAACTAGGATAACAACAAACAGGAATGGGCCCCTTTTGGAAATGAGCTGCTTTTTAAAATAAAGATAGCATCAGTGTAAACTACAAATAGACAGACTGAAGGTGTAAAGGAATAGGTTGCTGAACAGTGAATGTGGCTGAGTCAAAGTATGTACTCATAAGGAGATCTCAGTTGCTGAAAGGGTGGACAGGTAGACAGAACCAGATCTCAGAAGGTCTTCCCATGTATGAAAGGATCCACCATTTACCTCTGGGCATAAGAATGACAGAAAGGTAGTGTTTAAACATTCATCTCATATGGTAGATTTAAATGGAAAGGAACAAATAATAAGAATCTGGTTAAGAAGATATTGCTGTCTAATGAGCTAAAGAAGATGATTGCTGAAAGTCAAGGAGCGTGACAGTGGAAATAGAAAGGAACAGTGCCAATGAGAACTGCATGGGAAAATTAACAGAACTTTCTGGATAACTTTATACACAGGTTAAAGAATAATGAGGGAATCTGAATACAACATGATGAAAAGTCTATCTGCCCAGAACATTTGTATACCAATGACCAAAAAGAGGCGTTAGAAAGGCTAGATACTTCAGGGCATTTATATTTGTAGTGGCTCTTTACAACTTTTAATTACATATTTCTTCCTGTGAGAATCTGATATGTTATTCAGGGAGGGAAAGGCAGTCGTATATATTCAATAATTTGTAATGTAAACCCATATTCTTGACACCCAGAGAGCTCTTGATCCACCTGGGCCAATCAGAGCCCATTCTAGAACTTTTCATCTTTACATGCAAAGGATCTTCACTCCCTAGTGGACAAATCTAAGAATACTAACACAGGATTCTGGGGAACAGAATACACTGTGAGAACAATATGATGGAAAAAGGAAATGATACACAGATCAGAAATGAGAGGTAGATAGACCAATGTCCTAATGGCAGTCAAGTCCTTAGATCTGTCTCACTCCTGTCCCTGGGATCTGATAGATATCCCAGGCCCTTATTGATATTCCTTCATGGTTAGGTTTATTTGAACCAAATTTCTGCTTTTAGGTAAGAGTCTTGATTAATAGACAGGTTAAACATATGCATTTATTTAAACATATTCCTTCTTATGGACTCATGTTAACATAGAAACAACGACTCGATGATTAGAACTTACCAGAGAATTCAAGGATAGGAACTATAGCATGAGTCAAGAGGAGGACCTCTGAACCCTACCTGACTTCCATCAACTAATACTCAAAAATCGTACAATCATAAGCAAGTCACCCTACATCTCTAGATCTTGGGTTACTAGTTTATGAATGGGAATTTGGGACTATGACTAAGTTTTCAGTATGTGTATTTTACTACAATAAAAAATTGAGGGGCTGGTAAGTTAGCCATGTGGATAAAGTTACTTGCCATTCAAGCCTGACAAATTAAATTCCTAGAGTTCATGTGTCTTAGTTAGCCCTGAGGTTACCACTCCTTTATTCCATGTTTTTATCTGTTTATCTCCTTGAACACAGGCCTTAACTCCACTGTACTTCCTGGTGCTCCTTTCCTCCTCAAATTGTTATACACCTTGTTCTAAAGTCCACATTCCTTCCAACAATAGCATAATCTGGCCTGTCACAGCAACACCCCAGTCCCTGGTACCAGCTTCTGTCTTGTTAGGGTTTCATTGCTGTGAAAGAGACACATGACCACGGCAACTCTCATAAAGGGAAACATTTAAGGTGTTTCTTACAGTGCAGAGGTTCAGTCCCTCATCATCATGGTGGGACATGGTGGAATTCAGGCATGGTCCTGGAGAAGGAGCTGAGAGTTTTACATTTTGATATGTTGGCAGTGAACTGAAACACTGGCCGGAGCTTGAGCATATATGAGACCTCAGCGCCTGCCTGCACAGTGACACACTTCCTCCAACAGGGCCACACCTACTCCAACAAAGCCACGCCTCCTAATAGTGCCACTCCCTTTGGAGGCCATTTTCTTTCAGACACCACACCATGTGGAAGTGAAAGGAGTGAACAAATTGCACAAAATTGTGTGCCCACACATGCACACTCTCTCTCTCCCCAATAATAATAAACAAAATGGAAATGAGTTTTTAAGAATTATGAGTACTGTCTCCAAAAGAAAAGACAAGAAAAAAAAAAAAAAAAGCCAGGTATTGGTAGCGGACACGTTTAATCCCAGCACTCAGAAGGCAGAGACATGTGAATCTCTGTGAGTTCAAGGCCAGCCTGGTCTACAGAGCAAGTTCCAGGACAGGCTCCCAAACAATACAGAGAATCCCTGTCTCAATAATAATAATAATTATTATTATGAGGAAACCCCCCCTATTTTATTGATGTCATTAAATTAGCAAATGCAAAAAAAAACTAGCTTGTTATCATGTAATGTTACAGACATAAAGTACATAATTATCCTAAAACTATAGAGATTAGAATAGTATTCCCACTTTATTAGATGAAAACACTGAGACTCTGTGTATCTTACCATGGGTCCTCTAGTAATAAAGTCAAAATTAAAATGCTGATTAGGAATAATTGACTAGAAACTACAGAAGGTTTTTCACTACAGTTGGTAGAGAATTCTGCTCATCCTAAGAATTAATGTATCAAGATAACCCAAAACATTTGCATGTGAACTAATCACTTGTAAAGGGGGAAAGGGATAAAAGGGACTTTGGACTCAGCTTGACGGGTCCTGAGGTAGGCATGTCCCTAGTGTAATGTCTTCATATATCCGGCTAATATAGGTTAATATCTACCATAGTTTAGTTTCTGTTGCTTACCACACAATATCACAAACAGATAAGTCATAAAAGAGTTATATTTTGTTCACAGTTCTGTCTGGGATCATGAACCACATCCGGCTGGCCTTGAACTCACAGAGATTCACATGTCTCTGCCTTCTGAGTGCTGGGATTAAACGTGTCCGCTACCAATACCTGGCTTTTTTTTTTTTTTTTTTTTTTTTTTTTGTCTTGCAGAGTTCAGAACAGCACAGGGCATCCATAACAGAGAGCTTGCATGTGACATAGCGAAGCTGACATTTATAGTAGACTCACTCTCCAGATAATCTATTAGTCCATTAATCGTGTGAGTAGATTAATTCATCTTTGAGGACAGAGCCATAATCGCCTCTGCAGGGTCCTGCCTAGTATCACCTCTTAATATCTCAAAACAGGAACGAAATTTCACCATGAGTTTCAGAAGGGAAAATCATAATAACATTATTTAACATTTATATCATAAAACTTACACTGACTTTGCACTTACTAAGTGTAAACCCATAAACTTGATGTTTCCTGAAGAGATAACAGGGATTGTAACTATTCAGTTCATGACTACTCCTCACATTCAACAAAATATCTAGTGTATATATAATAGATCCAGGATAAACATTTGTGAACTTCAGTTTTAATTATTTGTTTCAAATAATCAAATAGATAAAAATGGGGATAGAAAAAACATTCATTACATCACAAATGTTTTAGCCCATGTATTAGTAATGTTTTCCACTGTCAAAATAATAAATTAGGCTTCTGGAAAATAAAAATAATCTATCATTTCAGCTGATACTAAACCACTTTCCCTGGGTCTAATCAACTCTAAATCATGGACAGGCTGAAATTCCAGACTTGTAAAGGACAAGACTGTGGATCAAGCTAACCTTTGAGCTAACCCCTCTTCAAAGAACCTTTACCATCATGTCATTTCAATGTTTGGCACTTGAGAGTGTGAAAATAAACTAATTTACCAGCAAAAATCAATGTCCTGTGTTGTAGATTGCATCACTAGGAACTTGTTTATCTGGGGAAAGAAAACATCAGTAAAGCAAAGAGGCAACAGGCAGAAAATACATCCCTGTGCTTGGTACTAAGCTGACTCCTGGCTTCTCTCCAGTTAGAAGGTATAAATGTTGCTAGTGTTCATTCTGTAATGGTAATTGGACTAGCAAACCAGGATGAATTAAGCCTCATTTGGGATATTCTTTGGATAAAGCCTTAGTTTATTTCTTATCTAATTTCAGTTGCTGTTTGCTTTTTTGAAACAGACTCTCACTGTGTAATTCAGGATGGCCTCAAACTCACTAGGTATAATAGAGTGGCCTTGAACTCATAATCCTCCTGTGCTCCTCCTGAGTGCTGGGATTATAGGTATATAGCACCTTGAGTAGCTTGAAGATATTTAGTCATCAGCAGATACATAGTTGCCATAATTCAAAATGGCTGAGGAATGACATTAGTGTAAAAGTTTTAATTTCTCTAACAATGAAGATATAAACATTGACAAGCAGATGTTTGTTGCTCACAAATGACAGCTTTTTCTTAAGGGTAACATTCTAAGTAAATGACAACACTGTTGTTATTATAGGGGCAAATTACAGCCAGATAAAAAGAGAATGGTATTAATGTGCCACTAGTGAAGTGAAGTTTGAGTTGGTTCTCCAATAGTTGCATGATTTTAATGAATCTGGTGTACCACCACACTCAAAGTCCATAGTATTTAAATGGGACAATCAGCAAAAATGATCAGTCGTTGCAGTAAATGATCACATAGTCATGGTTCAGTATCACAGATCAATAAGCAAGATCAAAAAAGAATATAGCAGAGTTGTATAAATTACCTTTGTTTTCTTTCATACAGTGCAATACCCTTAATTTTTAAAAAAATGGTGCTTTAGATGAGCAGTGAAATTTTTAAGCAAGAAACTTGTATCTGATAGATGTAAAATATAGAGGTGTTTTAATACTCTGTAGATGAGATGGGAATAAGGAAAAGAAGATGTATATTGAACTTTTTCAAATTCATCTGAAACCAAATGAGCAGTTTTTCCAGGTTTAGTCAAGACAGTGTGACACACATTGTGAAAAGAAGAGAGAATGAGTCAAGAGTCAGTGGGGGAAAGGGGAAAGGAGCATTTTAATATTATGTTACCATCCTAATAATTGTAATGAAACTTCATTTATGTGGAACTTGGCCACCTGGCAATCTCTGTCTGGAGCACAGCGAAGACTCGAGGGAATAAAAGAGATGAAAAAAGACCTCCATCTCTAGAAATAGTCCATGCCTCAAAGATCATGTCCATCACTTCTAAACGCGCACCAAAGCTTTCTCAGAGGCTATTAATTTTTACAGAATTTAATTTTAAAGGCTTTGTCAATCTGTTTTCCAAACCCTTGGAAAAGTAAATGGGAAGAAGGAAGAGAAACTGTTCCCTGCAGGCAAGAAGAGAGCAGTCAAAAGAGCAAGTGGGAAGTCTGCAGACATGGCAGAAATCAGAAAATTTGGAAGCATCAGTTTATTGGTCAAAAGGCCTTGGGGGAGACATTTCTGAAAATTGATGCCTATATTAACCATGAGTAATCAAGAAAGTTAATTTGCATTCCATACAAATATGCTGCCTGAATTAGGCAACATGCAATATTTTGTAAGATATTCCATAAAGCACACACAACAAAATGTGAAGGTATGAGATGTTCCATATGACATGAAGAAATACAGAAAAGTAAGGTGTATAAATGAAGGTCACAAAGTAGGCACACCGGGACAGAAGTTGGAGCTTTTGAGGGGATAATGGCTATTCTTAGTCATTCTTGACTATTGCTATTCCCAGTAAATTTCCTTGTTGAATCAGCCTATGTTATGACACTACTATATGTTTATCTTCTTTTTATTACTCTCTTATCATGTCCAAAAAGCAGCTAAGAGATAGGAACAAAAGACCAGTTTATAAGTATAAAGAAAGCACTAAAAATATAAATTCTGATGGCACAGCAGGCAGACTGTTGAGTCCCTACTGTTCTCAAGATGAAGCTACCATGGCCACATAGCAAGACCTCTACTATTAAAAAAATATTTTCAACTTATCTTAATTTTATGTTTCTATAGGATGACTGTATTGTGGATAAGACAGGTAAATGTCACATATATTGTGAAGAATAATATAGAATAAAGGTATGTACACATACAATAAATATATATGTAAAAAACTGAACACCACTATTATCTAGAATTTTTAAATTAGAAGCAATCTAATTTATTAACCAACTTGAAAAAATAGTATACGTAAATGTTTGATGAATAATTATATAATTATACAATTATACTTTATCAGGCTACTTATATGATATAAAATTATGTTAATATATAAGTTTGAGAATTATTTATGTAGTATAATTGCAACTATGTACAAAAAAAATAGGATGGAAACTCCTACTAGCAATAGCCATAAAATCAATATTTAAACATCGGAACAAACTATATGTGTGACACACACACAAATATATTTACCAAAAGACAATTTCAAAGCCAGAAAAAATGAAAAGTCATGTCATATCCCTTTATGGGAGACTCAATATTGTAAAGATGCCATCTTATGTAAACATTTGTCAAACATAATGTTGTTAAAATCAAAATTATAGTAGGTTATTAATGAAGTTGACATAATATTTCTGGAACTCATCTGTGTCCTGGTTTGTTCCTCTGTTGCTGTGATAAACACTGAACAAAAGCAATTTGCAAAAGAAAGGTTTATTTACCCACAACTTATAGTCCATCATGGAGGGACGTCAAGACAGGAACTCCAGGCAGGAACTGAAACAGAGGTCATGGAGGATGCTGCTTACTGTTTCCCCCCTTTGTAGCTTGCTCAGCTACCTTTCTTATACAATCCAGGCCCAAGTGCCCAGAGACGGCACCACCCACAGAGGGCTGGACTCACCTACATCAATTGTTAATCAAGTACAAGAACATGTCCTACACGTTCCCCCAAGTTAATCTGATGGAGGCAATCCATCAATTGAGATGCCCCTTTCCTGGTATATGAAGTTTTGTGTCAAGTTGACAAAAACTTTAACAATCTGGAAAACTGTGCACTTTTGAATGATTATATTTGTTATTTATTATGTATTGACAGGGTCTCACTACTTAGCTCCTTTGACAGACATCCTCCTGCCTCGACCTTCCAAAAAGCTGGGACTATGAGTATGAATTGCCACACCCAGCTCAGTACATTTTTTTTTTTTTTTTGAAGTATAATGCTGGGCTTCTTCCGATCAGATGGCAAAACATTTTATAACCCAGAGGTAGTGATGTATGCCTATAATCCCAACACCCAGGAGGTTGGGGCAGGAGGATTTGAGTTTGAGGCCAGGTTGAATAGCCAGATTCTGTCTCAAAACACAAAACAAAATGAACATACTTTAGAGTCATAGTAAGGTGTGGTGTTGGCTCTCAAATAGAAAAATAAATTAATGAAAGAGATTAGATCATTGTTTGCAGACATGAGTGAAAGCATTTCAAATAGCTGACAGTGGGTGTTGGGGCAATTAGTTCTTCATTAAAAAAAAAAATTGTCCTCTACAGCACACTATTCAAAAATAAATTAACTTGAACTTCCTAGTGATTGGTGTGGGCCAAGGCCTGAAGAGTCCGCAGCGAACATGGACTGCTGACTTGTCTAGAGCCAAGCAAGCAGCAGCTGGCAGGGCTGGGCCTGCAGTGGGTTCCAGTATAGCAGAGAGCAAATGGAACAGAAGATGGCAAAAACAGGTCTTCCACTTTCCTCCTTTTCTCTTCCCCTCTCCCCCCCATCTTTCCCTCCCTCCCCCTCCTACCCTCCTCCCCTTCTCTGAGAAAGGCATTATAAACAAGGAATGGCAAGCCTGAACTGAATAAGGATTTCTGAACAGGAGAGACAGTATGTTTGTATGTCCTTATGCTGGTTTTGTGTAGGATAATCCTCTTGCTTTTAGAAAACAAACGCTAAAGCCAGACTTGGAGGCTCAAGCCTTTAATCTCAGCACTCTGGGGACAGAGGCAGGCAGAGCTCTGTAAATGCAAGGTCAGCCTGTTCTATAAGAGGGAGAGAGGGAGGGAGGGAGGGAGGGAGGAGAAAAGAGGAGGGAAGGGGTGGGGAGGGGAAGAGGGGGGAGGGGAGGGGAGGAGGGGGAGGGGAGGGGAGGAAAGGAGTAGAAACCCTGAAATAGCTAGTGTTCAGGTCTTTGTGTCCCTTTACTTTCAAATGACTAGAAAAAGAAAATGTGTATAGTGTTTTGTAGAATGAAGGAGAGAAAGAAGAAAGGAAGGAGAAGTGATGCGATGGCACAATGAAAAATTAAGGTGGAGAGGTTATTGTGACTTTCTGTAATTTTGAAATTATTTCAAGACAAATTCAAAAAATAAATTTCAGGTGAATAAAAATGTAAATAGTCTCATCTCTTAAAACCAGTGGCTCTCGACCTTCGTAATGCTGCAATCCTTTAAGAACAAACCCTCATGTTGTGATGACCACAACCATAAAATTATTTTGTTGCTACCTTATAACTGTAATTTTGCTACTTTTATGAATTGTAATGTAAATATCTGATATTCAGGATGTCTGACACACAACCTCAAAGGGATTGCAACCCACAGGGTAAGAAACACTGCTTAAAATGTATTAAAAATACTATCATATATATACCAAAGTTTTACTATGTATGGCAATTTATTGTAATAATCTTAATAGGAGCTGGAGAGATGTAGCTTAGCAGTCAAGAGTACAGATTGCTCTTGCCGAGTGCTCAAGTTCTGTTTCTAGCACCAGCACTATGAAGCTGCCTGCCAGCTTCAGGGCATCCAACCCCCTCTTCTGACCTCCACAGGCCCCTGCGCTCACCTTGCATATCTACACTTAAGACACACATGGATACACATAATAAATCTTAAAAATAAAAGTATAGGAAATATGCATCAATAGGAAATAGTTAAATATGTCTGTACTACAGAATGTTATACAAGCATTAAAAAGTACAGTTGATTTATCACCTGCCAACATGGAAGTATTTCTAAGGCATGTTGTTACATGGAGCAGGAAGTATACCAAAAAAAAAAAAAGTATGAACCCATCTTTTTTTATTACAAAAAAATTTAAAAATAATTGCTATGGTCCAAAGAGATGGCTCATAGCTAAAGCCACTTGCCGTTGCTGAGAGACCTGACTGACCTCAGTTTATCCCCTGGAACCTACACGGTAGAAGAGAAGCAATGCCTGTTAGCTGTCTTTTCCGTTCATGTGTTGCACTGTGCATGGAATCACACATGTATGTGTACTAATAGCTATGGTTGAGCATGTTTGTGTGTGTATCTGTGCTTATTAAACACAGGAATGTCTGTGAGATCACACTGAGTGAACAGCTGACCCAAAAGATACTTCTAAATTTTCCACAGTAGTCATATAATACTTTTATTACCAAAAGAAAAAAGCCTAAGTCAGGGAGGGAGAAGCAAGAAAATCCATTTTTTTCTGAGAGTTCTATTTAAATTGATTACAGTACTTAATGTTGGGAACTATCTTTAGGTAACTGGAAAATTCCTAGTCCAAACTGCACACATAGGGACTTGGCCTTGCCATGGACTGTGCTCAGGTACACTTTATCATTAACTTAATAGAGGATTGGGCAGCCTGCTGGGCCACTCCTCCCTTGCTGGGCCACAGTCCAGAAGTGAATTCCCTTGCAGCTTTCCAAAAGGAGGTCAAACAAGTCCTCAGGGACTCTCAACAGAAAGTTGCCAAAGGCTAAGTTTGGCATGGAAGCCAAGGCCTGGTCTGGGATAAGCTGTGCCAGCATATGGCAGTCCAGCTTTCAAGGCTCTAGTGAGACTAGGAAGGACTAGAGAGCCGCTTCCAAGAGCAGCTTGACAGGCCAAGGTAGAGTCTGGAAGATTCTCCACTGCCTCCTGGACTACTCTTAGCCTCTGTTGGAAGCAGGTTTAGAGTCCCCTTTTCTTCCCCCAAGCAATCCGTACTGCCAACCTGCTCACTCCAGATGTGGTCCTGCTCAAGACAAAAAGAAAGCCAGGAGTGTGCTGTCTGTTTTTGTTTTTGTATTCTCTTCTTCCAAACCTCCATAATTTCTTTTTAATAACCTGTGAGTTTTTAATTAAGTGACTTTTTTGGTCTTCTCCTACAATATTTCATTGAATTATAATTCACATATCCTAAAATCCATTATTAAAAAACTGTAATTCAGTGAGTTTGATTATACTCACAGGGGCACAGCCATCACAATGTGTTTTAGAATACTTTCGTCACTCCCATTTAGTAGCCACTCCCCGTTTCTCCTCAACCCTCCCAGCTCCCACATGACTAATGTACTTTCTCATCTACTCTGGACAATTAGCATGAATGAAGTCATTCAGTACATGGTGAATTGTGAGTGGCTCTCTTCACTTTGCGTAATGTCACTGAAGCCCGTGCCTGTTGTAGTATGTGTTGCTATTTATTCTCTTGTCTTCCTTTCAGTTTCTTCTTTTGTTTTGAGACAGGGTCTCTTGTGGTCTAGACTGACTTTGAACTCTTGATCCTCCTGTCTCCACTTCCCAAGAACTTTGATGAGAGCTGTGCACCACCACACTTGACTTGTTTCAGAACTCTAAATGACTGGATAATACTCCATAAGACATTTTATTTGTCTGTGCTGGTTGATGGAAATTTGAATTGTTTCCACTTTAGAGTAATACAAACAGTGGCACATTTGTGTAAATGTATATTTTTCTATCCTTTTATTATATACCTACAGTCAATGGATTGTGTGGTGACTTCATATATTTAAGTTTCTGAGAAACGATTAAGCTGGCTTCCAAAGCAACCGTACCATTTTCTGGAAGAGCAGGAAGCTGTCTTAACTACTGTGCCATCTTTACAGCCCTGCCCACCCCTCATGTTTGTCTTTCTTACTACAGCTGTCTTAGTGGATATAAAATGGCATTTCATTCTGGTTCTAGATGGCAACTCCATACTGACTACTGACAGTGAAACTTATTTAGGCCTGTGAGATGACTCAGCATGTAAGGGCACTTGCTGCCAAGACTGACACCCTGAGTTTCATACCTGGGACACACATGGTGGAAGGAGAGAAATGATTCTCCCAAGTTGTCCTCTGACTTTCACAAGTGTGCCGTGGCACTTGTGTGAATACACAAGCATATGCACACACACTAAGTAAATAATTAAATGTAATGGAAAGAATGTAAACATAATTTGGGGGCTGGAAAGAAAGATGGCTCAGTGTTTAGGAGTGTGAACTTGCTCTTATGGAGGATCCAAGTTCGATTCCCAGAACCCACATCAGGTAATCCCAGCTCCAGGGGATATATAATGCCTCTGGCCTCAGTGGGCACACGCATGATATTAATACATATACTCCCATACACATGACTTTTAAGAATAATGAAAATCTTTAAGACATATATTCATGTATTTATTGGATATTTATATGCCTTGTTATTTTAATGTGATTGTATGTAACAGTTTATTAATCTGTTAAGATTGTTAAGTGCTCGTATTTGGAAATAAAATGTTTTAGTATCTTGGTATTTAATCTTCCAGCCTTGCTGGATGGGTCAGTAGCTCAGTAGTTGTTTTTGTTTTTGTTTACAAGGCTGGTCAGCTTGATGAATGTGGAGAAGCTTGTTCAACTCAGCTGGGACCGGTGCTGCTCAGCTGTCCTGTCCCACCAGTTCCTTCCCTTTCTCCTGACTACTGTCTCTTAGTGAAGGCTTGGCACATCCCTTTTGAAAATCTGCCTGCCCTGGGCTGCCTCTTTCTGACCTATGGCAGGTGTCTCTTTAGCTGCTAGCCCTACACAACTGAAGTTAAGTCCCAGCCACCCAGTCACCACATAAACTAATGATACTGACTTTTCCAAGTGACAGAAACCACAGTGAACTGCTCATAACTCTGCCTTCTTAAATCAGATTTCACATGCTCATTCATTCCCTGCAAATTTTACCAATGCACCTAGGTTTTGTGTTGTTTGGGCTCAGTGTCATACTTTATCATTATTGTTAACAGCTACTGTCTTGGTACCTTCAAGCTACTATAATGAAACACTGTAAAGCAAGTGAGTTATAAACAACACAAATTCATTTCTCACAGTTCTAGAGCCTGGGGATTCCTAGATCAAGGAACTGACAAATTATGTAGCTGGTGAAGAGGGCCAACTTCTGGGTTCATGATGGCATCATCTCACTGACTGGGCAGTGTGAGAGTCTGGGGAGGATCTACCGTTAACCCCATTCATAAGGACTCTGCCTTCACAAACTAACTACCTCCTAAAGGCTCCAATATATTAGACCATGGGTTAAATATATATGCAGAAGTCTCGTAGTGACAGAAGAAAATGAGGCGGTCCAGAAACATAGCCTCAGACTGTTGTCCACTAAGTCAAAGGTTACTTTTGTTATAATTGCTGGCACAAAAGTATTACCTTAAAGTGCTTGCAGCTAACGAAAGTATGGAGCTGGCAATAACTCAGTGGCAGAGTACTGTCAAAAAAAAAGTGGGCATACATTATAATACAGTCTCTGAAAGAAGCTGTTGTGTGAAAGAGCAAATTACAGAAGTCTGTATTACATTGGTTTTCTACCATTATTACAAGAATTCAGCACAAAATTAGTAGCTTAAACAAGACAAATTTATTATACCTCTTCAGACTGTAATCAAGCTAAATTCAAAGTATCAGGACTGTGTTCCCATCTGGAGGACTCCTGGTTTATCTACCTGGTAACATGATTTGGTCCTGTATAGTTATAGGATAGGTCTGTTCCTTGCCTCCTCCCTCCTTTCAGCCAGGGAGGTCTCCCTTAATCCTAGCAGCCTCTCTCTGGTCCTTGGTCGTAACCCCCTATAATTCAAAAACCAGCAAGCACATATCAACCCTTCTCATACTGCCATCTCTTGGGGAATCCTTTCTGACTCATAGCTGAAAAGGACTTTTCATATTTATGAATCTTTATTAGATCGGTCCTACTCAGTTAACCTAAGCAGGGGAAGGGAAAAGAATACAGAATGACTAACAAGAGTAAGTTGGCAACAAAAAAAAGCATTGTGGTTACATAGCGGTGAGGCCTATACAACCGTGGATACCCTAAAGCCCACAGACCATGGTAAAATAGTGCGTTTAAAGATGTGTACATTATATTTTAATATTTTTAAATGGAAAATATTTTAAAGTATATATTAATTATCCGTGGGGCTAGAGAGGTGACTCAGCAATTAAGAAGACTTTCTCTTGCAAAGGACCTGGGATTGGTTCCCAGCACCCACTGTAACACCAGTTCAAAGAGCATCAACACCCTTTTCCGACCTCCATATGCATGGTGCACACATGTACACACAGGCAAAACACCCTACACATGATATAAAATAAAAGAATCTTTAAAATTAAATATGCTTTAAGTCATCTCTCTAGTCCTATTTGAATTTTTAAAATATAGGAAGCATTTTAAAAAATATACACTGGTCTTGCCAGGCAGTGGTGGAGCACACTTTTAATCCCAGCACTCATGAGGCAGAGGCAAGTGGATCTCTGTGAGTTCCAGCCTAGTCTACAAAGTGAATTCCAGGACTACAGACAGAGAAACCAACAAAACCAACCAAACAAACAAGAAACACTGATCCACTGAATCCACACAATGTTATCATTTCAGTTTTAACTTTTTTTTATTATTTGACGATTTTATATATGTATACAGTTATCTTCCTCTTCCTTGGCCCCAGACAGGGTTTCTCTGAGTAGTCCTGGCTGTCCTGGAACTTGCTCTTAGACCAGACAGGCCTGGAACTCACAGAGATCCACCTGCCTCTGAGTCCCAAATGCTGGGATTAAAGTCGTACACCACCACGTACACCACCACGGCCCAGCATATACAATGTATCATGTTCAATTCGCCCTTCTTAACCTCCCATGCTTCCCTCCAGCCTTCATGCCACTTTTCTGTGGACACTGGCAGATGCTGAGATGCAGAGATGAAAGGATTTTGCCTCTATCCTTCAAGAGTCCAGGGTCTAAAACAGGAGACAATTACATAAGCTCTTCATTTTAATTGAACTTTGTCGGGACTAGGTTAGAAGTGTGCTTTGAGATCAAGAGGGCTATCCTAGAAAACCTGGGCTTTGTTCTAGAGGCTGTAGGGAGTCTCCAAAGGCTTTTCAGCTGGGCACTGTCTCCATCAGTTGTGTTTTAGTCGCATTGTCCTGGCAGCCAAGAATAAAACTGATGTGGAGGCAGCATAGGTAGTCAGAGAGAACCAAAGACGGATGCAGTATTTGGGGTCAGAAACGATGGGCGCTTGAGTGGAACACAGTGGTAGCAGGAACAAAGAGACCCATCAAATATGGAATAAGTAAACTCTATAGGAGTTGGTGTGGTGAGGATTAAGTAGAGAGAGTTAGGGTGGCTCAGATCCTGACTCAGGTCACTAGGTAGATGGTGGTACCATTAGCTGAGAAAAATACACACACACACACACACACACACACACACACACACACACACACACACCAAGAAGTTTACAGGCTGAAATAATCTCAGTTATAGACAACACTTAAATATAAGACACCTGGAAAATGATACAGAGCGTGTGCCTGGTGAACAACAAAGCTTTGATCTAACTACTTAATTTCTCTCTCTCTCTCTCTCTCTCTCTCTCTCTGCTGTAGCCTCTTAATCTCTAAGATGCCACCTTTGTAGTGAGAATTTAGGATAAAAAAAAAAGTGTGTCCGTGTGTGTGTGTGTGTGTGTGTGTGTGTGTGTGTGTGAGTGTGTGCGTGTGTACATTTTATATGGAAATAAACCATTAGAACTGTTCATCTAATGTGTTTCCAAGAAACTATGAACTATATTAACTACTTTTATTTGAGACAAGTTCTTATTAGTCCAGGCCTCCTTCTACCTCAGCCTTTCAAGTGCTAAGATTACAGATGTGCACCATATTCAGCTCATGTGAACTATTTATTAAACATATGCCTGAACAGGCTTTGATAGCACATACTTACAGTTCCGGCATTTTGGGAAGCTGAGGCAGGAGAATCTTGATTTTAAGGTTAGTCTGAGGTACATAGTTAGATGCTATCTCAAAAACAAACATGTGTCTGACCCTCTAGATCAGTGGTCCTCCACCCTCCTAATGCTCTGACTCTTTAATACAGTTCCTCATGGGGTGGTGACCCCCAACCATAAAATTATTTGTGTTGCTACTTCATAATTATACTTTTACCACTATTATAAAATATAAATATCTTTGTTTTCTGATGGTCTTAGATGACCCCTTTGAAAGAGTTGCTCAAACCCCAAAGGGGTCACAACCCACAGGTTGAGACCAACTGCTCTGGATAGACACTTAACAAGGGCATTAGGACCTAAACTTGACTCTCCAGCACCCTTGTAGAAAGTAGGTGTGTTGGTGTATCTCTATAATCCCCTCTGGGGATGGGGAAGACCCCTGGATCTTGCTGGCCAGTCTTTCTTGTTGCATTGATAAGTTACAGATTCAGTGAGAGACACTGCTGTAAACAATACAGTGGAGAATGTCTAAGAAAGACACTTTGACCTCTAGCCTCTATGCATGTGCACACCTATGCACACACACACACACACACACACACACACACACACACACACAATGTGTAGTTATGGAGCTGAGCATGTTGGCTTATACTTATAATCTAAGCACCAAGGCAGGAGGATCATGAGTTCAGGGTTTTATAACAAGACATGGTCTCAAAGGAGGGGGGAGCATGGTTAATGGACATTTGTCAGTTCAATGATGAAAAACAACAGCTTGATCTTATGTACTTAGAAATCAGTGACCCTTCACTGTTGCTTTTATTCCCTTATTCTTGTTTCATGCTCTCAGTTAAATTCCAGGTTCACTGTCTAGTCTTCCTGTGAGAGCCTGTTTTCTCCCTCTCCGTCTTCAAAACATTACTCCATTTAACAGATCAATTAGATATGTTCCGAAAAACAAGGGAGGCTTTGGCTGAGAATGGGAGCATTTGGGGTATCTCAAAAGCCCTTCCCTCAGACTCATCCTTGACCTGTGCTTCTGTAGTCAGGATTTCCAAAGTTACCATTGCTCGGTCCACCAGCCCGGCAACAGAAACACTTACACAAGGAGAGGAAAGGCCAAAGCACATGCTTATTCATAGCAAGAGGAGCCAAGAGTGTCAGAGGAATTTGCTGAGTGGGAATGGTGGAGTAAAGAGTGATTTGTTCTTCATAAGAGAATTTGCTTGTGCTTTTCCAAGAAATGAATGGAAGCCAGCTGAGCAGGGCATTGCTGGCACATGAGCAGTTGGTACATAAGAGAATGGCTACAACAGAATGCATGCACAGATGGGCTAATGTGTTTGAATGAGGGCATTTCTGGACTCTTCAGACCCTTGTAGATTACTTAAGCAAGCAATAATAGTTCATGCCCATTATTATTTTCTGAATGGTGACCTAAAGTTGGAGGCAGAGTCTTGCTAAAGAACAGGACTTTAATGTAGCATGCAGATATTTCTTCTTGGAATCATTGCACTGAATTAATTTCTTTTTCATGGTGGGAATGCACCTCGAATAATCAAGACGCATTGTATTCAGGATCTAATTTCCCAAATGTCAGCATGCAATACGTTTCAAAAGTAATTCACTTTGCAATGTGTTTTTCCCATTACACTCATAAGGCAGAAATTATTGCAAATAATAGCCTAGGAAGCTGGGATCATCATTATATAAGCCAAGGGGTTTGACTGGGCCACTGACAGCAAAGGTTATTTCTACTGAAAACAGAAAGAGAATTCCATATTATTTTAAAAAACAAAGCTATTTGATGTCTCCTATCAACTATCTCTCTAGCCTCCTACATTCCCTTGATTTATCAAGCCAGGCTGTTTATGGTTGCCTAAGCATGACTTACTATTTTGCCTCTGTGTTTTGTGTGTGCTCCTTTCTGTTTAGGAAAAAACAGAAACCTATGCGCTTTCTCTTCCACATGTTCTCTTCTAACCTTCAAACCCAGGGTTTAGCTCTTTTCAGAAGCCTTGGCATGTGTGGCATACACCTGTAATCCCCGCACTTGGGAGGCTGAGACAGGATAGTGGTGATTTTGAGGACATTCAGGGCAATATGAGATTGCATCTCAAACAAAACAAAAACACCACTGAGGTGGTGTGTAGGGAGGGATGAAAGGAGAGAGAGGGAGAGGGAAAGAGAGAGAGAGAGACCTTCTCTAATCTCCAAAGCCCAAGTGTGATTTTCTAAGAAGATTTGCTAGCTATTACAGCTTTAGTCCGCACTATACCATATTTTCTTGCAGATACTAAAATGTTCCTTTGGATTCCACCTCAAGTTGATTTATGTGTGTACATTTTAGGCTCCAATTAGATTTCACATTCTCTGGAGATCTCAAGGGCTATGCCTTTTATTTCTTTAGCATCCAGAAATAGTACAATGACTCACATTAGAATGGCATAAATGCCATTCCTGTGGAGACACTTCAACCACCCTTATACTTTTGACAGTGATACTAATACAATATTATTGAATGCGCATCAGATGAATTTTAAAGGTTAAAGATGAGATGTGAACATCCAATCTGCCCCATGTGGATCTTTCCTCCAAGGACAAGTTAAGGCTTTCTCTTGTCTGCTTATTGTAGTTGTCTTTATGAAATCTCAAGATAAAAAGTAACTTGAAAAAAATTACTGTTATGCTGGGTGGTGATGGCGCACAACTTTAATCCCAGCACTTGGGAGGCAGAGGCAGGTGGATCTCTGTGAGTTCAAGATTAGCCTGGTCTACAGAGCAAATTCCAGGACAGCCTTCAATGCTACAGAAAAAATCCTGTCTTAAAAAACTAAAACACAAACAAACAAACAAACAAACAAAAAACTTTTATTAGATGTATGCCTGTGAAGAGGTGTGTGTGTGTGTGTGTGTGTGTGTGTGTGTGTGTGTGTGTGTGTAGGTGCTTACAGAGGCTAGAGGCTTTTGATCCCCATGGAGCTGGATTTACAGGTGGTTATGAACCACCAGTGTGAGTACTAGGAATATAATATGGTCCTTTGGAAGGCAGTACATGCTCTTAACTACTAAGCTTCTCTCCAGCCCCTTGAGGTAATGTATAAAATTAGTGTTTGGAAGAATCTATCCTAGAAAACATGATGGCCAACTATTGATTATCAAGATATTTTTCAACAAATTTAATTATCCAGTAGACATTTGTTAGGAATATACTACATAAGGAATATATTTACAGGATGTCAAATTTATATTCCAAGAAACTAAGATACACAAAATGAAATACAAACAAAAAAGGATAAAATGTGTTGGTACCCAGCAGTGTGGTGCTGAAGAGGTGGATGAGATGTAAAAGGAGCAGTGGCCAATGAAAGGGTTAATTATGTTAATTTGGCCTCAGGTGATGGGTAAAGATGAGGAAGGCTGGGGAAAAGAACTATGTGTGCCATATTCGAGTGGCGAGGGAAGTCTGTTCCAGTTCTATGAGGGATGTCCCTTTTCTGGGTTTTTTCCTGCATCTCTGATCTTCTGGGGGAGGGCTTACTCATTTCTTCTTTTAGTGTTTGCTGACAATGAATACTCTGTGTTTTTTATTTTTATGAAAATGTCAATTTTACCTTAATTTTTGAAGTGTTGTAGGAATTCTAATTGGTCTTAATAATAAAACCCCAGAGTCAGATATAGGGGTTAATGCTGAAAGACTAGAAAGTCAATCACTAATTCTTACCTTTACTGACCAAAAGGGTGATCCTGTCCCTAAGAATCCTCAGACAGAATGTAATGAGCTTCTGTCTCCTCCCACCTTTAATTCTCTCTCCACCCAGCCATTATCACTCCAGTCTTTACTTCCCTAGTGTTGGGATTAAAGGCATGTGACTCCCAAGTACCACCTGGCCCTGTTTTTCTTTTAAATTGGCTCAATCTCATGTAGCCCAGGGTAGCCTTGAACTCACAGAGATATGCCTGCCTCTGCCTCCTGAGTGCTGGGATTAAAAGTGTTTGCCACCACTGCCTGGCCTCTATGGCTAATTAATGGCTTAGCTCCTCTCTATGATTTTCATGGTGGGAGATGTCATTCTGTAAATGTTTCTCTTATTGGTTAATGAATAAAGCCCTGTTGGCCAATAGGAAAGCAAGATAGGTGGGACTAGAAGACAAGGAGGACTCTGGGAGATGTAGCAGAGGAGAGTCAAGATGTAGAGACTTGAGAGAAGAGGACCCTCTCTCCGGTAAGATAAGACCACATGAAAACAGATTAATAGAAATTGGTTAATATTTAAGACAGAGCTAGCCAATAAATAAATGCTAGTAACTGGCCAACAGTGTCATATCTGTGGGACCAGGTTGACAGGAAAACTGCTTGTAACATCTCCAGGCAAGCTTTATTTGTTAGATCACAGACAAAATATCACCACACTAAAGGTACACAGTTTCCCTCTATAGAATTCTACATTTGTTCTTTCCCCCCTTGTGTCCTGCTCTTTAACTCTGCCCTCCCAGTATCTTCTGGGTTTCATCAATTCTGTTGAAAAAGTTAGCTGTTGTTTCTTTGAGGACAATGTGTCTTTCTTTCTCTTCTTTCCTTTCTTCCTTCCTTCCTTCCTTTCTTTTTTTTTTTTTTTTTTTTTTTTTTTTTTTTCTTTTTTAGCTCTGAATAACTTTAACATTGTAATGTTTGCTTACAGGACTGGGGATGTAGCTCAGATTGGGAGAGTGATTATCTAGAATGCCTGAAGCCCTGGCTTCAGTCACAAGCACCACTTGGAGTATATGGCTGTAATCCTAGCACTAAGGAGGTGACAGAAGCAGAGAATCAGAGATTCAAGGTCATCCTTTGTTGTCTTCTCAATTTGAGGCCAGCTTGGACTACATGAAACCCTTCCTTCAACAACAACAACAAAACCCACAAATGTATTTGCATATAGTTTTCAGTAGTCTAACTATTTATAAATTATTTTGTATTTACCCAGTTTCAGATTGATAGAGTTGCTTGAGTCTGTTGATTAATGCCCTTTGGTTTGGAAAATATTCCCAACTGGTATTTCAGGTATGGCTCCTACCATGTGTGCATGGATCTACATTTGGCCTCTTAATTTGTTTTAGTGATCTCTGTGTCTCCCTTCACCAGTCCCACCCTGCCTTAAACACAATAGCTTTCCATTGAATATTGAGGGTAAGAAAGGAGTATAAATAGCCTATTTTTAAAAAATTGTTTGAGCTATTCTAGTTGCCTTGTCTTTCCATCTGAATTTTAGAACCAGTTGTCAACATATAAGAAAATAGAATTTTTAAAATTAATGAAGAGGACTAGGCTTTCACTGTTTCTAAATTCATAGCATTCCTTCCTCTTCTGGTTATGAATCTTTTGTTGAGAGCAGCTATAAAAATCTGATTAAAACACAAACCCATCAGGCTTTTTCAAGACATCCGGGAGCAATCAAGGCAGCCAGAACTTCAGGATCATAAAATCTTTAAGGAAAGGAGAAGAGTGAGCCTGATTTTATGGTTGCAAATGCCCCTAAGTATCTGACAGCTCCTAAACTGCATATGTGCAGAGGAACACAGAGAGCAGCTACAAAGAGGTGGACAGAGCTGGCAGTGGTATCGTAGTCCTGGTAAGGCAGAATCTAAAGTGAGACAGGACTGTCAGGGAGAAAGAACGCTAGCAAGGGCATGGCCTTAGAAGTGAGGGCGAGCCCATGTACCTGAAGCCTGTCTCACTGCCAGAAAAGAGTTAACTCTTTTATTAAGGATAATATCAAGATCCAGCGCTGGGGGATGTAGCTCTACTGTATAGATCCACCCAAGTTGTATATCTCTTTACCAGAAACACATCTGTCAGAATAGCTTTAGCAACCACATGACCATGTGCCTGTGGAGATGCACAGCTACCAGAGCTCATGTGTTTCCTGTTCTTGTGAAAAGGATACAGATGCTGCAGAGTATGAGTTGACAGTTTCTCATAAAGTTAAGCATCCACTCAGCCTTTGTGCCAACGATGTCTTTCCTAGGTATTTATTCATGATAAACAAGGTCTTATTTTCATGCAAAAACCCTGTACCCTGGTGTTTATGGAAACTACCCAGCAGAGACAGAGGGAGAGACAGAGAGCAACAATCCAAAAACAACTGAGGGAGGCAGGTTGTATAAGGAATATTATCCAGCAATAAAAAGGAAAGGATGGATCCCTCTTGAAGCAAAGCATGTTGCTAAGTGAAAGAAAAAAGACTCAAAAGGCTACACTCTGTGTGGTTTGATTTACACAATATTTTAGTACAGGAACATAAAATGACATGGTGAATAGGGTACAGGACTTGGGATTGGGTAGAGACCTGGTTATAAAAGAACACAAGGGAATTTGTGAGTTTTGTGAGGGAGGTTGGAATTGTCCTATGTCTTGACTGTAATAATGACACAGCAATATCTATGTTTTTGAAATTCAGAATTTTACAAAAGAGAGGTTTTGTTTCTAAATTTTGAAAAGATAGCTAAAAAATAATGAAAAGCTTGACTTTCCTTATTTCATCTTTTCAAAAAACGTTTCTTATGTAAATAAACATATATATGTATATGTGTGTATATAGATATATATCCACAAACACATAAAATATGAGGTTAAAGTGTCAGGCAAATATCCTTGAAATCCCAATAAGATCAAGAAATTGAACTTGAGGATTAGAGAGAGGACTCTGTGGTTGAGAACGCTGGCTGCACTTCCAGAGAACTTGGGTTCAATTCCCAGCACCCACACATGGCTCAAAACTGTCTGTAACTCCAGTTCCGAAGGGATATAATGCTTTCTCCTGACCTCCTCCAACACAAGATATGTCTATGGTACACAGAGATACATTCAGTCAAAACAACCAAACACATAAAACAACAAAACTAAACATTTTTAAAACAAAATGGAACTTGAGGTATGCTGGTAGGTTGGAGACTTAGTGTGTGCTCAGCAAGGACAAAGCTCTGGGCTCAGTCACCAGAACAAAAGAAGGGACTGAAGATAAGCAGAACTTACCTCTCACTGTAGAATCCCTTGTTAAGGGTTTAATTTAAATCACAAGTCCTTTGTCTCTCATCAATAACACTCAGGTGTGCCTTGTGCGTCCCTAAACACAGATGTCTTGCCCATTAGACCAAACCAAACAAATAAACAAACAAACAAAAAACTCTGTTCTTAAACTTCACTTAAGCTATACACTCTCCTCTGTTCTTTCCTTTTCCTTACAACTGGTCAGGTCTGAATTTTGCTATTTGTATGCTTGTGGTGAGGTTTGGTATGTTTCTCTATTCTCTGGGATTCCTGCAGTTCAGCTGTTACATCCATGACTAGATATGAGTCAGGTTCTACCCCTTTCCTAAGTCTTCCAAAATAGAGTGCAAAGGTGTTTGATATCTCCCTTACGGTGATATTGACATGGGATCAATTTCTGGCAAGAAAAAGAAAGCATATGATGTCTGATTATGTTTTTATATTCATGTTACCTAAGTTTAAGAGAACAGTCTTGGTTCCAGAAGCTCCAACAGGTAATTCCTGGCCATCTATCCCAGTATATCCATTAAAGAGACAAGTAATAGTAAAAAGCAGAGAAAGATTTATTAATGTGGACACATTGGGAAAAGTAACTAAGATTGAAGCTGGTACCAGGAGTGGGAGTATTTCTTCAACAAGCCTGACCATGTTCTTTGCAGGAATGTGGAAGACTTTGTGTATTGAAAGTATGTAATTTGCTTTTCGATTTTACAAGTGGGTGTCACAATTGAAAGACTGACTTGAGCCTCAGAAGAGATTTTGAACTTTGGACTTTTAAATAATGCTGACACTGAAAAACTATGGGGACTTTTGAAGTTGGACTAAATGCATTTTACATTATAATATACCCACAAGCCAATGGAGGCCAGGAAGTAGAATGTGAAGCTTTGAATAAGAATACTTGTTCCCCATTTGGTGGAACTACTTGGAGAGAATTAGGAGGTGTGGCCTTGTTGGAAGAAGTGTGTCACTGGGGAAAGGCTTTGAGGTTTCAAAAGACTCACCCCACACACAGTGTACTCTCTCTCTGCCTCCTCCTTGCAGATCAAGATGTGAACTCTCAGATGTTCCTGCTGCCTTGCCTTTTGTCTTAGTTAGATTTTTCTATTGCGGTAAAAAAAAAAAAAAATACCGTAACCATGGCAACTCTTGTAAAGGGAACATTTAATTGGGGTGGCTTGCTTACAGTTTCAGAAGTTTAGTCCATTGTCATCATGGTGGGGAGCAGGAGAGCAGGGGAGCATGGCAGCATGCAGGCAGATGTGGTGCTGGCTACATCTTGGTTTGCAGGCACCGAGACACTGGGCAGTATCCTGGGCCTAGGAAACCTCAACGCCAGCCCCCACAGTGACATACTGCCTTCAACAAGGCCACAGCTCCTAGTGGTGCCACTCTCTATGAGATCACAGTGGCCAATTACATCCAACCGCCATGTAGTCTAACCCTATGAAACTGTAAACCCTGTTAAATGATTTCTTTTATAAGGAACCTTGGTCATACTGTTTTTGTTTTGTCACAACAATAGAAAAACTAACTAAGACACTGAAAATGATCTCATCAGCAACTGTTGATGTTTAACATATCTTTTCATTCTTAGAGTTGCAAAATGCCAATATTCTATCTTTTCTTGTTTTGTCCTTTTTTTTTTTTTTTTTTTTTTTTTTTTTTTCCAGTTGGAAACATTATAAGGAGACACTTCTCCTTATATCTTTCCCTTGGTTACCCAGCAGTGCCTTTTCTGGAAAATGCAGAATAATAAATGCAGTTCCTGTCCTTTGTCTGCCAGACTTCAGAATAGCAACGTTCTTCCCTATCATCTCCTAAAGGTAGGCATTTTCTTTTTTGGAAATTTCATACATAAGTCATGTGTTTAAACATGTGTCTGAGAGCTGGGGACATGGCTCAGTTGGTAAAGTACCTATCACAAAGATCTGAGTTCAGATTCCTAGTGTACATGTAACAGCCTGACTTGGTGTCATAGGTCTGCAACCCCAGTTCTAGGGATGGGGGCAGAAACAGGAGAATTACTGGAGCTGGTAGGCCATCTAATCTAGCCCAATCGATGAGCTTTGGGTTCAGTGAGACCTTTTCTCAAAAATAAGGTGAACAGGGATAGAAAAAATATACCATGTTGGTTGACCTTTTGCCAACACACACACACCACACACACACACACCAACATACACATATGCATACATATAAATAAACATACTTGATAGCTTTAATTAACATTTTATTATCTGTTGAAATTCAAATAGGGCCATCTTCCTTGATTTGCCCCACTGGTAGTTTTTTATATGGTCTCTGCTATCTAGTTTTAATAACAAGGATATATAAATATATATTTGTATACTTCCTACCCCAGCCATTTCTTCAGGATACCCTGATATCTTTTTAATGGGAAATGGTAGATAGAGATCATATTGTGGGCCTTAGGGGTGTTTACTGCTTCTGCATTGGGCATTATTTTTGATGTTTGCTTGTAGTTTTCAGTAGACAGAATAGACAACATTTGCAATACACAGAAAAAGGAAATGCACACATGCATTAATATCTCTAAAGATAAACACCCTCATGAATTTATATTGATACTTCCTAGTCAAACCTGCTCTCTGTATTCAGGATCTTTGTTGTCAGTGTCTATCACTCCCTTAAATCTCTGTGTCTTTTCAAATTTATGAACATTTAAAATATTTTCTCTTTTCTGCCTAATCCTCTATGCATATGACTGTTGAATTTATTTGCTTTTATTTTCTTTCCGGCTTAGTCATTTCTCAAATTATTTTGGCTTTATTTCTAATTATTTTCTGAGTTCTATCTCTTTATTTCTGAAGTTTCTTATTCTGTTATTTCATATTGCATATTATTTTCTTAATGTCTTTTATCTCATTGGAAATAATAGGCTACAGTTTTAATCTGTTCTTTGAGTACTTTTTCTGGAATGATCTTACTGCCTGTGGGGATATTATTCAGTTCTTTGTTCCTCATTTTTTTTTTAAAGTGAAAATTATGTGACCTTGATATTTCTGTTTTTCCCTTTAATGTGAAATTACTTTTCTCAAACTTTTGTTTTAAAGTAACATGCCAGTCAGAAAATTCAGTTCTTCATAGGATTCTCTCTGTTGGGGTTGGGAAACCCTAAAGAACAAGGCTGTTTGTTTTGGGAGTATGTCACCATTCACCATTTTTCTCTACAACTTTTCTTTCCTTTATTATTTTTTTGTTGTTGTTGTTCATGTTCTATTTAGTCCTCATTTCCCTCCTAGCCATTTTTCTGCAGTATGAAGCTCTGTTTTTCGAGAGGCCCTGGCAGGTTGGTTTTGAGAGTTCATGGGAATCTGCTGCTCCAGCTTCTTAGCCCCTTTCCCAATAGTCTTGACAGTGCTATTGGCCAAACCCATTTCTGCTCTTGTTCTTGGCTTGGCTTGCTCTCTTTCAATTGAGGGCTGTTGGCTATTTTGAAAACAGGCTATGTCCTCCTTCTTTGTGGTTGGTACATTTAGTGCAGTTTCCTTGTCTTTCTCCCAGAATCTAACATCATGCAGGTCTTGTGGCTGTTGGTTGTTTAACCCCATCCACTTGTACTTTAGCATTTGTGGAGAAATCTTGTTATCTAGTGCCATGGTTTCGATGTGTTCCCTGGAATTCATATGTTGGAAATTTGGTCTTCAAAGACCTATCTTAATAAAAATTGGAATTAGAGCTTTTGGGAGGCAATTAGATACAGAGTAAGTCATAAGGGCAAGTTCCTCATGATTAGCAGCATCAATGGCTTTATAAGGAAGAAGCCTGAACTGGCATACTTCCTGCCTCTCCATGGCATTCCCTCCACCATATCCCACAAGAAAGACCACACTTGATACCATGTTCTTGGGCTCCCTTGCCTCTAGAACCACGAGTTAAATATTCCTCTCTTCTTTTATATTATCCAGCCTGTAGTGTTCAGTGATGGCAACAGAAAATTGAGGAAGACGCATTTGTTACAAATATTGTTCAAGGGTTTTTCGTTTCTTTCTACAGTTATTTTCTCTATTTTTATATAAGGATTCAGAGAGGATGAAAAATTATGCTGTTAATGCTGTCATCTTCCAAGAATCCTCTCCCAAGTTATTTCAATTATAAGTGTATTCTGTATTATAGTCCCTTTGGGAGGTTGCTCATAACTTATGAGTGCTGACATATTGCTTCCATTTGGGCCTGGGAAGGTTAAGAGCTTTAAATCTCAGCTGTTTGTGATGTTGCAATTAATGACCAAACATAAGAAAACTAAAATATGAACCTAGTGTACTTTTTAAAAATTCAAATTTAATTACAGCAGAAAAATCTCTGAGGATTTGGGGGTTATTTTTAACAGTAAATGAAAAAAAAGCCAGTTGTGTTTATCTTCTCCAAATTAACACAATGCCACTTTCTTTTATTGAATACAGATGCATAAAGTACTTGTATACAAGTTTCATAGGATATATTCTCATATGTTGCTGCAAATCTACTCTTGTCAGGAATTTGTTAGAGCTGGCACCAAGAAGAGAGACAGGTTTTTCAGTAGCAGGCAGCCGACTGGCAGAGCTAATGGTCTCTGTGAGAAACCAGAACCACCCTTCAGAACTAGAGGAAGTCTCAGGTGCTTATCCAGGCCATAGTCTCAAGAGTCTAACTCAGCATGTTTAGGCACAGACAATTGTTAGCAATTAATAGTATCAGGAAAAAAATGGGTTTTGCTATCTAATTTTTCTACTCAGATGACAAGGTGTGGTACCGGCAAAACAGAACAAACAGAAACAATGCTTAAACTCTACATCTAAAATGAATAAATAAATAAATAAATAAATAAATAAATAAATGAAACACTGTGGTAGCTAGGAAACAGCAGCATAGAGAGCGCATAGTCGAGGAGCCAGGGGCAACTTTAGGGCCATGTTATAATGCTATGCAAGTGGCATTGAGCAGTTGCCATAGCTACAGAAGCACACAAGCTATAGACACATAGGCCCTGTGGACCCACCCACCCTGCTGCCACTGCCTTCCACACCTGCCCCCCGTGGATATTCTAGGGTAAGGGGGAAAGGCCATATGGCTTAGATCAAAATATTTTCTTCATCTCTAAAACTCACAATGCCAGACATTCAGAGCAGAAGGGGGAAAAATAGAAATAGAAAAATGCTTGTTCCCAGGGATTAAAGGCTTCCAAATAGCTATTCAAGGAGGAAAGGTCAGTGGCCCTGGATGCACACCTGTGTATCTACTCTTCTGCCTCAATAACAGCAGAGGGAATTGTAACATCATTGAAAGAAATACATGCAGATTCAAGAAGTAGAAAGGGGGGGGGCTGATATTTTGGTACTCTGGTTCTAGCCTGTTGGATAGAAGAAATACATTTGAATGTCACTGCCAAATTCAAGTCAAAGTCAGGGTAAGTTGAAAACAAACAAATCAACAGAGGTTGTTTAGGATAGAGGATGGGGAGTAGGAAATAAACAGAAGAGGGAAGTGTCTTGGATCTGATGTCCTTGCATATCAGGCTGTGTTTGGGGAAATAAAAACACCCAGAAGAACACCACATTTCCCGTGTCCTCCTGGAGAGCTAACCTGCACTCTGTCAACTAGGGGATTAGCTTCTTCACGTCCCAGTGTTAAGACAGGAATAAAATAATTGGAGGAGCTGAGCAGTGGTGGCCCAGGCTTGTAACTCCAGCACTTGGGAGGCAGAGACAGGTGGATCTCTGAGTTCCAGGCCAGCCTGTCTACTGAGTGAGTTCCAGGGCAGGGTCCAAAGCTACACAGAGAAACTTTGTCTCAAAAAAGAAAGGAAAGAAAGAGGGAGAGAAGGAGGGAGGGAGGGAGGGAGGGGGAGAGAGAGAGAGAGAGAGAGGACTTCCTGCCTATGCTTTTGAGATTTCTGATGAGGTGATGTCTCCAGACCCTTTATACACGTTTTTATTTGCTGACATCACAGAAGTCAACCCTTTCTGAAGAGTCAAAGACGATATGACACAGCAAAGATGGCTCTACCATCCTCATTAGTGCCCTAGGACTGCTCTAACCAAGTGTCACAAGCTGGGCAGCTTACAGCAGTAGGTATGTGTGCTCTTACAGTCTGAAGGTTAGAAAACCAAAATCAGAGTCCCCAAGAAGCCTGTTAGGAATCTTCCCTTGCCTTCTCTCAGCTTCTCATTGTTTACCAGGGACCTTTGTGTTTCTTGACTCCTAAATGCATCACTAAGATTACAAGCATGTGCTACCACCCTGGTCTTTTTTTCCCTCCCTCCCTCCCTCCCTCCCTCCCTCCCTCCCTCCCTCTACCTTCTTCTCTCTCTCTTCCCATGAGTTCTAAGGATCTGACTTAGGTCCTCATATTTGCAAGGCAAGCACTTTATGAGCCATGCTGATTTTTTAGTTCAGAGGAATCTATGTTTATGAGCCCCTTGAGTGGTGTCCCTCATATCTGCTTGTCATTTCATCTATATGGGTCAAGACGGGTTTCCTGCAGAACAAACAGCCCCAGCATGAAACAAGGTCCACTCTTCAAACCTCGCTTCATTCAGTGTTGACTTATGGTTCCCATTCTAGAAAGTCTGTATCCAGTGACCCAGTGGCTTAGACTGCCACAACCGGAATGGTGCTGGTCCCCTTGGCAACACTGGGAAGGAGTATGATGAATTGTATACTGAATCTTAAATATTCTTCCCAGAGCTAACACTCACATGCATTGGCCAAAGCAAGTGGCATGACCACATTAACTTGGAGTACAAATCCCCCATATGTCCGGAGGGACAGCAGACAATATTTAGAAGTCACCTAAGGACTTGCTCTGGGTTGTTTTCAACGTGGCATGGGCGCTGCCGTTCTTTTTCCCCATGCCTCCTAGCTCACCTTGCACTTACCCCTTGATCACTTTCTGAACTTCGTGCCTTAACTAACCCATGAATCCGCTCCCTACCTGCATCTAGACTGCAATTCAACCCAAACACTGTGCTTTGATTTTCTAAAACTCCAGTTTTCATTTCTAGGAGGAAAAAAAAAATCCTTTTTCAAATTCTCCTGTTCCTTTTGTTGTCCAGTAGATTCTGTTTCTTCCTTTATATTTTAGCACTTCAAAGTTTCGGGTTGGGCTGTTATTTCTAGTTCTAGGAGTTCAAATCCTCCTGTGAACTGACCACTTCAATGATCTGTTTTGTGGCCGGATTCACACGTTTAGTGTGAGCTCACCTTCAGTGGAGATTGTTCCACACACCTGGCTGTAGACCCACCCTTGACCTGAATACATCCTCTTAAAGCCTCAGATAGAACCTCAGGACAGAAAGGTAGGTGTGAGTGCAGGCAGGCCCAACACTCCACTCAGGGAGAACATGCCCTTCGCTTCTGCTTTCTAGGGAGTAAATACTGTCAACACCTTGCCTTAATGCTAATTTTTAAAAAGATTTTATTTGTTTTACCTGTGTGTTTGCCTGAATGTATGTCACACATGATAGAACACACATGTGCCTGGTGCCCACAGAGGTCAGAGAGGGAATTGGATCCTTTGGAACTAGAATTAGGATGGTTTTGAGCCATCATATGGGTGCTGGGAACAAAACCCATGCCCTCGATAAGAATAGTAGTATGAACTCCTAACCACTGAGCCACCTCTCCAACCTTGAATCCATTTAAAAAAAAAAAAAATATTCATAGTCTCATGTAGCTCAGGCTGCCCTGAACTCATTAAGTAGCCCAGGATGAATTTGAAGAATTACAGGCATATACCAATCACACCCAGCTTTATGTGGTAATGGGAATTGAACACTGGGGCTGACACCTGTCTCAGTGAATGCCCACTAAAACGTCCTCAGCTGTGTTTTGTTAATATGACATTGTGTCTAATAGGAGGAATTTTTGTAATTTCCATTTCAATGATGGTGAAGGTGAAGGTCCTTATGAACTTTTTTCTTTTGGAAACATGGTCTCTTCTATGTAGTCCAGGCTGTCCCCAAACTAGTTGCATTCTGGGACTGCTGGCACACACAACCACTTCTTGCTGACACACTGTTCAGACCTTTGTGATTTGAGGTTATGGGTACCTGAGGGCCCCCTCGACCCCATTACAAGTCTTGCAACCTGGAGGACTCCTCACACTGCTTCAATCCATATGGCCTATTCCATGTTCCAAAATTCCAGCAGTTAGTCACTTTCTGTTCTTTCTCGTTATTATGATTCTCAGACCTTCCTTCATTTCTACTATCTAGAGACATTTCTAACACTGTTTGAGCTCAGTTGTTTATTTAAGAAAAAAAATGGTTTGGTGTGGAGAGCCAGAGGAACCTTGAGTGAATATGTAAAGAGCGAATAAAATCCTGGGTGAATGTATTTTGTTGACATAGGAAGAGCCATGTCAAGCCTCAGCCACATCAAGTGGCAAAGTCTTCCCCAGTGAGGCTTCAAGGGATAGCAAAGTCTTCATCTGGTCCCAGTGCAAATGTTGAGAGAGTGTGCAAGTATGAATATTTACAAATGATTGACCAATATGTGCAAATACTAGAAACTGCAGCTTTCTCCTCCTGGGATTTTACAGCCTGAGATTGTCTACAGAGACGTCCTACCAAGACTATCTGTGCTGTATATAATGAACACGATAAGGTATACTTGGTATTACTTCATCAGAGTGCGCATGGCCCACCTGGCATCAGCTCCTCTGCACATGTATCTGAATGCCTATCTCTTCTTCATTCCCTCTATGCTCCTAGTCAAGTCAGGGTGCCAAGCTATTCAGGATGCAGCAGTTTGTTTTGTTTTCAGCAGTGTTTCTGTGTCTTTAGACAGGGGGATGAAATTCTTTTCAGTCATCTTTTAAATAGAATGTTTCTATTTTTGATGTGTGTGTGTGTGTGTGTGTGTGATCATATACCCCCTCATTTCCAATTCCATATTTCTCCCTTAGCATATTCCCCTTCCAACTTCATATCTTTTTTTTTAAATAACCCACTAAGTCCAGTTCATGCTGTCTATATGTGCATGAGTATGGAGCTATCCCCTGGAGCACAACCCCCTCCCCAGTTGCCGCACACCAAAAAAGAATGATTCTCCCTGTAGATAATTTCTGGGTAAGGGGTGGAGCCTGCACAGCACCTCCCCTACCTGTGTTATAATTTTAACCAGTGTGGTCTTGTGTAGGCAACCGCCACAGCTGCTGTGAGCTTCTGACTGTGATTGGCACGTCACATCCGTCCCCAAACACAGCATTTTTGCAGCATTCCTCCCCATCCTATGGCTTATGCATTCTTTCTGCCTCTTCCACAATGTTTCTTCAGCCTTGAGAAGCTTGCCAATCATCTTAATTTTCCATATTGACTGGAATTCCCTATACCTTTTATAGCAAATCTGTTTAGCTGAAGTGAGTTCAATAGATGATAACTAAGAGGTAATGGAAGGTCAAGGAAGTGTTTTTAAAAGAGAGGAGGCAGGAACTCGTACATCCACCCAAGGAAAGACATTGGATATGAGAGAAACAACCAGCAAATGGCAAACACACAAATGAAGGGAGGGAACTGGGTCAGAATCTAGATGGGATCTTAAAATCAGAGCATGGGTAGAGGATCAGATGGTAGAGGCTTTTACTCCTTGAGGACAGCAAAAACAGGACTTCATGTAGCATGGTTGGACATGGAGCCTGGTGCGTCTGTTTGCTCTGATGTAGGATACACGGTAAGGCAGAAATGAAAAGCTGAAAACGTTGAGACTTTGCAGTAGTGGCTAGACATAGAAGAATGGGACAAATATGGACACCCCCAGGTACTCCAAGCAGGCCTGCTTTTCTTTCCTTTCTTTTCTTTTTCTTTTTTTTTTCTCCTGTTTTTTATTTGTTTGTTTTTGTTTTGTTTTCCTTTGGTTTTTTTGAGACAGTATTGCTTTGGAGCCTGTCCTAGAACTCACTCAGGTAGACCAGACTGGTCTCAAACTCACAGAGATCTGCCTGCCTCTGCCTCCCAGTGCTGGGATTAAAGGCACGGGCCTGCACTTCTACTGCCACCAACACAGTGGCTGGGTAGTATTTTCTTCTCTCCTAGCCCACATGAAAGAGAAGAGAATCACATGGTAGACGGTTAGAGCTTCAAGGCAGCTTCTGACAAAGGACACCGGCAGGGAGGGAGTGGAGCATGGAAAACCACGCCTGAAGTGATAACGTAGGAACTGACCTTACCCTTGAACCGTAACACACCCAGGGCAGGATGGGCCACAGTTCATGACACACTCTCCGAAGGACAAGCAGACCTCCAGAAATGTCAGTTCAGGACAGTTACCTCGGTGGTCAGCTTTTCAGCTTATTTGTTAGGTGACAATTGTCTTGACATTGTGGGGACAGCTATTCGGTGTTTCTACCTTTTTTCTGATCTTGAACACAGTCCACTGATAATCTTCACAATGTTGGGCTTCAACTCCCAAAGAGACAATGTAGTTGATATAGCCAGCATCTGCCTCAGCTAGTACCTTGTACCAGACCATGCCTGCAGACTTTGACGTGTAGATCAGGTGTTCAGCTGTCTTAGGGTTTTTATTACTGTGAAGAGGTTCCGTCCATTGTCACCATGACAGGGAGTATGGTGACGCGCAGGCAGACCTGGCGCTGGACCTGAGAGTGCTACACGGTGACCAGAAGACAGCAGGATAGCAGTTGTCACACTGGGGAGCATCCTGAGCATAGGAAACCGCAAAGCCTGGAACCACAGTGGCACACTTCCTCCAACAAAGCCACACCTCCTAACAGGTGATGTATCAAACATTGCAAGAAATATGCTTAATGCATGGAAGGACTATCTCAGTACAGACCTCTCTTAGACAGATCTAAGACTTCCCATAGCACCTTCTAGAGGGAATAAAATGATAGGCAGCATTTTTCACACAAACATTTGAAGAGCATTTCTCCTCCTGTACATCATAATAGGTCTCTACCCGTTTATTCAGTTTTTATCTTCTTTCCAACTTATATAGCTGGACAGCATCCAAAAATTCCCCACGTTAAGTATCTCGTTCTAGAAGTCACATATACAATGTTCAATTGGAATTTGTACTCCTCCCACTACACACACACACACACACACACACACACACACACACACACACATTCACACACACTCACACACATTCACACAAACC
Organism: Phodopus roborovskii; assembly: GCF_943737965.1. Classification (NCBI taxonomy): domain Eukaryota; kingdom Metazoa; phylum Chordata; class Mammalia; order Rodentia; family Cricetidae; genus Phodopus; species Phodopus roborovskii. The sequence goes on along the minus strand of NW_026125052.1, from coordinate 20,414,553 downwards.
CATATACTCACTTACGAAGTTCACATGTTCTGTTATTTTTAAACTCCCTGACTTCCATTTTGAGGAAAAATAAATTATTTTCTCCATATAATTTTGTTCCTGGCATGCCTACATCTACCGTGGCAGTATGGAATCTTCCAAAGTGTGATAAAAATGAGTAGTTTCAGTTTCAAAGTGGGATTTTCACCACTTAATATAAACCATTCTGGCAGTGACTGGCCAATTCCATTATCTAGAGCAGGCTTTTTCTGTAAGAGACCAGAGAGTAAACATTTTGGATTTTATAGTCTATATCCTGACCAGCATCTATCACAGCCCCTCAACTCTCTCTACACAGTCATAGACAATCTGTAAATGAGTGAGCATGGCTGTGGTCCAGTAAAACTTTATTTACAAAAACAGGCAGCAGGCTGGACTTGGCCCGGGGGCCACAGTTTTGCAACCCCCAATCTAGAGGGTAATTATTTATGGCTTCAGCTACTTGGCAGAATAAGAACTGAATCTCACAATGATGATGTTTTTTTTTCCCCCCCTAACAGATGGCAAGGAATTTCAAGATTCTAGGGACTCTTCTATGTGAATTAAGTTATACAGTGATAAATAATTGAAGGTCACCAGATTATACAATGGTGGACTCACACCGTGCTTAGCCTGTGTGGCCATATGCATAGCCCCAAGTAGATGTCATGCGGTTTTGCTTCAGTTCCAACTTGAGAGCAGATTAAGGAAAAGGAGTAGGTCTTGTGTTCCACCTGATGAGGATTCCTTGCCCTCCTGATTGGTTTGGATGTCACCACAATGGCCGCAAACACATACATAAAGCAAACAAGGGCTATGTTCTCAAGGAGCTTATGGTCTAGAAAGGCATATTCATTTCTTAGGGCTGCCCAAGCAAAATACTAGAGATTGGAAATCTTAAACAGATATAGATTGTCATAAAGCTCTGGGGGCTAGAAGTGTGATTCGGGAGTCAGCAAGCAGGGACCTCTGGGGTGGGTAGTTGAAAGCTTCCTTGGTTCTGTTTACCCACTTCTGGGGTGAGGATAGAGGGGAGGTGTACCTGAGCTGCTTGGTTCTTCCTGACTTAGAACTGCAGCTTGCAGTGTCTGCCTCCATTGTCCCATGTCCCTGTTTCTAAGGCTACCAGGCATATTGGATTAAGTAGCCGCTCTTCTCTAGTATGACCTCATCTGAACTAATTACATCTGCAAAGATACTGTGTCCTTATAAGGTCACGTTCTGTGGTACTGGGAATTGGGGCTTCAATATATCTCTTTTGGTGAAACACAATTCCGCCTATTATATCACGTAAGAATAAATGTGAAAAATTATAGCAGCTAAGACAGAAGTATGTTCAAGGGACAGGGTGGGGGCAGGGGCAAAAGAGATAAATTGTGCTTGGGAGGATCACAGAAGGTTCTGTGGATAAGACAATGGTCAAGTAGGTTTGGAGAATTGTGAATGATAATGAGAATGAGGAACGCCCCTTACAGGTGTAACGGCAGAGGCAATAGTATGTATGACATCACATGTCCTCACTGCTGGTGCTTGAGTCCTGTCTTCTATAGACATTAAAACGAGGTCTGGGAAAATGCTTCCATGGACAAAGCATTTATAGCACAAGCTTGAGGAGCTGAATTTGAATCCCCAGGACCCACACAAAGCGGATCATAGGAGCATGTCTGTAATCCCCATGCTCCTACGGTGGGATGGGAGGACAGAGACAGACAGGAGAATCTCTGGAAGCTCTGGAGCCAGTTAGCCTGGCTCACACAGCAGTGAACAGAGAGACCTTGTCTCAAACACAGGGGAAGTCGAGGACTCACGCCTGAGGTTGTCCTCTAATCTTCACGTGCATGCCAAGACATGCGTCACACACGTGTGAACCTGAGCATGATTAAATAAATAAATATCATCATGATTAGATAAATAAAACTAAACATCATGGCTGTTTGATAGGTTTATAACAGTTGGTGGAGGAGCTCTCTGGCAGCTCTTTAGGGCAAAGGGAACAAATCAAATGGGAAGGCAGGAGACTGGGTGTCCATGACTTAACCCAAGCTACATTTGTATGATAAAGAGGCTGGGTTTTTTGTTTGTTTGTTTGTTGGCTTTTGGTGTTTTTGTTGTTGTTTTTACTTAGCTTGCTTATTAGTAGAAATATCAGCAGCGTTCTCTAAGGATGACTTTAGTAGCATTTTACATAAGATAGAGAAAGTGTCAATTGTTTCGAAGAATAAATACACCAACAGGTAGCTTGGGGAATTCTTGACGTGAACTGTGAGAAGGGATAGACCCTCCCCCAGCCCATCACCCAGTCATGACACTAGAGTTGAATGATGTTTCTGTCCAGGCTTTGTGAAATATGATTAAGTATGTTATATGTCACTGTCCCCAATTTACAGATAAAAGCATAGAAGGTTGAAGAGGTTAAATACATGGTCTGCCTCACACAGCTAGTGATTTTATTTCCAAGATAATCCTTTTAAAAATCATACAAGCTAACATATAAATGCAGGAATAATTATTTGGCTGCATTTAACAGTGCAGCTACCGGCCATAAATAGTTATTTAATAATGGAAATTAAAATTCTGTTTCTGGATTACACTAATCCACTTTGAGGACTCAGGAGCTAAGGGTCACCATGGGATGTTTCCTTGAAGAACAAGATGCCCATATTTGAGTGCTGCTGCATGTCTCCTTTGTGTTCTAGATGGAATTGGCATAGTATAGCATTTTCCAGCTATCACAGGTGAAGGAGAAACGTCGGAGTTAGCCGCAGTTTGTGAAAGATGTTTTACCACTCTATTAGGGACAGTAATCCAGTAATGCACTAAAGAAAAGTTAAAGGGTGGTGTGACAGTCCACCAAAGCACGACGAAACCTTCCCTGTGGCAACCGGTTCTGTGTTTTCACTGTAATAAGCTGTGCATTTCAGTAAAACAACCTCATCTATCTCATTAAATTAGCAATGTCAACTTAAATATCATGGACTCCGCACATTGCTGTTCAAATTTGCTCTGGAAAATATTTGATTTATAAGAACTGTAAATGTTATGAGTTTATGCCTGCCTTTGTTTTAAGCACTCATTTTATTACATTCATTTATGTACAGAGGGCAGGGGGAGTATACACATGCACCATGGCATCTGTATGGAGGTCAGAAGACAACTTTTGGGAGTTGGTTCTCTCCTTCCACCATGTGAGTCTTAGGGATCGAACTCAGCTCACAGGTCTTGGTGGCAAGCACCTTTACCCTCTGTGTCATCTCCTCGTCCCAGCGAAGAATTTTTATTCATCTTTAGAAGAGACTGTTAGACCCCTGGACCCTGTACAATAGCTCTTAGAGTGACAGAGCCTGGACAGGCCCACCTAGCTCCCATGGTGTCAGTCTCCTACCAAGTCTTGTTAACCAGGACACTCCCAGCACCGAGATACCATAATTCTAGCAGAGGCTCCATTGTGATACAACTGCACAGCTGGCAAGGCTTCACACTGACAAAGCTTTTTACGCCATAATTTTCTAATCACCCCCCTGTTTTAGAATTCAATTAGTGCCATCTGATTTATACTATTCATAAAGGCAGACTTTCCCACCACCATTTCTTAGCTCTCAATTCTCAGAACATTTTACAGGGAGCAAGGAGATCACAAAACAAGGCTCGTCCTTCTGGTTTTCCGGCACAGTTTTTCTCTGTCTTAATCAGAGCCACTGTTCTCAAGCACCTCGATGATGGGAAATAGGACTCAAGAGTGTCATTTTCATATTACCGCTCCACAGTGTTTTACTGGAGAATTTCCTATCTCCTCACTTAATCTTCGGCCTCCGGCTCTCCCCTTGAAACCAACAGATGAGTCTCACGTTCATCCTCACCAGAAATGAGAGCCAGAGAGCAGACTGGGGTACCCCGCAGTGGTAGAGAACTTGTTTAACATGCATGACACATGGACTCGAGCTCCAGCACTGAAAAAGAAAAAAATGAAAAATAGAAAACAATCTAGGCTGGGCCCTCTCATTCACCACACCCCAGAGCAACTGCCAATTCCAACTCCTCTCACACGGATGGAGACTGTCAGGGGAGCCAACCAGGCAACTTCCATGCCACGGGATGTATACTGTTATTTTTAGTGATGTTACATTGGGACCCCTTACTTATGCTGTTAGTTTGCATTTACACGCCCCCCCCCCCAGAGCCTGACTGGATCTTTTATTGCTTATTTCCAAAATGGACTTGGTGGAGATATTCCCACTCTTTTCTGCAAAGTGAGACTAGAAAAAGGCAGGTTTCCTAAGCGGCTGGTGAGAAAGCTACCAAAGCAGATGAGCTAACGGGAGTATAAAGCGCTGAGAAGAACACAGATGAAACAATTGCTTAGCACTGTTTGAAATACCCCCAAAGAGACACTAACTAATGCAAGGCAGGGTTCTAAATATCTTCCTTTGTGCCCTGAAGAAGGTGTTCCCTGGCTTTGAGATAATTGAGTAAAGCAATCTTTTACCAAGATTTTTACAAGTTATAGTTAATTATAACTGTTGAAGGTCAATTACACTAAGCTAATAACCGTATTCAACCATTTATTTGGCTTTTTCCTCTATGTTGCATACTATGCCAAGCTATTTACATATATTATCATATTTATTTCTATAGCTATGTAGTGAAGGTAGATAACTTTATTTCCATTTTACAGATTTGAGAACAGATGATGGGCCTTAGGAATTAGCCCAAAATCACACTGAATGTTGGAATCAGGATTTGAACTCAGAACTTGCTGAATTCCCAGGCTCATTAATATATTCCCATTAATTTGCTGCTACTCTTCAATGTAAGCATTTTTAATAGGGCCTTGCCATATTGCTCAAGTTAGTCTCACCTTTGCAATCCTCCTGCCTCAGCCTCCTGAGTATGCATGTTACAAGCATGTGCCACCACATCTAGCTTTCAACCTGAGCATCCTGTTTTCCGTATCTCTTTCAAAGCTTTGCCAAAATATTGAAGCATTTACAGATTTAGGGGTAGAGTGCTGAGAGTCAAATCCAGAGCCTCAGTGCCAGACAGTTGTTGTAGCACTGAGCTACATTCCAAGCCCTCAGATCATGTTTAAGTCATGTCTCAGGGTGTTGGCAACCCAAACACCCTTCATGGAATTACCTGCTTTTCCACTTTTAGTCCTCAATGACATTCATCTCCAACCTTGGAGAGGAGTGACTCCCTTTTCATGCCAAGGTGAGTTCTTAGCAGTGCCCTGTAAGGATGGTGTGTCACTTCCCTACTAGGGTCACCTTTATGAGAGAGTTTAGTCATCAACGACTGGACAGCCACAGGAACCATGGCATAGGATGGGAGCAGGAAAATAAATAACCCACATAAAAATTCTTACAGCCTGGATATTTCCCCCTCTGATCTTTTGGTCAGACTCCTGATTTCTGTCAATAAACATTACTTACGTTAAAAAAAAAAAAAAAAGCAAAATTTAGACCCAGGTTACCTTGAGAAGATCTTCATGTTTATACTTAACAGTGATAAGCTTTCATAGTTAACTCTGAGCTAGTCTCCCAGGAGTGAAAGCTACCCCTCCCACCATGCTTCTGCCTCCAGGCCTCCAGGCCCAGAGACAGATCCAGGAATCTTCTTACCCATTATGAATTCTCACAATATTATTCATTTCAGGGAAAATGTATACCTCAGTACAAAGAAATATACTGACAGTAATAATTAGACAGTTATTTCATAGGCCATAAGCGTATTTAATAAAACTGATCTAATATGAAATCTGTAATGTTCGTTATGAACTTGCCTAGTGTAAAAAAAAAGGTGCAGTTGGCAAGCAAGTAATGCCTGCTAATTATAATTTATGAGAAAAAAAGATGTTGTAAGTGAAAAAGAAAGTTATGGACTTAACTGTGTCCCTTACAACCTCACTCCCAGTGTGATGGAATCCCAAGTGAGGGTTTGGGCAGGCAATGAAGTCTGGATGAGTTGTGAGGAAGGGGCATTCATGGTGGGGTTAGTGATTCTATAGGAAAAGCTGTCAGTGATAGAGTGTGGGCCTGGCATGCAGGAGATCCTGAGTGTGGTCCCTGTCATGGAGGAGGAGGAATAAGAGGAAAGAGAGATAGAATATATCAGGAAATGCGCTCTCCACGCCGTGTGTTGGCACCATGAGAAGTTGAGTGTCCACCAGCCAAGAAGAGAGCCCTCACTTCTGCTCAGCTGGGCTTTGTCCCTGGCCTCGGCTTCCCAGCCTCTAGACTATGAAAACCTGAATTTCTCTTTTCTAAACCATCTAGTCCATGGCATTTTGTTATGACAGTTCAAGCTGACTAATTCACCATTCATTTAGAAATACCTGTTTGCATATAAAGATAACAGTTTCACAGTTGGTGTGTGTGTGTGTGTGTGTGTGTGTGTGTGTGTGTGTTCATTACAGAAAATCTGGCAGTCTCCTTGGCAATGCCTTTAACTTCGAGGTGATTAAAAACTGCTTCTAACTTTGTATAATGCAGTTGTTTTTGTTTTTAATATTTTGGATGGGGCTATGGCCAAATAGAATTTGTGAAGTTTAACTCTTCTGACCAAAAACCTCAAAGAACCTATAACACATAATAAAAGCTACATGTCAGTACATTCACACAGCAAGGTTTTGAGTTTTATGGTAAGAACACTGAAACAGAAGGGATTTGTGTTGGTAGTTGTTAAAGCTGAGTGTTGAATATATCTGAGGGTCACTGGACCAGTCTCATCACTTTTCCGGCTTCTTTAAAATATGCATGATGTTTGCCTTGTGGGAAAGGAGAAATTTGTTTTATTCAATGGAGCATCACTGCATATATCAACCATACTCTAGGGCAGGCCCTAAGAGCAGGAGTAGATGACCAACACAAAATGAACTCCATACTTCTGAGTGTACTTTTACTGTTGTTGGTGGCTTTGTGTTGTTGTTTGAGAGAGAGAGAGAGAGAGAGAGAGAGAGAGAGAGAGAGAGAGAGAGAGAGAGAGAGAGAAACTATAAATTTGGGTGGGTAAGGAGATGGGGGAATGTGGGAGGAGTAAGAGAAGGGAAAGAATGTGGGGTCAAAATCTATCATACAAAAATTTTAGTAAAATTAAAAAGAATAGCAACGTATGTATAATGTGAAATTGGAAGTGCCTTGTACAGGCACACATGTACATGAGCTGTGTGTGCACTAATGAGTGGGCACATTCAGCTTGCAAAGTAAGAATGGCTCTTTAGTTGTGTGTTGCCCCATAAATGGAGCAAAATGGGGAGAAAACAAAAAAGAGTCAACCTCCTGGCCTCTTTTGAAAATGTGCAAACAGTGTCAGTTGACTGGAATGAGAGAGAATGTTTCACTCTATTTTCACAGCTGTCTTGTCAGCTTCCTGGGCTGAACTAGAATGGAGCACAGGGTCCAGATTTTCAGGATGGGGTTTGGGGGCCTTGGTGTTGTAGTTTGAAGATAAGGCTATGTTCCCAAGCTAACCTTTAGGAGTAGAGATAATTCCCCAGAGTTGGAGAAAGTGGGGTTTTAAGAATGTCTTCACGGACTTTTACAGGATAGTGTGATTTTAGTGGTTCATGGAAAACCCTGCCAGCATTGTGGGAAAATGATTTGGTATTCAATTATTTTTACTTGGGAACGTTCCCAATCTAGACAGACTTGGACTAGATAAAGCCTCCCTGTTCCATTCACCCCTCCCCTACCCTATAATTCCCAGAACTCCAGGTGCAGCAGGCTGGCTTTGTTCAGGGGGAAGTAGGGCATGCGCTAGGTAATTAAGGAAAACACCTTTTAGGGCTTTGGCCTATTGACATCACATCATGGATGACTTCTCTGGGCTTTGGTGTGGAAATGAGAATTCCCACATTTCCAAGGGAGTGTCTCTTGCTATTTGGTTACTAACTGAATAATCATGTGGGTTCTTACCTCTCCACACAATGTAGATTCCCCTGCCAGAGCAGATGTGGGTTCTTACCTCTCTATACAATGTAGATTCACCTTCCAGAGCTGAGGGCTTTATAAGAAGGAAAAAAAATTTTTTTTTTTTTTTTGCAGAGTTTTCATTTTCCTCATAACCTAGTTTTAGACTGGAAATGTGGGTGGTGAGCATCCAGGCCCTTCATGAGGCATTACACAATCTATTAGAGTTACACAGAGTGCAGAGAAGGGCCTATAACCCACTTTTTAAAAAGTGTTTCATAATATAGATTCTGAAATGCTGGAGAATTCTTCAGGGCATGAACTTATCGATACTATTTCTTGATGGATGAGAAGTCTTGAAACAATGAAATACTCACTGCTCCTATAGTTCACAAGCTAGGAGGAGAAAGGTGGGTGAGGGTGGTTGTCTGAGGGTTTAATAAATCCTTTGCCTTTGGGACTTGTCAGTCACCAAAGGTCCAAGGGTTTGGATCCCAAGCCCGGGGTGGGGTGGGGGGGAGCTCAAATTTGGGAGATTGCAGTTGGCAATTTCTTACAACAGATTTTCTTCTGAAAGTTTCATTAAAATAAAATCATATATTAACTGTCTTCCTCTTTGTCCCTCCAGAACGTTTAAGTTAAATTTATTGTCTATGCTTACATCATCATGAATCATATGTCAGGAGCTCAAGAGATATGTGGCAATGTGACTGGGGAAAGTTACAGAGAAGTTTGTGAGTCACAATGGTCCTAGATTTCAGGGTTCCTTCTTTCACTAATTTATTTAGAAACATGTATTTGGTTCCCACTGCGTGCAAGGTACCATTGTAGGTGCTGGCCCTGTGTCACAAAGCCAGGGTTGAAAGGAGGTGGTGAGTGACAATGTGGGAATAAACCAGGAGGGGCTGGCAGAGACTACATGAGTTAGCGCGGCTGCTAAGGCAAGGCTAAGAGGGAGGCATGAGACCCAGACACGCGGTGAAGCCAGCTGGGAAAAAAACGGAGGAACTTCATTACCCAGGGAGAGGTAACAAGCAGAAAGAGAACAAAGCTTGATGTGCTCAAGAACGGAATAACCCAAATATAGCAGACTGGGGAGAAAGCAAGGGAGACCGGAGAGGGACCAGATACCTCATCATGTAGACACTTGAAGGTCAGTTGGTGTTAATGTGAGAGAAGCGCATTTAAGAGTTCTAAGCAGAAGGGCTGTATTATCATTTCTGTAATTTAAACTGTTACCCTGGGTGCTATGTGGAAGATGGATTATATAAAGAGGTTATGATTGTAATTCTAGTGAGAGGTGATGGCAGCTTGCACAAGGATGGAGATGGAAAGAGTAGGTTAGGCTATTCTGGAGGTAGACAGTGCCTGTTAGTTTACAGATAGTTAAAAGGACCCTTCGTCGGTCCAGTCTTGTTCACTGGAAACTCTTTCTTTTCCCCTTTCTCTCCCCATCTTTCTTGAGACAGGGTCTTTCTGTTTAGTCCAGGCTGGGCTCAAACTCATTATGTCATCAAGGTTGATCCTGATCTGAAGCTCCTCCTGCTCCAGTCTCCCTGGTACTGGGATTACAGACTCGTGCCACCATGCTAGAATTCTCTGCGTTTTCACTCTGACCTTTTCTTCCTACTCATTCCCTCCCATGCATTTTATTTCCAACTCTTCGTTGGTGAAGACTAAAGTCTATTTCTAGACTGGAGTACAGCTTCGTGGGAAAGTATTTGCTTAGTATACACGAGGTAGGGCTCAATCTTCAGCACCATATACACAGACATGCAATAATAATAATAAACTATTAATTGCTTTTTTGTTATTGTGCTAAAGCACCATGACCAAGAACAACTTTCGGGAGGAAGGGTGATATTTCAGCTTACAAATTACAATCCACCATGGAGGGAAGCCCAGACATGACCCTAGAAACAGGAATGGAAGCCGAGGCCATGGAGGGATGCTGCTTACTGGCTTGTTCTCCATAACTTCCTCAGCTTGCTTTCTTATAGAACCCAGGAGCACCTGCCCAGGGATGGCCCCACCCATAGTGGCTGGGTCCTCTAACATTACTCACCCATCAAAAAGATGCCCCACAGACATGCTCACAGGCTGTGGTAGTTTGAATGTAATTGACCCCTATAATTTCATAGGGAGTGAGATTAACACTATTAGGAGGTGTGACTTTGTTAGAGTGGGTATGGCCTTGTTGGAGGAAGTGTGTCACTGGTGGGGGGGGGTCTTTGAGGTTTCCTATGCTCAGGATACTGTCCAGTATCACAATTGACTTCCTGTTGCCCGCAAGGTGTAGGACTCTTAGCTATTACTCCAGCACCATGTCTGCCTGCACATTGCCATGCTCCCTGCCGTGATGATAATGGACTGAACCTCTGAAACTTAAGTGAGCCCCCTCACTTAAATGTTTTCATTTGTAAGAGTTGCTATGGTCATGGTGTCTCTTCAGCAATACAAACTCTAACTAAGACATAGGCCAATCTGATGGAGGCAATTCCTCTCCTGGGGTGCTTCCCACAAGTTAACAAGAATTAACAAATATAATAATAATAATAATAATAATAATAATAATAACATTTCCAATTCTAGCTGTACACATTACTAACAAGTGAATACCTCACAGACACCTAAAAGCCAGCACACCAAAGCCAAATCCATCGTCTTCACCAAATATCTGCTGCTCCTCCTCCTACCACAGAATGGTCCATCTGCTAGCCAAGTAGAAATCTGAAAATCACCCTCCTCCTGATGTTCCTAAAAGGCACAGGGTGTCCAGTTCTCCCTGTCTGACAGGGCAGATGGTCAAAGGAGAGCTTGACCAAGCGTGGACATGGGGAGTTATTAACCAGAGTGTCCTTTAGGAAGGACAGAGCCTCCATAGTTAGACCAAAACCATGATACCAAAGGTGCCTACTAGTGCTTGCTCAAGTGTGCTGAGCAAAAGAAATTTCTGGGCCACTGCAGAAGAACAGAGCAAAGCCTGAAAAAAGTAAACCCCAAACACTGGTGCTATGGGATGATTTTGTTTCCCCCCAAATTCTTGTTGAAGCTCCAACCTTTTAAAAATCGGTAATTGGCTGAGGGTGATGGCACCCACCTATAATCCCAGCACTGGGGGAACTGAGGCAGGAGGTTCTAGAGATCAGTGCCAGCCAGACTACATAACAAGACTTCACCCATAAATAGAAGTAATTAAAGGTAAATATAGTCTTTAAAAGATCCTGCCAAGCAGTGGTGGTACACAGATGGGTCTCTGAGTTCGAGGCCAGCCTAATCTACCAAGAGAGTTCCAGTACAGCCAGGGCTACACACAGAAACCTTCTCCTGAATAAAAACAAAACAACAACAAAAACAAAAACAAGTAAAATCCTAATTTTTCAGGATTGATGTCCTTTTAAGAGAAGATACCATCCATGTCTCTACCCAGTCACACTGCCATACACACAGAGAAAAGGCCACACCAAGAGAAAGAAGGTATTTGCAAACTAAGGAGGGAGACCACCCCAGAAACCAGCTCTGACAGTACCTTGTTGTTAGAATTCTGATGTCTACCAAATTGAGAATATAAACTTCTAGTATTTAAATGATCCAGATTGAATTATTTTGTTATGGCCACCCTCACACAGTCAGGATGCCCTTAAAACTGTCTGTCCTCTTGCTTTGTCCCCCTAAGTATTGGAACTACAGGTATATAGTATATACCACTGTGTGTGTGTGTGTGTGTGTGTGTTATGTATGTGTATACTGTATACCACTGGCTTAGGAAGGGACATGTATGTATGTATGTATGTATGTATGTATGTATGTATGTATATGTTCATGCCTAAGCCAGGCATAGTGGTGTGTGTGTGTGTGTGTGTGTGTGTGTGTGTGTGTGTGTGTGTATTTGTATCCATATGTGTGTGTGAATAGACTCTCTGAGTAATTATGATACATTCCTAGGCTGGAGAAGCAGAGATAAACAGAAAGTTCTGAATACCTATAATAAGATAAATACAGTCAAAGGGGAGAAACCAGGGAAGCCAAGATCAAGAGGCCTGACATCGCAGGTGAGGGGAAGAAAGGCTGGGAGATGCTTTGGAATCTCCGGGTATAGTCTCTCAGGCGTCCACTGGTATGCTAGGGTAAGTAAGGCTCACAGACTAGAGTATCCATTCCCTTGGCAGGTATCAGTTTCTGGCAATCTCACCTCACCTTCTAAATGTTTTCCAGTGTTGCATTCTTCCCTATGAGCATTGGCCCCTCTTCCTGAAGTCTGTTACAGGTACTGTAGCCCATGGATCAAATCTGTTCTGTGAATTTGTTACTTTGTTGGTGAAAATGTATCCACATTTCTTGTAATTCTCATGCAATAAATTTTACTTCTGATACTTTATTACTAGCAATTAAACATACATTATGTGAAAATGTAGATTCTAATAATGTAATTACAGATCTGTCAATATGAAGACTAGAAAAACAAATTGTGTAAAGTAAACACATACAACAGCTCATCAATTTTGTGTCACTTCCATTATTCATCTACACTCATCCTCTGTTAATGCAACACACCCAAACATTCACAACAATAATCAAATTGTCTTCAATATTTTGCCACCTTTTAGTCATATAAAATCATAGCTTTGTACATATTTTTAAAACCACATATGCAGGGATACTTGTCAGGGCAAGAGTACAAAGGTGCTCTTATTTGACTGACTGCTCACTTGATTGACAATGTTTAAATGTTTAGGCAAATGGTACATGAGGCTTTGTTGCCCCGAGTCAACTAAAAGGAGAAGAAGCCTATGGGACAGAATCAGCCTCTGTCCTTAGGGAGTTTTCAGTCTTCTGACGCAGGGACAAAAATTGAGCTGGGTTACAAGCAAAGAAGGGCTTCTTGGAGGAAGTTTTGTAGGAAAGTAGGAGTCAATTAGGGAAAGGAAGGGAAGGGGCTAATATAAAAGTAAGTTCCAAATAGAAGAAATGGTGTAAGATGGTGTGACGAAGTTTCCCCATAAAGGGACAGATAGTAAATATTTAGGGTTTTGTGGGCCACACGATGTTCTTTCTTGTTCTTATCCCTCCTGTTGTAATACAAGAGCAGCCACAACCAATACATAAGTAACAGGGCGTGCTGTGATCCCTACAGAGGCAACAGGCCCTTGGGTCATAGTTTGCAGGTGTCATGATGCATGAGAAAGCCAGAGTTGAGAGAAAGCTTTCTTGGGGGCGGGAGGGGGGCGGCTATAACCAACAAATACCGCTGATGCATAGGCGACAAGTGAGGGCAGGAAGGGATGAGTCTAAAGAGTTCAGAGCATGACTGGAAGACAATTTGTGGTGTAGACCTATAATCCCATCAACTTAAGATGCTGAGGCAGGAGGATCACAAGTTCAAGACTAGCCTGGACAACTTAGTGAGCTCCTGTCTAAAAAGAAGTAGAGCTTGGAAGGCAGTTCATTCGGTGAAGTTCTTACCTTGAGAGTTCATCCCCAGAAGTTGCACTTTAAGAAAAGTCTGCATGGTGACCCTGCTTATGATCCTAGAGTTGGGGAGGCAAAGACAAACGAATCCCTGGGACTCAATGGCTAATCATCTGGTCTAATCAGTCAGGTCTAGACCACTGAGAGACCCCCCCCCCAATCTCAAAAACAGAAAGTGGACAACACCTAAGGAATAATACCTTAGGGTGTCTTCTGGACACACACACACACACACACACACACACACTTAGTAAACAGATAAATAGATAGTAAAAAGAAGGCAGGGGATATGGCCCATTTGCCTGAGAGACCCAGAGGCTTATTACTGCAGACATCCTAACTAGGGCAGCAGTGGGCAGAGAGAGAAGAGTGGATGGGATGGAGAGCTAGCCAGTGAGTGGAGGTGGGAAAGCAGGAAAGGGAAGGACCATCAAGGCTGAATTCCAGATGCGCAGTTGCTAGAGGCTGGGTGGTGGGAGGCAGAAGACTTGAGGAAATAGATTTAAGGTGAAGTTGAGCACATGGGTGGGTTCTATGTTCTGACATGCTCAGTTCAGTGCCTGCCTCATTTCCCTGGCTCTGTAAGCACAGAGAATTTGGTCAGAAATGTGCCTGGCAGGTCTATGAAAACACAATCTATTAATACTGAGCAAGTCAGAGGGAAGGAGACATGCCGTGCTAAATACCTTTGTAATGACAATCCCAGGGAATAATTATTATTGACAGGTTTTTCTCTCACCTATTGGGCCTGCAGGCTTGAGTTACTCAGGTTCCCTTTTATTCACAACTAATTTAACAACAGCACCACGACCTGGTATCTGCTGATGACAATAGCCAACTTGGTCAGGAAAGACAGCTTCATCAAGGCAGTAAATCTGGTCACCCAGATGGATTGGCACTTCAGATGTCACGTGTCCCAGTGTGCATGGTTTGCTGCTGGCTCAGAACTGGGGTGGGGGTAGGGTAGGAGTGAGGCTAGGGCTGGGCCTGCAGCCCCTCACCCACTACTGTATAGACTGTACACAGTAGCCTGTGACAGCTAAGACAGCCTTGGAGTGGGACAGTGAAGGAGTGGGCTAGCTGAGCCCTCCTGACACATAGTCTCACCAGGCTTGCTTCAGTGTAAGCATTGCTCATCTATCAAGCTGGAACAAGGGTAGCATGGCATCGCAGAAACAATTTAGAGATTCTCCAGGTGTGAATTTATGGGCCCGTGGCATTTGCCATCAATCAGAAGTACACTCCGTAGACTCCCTGCCTTAGAACAAATGCTGCTGGGTCTATTTGCGAAGCAATGGTCCCAATGACACAGCAGGAAGCAGGTGCCTGTGGACCTCTGAGGGCTGCAGCTGGAGTGGGGGAGACCTCCATCACTGAGCCTGGATGACGGCTTCTCAGATTCCCCCTCTTGGCCCTTTGCAATCTTCATCCACCAGGCAGCCCAAGTGACCTTTTTAAAATGTAAATTGGATTGTGTCACTCCTCCATTTAAAAGCTTTTAGTAGTTTCCCTTTGCATGTAGGAGAAATTCCAAACCTCTCACTGGGGCCAACGAGCTGGCTCTTCTTCTGCCCCTCCCTTAGATCCCCATAGCCCAACCACAGTGGCTCTCAGGCCTGCTTGCATCCCAAGCTCTTACTCACTTTAGCATCTCTATTGTTCCCTGATTTTAGAAAGTTCTCTGCACCCTCTACCCCTACCACAGCAGCCTAGTGTCATATTTCAGATAACTATTTAGAAATCACCTCCTCAGTGGGACAGTTACAGATTACTCAGGCTAGGTAGGCTCTGTCACTCTCTTATTCCTACAGGACACCTCCTCCTCATCCTCCTCTTCTTCCCCTCCTCTACCTCATCTTCTTCCCCTCCCTACCTTCCTCTCCCTTCTCCTTCCTTTCATTTATAAGACAACATAATTTATAAGAATGCAATTACTTATGTGTTTATTTATGGTCATCTTCTGTCACTAGACTTTAAGTTTCAAGGACTGTAATTAGTGTGTCTACAATTGTACTCCGAGTCTAGCACAAGGCCTGAGTTGAGTACAGTCTATAGACATGTGCTGAGTGAGCAAACAGGCAGGTAAACAAAACCTTACCCAGCTAACGTCATCAAGAGATGCATCTGCTTTTAGGAATGTATTATGTATCTGTATTATATGAGTATATAGTCTCTGTTTCAGTTACTTAGTGGATTGAAATAATTTATTTTCATCTCTCCTGGTTCTGGATGCTTCCCAACCCTTGATCCCCCCTAGAGGATTTCTCTATATAGCTCTTGCTGTCCTGGAACTCACTCTGTAGACCAAGCTGGCCTCAAATTCACAGAGACCCACCTGCCTCTGCCTCCCAGGTGCTAGGATTAAAGGTGTGTGCCACCACTGTCCAGCAGATTTTGGATGTTGTTAATTCAGGCAGTTTTCTTGGGATATCTCATGATTGTAGGCAAATGGCAGCTGGGACTTGTCCCATCTGAAAGGACAGCTGATGCTGGCTGCCAATAGCACACACATGTGGGCTGTCAACTATAGCTCTCACATTGGCCTCTCCATGTTGCTTGGATTGTTAACAATCTGGTATCTGGCTTTAAACTGTAGTGTCCCCCGAGCCTGAGATTGTATCTAGGAATCTCAGACAGAGACTGTAAGATTTCTTATTACCTGTCCTCAGGATCTAGTGCCATTTTAACTATATTCTATTAGTCAAGAGTAAATCAAAAGACAACAGACTCAAAAGGAATAATTTTACAAGGGATTAGTTGCTAATCCCTGGCCACTGGGGCCATCTTTGGACACCAGCTACCACAGTCCTCCAGATCTTGATTCTGTAGACATTTTCCTTCTTGGGTGATATTGTTTTGTTTGTTTCTCTTATGCTTGTACCCAGCCCTTCTAGTATCTGTGTCCTTTGTTGTAAGGACACTTACTGGTAAAGGTGGAATATCTCCTCTCCCGTCTACAGGGGCCTGAGATTAGTCATTCAGGGCCCAGTGACTCAGGGAGCCGGTGTGCATTTGGAGGGGACTTGTGGCTGGAGAGGCAGTGGTTGCTGAGGAGGTCCCATGCTGCTGGTCAGCATCCAAGAGCCTCGCTCCGTGCACACTGTTCACCACTGAGAGCGGTGCTGACCCTGGCCGCCACTCACAGCACTGAAATCACTGGCTGTGAGAGCCAAGTCCACAGAGAATTGAATTTGGGATAGTGTCAAGGGTAGGCCGTGCCAGCCCTGTCTCGTTCTGCCATGTAGTGAGTGTTCTCTTCCAAATGTGAGCTGCTCTCCCTCGCCACCTCTCTTGCGCCCCCTCCGCCCTTTCCAAATGTCCTTCCAGCTGCTATTTTCGAGTTTGGCCTCCAGGCAAATGTTTCACTGTAGCAAAATTACAGTAAAATTCCTTCCTGTGCTCCTACAGATAATGGCGCTCTGACTCTGCAGAACCCAGAATCATTCCCAAGAGAACCTCCAGAAACACACTGCTTCAGAAATGGCCCAAAGGCAATTCCCAAAGATGGAGCTGGGGAAACACAACTATTGTGAAGGTTCTATTATAGGGATGGGTCAAACAGTGTGATTGTTTTTAATAGCACTGGCTGAATTAAATCTAGATACATTCTCCCAGCTCCCCCCACCCCATCCCTGTGTGTGTGTGTGTGTGTCTGTGTGTATCTGTGTGTGTCTGTGTGTGGTCAATTTCAAAGCATTCAAAACAGTGGAGGTGCAGAAAATAGTAGTATGGAGCTTGCCTATGGTCCCCTAAACATATAAGCCCAGGATATAAAAAGGACACCGGTAGGCAGCATATAAACAGAAAACCTTGTCCAAAAACAACCTGTGAAACTGCAGTGAAAGCAACATCTTTGGAAACAATGAGAAGTCTTTTTTTTCTCTCTCTCTCTCTCAGATGGACAGCAGGCACAGCAATGAGCAGCAGGGGTTTCCATCACACTGCCATTTCAGCACGTGATCAGCAGGCTGGGCGATGGTCTGGGTTAAGTTTAGGAAGTAAGTCTCAAGGCTGGACCAGTGGAATGGTAGCTTGTGCATCTCACGTTAGGCTCTTCACTCAATCCCAGTGCTGGAATAAACAGTGAATCAATAGTGAGGCTCACGTGTCATGAATCAGTCGTGGAGAATCTTCACATGAAACCCTGCTAGAAGCCCATGTGTGGTTTTGAAGCAGTGTTCCTGAGTTCTGATTATTCCCTTCATGCTTTAGGCATGCACACACATTTTTCTCTTCAGAGTCATTAGGTCAGAAATAAGAGTTCAGGTAGTGCACCTACCCGGTCTATTTTAAGGCTTTAATTTTGTGATTTATAATTACGCATACATGAGCATAGTTGTGTGTGGGTATGTTCAGATGAGTGCGGGTGCCCTTGGGAGTCAGAGATGTGGAAAACACCCCCCCCACAAGCTGGAGTTATAGATGGCTGTGAGCTCCCTAACATTGGTGCTAGAAATTGAACTTGGATCTTCTGCAAAAGAAGTGAGCACTCTTTTAGTTAGTTTGTTCTGTTTTTCAAGACAAGCATTCCCTGTTAGCCTTGCCTGTTCTGGAACTTGCTTTGCCTTAAACTCAAATATTCACTTGCCTCTGCCTCCTGAGTGCTGGGATTAAAGGTGTGTGCCACCACCACCCAGCAAAAGTGAGTACTTTTAACTGCTGAGCCCAGTCTAGGTCAGCCAAGCCTAACTGGTTCTTAAGGACATGAACACCCTGTGTTTGCTAGGGAAGTCCTGTGTCCAGATGCTTCCACAGCTCCCAAAACAGCATTATCAGCTGGGGACCAATTACCTAAATACAGGCTCCTATGGGGATCATTGCACATCCCAACAATTAACATCTCTGTGTTCAAAGGATGGACTCTGAGAGTTTATCTGAGCAAACCTGTCTTGGTTAAACTCAGAGAGGTTAACTCTGAAATAAGTGTTCAAGTACAAATAGCTTATGGTGTGAAGATATGAGAAAGTAAACAATAAAGGGTGTGTTACCCAGCTGGCCTCTACTGTTGATAATTCAAACCCAACCTCATTAGGTAAGCCTGAGAGCTAACACAGAATACACAAGAGCGAAACCCCATTGGAAGGTGGGGATATGGAATAGTTCCTCATCCCTGCTGACCATTGGCTAAGGACAGCTCAGGAGAATAACACTGTGGCACTTCTGGTCTGTCCTATCCAGCAGTAGCCAGAGAACACCTTCAGACAAGGGAATGGAGGAGCTGGCAATAGGAAGTCTGTGAGTTATGCAGCAAAGAAATGGGGTCAGAGCACTGTTAGCATCTGCCACACCTCAGCTCTAGGGGCACAAAGTCCTGTCAACAGATCAAATGTACACACACATACAGGAACCTTGTATGTGCTGTCAAGAATAGAGTACTCTTCATGCCAATTCTCCTGTATGTTCTTCAGTCCTTTTTCATGTCTGCATATCATGTTTTAGGGAACCCACCCCACTGGGGTGGGAAAAGGTAGCACTATTGCAGCTGCCTAGGTCTGACAATTCAGGACCTTCTGGGCCTTGGAGCAAGGTCTTCATGAAGGTGGAGCCATAGCCTTACAGAGCGATGACTCTGAACAGCACAGCTATGCAGGGTGGTCAGGATAGTCACACCTTCACTGTAGATTTGGAAACATGCATGTTGATCATCACTCTTCTAACTTCTCATCAAATTTCCATTCCCAGTAGAGGGGGACAGGCCATGCACCTCAACTCTACCGGTACTCCAAAGCGGATATCCTTGAATATAAAAAGTGTTTCCCGTGACTTAGCATTGAGTATGAACATGGTGTTTTGTCTTCCCTATCTTTCCCTTGAACAAAAGCACAGGTACCTTCGCTGCATCATTGCTATGTTGCTCTCATTCATAATAACATCAGATCTCTGATCCCAAGGCTGAGCCTCTGTCATAGGTTAGGCCAATCATGATGCCACACTGGTGCATGTCTCAAGCAAAGTCCAATTAAAAGCTCTTTTGAAAATCAGTATATGGAGAGCTGGGGAGATGGCCCAGTTGATAAAGTGCTTGCCACACAAGCATTAGAGGTTTGGCTCTTCAATACCCACATAAAAAGCCAAGTACAGCAATGAGTGTCTGTCGTCACAGCACTGAGAAGGCAGAGCCTGGGGGATCCCTAGAGCTCACTGACCAACCAGGCTAGCCAAATCAGTAAGCTCCAGGTTCAGTGAGAGACCCTATCTCAAGAAGTTGGGTGAAGAAGCATTGAGAGCCTTTACCCAGCACCAGCCTCTGGCCTCTAAATGGACACACACGCAAATGCACATGAACACATAACACGCATAAATAAACAATACAATGGGCTCGTGAGTACAGAGAAAGAGAAGTTATTTTCTTCTGTGGATCTGGAATTGTCAGTAGGCAATGGAAATGTAACTTGGAGAAACCCTACATGCCACAAGGCCAAATGTCAGGGCTAGATCCTGATAGCACTGTAGAGCCTGACATCATCATTGTAGATCCTGACATCATCATTGTAGATTCTGACATTATCGTTGTAGATCCTGGTGTCACTGTAGAGCCTGACATCACCATGGTAGATCCTGACATCATCACTGTAGAGCCTGACATCACCATGGTAGATCCTGACCTGACATCATTGTAGATCATGACATAGGGTCTTGACACTTAAAACTGAAAAATTCATGACTTCTGTGGTGGTTTGAAAGAAAATGGCCCACGAAGGAAGTGACACTAATGGGAAATGTGACCTTCTTGAAGTAGGTGTGGACTTGTAGGAAGTGTGCCACTGTAGGGGTGGGCTTTGAGGTCTCCTGCACTCAAGCTGTGCCCAGTGAGACAGTTAACTTCCTATTGCCTTTGGCTGATGATAATGGACTAAACCTCTGAAAAGTAAGTGAGCCACCCCAGTTAAACTTTTAAGAGTTGCTGGGATTGTGGTGTCTCTCCACAGCATAGAAACCCTAACTAAGATAACTTGTTTAGTAAAATAGACTTCTGGCAGGGGTAGGTGGGGTAGGAATCTGCCTTGTTTCCCATATGTCTTTATATTTCTCCAGCACTTACCCCCTAAGAACATATGGGGCTAGGTTTAGAATCACAACTTTTTCTTTCTTTTTGAGACAGGGCTAACGTAGCCCAGACTGGCCTCCAACTTGCTGTGCAGCCAAGGATGGCCTTGAACTCTGATCCTCCTAACTCTACATCTCAAATATTGGAATTACAGGACTACTGCAATATATCCTCTGGTTTAGGGTCATGACTCTATCAGATATTTTAACTGTGCCTTTGGCTGTTCTTCAAATCAGTGCTGATTCAGGGTGTTTGCCCTAAATTCCCCTTCTTCTCTCTGACTACTTGTCTACTATGCAGCTACCATGTGTCTTGAACCTTTTGCCCTCAATTATATATTTGCATGCACAGACGTTGTCTTTTCCTCCCATACTTACCCTCCCAAGAGGGAATAAAATAACCTTCAAATAATAAAATCCAGATGGACGTGATGGCTCATACCTGTAATCCTAGCAGTCAAGAGGCTCAAGCAGAAAGATAGAGTTCAAAGACATCCTGAAAGTTCCAGGACAGCCTGGGCTACAGAGTGAAGGCTCCTCACCAAAACAAACAGAAGAAAACGACCACCACCAATAAACAGTAGGGGGTGGAAGGAAGATTCCACATAACATAAGTCACAGAGGAGAGACTTGGGGTGTGTTTCCGGATCAGAAGCAGTGGCATGCCATCAGTGCCATCAACAGCCTGGAGAACCCTGTGATGAGTAAGCAGTGAGTCTGGTTTCTAGGATCAGAGATATAGGCAGGGCCCAGCCCAATGTGATGACTACAAAACATTCCTCTTTGATTGACAGCCTAGGATCTGCTTAGCTCTGTTCACTGTGGATGTGCTCAAAAGGAGCGGAAGATCGGATTGGATTGGAGACCAATCCTAAAGACCTGCCATTGTTGTTTTGCAGCAACCTTGCCAAACTGCCTTCTAAAATAGTTCTGTTTATGCATAGATTAATGCTGCCCTCAACCTTGGCCAAAGAAGCCTCTTTGTGCAGTTGGCAGCAGTTGCTGAAGAGACACATAAATGATCAAGTGACTGTTGAGAGCTCAGCCCTAAAGGAGTTATCTGAATCAGCCTTACCTGACCCCAGCCTCAGCAAACATCTCTGAAGAGGAATCGGAAAGAGCCAGAGGATCTGGAGAAGTGCTCTGAAATGCTCCTCTGAAAGTGATATGGCCATTGCACTTGTGAATTCACAACAGCTCTGGCTACGTGCACAAGACCAAGATAAGTCAGTTCAGATTCCAACAGGCAGCACTAATATTAGACTTAGTGAAAACATGAAGCGAGGAGGGGACATGTTGGGGTGCTTTGAGGAGAAGTTAGGAGTGGATATGACCAAGATACATTATGTTATTTGTATAAAATTGTCAAAGTGTAAGATACTCTTTTTTTTTTTTTTTTTTTTTTTTTCTCAAGCCGAAAGATCGAGGCAAACAAGAAACCACAAGAGTGAGGGGAAATGCAGAGGGCTTGGCAGAGCAGAACAGAGTGTGAGGTGAGCCATTAGCAGATGTGCAGCAGGGCTGAGGGAGGTGGGGTAGCCAAAGACAGGTTCCTGCAGGAAGTGAGTCTTGAGCCAGGCCCTGAAGGAAGCAATTGACAAATGTAAACTCTCCAGCTGGCCCGAGGGAGGAGGCTGGGCATCTGCAGGAGTTGTGTAACTCCAATGTGCTTTGACCTGTTTGTCTGCAGACTTAGGCCAACTCTGGAGCTAGGGAGCCTGTATCTGTATGTCTGCACAAACCCTCCGTTTTGGTCAAAAGAATGCAGTATGTTTGGCACTGGGTGTACCCCATGGATGATGTCATGTCTGTAGCTCAAAGTCAGCTTAATGTCACCTGTCAAGAAAAAAAAAAAAAAAAAACCAGAAAATACAGTTGTTCTGGTTTTATTTTACCCTGTTTCCAAGGTTCATTTTTAGGTTAAAGATTTTCATCTTGACTACAGTTTTGTATACAAAAGTAATTTTATAAAATGCTTGGTTCCTTTCGGTGAAAGAGAACTTCTGGAAATAGAAGATTTTTTAAATTCTTATTTCTGTGTATGGGAGTGTGTTATCTATGTTTGTTTATTTATGTCATGTATGTTCAGGTGCCAGAATTGGGTGTCAGATCCCTGAAGTTGGAGTCACAGCTGGTTGTGAATTGCACAGTGGGTGCTGGGAACTGAACTTGGGTCTTCTGAAAAAGCAGCCAGTGATCTCTCCCAGCTCCTAGAAATGCAAATTCTTATTGACATGTTGTGTTAATTGAAACTGAAGTCCTCTTTTAAAACAACAAAAGCCTAACAAAATCTATTCTTTGCTTTCCAAGCAGAAAGAAAGCAAAAGAGAGACATAATAATAGAGTCCACAGATTACTCTTTCTTTGGGGAAGATATCAGCTATAACTTGCTCCTTAGCCATAATGAAAACACATTTTTAAGTCCCTTGCTTATTCTGGCGAGATAAAAACAAGTTGTAATGAAACCACTTCTGTCAGGACTAGACGCTTTCTTCTTATCACCACTGTTAAAGGCAGTCCAAGAAATACTATTTAAGGCTAATTTTGCTGGCCTTTTGAAGAGACGTTTGAAACCAAATAAAAAGGCTCAGACAATAAGCTGAACTGGAAGGACCTCCTTGGCAGTCAGTGTCAAATTACATTGTTTCCTGTGTCTTTGGGTAAAGCAGAGAATCGCCCTCTTCAAGGCTGCCAACCCTTAGGACAAACCACTACAAAATTTAACAATAAATGAAAGTGACAGCTTACTCCACCAGATTGGGAACACATCTGAACTTGCACAGAAAGACAGCTGGACTTGAGTTCATTTCCCTAGGGCTGGGTGACAGTGATACCTAATGAAAACAGTGATGGGCACATAGTTATTTCTGAGGCGTTTGTAGCCTGAGCTCTGGTTCCAGTCTTAACTGCAGAATCGAGATCAATTTTCACATCTTTTCACTAAATGGATGGGATGTGAAATTACTCCTATTGACAATAAGCATTCTCAAGGGCTCTGGTAATTGTGTAGCCCAGCACAGCATTAAAAAAAAAAAAAAAAAAAAAAAAAAAAAAAAAAACAAAAGCACCTAGACAATTGGTTACCATCAATTTCCTCTGGTGCTGGCAGATGTGAGTGTAGCTGCAGTTCTAAACAAAAAAATGAGGTCTTGGGCAAAGCCTGTGCCTTCTCCATTATTAGCAAACCCAGCCAAAGAATGTAGGTCATAGGTGATTTCTTTTCTAGTAATTTCTGGAAAGTTTGTGACACCAAATCTAGTCCAACCCAGAATTTATGGATTAAAAAAGCAAGGGCTACCAACATTTCTCGTAATTTCTGCATATCAATTCCCCTTCCCCCATCTCACTCCACTCCTCCATCTTTAATTCTGCCCATTTGTGAGATGAGTACCAGATGACCTCTTTGACAGTAAACCCTACATGACAGCTCTATTTACATTCCCATCTTTAAAGAGCTGACCTATGTGGGTTGCAAGGGTTGGAGACAGTGTGTGACTTCTTGCTGTTTTGTTTTTGTTTTCTCAAGTGCACTGTCTCATATAATAGGACAGTGTAGAGATGTGGAGGATGTGCAGATCTAATATCGCCTTGCAGAAACAAAAGATGACCCAGCACCAGGAAGCCTCCATCTCAGGAAGATGCCCCGGGTCAACTTCCTCACTACTGTACAAGTGATGCATTCCCTCTAAAAGATGCCATCTAGTTCAGCCCAAAGTAAATCTAATAAAAAGCACTTTATGTGTTCATATAAATACAATGTAAGTAGGAAGTTGCTATTTTGACAGCTTGACAATAAAAGTACGGGAAATAAAAGCAATAGGAAAATGATTTTGAGGAAGTACATTGAAAATTGGAGTTAAAAAAAAAAATGTTACAAGATCAGGTTTGCCCTGTAGGAAATCCTCATTCCATTTAGGATCTGAGCTGTCTCATAGTCACCAGAAAGGGTGTGTTTCTGTTAGGACATTACCTGTCCAAAGTTACATAAATAAATCAAAATTCCTGTTCCTGTGTGCTTTAAAAGAATTTCCTTTTATAGTCCCAGAAAAGTCAGATAGGAAGGGCAGCCAGCATTTACTTAGCATTGCACATTATATTAGGGTCTGGATATAGGATACATCTCATAATAATCTTACCACAGTGTTCACAACACTGTAGAGTTGTTAAAACCCAGGGATCCTGCTCCTCAGCCTACCTCTTCCCACCTGCCATTATGGCACACAGCTTTCTGATTTTCAGAGAAATAAGAGACAATAAAATTTACTTAATAGAAAATCCATAATGAGAATAAATGTAATATATTGTGATTTTTTTTTAAAGCATCTCACATCAAGTTTTATGTTTCTGGTCTTAGTTTTATTTTACTTTTACAAAATCATGATCAGTATAACAGGTCTTAGGGTAGGGAGACTTTATGCTGATCCTAAATGATATTCTAATATTAAATTATTTATTTCATATCCTTCCTAATTAAAAATAAAAAGGTAGTGTTTGGCACACTACCCCACTTGTCCCCATGCTTGTCATAGTGCATGTGTGGAAGTCATAAGACAACTTATGGGATTAGGTTCCTTCCTTTCACCGTGTGGGTCCCAAGGACTGAACTCAGGTCATTGATCTTGGTCGCAAGCAACTTTATTCACTGAGCCATCCTGCAGTGCCCTGGAAGTAAAGACGACATTTGCTAATAAGATTCTTTCAAATGAACTCCTTAATGGAGTCTACTTCTGGGAAAGGCCTAGTAGTTCATATTAGACCAACCTAGATTCTTAAGAAGACGTAATTATTGAAAGTATATAAAGCCAACAATTATGTGACGTTACCAAAGAATTATTTAAAAACAACAAGAAGAAGAACAAAAACCAAGCCAGGCACGGTGGCACCTGCATTTAATCCCAGCACCATTCAGGATGGAAAGGCAAGTAGACCAATGTGATCAAGAGGCTGTCCTGGTCTGTATAAGGAGTCCAGGCTGACCAGGGATACACAGTAAGACCCTGTCTCAAAGGGGAGGGGGTGGAGGTAGCTACAGAATGGGGATGGGTGGGTGGGGACAATGACATGACAACAATATTGGTGGATTCAATGTCTGATGAAGACCTGCATCTCTAGAAACCCAGTGTCTCACTTTAAACGCAGATGTTACTAATGAAGGCTCCTGCCCTGAGGGTTCTTTAGGGGGCTTGTTCCCACAGCTGTGGATTGAACAGAGTTTGAGTCTCCTGAGCCCCAAAGTTTTCATGCAGCAGAATCTTGGGTGGGGCGGCACTGGAAGACACTGTATCCTGGGAGAGTTGGGGCCTAGTGAAAGGCAATTAAGCCTTTAGGTGTATAGCCCTTGGAAGGACCTAATGCTGATCTTGCAAAGTACATTAGTTTCTCATGAAAGTGAGATTTTTAAAATTTTATTATTAGTGTGTGTTTATGTATGTGTGTGAGCATGTATCCATGAGGTCAGAGGACAAGTTTGTGGAGTTAGTTCTCTCCTTTCACCTTTACATGAGTTCTGGAAATTGAACTAAGGGCATCAGGTATGTACAGCAAATGCCTTACCTGCTGAGCCAACTCACTGGCCCTCAAAGTGAGTAATTATAGAAAAATCAAGACTTATCTTGGCCTCTAGCTTCCTGTATCACCATGTGATCTCTTCCTTTTATATCCACACCGACACCATCTGCCATATTGTAATGCAGCCAGATAGGCCCTTATTAGAGCCAGCACAATACTATATGGATTTCCAGGCTCCAAAACTATAAGTAAGTCTCCTTTCTCCCTAAAATATTCAGGGATTTTGTTATTACTGTGGAAAATTGTCCTAGCCATCCCTAAATGTTTCCTAAACCCTTCACCAGAAGAGCAAGGATTCTAATGTATAAATTTGGAGGAGTTTTTGTGGCATGTCTAACCTGCCACCTGTGGGCCATATGTGCTCAAAACTAGCTATGAATGTGACCCAAAACAAAACTGTAAACTTGCTTAAAACATTATGTTATTTTGTGTCAAAAAAAAAAAAAAAAAAAAAAAAAAAAACTTAACTGAAGTCTCAAGCATGAACTTGTAGCCAAACATTGGTGGTGCATGCCTTGATCCCAGCACTAGGGAGGCAGAGATAGGCAGATCTCTGTGAGTTCAAGGCCAGCCTGGTTTACAGAGCTAGTTCCAGGACAGGCTCCAAAGCAATACAGAGAAACCCTGTCTCAACAACAACAAAAAAAAGCCACATAAAACAAAGAAAGCATGAACTTATAGATGGTAATGTCATATCATACAGTCAAGGGGGGTTATGAAAACTCACATTTTCTTTACCAGTCCTACCAGCACAAAAATCAAAATATTTCAAGCTGAGAATAGTGGCACCTGCTTGTAATCCCAGCACTCAAGAGGATGAGACAGGAGAATTGCAAAATTTAGACCAGCCTTCACTACAGAACATCTGGATTAATAACTGAGCATGCTGGTACACACCTGTAATCCCAGCACTCAGAAGGCAAAGGCAGGCAGATCTCTGTGAGTTCCAGGCCAGGTGGGATACAAAGTGAGACCCTGTTTCAAAAATACATAAATGAACAAAGTAATAAAGTAGAAGCTTGTTTTTTGTAGGATCGATAGGAAGGCACTGATGCAAGGACTTGGAGAAAGGAGAATTTCTGAGGGCTCACTTTTTTTTTCTCCCTCCACTGATAGCATCACAGGGTTACCTGCAACTAGAGAGGAGCAATCCTAAATCCACATTCTCAAGACACAACTGGCTTTCAACCAAGTTGAGCAGCTTCCTTGGGTCTCTGTTTTATGGAAACACATGTGATAAGAACTAGGCAGGCACTCCCACACACAAAATTGTCATCGATGCCACATAATCGATCCTATTGTTGATGTCTGGGGGTTCTGACCTTTGCTTCTTGTTGATGGTTAAGCCTCTGTTCACACCTTCCTTTTTTCCTCTTATTCGTTATCAATTCTCCATTTTTTTTTTTTTTTCTGAACTCCTCTCTATACTGAAGAGGAAGAATCCCTCTATGTAGCTTTTAAGAGATCATTGCCTGGGCTAGGGTGAGACTTTTAGTGAAGAAATTATTTGGGCCCACCCACACTCCTCTAGGTAACCTCCCATTAATGCTGCTATGAGTATGCCCATCAGACCCGCTGATTTACAAAAGTGGGCTTGCATGGATCATTTCTTTGGTCTGTCACTGGTGCAAATATGGGGTAAATTCACATTTGTTCAAGTCTTTCCAGGAGAAGTCAACACAACAAATATGTGTACACAATTACCAAATTGGTTGACTCAGGTGTGTGTGTGTGTGTGTGTATGTGTGTATGTATGTGTGTCTAGACCAACAGTCAACTTCAACTCAGATGTCTACTTGCAGGCAATGTTCATCTTGTTTTCTGAGACAGGGTCTTTTTCTGGCCTGGAAATCATCCATCAAACTAGGCTGGCTGGCCAATGAGCCTCAGGAATCTATCTGTCTCCAGCCCTAGCCAGAGTTTATTTATAATAAATCTTGAAGTTTATTTATTTATTGCTTGTATTTTAGAGACAGGGATTTACTATGTGTCCTTGGCTGGCCTGGAAGTTTCTATGTAGATCAGGTCAATCTTGAACTCACAGAGACATGCCTCCCTCTGCCATGGAGTGCTAGGAGTAAAGACATGCAAAACCACACCCAACATCAGTAGTATAAGCATTCATCCCATTCTATATGACATCTAGGGATCAAACTCAGATGCTCACACTTACAAGGCAAAGTACCTTACTGGCTGAGCCATCTCCCCAAACCAACTCTTCATCTCACATGCCCTGCTTTTAAGAGAAGTTCCAAGACTTCCCCTACTCAAAAGCTAATACATCCATTAGTGTCAGGGATGCTGACAGCAGACACAAAACTTTGGGTTAGAGACAAAGAACATTATTATTCATGGCACACTAAGTTACACAAAATGTGCCATTTCAGCAGCCCCACTTGTTCCCAAACTCTCACAAGAGTAACACAGAGGGGGCCATGTAGATGCTGTGCACATGGTAGGTGTGCATCAAAACGGAGGAATCTGGAGCTTAGAGAACTCTACATGTTTATAATGAGCTGCATCCAAACATGCCCACCCTTTACCCAGAGGGAGAAATTATAGCATCATTATACCCAACAGAAAACCAACCTGACTTTTGTTCCAGAAGGAAATTTAATCTCTATCTTCCAGCACTCTTCATTATACAATCATTCTAAACAAGACAGTCTAGGGCAAAAGCTACCAGTAGCCTTGCTCAGGAGATAAGCAGGAGCTTGGGTGACCCACAGGGAATATTCTCCTGGCAGCTTTCGCCCCATTGTTGGGCAACTTTGTATTTTAACATAATTCCAAACTTACGAAAAAAGTTTGCAAGAATCATATAAGGAACTCGTTAAAACCCCATGCTTGCCGATTACATTGTGCTGCACGTGTTTTCTCTCCATAGAGAAACAAAAAAATACATACATGCTGTTTAGAATATCCAGCTCAGGGCCTGTTCCAAACCCTGCCCTCAGGGTGGCAAGCAGAGGCCCCTCCCATGGAGCTGCCTCATTCCAGACTCCACCCTGAGAAAGCCCACCACCAGCAGCTCCACCCTCCTGCAAGGCATTTAAAAGCCCTCTCCTCATGGTTTTCCCCATATGGTTTTCTCCTCTTCCCCTGCCTGGGGCCACCTGGGAATGCTTCTTCTCTCGGATTAAACCTGGATTTACTAATTAGGTTTGATTGCTTATTGCATCAGTAGTGATGGATTTCCAATAACCAGGAATGTAAAATTTACCACTTATGTAGAAGACAGATAGATGTGCTAGCTACAGACATTGATAGATAGTTACATGTGAGAAACTTTATTATCTGAGAAGTCTGAAAATAAGTTAGGAGCAGGAGCATTATACCTTTTCATTGCTAACTAGTTTAGTTCTAGTTTCCTAAAACCCCAGACTGAATCAGACAACTTAAACTTAGTACACCTTTACTAGCTGTGGTGATTTGAAAGAAAATGCTCCCCATATGAAGTGGCACTATCAGGAGGTATGGCCTTGTTGGAGGAGGTGTGTCACTGTGGGGGAAGGCTTTGAGGTCGTCTATGCTCAGTCTATATCCAGTGTGGGGCACAGTTTGCCTCCTGCTGCCTGTGGACCAAGATGTTGAACTATCAGCTCTTTCCCCAGCACCATGTCTGCCTGTATGACTTCATGTCCCACCATGATGTTAATGGGAAAATCTCTGAAACTGTAAGCCACCCCAATTAAATGTTTTCCTTTATAAGAGTGTGGTCATGGTGTTTCTTCACAGCAACAGAAACACTAAGACACAGGCTAGTTCATAATTTATATTCAAATTCCATCAGTTGTTCTAATGGTTTTCTTTGTAGTTGTTTTAACGGTAATCCAGGATCAGGTCTAG
Source organism: Phodopus roborovskii (assembly GCF_943737965.1). Classification (NCBI taxonomy): domain Eukaryota; kingdom Metazoa; phylum Chordata; class Mammalia; order Rodentia; family Cricetidae; genus Phodopus; species Phodopus roborovskii. Next base: position 20,384,698 of record NW_026125052.1, on the reverse strand, counting down.
AATCATGCACAATTATCACTTGTGATGTGGAACAGTTGTGTGTGTGTGTGTGTGTGTGTGTGTGTGTGTGTGTGTGTGTGTGTGTGTGTGTAGACCATTGAGCAAATCAGATGTCAATCTTCAGGCGACATCCATCTTGTTTTCTAAGACAGGGTCTCTTGGTGGCCTGGAACTCTTACTTGTAATCAGAAAAAGTTCCTTGGTCTTTTTCTTCTTGTTCTTGTACTTAAGAACCAGGACAGATGTGGTAGCACACACCTTTAATTTTGGCACTCTAAGCAGAGGCAAGAGGATCTCTTGACAAGGTCAACCTGATTAGCTAGGGAGTTCCATGACAGTCAAAGCTCCACAGTGAGACCCTGTCTCAAACAAACAAACTTGAGGATTGATTTTTTCCATAATGTATCCCTACAGTTGTATTGGTTCAGTATGTCCTCCTGGTTAAATTTGAGTTGAGGAACTGAAACAATGTTGAATGTCCCATCTTGAGATATGTGGTGGAGTTAATTCAATGTTAATGATATTGAGTGTGACCATTTGGTTGAGATGGTGTCTTCCCAGGTTCTCCACAGTAGAGTTACTACCCGCCCCCCCCCCATGGTATTTAGCAGATGTTGTGGGAAGATATTTTGAGATTCTGTGATTATGCTCTTCCCATCCAAAGTTTGCTCATGAGTTTTGGCATCCACTGATGACTTTCTAGTTATATCACTCACCAATTGGAGTTGCTAGTAGTAACAGCAAAGATTTCCCTTATCCACGGGAGAGAGAGAGAGAGACTTATAGATTCCTGGTTCAGCCATATCAGATGGGAATGGCAAAAGTCATAAAGTCAGCACAGCTGCTTGACAAAGATAAAACAAAGCTGGGCCTGGTGATGGCCACTGTGCCACTTATGGTTTTGATCTGCACCTGTTGCATGCTTGGGGAGCAGGCCAGATGTGGTAGCTTTTAATATTTGTATTTTGGGATAGTGGATAGTGGATTCTTATGGATCATCTATGCCTTCTCCTAATAGTATTACTTTTCAGCTTCCCCAGGACAGTCCTGAACACACTTACCCCCCCTCCCCGCTTTTAGGGAGACACCCTTATCCACTTGAAGGTCTTCTTTACACTCTCCTTACGTGTGACACACGTAAGGAAGCCAGAGTTCTCTTTATGAGACTTTGAAATATTCTTAAAGCATCTGCCCCTGCACTTACTCAGGAACAAGATAATCAAAACAAAGTAAATTTTTAAAGGTCAACAAAATTTGGTGGGCTAGAGATCAGATTACAAGCTTTTTCCACGTAATCACCCAGGCTATTAGATGGCATAGACAGCAACAAAGTCAGAAATGGCTGGAGTTACTTCCGTCCTACACAGAGACTGAGGCAAAGAATGGTGTGGAAAAATGATAAAAGAATGAGGTGTCATGACCTCCCTAACTTAGGAAAGTTAGAAAAGTTTTCTTAGAACATTTCAGGGCCACTGTTATATCATAAGGCCAAAGAGCAAAAGAATGCCAAATAAATTCTATAAATACATAAAATGTAAAATTGTATTGTGCCCAAAATTGAATAATAACTGCAGCAGCTTTGGCCTGGGTGTTCTTCTTGGGCCTATTAACACTCTGTCAATTAAAAGTTAATAATATCTCAGGACATGGAAATTTTCTCAGACTGGCTTGGAGATTTTCTTTCTGTCTAGCATCTTCAAAGCTGAAAGAGCTACAAGCCTAAAAACAGGCTGTCATATGCCTCTAGATTCTTAAAAATTGGGTTATGGGGTCGATGCATAAAAATGCTTGTAAAAGATAACTCTGTTCTGTCACAGTTTATCAGTGATGACTAAAATATATGCAAGAGGAAGTTGAACACATGCCTGGAAACAAAATTGATATAATCTATGTTTTGGAACATAAACCTGTCCCTGCTTACTGAAATCTGTACAAATAAAGAAGCACTCTGACTGGCAGTTAGTCAGGCTGTAAGAATCTTGCCATCACTGCAGCCTGCCTCAATCCTTTCCTTGCCTAAATACTAGAACTTACGACTGACTTTTCCCCCAAAAGGGGGTAAAATCTGTATATACCGCACAAATCCTAACTACACTATTCAATGAATTTTAACAGATACATGCATCCAAAATAAGAGTTAGACTGTGTCTAGCATTGTGGAAAGTTCTGTTGTGTTTCTCTCTACCCCATTCTACCATTCTACTTTCAGGCATCTACTTTTCTGTTTTTTTTTTTTCATGAGTCTAGTTACCGTCTGTTGCTGTGATAAAACCATGACCAAAAGGAGGTAGGATGGGATGGGGTTTATTTCTGCTTACACTTTCAGGTCATAGTCCATCACTAGAGCAAGTCAGGGCAGGATCATACAGTAGCAGGAACCTGGACACAGAGGCCACGGAGGAGTGCTGCTTACTGGCTTTCTCCCCATGGCTAGCTTAGTCTGTGTTCTTATACAATCCAGGACCACAAGCCCAGAAATGCACTGCCCACGGTGGCCTAGGCCCTCTCACATTAAGGCCCTCTCTCATTAAGAAAGTGCCCCACTGACATGCCTACAAGTCATTCTGATGGGGGCAATTCTCATCTGAGGTTCCTTCTTCTCTAGTAACTCTAGTCTGTGTCATCTTGACAAAGCTAGCCAGTACATTGACCATAACTGACTTCTCTGCTGCAGACTCTCCTACAAATGAAATGGGGCAGTATGTGCCCTTCTGAGTCTGGCTTGTGCTTGGCATAATGTCTGATGGATACATGTAAGGATAGTATCTACCAGTGGTTAGTTTCATTTTAGTGCTGAGTGTTCTTCTAGTGGATGTGTATACCAATGTTTAAACTATCTTGTATGGATATTTGAAATGGATCCAGTTAATGGGTGTTACGATCAAGGCATGGTTATTCATTTACAGAGTTTTTTCACAAGTATGTGCTTTCATATCTCTCGGGTAAGTATGTATGGGTGGCATTGGAAACCAACATCATACACTAGTAACATTATTTGTTGTTTATTTACTTACTTATTTCAGTCTTTCAAGACAAGAGTTTCTCTATGTAGCCCTATCTGTCCTAGAATTAGCTCTGTAGACCAGGCTGGTCTCAAACTCAAAGATCTGCCCGCCTCTTTCTCCCAAGTGCTGGCACTAAATGTGTGTAATACCATGCCCAACTTAGACTAGTAACTTTAAATTGATGAGAAACTGCTCAGCAGTTTTCCAAAATGGTGGCACTCTGTTCCACTCTGCCAACAGTGTATGAGAATGTCAGTTGCTTCATACCCCTGAAGATCTTAGGCCTGTGGTGATTATGACTTTTTAGCTGGACTAGTGCATGATAGAAGAATGGCATTCAATATGGTTTTAATATGTCTCCTGGTTATTACCTAGTAGTGGAATTGCTCAATTGGCTGGTAACTCTATGTTTAATCATCTGAGGAACTTGATTGTTTTCCAAAGGAATCACTTATGTTCCTAGGAGTAATGTATGGGAATTCCAATTTTTCCATACGATCATTGACACTTGCTATTTAATACTTGTTCCCCACCCTACATTTATTTTACTTATTTTGGCGCTAGGAACTGAACCCAGACTCTTCAAGCATGCTAGCCAAGCATTCTGCCATTAAATATATCCCCAGCCCCAACATTTGTCCTTTAAAAGTATAACCATCACCATGATAATTAAAGAATCTCATCTGAGATATGTATTTATTCTTAAAGGTTTTTAAGGGCTATTTTTAAAAAGCGAATCTTGATATGCAATCTACACTGGTCTTGAATTGTCAAGATTCAATATTCTTTCCCTTGCCTCCAGGCCTAGGTTCAAAGATATGCCCCCAAAACATCCAGCTCTTCTGAGATGTTTAAATGGCAAAATAGAATAGCAAAAAAGGAAAAAATTATAAAAACAATGAAGCCCAGAAGATGACCTTTATATCCATGCTGAGAGAGAGGCCTGACAAACTGCCCCAATGAGAGTTGCTGGTAGCACGGTATGGATGCACCTGTATTTGTATGTATGTATGTGTGACTGTTTTGTAGATGTGTATTTGTGGGGTCCATATGTTCACATATGTCTGTGTGTGTGCACATATGCTTGTGTGAGTGTGTGGCTGGACTATGCACAGTGAAACTCACCACATGAGTGAGTGAGCGAGAGGATGGGCACACACAACTTATTTAGCTTTTTTGAAAATGAACTCACTAACTTTGAGTGAATGCTGTCTTTAAGCATCAAGACACAAAAGTAACTTGAATAGAGGAGAAACACTCAGTGCAGAGTCAGATGGGCCTGTGTTTGGCTCTGGCTTTACCTTCACCCAATTTAAGTCCTTTGAGGTTTGGTTTCCTGGCGTGTAAAGGGGTAGTACTGATATCTGTGTGAGGATTAAACAAGAGTAGATGTTCGTGCTTTGTGGCTAAAAATGCAGTTTGCTCATTACGATGACCAGAGATATCTTTCCTCTCTCTGACCTCTTTCTATTTCTAGGCAGATAGTGTAATCCAGAGAGTGGGAATTTTATATGCAGGTGGACTTCAGGAAGGATGTCTTGGTTTGTTGATTAACACCTGTGACCCCAAGCCTGTTGCCTAGTGTCTCTGAGCCTCAGAGGTCAGGATACCTGGTTAGGTTTATATGCAGATTAAGCCACAGGGTTTATATTTAGGTCCAACCACAAAACCTAGCAAGTAGGACATATTCAATGCAAACTCTCGCTTAACCATGTGTTCTTAAACATGAATGACCTCACGGGCTGTGGGCAAATGGGGGAACTGACAAGCCTCAGAAGTCATGTTGGTTCCTGCAAAGTATTTATTCCTAGCACATTAATGATCTGGAACATCCAAGGGCAAGCTTTCTCGGTGTAAGCACCCCTTCAACACAGCACCCCGAACATCCTGAAGGCCTTAAGAGAAATCACAGAATACACACAGCTGCCTTCCTCGGCTGAGGGGGGGGGGGTTATCTTAAGAGCCAGTGTGTTCCCTCCTGTCAGGCTTTCCTAAAGTGCAATTGGACAAGCTCTGAAGACATGTCTTTTTGTACTGGAAAGGTGAACTAGTTAAGAATGCCTCTCCTGAGTGTGTCGTGTATGTGTTGTGGCCAGAGGCCAACCTCGGGTGTCATTCCTCAGGTACCATCTACCCTGGTTTTTGAGACAGGGTCTCTCTTGAGAACCTGAGTCTCTCCTGTTAGGTCAGGCTGGCTAGACTGCAAGCTCTAGGGATCTGCCTGTCTCTGCCTCCCTGCAGCAAGATTACAAGGCAGTGTCACTGTGCTTGCTTGGCTTCTTACCAGAGGCTCAGGAAATCAAACCCAGGGCTTGTATGGAGAGCCCTTTCCCAGCTGACCTATCTCCCTGGCCCTTGGCTACTCTTTAAATTAACTGTTTAATTGTAGCGAAGCTTGTTACTGTTATCAGTGATCAGCCTCCCAGACATTTCTAGAACTGTAGCAGGAGCCCAAAGACTCAGGGCCAAGATGCAGTGCACAAATGTTTGTGCAAGGTGAGGCTTAGGAAGTCCAGTATTCCATGAATCTGACACTTTTTCTGTGAGTGCTGAAGGTCTAAGGTTGTGTGCGTTTTGAGTGTTCTTTCCTGGCCTCATTTCTCCCGTGCACGTTTTGTTATTTTTAAAAGGTCATTTGCAGACCATGAAAATATATAGATGGTGTTGTAGCAAAGACATCTGTGTGAGTCCCTGCCCCTCTAATATTCCTTATGTGCCATAAAATTATGCAAGTGGTCATTCATCAACATATAATAGAACGTGAATCTATGAGTATAATATTGACAACAGTGGTTCTCATTGATCATGGACAAGAAGTTGGTCTTTTATCGCCACAGCAGCCTTTTAACTAGAGGCTGCTGTTCCAGCGTCATAGGAATGGCAAGGCTGAAATCTGTAAGTAACAGGAGCAAACTGAGGTTAAATAACATGCCCAAGGTACACAGCTAGAAGCTAGTACTGTGAGACCTAAAGTCATTTGGACATATGCATCCCATCGTTTTGTCTGTTTTTTTTTTTTAAATATCAACAGTTATGCTCACATTGTGTGCAGGCTCTGCCCTACTGGAAAGCCAAAGTAAGTGTTGCTGTTAGTAACTCAGGGCTATTTACATTTCACAAGTCTCATGTTTCATTCCAAGAAGTCAGGCTCATCAATTATTTGCATTTGGTAACATGCTAATTGTACAGATAATTAGCCCTGAGACTAGACATGAACATGAAAGTATAATGAATCGTCTCTGCTAATTGCTCTTTTCAGTTATGGACAGCCACCAGTTTGAAGTATTAGCAGCTCTTATGTTCAGTTTGCTAAATTCACTTTCTCACTTCAGGGTTGACAAAGACTTTCTTTCTCATGTCAGCCTTACCCCATTGGTTAGGTCTGTTAGAAATTCTGTGTTGAGAGGCACCCTGGGGCCTGTCACTGATGAGGCCTTTAGATACTAGCAACTGTAGGTTGGCAACAGGTAAGCTCAATAGTTGCCATCACTGGCCTGAGTTCTGAGAAGAGAGTCTGCCGAGCCTAGGAGCTCACTGACCATGCTTTCTGTTCCCCGAACACTCCTGTAAACTTGGGAGAAGGAAAATGACTCAAAAGCTGATCTTGTCCTGGGGGGGGGGGAAGGGGCATAAATGGCTATATACAAATCAACATGTGCCAATACCGTAGCTAGAGCTCAGTTGCTTAGCATGCACGAGGTCCTAGGTTTGATTCCCAGTACAACATAAATTGAGTGTGGTAGGGCATGCCTACATCCTAGCACTTGGGAAGTGGAGGTAGGAAGATCAGAAGTTCAAGGCCAGCCTAAGCTATAAAGAGAATATGAAGCCAGCCTAGGTTAGGAGAGCCTGCCTGGAAAAAAAAAGGGGGAGGGGGGTAAAAATGCAAATTGCCTTAAGAGTAATAAATACAGGGTGGGAAGAGGTGAAAGAGAGGAAATGTTATTTATAGTGATGAGAAGCCGAGAGTAGAGATGGGACAGAGCATGAGTCAAGTGCCACTTTTGAAGAATCCGTAGACATGGGGGTGAGGAAGATTCAGGGAGGTGAGAGGGCTCTGCCTTTGTCCCTCTGTGTTTGAGGTAGATGCTGAATCACCTGTCGTATGTCCAACAGGAGTGTGCAGAGGGGGACAGTTTAATGCGGCTGGGATGGGGGCAGGGCGGGGAAAGGAAGGAAAAGCTGGGAAACAAGGGCAGGACCAGGTTGTGAAGGGCCTGGGAACATGGGAATAGGAATGTTCTAGAACAATGTTTCTCAGAGTGTGTCCACAGGATATTCACCGTCGTTACGTAACAAAAGGATCCTGCTGGATCCTGTTGTTGGCTGTATTTGAAAAATACTGAACTAGAAACAACTGAATGGGTTTCCATTAGGCAGTTTTCAGGGCTTTTAGAAATGCCGTGGATCTCCGGGAAGGACCCGGAATTCGCAATGTTTTTCTTGGAGCGGCTTCTGAAAGTAGCATGGGACTTGGTGAAAACCACTGGCCCTGTACTGAAGTGATACCTGAGGAATACACATGTAACATGGTATGCTGATTGGCTAGCTGACGGACACAGTAATCTCTACAGTGTTTGCAAGAACAGGAAGAGAATTACCTGCCTCAAAAAGAAGCAACAGGCCACCTTCTTTGTTTCCTCCCGGCTTCTGTTCTAAGGGTTTGCCTTCAAGAGCTGACATAAAGCCTTCAGGGCTCCAAGGGTGCCCTGTTTCGAATCTCCTACCTGTCATCCTGAGTCCCAGACTTGCTGTCCAGTACCCTTTGACCCCTACACAGCTGCCTTGACTCCTGACCTGCGGGCGCAGTTCCAAGAGCCTCTGGTGTGTCTGGTAACCTGGAGCCATCCTGTCTCAAGCAGCTCTGGAGTCTGCTGTGACTGCTGGCTCCTACCTGTCTTGGCTCTGAAACAAGAGCCCCTGTGTGCTGTCTTCATAGAAGTCGGGCCCATCCATGCCTGATAAGCATCCTCTGCCATCCTCCCCAGTTATGGTGGCTTCTAGGTGAGAGTCCATAAATCTGTTTGAGATGGATGAGCAAGCAGCTTCTATATTTAACACCATTTAGTTATCTCCTGTGAAGGGGGGGAGTACAGTCTTGGTCATAACATGTTCAGATCTGCACCCGCAAGGCACTTAAGCCAGTGGAGTAGACTTGAGTGGAATCACATGACACCTAGATCAGAAGTTGCAGCTTCTGGGATAGACTTGGATGGGATCACACGACATCTAGATCAGAAGGTGGAGCTTCAGGAGGGGCTGTCCGTGTTCAGTGAGAAGCCTCTATGGTGAGATAAAGTGAATTTGGGCCCCTGGGAGAAACCTGGGCAGGCAAGTATAACAAGAACAAAGATGTAGCAAGAAGACAAATTACAAACTATAGAAGATGAGATGCCAATTACTACTACTCTGGAGGGGACTGGAGACTCACTAAGGATTTTGTCTCCGAATGACTACACTGTTAGGGGAACTTGTTAGGAAGAATAGGGGAGAAAAGAATGAAAATGTTCCCGACCTTTCCTTTAAACACAGACTGAAAGATGCCATTTTGATGAATGAGTTTCAAGAAAGAAATAAGAAAAGTCAGGACATTGCAAGTGATCTGGGGGCTCAAGGGGCTTCTAGTCAAGGCCAGGTTAGAAGCTGGAGGACGATCAGGGCATTTACTACAGCTTGGAAAATTATCCTTAGGTTCTTTCAAGGTTTCAAGCAAGTGGGGGAAAGGGTTACTAAATGTATGGAATTCATACAGGGAGCTGGGTGTGGTTCCTTTGTAGAGCAAGTGACTAGCATGCACAAGGGGCTGTGCTCAATGCTCAGCACACACACACACACACACACACACACACACACACACACACAGAGAGAGAGAGAGAGAGAGAGGTTCACCATCACCACCACATAATACATAAAAACCAAATGTAATGTCATTACCCCGCAAGAGGTAGCACAACCTGAAAATAGCAATAGGTTCTGAACCTGCTTATGTAATGTTGTGACATCTGGCATTAGCATATTATCCTGAGGGAAACCTGATTGTTAGTGATGACGTATTAGGGAAGACAACTACGTATTCGTAACACACAGCCCTTAGCCTCATTCTCAGCCTGCTGTCCTCCCTCGTGTGGAGGTCTCTTTATGAATTACTTCCATTGTCGCAAACTCCAGGGCTAATGATCAACAATATTAAAAAGCTGTTGTAGGGACTTTGAACGTCCTTGTCATAGAGAAATTTGGGCTGGACTTGTGTCTTTTTTTTTTTTTTTTTTTTTTTTCCAAGACAGGGTTTCTCTGTATTGCTTCGGAGCCTGTCCTGGAACTAGCTGTGTAGAACAGACTGGCCTCAAACTCACAGAGATCCTCCTGCCTCTGCCTCCCGAGTGCTGGGATCGAAGACATGCACCACCAATGCCCGGTGGACTTGTGTCTTTTGATTGGACTGATCTGCCTTTCATATTCCTCCTAGTCAGCTAGAGTGCTGGGTTTGAACAAGACAGACAGATGCATCTTCAGTTTCTCAATCTTAGCCTCTTGGCACGGCCAGCAGGATACTTCCTTGTCCTTTACATGGAAGGATATTTAGCATCATCTCTGGTCTATACCTACTAGATATAGGTCACAGCCCACCTATCATCTGGGAGGCAGAATCATCCATGTGGCCAACCTACTGCAGTCACTCAAAGGTACAAGGTCTCATGCCCTTTCTCAGCACACTGACTGCCCAGCCCCCTAGGAATGTCATCGAATATGTGGTCAAATGACACCTGTGGGTGGAGTCTGGCTTTTCTGGTCTGAGGGAGGGAGGGAATGCATCGTGGATTGCTGGCTTAAGACATACTTGATGTCCCCACGAGACGTTAAAAATGTAGAGCTTTCAACGTGCAGATGGCTCGCACTGCTTAATTACAAGCTGAAAGCTCGCTACCATTTCCTTCCCTCTCCCTGTGCAGCAGCCCACCAGGAGCAGAGGAGGCATGAACAAGGAGGGAGCAGTTGCCCTTTCCCGAATCCTTATCACACGCTAATTATTTTATTCTAAAGAGACAAAGTAGAGAGAATGTAACATATGATTCTGACGACAAACACTTTAAAAAAAAATCTGCCTGCTTTTCCTAGAGACTAGAGCATAGGATCTGGTTGCTAAGCAACTGGGAAACTGCAGACTCTTGTACTGGCCATGCTGGTTTTGGAAATGAGCCATAAAAGGAATTCCCCAGTGAGAAGGGATCCCATACCATTGCCTGGTTGCCATGGATACCATACATAAGTGATGGATCCTAGGTTACAGGCCCTGCTTTTAAAAAAAAAAAAAAAAAAAAAAAATGTTGTCTCTTCTTAAAGATTGAATGGTAACAGAAAAGATGAAGAACCCTTCTTCCTCTTCATTAGCCATGCGGACATGTCCTGGCCCCTTCCCCGCATGCTCCCCTGAAACAGAACTCTGAATCTAAGTGCCTGAGACATTCCTTCCAATTTCAACTCAGCTTTTATTTAATATGTTCCAGTCTTTATAGGAGTTGGAAGGGAACCTGAAATCTGGAAAGCAAATTTTTAACCAGGAAAAGATGCCTCAGTGGCAGACAGGCTGTCTGTTTGCTTGTCATCCACCCCTGTCTGGTGTCCACACAGCACTAAGATCAGGTGTAAGGGCAACTTTCTATAGTCATACGTACTATGGGAATTTTACAAAACAAGAGAGATTATCAGAAGACAAAGACAATAGCCGTGACTCTGACATGAAATCAGCGTGTCATGCAGAGCGAGGCGATAATAGGCCACTGCAATTCTGTCAGAAATTAGAAGCAGACTTCAGATAATAGGAGTCAAAATGTGAGGCAAATACAAAGATGTGGAGCTTAAAATAAAAAGAGGTGTAGGTTGCACTGGGCTTCCTACAGAAAAAACGGAAGGAATAGGCCTCAGAGGGTCCACAGCTGCCTCCTCTTAGGCAGATCATTTGATGCAATAGAGTTGAATAACCTCTAAATGTCCCAAGGAGACTGAGGCCCAAAGAGTCTCTATAAGTTACCCCAAAATATAACTACCTTAAGTCACAAACATTGATTACCTTATGGTTCTTTTGGGTTGAGAATCCAGAAGCATCTTGGCTGGGAACCTCTGACTTGGGATCTTTACAGAAATACAGTAAAGATACCAGAGGGGCTGCAGAGAGGCTCCTGGGAGGGCTAAGAGCTCTGCTGGTTGTTGGCCAGCTGCAGGTTCTCTCTGGCTATTGGTGGAGGCTTGAGTTTCTTGGTCTGATGTTTTGTCAGTCAGGTGCGTTACAGCATAATGGATGTTTTCCCTATAGTCAAAAAAGCATCTAGACAGACATTACTTTCTTTTTTTAATCTAAGCTTGAAAGTGATACCCTGTCTGTGTTGCTGTAGGTCATTTGTTAGATTGGGGTCATAAGGTCCAGCCCACATTGAGGGGAATGAGTTCTGTAAAGGTCTGAATACCATGAGGTAAGATTCACTGAGGACCTCTCAGTCTGCCACAGGAACTAAGTACGATTCTAGGCAAAAAGCATGAAGAGGAGAGATTGGGGGTGGGGCTTGAGCTTCCTTTGGACCTGGGAGATGAGGAAAGGGTGAGTCCTGGGGGCTGCAGGGAAGCCAAAAGCAGAAGCAGAGAGGAGAGATGAATGTAAGACATCAACACAGAGGAGGAGAGGAGGGGGTGGGAGGGAAGGGGAGAGGAGAGAAATGAGCAGGGGGGAGATGTGCTGAGTTGAAATAAAGGGCATAAACTGTAAGAAAGTAGAGAAAATAGGAAGCTGGGTGGGGAATGAATGGGAAGTGAAAGAAGGAATCAAACCCAGAGAGAAAAGAGTAGATAGAAATAGGTGACGTAGAAACAGGAAGGGGCGGGAGCAGGAAGTGGACAAAGAGCTTCCCGGCAATGAGAACAGAAGCAGGGAACTTAGAGAGGTGAGTGGGGGAAAGTGATGCCAACAGACGGATGGAAGGACAGCAAAGGAGCCAGCTTAGGGCTGGTGCAGAAGGAACAGCTAAATAGCAGTGACCATCATCATAAGGATTTATTGGGTGCTAAAAATTTCATGTTACCTGATGTAGCCTTTACTGTCGGCCAACACTTGTAGATGGTGTTGTTTATAGTGTCTTGGAGATGAAGAAATTTAATTTTAGAAGGATTAAGTCCCCGCACTCAAGTCTAAATGCCCAGGTAGTGGCTAAGTGTGCTTGGAAGCAGAGGAGGGCATCTTCTTGCCAGGAAATTCATAGTTATCGTGGCCAAGGAAGAAGGGACTGTAGATTGGGGAGTTTAAGCCCATACACTGCATATGAATGTCAGTCCCTGTCTCCTCTGATGATGCTACCTGCTGATCAAATTCTCAGCCCAGATTAGGGAAGCTGGTGGTAGTGGGGCTCACTAGGACAAAAGGTCTGGGATGAGTGCCCCAATTTATCACAGTTTAGACCCACAGTGAAGCTCTTCTGCCAAATCATGCAGTTTATTTCTCCACATCTGTATTGCTAAGAGCTATGGGGGTGCTTCAGATCTTCAGATCTTCCATGGTGCCTTATGCTATCTAAATTACGTATTCGAAAAGCTTGTGGAGCCCAGCATTTACCTCTGCTGAATCCAATGAGAAATTCCACAGCAGAATTTATACCCAGCTCTTCACTAGCAGCACCACTCAGGACAAATTACTAAACCACACTGGAATGCATCAAAGTAGGTTGACCAGATGATCTTTGAAGTTTTGTTGTTGTTGTTTTCCTCTCTAATTCAGAAACGTTACAAATCACTTATTAAAGATAAGAAGTGAGAGCCTAAGTAGAAATGGTCAGTGGCTCCAAGGCTGTCTGTCACTCAAGGTAGAGCTGACACAGAACTCTTTGGATTTCATTTGCCAAGCTGCTAATTCATCCTTAGGCATATCCGTGGAGCCACGGTTCAACTCTTAGTGTGTGTGTGTGGAGGGGGCTCTGCTTTCAGGAGAGACTCCATGAGCCCAATTCTCCCCATTACCAAGATGTGAGCCTGGTGCTATGTTAGGAATTTAGAGAGGCTTATCAGTTCACACAACAATAGAGACCAATGGGGCAGGGTTAGTTCAGCTGCCAGAGTGCCACAAGGGATAAACAGAGCAGTAGGAACCCCTGGAGACAAGAACATCTAGACTTCCAAGAGATGCCATGTGCACTGGGAGCCTGGATTCCATCAGCTCTTCAGTTGTCAGTGTTCAGAAGGAAAGAGTGTCATATGTCTCTGTGGTCCCAGCTAATGTTACAAGTTACAGATGGCTCCTTGCTAAACTATGGTCCATGGAGTATCCAAGGCTATAAAACAGTAGTTCTCAACCTGTGGGTCGAAACCTTTTTGGGGGCTGAATAATCCCTTCACGGGGGTCACTTAAGACCATCAGAAAACACAGATATTTACATTATGATTCATAACAGTAACAGAATTACAACTATGAAGTAGCAATGAAAATAATTTTATGATTGGGGTCACCAAGACATGAGGAACTGTATTAAAGGTTCATAGCATAAGGAAGGTTAAGAACCAAAAGCATCCAAGGGGAAAGTCTGTGCTAAACATGGGGAATCTACTAATAGTGAAACGATGATGTCACATCTAAAAGATGCACGTGAACTTCTGTAATTGTCATCTTCTAAAAATTATAGATGGGTCCCCAACTTTTACTGGGGCAACAGGAAGGAATGGAGAAGAATAATTACTATTCAAAAGGGGGATTTCTTTAAGCAATTTGTTCCCTGATGCATTTGAGAGCCTGCTTAGCTCATTACCTTCCTTCAGAGAAATGCTCTGGGACAATGAGATAAGAAGAACTGCCAACTAAAGATCAGTCAGAAATGAAGACAAAACAAGTCTGATGGTCTAGTGATACAGCTCACTTGGCAAAGTGCTTTCCTAGCATAGACAAAGCCCTGGGTTTAATACCCAACACTGCCTAAATTAGGCATGGTAGCGCACACATATTGTCCTCGCACTAGAGAGGTAGAAGTGGAACCAAAGTCCAAGGTCATCCTTAGCTACACAGTGAATTGGAGGCCATCTTGGACTACTGTTGGGAGCCGGCCGCAGACTACTTAAGGCCCTTTAGCAAAATAAAACAAGAAGGTAGGGTGGGTTAGGATGGGGTGGGGTGGCTAAAGAGTTGGCACAATGGAAAAGAGTACTTGCTGCTTTTCCAGAAGACCAGAAGCCAGAACCAATCCAGAAGAATCAAGAACCCATATGGCGACTAACAACTGCCTATAACTCCAGCTCCAGAGGGTCCAAGGCCTTCTTCCAATCTGGCAGACACATAACACACGCACACACACACACACACACACACCATGAAGACAAACATTCACACATGTAAGATAAAAATAAATTGGAAAAAAATAAAAGAAGAAAAAAGAAATGCTCGTGAAGCATTGCCTTGATTTGCACCTGCTGTTTCTGTGTGACAAGTTGCACCTGGAGTGACAGCCGACCGCATCCTTGAGAATCTTGAACATATAGTCACCTGAAACACACTGACTGGGGACAGTGTTCAGAACAAGCAATGTTGTGACTCACTAGTGCCCACATTGGGCCATCTGGTTTACCTCCAGCATCACCTGGTCCCAAGGCTATCTCAGAGCAGAGATGGGGAGGGGGAGATGGGAACAGAGACATTCTAATCTAAAGGGCACCTGAAGAGGAAGCAGCTTAGAGCACGTGGGCTCAATTTCCCTCAAAGCTCATAATATAACTGCCAGAAATGGCACGGTGAACCTAAATTATAAGATAATTATGTTCAGTCCCAAATTCAACACAATAAAGGTTATTTGCTCTTCAGCCCTAGCAACCATCTCATAGAGGAGGAAAAAAAAATACCATACAAAAACAAAATGTAAACCCTCAAAGCAGTAATAAAACCAGCACACAACTATTCATTTCAAGTCTATTTTGAAAAGCCTTTGATAATACCAGTAATTCCCCATAAAGCCATTCTCTTGCCACAATTCCCTTCTGGAGACAGAAAAGTGTTTTGCTGTTCTATAGCCATTCCTTTTAGGAAGATAAAGTTCACTTTATTTTTTCCCTATTTTAAATGTTTGTCATTCTTTGTAAAAAGAAATAAAAAGGGAAGGAAGGGAGAAACCTCTGATCACCTGTATCTAGCTAAGCCTATGACATAGGTAGGGGCTTAGAGGGCAATAGGAATGAGAATTATCCATGTTTTATATGACAGAATTAATTTAATGGTCTTAATAAGGTGCTTAAATGTTGTCCAAGAGTCTTGTCCAAAAGATCCTGAAACATCCCACTCTAAAGTACAAGGTGCAATGATCAATCCTTTGTAGATATTTTGATGCTTTGTAGCATGCACCCTGGGTATTAACTGGCTATGTTATATCCTGACTCGACATTCACCTGGGTACCACTGGGCAGGCCTAGTACAACAGAAATAATTAGGATATAGGAGATTGAGACACCTTTGATTGCAACAAAAATCTACTTAGATGAATCTTAATAGTGTGGGGTGGTTCATACGAATCCCACGGACTCTAAGACGGGAAAATAAGCCACCATTGTTGCTATGTGGAAGTGATGTGGTAGAGAAGAGGCTGTGTGCAGGGGTACTCAAGCCTAGAAGAAAATAGGTGTATGGGCAATCACTAGTCTCTTTAATGCAATATGACAAAGGAAACAGGAGACTAGAAGGTGAGAAAAGAAGTAAGATGATAAGATAAAAGAGGGGTTGGGAGCTAGCTCAGCTTTTGGTCCTGAGTTTGAGTACAAGGACCACATGAAAAAACGTTGGGCCTAACAATGCACGTTCTTATCCCAGGACTGGGGAAGCAGATTCCTGGTACTTGCTGGCCAGCCAGCCTTAACCTACTTGCTAACCCTAAGCTGCTGAAAACCCCTGTCTCAAAAAACTAAGGAATAATATCAAGGTCATTCTCTGATTTCCAGTTGCATCACAAACATGCTTCCACTCCTGCACTCACATGTATGTGTACAAACATGGGTGCACATGCATAACATAAAATAAAAATTAAATGACACAAAGAAAAGAGGAAGGAGATAGAGAAGCTAAAGAGCAATGAAATATCATTAGACTTTGGCAATTCTCTGGCACTGAAGATGGACCCACCTCAATGTGTAACTAGCCTGTGAAATATAGTGAGAGGTTTTTAATACAAACTTTGCCTAATTTCTCTGAACTGGTCATTCTGGTTTGCATGATATTGTGGACTGTTTTTTTAAGAGGTAGAATTATATTCACTGAAAGGATATATGTGATCTTAATAGCAAGCTCAAGAAAGAGTGTATATTTTATACTTAACTTTCATAGCTTTAATAACATGGCTTATACATATAATAGAAATAGTCTCTACTTGTCTCTTGGACATTTAGATGTGTTCAATTGAAATCATAGGGTTTGTTTTCACGTATCTTTGAGCAAATAGAACTCCATAAACAAATTCTATATTTCCACTTTAATTTGTTACCAGAAAACATTCCCTGCATATCTATGATGTTAAAGGCACTGGGCTAAGCACTTGTGTGAGATGAACTGAATAAGACATAGGCTTCTCTCTCTTTATAGAATTTGCACAAAGCGTCAGGGGAAATGAAGAGCATTAGACAATGGCACCACTTGTTAAGGCATAAAGAGTTGGCAACTGTGTGGGTGCAGGCTGTTGCTGGGACCCATTTCATCTCTGATAACATCTCTTTAACACACACACACCCCATAGTCTCTTTCCACCTGAATCCTACCCTTCCTTTCCACCCTACCCATTCTATAACTGCATGGTCTGATCAGATTCCTTCCATAGCATGTGACTGCTTTTGAATCTCTCCAGTCTCTTTAATTCACATAATAGACATTATGACTGCAGGCTAAGTGGTACCTGTGTGCCTTCCTAAGTCAATTGGCCGTGTGGAAACTGCTCAGAAAGGCTATGATCACTGACAACTGCCTGAGCTACTGTGTACCTGGATCTCTTATTGAGCTCAAACACTTTCCCACTGCACTCTCATGTATGGGTTCCGTTAGGGACTTTGCACTGCAGTGTGTGTGTGTGTGTGTGTGTGTGTGTGTGTGTGTGTGTGTGTGTACATCTCTGGGACAAAGTTAACTGGCCAGCCTTCCTTCCCTCTCTTGCCTTCATATCCACAATCCTCCCAGTGTCCAGGTAGGAGACTTCTGCATATCATGCAAGTGTTGACAGGGCCGTCTGGCATTTTTTCCACCAGGCCTCTCCTAGGAGATTGGCTTAGTGCCAAGGACCGATTTAGCATGATGACTATGAAGATGCTCCAGAGTTGGCCTTAGAGTCATGCCAGACTCCTGTCACTGGCTTAGTAGCTCCTGCCTCAATTCCCTCTGCCCTGGTTCCAGTGGCAATAGAGGGTAAATCTCCAGGGTTACCCTGGCAGCAGCTGCCAGCGTCAGTTCTTGTCTCTTATCCGCGGGTCTTCATCAGACACTTCTGGGCTTTAGGCCAAATACTGTGTGTAGGGCTAGTCATAACCTACTCTTAGATTTTAGATGACAGACCCTTACCGCAGCAGCTGATTCTCATGTTTCTCTCTCTGAGACAGGTATCCCTGTGGAGCAACTTGTAAATTTTTCCTGCAACGGCTGCCTAAGTGCTGAGGTCACGGTTCTTACCCATCATGCCCTGGCTAAATCATCTGTTTTATTGTTATTTGTTTGTAATTTTCAAGACAGGGTTTCTCTGTGTAACAACCCTAGCTGTCCTGGAACTCACTTTGTCAACCAGGCTGGCCTTGAACTCACAGAGATCTGCCTGCCTCTCAAGTGCTGGGATAAAGGGCGTGTACCACCATCCCTGGCTTAACATTTGTTTCTTATCAGAGGCCAAGGGACAGGCTTTACCCTAGTCCCTATCACCAGTTCTCAAAATTTAATCCGTGTACCCCTTTACTCCACACACTAGGGTTCTGTCCTATACTTGGGAAAAGTCAAGTATCTACTTGCACAATGACTGAAGATGTCGTCACAGAGTGGTCTCGGGCGTATACAGGCATTTGAGGGGGACTTCCCAACTTGTCTGGAACTGAGAGGGATCCTGGAACTTAGAACCTGCAGCATTAAGTCTAGGAAACTCCCAGGTGAGGTAGACCGAGTTGATCACACTATCTAGAACTTAATATTGACCTCTTAGACCAACTCATGGGACCCTGTGCACAAGGGATAAGGAAGAACTGAATTTGAAACAATAACAGCCTATAGCTTTCCTTTGCCTTGTTCAGAATTCTTGCTGCATGACCTGGGTGCAGAGGAGCACACCTATGATCCCAGTACTCAGGTGGCTGAGGCAGAAAATCCCTGAGTTCTGGGCTAAATGAGTCTGTCTCAAAAAAACACCAAAGCATGACCTGCATAGTATGGTCAAGAGTTTGCCCCAATTTTGACCCCATTTAATGTGTGTGAGGAAGGTAGGCTGAGGATGGTGGGGGTTGTCCACCTGTCCTGGAAGCCACCATAGGACTGGTGGGCAATAACCTTGAGCTTTAGTATCTTAAAAGACTTTTGTGACTGAAGGCAACACATTTCATTTCTGATTCCTCACCTGTAAAATTGATTGGGCTAACCTTTGGGAATTAAAACTTCTTATAACTTTGTTATCCATGTCTCTCTTCTCTCCCTGCTTTTACACACACACACACACACACACACACACACACACTTCCACTTTATTTTTTAGAGTTTTCTCTTAATTTCATGCCAGTCCACATTGGAGCTTAAGGTAAAAGAGAAACCAGTTAATATCAGGCCTCATTTTATATAAAATATTAACATTTTATTCCTCAAGGGTTTTGCATTGATTTGTTCCAGGGTTGGTCATAATGGTAATTTTACTAATAACTCTTTGGGTCTGGGGCCCCTCTTGTCTGGGGGATTTTATTTATTGCTTGTTTGTTTTTGAGACAGGGTTTCTCTGTGTAGCCCTGGCTGTCCTGGAACTCATGGAGATCTGCTTGCTTCCGCCTCTTGAGTGCTCGAGCACTGCCCAGCATCTGGGTGATGTTTAACCCTCTTGCTTCTCTTGTCAAGTGCCCAGCGCTGAGTCACATGCTGAACCTTTCCAATAAAATGGCTGGAGACAATGACTTCTAGAATCAGGGCCAGCTCTTCTCTTGACCTTCCAAAAGACAACCATTTATCACTTGAATGATTTTTGTTTAACTTCAGACAATAAAACATAAGCAGCTGGGAAAGAAAATGAGTGAAACAGTTGCTTGGTGAATGCTACCAGATAATGGGAAAGGAATTTGTTTAACCCTTTGCTCTGCCCACCCCCAGATTCAAGGGGTGGGGGTGACCTAGACAAACAAGCCTCAGGGGACTCAGGGGGCTCCAGAACCTCCTCATCCTGAGGAGGGTCACAGCTGGCCTCGTGGGGTGCAACACACCAAAGGATGCTGTTGGCAGCAGGATCTAGGAGAAAATGCTACCAGACCTAGGCTTGGGATGGGAGAAAAGGAGGCAATATGCAAACGCCACTGGTGAAGAATTCTGTTCTAGAGGACAGTTCCGGCGAGCCACATTGCTTTCAATTAGATGCCTTAATAAAGACTAATAGCTAGAAAACGGATTCATGCTGAAGTCTTTGCTGGCAAGCCTTTATCAAGTTAATAAGCAAGAATTGGTGTTGGGTTGCTGGAGCGAAGGAAGGCACTGGCCAGAACTCTCTTCTCGTTTGACCCCTAACTGGCTATTGCCCTTGAGCGATTCATTTAACCCTCTCCATGTTCCCTTTTCTTCATCTAGGGTCTTAGCCTAGATGGGCACCAGGATCCCTTCTGCCTCCGACATGATCTAGGAGGCATTCTACCGCAAGGTTGGGGGCTCTTGTTTCTAAATATCCCCTCCACCCCACTATGCCCTGTTACCTCCCCCCCACACATGTAAGGAGTTAACTAGTAGGCTTCCATACAAGCAGACTGCAGAACTTTTATGTACATTTGGGAAGAATGAAGGTTCTCCCCTTCAGCTTGCATTTGGTTCTAACTGAAGCGAGTCACACCCCCACACAAGGGAAGCAGGAAGAATCCTGAAAATCTGGGACTCGGTTGCAAGCAAAGAAAAAACAACGTGTTGGCATTTTTAAAAAGCTTTCCACGCCATGTGCAACACCTTTGTACCTCCTTCATGTGTTTCTCCCTCTTTTTTAGCTCTACAATGCGCTATTTCAGGATACCGTTTGCCTTCAGCCAGGCAGTTGAGAGAGGCAATTTAATTGTCATTGTTCGTTTTCTTAGTCTTTCAAGACCTTTTGTTATGGTGAAATAATTTTAGGCATTCCAAGCACAAATCCATTAAACCCTTGCCTTATTTTACTAATGAACTACTGTGGGTGGGAAAATAATTTTATTCCACCCATGATACATATCTGATAAATTTCTAGAGTTGAGAAACGAAGCTTGCAAATACCAAAAGATTCCAAAAACTTTGTTTCATTTATGCCAAGGTTGAGCAGAAAAGAAGTCTATAAAAACAGTTCACAGGGCCTGGTGGTGGCGGCTCGTGCCTTTAATCCCAGCACTTGGGAGGCAGAAGCAGTTGAATCTCTGTGAGTTTGAGTCCAGCCTGGTCTACAGAGGAAGTTCCAAGACAGCCTCCAAAGCTACAGAGTAACCTTGTCTCAACCCCCAACCCGACCCCCCAGAAAAAGTTCACAGGGCTAGAGAGATGGCTCAGCGGTTAAGAGCACTGGTTACTTTTCCAGAGTACCTTTGTTCAATTCCCAGCACCCACATGGCAGTTCACAACTGTCTTTAACTCCAGTTCCAGGGGATCTGATACCCTCACACAACATACATGCAGGCCAAATACCAATTAAAATAAAGCAATTCTTTTTTTTTTTTTTTTTTTTTTTTTTACAAAAAACAGTATAAAAAGTAAGAATGGTTCAAGAGGTGCCATCTCAGGTTGGTACTGTGAGGAATTTTACAGGTTGTACATGCCTAGAGACTCAGGGGACCTTGCGTTAATGAACTGAAGACTCGTCCAAGTGGCCATGTTGAGATCAGATATCAACACATTTGTTAAAAGCATGGTATGCCAGAGGTTCAGCTCAGAGAGAAAGCACTGGCTTAGCATGTGCAGGGCCCACGGCACTGAAGATCTGCAGTCTACAGCTCAACCAGTGTTGCAACCAGTGTAGCCATGACATTTCTCTGCTGTTTTATAGACCTCTAAGAAGGGAGGAGATGTGAGAAGGCTGTGAACAGGCTATACTAGCAAGGGTGGAGAAGCTGTGACATTCGAGGGACAGCTCTGGTTGCATTATACTTTGAACAGGAAACCAGGCATCGTCTCGCTCCCATAGGAGAAGGCAGAAGGGTGTGATGTAAAAAGGGGAAGAGCACAGTTCAAATGAAAGGGTTCTCTTTAGGGAGATGGGCAGAAGTCACAAGGCAAGAAAGGTCGCAGAGTCCTGTCCCCAGATAAAAAATGTTTCCCAATTACTGAGGGCCTTGATGAGTGTGGCAGTCAGGTGACTATTCAGTGATTCCTCGTTTCAGTCAGGCCCTTCCAGAGCCAGTCCTGTTTACGTCAGTTATGTCAGTGCATTAGGCTGAGAAGTAGCCTGCTGATTTTCCTTTGGTCAAATTTAATTCCAATTCCTGCCTCTAAATGTTACCGAACGGCTCAAAGAGTTCTCAGAGCCCAGTGCTTTAACCTTCTGCCCATCCCTTCCCTTCATCTCACTTAAAAAAAAAAAAAAACTCCTTCTTCATGTCTTTTCTTCCTTTCAAAACTAGTAGCTAGATCAGAGGACACAATCCATGTGAGGAGAGAAAGTCTGCTCCATAGAAAAGCAGATACAAGCATCCCCAAATTCATGTTCTGTGACTGAATAATTACTGAGAATTGTTCAATGCAGTCACAGTAGGGCCAAGTGTAGGGCTTAATATAACTGATGAGATCAGTGACATGCTTTACAAAGAATTAATGAGTAAGAGAAAAATGACAAGGCAGGTGTATTTTTTCAGTCTATAAAACAATTGTTATATTTCTCTACAAAGTCTCACACACACACACACACACACACATACACACACACACACGTGCATGCAACTTGATCGCCTCCCCCCATTAAATGGCAGTGAGCCATGAAAAACTACAGAGAATTATAAGCAGAGTCTGCGTTTAAAAAAAGAAAAAGATTTCTCTCCTCAAGTGACAGAAAGTTGGATAAATGCTATTTTTAGATGAAATATATCTAATGTCCAGATGTGATTTCCCACATGAAGAGAAAAACAAAGCTATCTAAAGCCCTGCACAGCACTTGGAGACATTGTGTAAAAGTTTTTGGTGGTAATAATTTATCGTGGAAAGAGTGAGGCACGTGACGTGACCCTGGCCATCAGTCTCTGCACTGGTTCCCTTGGGAACGGCATCTGCACACGTGGCTCCAACATGGAGACGATCTTGAGGTTTACATTCCTGAGGTAATTGCTACTAACTCTCTAGGCTTGCAGCTTTTTTTTTTTTTTTTTAAGATGTCAGGACATCTGTGCTAAGTCAGTCAGTTCTCTAGTGGATGTTGCCTGGAGAGGTCACCTGCTCACTCAGGTAGTCCCGCTTCTGCTCCGACAATTGGGAAGTCCCCCTACTTGTCTGCTCGGCAGATAAGCACCTATGATGCCCCTGCTCTTCTCAGCATGAGCAAAACGGGATGAGCAAATGTAGTCTAATGGAATTTCAAGTCCAGTTTATAAATTACAGGAGAAAATCAATCTTCTTGCTGAAGTGACACAAATAATGGTGTCACGTTTGATCACAGCCTTCATCACTGTCCCCGCCCTGACTAATGTCTAGCCATTAGGAAAAAGTCGATCCCTGAAATGCAGTTACAGAAGACAATCAAAATAATGGGCTACAGGCTTAAAGAGAAGAGTCCCAAACCAAATGATTGAGCAATGACATCATCGCTGAAATAAAGACACTGGCTTCTTCAAGTGGCTCTGAGTGTATGCTTCTAGGAGGACATCACTCCCAGCAATAGCAGCCAGGAGGCAGGGAGGAAACAGTTCAGAGAGGGAGTGTCAGGAAACTAGATGGAGCAAGTCTAATCCAAGTCCAGGCAGGTGCTAAAAGCCGGCTGAGGAGGGAGTGGCTCTCTTAGCAGAGAGAGGCATCTCGTGAGAGAAGCTTTACCAGCGCTGAGCCCAGATGGCTGGAGAATCTTGGCCAAGTTGCACAGGAGAATCCATCCAAAAGCTACATTGGGAAGAACAGAAACTTGTAATGTAGCACCCAACCCCAGGGGAATAGAGATGTGCAGGCTACACTAAAGAGCCTAGCTGCTAGCTGCTGGACAAGAGTTTGGGTCTCCCAAGAGTCTGGGCAGGAAGGGGTTGGACAGCCTGTTCTCATGGTTTCAAGGCAGTAACTAGCTCCCCATCTCTTGGTAGAAGTAGACACAGCTGCTTTTAAATCTTCCAAATATAGATGATATGTTAGGGATCTGGCCCCTCCTTTGTCCCAAGATGGTGAAGAAACTCAAGGATAGCCATGAAGTCATTGCTATCCGTTTTAAGGATAAAGATGGAATGGGAACCGGAACTTTCCTTGGCATTATATCTTTTTAGAGTTTATTTTTATTTTATGTATGATAGCGGTGTCTGCCCAAGAGGGGGCTGAATACCCTGGAACTGGAGTCACAGTCAGTTGTGAGCACCATATGGCTGCTGGGAATCGAACCCAGTGCCTCTAGCAAAGCAGCCAATGCTCTCCACCACTGAGTCATCTCTCTGGCCCTACTTCGTATTATACCATGGTCACTTCTCAGATATCTCGTCACCTTCACCATCTGAAGGTGCATACCCGGGAAAGAATCCCCCTCCCATCACTGACAAGCTCTGCACACTGCGGCAGTTTCGATGGTTCTATTTGAGTATTACACATGGGTTTGCAAGGAGCCCTACAAATTGTCCTCCTCTAAATCCTTTGTAAACAGCCAATCTGGGGACATGTTTAGCTACAGTCTGAGTGCCTTGTAGGCTTGAAGTAGAGCTTACGGGTGGGGGGGGGGGAGTGGGGGTGGGGGAAGGGGGGCTGATGTAAACATTGCTGCTTGGGTTCATCCACTCTAGCCTATAATTGAACCAGCAGGAAGCCAGTGTCCCCTCCCTTCCCCTCCTCAACAGTCCCCAAGAAGACATTCTTTAGGCCTAGTGGGTCAGACATGCTCTTCAGACTCCCCACCCGATGCCAACCTGCTTACCCCATACTTTTGTTTCTAACTTTCAAATTCTTCTTGTATTTTATTTTGAGACAAGGTCTCACTAAATGACCCAGGCTTGACTTTTAACTCATTATGTTGTCCAGGCTGGCCTATGGGCATGTGGCCTCTTTATTTTTTAACTTTGTTTTCTCCACCAATATTCACACAATATTTTGTTTAGTAAAACTAATGGGCTGGGCCAAGGGAAGTTCTGCTTCTGTCTGTCTGTCTGTCTATATGTTTACCTAGAATTTGCTGTTCTAGGCTAACAGTTGCAGTCATTTAGCCCATATATGAATTCAACAGAGCTAGGCAATAAGATAAAGGGACCCCTTGCATGGCCTGATGGGAGGTGTCATTCTGTAAATATGTTTCTCTTATTGGCTAATGAATAAAGCACTGTTGGCCAATAGGAAAGCAAGATAGGTGAGACTAGGAGACTAGGAGGAGAGAGGAAGTAGTAGGGAGGAGATTCAAGATGGAGGACGGAGACAGCAGAATGCCAGCCCCTCTCTCCGGTAAGATGATACCACGTGGAAATACTTAGATTAATAGAAATGGGTTAATATTTAAGACAGAGCTAGCCAATAAGAAACTAGTAACAGGCTAACAGCTTTATATCTAATACAGCTCTAATACAGCGTCTCTGTGTGTTATTTGGGGCTGGTGCAGCGGTGGGACAAGACCGGCAGGGAAAACATACTCATAACAATGGCCTATTAAGCCCAAGACATAGCTGGAAAATTGGGAAACAGGAAAAGTAGTGAGAGGAAGAATGGAAAAAGTTAAAGGAAGGAAAAGATCAATGGTGGCTATATGATTTGGGAGCCTTTGTCCCAGAACACGTGTACCTACATAGTCATCCAGTACTTGGTGATTTCTCTGAGGGAGTTTTGACAAAAAGATTCAGGTGGGGGCTGGAGAGGTGGCTCAGTGGTTAAGAGCACTGACTGCTCTTCCAGAGGACCTGGGTTCTATTCTCAGCATCCACATGGCAACTCACAACTGTCTGTAACACAAGATCTGACACCCTCACACAGACATGCACGAGGTGAAATACCAATGCAAATGAAATAAAAGTAAATAAAAAAAAGGTTCAGGTGGGAACCTCTATAGTAAAACCCCACCCATCACTTCATAGAAGCTACCTCAATGGTCCATCCATGGCACAGAGCATCTGTTTTGAAGGTGAATGTTTAGGTTCTTAATATGTTTTTCAGGGCTTTTCTGATTTTCTACCTCACCTTCTTTATAAGAATTGTGCTATGAACTATAATGAACCACACCCAAATTTGTCAGTTAGTGGGGGCAAAGGTTGCTACTTGTGAGAGTTCAGTCATGTAGTTCACACTGGTCTTGAACTTGAGAGACCCTTTAGGATGTAGGGATTGCAGACGGCCACCACCACATCCAGCTTGAATCTAACGTTCTGAACATGAGCTTTCAAATATTTTCATTACAAGCAAATGTTCTCCTTAATGTGATTAATAGCCTCTATTGGCTAATCTCCAATCCATATCCTGAGCTCTATAATCAGAACAAATAATATAATTGTCAGTTATAGATTGAGACTACCATTTGCCAAGTAGTTGCAATGAAAGTCTTATTAATGGTTACTCAGGGGAGCATGGGCACCTAGGTTTCCACTGGAGACATCCAAAATCACTTGGCTATTTTTATGTTCATAACCCTTAGCAAAGGCCTCCTGGTATCATTCTTAAGCCCCGACACCTCCTAAGTCTCTGATTGTTGACACTGAAACTGTTAATCAACCCTCTATTAGACCCTTAAAAACAAGTAATCCACCATGTCTCATAACACTGTCCTGCTTGATCATTGCCCAAAATAACCATTGCCTTTCAGGCCATCCGTCCTCTCTTGCACCAACAAGATACAGTTTAATTACAGCGCAGACTTCCTCCCGACTTCCAGTGTCATGAGTCCAGCTTGCTAAATCATTTCCCATGTGTTCTCAAGCCCCTGATGTTGGACACCCCCGCCTACCTGCACCCACACCATACACATAGATGCTTAAAACAAAGATCTCTGGCTTTTTCCTTCTTTCTTCTTGCCTGTCACACCCAAAAGATGTTCAGATCTTTTTTCTTTCATTGTTAAGAGTTTAATTAAAGTCGTCTTCATCTTTCTCCTTTAATCCCTTGCCTTGTTCCTCGGTTTCCTGTCAGTGACCTTTCAAAGTTACAAACCTGATCTCCTAACTACTTCTGCCCAAAAATCTGTCAATAGACATCTTTTGACTTCAGAACTGGACCCAAGTTCCTAGCCTGGAATTCAAAGCTCTTTAGTCATTCTGCTGTTTCTCACTGCCCCACCCCCACCCCCTCACCCCTTCCAGGCCAACACTCAAAGATGGGGCTGGCAAACCTCAGCTGTTCCTCTAGAGATGGCTCCCCTGTTGTTCCCTGTCAACCAATTCCTTCCCCAGAATGCTGCATGTTTATGGAGAGCTGCCTTGGACCTGGACACATCTACTAGCCTTTTTTAATCCTCCCCAAAATTCCCAAGTTAATAGTTAGCGAGGGTAAGTAGACTCAGACCCAGGCTTGCCAGACTCTGGGAGCCTACATTCTTTCCCTGAAGCCAAACTGCTTTACCTCAGAAATCCACTCACATGTCTGCTTTCCCAGGGGCCCTCCATGACCCCTCACCCTGTTGTCCTCAGAGCATCCAGCCTGGCTTTTCCCTTTGAACCTCCCAGCCTCAGGCACAACCCACAGTGCAAGTGTGTGTCTGTGTGTCGCAGGCTGTGAGCTTCTACCAGACAGATGTTGGCCCTTTTAATGACCCAAGTAACACCTGTTCACAGACATTAAAGTTCAAATAATATGTAAGAGTACAAGTAGCCTCTAGCCCTCATCTACCTTAGAGGTAACCCATGTTAACCAGTTCTTATAGAAGCATCTGGAACTGTGTATAGATATAGATTTTTGCCTCCACAGATGAGCTCAAATTATACATGCTTGTCTTTGATGAGTTCTCCAGATTACATCTTAGACTTGGTTTTGTTTTGTTCAGGAAATCTGTTGCAATTTTGGCAGAAATAAATCTCTATGTATTGTTTTCACAATCCATCTAAATGAATGAAGCTTATTGTGTCAGTCTGGATAGGAAAATATCTATCTACTGTCATGTATAAAAAAAAACCTAAAATATGATAAAAGATACAGACAAATTAAAGACCCACATGATTCACTGAATAAAATAAAAATACATGAATTTATTTCCTTCTGTCTCTGTGTATTTACTTTGTGGAGAGAGTAAGAGAGACAGAGAGATGTGAATGTGTAAATAAATAAATAAATGGAGGACAAGAGAAAGGTGAGTCTTACAGAAGATCTAACTGAAGAAAAGAGAAGAAAGGGACACTGACAGCAGGGAATTGCCATGTGGCTCCCAGAGTATTAAATGCTTCAGGCAAGAATCATTAGGTTCCGATAAACCAAACAGCAAGGCCTTGAGGAGTGATGGGATACTCGCAATAATTTCAAAATACCTACACATAAGGGAGATAATCAAGTTAGGAGCTACAGGGGGAAGCAGAATGCCTCTGCAGCAAAGCCACCACCCCAACCAAGTGATCTAAATCAATGCAGTAATTAATAGAACATGGCACCATCTGCGACACACCCAGGACACAGCCCTGCTTCCAGGGCATCTCTACCAGAGAGCATGAAGTGAATTTAATCATGAGGAATCCTTAGACAAGCCCAGATCAAGGGACATTATGCAGAGTAACCAGGCCCCAGTTCATGAAAGACAAAGCTCCAAGGAAGCATTTCATATTGAAAGTGACTAAGGAGAGGTGACAGCAGAATGCAGCCTGTAATTGGGGACTTTCTTTGGCTACTAAGGGTATTCTGGGGACAAATCCCAGTGACCTTTCAAAATTACAAGTCTGGTCTTGCAACTACTTCTATTTAACAATCCTTCTACAGACACATTTTGCCTTCAAACACAACCAAATCCTCCGCATGGGATTCAATGCTCTTGTAAGTGGTGCCATCTGTCAAGACCATAGTACCTGTGCCTAAGGGATCAGACTCTGAAACTTTTGCTGTTTGTCAGTTTTATTGTTGTGGTTTTCTTCTTGTCATTTATCTGTTTTAAGATTGGGGCTTACTGTGTTGGCCAGGCTAGCGTCAAGCCCCTGAGATCAATTGGTTCCTCCTGCCTCAGTCTCCTGAATAGCTAGGATTAAAGGTTGGAGCCATCTCACAAGATGAGGGATAAGACTAGCATTATTATCATTAAGATATCTCTTCATAGTCTCACCTACTTCTTTCCAAGCCTCCTAAACTCCTAGTGACCACTAACCGGTTTCTATAAATTCCATTTCGAGAATATTGCAAAGATGTGAGTGTGTGGTTAAGTCTCGTTGCATTAGTAAATCTTAGCTAGCTATTCAGGAGGTGAGGAGGGGTCAATCACATCAGCCCAGGAGTTTGAGCCTAACCTGGATGATAAAGAAACCCTGTTTCTTCCCTTCCTACCTCCTTCCATCTCTCGTTCCTTTAGCTTTTTTTAAATTATAATTTGTTCACTTATTTATTTAGTGTGCTTGCACGAGGGTGGAGGCATGCATGTGAAGGTCACAGGACAACTTGCAGGAGTCCATTCTCCTGTCATTCAGCATGTGGGTCCCAAAGACTGAACTCAGGCTTGATGGCAAGTGACTTTACCTGCTGACCAGTCCCTCTGGCCCCAGACTGTTCTTTAAAAAAACAAAACAAAACAAAACAAATGAGGAGGGTGGGCATATTATACCGTATTTGTGGTGGTTTTATTCACTAAGCTCACATCTTAGAGGAGTCACCCAGGGACTGTTGGGCTTATTAGTAACGTCTTCTGAAAAGCAACATTCGGCTGACAGAGCACTTGCTTAATCTGCAAAAGGCCCTGGGCTCCAGTCTCCAGCAGCATGTGCTTGTGATCCTAGCACTCAGCAGGTAGAAGCAGGAGGATCAGAAGTTTGTTGTCCTCAACTATGCAGTGAGTTCTAATCCACCAGGACTACATGGGACCCTGTCTCAAAAAAATAATAAATGGGCTTAATTCATTGTTCAGTCATGTTTGGGATGTATTCCAGTTTGTTTAGCATCCATGAAAGCCATGAGGGTTCTTTCCAGTGTTGCCCACTGTGAATAAAGCTGTGATTAGTGATCCTGTACAAGACTTTGTGTGAATACAGTCTTCATTTTGGAGGAATAAATGTCCAAGAGTGTAATTGTTGGGTTGTATGGTAGTTGCATGTTCAGTGTTTAAAGAACCAAACAGATTGTTTTCCAGACTAGCTAGACTCTATACTTTTACCAGCAGCTAAGAACAAATGAGTTCTTCTAGACCTTGCCGAGATCTGGCATTATCACCATTTTTTGTGTGTTTGTTTTAGCTCTTTATGATATGCATGTACTTGCATCTCATTGCAGTTTCTACCCCTCAATGGCTATAACACTGAGCATCCACCCCTTCCTGTGCTGATCTGCCATATGGGTGTCTTCATGTTTTTTCACTACCTCTGGTGAAACCTCTGCTTTTTTGTACTACTGAGTATTGTGAGTTATTATATATTCTAGATCTTAGTTCTGTGTCAGATACATGCTTCCCACATGTTTTTCTATGTGGATATATGTACAGAATATGTATATTTAATACTTCTAAGGGTGCCTTTTCAAGACAAAAGTTTTGAGGTAGTAAGATGGCTCAGTGGGTAAAGGTGCTTGCTGACGAGCCTGGTGGCCCCTTCCCCAGACCTAGTTCCCCCAGATCACATCCGCCCCTGTCCCCACCCCCAATGGGTGTGGTCAGTACTACAGTTACAGACAAAGTGAATACCTCACTACAGGTGTAGGCTATCGAGTGAGGACTGTCTCTAAGTAAATCAATACCAATATAGTTTTGTGTCTATATTTGTGAATTTTTCTGTCTGTGAATTGCTTTTGGTATAGGGCAGTGGTTCTCAACCTGTGGCTCATGACCCCTTTGGGCAAGTGATCCTTTAAAGGGGGTTGCATACCAGATATTTATATTACAATTTATAGCATTAGCAAAATTACCTTTATTAAGTAGCAACAAGCCGGGCATTGGTGGCTCACACCTTTAATCCCAGCACTCGGGAGTCAGAGGCAGGCAGATCTCAGTGAGTTTGAGGCCAGTCTGGTCTACAAAGCGAGTTCCAGGGCAGACTCCAAAGCTACACAGAGAAACCCTGTCTCAAAGAAAACAAGAACAAAACAAAACAAAACAAAACAAAAAAAGTAGCAGCAAAATAATTTTATAGTTGGGGGGGGTCACCACAACATGAGGGACTATATTAAAGGGTCGCTGCATTAGTAAGGTTGAGAACCACTGGAATAGGGTAATGCCAGCATTATAAAATGACTTGGGATATATTGCTCCCTTTTCTCTTTTAGAATTGATTAGTTCTTTAACTATTTGGTCCAAGTATCCAGTGAAGTGCTTTGGACTTGAACGTTTCTCTTTGGAGAGTTTTTTTTTTTAACTACAAAATCTGTTTCCTTTTTCCTTATAAGTTATTTAAATGATGCTTCTGATTGGTTAAGTTGGGGAACTTCTGTTTTTTCATGAATTTATCTATTTCATCGAACCTGTCAAATGCACGTGGATAGCATTTTCTGGCCGTTTGATGTCTGTAGGATCTAGTAGTTCCCTCTGTTCAGCTTCTGACAATGATCATCTACATCCTCATTTTTTGGCTTTCTTAGTCTTGATAAAGGTCATCAATTTTATGTTGTGGTTTTTTTTTTTTTTTCAAAGACATGTTTGTTTGGTTTTTTGTTTTGTTTTGTTTTTTGTTTTTTGTTTTTTTTTTGCTCCTTAATTGTTTCTGTATCAAATTTGTTTTTCCTTATTTTGAATTTATTTTGTTCTTCTTTATCAAGTTTCTAAGGTAGGCACTTTGGAACATCTTTCTTTTTCCAGCATGTGCATTTAATAGTCTGTATTTCCTTTTCCAAATTGCTTTGTCTGTGTCCCATCAATTTTGACACATTGTATTTCCATTTTCATTTTCATTCAGTTCAGCATATTTTTAAATTTCCCTTGAGACTTCCTTTTTAATTTGTGTCATATATATATAGATATGTACTTTTTAGTTTACAACTGGTTGAAGATTTTTCCTGTTACAGGTTACTTTGGCAATTTCAATTCCATTTTTGTTTATTATTAAATTATTATTAAAATAATTAGATCAATTTATTCTTTTGTATGTGTATATGTTGCTTACTTGTATGTATGGGTACCATAAACATGCTTGGAGCTGAAGGAGGTCACAAGAGGGTGTCTGATCTCCTGACACTGAAGTTACAGATGGTAGTGAGCCACCATGTGGGGGCTGGGAATTACTCAGATGCTCTGCAAGAACAAGTAATCTTATGCTCTGAGCCATCTCTCTGATCTCTCAATTCTTTTTAATTAATGTATATGGACCACTCAAATTCACCATAATTGTTTGGTGAATATTAGGACTTACATCGGTTCATTTAGTTTTGTTTTCTGTTCAATTTTTTTATTTCTGTTTTCCTTTTCCTGCTTTTGTGTGTATCAGTAGCACTTTATTTATTTATTTATTTACATTCCATCTTGACTTACCATACTATACTGTGCTAGAATATATCTCTTTCTAAGGCTTTCCTACTGGCTGTCTGGTATTACCCTGTATGTCCATCACTGTCTACTGTTATTAATTTTCCAGTTCAAGTGAAATAGAGAAAAAATATCTCCTGGAGTAGGAGAGATGGTTCAGCAGTTAAGAGTGCTTGCTGCTCTTCCAGAGAACCCAAATTCAGTACCCAGCACCCACTTCAGGTGGCTTACAATGGTGTGTGACTCTAGTTCCAGGGAATCTAATGCCCTCTTCTGTCCTCCACAGACAGCTGCACACAGGTGCCACACTCTCATACAGACACACAAAAGCAAATGAAAAGCAAGGTTATCTCACAAGCTGGGTGTGGTGGTGTATGCCTATAATCTTAGTTCCTGATTGGCTGGGACAGAAGGATGACAAGCAAGACAGCCTCACCTACAGAACAAGAACCTGTGAGAATAAATAAGAAATAAACACTATCTCCCTTTGCAGCCTTTTATCCCTTATCATCCTCCCTTTATAATACAACAACGACCTTTGTTCTCTATACATCTGAAACCAAGGAGGGGGATCACCATTGTTAACCTCAGCTATCAAGCATAGTTTTAGAAATTAAACAATAGAAGCAAAGGGAGTTGTATTTACCCACTCTGTTGTTTATTGTTTCTCTCCCTGCGGATACCCCACTTTTCCATCAATTGCCATTTCCCTTCCTGGGGCTTCACATGTGTTTCTTCTGCTGTTTCTGCTGCCCCCCCCCCCTTAAAATAGTTCTTCTGGTGGTAGATTCTTAGTTTTCCTTTATCTGAGAATGTCTCGATTTCTCTTTTATTTTTGAAGGATATATTCACAGGGTTGGATTGACATTTCTTTTCTTTCCTCACTTAAAAAAATAATGTGGATAGTATGATGTCAGAACTTGGGAATCTGAGTCAGGAATATTGCCACGAGTCTGAGGTCAGTCTGTGGTGTGTGTGTGTGTGTGTGTGTGTGTGTGTGTGTATGTGTGTGTGTGTGTGTGTGTGTGTGTGTGTGTGTGTGTGTGTGTGTTAGTAGTAATAGTAATAGTAGTAGCCAGAACAAAGTCAGCCAGGGATGGATAGACAGACAGACAGAGATGAGCAGCTACTTGGAAGAATCTTCTCTTGGTCTTTACTCTTCAGAAATTTAACTGTGATGTTTCTTGATGTGAATGTCTCTGGGCTTATCCTGTTTGGGATTTTCTTAGTCTCTTAAATCTACAGATTTGAGTATTTTTGCCAAAGTTTAGGTCATTACAGCCACTGCTTAGGGTGTGTTCAGTGTGCTGTGTTCCTTTCTTCCTCTGGTGACATGATTTAGTTGTTTTCTATAGTCCACCAGTCCTTGAATATGTTTCTTTTTCTTTTTAAGTCAGTTCTTGGTCTGCAGTTAGAACTGAGTGATTTCTATTATTCTGTCTTCTATTGGATGGATTCTATTCTCTGTGGTCTCCATTCTATTACATCTATCCACTTCAGTCAATCTGTCTTTAAGTTCTAAAACTCACATTTAGTTCCCCTTTAGCACCTCTATTTGTTTCCTGGGGGCTATTTACTTTTGCATTTATTTCAAGTGTGTTCACAGCTGCCTTGAAATCATTGTCATATAATTTTAACATCCCTGTCATCTGGATATTGGCATCTAGTGATGGTTGTTTCTTTTTCCATTTAATTTGAGATCTTTTTGGTTCTTGGAATGATGCATGATTTCTGATAAAAACCTGGGCATTTAAATATTACATGAAGGCAATACATATCTTTAACTCTGTGTCGCTGGCTTCCCCCATAGTTTTCCCCCATGCCCCAGTTTTCCAGCATGCAAAGAGGTACCATTGCTTTGCTGCCAGGTGAAGGCAGAAGTCAAGGCCTTGCACTTAGACTTCTACATAGCAATTCCCACTGTTGCTGACAGAGGTAAGTCCCCAGGCAGTCTTGTTACCACTGAGGGATGTCAAAGTCTAGACTCTCCAGCAGGAATGAGGAGAGGCTGACCAGTTCTGCTGATTATGTGTAGAAGTCTAAGTTTTCCACACTGCTCACCAGGGTACCAGCACCATGGAAGGTTCTGGAGAACTTATTTTGGCCTCTCTGACATGACACTGGTTAGTGAGTTGCCTCACAGCCTCGCAGTATAAAATTATAAGCTCAGTATTTGCTGGCACAGAGGAGGCAATGTCTTTGCTTGACTGAGATAAAATAGTTATTGTCTATAGCACTCAGCTTGGGCTTTTGCTGTAACAAAACACCTTGGAGTGGAAATTTGGACCAGTGTAAACTATAGGCACTTACTGTGGTCACAGTTCTGGGAGTTGGAGAATCGAAGGTTGAGATATTAGCCAATTTAGTCCCCAGGGAGAGCTCTTTTCTTGGAGACTTTGTCACTGTGTCTTCATATGGCAGGGAGTAAATGATATGTCTCCACTTCTTCAAATATTTATTTATCTTTATTTACTTATTTGTATGCTATGTGCCTGCACCAGTCTGTGTGCACCATGTGGGTATAAGAGCTGCGGAGTGTGGTTCTGAGGTACCTGATAAGGCTGCTGGGAACCAAACTCTAGTCCTCTGCAAGAGTAGCAGTGTGCACTCCTAACTGCCATGCCGTCTTTCCAGCCCTTTCCTTCAAAGCCACTAATCTCTCAGTGAGGACCTCACATCCATGACCTAACTCAAATTCAACTCTTTCCCAAAGGCCTCATTTCTGAACAGCATCACACTTGGGGGCCAGATATTCAGTGGAGAAATTTTGAGGAGACATAGTACAGGCTATAGCGTTACCAAAAAAAATTCCATCTTTCTAGGCTGCCCTTTTCTTGGTCATTAGCTACAGAGAACAGGCTTTTAATAAGGCTTTTTACCTTTGTTGGCATTTCCAGATGGCTTGCTTCTTCAATTACAAGTCAGAGAGTCAAAAAGAAAAGCCATGAAATATGGTAGTGTTGTCCCGTAAGTCCAGTGGTCCCCAGACTTTTGCTCTTTTCTCTGCCTCCAAGGGCCTTCTTATGAGTGTTCTGTGTGTAATATTGACATTTATAATAGGAATAGGGAAATTGTATTGTGTGTGTGAATGTGGTATGTCTATGTGTGTGTGCTGTGTGTATGTGTGCCTGTGTGTGTGTGTGAGAGAGAGAGAGTGAGAGAGAGAGAGAGAGAGAGAGAGAAGAGGAGGAGGAAGAGAGGAGACCCATTACTGGACATCATCTACCAAGTTTTGATCATCAGTGTTTCTTGGTGGCTCACAAATTTTAGCTGATACATTGGTACACTTTCCACAACACATTGAATTTCTTGAAACAAAATTACATTCTGTCAAGAATCACGGGGTGAGGTATAAACATTCACTCTGCCCAGTGAATGAGAACACCAACTTTGGTGCATGACATTGCTGATGTCCTTTGCAAATCCTTTCTGTAGAAAATTAAACTGGCATTTCATGTTTGGGACCCTCAGGCTCCTTATTCTACTTAAGCTTATCAGGGTGTGAACTAAATAGGGTGGCTTTATTTGCCCTAGAACAGTGGTTCTTGTTGGTCTCCATGAATCTTGAGTGTGTGCTCACAAATAAAGGCATTTCACAATAAGATAGGTATGTCTTATCCATGTGTTAGGTTTGCACTGATACCACACAGTGATGGGTAAAGGTGCTAATGCCTTAGTGTGAATTAAACTGTGGTATAGCCCCTATGAAATGTGTATGAAAGACCATTGATTTAAGTGAATTGAAGACAAGCCACAGACTGAAAAAATACTTGCAGAGCACACATCTTAAAAAGTGTTAGTGCCTCGAGTATACATGGGTCTCTTAAAACTCAACAATAATGCAGTAAAATAATGGATGAAAGATGTAAATAAACACTGTACAATATGAAGCTTATGTGAGTGAGCCATGATTTAAACAAACCAAAGCCACAGACTGAGAGGAAATATTTATAAAACATACATCTCATAAAGTATCAGTACCAGATAGGCAAAGAACTCTCAAAACTTACAACAAATGGCCCTCGTAAACAATGGGCCAAAGCTGTTAATAAATACCGTATTCCTTTGAGACAGGGTCTCCCACTGAACCTGGAGTTAGACTGCCTCCTGTCTTCTGTCCCCCACAGTTCTGGGTGTGTGTGTGTGTGTGTGTGTGTGTGTGTGTGTGTGTGTGTGTGTGTGCACCTGTGTGGCCATACCGGGCTGGCAGTTTATACCCAACAAAGTAACTAAAGGAAGAGAGGATTTGCTCTAGGGTGTGGTCCATCCCAGCAGGGAAGTCACAGCCAAGGGAGTGTGAGTCAGGCAGCCATATTGCCTCCACAGTCCAGAAGCAGGCAAGTGAGGAATGCTGACACTCAGCTCACCTTCTCCTTTTTATATAGTCCAGGATCTCAGCCCAAAGAGTCTCATCACCCACAGTGTATGTGGGGTCTTCCTACCCCAACTGACCTAATTAAAATAATTACCTGCTAACATGCCCAGAAGCCCATCTCCCAGGTGAAATGATTTGCCATCAAAATGACAACTGCAGTGAAATGTCAGGAAGAACTCTAAGGCGAACTATGGGCTTTAATTGATAATATTAGCCATCCATTGTAACAAATGCACCACATTAAAGAAATCTCACTGGATTGGTGGGAAATGCCTGAACTCCCAGCACTCAGGCGTAAGGAGAGTCTGTGGCCAGCCAAGGTTACATCATGAGTTCAAGGCCAGTCTTGGCCACAAACAAATGATAGGGAGAGGGGTCAAGATGGTTCAATGGCACTTGCCACCAAATCTAAGGCCCTGCATTTGATCCCTGGAACCCACATGGTGTAACAGAGAACTGACTCCTGAGAGTCTGACCTCACACTCATGCCATGCATGACCACACCCAGCCCCTGCCCCTCCCCCACCACCAAGTAAATAAATGTACTGGAAAAAATAATGTAAGTCCCCACATAACATTTCAGACTTCACATTGCCACCAAGAAACTACCACTAGTTGAATTTTGATTGGAAATTCAAAAAGAATATTCATAGTTAGTTTTAAAGGATGTGACAACACTATCTTTCCCAACTACACAGCTCTGTAGGGGCAAATTTTCTCCCTATACTTAAACCAAAGCAACCTATTATACTAGATTGAATGGAAATGCAGACAGGAGAATCTGACTGTCTTAAGTCAAAATCTCAAACAATTCTCTCCGCGCATGAATCCATTTGTTTCAGAAAGTACAGTTGTTTTCACTGTTGTTAACATGTAATGGTTTATTACTATTTAAAGGAACCAATAAATGAACACTTAAATATAACTTTTCATTTCTACCGCTTTCTGTCTTGAGACAGTGTCTTACTATGCAGCCCAGCTGGCCTCACATCTGCTGTGATCTTTCTTCTTCAACCTCCTGAGTGCTGGGATTACAGGTGTGTGCCATCATGCCTAACTTTCTGTGTTCTCTCTCTCTCTCTCTCTCTCTCTCTCTCTCTCTCTCTCTCTCTCTCGTGTGTGTGTGTGTGTGTGTGTGTGTGTGTGTGTGTGTTTGTATGAATGTTTATATATGTGCAGGTGCATAGGTGTAGAGGACACACATGTAGAGGCCAATTTCAGGCAACATTCCTCAGGAGCTGTCCACCTTGGTTTTGAGATAGACTCTCCTACTAGAACCTGGGTTTGCTAAGCAGGATAGGCTAGTTGTCCATCAAGCCCCAGGAACCCACAACTTCACTTCCCTGGTGTTAGGATTACAAGTACATGCCCTGTGCCTGGCTTCCCCCTCCCCCACTCCTGCCCCCAGATAGGGTCTCACTATGTAGCTCTGCTTGTCCTAGAACTCACAGAGATCCACCTGCCTCTGCCTCCTGGAAGCTGGGGTTAAAGGCATGTGCCACCACACCCCTCTGTTCCTGACTGGCTTTTTTGATGTGGATTCTGAAAAATCAAACTCCAACCTTTGTATTTGCACTGTGATCACTTTACCCACTGACCTATATTCCCAGGCTCCTAGTTTCTTATACAGTAAACATGGATATACAGAATCCACAAGAACAAAAGACCTTTAGAGTCTTCCAAATGTTTTGAGTATAAAGGGATCCTGAGATCAAAAAGTTTCGGAACCACTGCTCTAGGTCAGTGTAGTCAGTTACACTTAACCGTTAGGTCCCTTTTTTAGACAATTTATCCAGTGAACCCCTAATAGCAACTGCATCCACCAAGTAGAAAAGCTGCCAGTCATCAGAAAGTGGCC
The DNA here is from genome assembly GCF_943737965.1 of Phodopus roborovskii. Classification (NCBI taxonomy): domain Eukaryota; kingdom Metazoa; phylum Chordata; class Mammalia; order Rodentia; family Cricetidae; genus Phodopus; species Phodopus roborovskii. The sequence goes on along the minus strand of NW_026125052.1, from coordinate 20,346,589 downwards.
ATCAGACTGTCCAGCTGCATCTCAGCCTTTTTTTTTTCAAGTATGAATTTGGAATTTATTCAATTTTCATTCTTCTGTTATCTCCCTTTAAAATGAAACATTTCAAAAAATATAATAAAGCATGAAGGTAAATTAAAAAAAACAGCAAAATCAAATTTATGTGTGGGAACACAAGGCTTGCTATTACAGCTTTTAATGACAGATAGTTTGCAATAAACATTGGGCTTAGCCTGGTAGAAAATAGTCCCAGACAGGAGGTAATTACTTGTCCATCTCCAAGCATCAGAAAGCCTGGACTCCCTCCAGTTGAATAATTCAGATCTGCCAACTGTCACTCATTGCTTTTTGTTGTTGTTGTTGTTTTAATTAAATTGAAAGAGGGGAAGGGGGGAACAAGAGCTAAACCTCCCTTTGAAAAGCATCAAAATGCCGTGTAAGGATAAATCCTTGACCTGCTTTTACAGTGTCTTTATCAACCTTGAGTAGGTGCAAATGGAATGTATATGTACGCACTGGGAAGTCCTGCTGCCAGCAGATCTGAATGGTACAAGGGTTCTATAAACAGTGCTAGGAGAGAGGCTCCATCCCCGTGCAGATAGGCATGCAAATGGACCTCTTACCCGGCCTTGCATCATCTCATACGAAATAATAAATAATACCCAAATAGAGGAAAAGAGAGGAGCAAAATTATGCAAGAAATTCTGTCGTTAAGATATGTGGGCAGAACAGCTCAAAATAGAAACCCGACAGCTTCCCAGTGACTTGAAAGGTTTAGATAAAGAAAATATAATCGCTCTGATTCCTGTTTAATCCTCTTCCCTCTGGCATTCTTGGTTTAATTTTGGGCAGAAACTGTTAGCCACCTCTGCTTATTTGAGGGCAGTAGAACTGCTCAGAGAAACACCTGAATTAGAGTCTTGCCAGCACACATTCTAATTTTAGAGTCTTTACATTTCAAAAAAGAACCGTGGCTGCATTCAAGGCCATGTGTAGGGGGGAACTGACACTTGTGTATCTCTAGTATGGTTCAAGATGATTGTTGTTTATGTTTGCTATATATGCATTTCAGACTAATGAGTAATTAGGCATCAACTCCAGCTGTTAACTAAGAGTTTTACCTGTTATTTATTGATATCTTAGATTATTTCGAGTCAAGAGCTCTCAGTGGCCTGCTGGGTACTTACTTATATGGGGTGTTTCTTGCTAAAATAAACAATGTACGTAATTCTCCTTTTGATTTCTTTATCGTTTCCCTGGCTAAGGGACTGTGTCAAAACCACAATGGAAACTTCCGCTTTATTGTACAGTGTATGAAAACAGTTTTCTCTTTACAGCTGTGTTTTAGCAAAACGAGTGTCTATTCCACAACAATGTTAGTAAATCTGACTCATTTTATGTTCAGAAGCAACTTAAAAATAAATTAAACTGCATCTCAGGAACTGCAGTGAGGCCTCATCCTAACTTCCTTATGAAACTGTATGGTACCTCATAGGGGCTGCACCCTACCGGCATGGTAATGTGGGGAGTGAGGAGATGGATAAGCTCTGGGGAACTGAGGGAGGTGTTGCTGCTGTTTCCTTCCGGGTACTGATGCTCATTCATGTCTGTCATTCTCCCATGACCTAGGGCAGAAGTAAGTCTAAGTATTTTAGAAACCAACAGAATTCAGTGGCAAGTCCGGAGAGATGGTGTGGTCAGCAAGTGCTTGCCACACAAACCCAAGGAACTGGGTTTGAATCCCTAGAACCCACATAAAAAATAAAGTAAAAATTAAGAACAAAAGTCAGGTGTGGTGGTACAGATTTCTAATCCCAGTGTTGAGGAGGCAGACAGGCAAGTCCCTAGGTCTTGCTGGCAGCCAGTTTAACTTAATCAGTGAGCCCCAGGCCAAAGAGAGACCCTGTCTAAAACAAGCAAACAAAAGAACCCAAGGTAGTGGCTTTTGAGGAATGACACCCAAAGCTTCTGGCCTCTACACACACTTGCACGTACATACACCCATGGGAAAATACACACACACACACAGCCCCCAGTGGTGAATATGAAGAAAATTTGGACTATCTCAGCTGTATTCTTAAGGTTCATAGGTAAAATGTAAGTCATGAGTCTACTTTCTTTGACCCTTACAGATTTTTCCTAAAAATTCACACAACATGATGTTTTAGAAAAACAAAAGCAACCAAAGAATCCAAATTCCTATCTTCTGACCATACTCAAGCTGCCATGGCCAGGCTTCTCCCCTCCATGTGGCACACCCAGCTGTCCTCAGTGAGCCCTCCTTCTGTCCACAGTATCCACAGGGTTCCCGGGTGGAAATGGCCCACAATGGAGGAATTCCTTGCACTGTTTCTCGGATGTCAGGATGAGTCACTTAAGTCAGACCCTAAAAATTAGGGATGTTTCTGCTCAATGTGTGCGTGTATGTGTGCTTGCATTCACGCTTGTGTGTGACCTACATGTGTACAAGTGCATTGCATGAAATGCCTGTTAGATGTCTTTCAGACACTCTCCACTTTATTTTTTTGAGATAGGCTCTCACTGAAATCAGGTAAGCTTGCTGGGCAGCAAGCTCCCGGCATCCACCTGTGTCCGGCGTCCTAGCTAGTAATGGTATTATAAATGCATGCCACCATGCCTGTGTTTTTTTACGTTGGTAATGAGAATCCAAACGTATGTCTTCATGCTTGCCCAGCAACCGTTTTAATAACCAAACCATCTCCTCAATCCTGTTCTGCTCTTATAGCCCACGCCATACATTAGAGTCACCTGGGAGACTTAAAAAGTCTTCTTGCCCCTACCTAGGGCCAGTGTATCTGATTCTTTGAGAGGAAGTCCAGGCATCAGTTCATCAAGAGACCCTAACGTAGAAAGGGGGGTGGGAAGGCATGATTTAATCTGAACATAGAGATTCCTTCCCCTCCCCCAAATCTGTGGTCTTCATAACCTGAAGCAAGTGCCAGAGAATGATAATTGGCAGTTCACACTGGTAATAGCTTATCTGCCAGAATGCCAGCAAAGATGAGCGCCCCCCCCCCACCTTTCAGAAAGGGCATGGTGTAGTACTCATGTGGAGGCCGAGAACATCGTTGGGTATCAGCCCTCACCTTCCACCACGTTCCACCACGTTCCTTTTGGCAGTCTCTCTTATTGTTCACTGCCGCGTACACCATGTTATCTCACCCACAGCATTCCAGCAGTTCTCCTTGTCTCTACTTTGAACCTTACTCTAATTAATCTTTATCAGTAAAAAAAAAAAAAAAAAAAAGTCAGGGTAAGAACTTGAAAGATCAGAGAACGGGGAGCAGTCTCCAGCTGCTTCCTACCTGTCTTGTTCCCCCTACCAAAAGGTCCAAGATCCTCTCTGCCTCCTGACTCAATCAAAATACACATCTCCTGTAGGGCATAGAGGGATTACAGACCTGTGCACTACTGCATCCAGCATTTCACATGGATTCTTGGATCTAAACTCGGTCGCCAGGCTTGCTACAGCAAGCAAATGCTTTTCCCATGGAATGATTTTTCTCAGACTCAAACAAATTCTTCCTGTGTAGTCCAAACTGATCTCAAACTCCCAATGTATCTCTGGCTAGCCTGGAGCTCACAATGGTTCTCTAGCCTCTGTCTTTGGAGCACTGAATTATAGGCATGCAACACCATGTCTCATTGTCTTTAAATCATCTGTAGCATTCATATGGTACCTAAGTACAATGTAAGTGGTGTAGAAATAGCTGCAAAGTTGTGTTGCTTAAGGAATAATTACAAGAAAACTGTCTACATGTTCAGTATAGATACATCAAAAAATGTTTTCCATCTGTGGCTGGATGTAGCTCAGTTGGTGGAGTATTTGCCTAATAAGCAGGAGGTCCTGGGCTCAATTTCCAGAACTGCAGAAACCTATCATGGTGGCACACGATGACAATACCAGCACTCTAATGAGAGGATTAGAAATTCAAGATCATCTTCCGCTACATAGCAAGTTCAAGGCCAGCCTAGGTCTCAAAAAATGTGTGTGTGTGTTATATACATACATACATACATACACACAAAGACCCACCACACATATAACTTCCATCTGTGGTAAACTGGTTAAACCATCCAGAGTTTGGGAGTTTGGAGGGTTGACTACATTTGATGTGTGTTGATACTCTTGCATACTCAAAGTGGGGGGGCAGGGGCAAGACCCAAGGAGACCACACACCAATCTCAGGGACAACTGTGAGGAATAGTGTGCTGTTTCTCCCTTTTTTTTTTTTCCACCATCCAGGAGTGTGATTTCAGTACATCTACCTGTTTTCACACTTCCCACATGCACAGGCTCACTTCGCCAGTCCTGTCCCTAAATAGGAACATACAAATGCTGAACAAAGAGCTAAATTAGAGGATGCCTTTGGAGACGACAGCATCTAATTGTGTCTTCCAGCAACTGCATTGTCACTGGTTCTCCAAGGGTTCAAAGCAGTTGTTTCTCCAGCCTGGGGGGGGGGGGATTTCCAGCCCAAAGATTTAAATCAGGCGTTAGCAGCTCCCACCCTGGCCTTATCATGCAGCCACAATGGAGGGCAGGGAGGGACTGCTGTTGGGCTGAGCTCTGTGGAAACCCGGCCAGTTCCAAGGACAGAAAAAAGTAGCCTACAGTGCAGGACATGTGGATCAGGGGGTGCCAGGAGCCTCTAGCTCTCCCAGGAACTCTATCCTCCCTAAGCCAAAAGAGCTATAGATGCCCTTGATACATTCGCATGCCCCCACGTGCACCTGGGTCAGTCACCTTTTTCTTACTACAAATGCTACATAGTTTCAGATCAACTCCATTCAATAAACACTGGCTGACTACGTGTGGCTGCCCTAGGCAGCTTTTGATTAAAAAAAAAAAAAAAAAAAAAAAAAAATGTTTGGAGTCTTCCTCCAGACAGGGAGGGAAGGGAACAAGCGAGAAGGAGGAAATGGGCCCAAAGGCTGGCAGAGGCGAAGATTAACACCAGCCAGCTCAAGGTTTAGCCAAGTGTCTGCTGAGAAATGTTTCTGTGGTTGGCCTGGAGCAATTCTTATGGGCCCCTCCGATGTCCGTCCCTTGCACCATGAGAATCTTCCGGTTGGTCCTGTCTTCCTCTGCCCTCCCACACCTACCACCATTGTAGAGCTGACTCCCTGGTCTTGTTTACCTATCTTCCTCCCGCACAAGCACAAAGACCACATCTTAGTCTCTGGGAGGCCTAGCACTTGGCCCTCAAGTGCTACACCCATAGGCCTTCCCTGTATATTTGGGGTACCAAAAGAATGTCACCCCGCCATGGCAGACAAGTGAAGAAGTCACAAACTTCCGCATCAAACTCTAGATGTATTTTAAAGACAGAAGAAGGAGAGGAGGTATAGGGCATGTCGAGACGTGAAGGCATTACCACCAGTGTACACACATAACCATTTAGATGCTGCCAGAATGTTGCCTCTCCCTTGCCTGTGTGCTTGTGTGCCTGCCTCCAACCAGGGTCTCTGAAAAAGGTCATCCGGATAACTTGTTTTCCTTTAACATAAAGAAAAAGCAAAACTTCTGCCACAATCAGGGGGTTATCATAATTTTTTTTTTTTTAAACAAAATGACTTGTCAGTGTTTCCCAGCATTGGAGATAATGTTGCAAATGTGTGCCTGGCAATCAGAAAGCTCAGGGTTCCAGCAACAGTTATGCAGCCTTGGATAAGGAATACAGGGAGACTCTTTGTCCTCTGGTTGCTTCCGTGAATGAGAGAGAGACAATGCTATATTCAATGAGTGTGAAGAAGCTTACCATGAGTCTGCTCCAAGCTCTTTGAAATGCATGAAGGGCAACACAGTGTCTCAATTCAACACTTGTCCTAGTGACCACTCAGAGTGTCTTCTGGGCATGTATAAAAATTCTCTGCATGGATGTGGTGTACGTACACACACATACACCACACACACACACACACACACACACACACACACACACACACACATTTTAAATGGCTTAATTGCTTTTAAAATTTCTCAGTAAACACATTGGGATGATTATGAGGCATCTGTGCAGTGTACTGACTGCAAGTCTGCCATGATAAGAGCTGTTTGAGAAATGAAATCACATCAATGAAAGAATAGCAATGAGTCAATTGATGAAATATTGCATTAGCGGTGGCCTCTGACCCATATGATGCCAACCTAATGCTTTTTCCTTTCTCTGTAATTTAATCATTTTCCAATTAGATTAATTTCTTAAAAACCACATAGATAAGCCACTTGTGTTACACAGACACAGACACACACACACACACACACACACACACACAGATATAGATGGAATAAAGGACTACAGTTATGTGTGACTCTCGATTGCTTTATTCTGGAAATGAGTGCTATCTTGTTTTCTTTCCCTGTCTGATAAGAATTTTTCCAAAACTCCTTATTAAAGTATGAAGTCAAGGAACCCTCCACCCCACCCCCCCAAAAAAATCCTCATGGCAGAGACCCAGTGACCACAATATTGAAAGCATGAAAATACAGCTAGTTGGAGAGGCCCCACAGTATGACCAGTGGATACACTGACTGGCTGTTTTGAAAACACTGTTTTAAGGCAGACTAAGCAACTGGGAGGCGGTTTTGTGAGGGCAGTTGACAAGCCCGCCCCACACGCCTGTGCTCAGGCTTGCTGGAAGAGTGTGCTCCACACACATCCAGGAATTTGTTTGAGGATGGAGCGTGGTTAAGTCATGTTTTAAGAATGCTCTCTCATTATCCTGACTCAGAGGGTGCAGTGAGCCACAGGAGAGATGCCGTGTAGTGATACCTTCAGTTCTGTCTGGTTTTCAAGAACTGCCTTCCCTGTGCAGAGGACGCCCATCACTCACGAGGTTGCCTCACTCAGGGAAGTTAACCCTGGGCCATCTCTGTCACAGAGCTGGAGGAACACTGCTTTTCCAGATGTATTAAGCCCCTGACCTGGGGGTTAGACTGAGGAGGGTGGGTAGAATGGAGAAGACAGTTGGGAAGAGGCGAAAGGAACCTCTTTTGGTGGAAGGAGAAAACCAATTTTAAGTCTTCAAAACCAGCCAAGAAATTTGTTTGGGAAAGAGAAATCTAAGATCTGTGGTTTGGCAAGTAACCCTGACCTGTGATGAGAAAGACAGAAAAGAAAGGGGAAATGTGAGGAGGTGGGGAGGGGCGGTGTAAAGAAAGAGATGCAGAGATCACCACAGCATCCTAGAAAGGAAAGGACATGGAGGCTTGGAGTGATGGCTCAGTTAATAAAGTGCTTGCTGTGCAAGCATGAGGACCTGAGTTCAAATCCTCAGCAACTATGTAAAAACAACAAACAAATTCCTAGGCAGGCAATATGGACCTGTCATCCCAATATTGGGATGTGACACAGGAGATACCTGGGCCTCACTGGCTAATCTGAATCACTAAACTAGAGACTCAGTGAAATCCCAGTCTCAAAAAGCCAAACAAACAAACAAACAAAAAAACCCTAAGTGACTCATTGGTGAAATGCTTGCCTAGTGTGTGGGAAGCCTGAGTTCAGTCACCAGCATAACATAATCCAGGTCTGGCACTGAGTGCCTATCATCCCAGAATTGGAAAGATGGTTGCAAAAGGATCAGAAATTTAATGGCATCCTCACCTACATAGCAACTAGTGAGTAACTGAGCAAGAAACCCAATGGCAATGGCATCTGGCATCCACATACAGATATACACCCACAGAAAGATGAGGAAGTACACAGTAAGGACACACACAGAGAGAGACACAACAAGGACATGCATAGTTAAGGACACACAGACACAAGGAAATGCACAGTAAGGAGAGGCTGGAAGAAAAATTCAGGCTGTAGTAGCCACAATGCAAGCCATGAGGCTGTGTGTCCATGTCCTGGATCTAGGAGAAGTATCTACTGATTTATTCTTGGTTGCCTTTTCTCGTGTTACGTGACACACAGTTTGTGTGAATGACTAATTTGAAGTTTCCTTAAAGACTGGACTAGGAATCACAAGGTCATAACAACCATTTCTGGTGATGAACTTCCTTGTAGATCTAAATAAAATACTTCATGAAAAGCATGCAGGTGAGCACGCGTGTGTGCGTGCGTGCGTGCAGATGCTGAGGAAACAGTTAAAAATCATGGCATGGGGAAGGGAAGTAAAATAAATGTTATGTGAAGAGCTAGGAATGCAACTCAATGGTGGAGTGTGTTCCTAGTGTGTGGAAGGCCATGAGTTTGATGCTTACCCCAAGCTTGGTGACCTGAGTTCGAACCCTGGGTCCCACATGGTAAAGAGAGAGAGGACAAACTCCTGAAAGTTGTCCTCTGACTTCATGCCTAGATACTGTGACACACATATATCTGTGTGCATGCCTGAGAGTGCGCGCACGCTTGCACACACACACACACACACACACACACACACACACACACGTAAATGTAGCATTTTAAAGAAAAAATAAGCAAAATAAACAAATCCAAACCTCTCCTGTGGCTTTCCCTGGTACTTAGAATAAAATCTAACTTCCTCTCTTAGATCCCTTATCACATTTCCCTTACAGTACTCTTCCGGCTGCAAGGCTTCCCTTTGTTTCCTTGATCCGGAAACTTCCTTTGCCTGAAGGCTTTCGCAATCTGATTATCTCCACCCTTGGAGTCCTCCTCATCTTTTGGGTCTCACCCAGAGAGACCATCTTCAACCACTCTATCCAAATAGCTTCCCACTCCCAGTATTCCCTGTCACGGCACCCCATTAATGAATACAATTTACCACCTGTTGGTATTTATTGATTTGTCTAGGCATAAATTGTTTTGACACTTATAGCCATTCAATAATTGTTTGCCAATTAAACACGTGCATTTGGTATCCACAGCTTTGAACACTGGCGGCAGACTCCAATAATCCATCTTTATTATGTCTCCTCCTGCTCCTGCCTACTCCAGGTCTCGTTCCCACCTGTCCATGGCAGACATTTGTGGGGCCTGCAAAAAAACGCTAAGCCCAGGTAAGGGAAAGAGAGCAGATGTGCTCAGGTGGGGCAGAGGCAATGCATTAAAGAAAGAAATTTGAGTGACTCATCTGGTGTCATCTGTCACATTACAGAAACAGAAAGACGTCTGGGCTGCGGGGGATGGTTCAATGGGTAAAAAATCACTTCCTGGACAAGCATGAGGACTTAAGTCTGACTCTTCAGAAACCATGTAAAGCCAGACACAACACTGCACATCTGTAATCCCGGTGCTTCTAAGGTGAGATAGGAGGCAGAGATGGAGGAATGCAGGGAAACTTTTGGGCCAGCTAGTCTGGTGTACTAGAAGCAAACAACAAAGAGCCCTTGTTTCAAACAAGATGGCACATGTGTGTCTCATACTCACACACAAGACTACGTATCACATACATACATGCACATAAATCATGAAATGATGATGATGATAATAAAAAGACAAGAGAGCAAGTATTAGATACGCTTTATGTCAGGGACGAATATCCATTGATGTGTTTGTTTGGTCCCCACTACATCTCTGGGAGAGTGGCAGGCATGCCACAGAGCCAAAGCTTCATGAAGTGAATATTTCAAGACAGAAGCTTAGAAAGAAGGCTATCACCTGGTTCCTCTGTCCTGCCTGCTTTTTGCAGCTCTGGTGTTTCTCATTTACTCTGCACTTTTGCCTGAATAGAATGCCATAGTATAGTTCACCAAAGTCCTAGACATACTTGGTGCATATGTTCCTGGCCTTTTTGGCAAGGGTTTCTTTTGTTTGTTTGATTTGGCCTGAGTACTGTTTGTCCAGAAACATACATAATGCCCATGTGATATTCTTTCTTTTCTCCCCACCTCCTATAGTTCTAGAGATAAAACCCAGGACCTTGCACACACTAGGCACATCCTCTCCTGCTGTGCTAACACCATTGTTCCCCCTGTGGGATTCCTGATGCTCTCTCGTAGCTTCTGAAGGGAAGGCTGAACCTTACACAGTCAGGGGTTGAGATTGTGGATCAGCCCACAACTTGTATTCTTGGCTAAATATGTATAGCCAGAGTTTATCCAAAGCCCAAACAAATCAGATACTCCTTCTGGACAGAAACCAAATCCTTTGGTAACCATTTTTCAGAAATGAAGAAAAAATAAACAATATATTCTGTCAGAGTTCTTATAATCACATTCAATCTTACATCAGAGGCATTAATTGCTATAATGAAAGGTTCTGAATACTCCAAATCTTCCAAAATAGATAAAGCAATAAAAGCTTGATGGGACTTCTGAGAAACATTCCAGTACGGGGGGATCTAAACCCTCTAATGAATTTGTTCCCTCTTGGTAAAACAGTATAACACACCCACTACAATTCCAACGGAGGAAAATTCTAAGAGTTCGCTTTAAAGGACATTAATTGTAGGGTGTCTGCCAATCTCTAACAGAGTCTACTTTATTCCACAGAAGATTTGGATCTGGAACATCTGACCTTTAAAAACCCAACCAGCGTTACTGAATTTCATATCATTCATGGATGGCTGCAAGCGTTGAACAAGACCCACCCTCACTGTTAGAGGTGAGGTCATAATAAACGGGGTCTCTGAAACACAGCCTAAGAATTAACCACAGACATAATAGTAATGTTTTAAAGACATAATATGCCTTTGAAGACGTTCTTTGAAGTTGTGGAGATGATGTGCTCTTTGGGTGCCCTCAGACTCCAAAGAGAATGAGATGTACACATGTAATATAACCAGAGTGGTTGGTTCCATGTGTTGAGCAGTAACTGCTTTGGAGAAACTCTGCCTTCGTTATTTCATTCATTCTCACAGCATGCTGTTGGGGATGCTCTGATTACTCTCATTCTAACTATGGGGACCTTGAGGTCTGAAAAGTGATAAGAAGCTGTTCGTTGTCACATGGTAAATGCTGCTGCTGGAATTTAACCCAAGCCTTCTTGAAGCCATACTGTGCTGCTAGTAGACTAAATGGAAAAGAATGGCCCCATCCATGAAGCTGAGCAGGAAGGGACCTAACTGAGGCTGATGTTGTAAGGTCTCTATAAGCTCTGAGGGGAATCAACTAGGTCAGTCATGGGATGGAGATGTCCCTGGATAGGAGGAAAGTTGTACCTCAAAGTCTCCTTATGCTGCTGGGTAAATACCAGCACAACTCCCTTAAACCTAATTCAATATGCATCAAGCCTTCTGGTCTTTAATTCAGTCTCCTGGGAGGTGCCTTTCCACAGGAGAGAATGCCATGTGCCTAACAAGGGTCAGCCTACCAGCTTTATTCTCTGGGGGAGAGGGGGGACATAAATTGATAGTAAAATTACTGAGAACCAGTTCCTAAAATGATTGATTCTGAATTAACAAAAATGGATCCCTGGGGCTGGTGAGATGGCTCTGTCAATAAAGTGCTAGCTTCATGCTTGTGGAGACCTGAGTTCAGATCTCCAGATGCCATACTGAAAAGCAGAGCACAGTGGTCCATGCTTGCCATCCCAGTGATGATGAGATGACAGTAGACTGGTGACTCCCTGGAGCTTGCTGACCAGGTAGTCTTACCCAACTTGGCAAAGTTCTAGGCCAGTGAGAGACAGCGTCTCAAATAAGATGTGGATGGCCCCTGAGGAATGGCACCTGAAGTTATTCTCTGACATTTGCACACAATTGTATATATATTCACTTATGTGTGTGTATGTGTGTCCGTGTCCACGCATACGCACACATATGTAGAGGGCATGAGATCCTTGTGCTCACAGATAAGTACTAGGCAAACCAGGAATGTTAAACATGCAGGCTTGTCTCTTCAACAGAATGGATGGATATCTGTTTTTCCATCCAGAGTCTGGGAGTGGATGTGGTTAACGGCATGGTGTCTTAGTTAAGCTTTCTGTTGCTGTGAAGAGATACCATAACCATGGCTGCTCTTATAAAGGAAACATTTCACTGGGGCTGGCTTATAGTCGCAGAGGTCTAGTCCATTATCTTCATGGTGGGAAACATGGCAGTGTGCAGGCAGACATGGTGCTGGAGAGGTAGCTGAGAGCTCTACATCTTGACCCGAAACAGCAGGAAGTGGTCTTGGATACTGGGCATGGCTTGAGTATTTATAAAACCTCAAAGCCCCTACATCTGAATCCCCCAGACTATTATGTTTATTCCAGAGTCTTAGTCTTTTATTTTGAGCATTGTTTCTTAGTCAATAGACCCATCTTTAGGGGAGATGTCACACGTAATTTGTGGCTTGGTGGACTCTGAGACCCCACACCTGATCCTCCCCTAGGCACTTAAGCCATAGAACCAATCTTTATGGAAGAGGTCACAGATACTTTGCAAAAGAGTTTTGATGTAGCCACACCTTAAGCTTTGTTGTACACATGGGGTTGAGATCATTGTTACCAGGAACCTTTTTTTTTCTCAAAACTGTAAACTCCCTAGTGTCAGACTCTAGAAGTTTGAACCTCAGCAGGCACTAAGTCATGTTGAACCTGACTTCCTTCTTGCCACCCTCAGCTCATTACTCTGCCAGCCTTGGAGTTTGCAGCCCCCCCCCCACACACAAATGCATTCCTGATCCTATAAAATGAAGAATAAATCCTGAATCTTTAATGACCTACTAAGCATTCTACTCACGTGTTTGTGAATGTGTATAGTATATGTATGTGTGTGTGCATGCGTGTGCATGCTCACAAACATCAAGGCCTGAGGTGGATTCTTGTATCTTCCTTGATCACTCTACCACCTTATCTTTCAAGATAGAGTGTCTCACTGAACCCAGAGTTCAGAGATTGGCTACATTGGCTGGCCAGTGAGTTCTGGGGATCTACTTGTCTCCACACCCTACCCCACTCTCCCATCTTCCAATCATGCTAGGTTACACATACATATGACCACACCTAGCTTTGCACATGAATACTAGGGATCCTAACTCAGGGCCTCATGCTTGTACAGAAGGCAATTTACCAACTAAGCCATCTGTCCATCCTGCCCCCTTTAATCATCTTAATGACATTAATATGTCAAGTTTTAATGGGCCACATTAACAAATTGCCACAATGGCACCTGTCTAATGAAACATAGCTATGTGTTAAACATGGCAGAATATTACAACAGCCCACAACATTCTTAGTCATTATCTAGTTTTAAAAATTATTCAGGGACTGGTAAGATGGTCCAGCAAAGCCACAAACTTGATGACCTAAGTTTAATCCCTGGGACTCATGTGATGGAAAGAGAGAATCAACTCCCCCAAGTTGTCCTCCAGTTTCCACATATGCGCCGTGGTACATGCTCACCACCACACACAAAATAACAAATCAAGTGTAGGAAATCTTTTAAATTAATCAGATAAATTCCCAAGGAATTCTAGAAGCCTAACAAGCCCACAGCCCCTTCATGAAAAAGCCTCTCCCTAAAGACATTTTTCTTTGTTTCGTTTTGTAATTGTAGTGAATTTTTTTATTTATCTGTATCTGTGTGTATGCATGCCATGTATTTATGGGTGCCCTTATAGGCAGACTACAGTATCAGATCCCCAGAGCTGGGGTTGTATAGCTGTAAACTACTTGACATGAGTATCTGGAATTGATCTGAGGTCCTATGGAAGAGCAACAAGTGCCCTTAACCACTGAGCCATCTCTCCAAGCCCATGTTCACCTATTTTTTTGAGACAGGGTCTCATTGTGTAGCCCAGGCTGGCCATGGGCCTCACAGTCTTCCTGCTTCCAGCCCCAGAGTTCTAGGATTACAAGGGGGCACCACCACACCCAGGCTAGAGGGTTTTTGTTTTGCAAACAGGCATAGTTCATGCCAGTCATGAATGAAGGCAACACCAACACAATGACCTCATCTGATGAGAACAGGAACTCATTAGTCATGGGAAGCTCAAGGCAAAATGACCCTGTCTAAGCTATTGTAAGGGAGGCTACTTGGCATGAAGCTCTGTGGCCTGTATAAGCTTCTGATTGTACGATGACAAGGACCTAATTAGTCAGTAGTTAATCTCTCCCTCTCTCCCTCCCTCTCCCTCTCCCTCTCACTGTGTGTGTGTTTTAGGGTTGGTTATTTCAACACCATTGAGTACCTGGGCCAATTATCCATGGGGACCCTAAGTATTAGAAGAGTCACACCCCTCCTGCACATTTTGCACTGATTAAATACTTTTATGCTATTGTTTTTAAAACTTCATAGGCTTCACCTGAAACATTATACTTGCAGTTGCCCTTTGCAGAACACTTAAAAGAATTTCTTGGGGTTTATTGGCAAAAACAAGTCATCTCAACCCATACCTATGTAAGCCTTTTTTCTTCTTTACTCATCATTTACCAGGGACATTGTACAAGAAATAATGGCGAATAAGGTGCTTTCTTCAGCAGAAATGGTTTTCTCTTCCTGGCTTTCACGTTTCTCGTTGGTAGCACTTTGCTTTTACTGCTGGAAAGGAACCGCTTTGTAATGTACATGTCAAGGTTAAGTTCACTCATGAAGCACTGATGTCGGCATTGCTTTGTAGCTTTTTTCATGAACTGACCTTTGGCACTGTCACTTTCTTTCAAGGGCATTGCATTTTCTTTTCATGGAACTGAACTTTCACGGAAAAAAAAAACCCACAATAGAAGGGAGCAGGCGTGTTGGTGCCTGTAACCCCACCATTGGGGAGGCAGAGGTAGGATGATCGTGAATGAGTTCAGAGTTGGCCTGAGCTACCCTGAAAAGCACAAAATAACAACAAGAGGACCTGAAATGTAGGAAAGTTCCCAACTGAGATGAGCGACTTCTCCGAGCCTTGTTATTTGAAGAGTTGAGACTAGTGTGTGTTTGGAAAACACACCTACCAACTGATGCTTTTGTTTCCTCTCATTTAAACACTACAACCATCTTTTGAAGCACAAAGTATTTTTTTTCCTATAGCTCTTAAAATAGAAAATCAAACACCCACATCTAATATGCGCCAATATTTTTTTTTTCTCTTGCTAGTGGGCAACATCAAGTTGTTGGGAATGGGATCCTTGCTTCTGAGCTCTGGGTCTGTTCCCTGTCAGGTGTCCTTGGCTGTGTCATTCCTGTTCAACTATCACACTTAGGCTTCCACGTCCTTCTCTGTTAACCAGTTACAATAAGTATCACTAGTTACCATTACAGTTCTCATTTTTGAGGTAAGTCCTCAAGTTCCCTAACCATCATTTTACTACTACAGAATTTCAGTGACCCCCCAACACACACAGGGTAAGAAGGTTGGTTTCACTAGTCTCAAGCCTCCATTTCCTCTGAGTACTGGGATTCCAGGTGTGTGTCATCATGCCCATTTTATGTGGTGCTAGGGATAAAACCCAGAACCTCCTACATGCCAGGCAGGCACTGACCTACATCTCCAGAAAGGGCCTAACACTTGGGTTCTTAATTGTATATATCTCTTTGAAAGGCAAAGACCAGGGAGAGAGGCTCCATGTTATGTCCTTACAGTTGATAGCTTAATAAAGAATATTTCATAGCCAGCTGAGGAGAAGAATAGGATGCAGTGTTGCAAGATGGATCGCTCAGCAGGTAAAAGTACTTGCTACCAAACTTGACAACCTGGGTTTGGACGCCGGGACCCACATGGAAGGAGAGAAGAGATTCTGGCAAACTGTCCTCTGACCTCCACGTACATGCACTGCAGCATGCTTGCCCCCTCACACGTCCAATAAGAATTCAGTGTAACAAAAATCTTAAAAAAAAAAAAAAAAGATACAATATAGATGGGAAACGGATGGTATTGAAGGTCAGATGAGAAAACCGAAAACAAAGGCTTCCCCAAAGCATACTGTCTAGACTCTGCTGCACAAGATATTAGAAATCGGAGTGAAGATGAAGCATGTAATAGAGCCCCATCTGTCGAGGGATGACTCAAGGGCAAAAAAGAAGAAAGCAAATCCTGGGGAACAAATGGGGACAGTCACAGCCAAGAGTCTGGTGATCACTTCTCAGACAGTGAGGAGTCTCTGGGAACATCCTGTTGGTGACTGGAGACATTTGGACCTATGCTGCTAATGTGTCAGGGGAGAGGTTGGAGCTAGGGAATTGGCCAACAGGGGCTCAGAGTGCTGTTGCAAGGTCCATAGATTAATCCAGTTCATAGACCACGGAGTCCCAAATCAGGGGTGGTGATGATAAGAATAGAAAGGAAGGATGCCAAACTGCCAAGATACAGTCACTGCCTGAATGTGGGGGCTGCATAGGAGACACCTGGACCCCAGACATAGGGGAACTCTAGGACACTGATGAAAGGTACAACAATTTCTATTGTCTATCTTCTTTGTCTAAAATGCCTTTTAGTGACATCAGCCAACGAGTTACTGAGTACCTAAATATATGAAAGAGACAGAAGAGCTAAGGTTGCCTATTAGGACCTCAGAGAAAAATAACCCATCCCAGAAACAATGAAGTGAGCCAAGGACCTGGTAGACACTGCCTAAACCTCCAAGCACCTCTTTCTTGGAGAAGCCAGTAATGACCACTGCTAAGAAACCGGCTTCTGGTCTCCATTCCGAAGGGTATGTATGGGTGCCTCCTTTATTCATTTTTCTTCTCCTGTAGGATTGGAACATTTTACTTGAAGATCACTGTGTATCAACCATCTCAGAAAGTGCAGTATCTTTTTTTCTCTCCACGTACTGCCTTTAATATTTTATTCAATTGAATTTTTCTCCTCTCCCATTCTCTGTTCTTATAAGAAACAGCACCACATCTGGGCGTGAACACAGACAAAATCAGCATGCATCTTCTAAGCCAGCCGCCATCACTGCTTTCCTTTCCCAACTGCATCCCTTCTCGTTCCCACGGCAACCAGCGAGGCCCGCCCACGTGTGGACTCAGGACCCCCGGGGCCGCAGCCTTGCCCCGCCCCCCACGATCCACGCTGCTTCTAGCGGCACAGGCTCCGCGCGAGGAAGGAAGCCCGGTTGCCAAGGAAACGGGAAGACGCCAGGCAGCCGCCCCCACCGTCTCCGCCCCGAGAAAGGCCGGAGGCCGCAGCGGACAGCTGCCTCCGGGAGGAGAAGGAAGAGGGGCCTCAAGGAGGAGGGAAGACGTGAGGCCTGGGGAGGAAGAGGAGCCCAGGACTGGCCCCACGCACAATTGATGGGCGGTTCCTCTGCTGTGGGCCTGCTCGCCCGCTCTGCCCCACGGCCCCTTTAGTCCCTGGCAGGGGCCAAAAGTGCTGATCCCCAAGGTAACAGGCGACGCCCCAGCCTTCCCAAGACTGAGGATCAACTTTTCCTTTCAAGCTTAAAAGATTCTGGAGGAAAATTAGGCCTGGAGCGTAGTGGCCAGCCTCTTTCTCCCTCTAGCTGACCCCAGTATGTTTCTGCCTCAAAGGAATAGATAAGGGGAGTGTGGTCATTTTATTTATTTATTCATTTATTTTGCACACTGGCAACCCCTCACACGGCTATGTACCGTCTCTTGTACGTGTCATTGGTCTACAAGCCTAGGAAACGGCTTTGAGTGTGAAAAGATGGTGGTGTGATTAATATTAGAACCCAATGGCTTGTCAGACTTGCAGTGTCCCTTCCCACTATTCCAATTACAGTCTCTCCTCGGGGCTTAATGGTCAGTGTTTGCTAGCTAGGTCTCTCAAGCACCCCACCGACCTGCATTTCCTAAATGAAATGGGAAGTCAGCCCCCCCCCCACTCAAGCCCTCAACCTCTGAAGTATAAAAAGGACCTAGCCACTGAACTTACTCTCAATACAAGTTGGTAAAGTGAGATTTTTAAAACTCTAAGATTTTTTTTTTTCCTCCCAAGCTAAAATGGAAACAAATCCTGTAATCCTTGTCATTACAAATTAATTCATTGTGGAAAAGGTTGAATTAAAGTTTTCTCAAATCCTTCTTCCAAGCACCCAATCTCGGGAAAGGAGGAATTTATAAACCTGATTGTCAGGCAGCAACACAGCTACTTAAATTTTGTTTCAAATGAAGCTTCGTTCTAAAGAGGTTAAATTTACATTTTGCTTATTTGCCAAAACCAAGGCAGTATCGTTTTTTAGTGATACTTCACAGAGAGTGCAGCAAGAAAAGGGTAAGCTGGCTTAAAGGACTCCCTTCAGATCAGGGTTTTTGTTTTTTTTTTTTAAGACAATTATGAACATAGGAAAGGAGATGGCATGTACACATGAGTGTATATATGCATCTATACACACGCACACACACACACACACACACACACACACGATACGTTTAGCGAATGGGAAGAAAGTCTGCCATCAAATCTTGTTGTTCTTAGCCACCCTGAACTCCCTGGAAATTTACATCAGAGAGGAATTTATGTCATAGAGTTCTTAGAATATTCCTCACTGAAATTTCACAGATGTGTAGAATTTTGAGGCCTGGCAGAACCACTCACTTCCTCTCCTGCCACACACCTCTCATCCCTGACCCTTTCCATCTCCTTAACATGGCTTCTTCCACTGACTTCTAAAACATAAACTTGGTTCAGCGCTTTGCCACCAGAGGCTCACAGCAGATGCATGCATGACCATGCGCGAATTTCAGAACCAGAAGCAGTTCAAAGGTGAGAACAGAAGATAGCACGGGATGCTATTTTAGAAGCGCGCCTTGCCCACCTCTTATCTGCCCCCACACAACACTCTGGCAACTGCCTGTATCTAAAAAAATAAATAAATAAAATAAAATCCTTGGCTTCAAATGGCCATCTGGTTGAGTAGGCCCACAAAATGGGACTCCGAAAATTAAGCATTATCTCTTGTGGATTTATTCCCATCTAGTTATTTCTTTTTCTTGTTCACTCTGGTCAGTTTTTCAAACTTGCAGTGCAGTTTAAAATTCAAGTTCATGGGGAGAATATTTCTCTAACCTGAGATAATCGACTGTCTCCTTGGTGTCTTTCCTACTAGAGACAGATAAAATCTTGATATAGTTAAAGAAGGAACTACATGCGGCACTTTGGGGCTTCAAATATGTAGGGTACTGGGGAGCTTATGGTGGGTGGTGGGAGGGTCTCTTGCCGGCAAAGTCTTTTGTTTTGCAGCCTGATTATGAGGTCAGCAAGTACCTAGCAAGTCTCCCAGTGGTATTGGTTCCTACCTCCTTGGGCCAGGTTATTTCAGGCCTCCTGACATTCCTTAAATTATTCCACCCTGAAGCCATGATAGATTAGCTGGCCTTGCTGTGGTAACTTTGCACCTAGAATGTTTCTTCCCACTGAGCTGTGGGCTGTGTTCTTTCCTGGCCATTGACATAGTCTGGTTGTGAATCCTGGTGTTCCCTGCCGGATTAATATTCAAACAGGCTTCTCTTCCCAACAGGAGCAGCGGGGGTCCATCTTTCTGTTTTTAACCCCACCGTTTTCTGAAAAGAGGGGTGCAGGCGTCATTCGATGCAGGTACAAATTTATATGAAAAGTTAAAAGTGATATTTTTAAATTTGGTCCATAAATGTCTTGTGTAATTCTCAGACACACACACAAACACGCACACTCACTCTCTTAATGCTGACTTGCCTTGGGTATTTGTTACAGTCATGGAAAACTGACTAACACAGTTGCTGATGAATATATGAAAGAAAAAAAAAAAAACCAAAAAACAGTTAACAGGGTAGAGCCATATGCCTGTGCAAGTGCATGATGGGAAAGTGCTCACCCAACCATCTTGGGCCAAGTGATGGCAAGTCCAAACCGCCCTGACACATTCAAAAGAACTAGGTCAAGTTGGTCTTGCAGGTCAAAGGTTGATATGTCAACTTGATTCTTATCACATGGAGAATTAGTGGATAGTTTAAGAGGGAGAAGCATGGTCCTACTCAGGTGTTTTACAAACTATAGAACTATATATATTGTAGTTTCAGACCCTAACTCTCTAAAGACCCACTGTCTACTTTGAGGGAAAACAGTCCTCCAGGGACCAGGAAGCTCTCCACGCTGCTCAGGGCAGATGATCAACTTCTCAAGATTTCATAACAACCAGACAGTCACTATCTATACACACTGAATAAAGCAGAGGAGGAAGGAAAAGCCACAGACCACTCACACCTGAGGGTTCGGTTGGCGACTGTCCCCCCTGCTGTTTCGGAGCAGCAGAGAGCACACCATAGTCATTAAGAATATATACAGCAATCTATGAAAGAACATTGGTGAATGATGAGCTGTAATGGATTGTGGGGCCTCTCATGATTTGTTGATGAGATGTGGCAGGCTCGGTACAAACTGCCATTTTATAACTTTGTGAGCTATAATATTGTGGTCATAAATTAGACCACACCAACCAAAGCCTAATTTCTTGAAGACATGTCTTTACCACCTGTTTATACAGTAGCACAATGGAACTTCAGCCTTGTCGGTCCAGTAACTGCCCTTGCTAGGTGTATTAACAACCCCTTCCTGGAGACATCTTCCGGGCCTCTATGAAGCCACACCTACTGGTCTTTCTCCTGCCGCTGTGGTCCTTTACTGAGCTCCTCTTCAACTGCCTCTTCCTTACGTTTTATTTGTTAATGGTTTTGTCCCATGTTCATTTTCTCTGTTCAGTACCCATTCTGTTTCAACTTAACTTGTTACAAATATGGCAGCAGTGGCCAAATCTTTACGTGTCCAATCAGCTCAGAGCCTTGCATCTCTAACTGCTGGCTTGACATCTCCATTTGCAGCATGAGACAAAGTGGAGTCTGAAGTGTCTACAGAATTTCACTTCAAACTCCACTTTCTATTCTCACAAAGCTGCTCTTCCTGATCCCAGGCAGTCAAAGCTTTGGATAGGAGGCGTACGTCTGTTTCTGTGTATCAACTTGATACAAGCGGAGAGGAAGGAGCCTCAAGTGAGGAAATGCCTCCATGAGATGCAGCTGTAAGGCATTCTCTCAACTAGTGATCAATGTGGGAGGGCCATCCTTGTACTGGTGGTCCTGGGTTCTATAACCCAGGAGTTTCATCACAGCAATAGAACCCTAAGACAGAAATTGGTACCAGTGTGGTACCGTATTGCTGTTGACAGACCTGACCATGATTTCGGGAGGATTGTGGAAGGCCTTTGGAACTCCAGGCTAGAAGAGCCATTGAGTGTTAAGAGCTCTGTGGGATATTTTATGGGAGCTTGGAAGATAAGAATGTTAAGAGCAGTGCAGAGGATAGAGGCCTGGCTTGTGAAATTTCAGAGGGAAGACAAAGACTCTATGGGGGGGGGGGGCGGCACTGGTTATTAAGTCTGTGGTTCTGGTTAGCTAAGGCTGAAGAATCAGCCGTGATTGACAAGATATGAACCCTACTAAAGTGAAATTTTACTCTACTGTGATCCTTGATGCTGGTTGCCTGGAGCTAAGAAATCAGCAGTGACTAAGAAGAAAACGGCAGCCTGGTTATGGTGGGACACACATTTAATCCCAGCACTCAGGAGGCAGAGGCAAGGTTGACCTCTGTGATTTTGAAGCCTGCCTGATCAACAGAGTGAGTTCCAGGCCAGCCAGGGCTATCCAGAGAAAAAGAGAGAGACAGAAAGACAGACAGAGCGAGCAGCCTCATTGAGGTGAAATCTTCTGGAAGTGTTTCCTGAGAGCACAGAGAAGCTGAAGCTGTGTTCCAGGGGCAGCCAAGGTTGTACCTTGTGCTGGTGGCTGGACTTGGTAATATGTAAGAGTCACTCAGGCTCCAAATCAATACAGAGAAACCTTGTATTGAAAAGCAAACAAACAAAAAACAAAAATAAACCCACAAATGTAAAGGATTGGGAGACGTCTCAGTCAGTGAAATGTTGCTGGAGTAAGCATTAGGACTTGAGTTTAGGACCATGCCTCTGCCCCCCTATTCACACCCCCATCACCCATTTAAAAACCTGGACAAGCAGAGACAGGAGGGTCCCTGAGACTTTCTGGTCAGCTGTTCTTGCACAGTCAGTGAGCTCTAGGCTCAGTGAGAGACCCTGTCTCAAAAAAAAATAAAGTGGAGACTGATTGAGGAGAAATAACTAATGTCAAAGTCCCTCTTACAGGTACACACCACACACACACACACACACACACACACACACACACACACTTACACGTGCCATGCAGCATTTCTTGCCTGGACTAGAACCTATCAATAACTCCATGTGATTTCTCATTATGACCTGCAAGGCCCCATAGGAGCTGGTCTCTGCCAGCCCTCCATCATTCTGGTCCCCACCATCTGCCCCAGATGTTCCACCCTCACTCCGTCTCTCATCCTCCTCCATGCCCTGAGGTACCTGCCATCCTCTCCCAACTCTAGCCTAACCCAGAGTCTCAGGCTGACCCTTCCAGCCAGATACCACCCTTCTACAATACCCTTCAAAGAACCCACACCCAGCTCTGTACTGGCAGAGTTAGATCGTCTAGCACTGGTTTTTCCACCCTAGACTGTCACCAACACAAAGGCAGGGACTGTATCTGCTGTACCCAGCAGCTGCCAGTGTCTGGGTTGGATTAAGGGCAATGGTCGCATGTGAGAATTTAAGCAACCCAGGACTTAAGAGTTTGGTCACTGCAAATTTGTCTGGGTTCTTGTTTTCATATGTGCCATGTGATAGAACCGCTTCCCAATCAGGTGTCTGTCAACCTAAGTCCCTGTGGATAACCAGAGTAAGCTCGCTGAAGCCAGTTGATGAATGTGACTGCATTATTTATGGCTGGAACAGAAAAGGACACAAATACCAAAAAAAAAAAAAAAAAAAAAAAAAAAAAAAAAGTCTGTACCTTTCAAACAAACAATGGGGGAACAGATTAATAAAAGAACACGCAATTATACTCAAATAAATCCAAATATGGTGAATCACAAAAACATTTGTCACCGTGCTTATTTCTCTCTCTTATGTAGGTCGGGAACTAAGAACCATGTTGCATGAAGCAAGGGACAGGCAGAAGTTCGTCAGTGATGTTCAGTATCTGCGGGACATGCAGCATAAGGTGGACTCTGAATATCAGGTAATTTCGGAAAGCCAGGGTTGCCTTTTGGGTAATAGAACTTTAAGGCAGCATCTGTGGAAGCCCACCCCCAACCTGCCACTCACCTGTAAAATCGTTATTGCCAACTTCATAACACTGTCATAAATGTGAAGGAAAAAAAAAAGCATTTTATCCCAGTGGCAGTCCCAGTTTTCATAGTCACCCCTTGCTATCCTCCGTGCTACATTGTTAGGGGACTGGGAGATGGCTCAGGCAGTGAAACATTGCCAGATGAACATGAAGACCTGAGGAAATGTTTAATGCAGGGGCTGGGGCTATGGCTCAGTGGATAAGAGCATTTGCTGCATCAACACAAGGACCTTAGTTCAAAGCTGATGCAGCCACTCCACAAGCTAAGCATGTGGCCATGCGCATCTGTAACCCCTGTAATCTGCAGGGCAGAGACGGGATCACTGGGGTCTGCTGCCTGGCTACCAGCCTAGCTCCAGATTGTGAGAGAACCTAAGCCAAAGGAGTAAGATAAGGAGTGATACAGCAGGACACCAGACAACTTCCACTGGCCCCCACGTACATGTGCACACATATACCACACACATATTCATGCATACACACACACATTCAATGCAGTGTTTGGTCCCAAACCCTCGACAGTAAGTGATATTAGGGTTCATATTTAGATAACCGAGAAGCAAAAAGGACCTTAAGGGGTTAACTGAGTTGCCCTACCATTTACAAAACAGCATGCCCTTCTGTTGTCATGGGTGCCAGAAGAAAGGTGGTTTGCACACTCTACAACAAGCAAACTTCTGGTCTCCCTGGCTACAGTGTTTGTATGCAAAAACAAAAGTGATGGGCAGCCTGAGGGGTCATGATGCAATTACCCGGGGCTGGCATAGGACAGACTTGCTGGAGATGTCACTCAGCTCCCCCCTGTGAGAAGCAGCCCTTACCAATCAAAGAGACACATCCTTAGCCTCCATGAAGCTGGGAAAGCAGCTCCTCCCTAAGGAAAACACAGCTCAGCTATCAGGTTCTTCTCCTCCTTAGCAGTTTCAGACAGAACTGAGCCTTGTGGGTCACCAAGGAAACCAGACCCGGCTCAGTAGCCTGACTTCACCTGAATGGTGCTACCCTGTTCTGGGGTTGGAAAGGATTGGCAGTTTCCTCCCACAGTTGCCAACCCACACCCAAGAGGACTACAAAGGGCAGAAGACTTCCAGCAATTGAGTAAGAATGTCAACCCCGAACAGGTTACTCAGGGAATCATCCGCTTTTCACAAAGATGCCCCCACCTCCTGGCTGGCATGTGGAAATACTCGTTTAATACTTTTTCTACAATGAGTGGGTAAAGGGATTGTCTTGTTATCAACCGTCCCTGGTGACGAAAATCAGATCATGCTGCAACCATATGTCATCCTGGATCCGTTTTGTTTCATTTTCTAAGATCACGTAGGCTTTCAGTATTGACAGTTGTGTTTTATTTTGTTTACTTTGGTCATCCAACCAATATTTAATCCATTACGTGCCTTCTTTGTGCTGAACAAGGTTCCTGCATTCTTATTCTAGGTTTAGGAACAGAAAATGTGCACGCAGTATGAAGTTATTTTAGTTACCACTCTGGTATGGCTCTAGAATGCTTCCTCATAATCCCATGTGTCAGAGGTTTGGTTCCCTAGTTGGCACTAGGAGACGGTAGAACCTTTAAGAGGGGGTTCTAACGAGAGGTCTTTGGAGAAAGGTGTGCTGCCATAGGACACTATGGGGACCCAGCCCCTTTTGTCTTCTCTCTTCTTGGCCACTATGAGGGGAGTGGATGCTGCTGTCTTGCTGTCCTCAGGCTTGAAGCAACAGGACCATTTCATTATAGCATCTGTCACAATCAAACTTGCAAGGCTGGGAGCCAAAACAAACCCTCCCTGTCTTTAAGCTGATTTGCCTCAGATATTTCTCACAGTCATGGAAAACGGACTGAAACAGCTGCTGATCAATATTTGAAAAAGACAAAAAATAACAACTACAAGCAAAGAAACAAACCCAACATAATAATGGGGGAGGAGCATGCTCCCTGAGAGCCAAGAGAAAGTAATGGTAGAGGAGCTCTGCAGAACCGGATCCTGCTGGCTCTTACAGGGGGAAGCAGGACATGTCACACATGTGAATCCCACCACAGTGAGAATTACTGGAGACTGTTGGAGGGAGGGACATCTGCTTTAGATTTTTTTTTTTCCTTTTTAAATCACTTTGGCTTCTGTGAGGGGAAAGGGCTGCAAGCAAACGATTTTGGAAGTATGATGGACATTTAAGAAAGACTATATGGTGAGCTGGACCAAGTTCATAGGCGTGGAGGTGGCAAAAAGTGGTCCAACCCAGGAGCTGGAAGCAGAGCAGATGAACAAGAAGGACTCTCTCCCATGTGTACTGCCCATGAGCCCTTGCAGTTACAACCTTAAAGTTTTCCAGTCTTTACATCTGACTCCACACTTCCAAATTCCTTTCAGACAAAGACGGGAGGCTGCAGCAGGGGAGGACTCTCAGCCGCTTCCCCTGCCATTTCAGTCTTCACAGCCTTCCCGACCGCCAATCTCAGAGGGCAAAGTGATCACTCTCCAGCTGGGACCAGTCCACCCTCTGCCTTCTATGGGACTCGGCTGTCTGTATTTCTCTCTCTCTCTCTCTCTCTCTCTCTCTCTCTCTCTCTCTCTCTATCTCTATCTCTATCTCTCTCTGTCCCTCACTCGCTCTCTGTCTCTTCCTCTCTCTCATTTACTTATGTATGTATTTATATTCTATATATTGGCTTATCTATTTGTCCTTGTGCTGGAGACAGGATCCAAGGCCTCCTGCATGAAAACCAAGCCCTCAACCAACTGAGCTGTAACTTCAGCCCAACCTTCTGTTCTTGCTGGCTCGGTCTACAAATTTGCTGAAGTTTCAAGAACCAAGGCACAAAGCCTTCCTCCTTTAGCAGCCTCCCTGGCTTCCCTGTCTGTCTCAGACATCTCCAGCCAGCCAGCCAGCCTCATTTCTGCCTCCACTTCCTTCTTGGTTCTGTGTTTGTTTTGAAATCCCCACTTCCTTCTCCTCACCACTTCAAGCCACCTTCCTCATCTTTGTTTCCTGGAGATTGCGTCTCCCGTCCTCTCTCCTGTCACGGTCTCCTGGCATCCTCTCTCCCTAGTGTTCATCTCCAATTTTCTCTCTTCCTTTCTGCTCTTCCCTCTGTCCTTCATTGCTGATTCCACAGGGTCCCATCCTCAGCCCCCACCCTTCTGATGTACAACCCTCATTACTTGTTGGTTCTTCCTATTTTTAACCACTATTTCATACAAATGACTTGTAGCCAGTCTCCCAGAATGCCAGAATCATGGGTGCACTTGCTTATTGGTTATTTTTATCTGGATGTCACACAGGCACCACTAATCCAACAGGTCCACAGATGGGCATCACATGTCCGTCCTTCTACTACCCCTCCTCTGAGCAAACCCTTCCCTGACTCCCTTATCTCTTATCCACAAAGCTTCGGCTGCCAGAATCTGTCAGGCTCATCTAAGGACACATGTGCCACCCTTTATCCTGTGACCATCATTGTGGTTCCAAATACCATAATTTCTACCCAAGACTACCATAATATCATTTAATGTTTAGCTGGTTTCCTTGTCATATCTGATTTTGTCCTGACTTTTGTCTTATTCTGAGGTAGGCCACTGGAATGTTTAAAGACCTTCTGTAGCTTCCCGGAAAAGTCAGGCTCCAGACCCAGGGACCTAAGCAAGGCTAACCTTAGCACGAAAAATTCCTGCCCCAACTCCTGCCCCCACCCCCCGCCCCCGCCCCCGCCCCGCCCCCGCCCCGCCCCTGCCCCCACACCTGCCCCCACACCTGCCACGCCCCTGCCTTGCTTTTAATGCATCCTCTCTACAAAGATAGTAAGGATCACAGTTTTAATTTAGAACTGAAGAGAATCTTTGGACTCACATAGTATCTGGGTTTGGCTTTTGCTTGTTTTTGAGAAATTACTGAGTGGCAATTTGCACAGCATGAAATTTAACCTGTTTGAAGTAAATTGTCAGTGGTTTATGGTATGTTTGCAGCCATAACCACCATCCAGCTATAGGGCTCGACCTCCCTCAGCCCAGCTTCTCAGCGCCCTTTCAATACCTCCAGTTCGACTGCGCAGCAGTTGTCACTTGTGGCACTTTCTCTCTGTAGCCCCCTAAGGCCGAGGAGTGAGCCTCCTTGCCTACCCTGAACCAAACACTGTAGTTTCTGAAGCAGTGCTGTCTACCTTAACCACCAACTTGTCAGATATAGTGCGGCTAGCCTGTGACTCTTCTAGAACCAAATGCATCATTACTGACCATTTTCAAAACCATTCATCAGCAAGAGTGCTGTTGATAGGTAAACAGAGACCCACAGTAACAACTTCAAAGAGAACAGCAATGCCTTTTCCTTTTAGACAGGGTCTCACTATGTAGCCATGGCTGGCCTGGAACTCGCCATGTAAAGTAGGCTAGCCTCAAACTCATGGAGATCCATCTGTCTCTATCGAGTGCTGGACTAAAGGTGTATATTGCCATGCCCAGCCTTGCAACAGTTTTGAAATTATATTAATCTGTCCTTTGCCTTATTCCAGAAAGACTTTAAAGTTGTGGCTTAAAAATCACTTGCAGCTGTCATGGAGGTATACCTCATTAATTTCAACATTTGAGAAGCATAGGAAGTTGGACCATGAGTTCAAGGTTTCCCTAGGCTGGTCAAAAGAATCAATTTCATGGATTGCGTGATTGTTCACTTAGTCCCATACAGCCAACGTGCTGCTGAGGGTGGTTGTTGGGGTGGGTAGATACGGATACCTTAATGTGGTATGTCCAGCCCATCTCATGTGGCTGGCTATAGCTGTGGAAGCAACCCGACACAAATCCATAAGCTCGTTTAAACACTATGAGATGATTTTAATGATTTTATTTTGTGACTTGACGGCATGCAAAGTGCAAACTTTGCAGTGACAGCATGTTACACTGTCAGAAGGTTGGACGTGCCCGCTGTGGGTTTGGACCATTACACCCTGTGGGAATCGGAGTGTTCTCCCTCCGTGCAGCCATCTGCTCAGGACACCTGGGATCTCCCATTGCAGGATATACAAGTAGTGTAAGGCCTAATCACTACATGCAACTCCCAAATCATATACACTCGCCACACATTCCTTCCCACACTTGACTTGCCTTTCCTTAATGAACTGTCTCAAATTGAAGCCCTTAGGAACCTCCTAATTTTTTCTAGAGTTGGGTTATTCCTGCCTTGTCCTAAAATACACTGAAGGCTGGCATGCACCAAATGAACAGTGCCGTCACAGGTCTGTGGGCCAGCTCTACGAGAAGGCTAAACCCACCCTTAGTTGTTACACTTCTACTCTGGTGGCTGGGTGTGGCCTTTTAAGAAAAAAGAGGAAATAAACATCTATTTGGCATATTATATGCTATTTCAGAATCTGGTAGCTAGCATATAATTATATTCTATCTTAGAATTTGGCTCTGTTCCTTCCAGAGTGTTCATATTTCTCCTCCCTCCCTCTCTCTCTCTCTCTCTCTCTCTCTCTCTCTCTCTCTCTCTCTCTCTCCTTGTTCTCCTCCCTCTCTCACCTCTTACCTTCCCTCCCAAAATGTATTTATGTAACTGGAGGCAGAATTTAGCCTTAGCCATTAATGCCCACTGGAAAGCTAGAAGGGAAGATTACACTTGGCATTTCGGAACAATTTTCTACAATCTCTCAAATGTGTTCAAATTGGTTTCATTTCATGTCACTTACTCATCTCGATTCTTTCAAGTGCAGATCAAACAACTAAACATGACGATATAAATGTGTTGAAGGACGTGATGGTGGCAGTGGGCAGGAGGGGAGAGATACAGGTTAAGCAGCCCTAACCCAAAATCCCAAATCTCAGATACTCAAGACTGTGAAGGGTTTGGAGCACCAATATACTTCCACACTAGGAAAATGTTTCATGCACAAAATTACTTAAAACATTACATAAAATACCCTCCAAGTATGGGCTTATGGTCCATGGATTTTGTGCTTAGACCTGGGACTCATCTGCCAGAGATCTCCTATGTGATATATGAAAATATCTTAATACCTGAAAAACCCCAAAATCTGAAACACATCTTGTCCCAGAGCATTTAAGATAAGGGATTCTCAGCTGTCAACTGGGAGAGGAGTCTTATTTATTCATTTGTTTTGCAGTGCTGGGGATTGAACCTGGGTCCTTGCCCAGGACAGGACAGGTATTCACAGAGCTTTATTCCCAGCCTCCTAATCTATTTACACTGTCTTACTAAGTTACCCAGGCTGTGCTTCAACTCACTCTAGCCCCGAAAGGCCTTGAGATACCATCCTCCTGACTCTCGGATAGCAGAGATGTCAATACCCTGAGGCCCAGCTTTGAGGTATGCTGCTCTGGTGTGCTCAGCCACTGAGGGGGCTCCTCAGGAACCGAAGCAGGGCCACAGAAGAGTGCTGCTTACTGGACCGCTTTCCATGGGAAGACACATTGTTGTACTAAATAAAAACCTGAATGTCCAATAGCTAGGCAGGAAGGATAGGTGGGATTTCCAGGGAGAGGAGGATTCCCAGCAAGCACATGGTGGCTCACAACCATCCGTAATGAGATGTGGGGCCCTCTTCTGGCCTGAAGGCACAAATGCAGACAGAACACTGTACACATAATAATAAATTTAAAAAAAATAAAAAAAAAGGATAGCAGAGATAAGAACATAGATTAATATAAATGGGTTAATTTAAATTATAAGAGCTCATAGGACAAATCTAAGCTAAGGCCTAGAGTTCATAATTAATTAGTCTCTGTGTCGTTATTTGGGAGCTGGTGGTACAGACAAAAGACTTGCTTGCTATATTCATTTTTCAAACTTTGGGCTATTTTTATGATAGTTGTTTTTTATAGCAGAACTGGAAACTGCTCATATGACACTTAGGTCATCAGGAGCCCAGATGATGACAGATAATAAAGAACCTCTGAGCCCAACTGTGGGCCCAGACAGCTGTGATGTCAAAGACCAAGTGGTGTACAGTGTGCCCCAGATTGCCAAGGCACAGAAGGCCCTCAGCTGACTGAGTTCCTGTGGGTTGAGAGACAAGACTTCCCCTTCAGGGTATGAGTGTGCCTGAGCCCCACACAGGAGGGCTCTTTCTTCTGTGACCAAGATCACAGTCACATGCTTCAGCAAAGACTCAGTTTAGAAATAAGTAAACCGTGGGATGGAAAACAAAAGCTCGATGGTGATGATGGGCAGGGGACATTGAACCCTTCCTTCCCACAGGCCGGTCACAGCTAAGATCCTGAGAGAAGCCCCTGCTTTCCTAGCAACCTCATGACACCGGGCCATATCTCTCTCACAGCTAGGCAAGTGGCAATTCATGGACTCAGCTTGCCCAAGGTCTCTGCTAGAAAGTGGCAGAGCTGGGGTTGGGTTTGTTTACCGGGGTTGAGTTACAGTGAGTCACAAAACCCACGCCACCCCCCACAGGCAGATTCTGTGATTGGATCCCACAGTAGAAGCTTCTGCAGAGAAGGCACCCTGACTGCGGGTGCTGTCCTCAGAGGGCCAAGTGGTAGGGGAAAAGGGCCGCCAGCAAAGGGGAAGAGAAGGAAGAGAGGTCACCTGCTGCCTTTAACTTCAAGGCTGTCCT
This sequence comes from Phodopus roborovskii, assembly GCF_943737965.1. NCBI lineage: Eukaryota > Metazoa > Chordata > Mammalia > Rodentia > Cricetidae > Phodopus > Phodopus roborovskii. Next base: position 20,316,006 of record NW_026125052.1, on the reverse strand, counting down.
CTGATGGTCTGACCACACACACATCCCTGACTCACTGACATTTAATCCTGGCTGGTAGGTCACAGGGTGACTAGTTGAGACATCTAGAAGGGCAGGCAATTTAATTGGATCTCTCCTCCCTGCCCCAGGATTCCACCTTCTCCAGCCAGCTGGTCACTTTAGGACCCCCACTACAGAACCGTCACCAGCAAGGACTAGACAAACCATTCACATTCACAAATCGGAAGAAAATGAATCCTGGGGCAGGGATGGCTCTTCTAGGACTGGACTTGTGTTGGTTGCGTCTCTGTGTTCCTTCACAGCAAAACTGTAACCATGAGAGGATTGGTGTTTGGTTTGCACAAAGATTCCTCAGCCTGAAAATCATTAAGTATCTGCCCTACCATAGTTATCTTCCCTCCCACTAATCTGTAAAGCAGGGCAGTGGTGGTGGCACACACCTTTGATCCCAGCGCTCAGGAGGCAGAGGCAGAGGCAGAGGCAGGTGGATCTTTGTGAGTTCAAGTCCAGAATGGTCTACAGAGTCAATTCCAGGACAGCCAGGGCTACACAGAGAAGCCCTGTCTCAAAATAAACAAAAGAAAGAGAAAAGAAATAAAGTCATAGTCACATGCATTCTTGAAGAGAATTTCAAATAAATAAAACTACCCAGCCTGCAAGAATTCTGTCTAAACTTTGCCTTGGTCCTGCCTGTGTTTGTTCTGCTGGCTTTGCCACTTTCTGACCTGGAGCAATGACCTAACTACTGGTCAGTGGAGGGCACCACTTAGATCTGTGGCTTTAGGAAACAGACTTCCTTGCCCATAACAGCAGGTGATCTGATTTGAAAGCACTGTGGGAAGGGCTCACCCAAACAAACAGCTCCAGAACCAGATTGACTTAACTGGTAAAGTCCTTGCTATCAGCCGGGTGGAGGTGGAGCATGCCTTTAGTTCCAGCACTCAGGAGGCAGAGGCAAGCAGATCTCTGTGAGTTCGAGACCAGTCTGATCTACAAGAGCTAGTTCCAGGACAGCCTCCAAAGCCACAGAGAAACCCTGTCTTTAAAAAAAAACAAAAAATAAAAAAGTCCTTGCTATCAAGTGTGGCAATCTGAGTTTGAGCCCTGGGACCCACACAGTGGAAGGAGAGAATGAGCTTGTCCAAGTTGCTTGTGATCCACGTATGTGTTATGGTACTTCTTAAAAATAAGTACATACATGCATACATACATACAATACCTTAATATGTTAAAGGGGAAGGGGCTGGAGAGATGGCTCATAGGTTAGGAGCACTGGTTGCTTTTCCAGAGGTCCTGAGTTCAATTCCCAGCAACCACATGGTGGCTCACAATCATCTATAATGAGATCTGGTGCCCTTTTCTGGTGTGCAGGCAAACATGCAGACAGAGCACTGTATACATAATACATCTGTAAAACATATATATTTTAAAGTTTTTTTAAAACAGCTCATATTTACTCAAGTTTCTTGGCTTATTTTTTGTTGAACTTATGTTTTTGAAATGTACTGTCTACTGTTCCTTGGGTGTCTGTGTGTGTGTGTGTCTGTGTGTGTGTGTGTGTCTGTGTGTGTCTGTGTGTCTCTGTGTGTGTGTGTGTCTGTGTGTGTGTGTGTCTGTGTGTGTGTGTCTGTGTGTGTGTGTCTGTGTGTGTGTGTGTCTCTGTGTGTGTGTCTGTGTGTATGTGTCTGTGTGTGTGTGTCTGTATGTGTGTGTGTCTCTGTGTGTGTGTCTGTGTGTATGTGTCTGTGTGTGTCTGTGTGTATGTGTCTGTGTGTGTCTGTGTGTGTGTGTGTGTGTCTCTGTGTGTGTGTGTGTCTGTGTGTATGTGTCTGTGTGTATGTGTCTGTGTGTGTGTCTGTGTGTATGTGTCTGTGTCTGTGTGTGTGTGTGTGTCTCTGTGTGTGTGTCTGTGTGTGTCTGTGTGTGTGTGTATGTGTCTGTGTGTGTGTGTGTGTGTCTGTGTGTGTGTGTGTGTGCACGTGCCGGCTTTGCTTTCAAGGGTCAGAAGAGGTGGTCAGATTCCCTGCAGCTCTGAGCCACGCACAGTGCAGCGGCACAGGTGCTGGGAACTCTTCCTGTCCCCTGAGCCACCTCTCCAGACCCTTCTTTGGGTTTTCTTGCTTACATTATGCAACATAGGGATCCGGGCAGCACTTCCCAGTGTCCATTTCAATGGTTTAATGTGACAGAGTTGTTCAAAATAAAAGATGGTCGGAGGGACTTCAGTAAAAACCAAAACAGTCATTGTGGAGTGTTCTCCCTTTCCAAGCCTGGTGGGGTGAGACCTCCTCTTTCTCCTGGAATCCAGAAGTCCACCCGCTGCAGGTTACCAGTTGGTGAGCTGGGGTGGCTCTTCCCAGGGGGTTTCCAGGAAGCGCCTGTTTCACTACAGCCAGGTCATTTCTATCCTTAACCTTGTAGCCTGACCTCCCAGGCAGGAAACTCTGAATCCCATGGCATTTAAAAAGGGAAATGCTTTTTCTAATGGAAGTGGAGAGGAAATGCAAAAGAAATCTATCTTTTCTCAACCCAGCCAGGAAGTGGGTAAATGGCAGGTCTACTTTAGTAACAACGATGTTAGTCTTTACAACAGATTTCTTTAGTGAATAATTTGACCCTGGTAGGTCATAGATAAGTCAGGGTCTCTGAGTATAGAAAAGTTCCAGGTGCTTTGGTGGCTTTTCAGGAGGAGGGGTATTTAAAATATCAGTTGAAATCCCTGGTGTCCTTGGGTTGCTTCAGTCCTAGAGCAGGGGAAAGTATTTGGCACTAGATTTTATTTTAATTTTGATAAGAAAAATGATGATAGTTATTTTATTTTTATTACTTTGGATTTAGGGACTGATACTTTCTGAAGCAAAAATATGATTCAAGCCAGACTCAGATACGATTCATTTTCTCTCATCGGCAGAATTTAAATTAAAATACACAAATACAAGACCTGCACAATGACCATACTAGTTGGCATGGCAACATGGATGGGGGGAAAGCTTCACAAGACTTTATCCCTAGATGAAGAGCTAAAGTCAATGGCTGCTGAGGGAGGGAGGATCTGTTTTCTCCACCGATGAAATCCCTGATTGGTTATCCAATCCCAGTTAGTCAGCCTGAAACATAAACAGTGCTAAATGTACTCAGTGGGATATATACACATATATGGATATACACATATATAAATTATAAAAGAAGAGGTAGTTCATAAATTTGAGAAGGGGTGGAAGGGACTTTGGAGGAATTGGAGTGAGGAGGAAGCAGGTGTAAGTGATGTATATATACTACTGAGTAGGAAGTTCTCAAAAACAATAAAAATATTTCTGTTTTACTAAACTACTTTGTGTATGTATGTATGTGTGTAGGGAATGACAAAACGAAGAATAATGTAAATATGAGCAAAGTACAGTGCAATGCATGTACGAAAATGTCATGATGAAATCCATTCTCTTGTATGCCAACTTTAAAACTGATAAAAGAAACAAATGCAGTTCAAGATGCTAGAAACTCAAAAGGTGAGAAGTGGTCCTTACTCTTCAAACTCTTACTGGCCAGCTGGGCAAATGAGCTGTAAAACAAAACTGATTATAGTGAAATAGGAAAATTACACAATTCAAACTATACGCATTAGCTTTGTGTTAATACATACATAGCAGCCTCCCTCTTTAGTCACAGGGGATACCCTCCAAGATCATACATCCCCAGTAGTTTAAAATGCCAACTTGTTATAGCCTAAAATCACCTGAGACGGGACCTCACCTGAGGAAGTGCCTGCATCAGATGGTGGGCACAGCTGTGGAGACTGTCCCGATGATTAACTGAAGAAGGATGAGCCACATTAAATCTAGATGGCACCATTACATGGGCTGGACCCTGTGAGATCTAAGAAAGCTAAGCAGGAGCAGGCAGGCATACGTGCGTTTATTCTCCCTGCTCTTGACTGGTTACGCTCTAACTGTGAGTTCCGACCTGGATTTTCCTTTTCTAATGGACTGGAACCTGGAATGGTTAGCAGAATAAAACCCTTGCCTCCTCCTCCATTAGATTAGCAATGCTACCTAATTGTAAAAAGAGCGGTTCTGATGATACACAGTAGCACAGTTGCCAGCATCACTGCTCTTGCCCTTGGGGGCCGTCATTAAATAACATGAGGATGGCTTCAGCAACAGTGTTTTGATATGCCACAGCAGAGCTGATAAATGGACAGCTACAAAGTGAGTAATAGGAGTGCAGCTTGCAGAGTGCACGCTGGACAAAGAGATAATTCATGTCCAGGGCAGGAAAGAGTGGGATGAAGTGAGATTTTATCACATTATTCAGGATGGTGCAAGATTCAGAACTTATGAATTATTTATTCCTGGAATCTTCCACTTCATGTTTGTGCACCAGAGATGACTATGGGTAACTGTTGAAGCTGCAGATGAAGGCAGGCCACTTCATTAGCAATTAACTCAGCCCAGACAGAGGGAAAGAGGTGATGCCACATGGGCTGGATCTTAGTGATCAGCAGGCTGAGCCCAGGGGACACAAGGAAGCTCTTCCGAGCAGAGAGGATAGCATTTGGCAGATGCATGAACATTCTTCCGTAACTAAGAAATGGCCCAGGAATAGATAACTCAAGAGGTGATAAGACGGGGTGCCACGGAGGGAATAAGACTGGAAGAAGTTGATATAGCATTTTGGGTACAACCTTCCTAAAAAGGCGACTGTTCTAGGTGCTGAGAGATGGCTGGGCAATCAAGAACACTTGCTGCTCAGCCATGAGCACCAGAGTTCAGCTTTCCCAACCATATAGGGTGGCTCACAAATGCCTGTGGTGTCAGCCCCCGAAGATCTGATGGTGTCTTCTGGCACATACACTCACCACTCACATGGATATGTACATACAGACAGAAATAAAATATTTTTAAAACGAAAGTAAAATACGACACTTCACAAAATGTCCTGCAGTGTGTTTATTGTTTATATTTATTAAAGCAGTGGCTGATGGTTTGACCTGGGATTTGGGGTAAAGGGAGGAAAGAGTGTCACCTGGTCTTTGAACCCGGGGACAGATATTTCATGAACAGCTGGAGATAAATGTCATTTGCCTCGTGCCTCTCAAGTTGGTATTAAGCCTGAAATTGCTAAAACTAGTCACAGACCCAAGAGAAAGACAGCGTTTTCTCATCTCTGGTGTGTGTTCTCTAGGCTTGTTTGAAACGACAGGAATTCAAAAAAGACCCAAATGAGAAGAAACAGGGTCCGCTATGGGGGAAAGACGCAAGTGACAGATCTCGGTTTTCAAGTGGGTCATCGTCCAAACAGGTATGGAGAATTTAAGTCTTTTGCTTCTGTGTGTGTGTGTGTGTGTGTGTGTGTACATGCGCACACATACATGTATGTGCTAGAAAAAAAAGCCAGCTCCAAAAGGTATGTATTGGCACTAATAGTGGTTAAAGTGCTTGCTTCACAAACATGAGAAACTACATTCAACTTTCAGAACCCACATTAAAAAAAAAAAAAAAAAAAAAAAAAAAAAAGCAAGCCAAGTGTGGTGGTGTGAAGTTGGGATCTCAGAGCTGGGGAGATAAAGAGGAGGATTCCTGGAGCTCACTGCCCACATAACCCTCCAGAATTGGGAAAACACCAAGCTAGCAGGAGACCCAATCTCAAAAGGAAAAAATAAAGAGAAAGAAGAAGAGAAAACCTGGGTATGAGGTACCCAAGGTACAACACCTCCGCTGTCCGGACAACTGGCCATCACATGCATGCACACACACACGCCATCACATGCATGCACACTCACGCCATCACATGCATGCACACACACGCCATCACATGCATGCACACACACATGCCATCACATGCATGCACACACACACACGCACATATGGGCACAGAAATGAATAAGATAGAAGCCTATTGCAAATCCTAAAGGCAAAAGAGACATGAGCCAAGCCTGGGCATTAGTGGCGCACACCTTTACTCCCAGCACTTGGGAGGCAGAGGCAGGCGGATCTCTGTGAGTTCGAGGCCAGCCTGGTCTACAGGGTGAGTTCCAGAACAGGCTCCAAAGCAATACAGAGAAACCCTGTCTCAGAAAATAAAATAAAATAAAATAATAAATCGAGAGAGAGAGAGAGAGAGAGAGAGAGAGAGAGAGAGAGAGAGAGAGAAAGGAGAGAGAGAGAGGAGCCAGGTTCTCCTATCCTAAGCACCACTGGTCACATCCAAGCTGAGCCTCACTTTTGTCCTCTGGTGGTGACATTCATGGTCTATAAGATGTGCATTGATGCTAAAGTTGCTAGTCCTGTTGTCTCTGGTTTTAATTCAAATTCAGGAAGAGTAAAATGAAACTATAACAACAACTGGCAATTGTTTAAATATTTTTGTGTGTAACTTGGTAACAGTTAAGAACAATATAGTATTACAGCAATATGATAGCGTTCACAATAGCCATTGTTTACTCTAATTTAAATTCATTTCATAATTCTCATACGTGTATGTTTATCCATTATCTATTGTTATGGTTTTAAGATAGGGTCTGATGTATCTCAGGCTAGCCTGGAACTGGCTATATAGCCAAGGGTGGCCTTGAACTCTTGATCCTCCTGCCTTTACCTCACAAACACTAGGTATATGCCACCACACTTGGCTTGGTGTATGCATATTAAGATGTATAGACAGGGCATAGTGGCACATGCCCATAATCCCAGTACTTAAGAGACAGGAGGATCAGGAGTTAGAGGCCAGTCTGGGCTAACAGCACCCCACACCAATTCAGTTTACTTTCTCCTAATGTGATAACACCATGAGCAAAAGCAACTTGAGATGGAAAGAGTTTATTTCATCTTAGAGTCCTTCATGAAGAGAAGTCAGGGTAAGAACTAAAACAGAGACCATGGAAGGATGCTTCTTACTGGCTTGTTCTCTACATAGCTCATTCGGTTTTCTGGGTTTTGTTTGTTTTTGTTTTGTTTTTTGTTTTTTAATATATCCCATCCAGGACCACCTTCCCAGGGGTGGCACTACCAACAATGATCTGGGCCCTCATACATCAGTCATTAATCAAGAAAATGCCCCCTCCCAGACTTGACTACAGACCGATGGTGACATTTTATCAATTGATATTTCCTCTTGCCAGATGACTCTGGCTTATATCAAGCTGACAAAACATTAACCAGTATTCTCTTTGAGTCCACTAGTGTACCACACACACACACACACACACACACACACACACACACACACACACACCTTGGCCACATTACAGATGACAACTTGCTTCAAGTAGTCCTAAGGAGCCTTAGCTACAGTTTCACAGGCAGTTTGCAGTGGGGTGGGCACTCCAGCCCAGATGTGCTGACCGCAGAACAGAGCTCAACTACTGCGCTCTCCCTCCGTGTTTCATGTTTAAGTTCTTCTCTGTCTAAGAATTTCACTTGTTCTGTGTAAGAGCTAAAGACCACAGACTACATCCAACAATTAGCAAGGCGAATTGATTTAAGGTGAGTAGAATGCCCCTTATGAGTCCTTATTTAATATTTTATGGCTGAAACAGACTACAGAGCAGGGACTGCCTCTTTCCTTTCAGTAGCGTGGATCTCTGAGACAGATCTTGGATACCTGATATCAATCAAGCTCTTGATTTCTTCTTTAATCTACGATGTTCACACAGTGGTTATTTAACGTTCAAAAGACACCTTAAAAAACATCAGTGATTGATGTTTATGGACGTAGCTATTTCTCCAGGAAAGATGTATACTCCCTATTAAGGGATATAAAAGCTCACAATAAACTATCCCACCTAGAGTCTGAAGGTGAAAGAGAACCATCTCAGTACACTGGCAGCAGCCAGAAGGCTTCACCTGGGTCTCTTCCTGATGGCCAAGGACTAAATATAAGACCTGCTACTACGGAGCCAGGGGAATGAGGTTAAGCCAAAACTTAAAGCTGGTTTGGCTAGAACAACTTATTTTTAGCACTAAGGTAGATTCTGGCATTTTTACACTTAGAATGGAAAAAAGAAAAGAAACAAGGACAGATAAGAAAAAAATGTGATATAATTTTAAGTCAGACAGCAGCACATAGCAATTCCGAGATTGGGATTCCGGAACAAATGGACACCTGGTCCTGGTGTTTGTTTCCATGCAGAGTGTCACACCCCAGGTCACAGTCATGATTTCGCAGCAGGGATGGCACATGCCTCTGGAGCACTCTGGATGTGTGTGCTGCTCCTCTCTGCCAGCACTACAGGACAAGCTGCTGTCACAACTCCTGTAGCTTTTTCCTCCCGCTATAAAAGAAACAGCCTTTCAAGCATGGTTGGTTGTACCAGCCCTCAGACCACTTCCAAACGAGGACATGGCTATCCACTTAAAAGTAATTATGTGAAATAGCTTCTGTGATAATAGATTACTTGGATCTGGTTTTCTCACTCAATTTTATATTTACTTGTACTCAACACAAAGTAACAACGGACATTGCATAATATTGACCATTTCTATTAGAAGAGTAAACCCCAGAGGCCAGGTGTGGTGTGCATACCTTTACTATAAGTGGATCTCTGAGCTGGAGGCCTGGCTGGTGTACAGAGCAAGTTCCAGGCCAGCCAAGGGTGCATGGTGAGATCTGTGTGGAGAAAAAAAGAGGAGGGACAGGAGGAGAAGGAAGATGATGGCAAGAACAGCGATTTTTGTGCCACCATGCCTATGAAGCAATGCTTGCAAATCAAATTTAGTTCTTCAAATACTATCCAGAGTGCTTGAGTCTTACTGGTATAGAATCTCCATGTCCTGCCTTCTCACTGAACAAAGAGACAGAATCTTACTTTTCCACAGTTCTTCATTTGAAACACTGGGGATACTAGGATGTTTGACTCTGGACACAAAAACAGAGGTATAGCATGATGAGACACCAGAATACTGAATGTCCACCCCCCTCGACTCAGCTCAATACATGTTTGGTACCAAATAAATAAATAAATAAATAAATAAGATCAAGATCCCTTAGGAGACTAAAAACAGATGCAAGAAAGACCTTTAGTCATTTAGGCTCATACATTAGTTTGGATATTTCCCTCCCAACTTTGAGCCCTTCCTCAGATTTCTATAGCAGTCCAGTTGTTAACACCTTGGCCTGCCTCCAGTATCTCCAATCCCTGAGGGAATGCATGACTTATCAAATAAATTTCCTTCTAAAGGGTGCACGATGCCAGGGGTGCTGGACCTATTCTCCCAGAGACTCTAAGAAGAAAGAAGAAAGTTGGCATTTCCTAAAGAAAAACCAGGCCAGACAGATCCTGTTACCAGAGCCCGGTGTATTAAATGTCACACCTGGCAAAACATCCTTGGCCTATCAGAAAAGGGCTAGAAAAGGATACAGACAAGTGAGATTCTGTAAACCAAATAGCCCCTCTCAGGGTAGGGGGTGTGCCCCATCATTTCCTTCCCAGACCTAGAATTCTGGGTAATGTTTTGCATCTGATTTGTGAGGGCAGGCTTATCCTCTGAATTGAGTGGCTACTGTGAATGTCAATTGCTGAATTCATGGAAATTTTTCCAACATTCTGTCATTCTTTGAAGCATGCCCCGACCAAATGTTGACACTTGTATTGCAATTTTCATCACTTGTTCATTTCTTAACCCAGACTCCAACTGTCACAATTCTGATGAGCTTGGGACAAACCATCAAGTAATAGCTCTGGTGTCAAGCTATCATTTCCAGACACCTGCTTCAAGGTGGACAGATCTCCACCAAACACAGTTTCCCCAATGACTGCTCCTCTCTCTGTAGCCAGAGGCTTTCCTTGGGCTGTAAAGGCTGTGTTTAAGTCCAAAATGAAGCTATCTCTATCAAGTCTATTACCGAGATGTTATTTATTGTGGTATGTCTAAGTTTGTGGCTTGCCATCATGGAAAACATAACTGAAGACCACTCTGACCTTTGTCACTTTGTGAGTTTAGGCAAAATGTTTCAGTTCTCCAAGGGAACACTTACTGTATTATGCTTATCTTGCAAGATCATCGTGAGAATGAGGGAACTTTCTAAGTGATAAGCTAACATTAAATCATGTCTATAAACTGTTAGCCAATTCTACCACAAGTGATGCTCCAACAGGTAACAATGAAGAAACAGGTTCTGTGGCTTCTTGAAAATTTTTCTTTGCCTCTGCCCCATGCCAGGCCACGTTTTTAAAAGCCAACCTAATGTAGGCACTTATAAACCAGTCTAGAGGGTTGAAGAACAACATGGTAAACTATTTCATCCAATTAGAATTTACCAGAGGAATAGAAGGTAGCTCTACCTATCCTGTTGGAAGTTGGATAATTATAAAGCAGTGTCCATGGAAGAAGATAGTAGCATTTATCTTCCCAACCTTCACCATTGCTGGGATTGATAGGGGCACTGTCTTAGTTGGGGTTTCTATAGCTGTGAATAGACTCCATGACCACAGCAACTCTTTTTTTTTGGGGGGGGGGAGTTTGAGACAGTGTTTCTCTGTATTGCTTTGGAGGGTGTCCTGGAACACACTGTGTAGACCAAGCTGGCCTTGAACTCACAGAGATCCACCTGCCTCTGCCTCCAGAGTGCTGGAATTAAAGACGTGCGCCACCAATGCCCAGCTGACCACGGCAGCTCTTATAAAGGAAAACATTTAATGGTGTGAATTCCAGTTCAGAGGTTCAGTTCAGTATTGTCATGGTGGGACACAGTGGTGTGCAGGCAAACATGTGCTGGAGAAGTGACTGAGAGTTCTACATCTTGTGCAGGCAACAGGAAATGAACTGAGATACTGGGTGGTATCTTGAGCATAGGAGACCTCAAAGTCTACCCCCACAGTAACACACTTCCTCCAAACAAAGCCAAACCTACTTCAACAAGGCCATTCCTCCCAATAGTGTCATTCCCTGTGAGTTTATGGGAGACAATTACATCCAAACTGTCACAGACACCAAGGTATCTATCCTCTGTACCTTAACAGAGAATAGACGTGACCTGATGTCCCCATAGAAAATGAGGAAGATACTTGATTAGCCTAGGATAAAGGGAGGGGGTTATGGGGAACAGCAAGCTTGCATGAAGAGACTCAACATGAGCCTTCCTCATCTTCTGGATCCTGTGTCCATGCTGGAAGGGACACTGTTCCAAAGGTACTAGCCTCAAGGACTGAAGACAAGCAGTCTGTGTACATCCTACACTAAGAAGGAAGATGGAGAGGCTGGAGAGATGGCTCTGTGATTAAGTGTTCTTCCAGAACACCAGCATTTTGTTCCCAGCATCTGCATCAGGTCACTCACAACTATCTGTAATTCCAACTCCCTGGTCTATGGGCACCTGTACATTCATGGTGTACACACACACACACACACACACACACACACACACACACACACACACACACAAATAAAATGAAAGACATGATTCAGCCCAGCTTTTCAAGAGCATCCTTCACTTTGCTGATAGGAATGGGGTTGTTGTCCTTTAACTCTAGCAGCAGAGCAACTAAATCTTCAGATTGCAGGTCTCAAAGTCTGGAAAATGGCGTAGGCAGTTTGCCTGATACCAAGGAACAGCTGGTCATGGCCTAGGCCTGCTCACCACTGTGATGTTTACTCCGGTGAGGTCACCCAAAACTCCTGGCAAGCAAAGCAAGCCTCCAAGGAAGGCTGTTACCCAACACAAACATGGTAATCGTTTTGTCCATGAGAATCCACACAGACTCAGGAGATTAAAAAACAAAGCCTCCTCAAGTAACCTGTTGAGGCTGGCTTGGTACCAGCTGGGCAAACACTCCGATCAGCACTCAGACCCAAAGCACCCAAGTAAAAGCCGGGCATGATGGCACAGGTCTGTGGGGAGGGTGGCTCTTCATCACTCCCTAGCAGCCAATCTCAATCTTGTTAATCAGTGATCTACAGACTGAGAGACCCTGTCTCTACATATAAGGTGGATGGGACCCCACCCCTGCATGATGACACACCCCTTTGATCCCAGCACTCAGGAAGCAGAAGCAGGTTGATCTCTGTGAGTTTCAGGCCAGCCTGGTCTGTATAGGCAGTTCCAGCCCAGTTGGGGCTAGATAGCGAGACATTATATTGAAATAAACAAGATGGAAAATTAACACACACACACACATACTACCAGTGTCCCATCCCTAAATGAGGGTAGCAAATATCCAAAACTATGCTGAGCACCACAGCAGTGGCCATGGTCCACACTTGTAGTTTCAGCACTTAGGAGAGGACTAGGAGAGTTTAAGGTCGTCATCATCCTCAACTACATAGTGAGTTCAAGGCCAGTCTAGGCTGCCTGAGACACTAACTAAAAACTAACTAACTAAAAACAATCATAAAAATAAAAAGTAGGGCCAGAGAGATAGCTCAGTGGGTAAAGGCACTTCCTGTGAAAGCCTGGCAACCTGAGTTCTAGCCCGGCATCTACATACATAAAGGTGAAAGGAGAGAACAGACTCTCCTGATTTCCACATTTTGGGGATAGCATGTCTACCCATGCACATTGTGCACACACAATAATATATAAAATTTTACCTTTAATTTTATATGTATGAGAGCCTCCATATATGAATTGCGCAACATGTGTACCTGGTGCCAAAGGAAACCAGATGAAACATCAGATCCTCTGGAACTAGAATTACAAATGGTTGTGAGCTGCCATGTGGGTGCTGAGATGACCCAGACCTGGGTCCTCTGAAAGAGATGGCTCAGTGATTAAGAGGACCAGCCTCTAAGTGTGTGTGTGTGTGTGTGTGTGTGTGTGTGTGATCGTGTCCCAGGTGCATTGTGTATCTCCTCTTACCTGCTTGCTTATTCACCCAACCCTTCCTATAAAACTCTCACTTCTTCCCTTTCGAGGGGCTCTTGGGTGGCTGTTCTGTCATTAATCTGTCACTGTCAGCCCACTGACACCCTGAGCAGAGTCATGAAAGCATCCACAGCTTGGGATGTGACATCTGTGTTCCATGAGTCACACTTTTAATTTTCTGAGTAGCTCAGCGTGTCCATTGTGGGGTTCTTGAGGTCCAAGACTTTCTCCCTCCTGACCTCAGGCTGCTGTGCTGATGAGACAGCCCTCTCTCTCTCTCTCTCTCTCTCTCTCTCTCTCTCTCTCACACACACACACACACACACACACACACACACACACACACAGCTTTTAACTGCCAAAGGGCCCCACCTAGGAGGCCATGAGTCATCTCTAACACCTGGTGTGGTGTTTGTTTCAGCTGCCCTTTTAACTCTAGCACAGATCCCCTCACCCTGGAAATGCACCTGGGCAAGTGGTGTCTCTGCACACAACATCTTCCACCTCCCCCCACCTCCTCCAAAAAAGTGCCTCATGGAGAGCGAGTATGCATCCCACAGTCTGACAAGCACGGATCTGTGGCAGTTTTCCTCTGAGCTTGTTTACCATCTTGGCTGAGGGTTTGTCTACCCAAGTGGCCCTCAAGCCCCACAGGCTCATGTGACTGAATGCATCAGCTCAGCTCAGGCTGGTTCCTCTTCCTGTGTTTCTATTTCTACCCTGGCCAGAATTCTGGAAGTTGTGTTCTGAAATTGTGTGAGACCCCTCCTCCTCTTCTAGTCCCTCCTACTTCACAGCAGACACTACTAAAGTCTTGTCTTTTCTCTAGAATCTGCCCATGCATTTTCCCTTGCTGGGTCCTATCTGTCTGTCTGTCTGTCTGTCTGGATTATTGTAGTAATGGATTCCCTGGCCATCTTATCTCTACCTCACCCTTCCCAGTCATTCTAACAGGCTACAGTAAGAGTAACCATTCTGGAAGCAAATTGGATAACAATCATCATTATTATTATTATTATTATTACATAAGAAGATTTATTATGTATGCAGTGTTCTGCCGGTCAGAAGAAGGTACCACATCTCATTATAGATGGTTGTGCTCTTAACCTCTGACCCATCTGTTCAACCCAACAACCATTTATTTAAAATCCCCCTGTCTTAACCCACTGTCTTTGGGATAATTTAGGAAGGTGCTTATCAGCCTGACTCATGGAGACATCTCTTCAACTCTTTGAGGCACGCGGTCTGGGGAAAGTACCCTAGGTTTTTCTGGAGGTCCAGCTACTGCTGTTACTCTTGTGAATTCTCAGAATACACTCTGGGTTCAGGCTCCCCATGGGGTAAGTTCTCCTTCCCTTAGACCCTGGGGGAGGGTAGAACGACCCTTTTACAGGGGTCACCTAAGATTGTCAGAGAACATTTACATCACGATTCATAGCAGAGGCAAAAATTACAGTTATGAAGTAGTATCAAAAATAATTTTATGATGGGGGTCCTCACAACATGAGGAACTATATTAAAGGGTCACAGCATTAGGAAGGTTGAGAGCTACTGATCTAGACAAAGAAAGAAAAGACACTGTTTATGGATGCATTTCCATTGGCCGTCATGCATTCAGTAGATGGCTAGAGCTCATTTGATGGCCGACGTGCTAGAAATAACCATATGCAAATAACCATATACTAATTCAGAGCCATGCAGCTGGAACAGCCAGAATATGGACCTTCAGGTCACTGTGAGCTGGTGTGAAATGAATGACAGAAGGGTATTGCGGTAAATAAGGATCAGGATAAACAAATAGGCCGAATAGATGTTTATTCAGGGAGAAATAACTTACAACCTAGACAGATGAACACCAGGAAATTCAACCCGATCCTCTCCTGTCCGAGTCATGCCAGAAAGAGAGCGCCTTCCTGGCCCCCTCCGACCTCCTTCCATAGGTCCCTTCCGCCCATGGCTCCACCCCCCAATTGGCGTGGTCAGTGCCACAGAAGGACTATCTCACTACAGAAGGGTGAGGCTGCCAATCTTCCGTTCTTTTCCTGGCAGACCACTTGCAAAGGACCAGCTTGCTTTACTACAATAGTGGGTACACACAATTCCCTTTGCCACAGGTAGGTCAGCATAGAGACAACAAGAACAGCGGGCTGCGGGCCTTAGAGGATGGAGAACCCTCAGAACAGCCTCCAAGTGACTCCTCAGGGCATACTTGGACTTTGGAAACCCATCAGGCTGCACTGGATGGTCTTTCTGGGCATAGGTTAGACACTTGTCCCTTTCTTCGTGCAAACCTGGGGGCTGAAGGTCTGCTACAGCAGCCATGTGGGAGTGCATAGTCCACAACTGTATAGCTAGGCGAGCCGGCAGGCACTGTTCATCCTTCGCTTGTGCATTTTGTTGGAGTTCCACCAGGTGATTTAAAAATAGAACATGACATTAAAATGGGACAACTGTCAGCTTAAATTGGGATGCTTCCACAAAGTTGTCCTGCCTCTCCCAGGAGGTGAGCAAAGCAGCCCCATCCTTGCATGAGGCCAGCGTGATACCAGCTCCGATAGTGATCCCAGCTCCAGGAAATCGCTGGTACCAAGAACTGCTGGCCTCTGACCCAAATAGTTCTCTGTGTTAATTGGACTTAGCAGCTCAGAAACTGCAGAGGAGATTATAATGAAACGCCCTGCTTTCCCCGTTTGTAATACTATGCATCTCACTGTACTTTGTTTTATTAAAATTACCTGCTTTTTAAAAACGGTTCCAATTAATTCCTGAAACAACAAAAAAACTTGTTAGAAACCAATTAAAATTAAGATATCAAAATCTTAAATTTTTTCACTTGCAAGAGGCTGGTATTCAGATGGGGCCTGCATTATATAAATTTTATAACATAACATTTCATCCTAAAATAGCCTTTCATTTTGCTTCCATAATGTTTCATTCATTAAAAAAATTAAAATACAATTATTTGTCAATTAAAAATAAAACAAATTTAAATTTTAGAATAATAAGCTAAAATGCAGAAATTACAAACCAATTCTGTACCTCACAATGTGTTAGGTGCTCGGAGTGCTGGGTAATGAATAAACCACACTCCTCCCTCAGGTCATCAAGGGTGTGGTTAAACTAAGACATCCTACAAAAACCTGCAGCTCAAGACAGTGTCCATCTGACAAAAAAAAAAAAAAAATCAAGGGGAGTTGGCTGTGGTGGCACACACCCCGCAATCCCCGTGCTCAGCAGGCAAGATGAGGATCGTGAGTTGGCGGTCAACCTAAGCTACATAATGAGAGGATAACTGATTGCTTGAATGAAACAAAAACAAGGAGAAAGCTTCACAGAGAATGAGATTTTCAGGTCAGGTTTTAAGTCAGATCCTGCCATCACTTCATGGAAACTGAAGTGATGAGCTAGCTGTCGGGTTACAGGAAACGGACATCAGTTCCTCCCCAAGAGCTTCCTTCCCCATCTTGGGAAGGAAGTTACCTGACACTGCACCTGCAAGACTTTCCTGCAGGGGGCGTTCTCTATCCCTTTAACACCACCCTGTCAGGACCAGGAAGAAGAGGGGCTCTCACCCTGCTCCAGAGCATGGCTCCTGCGTTTCCTTGTCCTGTGCAGTTTGATTCTACCATCTCCCCTCGCCGTCCCTATGATCACACTCCCCTATTCATTGCGGCTCTAGCCAGCAGCTCATTCTCTGCCTTCCCCTGCCTGATCTCCAGACACATTATCTAATGATGGAGATAACCCAACCACACCCTGGGTTCTCAGTTCCTAATGCATCTCAAGTGCTACACACACACACACACACACACACACACACACACACACACACACACACAGCACACCCCAATGACACTTCCCGCATCTTATTGTCACCCCAAAAGATTCCATTCCTAAATCCTAAGTGATTATTGCTCTGTAGGCCTCTCCCAGTTCCGCCTGTGGTCACTTCTGCTATGGCATTTCCTCAACCTCCTGGGGGGCCCTGCTCAAATTCAGGCCGCCCCTTCCTCAGAAGCCCAGATCTCTCCCTTGTCTTTGTCTTTCGAATCCTGTCCATTTGTGGTCTCTGAGCCACACCCAGGCCGCTGATACTGCTAAAGGAAATGCCATCCCACTTTGCATGGGCTCACAGCCAGCAACCTCCAGGCTTTTCTCAAAGCTGCCCAAGTGTCTCAGCTCAACTCTCTCTTACCTTTTAGCCTCCCCTGATTTCATCCCAGCCTCTCTCCTACCTCACACCTTATTCCCACCGGTGTTTAGGATGACACCCGCCCCCAGCACCCTCAATCCGCCTCTTCCCTGCTTGCATTAGACAGCTCTGCAGAGGGCTTTCCCATCAGCATCTAAACATAATCCAAAAGAGAGACCGGCCCCCCTTACCCCGCACTCCTCTCCACTTAGTTCCTCTTCACACCCCAAGTTCCAGAGAGAATTGTTTACACCGCCTGACTCCGTTTCCCCACCTCCTACTCCTCAACCCACTCCAATCTGGTTTCCACGCACACAGTTCCCCAGAAATGCTCTTTGTCAAGAGACTTCCACATCTCTCCATGAGCGGATGGATCCCTTTCCGTCTTCCAAGTGTGGCAGTGTGGCCAGGCGGCTACAAAGCCACCCTCCCCTGGCTTCCTCCCCAGCTCTGGAGCCCTTTATCTTTCTCATCCTCCTCCACCTGTTCCTGAATCCTGGGATTCCTTAAGGCCTGCAGGAATCTAATCTCACTCTCTACCTGGGATCGGGGGAGAAGGGAGTCGTTCTTAGCTGTGTTTGTGCCATAAAGTGCTTGGTCCACATGGTGAACTCTGCAGATCCTCTCTCAGAATTACTTTCACACGCATAAAATAAGATACAGGCTTTCAAAGGAAACCACTTTTATGGAAATAGTCATGAGAATATTTTTAGAAAATTGTGATTCAGTAGTGTATGCGCTTCCGTATTGACACATTAAATAACAAGCCATAGGCATAAAGGGTATTTTGAGACATCTGCAGGAAATTTCCTGAGATGTGAAAGCATCTGTGATTTTTCGTTGGTGACAAGAATCGCAGGTCCTGCTAATTAATACTGCTGGGCCTGAGTGCTGCAGCCCTAGATGAACACAGCTTGGATTTCAGGTGGAGGTGAGTGGAATTTTATTGTAAAGACGCCACTTGCTCCTATCCAAGTGTATGCCTCACCACCTCAAGAGTGTTTTAACTGCCAACATTGAGGGGTTAACTACGGGTGCCTCCCACATCTACACTTCTGGCTCAGACCCCACATTTGATCCCCGGATTTAACACTCCACCGTTTTCTCACTCCCTCTATTTAAATACCTGAACAAGATCCCGCATGCTGATCACAGGCCCCAGGCTGAAGTCCCTCTTGGCCCTTCATTCGCCCTTCAGTGTAGTGTCATCAGAACTTGAGTGTCTCCTCTGCCCTGTACTCCGTCCCTCACCTTACTGCCCCAGGGTAGTTGTGGAGGTGGTGGAGGTGGTTTCTATGGCCCAAACTATCTTCAAATTTCTTATGCTCCTGCCTCGGCCCCCTGAGTACTGGAATTACAGATGTGTGCCACCGCACCCGGGCTGGGTGTTGTTTTGATCCATCTGTATTATACAGCTGCCTCCATGACACAGTTACTTCAGTGGCCCTCCTAACCCACCCTCCTCTTGCACCTGCCCCTAAGTCTCATTTCCCATACCTTAATAAGGCAGAGTGTTGTTGACAAGTAAAACAATGTGTATCTGCTGAAGCCACTTCTGTGGCTTTTAAAATGGGGACCAAACTTTGTCATGAAACCAACACAGCCCTCTGGAACCTGGAACTGTTTGCTGCTCTGGCCCTGTCCCACACTGGCCTCATGCCCTCAGTCTTCCAAGTTCCTCTTGTCTTGCCACACCATGTACCAGTCCCTTCACTGAATCCTGACTGCTCCTCCGCCATGGGTTCTGGGATGGAACTTAGGTTCCTTATGTTTGCAACGTGGACACACCTGAACCTCCCCCTAGTCCAGTGGTTCTCAACCTCCCTAAGACTGTGAGACTTTAATGAAATTCCTCATGTTGTGGTGACCCCCAACCCTAAAATTATTTTCATTACTGCTTCATAACTGTAATTTTGCTACTGTTATGAATCACAATGTAAATATCTGATAGGCAAGATATCTGATATACAACCCCCGAAGAGGTCACCCCCACAGGTTGAGAATCGATGCCCTAAACCCTTAATAATAATCTGTTGTTTTGTTTTGTTTTGTTCTTCAAGACAGGGTTTCTGTGTGTAGTCCTTGCTGTCCTGGAACTTTCTCTGTATACCAGGCTGGCCTGGAATTCAGAGATTTGCCTGTCTCTGCCTCCCGAGTGCTGGGATTAAAGGTGTGCACCACCACTGCCCTCTATAAATCCAGTTTTATGGGATCTGACACCCTTTTCTGGCCGACAGCACTAGCATGCAGAAATAAGCCCTTTCTCCCTTAAGTTGCTCAGTGGGGGACTTGGTGAGTCCTTACGAATTCATAGATCTGTGTCACCCAGACCCCCACTGAGTTTCTGCCACCCAGTGACATTCCCTTGGGCTCCTTCCTAGACAACCCTTGCCCCAGAGGAAACATCTCTGTTGTTATCAGAGATCATTTGACTTGTTCTTTTTTTTTTTTTAAGATTTATTTATTTTATGTATATGGTGTTCTATCTACATATGTAGCCTGCAGGCCAGAAAAGGACATCAGCTCTCATTGTAGATGGCTGTGAGCCACCATGTGGTTGCTAGGAATTGAACTCAGGACCTCTGGAAGAGCAGCCAGTACTCTTTTTTTATTATTATTATTAATTTATTTCTTATTTTGCATATCAATCACAGATCTCTCCCTCCCTTTCTCCCTCCTTCCCATGCCCCCAACCACCACCTTCTCATCCCATTCCCCACCCCCCCCCCACTCCACAGGGAGAGTGAGGCCTTCCAGGAGGGATCAACAAAATCTGTTGAGTCATTTGGAGTAGGCCCTCCCCCCTGCCTCTAGGCTAAGAGAGTATCCCTCCATGGGGAATGTGCTCCCAAAGTCCTTTGTGCACCAGGGATACATCCTGGTTCCACTGTCAGAGGTCCTTTAGGAGCAGCCAGTACTCTTAACCACTGAGCCATCTCTCCAGCCCCTTCATCTTTTAAATCTATTTTTGGAGATTTTGAGAGAGGGTCTTACTATATAACTCTCAATCCTCCTGCCTCAGCCCTCCTAATACTGGGATTACAAGCATGTACTACCACAATAAATAAGAGTTTTCTACGAATTCCATCTTTTTGATCATCTCAGATCCTATTTTGAAAGAGGTAGACAGTGGGCCTGCTCAGTGAGATGGCTCAGTGGCCAAAAGCACTTGCTGAGTTGGATCCCCAGAATCCGGTCCTGCAAGGTGTGCTGACTTCCACTGGAATGCCATGGCATGTCCTGCCCCACACAAAACAAACGAATGAATTGTAAAATAAAAACTAAAAAAAAAAAAAAAAAAAAAAAAAATGGGTCAAGTATATGTTTGAAATACATTAGATAAATGGACCTGTGTGGTAATAGTAAAATTACATACAAGTTGCAGATTAAAATTAAAAACTTATCCCCAAATGAAAAAGTTTCCTTACTTTTAAAGATGGTTATAAAAGTTATTCAGAAAGGGCAGTTTTCATCTACATCTTTAAGTATAAATTGCTGCAGGGTTTCTCCAGGATGATTTAGGAACAAAAAGAATCTTAAAAATCTTTGTGCTGCTTTTAATCTAGTGAGATAAATTCCCACTTTGAGGAACTTAAGGACTTAACTAAAAAGCTTCTCAAGTGCTCATCACAGCTCGGTTTCTCTCAGGAAAAGTCGGAAGCGCTCAACGGGGCCAACGAAGGAATTATGACGTTCACCCATGGAGCAATAGATTCTAAAGACAAAGAACCAAGGAGAATCCATAAGTTTTATCTTACAGATTTATTCTTAGAGTCAGATTTGCATCATAATCTCGGAAATATTTCATGTTTATTGCAGGGCGAGACAAATGCACCAACCCTGGAATATAACTAAAGAGCAAAGAGCTTAAGTAGGCAAGCTAGAAATACAAAAGAAAACCCATGGCGTTAATAGTGCTATGAATTCATGATTTTAAAAAGTATACATTTCTAACTTATGTCAAAGAAAGGACTTGTAAACAATGTCACTCCAGCAGCGATGGATTACACATGGTCCTGACCCCCCCCCCCCCACACACACACACAACACACTTTTCTTCTCTTTTACTCTTTACCTCTTTTGGCACAGGCTCATCATGTTGCCAAGGCTGCTTTGAACTTTTCATCCTCTGCCTCAGCCCCCCAAGTGTGAAAAAACCTATCACTTTCTTTTTTTATTTATTTTTCTTAATTTACGTATTGATCCCAGTTCCCTCTCCCTCCCTCCATCTCTCCCTCTCTCCTACCCTCCCATACCCCCCTCCCATCCCCTCCTGACTCCACAGGTAAGGTGTTATCTTCCAGGAGGGGTCAACAAAATCTGTCAAATCATAGGAGTTGGGACTTGGCCCTCCCTCCTGCCTCTAGGTTAAGGGAGTATCCCTCCATGGGGAATGTGCTCCCAAAGTCCTTTGTGCACCAGGGATACATCTTGGTTCCACTGTCAGAGGTACCTTAGACTGCCCAGGCCTTCTGAGACCCTTGTTCAGGGGGTCTGGTCTATCCAATGCTGGATTCCCAGCTATCAGTCTGTGGGGCCCATTAGCTCCTCCTTGTTCAGGTTAGCTGTGTCTGTGGGTTTCTGTAGCCTGGTCTTGTCCTCCCTCTCTGCATCTGGATTCCAGTTCAGCTCAGTGTTTAGCTGTGGGTGTCTGCTTCTGTTTCTATCAGCTACTAGATAAGGGCTCTACGATGGTGGATAAGTTAGTCATCAATCTCATTATCAGGGAAGGGCATTTAAGGCAGCCTTTCTACTCAAATTGTTGCTCAAATTGTTAGTTGGGGTCAGTCTTGTGTGTCTCTGGACATTTCTCTAGAGTCAGTTTTCAAACCTATAATGGCTCCCTCTTTTATGGTATCTCTCTCTCTTTCTCTCTCTCTCTCTGTCTTCTATTCCTCTCCTGACTCAATCTTCCTAGTCCCATGTGCTTTCCTCTCCTCCCCTTCTCTTTCTCCTAGCTCCCTCTCCACTCACTGCCCCCGCCCCCACTCCCCATATGCTCAGGAGCTCTTGTCCCTTTCCCCTTCTGTGAGGGACCTTATATGAATCTCTTAGATTCCCCCTTGTATCCTAGTTTCTCTGGCAGTGTGAATTATAGGTTGGTGATCCTTTGCTCTATGTGTATGAGGTAACCCAGTTACAAAAAGAGGAATGTGGTTTGTACTCACTCATATATGGATTTTAGACATGGATCACTTTCTAATAGCTTTCTCAAGCCAGGTGTCACAGGGGAATCCTGTGATTACAGCACTTGGGACTTAGAGGCATGATTAGGTGTTGTGACCAGCCAGGACTACATGAAACCCTGTCTCAAAAGCCACCAAAAATTTAAATAGCATTCTCAGACAAAAAGGATTAGTGTATCTTGAGAAATAGCAAAGGCGGTAAGGTCTGATGTTAGGCCTCAAACCCAAAACAAAATAGGCTGAGATGTCTGTTTACATATCAAAACTGTCTCCAGCCACCATCAGGTTCTCCCAGCATCCCTCAGTCCCTCTGTTACAGGGTCCTCTAGTAAGTGGAATGCCCCAGCCCCTTACCCTGAACTCTCTGGGCTTTCCCTTCACCCAGCCCCTCTGGAGCCTATATAACTCAGCCATTTTGGCTGCACCTGCCTCTTGGCCTAGGCTGCCCTTATTGTTCAGAGGGTCCTTTCTTACTCTCCCTCCCCATCTCTTCTCCCCTGGCCTAGCTCAGTCTGGCCATGCTCACTCTGGACTCTCCCAGAATATCTGTCTCTGTCCCTTTCTGTATTCTCCATATCTGCAATAGACCTTTTCCATCATTCCTAGGAGCAATCATGTCCTTCATTTTATTTTTTTCCATTCAAAATCCAAGATGGACTATAACGTTTTGTTGAACTAGAAAGCAAAAGAACATGTCAGACTGTAAAAACAGAGCTTCAGTGGACTCTGACCATTTTAATTTTTTTTTAATTTTATTTTGTGGTTGGGGGTGTGCCAGAGCACACATGAGGAGGTCAAAGGGCAACTTTGGGCAGTTGGTTCTCTCTTCCACCATGTGGGTCTCAGGGAATGAACTCAGGTCATCAGGTTTAGTGCCCTTACCCAAAGAGTCATCTGCTGGCCTCACTTCCCATTTTAGATAACAAATTTAAGCACCAAAATTTTGATAGAATTGAATGAAACACAGAGACCACATTTTAAGTAATCAAATAGACATGAGAAAAAGAAGGATGTGTGTGTGTGTGTGTGCATGTGCACATGTATGCTCATGCATGTGGAGGCCAGAGGTCATAGCAAGCAACTGTCTTCCTTAATTGTTTCTCTTTTGAGTCTTTTACTGAACCTGGAGTGCAGAGATTGGCTGCCTGGTCAGCACATCCCAGGGACCCCCATCTCCAGCTCCCCAGCATGACCCGTGCCTGGCTTTTTATGAGATAGATGTAGGGGATCTGAACTCAGGTCCCCATGCTGCTTAACACACTTTATTGAGTAAGAGAGCACCTCGCATGTGTGTATGTGTGTGGGGGAGGGGAGACGACTGTGTGTGACCAGAAGTCAGTGTCAAGTACCTTCAACAGCCTCTCTCCGTTATTGTTAGGGTCGAAGTTTCTTACTGTACCTGGTATCACTGACTGCCTGGGCTGGTCAGTCAGCAAATTCTGGAGAGCTACTCACCTCTGTCCCCAGCCTCAGTTCTTGGGTTTTACAATATACTATCATGCATAGTTTCTTATGTGGGTGCTGGAATCTCAATCCAATTTGAATTTGAATTCAACTCTTCATAATTTGCATAGCAAGTTCTTAGTCAACTGATCTGTCTCCCCAGCCCCCCAGAAAATGTCTTTTTTTTTTTTTTTTAAGAAAAGGGAACAGAACTAATAATTGGGAAAGTAATATTATGAAGTCATTTTGCAACCTTAATGTAAGTATAAATTTGGGCAAAGCACATCAAAAGGGGCTAAAATCATCAGAGAAATGCAGTTTAGAAACAGGCTAGGCTATTCAACAAGAATCAAAGAATTCCACAGTCAACCACAAACTACAAAGCAGGAAACATCGGCCTTTCCCTTGGAGATTTCCAGTAGTCCTGCTCTTGCTAGACATCAAGCAGGGTTGGCCGAATGAGGACAACCTAACAGTGTGAGTGCTGTCCTGGCATTACAGAGAGGGACATCACATCACCAGTAAATATTTATACCCCCAAAGATGGAATTGGATTTGGCTAAGAGGAAACACCCAGAAGATACTGTGTGAGGCAGCTGGCTACATCTCTTCAAAGCGGTCAAAACTGTGAAAAAGCGAAAAAAGGCCAGGGAATACTCTACGCTAAGGACTGAAGGGACATAACTTGCCATGCAGGTTGAACATCAGTCCCAACAAGTAGCTGAAAAGAGAGCACAGACACACAGAGGTTTGAATATGCTTTGTATATCTGAGAATGTTATGGAGTTCTTTCTTTCTTTCTTTTTTCTTTTCTTTCTTTTTTTTTTTTTTTTTTTTTTTTTTTTTTTTTTTTTTTAGGTCAGAGAAGTAGTGTTGTGGCTTAGCTGAAAACATGTTTTAACAGGAAGTACACTCTGAAGTGTTCATGGATAAAGTGCCTTGAAGTCTGGCCAATTTGAAACTATTCAAAACCAGAATATTGAATGCTAAGGAGATGGCTCAGTGGGTAAAAGCACTTGCACCAATGCCTGGAAAATCTGAGTTCTGTTTCTGGAACCTACAGTGGAAGGAGCAAAGTGATAGCACAAAGTCTGGCCTCCACTTTTGAGCTGTGACATGCTACCCATCACCCTCTTCAATGATGGTGGTGGTGGTGATGGTAATGATGGTGATGGTGATGGTGGTGGTGGTAATGGTGGGGGTGATGGTGATGGTGGTGATGGTGGTGATGGTGATGGTGATGGTGGTAATGGTGGTGGTGGTGATGGGGGTGGTGGTGATGGTGGTGGTGGTGATGGTGGTGGTGGTGATGGTGGTGGTGGTGGTGGTGGTGATGATGATTGCGATGGTGGTGATGGTGATGGTGGTGATCGCAATGGTGGTGGTGATGGACACAAAAACTAATAGCTGTTAAGGTAGATGTTGTGGTGCACACCTTTAATCCCAGCACTCAGGAGGCAGATACAGGTAGATCTCTGTAAATTCGAGGCCAGTCTACAGAATGGGTTCCAGGACAGCCAGAGTATCCATAGTGAAACCCTGTCTCAAAAACAAATGGGAAAAAACTGTTATTTCTATTGTACACACAGAATAAATCTCAGCATTGTTCTCTACTGAGAAACAGCCCCGTGGAACAGATTCTATCACACTGACTCCCAGACCTCTGCTCTAAGAGATACCTAGGGGTCAACAGATGGCTCAGTTGCCAAGGGCATTTACCACACAAACATGATTACCTGAGTTTGATTCTCAGAGCCCACATAAAGGGTGAAGGGGAAAACCAATCCCACAGATTTTTCTCTGACCTCTCTATGGGGCCCACACATACGCATCTTGTACACATTTTCTGCACACACATAAAAATAAACATTTTAAAAGAAATATGGCTACATGTGGTTACACAGGCCTTTAATTCCAGAACTCAGAAGGCAGAGTCAGACAGATCTCTGTGAGTTCAAACCCAGATTGCTCTGCACAGCCAATTCCAGGAAATCCAGGACTACACAGTGAGACTACACAGACTACACAGGGAGAGAGGGAGACAGGAAAGAATAAAAAGAAAGGAAAAAAACAGGAAAAGGAAGAAAGGAGAAACAGAGAAAGGAAAGAGAGAAGAAGGGAAAAATGCATATGTATATTTAGCATGTGTCAAAAAATATAGCCTCTTGGCAATTTCAATAGCGCTCCACTCAGCTTTCCCCAAGACTGTCCCACAGTGGGATGGAAAGTAATCTCAAAGCTAATGTTGAAATTTCACTCACCTTTCCCTCCAACAACTAACCAGTAGTGGTCAAATATCATGAAGGCTTGAACCGTTAGGGACATTGTTGCTCTCTGATCAGAGCCTTGGATGGGATCCTTCCAGCCTGGTAGCATGAGCATCAGAGAGCAGGCTACAGGCAGAGCACTGTCCTCAGGATCCAGGGGTAGGGACAGAGGCTGTGATGGTCACACATACGACAGTGCAGCCAGAGCAGTTTTTCCCACCCGTCTGGTCCACCTCCGCGCCAGCCCCAAATAACACACAGAGACACTGTATTTGATATAAAGTTGTTGGCCTGTTACTAGTTTCTTATTGGCTAGCTCTGTCTTAAATATTAACCCATTTCTATTAATCTAAGTACTTCCACATGGTCTCATCTTACTTTTACATGTTGAATCTCCTCCCTACTACTTCCTCTCTCATCCTAGTCTCCTAGTCCCGCCTAGCTTGCTTTCCTATTGGCCAATAGTGCTTTATTCATTAACCAATAAGAGAAACATATTTACAGAATGACATCTCCCATCATCTCCTTTTTTCTGTCTAAAAAGTTTTAACTTTAGCAATGTCCATCTTGAATCAGCAGTCACTTTCCTGTGGGTCCTGCATGTGCAGTTTATACAGCATAAAATCAAACAGTCCAGGCAAGAACAGTATTTTGCCCAAATGGCTGGTCTTGCCATATTGGAGGCAAACTCCATAACGTGTTTCTTCAATGTCCATCTTCCTTTCTGATGCAGGTAGCATTGCCAGGAGCAGTTGTGCCTCACTGTTAAGAAAAACGCTAAACCATTTTAAATGCCATATTCTGTAGGTCACCTGGGACACTGCTTCAGGGGGTCTTGTTTGATCAAACCATGGTAGTCTGGAAGGAATCCATAGCTTTTCATTTTCTGTGGAAACAAAATAGAAATCCTTTTTCCCAGTAACCTGTCCTTAGACTTAAATTTTGAGGTCAAAGCATTTTTAAAATATATTAATTGAATTAATCCAGCAGCATTTCTTTTAACAGTTGTTGCTATTTCCTCAGCAGTCAAACAATTCAGAACAACATACAGTATCTAGTCTCTTTTTGTGTTTTCCATCTTTATGTGGCTTTTTTTTTATTACTCTATTTCTTTTATTTTTATTTTTATTTATTGAGACAGGGTTTCTCTGTGTAACTTTGGCTGCCCTGGAATTTACTCTGTATACTGGGTTCACTTTGAAATCACAGAGATCTGCTTGCCTCTGTCTCCTGAGTGCTGGAATTAAAGGCATGCGCCATCACACCCAGCTACTCTCTTTCTTTTTATTATTCTTTTTTTAAAAACCATTTTATCCTGTTTCTTTTTCTCTACCAAGCCTACGTATATTTTAAAACACACTGTAAACCTTTAGAGGTTTTTCTTAATCTGAATCTGTCTTTACTGTAAATCTTTTATCCTTTTGTGGCCATGAGTCTTTTATCTGGTAAACAACAACATTGCTAAAATGAAAGTCACAGCTGTATTAGCTGCGGTCTATCAAAAATGGAGGGAGGTAAGTTAACCACCAGAACTAAGAGCTGTGCTCACTGCCTTGGTCTATGCTACCATTCAGCAGCATGTTACCAGTTAGGAGATGTGGTCACTGCCATTGCCAGTTCTAGTACACACCAGTAAGTTGTTAGCAGAGCTCTTTAAAAGCCTTGTTGTTTTTTTGCTGCTATGCTGAGTCAGGAAACCTCCCTTAAAGGAGCTGGGAAATTTTCTGCTTGTCTCTAGCAAAACAGAGCCCAACTGAGAAAAATGCTGCTACCAAGAAGCCTTGCTTGTCTCTGTTCTTTTGTTTCTAAAACCCTTTCTTAAGCTTTTGTTAAGTTTTAAGTGGAAGCTCTCGTGCCTCATGTCTTGGAGCTGGCACGGAGGTCTGTGTCCTCATGCTGGTCTATTCTAACCCAGACCACTGGCAGCCATGTTTAAGTGAGGGACAAACAAAGGAACCACTGAATATGTGATACCCATGCCCAAAGAAATTTTCGAAAGACCACCAGTCCACATTCCTTATTATTGTTCAATATTTTAAAAATTTCAAGTAATGACCTCAAAATGTCCTGAACACACAGGAAATACTTACTGGTCTTACGCTGTTTTTTTTTTTTTGTTTTTTTTTTTTTTAAATTTAATTTTCTGCACAAGATAAAGTTTAGCCTGCCTTCTATGGTAACGGTATCCAGCATAGAACATGCTTTTTATTTACTTGTATGCAACTATTTACATCCCATCCATAAATCTGTTTATACAAAGCAACCCTCGATTCCCAGACATGGCTTTTTATGCATGAGGCACAATTTGATGCAGACCTTGGGGACAAGCACTCTGAAGACACTCATTTGTACACACAGTCTCCTGTCCAACTTTCATTGTGTGGTCCCTGTTGACTGTCAAGGTTCATTGCTTTGATGGTGGCTTTTCATAATCTCCTGAGACTAAATTTACTCCCAACATAATAGATAGACACACAGTCTCCCTCCCCCTCGCTCTCTCTCTCCCCCTCCCCCCTCTCTCTCCCTCTCTCCCCCTCCCCCTCCCTCTCCCTCTCTCCCCCTCCCTCTCTCCCCCTCCCCCCTTTCTCTCTCTCTCTTCCTCCCCCTCTGTCCTCTCTCCCCCTCCCCTCCCCCCTCTCTCCCTGTCTCTCTCTCCCTCCCCCTCGCTCTCTCTCTCCCCCTCCCCCCTCTCTCTCTCTCCCTCCCCTCGCTCTCCTGTGCTCTCTCTCTCTCTCCCCCTCCCCTCCCCCCTCTCTCCCTCCCTCTCTCTCCCTCCCCCTCGCGCTCTCTCTCTCTCTCTCTCTCTCTCTCTCTCTGCACCAGCCCCTCAACCCTCTTTGCCTTTTCCCTCCTCCCCATAGAAAGTGCTGCACCAGTCTCTTGAGTCAGTTAGCTCAGCACATGGCAAAATCCGACTTGGTGCACATCCATCAGCCCTCAGTCCCAAACTCCAGGGAGGGATGAGGGGGTGGACAAATGAAAACCAATTTCCTGGGTCTTGGAAAAGAGCCATCAGGCAAGAGTTGGAAAACAACGTCAAGGCTTTTCCGCCCCTGGCTACTAGAGTCTAGGAGTGTTCTGATCACCTGTTTGTTGTCACCTTATGTCACACCCAATAATGCGGGTTTTTACTCCTTCTTGCCACTCATGTCCCCGTCCTGGTGCCTCCACCTTCCAGAAGCTCAGACTTGAAGCGTTTGAATCATTGCCAAGTTAGGACTAGGGGTGGATCTCAGTGGTAGAGCTGCCTGGTCAGAACACAGAGGCCCCGGATTCAATTCCCAGCGCGGGGGAAGGAGGAAGCAGGGAGCTGCGAGAGAGAAGCGGAAAATGAGAGGAAAATTAAAAAACCAACTGTTAATGTTACTAAGTTGTCCCCCACGGCACTAGCCTTCCCTAATTAACCAAGTCCCTTTGAGAGCCTATCCCTGGACCAGTGGCTCTCAACCTTCCTAATGCTGCGGCCCTTTAATACAGTTCCTCATGTTGTACTGACCCCCCCCCCACCGTAAAATTATTTTCATCGATACCTCATAACTGTATTTTTGCTACTGTTATGAATCATAATGTAAATATGTGACATGCAGGACATCTAATGTGTGACTCCAAGGGGCAGTGACTCGCAGGTTGAGAATGACTAACTCTGTAATCTTCTGCAGTCTACTTTGTTATGCATGATGCCAGTAGAGCAAATTGGAGAGGCCTTGCAAAACCTTAAATCCACAATTAATAATACCTCAGAAAAAAAGGTAATCTTGTCAATAAGTTTGAATTAGCTTTTATGAGGACACATCAAGTTCCTTATATTAAACGACACTCACATAGTCTGGGATTTTGTTACAGTTTTTGTTGATTATGCGCTCACATAGGCTGGGTTTTTGTTACAGTTGTTGTTTAGCTTTTTCAGTGTTTTGAGCTTTGACTTTGACAGGCAGAGCTGGCTTTCTACTTCCAGAAGAATATGGCAGTGGGCTGCTGCCTCCATCGTCATGTGACAATTTCAACTAAGGAACATATGGAGAAGAAATGGAAACTGTAAAATTCAAAATTATAACAGGAAAAGACAGTTCTGACCTTCATATAGTATTAAAAAAAACATTAGTGTTGATTTGCAAATCTCCAGATATTGTTAAATATATGCCATTAGAAGCTTGCTATCTGAAAAAAAGAAAAAAACCTCAGGCTACATTGTCTTAAGACTGGCTAAGTCTCGGCTGGCTAGCATGACTATCATACATCCAATGGTCTGCGGAAGATACCAGAGTGCCGCATAGGAACTGGGCGCCTCTGTGTCCACACACCCTGGACTGGGAGGCATCCGTCCAATAGCATTGCTTTCACTGGGGCCCTCAGTTTTGGTTTCACTGTGGTAGCAGATGTCCTGTAGTTACCTAACTCTGAAAGTAGTGAGCAAGGAAGCCTGAAAGCTGCCATAGGACACTGTCAGGTGTGACTGCCGTGTCATTATAAGTGTGCATGTGTGTCTCACCTCACGTGATCACCAGGAAACCAACAAATGTAGGCACTGTTGTTCACAGATGAGGAAATCCAAGGAATGGGAAATCATAATAACCAACAAGCTACGATAAACCTGCCCCGAGTCACATGGTTACTGGCCCTAAGAACCAGGTCTACTGCCCAGAGTTTTAAATGCCTCTCATTAGTGCCAGAATGAGTCCCTACAGTCTCTCACACTCTGTCTGGCCTACATGATGGACGGCCAGTGGGTTTCCAGGAGAGAAGCCAGGTGAGACCAAAAAATTTAAAAAATAAGTTTAAATGCAGAAGAGACAAGTTTGAGGTTGCTCATCGAGGCAAGAGGAAAAGGTCTGTCAGCACAGAGTATCTCAGGCCTTGCTAGTGTGCCTTCTATTTCCAATCAATGAAAAACACCCCTTTCTAGGGCAGTTTCTGAGCTCTCAAGAGTGAAGCCACCTGGCAGTAAAGGGGATGGGACCAGAAACCAGAGAAGGATGTACTCAGCCCCCAGGGGCACAGTCCTGCTTGACAGGTTAGAGGCTAAACTTTGTCTCAGCTCCTAGGTTACTAAAGAATAGAAGCATAGTAAATGGGTAGAGGAAGGGTGAACAGCTACCAATAAAGAGGCCTTTACCATATCCTCCCAAGTCCCTACTGCCTGGGGCAAGCAAGGAGTTCCAGCCTGGCTGGGGATGAGGAGGGCCAGATCCAGGGGTTTTAGCTGGAGCCACTGTTCCTTTGCCACAGGCTGGAATATATAAAGTACAAGGCCTTGTGTGAGTGGACTTCTCAACTCACAGGTAGTTTGGGGAAGAAAATCTGTTCCAGGCTCCCTGGTACTCTTTTGGGAATCCAAATCCATGACTCTGTCTTCCATCGCCCAATCATAATGACAGTCTCCAGCATCAGAATTAAAATTTGCCAAACACCCACTTTGCTGAGAATAGAGGGCTCATCTCATGCCTAGAAATGACCTCATGATTCATCTTTGACATTTCAGAATCATTTCCAAAGATTCCTATTAAGCCACAGAATTGAAAGGGAGAACAGAGACTCATTCTGTCTCCTCTGCCTGACCCTTTATCTGAGGGTGGTCTGTTTCCCCAAAATGGATGGAGCAGCAATAATTATTTGTTTGAAAGCTGTATACAAAACCTAAATGTAAAAACAAGATTTGTTCTCATGGAAAATCAGGACCTGTCCACCTGTGGACATGTAGACTTTTGCCTGGAAGACAGACAAGTGGAGCTTTTTTTTTTTTTTTTTTCAGAGTTTCATTTGTCTTGCGTTGCACCCAATAATTCAAAGCTACCCAGCGTATTTTCCTGAGTCAGGAGCAGGTGGGATGAAAATGTCACAACTGTCAACAAGAATGATGAGCAAGATCAGCACGAACTGCAGCAGCTGGGGAGGGGCCAGGGATGCTAATTTGGCACTGCATCCTTGTGAAGGATCGCATTTTCAGAAGTTCTAGTGCTGGACTAACATGCCACGCAGGACAACCTCCGAGACACAAAGATGGGTGGGGGGAACCTTATGATTTTGCTCTTAGGAGAAGGAATGGACCTTGCAAAGCATGCTAGTGCCAGGACCTGAAGCCACAAGGCTGTATTTAAATCACCCCTGGAGGCTGGGGTCTTGACTGTCATTTATAGTGTCTGTATCATTTCTTTGATGGGGATAAGTGTGGCAAAGTGTAAAACTGTTGAATGCTTGGATAATTTTTATTGCATCTGTACACCTGGGTTGAGATGTTCTGACATTACAGGGATTGTGACTGTCCTCGTGTGGTTTATACTGATTTAAGAAGACAGACAGAGGGGACTTCTTAGATTCATTCATCTTGTGCAATAATTGGGAATATTAAAACAGCAACCTGACTCAGTCAGTCTGAGCTATACCATCTACATTTCCTTTTCACTGTCAAACACATGAATTAGCATAAGGAACATTTTCCTTCATCCATCCTCAGAACAGTTCAAATCTCAAATAGCAAACAAGTTAAAAGCATGGATGTAAAAGTGATTCCTTTCATATATAGAGCTTTAAACACAAACTATTTATGGGTCATCAAATTACTTAATGGTCAGAAACGTATTCTTGTCATAATATGACCCAACAACAGACTCAGAAATGCAGTCTCTCCAATATGTTTCTGTTAGGTCGAAGCTGGTCTTCCCAATCCATCAAAATCTCCCCAACCACAGATGGAGTAGAGCGGCAAACACGATGTGTCTGAGCTATCCTGGAGGGCCGGCTGCATCCGCTTCTCCTGTTCCTGTGCTTACAAAGGTGCTTGACCCAGCCGCCTCCGAGACTCACACATCTTCCATTTTCCACAGAGTTCCAGTGAGGAAGATTCTTTAAGTGAACCACGATCAAATACCAAACTACCTATGGCTAAGTGTGAGCCCAGACTTCCAGCCATTGACCAAACATTAGTCAAGCAAAAACACAAAAGTACCATGACCTCAAAGAAGCCAGAGAGAGTGAGCCCCAGCAAACCCTCCCCAGGTGAGTGGCTTCCTTACTGAAATCTGCATCGAAATCCTAGGTAGGATTGACTAATCCTAGGGAGGGCTTGCCAAGTGGCTAGTGTAGGTCTTAGAAGGCCAATGAACCTGACTGAGCAATGGCAAAATTAATCTTGTAGTAGAATAGGATCCCTTATCTTCAGGCCCACTTCTCCACTTCCTGTACTATTTCTTACAAATGCTGCCTTTTCATCTTTGCCACAATTCTGGGGTGGAGGGGGTGGGGTGAGGGAGTGGGGGGGATGGGGGTGGATAAAGGCATTTGGCCCCAGGTATCAAGTTTTATGACTAAGGCAAGAGGAGCTTTTGGAAGCATCTGAGTGACATATTTTACAGCCCAAGAGCAAGTAATAAAGTCCTCCAGTTCTGGGGATGTCCTCTCAGGGAGAAAGGGAACTTGATAAATCCCCCCTTTGTGTGATTTGGTAAATAACTCACTCTCAGGCTTTGAAGCTGAGACAGTAGTCTTCTTGGGGCAGGAGCGACTCATAGTATCCAGCAAGAAACTAAGATCAACCCAAAGTTTAGACTGCCTCAGGCTCATCCTGTCCCATCAAGGCCAACATCTGTGGAACAAAATTGTGTCCTCTGGGAACCACACATACATTGACGTAACTAGGCAGAAAGGTCTGCCTCCTGGGAAAGGGGCCAAACTAATTGCTGAAGAACTCGTAAATAGCAAATGCCATGTGATTCATTAAAACCCCAATCACAGTTTCTTCCTAATCCTAAGTAGCTGCTGTCATGCCGGTCTGCTTAAGTCGAAATGCATTTGTGGAAAATGGCACCTTTCACTCAGATTAACCACCCACATTCTCTGGCTCTAATGAAGTCAAGACCAAATTGACTTTGTAAAGTGTTGTCCTCTTGGGCAAAGTACCAACTTCTGCTCCTTATTTCATAATGGGTGGGGGGGCAAAGGGGCCGGCGGGGGCAGGTGTGTGTGTGTCCAAGTTAAATTTCTCATTTGAAAGACTGCTAGTAGGAATTGGGTTTTTAATTCAACTATCTTAAAGCCTGAATAGAACGCATGAGGTCACTCTGCAAATACTGTATTGAATTAAGATTGGGTTTTGATCGCTGTACTCTGAAGGTAAGCTCAAATCTTGCAACTCCATTCAGTGTAATATTTAGCCTTCTCACTGCAACCTGGCAGCTGATGCTTTGTCATCTGTGGAGAAAAGTCATTCAAACGAACCTTTGAGGTCCACTCTGGATTTGGTTTGTCTGATTAATAATACAGATGTTTCTCAGACTGAGCAAGCCCCGTGTGGAACTCCCAACATTAACAAACAGGGAATGAATTCACTTTCTAGTCTACAACCCATCGAACTTAAAGAATTATCAGGCTAAAGAGCACCAAGGTTTAGGCAAAAGACCCGTGTTGGCAGAAAGATAGCTTTCTCGCCACACAAAGATGTGACTTGGAGCAAAACACATTTTCCAGACACTATCTTTATCATCCTGTTATGTTCCGGGCGGCACTCAAGACCCATAGAGCTAGGAGCGGGTTGGGACTGGCCACCCAGCCAGCACAGAGGTCTTGGAGGTTAATATCAGTGCTACGGGGGCTGTGTGAGAGAGTGCAGCAAACTGAGATGTAACCCCAGTGACACAGTGTTTGCCTACAATGCATGAGGCCCCAGGTTAAGTGGGAGGGGAAAGAAGCTAAGACTGGCTCTAGCGGACATATCTCAGAACTAAGGAGGCTGAAGCTGTAGGGCCAGGAGTTTGAGGCCAGCCTGGGCTACATAGTAAGTCCTTGTCTCAAAAAGAAGAGGAGGAAGCCGGGCATTAGTGGCGCACGCCTTTGATCCCAGTACTTGGGAGGTAGAGGCAGGCGGATCTCTGTGAGTTTGAGGCCAGCCTGGTCTACAGAGCTAGTTCCAGAACCGGCCCCAAAATTACACAAGGAAACCCTGTCTCGAAAAACCAAACCAAACCAAACCAAACAAAAAAACAGGAGGAGGAGGAGAAAATTAGATAAAAACAAATCACTGGTGGGTTAGGAGCTTTTGGTTTAAGGAGTGTTGACCCTTCTGACCCCTAGTTAGCAAAGTGAAAGCTTTTGGATTTAAGCTGAGTCTGTTGAGGACAGATTGGAAGCTGCGGGCAGGGACAGCACACCATTTAATTCCGATAAATGCCTGCTATGACAGGAAAGAGGGTTTGGTTCCCGGATTATCGGGATGTTGATCTAACTCACCAGCTGAATCCAGTTTCCTGCTTCACCTTTCTAAAAGAATTCAGGGTGAGCCAAAATGATCATTGTTACTGAAACTAATTTCCACGTCAGACTTAAAGACAGAAGCTGGGGACAAGGTGAACCCCTTTTGTGACATCTGACTCCCAGGCTAGCCTTCCTTCAATACAGTATTAGGCCAGGTTTTCCCAGGTGAAAAATACAGCTTGAGACCTGGGCTTGCTCTCCCCTAACTCTGTGTGCTGACAGCCTGTATCATAGAGTCTTGCTGTGCGAGAGCTGCCCCTGGAAACCAAGGCTATTGACAACCTGGGCCCACTCTGTACAAAGCAATTTCTCACCGAGAAATTGGGCCCAGTCTGTCCAAAGGAGGGCACAGTTTGAGTTGTAGTTCCTGTGTTCCACGCTGCTGGTTGTGAGCCCGCTGACCCCAGTGCCTTTCTTAAGCGCTCTCCGGATGGTGATAACTGCCGCTTATGGATGGTGCCTTGGAGACCAAACATTTGGTCTCTCACCTGAGTCCCAGTTCTTAGCAACTATGTATCTTTTGGCAAGGGATTTCTCTGTTCCTTGGCTTTGTCACCTGTAAAATGGAGGGACCAGAGATAAAAATCAGAATCTGTCTGCAGGATAAAGATGTAAAGACTCAATGATACATTCATGCTCAGCTGTGAGCAGTGCAGACTACTCAGTAGATTGTGGCATTATAGTATCTGGCACAGGAGAGTCTATGGTAAGGAATGCAGACTCAAAAACTTCATTGTCTGTGCCTACAGTTTGCCCTCCCCTCCCTGCACACATTTATTTTCTTCACAGAAATTAGAGGTGTATGCTCAAAGCACACTCACAGGGCTGGAGAGGTGGCTCAGTGGTTAAAAGCATGTGTTACTCTTGCAGAGGACCTGGGTCCGAAGCCAGCACCTACACTGTGGCTCACACCACCCATAAGTCCAGTTCCAGGAGCTCCAACGCCCTCTGTGGCCTCTTTAGGCACCGGGGTTTCACGAATACACATGCAGGGGAAATACTCATACACATAAAAATAGATAAGTCTAAAAGAAAAAAATTAATCTCTCATATACACTTTTACTACATTCTGGACTTCCACAGAAAAAAAGAACACCAATAGAAAAAGCTAGTTAATCACACATTATTCCCCAAGTCAGAGATATTCATTACCTCTAACAAGACATGGAAAGTTAGGCAGTTTGTCAAGACACAGCTGGGTCTGACATGCAATGGATTCAACAGTTCTTCAAGGTGAACTCTGGTGTAGAATGGGATATAAGCCTGGCAGGGTTGCATAACAGTTTGGAATTCCAGCAGACACAGAGCAATCAGCAGACCCAGGAAGCGTGGGGCTGCAGGGACCATGGGAACACTGTGAGGCTTCCAAGACCTGTTTGCTCCCAAGACCTTTCCCAGCCCAGCCTGGCTTGGAGGAGTTGTGTCTCCTTCCCAGGATATACAAAGGCATCCAGAGGTCACTATGACAAGGGGGTTATGACGCCTGGACTCTTGTAGTATTCTCTACCCCAGGGCCAGGCCTTAGGCAGCCACTGAACCGTCGCCTGCTCTGTTTGCACCTGGCGCTTAGGCAGAGCCTCCTCTAGTTATGTTCCAGGAAAATGGATCTGGATGCAGTCCTGGGAGCCCATTTCCAAAATCTTGCCCTTTACAACAGAGCCAAGTGTTCACAAATGCTCCTCGTTTATTATTAAGTTCGATGTGTAGTCATTACCAGACTCGGATTGGTAGGAGGAGCGAGGCCCCGGTGGCCTTATCAGGGCTTATCTCGAAGGCCTGTTCTTGTAAAACTCAGCGAAAAGCAGTGAATTCAGGTTTTAAAAGATAAAAGTCTGAAATAGCTGTGGTTGCTTTTGGATTAGGAAATGTTTATTTAAAGAGCAGCGTGGAAGAGGAATCACAGGGCAAATCCTAAATCTTCATCATTTGCCTCGCAAGTAAATGCTCTTGAAGATTTTCTCAGAAAGGCCACGGTTAATGGGTTTCTCGGCAAGTCCAGCTGACGCCCAGCGACTTTCCAAGCTGCCTATCCCAGCCAGTAAAAACAAAAACAATATAAATGAATCCTCCTGGCTTTATAGAGAGCATCATAATTTTCAGCCCATTATTGCTGATTCTATGACGTCATGGCTCAGAAGGCCAGCTCAGCTTTAGAGTCTTACAAACGTTAAGCTGGCAACCTCCCTGAACTCGGCGTCCTCATCCGTTAGATGGAGCTGCGGTATTGCCTACATTAGCAAGTAGAGACGAGGGTGCGGTCCCCGGCTGTCGGCTACACCTCAGGGAAGTGCTGGACAGCCAGATGGAAAGGCCAGGAAGCCTCTGGATGTCCAGGTCTAATCAGAGCACTGCCCGGTGCTGGTAGGACCCCAAGGACCTTAGGGAGCAAATGGTGACTGAAAATGCAAGGACAGGAGTGACAGAGGACAGTTAAAGGAAGACTAGGCAACAGCTACACATAGAGGAAAATGTGAGAGTTACGACCTTTAGGAGTGGACAGTATGTACTTGGACCCTCTAACTGGGCACTCTTGAATCTCCACCGACTGAGACTCTCCACTGTGGGTGATGTTTCCTGTCAGATAACTACAGTTTGCATCATTCAATTTCCAATCAGAACTCGTCTTAGCTGCCTCATTCACTGGGGAGGTGCCTCACGAGGTCCTGTTAACTTCACACCATTATAAAGGAATACCTGGGGCAGCTCACTTATACAGTACTTGTGGGGATTTGGGTGAGCCGAGACTATATTTCTAAGACAGTTTGGTGCAGTGCTCACAGGGCTGGCCTAGGGAGGAGCAAGGCTACAGACAGTGGAAACCACCTGCCTCATAGTGTAGATGAAGAAACAGGTTTGGAGACTGCAAGCCATTGATTGAAGGTGACCTAGCTGGCTGGTGGCAGGCATGAGGGAGTCACTCCGAATGCTGACTCCATCCGGCAACCTCTAGGGAGGTTGGCAGTTAGAATGTGAGGTTAATCAACAAGTCGTTAATTTCCCTAGACCACCTCTCTGGTCCTCCTGCCGCCCCACCCCCCCCCCATGCTCTTGGTTCTTCTCTGTCCCCGTGAGCCCACCAGGGTCTCTCTGCTTCTCTGTCCTTTCCCCCCAGCTCACCCTCAGCAGCAGAAAGGCCAGGTTGGGGCATGACCGCAGCCAGGGGGGCAGCTGGAGAACCGGGAGGAGAGAACTTGCTGGAAGGGAGACCCTGCAGACCACCATCTGTTGCTGCCAGAACAGCTCGTTAGGCTGGCTGTGGGACATAAGAACACAGCTGAAGCTTCCACACGGCTGCCTCAGGGTGTTCTGAGGAGCTTGCCTGGGAAGCACTTCCTACATCTGCCAGGGCTGCATGAGACCATTGCCTGGAGAACAGTTTGAAGGTGACGCCACTTTGAGTGGGTCACTCCTGTATGACTCAAACCTGAGCAAGATGCCTCCTGGGCAGGAGCCAGGTCCACTTACACCTGCGACACCCAGACGCATCACTCCCACCCCAAAAGAACCATTTTTTTTTTTTTTTGGAGTTTTTATTCATTCACATATTTTTTTAATGTCCTTTCCCATGAATGCTGCTTCCTGATTGCTCTTTTTCTTTCGTGCAGGTGACAGCAGCGAGCACCCCCTGTTCTGTGTTGAATATTCCCCTTACTGCTCCGTCTTTGCTTTCTCCCCCATCCTGCAACCCAATGCCAATTACTGCTGCCTCCTCCTGCCACTTATACCGCCTGCCTCCCAAGGGGCCCAGGGCTCTTCTCCCTCCATCCCTCCTGTCATCTTCCCCAACTTCACCAGCCCATCAGCCCCACCAAGCCCTTTGCCTGGGTCTCCAGCATCCCTCTGCTATTTCCCTGTCTCCCAACCGACTCCAGCTGAGACCCCTGTGCTGTGCCTACCTGGCCCCAGAAGGCCCAGTAAAATTTACCTCGTGTGGTAAGTCAACCCTGGCAAGGCACACGGCACAGAGAGTCAGAGAGAGGGGGACAGCAGAAAGCAGGTGGACAGGAGCAGGGCCTGAGCAACACCAGGAGGTGTGGTGTGCAGGGAGGAGGAAGAGGAAACAGCGTGGACACTTCCCTTGAGATGAGTGAATGACCAATAAAATCCCATCATCTCCAGAGATGCCTCTGATTTCTGAACTCTTGTGTCGGACACTCTTTGGGACATCACCATCACAAACCCAGCTGGCTCTTCTGAGTCTGGCCATTGATACCCTTAGCCAAGGCTACCCTGAGAGGGTGAACCCAGGCCGGTGGTTCTAAAAGCATACACTCTGAAACTGAGAAATCCAGCCAGGGCCACACTGCGGAAGGACAGATTAAAGGGCACAGTTGATATTTACAGTTCCCTTTCCTGCCTACTTATTAGGCTTTGCATTTCCTAAAATCCAAAAATCCCACCTCCCGAGTTCCAAAATAAAGCATATTTATGGTACATAATTAGGCTTTAATTAAGATCTCCTCTGGGTATGTGAGACAACATACACTTCTAGCACATTCAAATAGGCAAATAGACGCGACCTATTATTTATGCTGTATAGAGAGCTGCCTATTAAACCCAGGCAATGTTGGCTCTTGCAGGAAAGCTGTAATTCTTCCCATGATCCAAAGGGAAAAAGCAGCTTTCCCAAGAGGCATCTCATGGTGAAACCTTGGCCCCTCTCAGGCACCAGAGGGAGCAGTCAGGGTGGTATTGGGGAGAGGGAGGTTCAGGGCTATATTTTCCTCTCTGTTTGCATTTTCTCTGTGCCTGTCAATCACTGTGTCTGTACAGCAGGTGACATGAGGAACTGGGCGGTTGTAATGTGCATGGACTCGACCCTGACAATTGAATGGGCTTGGTTCTCAGTTGTCAGGATCTTGTATAACTATGAGACTTCTACTTTTTTTTTTTTTTTTTTTTAACTTTTCCTGATGGAATTATGAACTGTTACCAGGGACAGTTCCCTGGCAGTATCAGAAGAACAAAGGCAGATACCTTTTATCAAAACAGCTGTTTGGTTTCTGTGCTTCTGAGTGCTCAGATACTGGAAGAAAGCATGGGCTATATGCTGTCCAGAACAAACTATGTGCTTCCCTAAACCCACTGGCAGACAAGATACGGAGACTCCTGGAAAACAAACTCTCCTTTTTGCTGTCTCCCAGTGGGGCTATGGCTTAGATTCCCTTCATGACTAATATATGCACCATGCCATAGTAAGGACTGTCATAGAAAGGTCCCAGAAGTCTGTTCGAACAGATGAAAGGCTTAAGACCCCATTCTGCATGGCTTCTGGACATAAACTGTGTCACTGAGGTCACCTCCTTTGTGACTATAAGTAAATGTGGCAGAGAAAACATCTCCTGTGAGTTTGCTGTCTTCTGAATCTCAAGGGCACTGCAAGGCAGAGGTCTAGGGTGCAGTCATATCAGAGCATAGCCATGAAGGTCATGACCAAGATGTCTTGTTCATCCTCGTGAACCCTCAGATTACCATGTAGCTGAGACTCAGGTATTTGTTGAGCAAATTATAATAAAAAGGAGTTGCTATTTGCCTTTTGGATTTTTTTTAAAAGAAGGTTTGTGGGAAAGAATCAACAGAAGTTACACAGGAACAAGAGCAGCTAAATAAATTATTCACCTGTGAAAGCTCAGTAACAATGAGTATCAGCGGTCTTGTGGAAGTAACTTCCGGTTTACCACTCCTAGCGGTACTATATGCTCTATGAAGCATCTTCCAGTTTAATAGCTAATAGGTTCCAGATACTCAATCAGCCTACATATGTACATTATTGCTTAATGTTACAGGACCTGAAAGATAAGAATCCCACTTTGCAGCAGCAAAAAATGAGGCTCAAATTGCCAAATGGGGTGGATGGGTACTGGCTCTACTAACAGTGTTGGGTTTTTCACCAATGGGCCTGGTAAAACAATCTCTAGCGGTTTAGTCTGTGTGTTTGCATGCGTGCACATGTGTGTGTGTGCATGTGTGTCAGAGTTTACTCACACCATGTGTGTGCAGGTACCCACAGGGGTTGGAGGAGGGTTTCAATTCCCTGGAACTGGAGTTATACGAGGTTGTAAGGTTCCTTGGCAGGGTTCAGCGGGGAAGGTGCTGGAGGCCAGGCCTGGGTCCTCTGCAAGAGCAGTCAGTATCCTTAACCACTGAGCCACCTCTCCAGCTTCATTACTTCATTTATGTTCAGCTTCATTACTTTAGTTTGCTGAGGATTTGAGGAAAAATAGTAATAGTTTGAGAAACCGTTTAAGCAACCTGATACCTTGAATAAAGAAAGCAGCTTTCTGAACATCAAAAGTAACTTCTAGATCAAATGAGTGTTTCAATTTAAAAATTAATTCTAATTTTAAAGTTCCCCATAGTTTGGGCTGAGTCATCTTCTTAAGCCCTGCCAATCATTCTAGGCAATTATCATTGGTCTTGGACAGTAGTGTGCAACACGCAGCTGAGAGACTGGAGTCCTTAAGGAATTTACAGTCTACTGAGAGAGGAAAAAAATGAAGAAAGTTTGGAATATTTAAATATTAGAGATGACTAAAGACCAGGATGTAAGGGCTCTGGAGTTAAAGCACATTGTGGTCATAAAACCAAACCTTGAAGGATCATTAGGTTGGTGCTGGCTGGGGAGGAAAGGCCCTGTGGAAGGCAGGCTCTCTTCCCCATATCAGTGTGGATGGAGCCAGAGTGGCTGTCGGGGCTGTGTGACATTCTGCCTCCTGGCCCGGCTCTTCTGCTGACAATCAAAATGAAAACTCTCCAGCATCTTTGAACCAAGTCCTAACTTACTGGACTTGGCCCGAGCCCCAGGCCTGCCCCTTCCTTCGGTCCTGTCTCTTCCTCGGTGTTTAAGAATACAGCCAGTGTCTGGTCTGGTGAGATGGCTGAGTGGGTAAAACACTTGCCGTTGGAGCCTGATAATTTGAGTTCGATATCCAGAACCCAGGTAAAGGTAGAAGGAGAGTGTGGATTCTCTGATTGCATGAAGTCCTCCTCTGACCTCCACATACCCACTACATACATCTCTCTCTCTCTCTCTCTCTCTCTCTCTCTCTCACACACACACACACACACACACACACACACACACACACACACACGATAATAAATACTTTTGAAAAATGCTGCCTCCTCTATTAGCTGGGAGGTGTCTCTAAAGGCTGAGAAGAGGGACGAGGTCTGGGAATCCTCTGGGTGCTGAGAAGAACCACCACAGGCAGCTGGTCCTCCCTTGTGCCCTCCTCCCCTGCGTCCCTCTTAGAGAAATCATGTCTCAGCACCCTGCCCAGTTCTGCAAGGGACACACTCTCATTTCTAGAGAGCTTCTACTTTTCTCTGGCTACTGCCACAGCATCTTTTTGCCCTAAGCTGACCTGTGCCGCCATCAGCTCTCTTCTTCCAGAGAGTTACCCAAGGGGCACGGACGGGCCTCTGTCTTGAAGCCAGGAACACACTATCACCTCCTTCTGGGACCAGGCAGAAACCAGTTTGTACTGGAGTACATTGGCTTACACGGGATGCCAGAGAGAACTTTCATGCCTCCCTGAGTCTGGATGGAAACTATTCACATAACCACAGACTATACTCAGGAACGTAAATCCAGTTTTCTTCAGCTGCCAAGAAAGCCTGGGCTCACGCACACCAGGCAGGGGTTCGTCCCAGCCTCACCCTATGCTGACTGCTGTGAAATGTCTGAATCTTCAAAAGGGTGATGGGCCAGGACAGTTCTCTCTGGGGTGTAGCATAGATGTTGATTTAACTGCTGTGTGAACCCAAGAACTTGTAGAGTTGCTCGGAAAATAAGAAACTCTCCCCACATCCACTTGCACTGATGACAAATACATGTGAAGAAACTCGATGCCATTCGTGCTAATTAGAAGCCTAGTTCCAAATGAGAATTATGAGAAAGCATTCACCGGGAACGTGGTGCACAGTGGTCAGCGTCTTCCAGGGTGGTGGGTGGGCATGCACAAGGAGAAAGGCAGGCATTCCCAGGTGCCTGGGACCTTTTTCCAGCCATGTTTGATGCTAATATGCAACCGGTAAATGGAGGCACACAGGCACAGAACATGTTATGATTCCAACAGTAATGAGTTCTGGGTGGGGCATAACATTGTGTGCCTTGAGAGCCTTCTTAGCAGCAGGATCGCCTGTGAATAGGGTAAAAGGAAAGGCAGTGCTCCGCTTTCCAGCAGCACTTGGTGATCTCCCAGAGGACACAAGTTCAGTTCCCAGCAGCCACACCAAGTCAAGTGGCTCATGGCCACCTGTAACCCCAGGGTCAGGGCATCTGACACCTCCCTTAGCCTCCATAGGTGTCACAAAGACATGTGTCTTTTTTTTTTTTTTTTTTTTAATGGTAAAGGATCCCTGGAACCCAACCCCCACCCCACCCTCACCCACCCCCACCCCCACCCCCACCCCCACTGCAGCAACTGAGGTGCTTGTGAAGCCTTGCGAAGTAGTCATACTATTTCCTTATCATGGGTAGAAAACTGAGGCTAGAGAGATGCGCCCAAGCTTTCAATGCTACAAACGGATCAAACTCGATTCCCAAGCCCCTCTCTTCTCTGTCCTCTTGGTTCAATGCTTTCAACTCCCTACCCCTGACCCCCACATACGCAATACCTTCTGTCTTCTTTGCTGATATATTTTTTATGCAGAAAGTGTTTTCCTGTTAATATATAACACACACACACACACACACACACACACACACACACATATAGATTATATATATATTAAAAAGCTTTTGCATCTTTCAGCGGCACAGGCACCAAAGATTTTACCAAGGAAGAGGAGGCCAAACCTGGGGAGACTAACAGTGAGCCCCGAGATGCACAGCCCAAGAGCATCTGGAGAGAGAAGCAGACAGAAACCACAGCTGTCAGCAAAGGCGCCCCTGGGAGCAGGTAGGGACTGTGGCTGCCACCTCGGTCCTCAGGGAGGGTTCACTGTGCTCGCACCTTGTGGATTACTGTAACTTTCAGCCATCTTTGCCTTTAGGAGACGGAGAGTTGTCTTTAAAGGGAGCCCTTGAAAGGTTCAAACAGTAAACTATTTAATCTTAATCCCATGTTCATTTCCTCCAAGAGGCGGGTGGGAAGAGGAGTGGGTTGAGTTGATCTCTTATTCCTTTCTCCTATTATACCATGAGAACGACTGCATGGTTTGGTTTTGAGTAAACTCTGGGCCGGGGGTGGGGGTGGGGTGGGGTGAGGTGGGGTGGGGAAGGTACAGACACAGCCTTCTGTTCTAGGGAGGTAGGTCTCTCCTGGCTATAGTGCCCACAAATCCATCAGGAGGGGAAGACTAACGTCCATGGGTGGCACACTGATCACCGCCCTCAGGGAGCTCTCCACTTGTGATCCAGGGCAACCACACCAGCGAGATCTTTTAATGTGTAAGAAATAACTTCAGAATGAAAGCCGGCTTCATTTCAAAGCAGTCGCTTAGTGGAGCCTTCCTCTCCGAGGTTCAGGCCTGAGCTGGCATCAAAGGCCCACACTGCAGTCAGCTGACCTTGCCATCCTCTCCCGCAGCAGCACCAGCCTTCCGTGAAAGAACCCATGGCCATCACACCATGTTATTGGCCAAATACA
Organism: Phodopus roborovskii; assembly: GCF_943737965.1. NCBI lineage: Eukaryota > Metazoa > Chordata > Mammalia > Rodentia > Cricetidae > Phodopus > Phodopus roborovskii. The sequence continues at coordinate 20,271,281 of NW_026125052.1, read as the reverse complement.
GCAACCTTCCTACTTAAATGAGATGCGTGGTGATGAACACTTACAGAGGTACCTAGGGATGCTTGGTATTAGGGACAGCTGGAGTACAGATGAGCCTGGAATGGTGACACATCCTCAGGGTCCCAGAGGCAGCTCCCCCCTCCTCCTAACAGGGGGGTCCTGGGTAGTCACATGGCCCCTCCAAACTGCAGCTTTCTCATCTTAAATAAGGGTGAAGAAGCCTACTTTACTGCATCGTTACAATGACGATGTGAAATAAACAGAGACCCATATAGTAGGCCCATATAGAAGGCACACAATGATTGCCAGCTCTACCTGCCCTCTCTCCAATGGCCATTGTCAATGTCGATCAACCTTAAGATATGATTTGAACCATGCGGTTCTCCATGCATGAAGCATAGAGTTTACATAAGCCTCCATCTCTACCCAGGGTATCTTTTATGTGGGGGTCCATAGGGAGTTTGTTCCAGCTTTCTATTGTAGTGGGGCTCCTTATCATACCCCGACTATAGTGTTCCCTTAGTTCCTTTTCTCATGTTCATACATAAACTAGAGTATGAGCCAGTGACTTGAACCCTCTTGGGGAGAGGTTTGGACAAGTGTGACCAAGGTAATACATGGAAGCTCTGAGAAATCAAGTTTTTAAAAAATTCCCATGGTAGTACATGCCTTTAATCCCAGCATTTAGGAGGCAGCGGCAGGCAGGTCTTGTGAGTTCAAGACCAGCCTGGTCTACAAGAGTTAATTCCAGGACAGGCTCCAAAGTTACACACGGAAACCCTGTCTTGGAAAACCGGAAAAAAAGAAAAAGGAAGGAAGAAAGGAAGGAAGGAAGGAAGGAAGGAAGGAATCCTCATGTGAACACATTATTGAAAGGGGAAACAATTTCACATGAGTCCACTAATAAACACATTTTAAATGCATCTTCAATAAATGTAAATTTACCTGTGGGGTAAAATCAGCTTGCCAGATTGGCTAAAGTTCTAGAACAATAGTTGATACTGGCAGGGCAGTAATACCAAGTCTTCCTGGCCACTGTTGTGTTAGATGCTGGTGACACAGATGGCTGGTGGCCCCACTATGACAGAGATGCTTTCCTGTCCTGCTTGCGGGGCAGTAGAGAACAAACTGTGTGCACAGGAACTGAGAAACAAGTGTCAAAAGCCTCTGGAAGGTTCATGCCTTCCAACCTGGCATCCCACTGCCATCCACGCACTCTAACAGAAAGAAGACAGACATGTCGTCCAAGGTTGGCGAGCAAGGCTATTCACCACGTGATCTGTGGTACAAAACCTCAAAACAAGAAGAAAAAAGTGTGTACATGCATGTGTGTGGTATGTGGTAACGTGCTTGTTTCACAATGTGAAGGCCTGGGTTCTATCCCTCAGAACCCATGTAAGGTTCAAGGTGTGGTATCTCTCTGTGATCTCAGTGTTGGAGATGGGGTGGGGTAGGGGTGAGAGAGGGCAGAGGTGGGCAGGTCCTGGAGCATGCTGGCCTCCTAGTCCAGCCGCATTGAGGTCCCAGCGACTGTTCTTTTGCTGTGATGAGACACCATGACCAAAAAACTTACAAAAGAAAGCATTGAGGGGCTGGAGAGATGGCTCTGTGGATAAAAGAAAGCATCTACTCAGGCTCACTTACAGTCTCAGAGGTGAGTCCATGACTGTCATGTTGGGGAACATGGCAACGGACAGGCAGGCATGGTGCTGGAGCGGTAGCCGAGAGCTTGCATCTTATCCACAAGCCTTCAGCAGAAAGACAGGCTGGGCCTGGAGTGACACACCCACAGTGACCCACCTCCTCCAGTAAGGCCACACCTCCTAATCCTTGCTAAACAGTCCACCAACTGGGGACCAAACATTCAAGTGTGTGAGCCTGTGGCGGCCATATTCACTCAAACCACCACAGACCCTGTTTTTAATAAATAAGGCTGAGAGCCAATTGAGGAAGACAACCAACGTCAACCTTTGGCCTCCACACACACATGCACACTCACACACACACACGTGCAGGCACGCACACACAAATATATAGATAGATATAGATATGCACATACTACCATACACACACACACATATATATACTATATATATACACACATACATATATGTCCATACGCACACACACACATCCTGCATATACATATACACAGCAGGAAAAGAAAAGTTGAAGATATTTATGGCACATTCAGACAGTGTAACCTTACTCTGTAATTTTGATAGTATTGGTGAAAAGTGACAACAAAAAAAATATTTAAGGAAAGTAGAATATGCACTTGATGTACAGCAATGAGACACCTTTGCCTTTTTTTTTTTTTTTTTTTTTTTTTTTTACAATGCCTCCAGATAAGGGTTATAAGTTCATGTTTTCAGGAAGCTGGTGGGTGTGGGTAGAGAAATACAAAATGAGTGTGGAGGCCTGTGGTAAACCACAGCACACGTTCCCACCTCAAGTACTTCACTCAACTTCCAAACTCTGAGCCATAGCGCTACTGCAGAGCAGAGATGACCTGGGGGTTTTGAGTTTGCAACCCACCCCTGAAGTCCAGCGCCTGAGTGATGACCAGCCAGGCTTTTGGTTACGGGAGCCTTGGACCATTTCATCTTGTATAGTCCCTGAGTTTTCTCCAGTGGTTATGACCAACCACATTTATAACCAAAAGCAGGGGTGGGGGCGGCGAGGAAAAAGATACATTGTTAGAATTCAGGGCAACACTGGCAATGCTCACAAGGGAGTTTAAGACCAAAGGCATAGTCCTAGGCCAGACAAACGCTTCCTCCAGTCTCACTTCAATGAGCCTAGACCTCCTAGAGGCAGCAGGCTCTCAGTCCACAGCTGCGCCAAGGCAGGGCCTCGAGAAGCATCCAGCAGCTAGAAGGCTGAGGCCCCAGCTATGAATAGCACAACCCTGTCATACCAATTGAGTATTCCCAGCCCACAGCTAATGAATATATATACACACAGACACATGCACACACATGCAAAAAAAAAAAAAAAAAAAAAAAAGCATGGATATATAATGGCACAGTCTGACACCTTTAGGGAAAATACACACACACACACACACACACACACACACACACACACACACACACACACACACCCATGCTTACATACAATTCTGGTTGAATATGAAAGCTGAAGGAGATAGTGGTGACAGGGAGGATTGTCTGAGGAAGCCTCAGGACCTTCAACACAGCACATAGCTGAGACTTCTGCCCCAGGGACCTGTGTCACATCATGACAGCCCAGTGGCTTCCGTGAAGTGATCTCAGGGTTCCTGTGAGTTTCCAGCTGCCTAGCTGATTTTCTCATCTCCCCCATCCCAAGGCTGAGCTCAGTCGGCTCTTTGCTCCAGGGCTGCTTCTCACCATCTTACAGATGGGCATGTTCCGAGAGAGGAGGTGGCTCAGCGACGGCACTGTCTGCTAATTTTGGAGGTCCTTCTCAAATTCAAAGTACAAAGTGATCAATCAGATCCTACACTTTGACTTTGTGCCACTTTTCTTCCTAAAGGAACAGGGTGTGGGAGTGTCAGTTGGAAAGTGTTTGACTTGAAATTATGTGACCTGAGTTCAATTCCAGGAACATGTTTTGTGTGTGTGTGGGGGGGAACATACTTTTAATCCCAGGGCTGGGGAAGTAGAGACAGACAGAACCCTGTAACCCACTGACCACCTAACCTACCTGGTGAACTCCAGGCCAAGAGAGAGACTCTGCCTCAAAAAAGAAAAAAAAAATATATGGACAGCACCAAAAGTTGTCCTCTGACCTCCATTTGAGTGCCTGGGCACAGGCACGTGTGCGGGCACACACACATGCCAGAATTCAATTGGCTGTATCATAGATGGCATTAGTTCCCCAAACACAGATCAGCCCAGTGCCCAGCAGATTGGGCCTCCAAGCTCTTCTTCTGTTCAGATACAGCCAAAAGCTCCAAGTGTCCTTGAATTGTTGACACATCTCTTGCTGGGGTTTATAAACTCCACGAGGGCCCAGTAGGACAGTTTAACTGATTTCTGGAAGGGCTGATGAGTAAAGATTCCCACTGTGTCGCTGAGTGTCCCATGCAGCTAACAATAAAAGAAGCTTACCAGTATCAGGACATTAGAGAGGGGAGCTGCCGCTCCCCTGCAAGGCACCTCAATTAAAGGCAGTATTGACTTGGCCTTAGCTGCTCAGGCAGATTTGCATTTCCCCCAGCAGAGCTGTTATCAAGAACCTTTGGGACCCCCGAGGCACCCTGTCCACTCCACAGGCGAACTAAGCGATAAGGACAGTAGAGCATCATCACATCTGCAGAAGGGCAGAGGGACACGGGGGTGGGGGGGTGGGTGGGGGGTGAGGGGGGATGCGTGTCTGTGGTGACTAAGAGGTGGAATCAAAAAGGCACTTCTAATTTTTTTACCCACATGGGGTGAAAAACTCTTAACCACATGTGCATCCCAAAAGATCCCATTGGTCCTCGTTTCTTGTGAGCAAATTGCAAAGCCCAGGGAAAGTTTTTAGGGCATTGCCCAGGGCAGTGGCAAAGAACATTAGCCCTGGCAGGCCTTGGCTCACATGCTCACTACATCACTTACTAGGAATATGACCTTGGGCAGGTCATGTGACCTTCCCCAAACCTTGGTACCCTCTGTTGGAACACTGTATGTATGCAATATCTATCCCATAGGGCTGCAAGGCTTCTCTGAGTGGATTCACTGGTATGGTTTGACTAGTCAGCAGAGGTGGTGAGAAGTCTTATTATTTGTACAAAGTGAGATTTGTTCTCTAATGGGTGTATGGATATGTGTTGGCCTGTATGCAGGGGCATGTGGAGGAGGGTGTGTGTGTGTGTGTGTGTGTGTGTCTGTGTGTGTGTGTGCCTGTGTGTGTGTCTGTGTGTCTGTATGTGTGTGTCTTTGTGTGTGTCTCTGTCTGTGTGTGTGTGTGTCTGTGTGTATATGTGTGTGTGTCTGTGTGTGCATGTGCGTGTGTGTGTGTGTCTGTGTGTCTGTATGTGTGTGTCTGTGTGTGTGTCTCTGTCTGTGTGTGTGTGTGTGTGTCTGTGTGTATATGTGTGTGCGTGTGTGTGTGTGTGTGTCTGTGTGTGTGTGTCTGTGTGTCTGTGTGTGTGTCTGTGTGTCTGTATGTGTGTGTCTTTGTGTGTGTCTCTGTCTGTGTGTGTGTGTGTCTGTGTGTATATGTGTGTGTGTGTGTGTGTCTGTGTGTGTGTCTGTGTGTGTGTTTTGAGGAGAGAGGACAGCATTGGGTTCCATTGTCATCAGGAAGATAACCCAATTCCCAATTCCCTTGAGACACAGGTCTCTCAATGACCTGGAGCTTACCAGTTAGGCTGGTCTTGCTGGCCAGTGAGCCCCAGGGATCCTCCTGTCTGTATGCCCCCACCCCCACCTCGTGCTGGAATTCCAAGTGTATGCCACCACCCCAAGCAATTTTACTTGAGTTCTTTTGAACCCAGGTTTCATGCTTGTGAGGCAAGTACGCCACAGACTGAGCCACCTCCTCCCACCAAGTTAAGTGTGAATAAGTCATCCAACCTGTAGAAACCAACTCACTGGACACTTTACAGTGTCTTCTTTCTCCATCTCCTCACACCTGGGAATCCAGAGGCAGGGATTCTGTGGCAGTCAGATGTTATAGAGGCCAATGGCAAAGAAGAGATAATGATTTCTTGGGAGACTGATAACTTTTATTTACACTGAACAGTGAACTTGTGCCAGACACCAGCTTCAAGAACCTTGTCCTACCAAAGTGAAACTGTATTTTCCTTGAGTTTCTCCAAAGCTGTGTGTGAAATGGAGATGTCATAAATATTTGTGGGATCAGTTTGGATGAGAAAGGACCAGTGGGGTTTCTGTAAGTCACTCCCACATTGCTGGTTTTCCCTTTTGCTAAATGCAGAGAAGGTTAGCTGCCCTGGCTGAGCTGGCCTGGAGCTGGACTAATCTTTCTGAAGATCCTGCAGAAAGAATCTGTGGCTTCATGGTTACCCCTTCTTCTGAACCACATTCTGAGTGCCACAGACCTGAACTCACAAGCGTACTGCATGTGCGAGCCTCCAAAAGAAGAACCCAGAAGCAGTAAAGAGAAACTCACCATGAGGTTTTCCTCCCAGGCTTCTGGTACCTTCTGCCCTTGGGCTGCTCTCGCTGGGGCTTTATCTGGTATTGCTGCCTTTGGTAGACTATTACGCTTGGCAGAGAGGGACTTTCTCCCATGGGTACCTTTAATAGAATTTGTCTCTTCTCAACACAGATTCAATTGTCCAACAAGAAAGCCTGACGTGTGCAAACGAGACTAAGCTGAAGAGGCCAGTTCGGGAAAGGAGAAACTTAGCCTCATCCTCAGAGCTCCTGAGAACAACTGGGAAGCCCCTGGAGAGACAGAAGAAAGGAGACCCAAGTGTTCGTCCCCAGAACGAGCCCCACGCTCCCCTCTCACAGACCTCCCAGCCAGTGAACAGTTCTCAAGTGCTAAGTGAGACCCTGGGACCTCCACTCCTACCCACCACTGTGGTAGGACCAAGAAGGGCACCATTTAGGTTCCACGATGAAGATTTCTACTCTGCATTATCATTAAACAGTGAACAAGAAAACTACGACACGGAAGAGGAAACCCACATGGAAGAACAGCTTCTGCTGGTTGGGATGCGTTCTCCTCCCAGCCATAAGAGAAGCCGATTTCTTGGGACATCAGCCACTCAGAATAGAAATGTTGAGGAAGATACTGAAAATCTCAGGAGAAATTTTGTAAGATGGAGTGAGGCCAGCCCTGGATCTCCAGGAAAAAGCAGTACCACAGAGCCAGCGTCAAAGCAGCCTTCTGCTGAGCAAAGGATGCTTCAGGATAGCAGGCTACATGGGGAGTTGGCTAAAGAGAGCCCCAGTGGAGACCAAGAAGATGAGAAGACTACTCTTTCAGGGGACGCCACATCTAATAATGTCATCCAAGACAGTGAGTCAGATGGAGCCAGCAATTGTCCTATGGAAGACAGGCCCGAGGCTCACCATCAGGAGAGAGACTGGCAAAACTACTTTCGTGGTTCTAGGAATTCGTTCGACTGCTTACTATCTGGGAGACCCACAGCTCCAAGGTCGTCCATGAATATGTCTTACAACACTCATGGGCCACTGCTACATTCTGCTCTGATAGATGACATCCCGGCCAGCTTGTCCATGTCATCTATACTAGTCCCCAGTTCAGACATGGAGGAAAACCTGAGGTTCAATGTACGGCGGCCACTCTCACCGATCAGAAATAGGAATCCCCTGGCTACTGCCGAGATCCACACTGATGACATCCGGGAAGAAGAGGCTTCAACAAGCCAAGCTCAGGAGGTCCCACTATTGGCAGCAGATCTTCCAGATCCTCAAAGCAGTGAGACTTTGGGGAACTCTCCCAGCTCTTCTACAAGAGGACATTTACAAGGCCATTTCTACATGCCTGGGTCCCTGCCAGAAAACATACCTTTTACTTTCTTTGCAGTGTCTGATTTTCCAAATCAGAGTGACCACGAGGACACTGTTAGCATCTCTGGCGTCACAGATGGAAAGGGGACCACAGAAATAAAGGCAGACCCCGAGAAACTCAGGAAATTGCAAGAAAGGTAAGGACTCATTATAACCACACACTTCCACCCTCCAACCCTGAGCTGAGAGAACCGGTGCTTTCATTAGAGCAATAGGGGACCGTTAAATCACAGACATGCTCTTCCTTGACATGCTCATGAGATCGCTCACTTTGAGAAAATTGTCCCATTTGAATACCCTTAAAAGATGTGTATGTACAGAGAGGAATTTGGCAATCCCACTCAGTTTTATCCTTATATCCTCCAAACTATCTTTTTCCTTGCATTCTATAAGAAGGGCACCCAGGTGATGGTGGGGCACACCTTTAATTCGTGTACTCAGGAGGCAGAGGCAGGCGGATCTCTGTGAGGTCGAGACCAGCCTGGTCTACAGAGTAAATTCTGACAGCCAAGGCTGTTACACAGAGAAACCCTGTCTCAAAAAAGAAAAAAAGAAAAAAAGAGAGAGGGAGGGAGGGAGGAAGAAAGAAAGAGGAAGGAAGGAATGAAGAAAGGAAGGATGAAAGAAAGGAAGAAAGAAAGAAACGAAACAAAGAAGAAAGTAAAAGAAAGGAAAGAAAGGAAATGGCAAGGTCTGGCCACATGGCAGCGTAGGTGAAGGTGACAGCCTCAGAAGCTGAGTTCGTCCCCAAGGCCCTCATAGTTGAAGGAGAGAACTGACTCTCCTAAATTGCCCTCCATCCTCAACATTTACATTGTCACACACACACACACACACACACACACACACGCACGCACGCACGCACGCACGCACACACGCGCGCCCAGGCACAGAGTAAAATTTTTTAAAAGAAAAATAAGGAAAAAATAGAAAGGCAAATTTCCAGGGACATAAGGACACCTGGTAACACAGGACTCTCTCTGCTCCTCTCCCTGGCAATTAGCTAGGATCTTTTTTTCTGAAAAGGTTGCTAACTCCCCAGAGAAGGAACCATTCAGCTCTTGAAGTTCACAGCTCTCCCTCCTGAGACTACTGCAAATCCAACCAACAGTTCTAGAATTTAAACCTTCCTAACCAAAGACAGTTCCCAAACAGTTACCATAGTTACCCCAGTTCTCTGAAGGGTGGGGCTGGAGTAACCACTGCCTCCATTTTAAGTCTCTCTCTCTCTCTCATGCATGAGAGAAAAACAAGATCCTTTTTGAGTTGCCCTTTACTTTGATCTTTCCTTTCTCTTGAGGTGAGTTTGGGCTTTTTCACAGCTGTGAGACTGGATACTCTTTAAACCCTTCATTAAACACTGTCAGAATTCTGCCATCTCTTTTATGATAGGTATTTACTGGGCCCAAATCTTGGCTTAAGGATCTGGAAATTGATTCCTAGAACATGAGCTTTCTTTGTACATATTGGTATGGCTCCCCCCCCCCCATTAATTACCCTATTGGTGTCTATTTGGAAGCAAGAAAATTTCACCACAATAAATTAAAAATGGGAAAAGGAGGGGGAAATAAAACTGATTGCATATACTCCTCTACAGAAAAAAGAGCTTGCTTTTCTTTGTTTCATGCCTATGTGTGCACATGTGTGTGCATATTGTATGTGTATGTGCACATGTATGCCTGCCTATGTGTGACCATGTGAAGGTCTGCACTTGATATCAGGTGTCTGATGGGAGATGTCATTCTGTAAATATGTTTCTCTTATTGGTTAATGAATAAAGCACTGTTGGCCAATAGGGAGGCAAGATAGGTGGAACTAGGAGACAAGGAGGGTTCTGGGAGATGTAGGGGAGGAGATTCAAGATGTAGAGACTTGAGAAGAAGGTCCAGACCCTCTCTCAGGAAAGATAAGACCACGTAGAAATGGGTTAGTATTTAAGACAGAGCTAGCCAATAAGAAATGCTATTAACAGGCCAATAGCTTTCCATCTAAAACACTGTCTCTGTGTGTTATTTGGGGCTGACACAGCACTGGGACCAGCCTGGTGGGAAAACTGATCACAACAGGTGTCTTCTTCAGTTGCTCTCCGCTTTATTTGTTGAGGCAGGTTCCCTCACTAAATCAGAGCCCTCCAGTTCCTGCTAGTCTAACTACCACAACTTTCCCCCAAGGTCCCCATCTCTGCTCTCAAGTGCTGGGATTACAGGGGGCTCCATACCTACCCCACTAAGTAAGAGCTTTCTAGTTGTTAGTGTCTTCTCTTTTCATAGTTAAACAAGCTACGTGAAGATGATCCATGGTTAAGGCTAAGAGACCTCATACCCATCCATCTTTATCAACCCCAAAATGTAGCTTCAGACATGCTTGTCAGATATCTGGACTGCAACCATCCCAATATAATGTCTTTGGATTCAAAATAGTTTCCTTTAAAATGCAAGTGCTTCTAGACATGGGCCTCTGAATTTAACAGCTATCATTCATGGAGTATTTGTTTTATCAAGTACTCTCTCTTTCTGCATATAACAGATCTTAATATTTATCTTTTCAAAAAGGTCCATTTTAGGAAATGTTTGTAAGTGAAGATTTGTTTGTTTATTTTGAGATAGCATCTGATATGCTGCCCTGACTGGCCTGGAACTCACTGGGTAGATCAGGCTGACCTCAACCTCATAAGATATCTGCTTGCCTGTGCCTCCCATTTATGGGGTTCTTTCCCCCCCTCCCACGCACACTAAGTTGTCCTTCTGGTGTAGACTGGTAGATTGTCCCTGCCGGTCTCCACAGCCGCCTGTGTTATGTATCCTGTGCTCCACAGATGCTGAGCACACCCATCCGTGTGACGGGTCTCTTCTGCTCTGTTAGTCTTGTCTGTCTTTCCCTGACCTGCTGTCGTAACATCCGAATGTCTGCAGCATTCGGAGGCTGTGATGAAGGACAGTGTACAGCCTTTCCCCCGGGTTCTTTAGAGAGTCCTTGACTACACACATGAGGTTCTGCTTGCTGGGGCTCTCTCATTGGAATACACTGAACCTATGTTCTATTTCAGCGATGCTGACATGTTGAAACTCTGGTTCTTGGTTTGCATGGTATATCTCTCCCTGTGTCTTTATGCATGTCTATCGTTTTCTGTACAAAAGCACTTCGATTCATCTCTAGCTCTTTCGTTTGCTGTTGTTTGCTATTGAAATGATATTTTCAATTCTAACTCCTTGTGCCTCGTGTATAGGAATGCAATTGACTATAATTTTTATTTTTCTCTGTGTTTTGTTAAACTCTCTTATTGTGTACAGTACTTGGTCTGTAGATTGTTTTGGTTTTCTATGTAGAAAATAATTTTGACTGGGAACAACATTTTCACTGCTTCTTTCAAACCTATGTGTTTAATGCTATTTTAAATCTTACAGTATTGTATCAATTTTTAAAGGATGGCTGGTTTTATATTAGATGTTTATTGCCTTTTGATGAATCTCTTTTCAGAGCATAACCCTACTTGCTTCACCTATAATAGCGTCTAGAAACACACATCTGTTGATCAAAGGGAACACACATGCCTCAGATCCATAATGTGCATTATAAAATCAGTTTTTAAGAAAGCTCTAGGTGCTAGGGAGACGGCTTAGCTGATACAGTGCTTGCTGTTGTCTTGTGAGGGCCCGAGGTTGGATGCCTAGCTCCACATAAAAATTCAAGCTGAGGCAGGAAAGTGAGACAGCATAGCATGACAGCACATGTATCTAATCCGGGCACTCAGGAGGTGGACACAGGCCAGTCTATGTGATTTTAAGGCCCAACTTGTTTATGAAGCAAGGTCCAAGCCAACCAAGCTACCCAGTGAAACCCTGTCTCGGGGGTGGGGGTGGGGTAAGGAGGGTTATTGGAGAGCAATAGAGGAAGACACCCAACATCAACCTCTGGCTTCCACATGCACACACATTTTCACACATGGATGCCTACACACACACACACACACACACACACACACACACACACGCACGCACGCACACACGCACGCCCTGGGATATCTATCGTTTCTTACATTTGCTGTCACACAAAGACCACTCAAATGTTCATAATTATCTTCTTCTAATATGTTTATAATCTTATTTTATACGGCATAGTGCAACAGTTCTCAATTTGTAGGTCACAACCCCTTTGGGGTAGTATTTCAGATGTTTATATTAAGATTCATAACAGTAGCAAATTACAGTTAAGAAGTAGCAATAAGATAATTTTAGGGAGGTTGAGAGGTGGGCATGGAGACTGACTTGGGGTTTTTTGGTTTTTGTTTTTAGTTCTAGTTTGCATTTGCAAACATTACTTTAGAATCCAGGAGCCCTAACTATGACTTCTGTGAGTTTACCAGCTTACACAGCCAGCTCCCTCAGGATGACTAAGGAAGAGGGAGGGGCTCTCTGGGCCTAATCCCTCACCCCCACCCCCACCATTTTGTACTGATGGGAACTGAAGCCATGACCTCCCAGATGCTAGACAGACACTTGACCACTGAGTTCCACACCCCATCCCTCTCCTCATTTCTTGGTTGGTCCCTCCCACACCACAGAGATCACACTTAAGTATAAGAGTGTGTGCATCCATGACCAACAGCTCCATCTGGAGAGATCCCCACTGGGTTAGAACCCCTGCAGACAGGCATGGGGGGATTGTTCCTTCCCTGTTTCCTCCATGACTACCTTGGGAACCGTTATTTATAGAAACAACAAATGTGGGGACTCCTGGTCACGAGGCTTGTTTTCTGTTTAGTCTCCTGGAGGAGGACTCGGAGGAGGAGGGAGACTTGTGTCGCATCTGTCAGATAGCCGGGGGTTCCCCAACCAACCCCCTTCTGGAGCCATGTGGCTGTGTGGGGAGCCTGCAGTTCGTTCACCAAGAGTGCCTGAAAAAGTGGCTGAAAGTGAAAATAACATCAGGTAGGTGGAGAAGGAAGAGAGGCAAGCGTGCTAGGCATATAATTAATCTGAGATGCCAGTGTGGGCCTGGGAGTCTTGTCAACTGCTCTCTGTCAGGGAAATCCAGCCAAGCCCAGGATTCTTGTTTCTAAATGCTGTGATGGGAGGGTAAATGGATGGTGTGGGGTGTGTGTGTGTGTGTGTGTGTGTGTGTGTGTGTGTGTGTGTGTGTGTTACATCTGAGAGAATCTTGGAAACAAATTCTCCCACTTGAGGCCTGGACAAGATGATAAACTCATCTCCTGGGAGGAAATAAGAGGACATGGGTGGCCAATAAAACCCACAGTAAACATACAGTAGCCTTGTTCAGTTAGTAGCACCAAAAGATCCATCACAAGAGAACCCTCCCCCAAACACACACGGAAGTCTACTTCACTGGGGGTGGTGCTGGGGGATGACTTGGTGGTTAAGAGAACTTGTTACTCTTTCAGAGAACCCAAGTTCAGTTCCTAACACCCACACGAGACAGCTTATACCCACCTGTAACTCCAGCTCTGGGGAATCTGACGCCCCCTTCTGGCCTTTGTAGTTACTCACACGTGTGTGCGTACACATTCTCATAAATGAAAATCTGTTTTAGAAAGAGCTGAAGCAAAGCTGCCTGTTTGCCAGAGGGGTCAGTAGAGTGTCACTCTGATTTTCTAGATCTACGTTAAAGAGCTTTGCATGCGGCAGTTTTGTCAAGCTGATCTCAGAGCTGGGCGTGAAGCCCCCTCTCAATTTTCCCAGGAAGTGACAACCTAAATACAGACACATGGGAGACTGGCAGGGAGTAAAGCATGCCTTGCATAATGAGGAGGAGCTAGAATAGCTAGGCTAGGGGAGGTTAACTGAAAGGGTCTCAGTGGTCAGGTAGAAAATGGCTGCTGTGTCTTTCCTACCACCCTCCCTGGAATTGGTACTCCGCCGCAGCCAGATCCTGTTTCTCTCCTCTTCCACAACCTGGTCTCTGGCCAGGTAGCAGATCTAGAACTTTACCCTGCCCCCGCGGGTTGTAGCCGTATGTCCTCACCATGTCATCAGAGTAATCATATTTAACTGACTCTCTCTCCATGGGTGGATTTTACCTCCCGAAAGAAACACAGAATCCATCCCCAAACACTTAAATCAGAATCTACAAGCAAAGAACTCAATCCAAATCTGGGATGGAGGATGTGTTTGGGAGAGTAGACTGATTGCTGACAACCCAGCCATCGCTGTGGCTACGCCTTCCCTGGAGAGATGTAAACAAGGTCTACTTCTTCCTGAGGTCCCAATGGCAAACCAAAGTATGATTCTACCAAAGTTCAACCTGGAGAGCCAATGGGTTTATTGGGCTTCCTCACAGGGCATGAATGAGGGGTTGTTGGCAGCATCGTGGTGGCCCCAAAGCAGCTGCACTGACAAGTCTTCAGCCATAGCCACATCAACGGAACCCTTCTTCAGTTCACTCCTCCAAACCTGTGTATTCTAAGACCTCTCTAGACCCTCAAGCCACACGCAGTTAGGGCGGAACCACATATGTTTGGGAGACCCTGAAACTCCAGTGACTCCCCCCACCACCTCCTCGTCAACAGACTTCAGGCCCTGTCTGTTGTGATGGACTCTTGCAAGCAGGCACAGCTAATCTGATGACCATGTGGCTGTGTTGCTTAGAGGAACACATTCTGCAACAGTCATGCAAAGGCTTTCTCTTACTAGAGATTCAAGCCAGTTAGACGCATTTAACACAAGCCAGAAAACAAAAGAAGTTAAACATGATGCTATCTTGGAGCTTGGATATGGTCAGCAGGGTTAGAATGGAAGACACATGGATGTCTAGTCACTAATAGCATTGCTGAATGTGTAAAAAAAAAAAAAAAAAAAAAAACAGAAAGAGAGGAAAAGAAAGAGAGAAGATGCAAGCAAACAAGATGCAGAAGGGAAGATGGACTGTTCTCTGTGATTTACTATTCCTTCATAGTCACAGTAGAAAGCTCAAATTGGGATGTAAGCCTGCAAAATTCTCATCATTAAATAGATGCCAGTAACTGGTATGTTTCCTAGTAAGAAACATTGACTAAATGCTGCAGCTGTACTGGGGTATTTCCACAGAACAGCCATGGTTCTGCAGCTTCTGTTTTTGCCTTGGACACAAGCAGAGCAAGTGCTGGTCACATTTTCATAAGGACAGCAGCACAGGGAGCCATCTACTCCTTTTCCCACATGAGTCAAACCCAGATACTGCTCTACCTAGAATTCACACCTGGGCCCTCACTCCCTTGCCTCAAGTGTGAGCAAAGCCTTTGGCTGAGGACAGCATCTTCTATGGGTTGGCAGAACTGTTATGTCTGCAAGAGTTAGAAGAGGCCATAGGTCCAACAGTCACTCCTCCTGCAAAGGCCTGTGTTAAAGAGGCTTCCTTTCCGGGTAGCAATTCCAATTTTAAGAAGCATTGTGTTTACATATTTATATAGAAACAAGATCTGTTATTTAAAAGTCATAGAGATTTCACCTGCCTGAAGCTCAGATAATGAATGACCACAAAGGGAAAACGATGTTCAGAACTCAGATTCAAGGTCATTTTCTCCAAAAGATAACTGACTAGGCAAATCACCGCTGAAGCTTGGAATTCATAACACACACAAGTTCAGTTTCAAAATATCTCCTGTCCAGAGTGCCAGCGCAGACTCAGAGTTGCATATAACATAAAAGTGGAGGGAGGGGGTGGAGAGATGGCTCAGTGGTTAAGAGTACTTGATTGTTTTTCCAGGGGTCCTGAGTTCAATTCCCAGCAACCATCTGTAATGGGATCTGATTTCTTCTTCTGGTGTGCATGAAGACATAGTACTCATACACATAAAATGCATGAATAAAAAAGTGTGTGTGTGTGTGTGTGTGTGTGTGTGTGTGGAGAGAGAGAGAGAGAGAGAGAGAGAGAGAGAGAGAGAGGGGAGAGAGAACTTCCAAACTATACTCTCTTACATAAGATTCTTACTCTTGATCCCAGGAGCAGATCTGGGTACCGTGAAGACCTGTGAGATGTGCAAACAAGGCCTTCTGGTTGACCTGGATGACTTCAACATGACTGAATTCTACCACAAGCACCAGCAATCCCGGGTAAGACATATCACTGCCACCTTCTCCCTGGTCTAGAGTAGGCAGAGGATCTAGAGAGAGATGGCTCTGTGGTTAAGAGCACTAGCTGTTCTTCAAGGGGATCTGGGTTTGATTCCCAGTACCTATATGGTGGTTCACAACTATCTGTAACTCCAGTTCTAGAGGACCCAATGCTCCCTTCTGGCATGTGTGGGCAACACGCACACATATGCATACATGTAGAAAACACTCATACACATAAAATAAATAAACCAATCATTAGTAAATAAAAAAGTAGGTTAGAGGTTTGAGCAGAAAGCAACTTAAGCTCCTTGGTTTAAGGATAGTAAAAAACCCAAATGTGATATGGATTTGAGTCTATTTTGTTCACTTCTTTGAGAAGGTATGTCACTAAATTGGAGCACTGGAATACTGTGAAGTCTTGGCCATCCTGATTAACATCCACCTGCTATTAGGGACAAAATGGAGAGGCTGGGGTAGCCAACTGAACCCTTGGAAACAGCAAGAAAGTCTGGAAAAGCCCCATGTCCAAAAATGCTGAAGTAATTTAATAACAACAACAGAAAATAAACTCAAGGTCTTGGGGGAAATGGTCCCCAACTTAAATATAGAGTATTCTGGGTAATGAAGACCTGCTAACAAGTATGAAGTAAATGCTTCTGTCCCTTTGTGACCCACAGGGAGCTGGGGGGATGGGTGGACAGGATAAGTGGAGACAGTTCTCCTGGGGCATTTGGATTACATTGCTGAGAAAGTGAAAACGTTAATTAACCTCAGGTGGAAGGTGATTTATGCCCAAGGCAAAGTTAATCACTTAATTCTCAGGCAAACAATCTTCTACTTAAAGCTACACTCTCCAATAAAGAAGTCATAAGCCACTTGTGACTAATGAGAAGGTGGCTAGTTCTAATCAATACATATTGTATATGATAAATACCCACTAAATCAAATACTTGATACCAAAAAAGTAAAATATCATATTTTGTATTAAATTAGAACTTCCTGTCCTGGCTAGTTTTATGTCAGCTTGACACAAGCTAGAGTCATCTGAAAGGAGGAACCCTCCTGTGTGAACGCCTCCATAAGATCCATCTGTAGGACATTTCCTTAATTAGCAATTAATAGGGGAGGGCCCAGTCCATGGTCGCTGGTGGTCCTGAGTTCTATAAGGAGGCAGGCTGAGCAAGCCATGAGAGCGAGCCAGTAAGCAGCACGGTCCATGGCCTCTGCATTGGCTTCAGTCTCCAGGTTCCTACCTGTTTGAATTCCTGTTCTGATTTTCTTCAGTGAACAGCAAAACAAATGCATAAGCCAAATAAACCCTTTTCTTCCCAACTTGCTTTTTGGTCATGGTGTTTAATCACTGCAATAGAAACCATAACTAAGACACTTCCTTCATCTATTTGTCAATACTATAACAAAATATGTGAGACTGGACAACTTTATTAAGAAAACAGGCTTAGAGCTACAAGGGCAGTGGCTGACTAAACTGAGCACACACAAACACACAAGATTACTGTGTAGATCATGTTCTTTGGGTCAAGGACCCATATCTGGTGATGATCTGCTTGCTGGCAAATTCCTGAAGCATCACATAAAAGGGACAGATAGCGTGTGTGTGTGTGTGTGTGTGTGTGTTTGGATCTCTCTCCTTGTAAGTTCACCAGGATGAAATCGTGGGTCTTCATCCTGATTTAAGCCTTTTCCTTCCCAAAGACCATCTTTAAACAATAAGGTTAGATTAGATTTCCAGCTTTTTTGTGGATTTTTAAGTTATTGGTATTTTTTAGTTATCATGGAAAGCAACTGGAGGCTGGAAAGGTTGCTCAAGGGCCAGAGCAGAGCACTGGCTGCTCTTGAAAAGAATCCAGGTCCTGTTCCCAGCACCCAGTAGCATCTCACAACCTTTTTAACTTGTAGTTCCAGGAGATCTGACCTCCTCTTCTGGCTTCTGCAGATACCTGGCATGCATATGGCACACAGACACTCATACACATTTAAAAAATTAAAAAAGAAACAATGGGTTTTATTATGACGTTTTCATACATGTATTGAGTGTTCTTTGATCACGCTCACACTGTTGTAGGAGTCTCAGAGGTCTTTGTCCTTGTGAATGTTGGTACACAGGGTTGTTCCCTAAGGGAAGGAATGCAATGTCTGGCTGGGGCAGACATGTTTTCTAGCCTGGTGACCTCTATGCTATCTGTGGGACTAGAGACATTTTCTGCATCAGGTCCTATGGGAAGCTTGTTTTTCTTAATCTATAGAACCCATCTTTATGGACTTTACAAGGAGTCCGATGTAGTCTCGGCTGACCTGGATTTAGCTTACTTTGTTCCTCAAGGAGATGTCTATGTACTCAGAGTCACACTGGATGGAGTTAATCATCAACAGAAAATGTTTCACCAATTTGTGCTGTGCTTAAATATACCTACAAAATAAACCACTGGGTGTCAGACTCTAGAAGTTTGAAACAATACCGGCTACTGAGTTGTCGGGAACTGAACTGCCTTCTTGTCCCCCTAGGCAGTCGTTCTGTGTGCCCCGACCTGTCCCTTCCCCCTCACCTCTTGCTCATCCTGTCCCCTTCCCAGATAAAGTTTCCACCTTCCCACTTCATGGTGGGTATGTTAATCAGCTTTCATCCCTATAATGAAATACCTGCAGCTTTGCTTTGGCTCCTGGCTCTGGAGGCTGCTGGCTAAGGTTGAGCAAGACCCAATACTTTAGAATGAAACAGCGCTCTACAGAAGTGTGAGAGAGCAAACTGCTCACCTTTGGAGCAGAGGAAGAAAGAAGAAGATGCTGGCACTCAGTAGTCTCCTTCAAGAGCTTGTACAGAGTGGCCTGAAGACGTCCTGAAGGCTTCGCCTCCCATCAGTGTGGCCCCGGGGACCAGGGCTCTAACACCTGTGCCACAACAAGGGTGATTCGGTCTCACAGAAGAGCCCAGAAGAGCCCATGGGGTAGCTCTGCTCTTTCGAAGGACCCAGGCTGGTTCCCAGCACCCACATGACTGCTCCCAGTTGTCTGCAACTCTGGCTCCAGGGGATCAGATTCACTCTTCAGGCTGCCATGGGCACTTCATGTATGTAGTAGAGATGTCTCAGTGGTCAAGAGCACTGCCAGAGAACCTGGGTTCAATTCCCAATACCCACATGATAGTTTACCACTGTGCCTAACTCAGTTCCAGGGGATCCGACACCTTCACAAAGACAAAGGCAAAATACCAATGCCTGTTGTGGTGGTTTGAAAGAAAATGGCCCAGAAGGAGTGGCACTATTAGGAGATGTGGCCTTGTTGGAGTAAGTGTGGCACTGTGAAGATAGGCTTTGAGGTCTCAATATGCTCAAGCCACATCCGATGTTTCAGACCACTTCCTGTTGACTATGAGTCAAGATGTAGGACTCTTAGCTCCAGCACCATGTCTACCTGTACAGTCCCACATGCCACCATGATGATAATGGATTAAACCTCTGAAATTATAAGCCACCCCATTAAATGTTTTCCTTTGTAAGATTTGTCTTGGTCATGGTGTCTCTTCACAGCAATAGAAACCCTAACTAAAACATATGTAAAAATAAAAATAGATGAGTCATTTCTAAAAATTTTAAAAGCCAAGATAAGTCTTATACCAACACTTCAGGAACCACATGAAAGTGGAATGAAAATACTTAAAAATACAGTCAGCTTAGAGATCTGTACCCTGTAAAATTCTTCTTCAAAACTGGGAGCAAAATGCAGACTTTCATAAAGAATTAATACAAAAAACAAACAAACAAACAAACAAAAACAGACTCTGGGGCATGAGATGTCTACTGGGTAAAGATGCTTGAGGCACAAGCCTGGCAACCTAAACTCAATCCCCAGGACCCAGGTGGGGAAGCAGAGAACCTGACTTCCTAGAGTTGTCTCTGCCCTCCTCCTGTGGTACATACATACTCTAATGAGTAAATGGATGAATGAATGGCACATTGATAATTTTGCGTTAGAGCCCCCAGGCTGCTTAATGCCCTTTCAGCAAACACTAGATTTGCATGCGTGGATGCTGCATTCCAAGAGGCCTCCATGTTTAGCATGCTATGCCATCTAGGTCTGTGTAAGTGTACTCTGATGGCCACACAGTGAAATTGCATAGCAACACATTTCCCAGAATGTGTCCCTGTGCTTAGGCAACATACAGCCATAATTATACATTGAAATAATGTTTTAGATATACTGGGTTAATAAAATACCTTGTTCCTATTAATTTCACTGATTTTTAAAACTTTCACAAGGCTGCTATAATTTTTCAAACTGCGTATATGGTTTGCTGTCGTGCCTTGGTTTGTATTGTAATACATGGTTCTGATCTGGAAGCAGTCAATAATATTTGCTATTATAAAATAAGTAGTCAATAAGTATTTGTTACATGAATTGTCCCAGCATTACCATATTAAAGCTGTCCTCCCTTATAACATGATCCAAAAAAAAAAAACTAATAATAACCACGATTGCAAAGCACATAATTTTAAAACTATAAAATCATTGTTAACCCACATGTCTCCCTTAGAGGGGACTCAATTTGACTCTTATGTCATTAGCCTGTATCCAGAGACCTTTTTCTCCAAACATTTTGTTTGACAGCTACATAGCAGGTTTGAAACCAGCATGGGCTACACAGACTCTGTCTCACATAAACAACAACAAAATCATGCAAAAACCCCCCATGGTTTACCACCCCAGAGGGCAAGTCTTCCTGTTCAAATGCTGATTCCCAGGTGTGACTCCAGAAGCTCCATTGGCCTGGGATGGAGACAGCTGTCATTTGTTTTCAATTGTGGAAAAATCTCCATAATAGAAAATGTTAACGTTCAGAGCTTTTATTGAGCATCTACTATGTGCCCCACACAATGCTGGGATATATTAGAGTACTCAAGACCAACACAACTGCCTTCTAAGGAGGAACATAAGTGAGCAAGACTATGGCATGGGAACGTCAGAACAAGGGCCATGGAAAAAGCCTGTTTTATTCTTATTTCACCTGTGTATATGTTTACTGAGCACACACTGTACCCCAGGCACTGGGCCAGACACCAGGAGTCCAGGTGCAAAAGGCTTGCCCACAGACCTGAGGCACAGTATTCATGAAGTCCCTCTTTTAGTTCTTGCCTCCTGCAGGCTGTGTTTGTTTTGCAAAATATCAAGGCCACCTGTGTTAGCTCAATTTACATAACGCCCGCAGGAAACAGGCAGAACAGAGGTTACCTGTCCCCTTGTATGAATTGGAGTCATCCTGGCACTGCACAGTTAAAACTGTTTACCTAAAGTCACAGTGTCAGTTGGCCCTGGGCTGCCCATCTTATCTGCAGCACTTTCAGAACCTCCCCACCCCCACCCCCACCCCCACCCCCCTCCACTCCCCCACCCCCGGGAGATGTGCCCTGGCACATGGGAGGGGCTCCGTGGCTGGCCTCTGAGGCATCAGCTTCTGCTGTTCTCTAGATGCCTACACTTGCCATCAGAGCAAATCTCTTGACCTCAAGGACTGTAAAGCAAAGGAAGGGCAGCCTGGGTGGCTCACTTGGTAAAGACGCTTGTCTCATAAGCCAGGCTACCCAGTTCCACCTCTGGGAGCACGCAAAGACAGGAAGAGAGAACTGATTCCACAGTTTTTTCCCCTGACCTCTGTCTGTGTGCCATGACATGTGCTCACACACGAAACACATGTACACACATGCATACACAGGTGTACAATAATTAGTTCATTTTAAAGGAACCAAAAGATAGGAGCTAGGGGGAAAACAGGAAATGGCTAGTAGGCAAAGGCGCCCTCAGAGCTCCTGTGCAAAGTGTTCCATGCCTCCTCCTGCTAGCGTTCCCACCCCCATCCTTTGTGCAGCCCCTCGCCCTTCAGGCTGGTGAGGAGGGGACTCCACATGAGAGGCAGAGAGAGATGCCATTGGGTCAAGGGAGCAGTGGGTCAAGAATGGCACCAGTAAATAACTCTCCAAAATGTACTTCCCTTGCAATGGACAGAAAGGCTGGCTCCCAGTCGCCTGCCAACACGCCTCTTTGATTGGTCAGCAGCTCATTATGTGAAGGATATTTATGGCTCACATGACAGGTTCCCTCTCACGGAACAGAGAAGAGGCATGATCTACTAGAAGTGACTTTTCAAATGATCTGCAGAGAACATTAGTGGGTATTTCCCCATCTGCATGCCTCCAGGCCTCATTGAGCCATAAAAAGTAAATGATTTTCCCCAAATGCTTTGACAAACCTAATCACTCCAAACCATTTTCTATCTGGTTGCTTTGCCATTTCTTGACAGAGAGTCTGCTCTGAAAGCAGACCCCCAATTCCCCCAACCACCCCCACCCCAGGCAAAGAGAGAAAAACCCTGTGGCAGAGGGAGGGGTCAGGTGGCTTGGCTGGGGTGGAGGGGCTCACACTAGGAAGGCTCCCTGGAGGAGGTAGCTCTGGAGATGGCCCTGAAAAGAGGCAGTAGGGTTGCAGACAGGGAATGGAAGGAGCTGTATACAACAGAAAATATGGGAGTGGGGGAGATGCCTGCTTTGGGTTGAGGTCAGAAGAGCGTGCGCGCGCATGCATACACACACACACACACACACACACACACACACACACACACACAAGGCTAAAAATAGGCGTCTAAGTGCTTTGGACAGTGAGTCTTGAAAGGCAGTACAGTACAGTACAGAGGCCTTGCACAGTGACCTTGAGGCCACTTGTCACACCAAGAACCGGAGATGGCCAAATACATAAGGAAGGGCATGCTGATCCTTGCTCAGCTTCTGAGCCATCCTTTCCTGGAGGCCACTGGGTCCTGGGAGGGAGACTTGGGTTCTGTGCCAACTTCCTGAGCTGCCCTTGATCAACTGGGAGCAGGGGGGTGGCCAGGGAGTGCATCTGCAGCTGCAGGAAGATGAACTGCCCCAGGAGGCCACCCTGTCACATTGATGCTTTATTAGCCTGACCCCTCCCAAAGATGCTGTAAAGTGGCCTGACCCCTGAAGAGGATTTTAGTCCCCAGGGTCTGGGTGGCTCCCTGAGCACAGGCTGACCCAGCCTGGAACGCCACCACCCATGGGATTTGGTGGGAGGACAGATGGGTGTCACCCTCCTCCCCTTGCAGAAGGGCGTCCTTATTAGTGCTCCTAGGTGGAATGACTCAAGAAGAGCTTTAGGACAACCAAGGATTATAAAAGATAAATAATAAACAATAAAAGGTCATAAAGTTGGGAAGGGTCTGGGAGGAGGAGAGTTGGGGGGGATAGACACGAGTAAAATACATTGTATACATGTATACATTCTTTAAATGTAAAACAAACAGCTGCCAACATTCTTCTAGCCAGGAGAAAATTAGTTCACTGCATTCCCTTCTCTCTCTCTGTCTGTCTCTCTCTCTCCCCCACTCTCTTCCTGTCCCTCCCTCTCTTTCTCTCCCTCTCTCCCTCTACACACACACACACACACACACACACACACACACACCTGTAATGAACACCCTCCCCCCCCCCCACCTGCCATCACAACCATCTCCCTCCCATGTGGCAGTCAGCCAGCCTCTCCTGCCCTCCACAGACCTCTGTGAGCTCTCTCCTGACAGGGGCTGATCCCAGGAGCAAGCTCTGAGCCATTCTGCCCTGTGCACCCCACAGCCCTGGCTTCAGTGAACCCTCTCAAATGTCTGTGGGATGGGATTCAGCCTGGCAAATGGAACTTTCTCCGAGCCTCCTCTCCTGGGTAGTAGAGAGCTGCAGGAGGGCGTCTGTGTTCCTGGGCCTCCCCCTTCACCCTGGGGCCTCCTCCTGCCGTGACTCTCGGTCCCCAAGCATGCCTCTCTCTGGGCTCCTTCCCCTTTCTCACTTCCATGCTGTGACTGAGCCTGTTTTGTGGAATGAACTTCCGGGCTTTGTCTCCCGCATGCAGGCACAGAGTGAGCTGATGAACTCCGGCTTGTATCTGGTGCTGCTGCTTCATCTGTATGAGCAGAGGTTCGCAGAACTCATGACACTCAACTACAGGAGGGCTTCCAGAGAGAGGGTAAGTGCGGCTCCGGGGAGGAGCCTGAGGGTGGCACAGCCCACAACACCACATGAGGCCATTTCTTAGCTGTGCAATCTCCTGAAGTCCTCAGGGTCACTTGGCAAGGCCTAGGACTGCCACTGTTAGGTCTAAGATTTAGTAGCTGCTAAGTGTATGTGCAGTGACCTCTGGCTGAAGGCAGGTATAATCACATAATTGCTTACTGTCAAATACAAATAGTAATTAAGTGGTCGTCAGTGGCCATGTGAGCCAAGGAGCCTCTAGGGAGACCTGCCCTGCAAACTAGAGGTGTGCAAGAATGCCGTTGTTAGGTGTGCTCTGTGAGGGTGTGCAACCTGCTCAAGCAAAGAGAATCCGTGCAAAAGCAGGGCACTCTATACCTGAGAGCTAGTGAGCAGTCATACTCCAAGATGTCAACTCTGCCTGTTGTGTTTTGGACCCGGTTACAGTATGCCTGTGTGTGTGTGTGTGTGTGTGTGTGTGTGTGTGTGTGTGTGTGTAAAGGTGATGATAGTGGCCCCATCTGGCAAATGACCATGTATGTACTGGATGGCTGTCCTTTAATAAGGAGGCGGGTCCAGCAAGAATAACATGGGATGAAGTGAGAAGTCTGGCCCTGCCACTTAGCAGGTCAACAGTGAGCAGCCTCTGAAGTCTCAGCACCTTGAGCCCTGGGGAACTTCCCACTTCATCAAATGGCTTCCTGTGGCCACCTGAGACAAGATCGCTGTGAGGAAAGGGAAGTTGCCCAGTCATGCCGGGGGGCTGACTGTACTCCTAGTATTGGGACTCCCAGGGCACCCTGGAGGCCTTGCTCTTGTCCGGGGTATGATTAGAGGGTGAGGCAGCGAGGCAGAGGACAAACCATTGGTGGTGCCCGAGGCAGTTTCAGTGATCCGCCATTCGAGCCTCCACCCCTCTTTCTCTTTGTATCCTTCTTTCTCCTTCTCTTCGTCTCCCTTCTCTGTTTTCCTCCTCCTCAAGTGGACTGCAGACATCTTCCAACAGCATCACTGCCCGGAGGCTGGAATACAGTCATTCATGACTCTTTATACTAAATGCGCTTGATTTGGGGCCAGGTGTGATGGCACACACCCTTAATCCCCACACTCGGGAGGCAGAGGCAGATGCAACCCTGAGTTCGAGTCTAGCCTGGTCTACGTGGTAAAGCCCTATTTTAAAAAAAACAAAACCCAAACAAAACAGCAAAAACCCAGGATGGAGTTGAAGGCTGGGGAATGTAGTTCCGTGGGCAGAGTGCTTGTCTAGCATGCATGAAGCAATGAGTTTGAGCTGGACTGATGACACATGCCAGCATTTGACAGACAGGGGCAAGAGGATCAGAAATTCAAGGTCTTCCTCTGGTATATAGCAAATTCAAGGCTGGCCTAGGATTTGAGGCCCTGCCTCAAATGATGAACTCAAACCTCTGGTCACAGGAATTGTAGATCCATTTCTACTCTTTTCTGGCTAAATTCTTCCCCTATTCCCTGAGTGCTCAATGAAGACAACAGGCTGGATTTCTGCCAACCTCTCTCCTGAGGAATGTCAACCTCTCTGTGGCCCAGGCCTGCCTTTCCTTAACTTCCCCATGTTTTTAATGATGACATAAATTCTTCATAGAAAAAAAAAAAAAAAAAAAAAAAAGGAAACGTACCAGAAGCAGGAAATGGTCCTTTGTTAATATTTCTGTAACTTCATTTTCATGATGCTGCATCTTCTAATGAACTTTTTATTACACATTGAACTTCAAAGCATCATGGTTGCTGTGGGTTACAGATAGTCCTGGAGTCAGCCAGCAAACACAAGCTACATCAGACAGACAGGACAGTCCCATGGATGAAAACCAAGGCCTTGCAGCATTGCCTCTCAGGGAAACTCCTGGCAGGTCTGTTCTGGAAAAGGAGTAAGCTGTACCAGAGGCATGCTGGGAAAGAAGGGGTAGAAAAGGGCAAGCAATACTCTTTTCTCCATATTGACTCACATATCGCTTGGGAAACCCTGAAGCGCACCTCACCCACTCCAAGCTCACAGCAGTCACTGGTTATAAATAGCCAGTAAAGAGGCTTCCATGTGGGCTGCTGAGATAGCTCAGCCAGCGGCTAAGAGTTCCCCTGCTCTTACAGATGACCTGAACTCTATTCCCAATACCAACATCGGGGGCTCACAAAAGCCTGTAACTCCATCATCTAGGAGATCTGTGACCTCTTTTGGCCTTCATAGTTACTGCACTCATATGCACACACACACACACACACACACACGTACATAATTCAAAAGTTTTTTTTAAATGTTGTTTTTTTATCTTTTAAAAAAGAAACATCTACATGAAATCTGGAGGCCAGTAGATAATGTCAAATCCACATCTTCCTGATTTTGTCTCAGGATTTCCGGAACCTGAGGATAGCATTTGGCAAAAGAGATGCACTGACTTGGAAGGGAAACCTCACTCCTTTGTTAGAAGCATGGGAGAAACCATTCACATCAGGCTCCTTGCTTGCTTCTCACAAAGAGAACTGTGCTCTTCACCCCTGCATGCTCTGTGTTGTGCCAGAGGCTGAGGTGGTCAGTCGACTACTTTCTTGTCAGTGTGATAAAACACATAAAAAAAAAATCAACAACTGAAGGAAGGATTTATTTTGGCTCCCAGTTTGAGGGAGCCACATCATCACAGCAGGAAAGAGTGGTGGTAACACCAGCTTGTCTGTGACTGCAGGGTTATAAGGAAACCCACTCACATCTCTGCAGACCAGAAAGCATGGAGATGAATACTAGCACCCAGCTGGCTTTCCCTTTTGATTTTTTTTTTTAATAGACCAGAGCTTTCTATGTACCCCCAGCTGGCCTGGGACTCAGTATGTAGACCAACCAGGCTGACTTTTGACCTTACAGACTTGTCTGCCTCTCCCTTCCCAAGTTCTGGGAGTAAAGGTGTATGTTACCATGCCTGGCTTCTCCTTTTATTCTTTATTTAGTCCTGGACAACAGCAACAGCCCGTGGGATGGCTCTACTCACATTGAGGGTAGGTATTCCTCCCACACTTACCCTCTGGGGGATCCTCACAGACACACCCACCGTGTGCCTCGATAACAACCTGTGTTGCAATCAAAGAAAGTGACTATATGTACTTTGACAATGTTGCTATCATTATGGCTTTTTGTCAGCTGATCAGCAAAGAAGAGGGTGCTTAGACTGGATCTTGAAGAGTGTGGCAGATGGACTAGGGTGGGTGGGTGGGAGGGAAGTATATTCCACACAGAAGACAGCAGCATGGAGATGTGTAAAACTCTGCACGCTCAGACTGTCAGGAAGGTTCATGGCAGAGGCTGTCAGGAAGTGAGCCTGAGGTGTAAGCAGGGTGCTGGGCTGGAAGGCTGGGGTGTGGCTGCCACTGGACAGTTTCCAGCCTGGGGATGACAAACAAGGACATTCTGGTATTTGAGTGATAAGTGCAGTAGATACCTGGAGAGTAGGTTGAAAGAAAGCAGCTGGATGGCTGTTACAGTGGCATAAAGAGATAAGGGTCCAGCATGGAGCATGGATGATAAATCACCCCCTCCCTGTGCGTGTGTGTGTGTGTGTGTGTGTGTGTGTGTGTGTGTATGTGTCTGTCGGCAAGTGCATGGACGTGTGTAAGTGTGTAGAGGTCCAGTTGAAGGAAGCACTGGAGTTATTTTGTGAAGGTGGTAGTGGCAAGCTTGCCCTTCCTTTCCTCGCATCTTGGGGTAGGAGTATCCTCAGGGCCCTTCGGCTGATGCTGCCTAGCTCACCCTCTAGTCTGATGGGCACAATGTGGCCTGGATGGAGTCATTAAATGGATTCCCCCTTTCACAGATTTCCCTTTCACACTCACATGGGATGCTCTGTCATCTAGGGTCAGCTCCCCCAGAACCTCCTTCATGACCTGCCTCCTGGTCTGATTCTTGTCTCTGATTATTGGTATCTTCAGGAGAGAATGCCCTTCTTCGTCCTCTGCCCCAGGTGTGCTGTTAATAGTCAAAATGCCAGGCTAGTGGCAGAAGTCAGGGAGCACAGTGGCCGCCTTAGGAGGCAGGTAGGGTACCACGGGTCTATTCCTGTCTCAATGGACCATCCCCATTTATACTATTCCTATAAAACCAGAAGCTCTTGCCTCAAGGAGTCAGATCTACCCAAAGCCCAACTTTGATGCTTTGATCTCTGCTCACCAGGACAGGGACTCTTAGTGTAAGGGTTGGTAGACATCAGCACATAACACAGAATCGCGAGGTAGGGTGAGGCTGCTTCAGTGGTCCAGAGCACGTGGCAGCAGAGGTGAGCACAGCCCTGATGTATAATTCACAGGTAACCAGGACCTGCTACGCTAGATGAAATCCTATCCTTCCCCTTGCCCTCCCTTGGGCACAGAAAAGAGCCTACAGACAAGCGTTGACTTCACCCAGGCCGGGGAGTTGTCCTATAACAGTGTCCAGCACCCCTTGTTTTGTCCCCAGCCTGTCACAAAGTCCCTGTTCTTCCCTGGGGAAATAGCACCAGACCTAATACAGCAGGACCCACATCCTTGCAGCCTGGCACAATGGGCTCCCATGGAGTACACAGTGTTTCTTATTGTGGCATGAAATGCCATAAAGTCAGAACAAAGAAAGCCCAGGGCTTGGACGGGTCCAAAGCTTCCTGCCAGGCAGAGAATACAAGTGATTGTTTAAAAGCCAGTGTTGAGACAAGTGGCCCATTAGCACAGCCCTCCTCCCCCTACAGCCTGTAAATTGTGCTGGGCCCATCAGAAAGGGATTCTGCTATTCAGATCAATTGCTAAAAGGAAGCAAATCTGTTCGCGCTGCCAAATATAGAAGCCCCAAAACAGCAAAGGTGACCCGGGTTATCACTGTGCTGTCCTTGGGACAAGCTGAGTTCCATCAGCACAGACTACCAGCCCTAATTGTGGGCACCTTGGTGAGACAAGGGAGTCAGCCCTAGGACATTCTGAGGCTAGGGAGTTATACGTCTGTTCACAATTGCATTGTAAACAATTCATGTCTCATTGTGTTCTCTCTCATAGTTGTCAAGAAATTACCCACAACCCAGACCGGAAGAAAATGAAAGTAGGTTTGGGGGTTCATCCTACCCTGACCCCTTTAAGGGTGTCTAAGTCATTTCTGTTTCTGTGTTGAACCTGATACTTTGGAAGGAAGTCATGACCACCACCCAGAGGCAAAAATAACCCACAAAGCTTGGGAAACTCTAGCCTTCACTAACAATCAATCAGGAAGGCTGGATGTGGAGCAGATAAGAATTTTAATTCATCCTGAAACCAAGGGAAAGGGTCAGCTAGGAGGAAGCGAGTGTTTTCCTCCATAGGACCCTCTGGCTTTCAGCACTTGATGAGGTTTGTTGTTTTGTTTTTGTTTTTGTTTCCTGCCGGGATCCTGGGGATCCTGTCTGGGATTTTCCTTCCCAGATCCTAAAAGCAGGTTGGTTAGCCATTACCAGAGAGAACATTCCTTTGACAAGCAAGTGTTTTGAATGGATTTTGATTCCATTGGACACCATCAAGTGTTGGGATTCAGAGGCTGAACAAAGCCAACAGGTCTCCAGCCTGCTTTAGACAGGTTCCTTATACCACAGAAATTCTCCCTGGAGAAAATGAGCCTAATTCAAGCAGAGGGCGCAGAGGCAGACACTATCCACAGAGAGTGTAAGTGTCGCAGGAAATAGAGGGATGTGACAACTGGGTCTCTGGGTCCTTGGAGGAGAAATTTTACAACAACCTGCCCTGCCCTGAAAGCTTAGGAGAATGACTCCCACGCTGGCATCAACATTAACCCTAAATACAGGTTCCTGGGACCTCCCACGGATTCCACTCCAGCGATGAGGCGGGGCTCTGGAATGTGTCTTTCACGCACAATCACAATCCACAGACAGGGTTGATGCAGCCCATTGCGGGGATGCTTTGTGGGCCCTTTCCCCGCCCCCGACAAATAAATACCTGGCCAGCAGAGACATTGCACCAGTCCAGAGCTCCCCAGGGTGGGGCCCCGACTGCAACCCCAGAGAAGCCAGCTTGCTATTCTGGGCACGCAATCCTAGGGAGCCAGGCTCACGGTGCTCAGTGATGGGAAAGGCCCTTTCTTCTCTATACAAAAGGAGCTCCTGGAGCCCCAATCCCCGCGCGATTGTGGGGTCCAAGCCAGCCTGCCCGACGGCCTGGAGCCCCCTAGAGCGAAGTCCCCAGACTCCTGCTTGCTGCCTGTGTGCAGCAGGGAAGGCGGCGATGCGGTGTCTAAAAGACCTTTGTGTCGCCGCCCTCACGCACCGCTTCCCGGGGACCGCACCTCGGCCTGGCTTCTGTTCACGGGTTATCAGCGTGGCCTCTGCGAGGGTCTCGTGCTCCTACAGGGAAGTGACAGGCAGCAGGGTTCGGTCCCCAGCTGAGAGACCTGCCGAGGGTCCGGTCGCCCGCCCGGGGACCCCGCCCCGCCCCGCCTCGGAGGCGCCCGCAGCGCTACCCAGTTCGGAGCCTGGGAGGCCGGGCGCGTCCAAGAGGGTTCAGCTGGACAGGGGCGCCCCCTAGTGCCTCCTGCGACCGCTGAGTCCTGCAGCCAGGGAGGGCTCCCCCAGACCCAGGGTCGGTGCACTGCATCAGGACCGGAAAAGCAGCCTTGGACTCTAAGCCTACATCACAGCAGGTTGATCTCCCTAGAGAATGTTTAAAAAGGAATATCGACCTGCCAGCGTGGTGGCTCAGGCAGACTTGCTGCGAGTTCTAAGCCAGCCCACATTGTACAGTGAGGTCCTGAGCGTTTGTCTCAACTGCCACCAACATAAATAAGCCTCCACCGAGAAGGAAAGGGATTTGCTTCTCTCTCACTCGCTGGGAGCCGGCCTCTCTCCAGAATCGACCATTATCAGGCAGGCCGTGGGGCAGGCGGTTCTTTCCTGGAAATACAGGCCAGGTTCCTATACACTCCCCAGATACTGGGGTGGGGGAGGGGTGAAGGTTGGGGAGTCAGCAGGCTGTGCAGAGCCCAGGACAATGGGACCAACACACTGCCCTCAATGATTGACCACTGGCAGCCCTTACCCTGTCTCTGTGCCAAAGCCACTATCAAGACAAAAGCACCAGAAGCAGAGCCAGAGGAGGCCAGCCCTCCCCGTTGGCCACGCTCTTCTTTGGCCCTCACAGCCTGGCATGACTCACCTGGCTGGCAGCATTTGGTTAATATGGCCTTCCGGCACTGAGTCACAGCTGTGACCTGCCACCCCAGTTAAGTCCAGGTAAACACAGAGAGAAAAGACAAAGCATCAGGGCACAAAGGGTGACATCAAAGGCGCCAGTTGCCTTGTGGCTCGGTGGTGCCCACCCCAGCCTCCTCACTGGGCACCCTTTCTCGGAACCAAAGACCCCACCAGTAACGTTGAGGTGAGGGCATCTTAGGTGGATTCTTAGATGTGTGAGCCAACCTGTCACAAGGCTCCTGACCCAGCATCTCTGATAGCTGCTTCCCAGCTGGCACAAATGACTGACTGTAGCCAAGACTAAGGCCAGGAAGAGCACGCACCCATCACCTGTTGATATGCACACAGGTGATGAACTGAACGCAGGAGAGCCGACTGGGACAGCGTGGGTGAGGAAGCTGGGACACCCAGAGTAGCTGGGGCTTCCTTGAGACCAGAAGCGGGGATGAGGGTCGGGTATGCGTGGCCAGGGATAAGAGGGTCGGGTATGCGTGCCGAGGTGTCACTGCTCCTTGCACATCTTCAAGTGTTCCCACTTAGTCTGGGGATGCTTCCTCAAACCAAGACAAAAAGAAGCATCTAGAAGAAGAATCTCCCCAAGAAGGGAACCCTTCTCCTGTCCCATTTGCCACACACACCCCCATACCACCCTGCCCTGCTCCTTGCCATCACACCACACACCCCTAGTCACATTAGGCAGTAGTTAACTTGGGAACCTCATCCTGAGAGAAGGCTTACAAACTTTATCACGTCACTGGCCGGTGGAGACAGCTGAAATAGATTCATAGAGCAGCCTGCCGTCCAGCTGCCCCAGACCCAGATTGAGCCATAGTGTGGGCAGTCTGGAGATTCTCCAGCCTCAGATTAAAGTGTCTGTTCCTCCATGCTGTTCCATATTCCATTTCCGTGTGTGTGTGTGTGTGTGTGTGTGTGAGAGAGTGTGTGTGTGAGTGTGTGAATATGAGTGTGTATGTGTGTGAATGTGAATATGAGTGTGTGAGTGTGTGTGAGCGTGTGAATATGAGTGTGTGTGAGTATGTGTGTGAGTGTGTGTGTATGAGTGTGAATATGAGTGTGTGTGAGTGTGTGTGAGCGTGTGAATATGTGTGTGAGTGTGTGAGAATGAGTGTGAGTGTGTAAGTGTGTGAGCGCGCGCGTGTGTGAATATGAGTGTGTGAGTGTGTGAATATGAGTGTGTGTGAGTGTGTGAATACGCGTGTGTGAGTGTGTGAGTGTGTATGAGTGTGAATATGAGTGTGTGAGAGTGTGAGTGTGTGAATGTGAGTGTGCGTGTGTGCGTGTGAGTGTGTGAGTGTGTGAGAATGTGTGAGAGTGTGTGAATATGAGTGTGTGAGAGTGTGTGAATATGAGTGTGTGAGAGTGTGTGAATATGAGTGTGTGTGAGTGTGTGTGAGTGTGTGCGTGAATATGAGTGTGTGAGTGTGTGAATATGAGTGTGTGTGTGAGTGAGTGTGTGTGTGTGTGTGAGTGTGTGTGGCCACTGGGGCCAGAGTGGGAGAAAGAAGGGCAGTGGTGCCAGGCCCCAAGTGGCAGATCCTGAAATCTGCTGTGGCCCTGGAACCTGAGAGATTGTCTTGCTTTCTAGGTTCCGAGTCGGGAGATGGTAATGAAAGCAGTGTTTACCCAGGCCGGGTCATCTAGTGAGGAGTGCCGCAGAGACCTCTCCACCCAGATGCCCTTTCTCCGCCCCCTGTGCTTCCCTTCTTCCCTCCTCTTTACTGAAACTGAAGCCAGTGTGTTCTCAGTTACCATTCTGACTTGTGCCACGCCATTCGGGGGTCTAGCTTGAGCATCCATGGGCAGACAGAGGGACCAACCTCGTCCCAGCCAACACAGGCAAAACAGCCGAGCCCCAAGTGGGCTTTCCTGCTGCAGCCCCTTAGTCCAGCAGCCCAAGTGGAGCCAGCAACTGTGGCAGCCCAGCAGCCTGGGCTCCCACTGCTGAGGGCCTCTGTTCAGGCCTCAGCCCACCCTGAGTGGTGTGGAGCCATGCATTCAGTAAACTGACTTTATTCTCCCATTTGCTTTGTGTTTATTTCCCTTCGGCTGGCAGCCTTGAGCTACAGCCCACTCTCACCCCATTTCGTTTCTAATTGCTGCCTACCCCCAGAGTCTGACACATCTCAGGTTCTCATGGGCTGGGGTGAGTTAGGTCCCATTTAGGACCAGTTGTGGGCATGTACTCATTGCATCTGAGGAATCAGACCGATGAGACGTAGGGTGATTTAAAAAATGAGAGATGGATAGTGGGGAAGTTATGTAGGGTGGTGGAGGGCATGAAGGAAGAGAAGAGATTGCTAGCCAAGCCTGGTGGTAGACTCCTGCCGTCTCAGCACTGGGGCAGAAGGGTTATAAATTGGAGGCCAGCTTGGGCTATATATCAAGACCCAGTCTCAAAAATCTAGAGAGAAGGGCCGGGCGGTGGTGGCGCATGCCTTTAATCTCAGAACTCAGGAGGCAGAGGCAGGCTGGTCTTTGTGAGTTCTAGACCAGCCTGGTCTACAAGAGTTAGTTCCAGGACAGGCTCCAAAGCCACAGAGAAACCCTGTCTTGAAAAACAAAACAAAAATTCTAGAGAGGAAAAAAAGAGACAAAAATAGGCTTTCAAAAAATGGTGGGAAGGCGAAAGTAGCATTCAAAGATGTGAGCTAAGTGAAAGAAAGCACGTAGCCTATCATTCTGCTTGTATGTAATTTCTAGAAAAGGCAAAACTATGGAGGCAGAAAGCAGATCTGTGAACTCTGGGAGACGAAAAAGAAACAGGGACTAGAGGTGAGGAAAGTCATAGAGCAGTTACATGGTGACAGTTACAGAATGACATATTTGACCAAATTCATTGAACTGCCTGATTATGATCCTTGTACATCCCTAAGTGTCCTCAAAAATAGGACACGGTAGAAAAAGGAGGAAAACTAGAAAGGTAAAATGAGGAGAGACAAGGATTGGGGATATAGCGCAGTTGATAGAGCACTTGCCTTGCATGCGGAAAAACCACTGGGCTCATCCTCTGCACCACATAAATGATGTGTGATTATGCTTGTCTGCGATCCCAGCATTCAAGAGGTGAGGGCAGCTGGACCTGAAGGTCAGTCTTCCTTAGTTACATAGTCTAAGTCAGCCTGGGCTATGTAAGACCCTGTCAAAAACCAGAGACAGACAGTGGAAGACAGTCTGGAAATAAGAACAAAAAGTATGAATACATTTATGTGTGTGCATGTGATAGCACCACAATGAACCCATCAGTTATTTATTCATTTTGGTTTTTCGAGACGGGGGGTCTCTGTGTCGCTTTGGAGCCTGTCCTGGAACTCACCTTGTAGACCAGGCTAGCCTTGAGATCCACCTGCCTCTGCCTCCTGAGTGCTGGGACGAAAGGCATCACCGCTGCCTAGCCCATTTATTTTTAATTATTTAGATTTATTTTAAATACATAGTTTTGCCTGCATGCATGTATTATGCAACACATGTGCTAGGTACCTACTGAGGTCAGAACAAGGAATCCAATCCCTTGGGACTAGAATGACAGTTCCTCCATGATGATAATGAACTAAACCTGTAAGCCAGCCCCAATTAAATATTTTCCTTTATAAGAGTTGCCATGGTCATGGTGTCTCTTTATGGAAATAAAACCCTAACTAAAACAATGGGTTCATCGTGTTATCATATACAAAATTTAGACCAAAAAAATTTCTTCTTTCCTTCAAGACCCCACGACAGCCCCTGATTCCCAGCCTGGCTCTTTCCTGCAGGCTCAGGATGAGACACTGCAGCCTGGAAATGAATAATGAAAGCAATGAAGTTTTAGGGAAACTAGTCTGGGCTACCCAAATCTCGACCCATTCCTCTGATGAGTTCCATTTAAACAAAGTGATTCAACTCCTGGAATAAAAAATGGATTCAGCCAAGCTGCCAAGACCCAAGACCACAGATAAAGGTGAACATCTTTGCTCTTTAGTAGATCCTAGACAGCTGAAGTTGGCAATAGCTCCATGGTTTAACTAGAACTCAAAGTTCCAAGTGCTTAGGTTCAAACACAGAGCTTCCAGCTGTGCAGAAAAATGGGCCTTTGTTTCTTCAACTGCATTTTTAAATGGAAGATTTGTTCAAGAACTGGTACTGAAAACCATGGAGGAGGGGACAAGGCACTAAAAAAATTATATAGGGCCTAGAGATATGGCTCAGGGGGTAAGAGTGCTATCTGCTTGCCCAAAGGACCCAGATTCAATTCCCAGCACCAACATGGCGTCTCACAACTGTCTGCAACTCCAGTCCCAGGCTATCTGCTGTTTGTTCTCTTCTGGATTCTGCTGGCCTCTGTGGGAACCAGGCATGCATGTGGTACACAGACATATATGCAGACAAACTATCCATCATATCTAATAAATACATATGGTGGCAATACAGCTCAGAAAAAAAGCAGGGAGCAGGGAGGAGGCATGGAGCCCAGACTCACTGGGACAAAGGTTTGCTATACAGAAAAAGTCTTATCAAGGTAATGTGAGCCTGTGGATTCTACTTATGGAGCACTTCTTGTGAACTGACCCGGGGATAACTAAGCCCTTGATATGTCTCTGTAACCCTTAATCAGCCTGTATTATTAACCTCATGTTGCCTGGGAGGAAACTTACCCTCAGGGGCTCAAGTAACATAATGTCTAAGTGTGTTCAACAAAGCCGTGCACCTGACCCCTGTGATCTGCTGCAAAGAGAAAAGGTAGCTCCAGTCAGGGAGTACAGAGCTCCCAGCCGCAAAGGGTGCAGCGAAGAGCTCCTGGAAGGAAGACTGGAGAGATGGCTGCTCTTCCAGTGGGCCCAGGGTTCAATTCCCAGCACCTACATGGTAGCTCATAACCATCTCTAACTCCAGTTCCAGAGGACCCAATGTTCTCTTCTGGCCTCCATGGGCACCACGCATGCAGGTAGTACACAAACATATACGTAGGCAAAACATTAGAAGAAGGGGAGGGGGAGGGGGAGGGGAAGAAAGGTCCTGGAGAGAGGAGAGAGACAATAAAGAACTTTTGGTGGCTTGTGGAGTCTAGGAGGGACCAAGATGGAGGAGAAGGCTGTTGATCAGGGAGAGCACATATGCTAGCAATTATTTAATGCATATGAGCGAATGGAGACCATGGAACACTCTGTAGAATAGTATTTATGTAACATATCTTATACAAGGGACTTAGACATCCTTGGATGTAGACAGCAGCAGCCTGATAGCAAGGGAAGGTTGTGCTTAATATTTTGTCCTTACCATGGAGGACACCATGCATGTTCCCCAGATTCCAGTTAGTGCAAGTCTGCAGAAGTGAACAGGGAGACACAGTGACAGAGCCAGGTGTCTCCCACCTCCACTGCACAGCTAGACACCCCACAGACCTCACAGGTGTCTAGAAGTGACAGCATGGATGGGACTAGAAAAGTACCACTGACTGGGATGCCCTGTCTGCATCTGAAGTCTTCCACCGGCTGATAAGAGAAACCAGTGTTTGGCTCCTCTGAATACATAGCCTTGAACCCTGGTGCCACTTGGCACATAAACAGCCTGCCATTTACTCACTCTTTCTTGCTTTCCACACAGGGAAGGGTTAAGATTAGCCCCCCTCCCCCTCAATGGAATTGCTTCCTAAGGGACAGAGCAGAAGACTGAAGTCAGCCTTTTCCTGGGGCCCCTTGGCAGCATTCTCCGAGAAAACTCAGGCCTGCAGGGAGGTCTGGTCCCTTCCACCTCATGCTGGACCCCTATGGCCCCTCCGCATTTTCTTGACCCCCTTCCTTCCCTCCTTCCTTCCCTGAATGTCTTCCTTACTGGTCTCCCCCACAATGCTGGTTCTTTACTTGTATCTGCCAGAGACTCCTGCCCTACTGCTCTAGGCAGCTTGGCCCAGGTCTGGGCAGCTCTGTTCCAAGATAGCCATGTGGTGAGGCTGTCTGGCTCCATGCCCCTGTGGCCTCAGAGAGCTGCCCACTGGGCCAGTCCAGCTCTGCCAGGGTACCTGGGAGGGGGCCATCTTTGGCGTGATAGGAGGTTGGGAGAATACTGTTCTCTGGAGAGCTGCCCCACCTTCCTGTTCATTCATGGATTCATTGAGCTGTCACTGAATGTTCAGGTGGCCAAAGCTGGGCCAGTTCAGGCCTTCAAATGAAGGCTGGGCTCTGTGCCTGGTAGACAATGCCCTTTGCCCAGGCCTGGACAGGTCTCAGGACATCTGCCACTCAGCAGGCTCAGCAAAGAGCCTGGCACATAGAGGAGGTGCTTTGAGTTTATTGAACTGAACCCTGCCAGATGATAGGAGGCTCTGTCACATGCCCCAGAACCAGAACCAGAACTGCCCAGGAGCCAGAGGGCAAGTGGCCAGGCCCAGATCCTTCTTCCTGATCTTTCGGAGAACTACAGGAGCATTGCCTAACTGGACACTGGCACTGGACAGGGCCACCAGCAGGGAGGCTGAGAACCTGCTGGCTCGGGAGCCCCAGGGCCTAAGACACTGCTATAGGACAAAGTTGTTTGTGAGTGTGGGCTCTGGCAAGACTCCAATTACCAGAGGAAAAGAGAAAAATTGAGCTGGGTATTGGTGGTGCATGCCTTTGATCCCAGCACTCAGGAGGCAGAGGCAGGTGTATCTCTGTGAGTTTGAGGCCAGCCTGGTTTACAGCGTAAGTTCCAGGACAGGCTCCAAAGCAATACAGAAAAACCCTGTCTCAAAAAACAGAGAGAGAGAGAGAGAGAGAGAGAGAGAGAGAGAGAGAGAGAGAGAGAGAGAGA
Source organism: Phodopus roborovskii (assembly GCF_943737965.1). NCBI lineage: Eukaryota > Metazoa > Chordata > Mammalia > Rodentia > Cricetidae > Phodopus > Phodopus roborovskii. The sequence goes on along the minus strand of NW_026125052.1, from coordinate 20,233,707 downwards.
GAGATTAACCTGTCAGGGTTGGGGGAGTCGCTTCTGTAAGGGCTTGTTCCACAAGCATAGGGACCCAAGTTTGGCTCCCCAGCACCCACATAAAACCCCAAGGCAGCAGTCCTTATAGTTATGGCCCTGGGGAGGTAGAGTTAGGCAGAATCCTGGGGCTTGTTGGGTCAGTTGGCTTGCTTACCCAGTCAAATGCTCGCTCTCTCTCTCTGTCTCTCTCTCTCTCTCTCACACACACACACACACACACACACACATCATGTGCGCGCTCTCACTCCAGAAAATAGATGCCAAACACCACCCCTGGGAGACCCTGGACATTTGGGGGCACCATCCCTTCAGCTACTCAAATGACCTGACAGACCCCAGCAACAGTGGTTTTCACCACTCTGCTTTCTTCTCTCTCAGGACGGGGGTCAGCAGTGTCCAAGGGGAACCTGTGGCCCCAGTGGCTCCCAGCAGCTGTCAAGCAATCCTGAGCCATGGCCAATGGCACAGTACTTGACTCACAAAGGGGCTCTTCTGGCCTCAGTTTGGAGAACAAATCACTTGAGGGTAAAGTGGGTTAATCATTAAGGACCTTACTTTGGGTTAGGGTTCCCATTCCTGAGTGGCTGGCCTATCCACCTCCCATGGGTCTCGCTGTTGGAGCTGCAGGGCAGGGCGCTTCTACTCGGGAAGTAGTTCTCTTCATCTTGCAGTCCTGGAGGGAAGCCTGCAGCACTCCTGATCCCCCAGAGAGCAGCTGATGCCCCCCAGGCAAATCCAGCACTCCCCCTCCCCCCACCCCCCATCCCCCGCCACACACACCTTGAAACAAACACTGGAAAGAGACATGGAAAGCAGCAGGGCAGCAGTCTTCAGGGAGGGTGGGGGTGGGGAATGAGGGAGAGCGAGAGTGGGCAATGTGTGTCCTTAGACACCCTTTTCTATCCTTTGGGCTTTGAAGCACATGACCACACTGCCTATTCAGAAAAAGTAGAACCAAGATGTGAAAAGTCATGAACAGGGCAAGTCTGAGAACACATGATGCCTTAACTGTGGTTATCATTTTTTTGGCCAAAGCACCCACCCTCTTCTGAGGCTCGAATTTATTACAGGAGCTTCCTCGGCATGGCCTTCCTGCTTCCAATCCCCCACTTCCCTTCTATTGTCTCTGTCCCTTACCCCAGTCACAACCATTGTGTTAAAGGTCAGGCTAGCCGCTTCCCCCTTACAGCATTCTCCACAATGTCCACTGCCCCACTGACCCCGGTCTTTACCCACCCAGACTCTCCTTCTGTCATCCTGTTGGTCCCGGCAAATGGCACATGGCACGGCAGGGACCCTCCACTCCTCCCCTGGCCCAGGCGTTTACACCGCACCTCCCTTCTCCTGCAGGCTTACTCTCCCTCCCCATTTAGTCCATTCACTGTCCCCTCACTACACCCCTTTTCATTTAAGTGTTTCCAGCTCAAACACCTGCTGAATCCAAGTACAGAGGAAAACGGGAACTCCTAGCAGGCAGAAGGCAGGTATGACAGATAGCCTTGAGAGGAGGGTGCTGAGGAAATGCCACTCAGGGCTGGACTAGGACCCTCCTCAAAGTCCAGCCCAGAAAAGAACAGCAGGGGGCTAACAGGATGGCTCAGTAGGTAAAGATGCTTGCTGCCAGTACTGACCACCTGCGTTTGATCCCTCGGACCCACATAGTGGAAGGAGAGTACTGACTCCTGCAAGTTGTCCTCCACATGCATGCTGCAGTCATCCTCTCTCTGTTTCACACACACACACACACACACACCACACTCACCATATACCTTCACACACACACACCACATACATTCACACACACACTCACCACATATATTCACACACACATACCACATACATTCACACACACCATACACACTCACCATATACACAGACACACGCACACACCATACACACACTCATCATACACACTCACCATATACACACACTCACCATACACACACATCATATACAGAGAAACACACACAGTCACACACACACTCACCATACACATTCACACACACACACACACACACACACAATTTATGGAGTGCTTACTGTATGCTCTCAAAAGTACTTGGTGAGGATACTCTTCCTTCATCCTTAAGCATCCTCCCAACAGCCCAACCCTAGGAGATGGGTCCTCTGCACCTACTCATGCTCAGTGGCCTAAGTTCATATGCTTACTGGCAGGAACGACCTGGCTCCCATGATCTCCAAGAACAGAGAGAATGAGTAGGACCAGAAGAGTAATAAGAGGAAGTGTTCCCAAGAGCTCAGAGGCAAAACAGGCTACAGAAACCACAGGATAGAGGCTGCAAAGCTGTCATTTATCTCTAAAGGGTCATGGGGATAGGGATGACAAAAGACTAGGAACACTGATATCTCAAGCCTCTGGAAGGTATTTTATTTGTTTGCTTTTCTTTTTATTTTCTTCTTTTTTTAAAAAAAAAAACAATAATAGCACATTTAGAAAATCAAGAACTACAATAGAGCGTCTGTGTCTTTGAGCTTTGTTCACATTGCCCTGCATTGGGACACGGAGACTGGTGCTCTCCATCCTGGCTGGGTCCCTCCTCTTGAAAAGGTGTTGAGCAGCTCCAGGAGCTGGGAGCTGTTCCCCTAGGCACAGCAGATGGCAGGTAGCCCCTGGTGCTGTCCTAGGCTACTGCTTTTTCAGGGTCCCTGGCAACCCTCTTTCCCATCTCCAAACCAGAGCCCGAAGCTGGAGACATTAGGGAACTTATTTTGGTCCCCACAGGGGACTCTTTCAGGGACAGAGCCCTCCCCCGACCAGCAGGAGATGACACCCCTTGAGTGGATAAGGTGTCCCTCCCTGGTCCCATCTCCACTCCAACAGACCACACCAGTGCCATGGTTCTTAGACTTGAGCCACCTGGGCCCCTTCTGCCATGCCCTAGGTCCATTCCAGCAGGCACAGGACTGACAGATGCTTGGCCCCAACAGCTGACCCCCACAGAGAGAGAGAGAGAGAGAGAGAGAGAGAGAGAGAGAGAGAGAGAGAGGACCCCAAGTCCCAGGGCGTTGGCTCAGAAGGAGGCACTGGATGAGAAAACACATGAGGGCAAAAGGATGGGGTAAGGAGCCAGCTGATGTAGCCATGTAGGAAGAATCGACAGAGAGCCGCCCTAAAGAACGGGCAGGCTTTGTATGCCTGCAAATAGGAAAGAGTCCTAGGCTGTGGGTCAGCAGGCTTAGGCTCAGGGATCTGGGGAGAAAGAGGCAGAAATAAGCTCTTGTTTCCCTCCTCATGTTGCCTCCAGTTACCACGAGGGTCTAGGCCCAGGTGACAAGGTCCCAGGACCAGGAGAAAGGGGAAATGCCCCACTACGCTCAGCCAGGTCTCAGCCTAGCATTTGTGGGAGGCTGGGCACTCCCACCCCATCGCAAGCTCAGCCCCCGGCTCCCAGTAAAACTCCCAAGGGTTGCCATCCACAGACCAACTGAACTGGTGGGTGATGGAGACCTGCTGGCCCGGAGCCCCTGCCTCCCCAGTTCCAGCCCCACCCTGACCACGCCCTCGGCTCTATTCTTGTTGCTCATTCATTTCCATGTCAGATACTAGGATGTTCTTCTCAGTAGCCTCTGCTGGGCCGGAGCTGCTGCCGCGACTGTAGCGGGCCCCTTCGAAGGACCCACGCTCTGTGCTCTGTCGGCGCCGGTAGAGGATGAGGGCTGCGGTCACCAAAGCCAGGAGGAGCAGCACAGCCATGAGCACCATCACCAGGACCACAGGGTTCTCAGGAAGCGCTGCTGAGATAGCGATGGGGAACGCACATCAGGCCATAGCCGTGCCCACCGGGGACAGAGGAGTCGGGGAAAGAATGGGCTCAGGGCTTGTCACCTTCACTCACCTGATGGCAAGAAGCGGTTCTCTCCCGCTGTAGAGGAGGGAAGGGCCCGTTAATCACAGCCAGTCCTCACAGAAATCACAGTCACAAATGAAGCAAAGGCCTGTGAAATGCTCTCTGAATGTTACTTTGCAGACTCCCTGAGCATCCATGATTCTGTGACCCAGCTAACATGGTTCCCATTTCAGATATGAGAAGTTCAAAGACTTGCTTCAGATCTGTGTGCGAGTGGTCTATGTATATGTTCTCATAGGGGAGCGCACTGCACGTGTGCATGTGTATGGAGGTCAGAGGTCAATGCTATCATGTGTCTTGATGGCTCTGCACCCTTTTTTTTTTTTTTTGAGAGACAGGGTCTATCTCTGAACCTACAGCTTATGATACAGTTACCCTGGCCAGCCAATGAGCTATCATTTGAGGCACACACATATACCCCTTCCTGTCCTGGGGTTATAGATGTGTGCTGGGAATCTGAACTCATCCTCATTGCTGGTGTGACAGGCACATTACCAACTGAGCCATCCCCCCAGGCCTCAGAAGGCAGAGCTGGCGAGTGATTAACCCAGGACTCGAACCACATCCCTTGTCCTCAGCCACCTGACAATGATGGACCTGGCTGACCTCTGACACTTGCTGTCCACTTTGGAAATTAAGCCTGGGGCTCAGTCTTTGCTACAGACTAATGTACCTGATGCCTTCCCACCCCCAGAATCTGCCCCCGTGCACCAAGGCCCAGCTGTGGGCACAGAGGGCTGAGCCATGTGCCTCCTGAGAGCCTGGCTTACCTCTGGGGAGCTTGCACACAACTCCCATGGTGATGTTGGTACAAGCACCAGGGCGCCACAGCCCGCTGCTGCTCTGGATCCAATAGCAGCTGTTGTGGCTCAGCATGCTAGGGCCCAGGCCAGGGGGTCCCCAGTTAGAATAGTTCACAGCTGTGTTGTCTTGCCAGACTAGCATGCCTCCTGTGGAAGGAAGGCACTGAGATGTGAGGAGGGGAGCAGGGTGGCTTTTATGGGTGGGAGGGAGCAGACATTCTCTCACTAACCTCCCTGACTGCTTTCCTTTCCCAAGCCCAGAGATCATGGCAAGCATCTTCCCTGCAGCCCGAGCCCTGACCCTCCCCATACCTTCCTTACCCAGGGCACTCACCTTTGGGGTTGAAGTTCATGCCCAACCAGGCTCCTCGACTCTGGGCTTCAAAGGTCTGCAGGTGCTCCCAGACAAACACATTCTCCATCTCATCAACAATGGACAGAACCGTCCCACCCGCTGGACACAAAGGAAGCCCATGTCAGGTCCAACAGAGCCTCCTTGTGTTAATAGGGAGGGTCCCACCCACCCCCAAACCACCCCCATTCACAGCTGCCCCGAGTCTCAGCATGTGTGTACCGTTGGATATACTGTACATGTCACAGTTTGGTCTGTGCATTGAGAGAATTTGGGGTAAGTGCTACCTATAGGCAGAAGTAAAATTCCTTCTCCCCGGCTAGCGGGGCTGGCCTGCTCTCACCCACCTCTCTGGCAGCGCTGCAGCGCCTCCTTGTGGCCCAACAGTAGCTCCATGTGGAAGGAGTAGCAATGATCCCTGAAGGGAATCCATGAGGAGTCAGCCAGTCCCTGGGGACAGCTGCCACGGTAGCTTATCCTCCGGGGAGGAGGGAGCCCTGTGGGAGTGCAGGATTGAGGATGTGGCCCAAGCATCCTTCCAGGACCACCTGCACACGCCCAGGCCTTGACCCCCCACAGGCGGTACTCACCCCTGCTCACCCCGCACACTGCCCCCTGCAGCTTGGTATCACAGCTGGTGGTGCGCCAGGTCCCATCCACATCCACATAGGCACAGCCTCCCGACTGCTGAGGCTCCCCATCTTGCCAGCTCACATAATTCAGAGGCTCCTCTGAGAGCCAGGAATAGCGTCTTGAGCCCTGGACATGAGGTGGCCATGGGCGAGAAGAAAGGGGACGGATTCTCAGGGTTGAGGGCAGACAAGGCAGGAAGGAGGAAGGGAAATCAAGGGCAGATGGTAGAGTGGGGGAGACAAAAGCTTGACTTAGGAGCCCACCTCCTCGCTGGCCAGCCCAATCCACAGCGGAGCTTGCAGCCCTCGGGCAGCCTGTGTGAGGTAGGCCTGGGTGTAGGGATCAGGAACATATGCCAGGCTGGCATTCCGGCTCTCACACAGCAGGAGGGCATCTTGCCAGCGAAGTGGCTTCTGCAGCAGCCGGAAGGTGCCGTTGAGGTAGGAGAGCTCAGTGCCAGGGGCAGGGGGTGTTGCTGCTGGGGATGGGCTCAGGGAGGGGTCTACAGGGAAGGGGAGCAGGGCTCAGGCTGGGCTCTGCCTCCCTTACCCCATCCCAGGTATAAGGCTAGGTCAGGGGACAGGTCTCCACTGGGCATGCTTGCATCGATCAGCCCTTCATGTCAGTCACTGCTCTTGTTAATGATCATCGTTTGCCAACACAAAGAGGAAAGCTACAGCTCTGACAGACTCCTGTCCACAGAGCCCAGGGCAGAGGGAACCAGAAGCCGTGCACGGGGCTGGAGATGCCTTGATGTTGAGCCTTAGGGGACTCTGACCCCAGGCTCGGCAGCAGTGTCACACAACCCAGGATCTGGCTGCCCACTGACCTTCCTCCTGAGACCACCATGACTCTGGAGGGACCTCCAGGGCCCCTGAGGAAAGGAATGTTTGGTTCCTTCTGGCCTGGCCCAGAGCAGCTAGCCAGTACTGGCGTGTCTACGTGGAGCCCATACCTGTGCCCTTCTGGCAGATGAAGCCATGTGTCTCCTCCGTGCAGCTCCGATCGTCCCAGCGTCCAGTGAAGTGGGCGGAGGGGCTGTGCAGGACCACCGCACAGCTGGTCTGGGGGGGGAGGGGCTACTCAGGGAAGTCCAGTGCTTTGATACCACTGCCCCAAGGGTGGCTGAGGCTAAAAGAAGGGGTTGGCAGGGCAGGGGACAGCATCAAAGGCAACAGGGACAGAGGTAAGCAGAACAGTGTCCTCACCGGCTTGGTCCCACTTGAAGCAGGGCTGGGGCCAGAGGGCTCTCCTGGCGCCCAGTTAGCATACAGCAGAGGCTCCTGCTCAATCCACTGGAAGTCCCTCTGCGAGGCGTGCAGGCCAATCCAAAGGTCAAAGGTCACACTGGGGAGGCTGGCTGTGATGAATGCTGCAGTCCCCCAGAAGAAAGTCGAGAGTGATGGGGTGGTCCTCGCTCGCTCTGCTCTAGCGAGTTGCCGGGGCGACTGTACTGGAGGACACCCTACCTTGCTCTAAGGGGTTTGCAATGGTGACCAGCTGGGCTTCTTGCTGTTCACAGGAGAATTGTGCCTCTGACCACTTCACCCTGTCCTGAGGGTCCTGACCATGGATTTGGAAACACTGTGGGGTGGGAGATGTAATTGATACCCAGCTCTACGTCTGCGTTCCACAAACCTAGGAGCCCCTCATCAGCTGATGCCCAGGAGCTTTCAGACTGAGGCAGTAGCACCAGGCACAGGGCTTACCGATCTCCCTGGGCAAAGCCCCACCCTCTTCCAGTCACAGGATTCACACTCTGGGGGTTTTTGTTTTGAGGGCAGGGTGGTGGTCTTGCTATGTAGCCCAGGCTGGCCTGGAACTCATGATTTTCATGCTTTAGTCTTCCTGGTATTGGTATTGCAAGTGTGCACCAGCATACCCAGCTTGATTGTGTATGTGTGCCCGTGTGAGTGTGAGTGCATGTGTGTGCACGGTGAGGAGGTCAGAACACTCTTGTTCCTCAGTGGCTGTTTGCCCTGGTTCTGCTTTGTTTTTGAGACAAGGTCTCCCATTGGCTTACCATTGTCTTGTTTTTGAGACAAGGTCTCTCATTGGCTTGGGCTCACTGATTAGGCTAAGCTGGCCAGCCAGTGACACCCACGAATTTGATTCTCTTGCCTCTGCCTCTGTTTCCCCAGCAGGTTCTAGGTGTGCACAACCTGCCTGGCTTTTTGTTTTGTTTTTGTGGGTTCTGAGGATCACACACAGGTCTTCATGGCTCCATGTGCAGCCAACACCACCAACTTAGCTATCTCCTAACACTACTTTTGTTTTTTTTTTTTTTTTTTTTTTTTTGGTATGTGTTTATAAAAATTAAGATTAGCAGAGCAGTGGTGGCCCTCCCTTTAATCCCAAGACTTGGTAGGCAGAAGCAGGTAGATCTCTGAGTTCAAGGCTGCCCTGGTCTACAGAGCGAGTTCCAGGACAGTCAGGGCTATACAGAGAGACCCTGTCTAAGAAAGCAAAAAGCAAACAGAAGAGTTGAGAATAGAATGGCAGTTATTAGGGACAGCTGGAAGGAAAGGGAGAGGGAAAGGTTGGTCACTGACTACTAAGGTTGTCTTCGTGCTTGCTATAGTGTAATGAGGAGAGCATGGGGCGAGGTGGCTGTTCAGTAAGGTGACAGGGTCATAGGATGAACATACAATAAAGTAACTGTGAAGTGAGGGGCTACAGAACAGAGCGTACTAAGGATTTCACTCAGCTCAAAGGAAGGACTTGGGATGGTTTGCCCTTAAAACAAGAATATGCCTTCAAGGAAACAGACGTATTTACCCTAATTTAAGCATTATACAACATATGAATTACCAAGACATTACACCTAAATACCTATCATTTTATGGCTTTATGCACCATTGAAAAAATAAATTTAAATTAAAAAGAAATGGATTTTTATATTATAAATCAAGAGAATGAAATAGGTGTAATCATGGTCTTATTAAAATTGCACAAATACTAAGTATTATAATTGATCAGCTGTATGGCCCAAACATTTTTATTCCACTAATAAAGAAGTTTTAAAAATACTATTTTGAATCTTTATCTGTTTTCGGTTCTGGATTTTGTTTTGTTTTGGTTGCTGTTGTTTTGAAATAGGGTTTCTCTGTGTAGCTTTGGAGCCTGTCCTGGAACTTGCTCTGTAGACCAGGCTGGCCTTGAACTCACAGAGATCCATCTGCCTCTGCCTCCTGAGTGCTGGGATTAACAGTGTGTGCCACCACCACGTGGCTCTCAGTTTTGTTTTTGTGCATATTTGACTCCATGTGATGACAGTCTCAGTGTAGAAGTAACTATAGATTTTATTTGTATCTTCTTACACATATACACAAATATCATATACACACATACAGATTGGCTGTAAATGTTCAATATTTTGTTTTATTAGTAAAGCTCATTATCAAAAGGTTTGACAACTACTGATCTAGAAAACTCACAAAAGTATTTGGATAACCTTGCTCCCTGGTGGATCAGGTATACACTGCGCCACTTTCTGAGGAGCCTTGTTCTCATTGGTGCAGAGAGGTTGGTGAGGAAAGACAAGAGGTCACGCATGACTTTGTTGTTGCCAAACAGCTAAGGCTCCTGAGGCTCAGTCGTCCCATGTTCCCATCCTCTCCCCTGACTCTCTTGGTCTAGCCTCCCAACTTCCTACCTTGTTGAGGAACTGGTTCCAGCCAGTGGGGCAGCCTCCTAGGGCTGAAGGTGGCAAGTCCGGAGACTGAGTCTCTCTAGAGCTGTTGCTGCGCTTACAGATGTAAGGCAAGGCTGTATGGCACCTCTGGTCCCCCCAGTCCTCTGTGAAGAGGAGAAGAAAACTGTTACCATAGTGCAGAGCGGAGTGTGGCAGGCAGCACTCGGTCCCATGCTCAGAGAATATGGGCTGAGCTCAAGTCCTCTGCCCTCAGAGGCTTGGAGGCACGCATTGCTTCCTGGATTAACTCACAAAGAGAAGAGACTAATGGCACCCCTAGGCCTACCTGGAGACCCCCAACCTCGGCCTCTTCTTCACGCTGATAAAGCCCTCTGTGGTCCTCCTCACCCTCACCTTGGCTGGCTGTCATGTACACACACTTCTTGTCCTTGCCAATGGGTCGAGGTTTTCCCGGTGCCCAGGAGATGAAGTTTATAATGGAGCCATCTGTCCACCTACAGAGTCACAGAGCTCAGGTTCAGCCTCCTCCGTATCCAGCACTGGAGGCCATAGAACAGAGTCACAAGCGGAGCTGAGGCCGCACACGGCCCAGTGCACCCAGAGACCCCAGACCTACAGCCTCCAAGTAAAGCCCTGCCCAGATGCACTCAGCTCTCTCAGATGCCTGCAGACCCTCCCGCAAAGAAGTGCCCAGATTCCCACTGACTCCTAGCCTTTCTGCCTCAGGCTCCCTAATTCACACGAGGGAGGTATTGACTGGAGTCCCCTGTAGACCAGCATTTGCTTTGTCCATGTCCTGGCCAGTTTTGTTCACAATGTGACACCAGGCGTAATGGGAAAGTGCCACCTGGTGCTTGCTGGGTGCTATAGTGAGGGTTTAAACTGTTATTGGTCAAACAGAACATGGTGCTATCCAGTGGCTTTTTGCTAGGTCTTGTATCTTACAGACATGAATGTTCTGTTTTAGTGGATCTGACTTTGGGTGACCTGTCAACACCACATGTCCCCAGAGTCCCCAGAGCAGAAAGCCACAGCTAGGTGGACAACAGTAGATGTAACAGTTTAGCATTTTGTCATCTGGAACTTGGCAAACAGGTCTAGGCTGCAAAATAAGCTAAGAGGTATGTGACCAAGAGTATTCTTGAGCAAATCATGGCCTTTGCTTTTTGTAAAAATGTACACTTAGTTAGAAACTAGACTAAAAGTGATCATCGTTGGGGGGCTGGATAGATGGCTCAGTTGCTAAGAGTGTGTACTGCTCTTCCAAAGGACTACAGTTCAGTTCCCAACACACACACACACACACACAGACACACACGGATGGCTCACAATCGCCTATAACTCCACGAGATCTGGTGTCCTCTTTTGGACTCCGTAGGTGCCAGAACATGCGTGTACATACACACACCCATGGAAATACATGCACATTCATAAATTTAAAAATCTTTTAAAAATTAAAAATAATTAAAGGGATACTGCAGTACAGTAATGATTAACCTTTAAAAATAAAATAATACTGGCTATGGTGGCACATACCTTTAATTCCAACCCTTGGGAAGCAGAGGCAAGGGGTTCTCTGTGAGTTCAAGGCCAACCTGGTCTACAGAAGTAACCATGGCTATACAGTGTCTCAAAATAAATAAGTACCTAAATTAAATAATAACATCCTATGTATTTATGGAAATAAAAATTTGGTGTTTTGGAGTATTTGTTTGTTTTGTAGTCCAAGAATCAACCCCAGGGTCTCAAGAATGCTAGGCAAGCATTCTACCACTGAGCTACATTCCTATCCCCTCAATTTGCTATTTCTAATCCTCACAAGAATCCCAGGAGGCAGGTGTCACTATTGCCACCTTCAGATAAGAAAACAAAGACCAGAAACAGGTCACTTACTTGTTCAAGGCTATGCAGCCAGTGAGGAGCAGAGTTGAATTCAAATGCAGGTCTATCTGTTTCTGTCTGGTCAGCCCCGACACCTCTAGCTTGGGGACACAGCCTGCCACTCACACACGTGCCCCCTCTCACACCTGCTGCCCACTAGCGTTCCCACCTGAAGCGTCCGTCATTCTCCGAGGTGTGCAGGCCGATCCACCAGTGCTGCTCCTGGCCTGAGGAGATCTGGGGAAGGAGGCAGGCAGGAAAGGGTTAGCAGCTTCCCGGTCTTCCACCTTTGCCCTTTCCAAACCCATAACCACTTGCTGCCTCTCATGCCCACCTTCTGCAGGTTTTGCCCCAGGAAGTCCAGCTCTGCTTGACTGTGAATGGAGGTCAGCTCTGCCTGGAACCATGTGCAGATGCGCTGTGCCTGTGCCCACGACGAGTGGTGTTCAAAGAACTTGTACTCTGCCTCCTGGAAGCGTAGCCACTCCAGCCGGCCTGTGGGAGCAGCGCAGGGGTGGGAGCACATGCCGGGCCACTAGACGCGCCCTGGAAAGCTCTGGGCTTGCAAGGATGGACCTGAGACAGGCCCTTGGCTTGGGCCTCCTTCCACACCCCAGAAAGCAGGGCAGCAGTCCAGTGCTAGCTAACTTAGTCCCCCTTGGGGTGGAAAGCTTGACCTGCTGGGGCCAAGGCAGGGATCAGGTAACCTGGGGGCCTCACCTTGTGGACCAGCATCTGGTTCCCGCACATCCACACCTACAGAACAACAGAGCCAAAAATGTCAAGGGAGGTGGGGGCCGGATCCCCAAAATCCCTGACTTCCAAGCCCTTGTCCAGCACTTGCCCCGCCCACCCCACTTACTACCACATCCAACCTCTAGGGATCTTGCAGATCCAGTCAAGCTGTGTCTGGCACTGCATGGCCACCCACTGCAGGGAGGCCAGGTCCAGCACTGCACAGCCTCGGATGTCGTCATCATCATGACGGCTCCGGTCAAAATTGTGGTAGGAAAACTGGAAAGCAAGATAAAGAGGAAAGAGGGATGTGTAACAGGAAACCAAAAAGCTCAGCCCGAGCTGAGGCCTGCCAAGTTGGGTGAGCATCCAGTCATTTGCCCAATTACTTTTAACCAACCCACACTGGCCAAAATCCCTGCCCATGCCAGGTTCTGCCATGCCCCAGCGGGTGCCCACCCACAACCAAGCCCTACCCACCTCCCCAGCCTGCCTCCTTCATGGTTCCTCACCCCTAAACCATCGCTCCAACGCCAGTTCTGACCCTCTCTAGGGTCTCGGCGGTTCAGGCCAATCCAAAACCAGTGCTGCTCATGATTCTCAGGCTCTGACTCACTTGAATGGGGACAGAGGAGAGGGCGGTGAAAGTGTGTAAGACCCAAAGATAGCGCCCGGCCACTGCCAGTTTTCTTCTGGGCAGTCTCCGGTGCCAGAAACCTCCCAATCCATGCCGCAAAATGATGCACTGTGGGATATTTTGTTTTGTGCTTTGAATGTTCCCAGGTGCCCTGCTTAAGTCAAAAAGCAGTAGCCTGCCTCTCTGGCCCTTGGCCTCCTTCTGGGGTACCCTGGCCAGCCAGAGGTCAGAAAGCTGATGAGCATATGGGGGTAGGGGGCAGTAGGAGAAAGCAGAGGATCTGGAGCTCAAACAGCCTGGATTCAAATCGCGATTCATCAAGGACCCATATGACACTGGGCAAACAACCTAACTCATCAGGACAAGCTGAGCATGAGGATGCATGACGAACAGGGTGCCAGGGGCATGAACTACCCACACAGCCTGTGATAGGCTGTGAAAAGTGGTCAACATGGGGTTGCTGTAATCAAGATCTTGGGAAGCCTGGGTCCACTTGTTTTCTGTTTTGTTTTCCGACCAATAGTAAATGATTACAGTGTCATGTGCCATAAATTACGTTCCTCAGAGCCTACAGAACAAAGACAGGATCTGGGCACACCCCTCATCCCTTGCCTGAGCTGCTTCAGCTCTTCTCCTTCTGTCTCTCAGGATGGGTTATTGAGAGGGGTGGGTTCTTAGGAAATGTTGCCAGCGGTGGTTGTGGGGAGGTCTGCAATGGGAACTGTGTCTGAGAGACCCGGGCTAGGGGATACTGGTTAGCAATAGGGTCTCCTGTGAGTGGGTCACCCTGTGCATTCACCCAAGATGCCAGAAGACCATGGCCACTTGAAGGAAACAAGCTGGTTCTAGAATTACTGACAGGTACAGGCCTTTCTAAGTCTCAGCTGGGCCCGTCGAGGGTGCTGTCAATCTGCCCATCTTCTCACCCCAAGCATGACAGAACTAAGACTCTAGCAACCAAGTCTGCTCCCGCCCAAGTGCAGGCCACCCCACCCACTCAGTACCCAAAGATCTTGTTGAGCATGTTGGCCACAAAATGTTCCTCCTCATAGCTGGCCAGACTCAGCAGCTGGGCCCCCAACTCCCGGCAGACCCCCAAGGCCTGGACCCAACTCTTCTTCTCCTGAAGCCTCTCTGAACTGAACACCTGTAGGAGAAAAGCCAGCCATCTCAGCTGTGGCCATAGGTCAAATGGCATCTGCCACCTCCTCATGACAGCAGTGGGATTCGGTGCTGTGGCTTTACCGGGCAGCGATAGCTAAAAGGCAAGCCTATCTCAGGGAAGCAGGCGACAAGAGCTGTACCTCATCCTCAGACCAGGAGTTAGGCTCTAATCCAAGCAAGGCCACAACTGACAATGAGGACAGATTCCCCTCCACCGCCCCCCTCCAGCTTGGACTTTAGTTTCTGTATGTAATAAAAGGCTTCAGAAGCCAGGCATCGTGGCATATGCGTTCAAACCTAGTACTTGGGAAATGGAGGCAAAGATCCTAAGTTGGAGGTTATCCTCAACTACATAGTGAGTTTGAGGCCACCTTGGGCTACATGTGAGAAGCCGGGCATAGTGGCCCTGCATCAGCACTTGAGAGGCTGAAGCAGGATTGCCAAGAGCTAGAGTAGCCTGGGCTACAGAGCAAGACCCTGTCTTAAAAGCGAATACAAAAATCTCAAACAACAAAATAAATCGGTGGCTCCCATGCTTGGCAGATCACCTGGCCGTACCCGGACCTTCCAAATCCAAACCTCCACATGGCAACCAGAAGAGGCATTAGGGATAGAGCCCAGGGCCTTGCACATGCTTTACTAGCAGAGTCTCTCTTCATCAGGCCTCCCAGGGGATTCTCAAGAACATGCTGGGGTCTGGCTCCTTCAACTCCTCCCATATACTAAGTACCTACCACACGTCAGGCCTCAGAACCTACCGACAAATTCCTCATCAGCAATTACTCTAGTCTAGGGTCTAGACTAGTACCTCAGGGTCATGATGGTCCCCAAATTTCCCCAGCGGAGCTGCCTCAGTGTTCTTGACCTCCCTCTGCCCTCCACCATGCCAATTAAGGTACCCCACCTTATAGCAGTGTCGAAGTTTGGGGTCTGAGGCCCAGCCCTGGGGACAGGAGCCAGTGAGGCTGGGTGTGGGGTCTGGTCCAGGCAACTCTGGTGTCACCGGTGTGCCCAGACTCTGTCGGCAGATGTAGCGAGCCCGGAATGATGTGCAGTTCTTCACCTCCCATAGCCCCATGGCACTGCCTGTGGCCAGAGCCACACAACCACCACGTCTGTACCCTGAGAAGGAGAAAGAACTTGTCTCTACAGGGACAAATTCTGGGGGAGGGGAGTCAGCACCCAAACTGGGGAAGGCATGAAGGAGAGTTCTAGTTCCATAGTTCCATGGCCACTTGCTGTGTAGGGGATAATTAGCCTCTCTCAGCCTATCTCGTTATGTACCCCCATTAAGTTATAGGAAGGTTAAGAATGACACTGTACTAGCATGCACCTATAAGCCTAGTATTCAGGGACTAAGGCAGGAGGATTGCTACAGGACCAGCCTGAGTGACATAGTGAGACCCCCTTCTCTAAAAAAAGACAATGAATCTAAAATTTGTACAGATACCAAGTATCCATACTTGTGTTCACTATTTTGTACACATTACATAGGTTAAATCCCTTTCCATAAGTTAAATATGTGTGTGTGTGTGTGCATTTTTTTAAAGCCTCACACTAACTCTATAAGGAGTACCATCATCCCCATTTGAAGAAGATGAAGAAACTGAGGCCCAGGAGGCTCAGCTAGCAAACAGTAGCTCAAGGGTCTGAGCAGACCCATAGGCTCCATGCGGTACGAAGGAACAGAGCTATGGGTCTATCACAGCCCCTGCTTCAAGCCAGTCAGACAGGGTTGATGGCTCACCAGGCTGGTCTCGGTTCCAATGGGTGTATATAACTTCGTCCCCACTCAGCCAACGGAAGGAGCCTGTGCTGTTGAGGTCTTGCAGGGCTGTCCAGAAGTACTCGCCCTCCCAGTTATAGATGAGGCTGCTGACGAAGGCCTGCTCAAATCTTCAGAAACAAGCCAGTTAGGCAGGTCACTTACTAGGAGCTTCCCTCAAGTTCTGGACCAAAGGCCAGACACCCCACCCCAGAAGCTCAGGTACTGTGTGTGTGGCCAGGAAAATGGGGATGCCTGAGGGCTCACAGTGTAACCGGGCTCCCTGACTGCTCATGCTTTGATTTCCTGTGCAGCCACCCCTCCTCTACTCTACCCCGAGGCCACTTCACCATGCACACCACAGCTCAAAGGACTCTGGGTCCCTCTGGGCAGGCTACCAGGGTATCATCCCATCAGACAGGATCATGGGAGAGGGCTGGTCAGGACTTCTGTCCATCCTCTATACCTGTTGGTGATGGTGACCAGCTGAGAGCCATGATCGGCACACAGCCGCCGGGCATCACTGTAGGTAACTTGGTCCTCTCCCAGCCAGTAGCAGGATGGGCTATGCCATGTCCAACCCTGGCTCGAGACAGAGGACAGAAGAAGGGTGTCTGTGGGAGGAAGATCCCACCCTTACCTGCCAATACTTGGTCAGGAGTAACTTTGGGATATCACTGGGTGTGTGCAGGACAGAGGGGACTAATTTGGCTCCAGAGGTCAATGCCTGAAGTATGTTCTGCATCTGATGACTCTCAGCTCTCCCTACCATGACCAACAGCTGTTGGACCAGGGAGGAATTGTTGGTGCAGATAGATGATAGACCTGCCCAAGGTCTGGTCTGAGAAATAAGCAGCTTTTAAGTCAAGAAATACAAGAGCTGGCCTTATCACTCAGTGGTAAGAACATATTTCTAGCATATGGGGGACCTTGGGTTCAGTCCTCAGTACTGGAAAAAGAAAAACAAAAGAAATCAGGGCTTGGGGAGCTGGCTTAGTTGGTGAAGTGCTTACTAAGCAAGCATGTAGACCTGAGTTCAGATCCCCAAAACCCATTAAAAAAACAAAAACAAAACAAAAAACCAGATGTGGTGGCACGTGCGTTGAGGCAGAAGAAGCAGGCAGATTCTTGAGGATATGCTGGTCAGCCAAACTAACCTAAGGAGGCCAATCTCCTGAGGTTGATCTTTGTACGCCGACATGAACACAGATACATGTGTGCGTGCATGCATACACACATAAGCATTTACCCCTGCTCACACATCCATACTCGTAAAAATAAATACGTAAAAATAATCAGATGCTGGCAAGATGGCTCAAAGGGTAAAGGCCTTTTCTACAATGACCTCAGCCCAGTCCACAGATCTCACAGTAGAAGAAAATGGTACCAA
Source organism: Phodopus roborovskii (assembly GCF_943737965.1). Taxonomy (NCBI): domain Eukaryota; kingdom Metazoa; phylum Chordata; class Mammalia; order Rodentia; family Cricetidae; genus Phodopus; species Phodopus roborovskii. The sequence continues at coordinate 20,216,793 of NW_026125052.1, read as the reverse complement.
AAGTCGTCCTCTGCCCTCTACATGAGCATTATGAAATGTGCACGCCACGGACTGATATGACCGACACAAGCACAGCAATGAGAAATAAAATAAACAATCTGCATCAATGGAAATGAGCAGCTGGCTTGGACAACAGGGCTGAAAAGCTATGTAGAGACGACAGGATGAGGGGGAGTGTGGGCTGCTGCGTGGTCCTTAGGAGTCTGCAGAGGGGAATGTGGTAGGATATGTCTGGGGTGGGAGACAAAGGCAGACCTTCATCAAAGAGAGAAGTCACCACCTCAGGCGCGGTGACAGCTCCAGAGTAGTGACAGGAGTCAGGACAGACTCCTGTGTGTCGTGTGTTGGGGAGGTACCCAGATACCAAGCAGGGCCTAGGCAAAGACCCCTGGCTACCCCAGTGTTGCCCCCTGGACACAGTGTCCAGGTTGGCCTCCAGTCGCCTACTCCAGCGCACTCACGCCTGGGCAGAGCCAAGCCCTGAGCTCGCTGACCCCCAGACTCCTCAGCTGGGCCCCTGCCAGTCTTTTTCTCTCCTCCTACAGCAAGTGTGAGCACCGTGCCTTTGAGGGAAGGCTCAGCTGGGGCTGGGCATGTGGAAGGGGCTTAATCCGAAGGAAAACACCAAGGAGCTGCTGCACACAGGCCACAAAGGGTACTTTATGAGCAGCCTCCTCCCTACACGTCACGCCACTCACACCCCTGCCAAACTGTAATGGCAAAACAGGGTGGGGGAGGCCCATCACCCGCTCACCCTTCTTCACAACTCACCGCCCTCCTCATTTCCCCAGAACTCTGCTAGACCCCAGTGAGGTAAAGGACAAGGAGAGAGAAGGCCATCCCCACCAAGAGGCCTCTCTCCTCCAGAGGAGACAGCCAAACACGCTGCTGCATTGTCACAGAGAGGACTGGGGTGCACAGAGCAGCCCCTGCACAGCCTACTCCTAGGGGGACCACACAGGCGAAACCACTCGGCTGTTGTAGGGGGTAGCTTCCTCAGGGAGTCTCAGAGGTAAGGTGGGGCCCTCTGCCTTTCCCCCATAACCCCACTCCACTTCTCCCCCCTCCCAGTACCACTCCCTCCGGAAGGGGCAGTTGGGAAACTAGAGGACAGGAGGATGCTGGGGAAGGCTGCAGGGTTTCCTCTGTCTCTCCCCACTCACCCTGAGAGCCCCTTGGAGCCCCTGGGGCTTATCCCACTTTGGACAGTTCCAAAAACACCCTCACCTTCCGGCAGCCGTGGTCCTCAGCAGCACCCTGGCTCAGCCGGCCTGCCTTCTTGCAGATGGATGGCAAGGACTGGTTACAAGGACTGTCATTCCAGCGTCCTTCCTAGGACACATGATAGGGAAGTCTCACCCACAAATCTCTCCCTCCCCACAAATCTTCTGGCCAGCCCTGTTCCTAGACCAGAACCTGTATCTAGCTTGCTGTGTGATTCCTAGCAGCTAGCCCAATTTCTCTCTGTCCCAAGCCGTTCAATGGAGGGAGCAGAGTTGGTTCAATAGGCTTCACAGGGGTAGATGAAAGGACAGTTGTTGAAGGGCTGGAGAGTTGACCCAGAGGTTAAGAGTACTGGCTGCTCTTCCAGTGGTCCTGGGTTCAATTCCCAGCACCGGCAAGACTCCCATTCCGGGTGGATCCAGTCTGTCTTCTGAACTCCACAGGTACCAGGCATGGAATGCAGACATACCAGGAGGTAAAACACCCATACACATAAAAATAAACTTAAAAAAACTTAGAGAGAGTGCTTCTGAACTGTTTCTGAAATCTCCCTCTAATTAATTACTTTGGATTGTGGGTAATCTTAGGTAATTGAACTGTGAAAATTGAGTCTATGAGTGTTGTTTTTAAACTAAATCTCAATTTTCTGGTTTTACCAATAAAGACTTGGGAATCAGGTGCTGGGGTGAAACCCTGCTATCTCAGAGAGCTGAGGGGCAACCGACTGACTTCCTCCTTAGGCAACTTCCCGGAAAAGAGCCCTTCTTTTCCGCTGTCTCAAACCTGGAAGGCTTGCCAAACTCAAAGTCCCTCCCAACTACTTCCTGTGTTTCTCTATCTGTCTCCCTGACTCCCTCATACTCTCTTTGCCTACTTCCTGTCAACCGGTTGCTGGCTCCACCTCTTGACCCAAGGTAGGTTTTATTTAATTAACACAATCTTGGGGTTCACAGTGTGATGAAATATCCCACAACACATGGGTCTTACCCTTGGGACTACTGACGAGCAGGCGAAGGCTGGGGTGCCCAGATGGTGAAGAGGGACAGGGGAGCCCTCCTCAGTACCCCAGCCTCCCTCCCAGCCAGGCCTGAGTCTGCCTTTATGCTCCACCCTGAAAGCATGCCATCTACGCATCCCAGCACTCGGGAGACACCAGGCACATAGGAGACACTCACCAAATAATTTCAGTTTTTAAACAGAATGCCCTAATAATGTAAATGGTTCTGTTGCCTAGCTCTACGGCTGCATCTGCTCGCAGGAGATGACATAATCTTTGCTCAGGGCTCAGGCTCTTTGTCAAAATCCTGCCTCGATTCCTTCTCCCATCCACCCTGAGCCTGAAGCAAGGCATGGCAATCAATCGCCATCCCATAATTTCTTGAGAAAACAGAACCCTGAACTGAGGAGGGTCCTGGAGGGCAAGGGCTGGCAGAGAATGTCCTTGCTTGCTCAGCCTCGCCATTGTGCAGAGTCTGGTGCCACCTGCTGGTAGGAACATCTGGCAGGAGACCAAGAATGGGCTTGCCCATTTATTTGCCTAAGGCTTCTGGAAGATTCTCTTCCAACCCTACAGGTAACTAAGCTATGGAGGTGAAGGTAGGATTCAAGCCCTGCCAGCCACTCCTGTGGAAGGAGGGACTTGGTGTGCACAGGGGTTGCAGGGGGGTGCTATGGTGCCATTGTGAGGAGAGTCTCACCGGCCCCCAGATGGTGACACAGTCCTCCAGGCTGTCACGGAAGTTGTTGGGCTCAAAGGGATGCCAGTGGGTAAAGCTCACGAGACTCCCATCAGACCACTCAAAATTCATCTGCAGTTTCAAATCGTTGAGGCCAATCCACAGCTCCTCCACCTCTGAGGAACAGCAGGGAAGGAGAGCCGGAGAGAGAGGGCACTGAGGTCAGCCTCAGGCCAGAAGAACATTCTTTGCACTTCCTGGGAAGGAAGGGATTGGACATACCCCCTCCCCTGCCCTCCCCTCCCCTCTGCCCTGCACAGTGGCCAGGCAACCCCTCACCTTGCTTGATCTGTTTGGTGATGAACTCCAGCTCAGCCATACTGTGGATGCTAAGCAGGTCACCCCCACCCCGTAGACACGCCCTCTTCGACTCCTGCCAGCTGCGTTTCTCAGCCTGCAGGCGGTAACAGTGACCCTGGAAGGGCTGCCAGCTGGGGTCACACTCCACCTTGACATTGGCCCACCTGTCTGTGGAGAGAGAGCGAGCACACGGATGTGCTCAGACAGAACCCTGTGGGTGTCACACACACCCTCCCCAACCTGTTTCCCATCTGCCTTCCCCATGGCAATAACCTTCAGATACCTAAAACAAAAATCCTCCATAGCTGTTGGAGGCCTAGGGATACAGTCAACCCACGACAGGACAGGCCCTCTCCGGCTGAGATGGGTAGGCGATGGGACAGACTACTACACTGAGCCAGTATCGGCTGCATATAATAGGGTTTCCCGCTAAGAGAATCAAACTTAACTCGGAGCCCCTTTGCTTATTAAATGGAACCTCCATCAAATAGCATTTATGGATCACCCCCTCTCGGTTGGCCTAGGTAGTCTTGGGTTTAAAAAAAAAGGAAAGAAGAAAAAAAACGAGGGGGCCCTGTCTGACCGGAGGTAGGGCGAGCAGCCAGAAACAATGCAGGGTACATCAAGTCTGGCAGATCTGTCTCACCAGCTCCTTTCCCCTTCACACCTCCTCTTGCTTCTGAAGGCCCTCCCCTGTACCCTCAGAGGCACCCTTTGGCTTTGTCCACCAGGGAATGGAGTCTGAGGGCAGTTGAGGCAAACAAGTCCTCACTTGGGTCTTGGCAAAAGAAAACTAAATTTCATCCAACCACCCACAAAGTCAGGCTCGGGCAGGGTTCTGTCTGGGCAAGAGTGAAGATGCGGGCCCATCCTGAGCACTGCTTCAGATCTGAATCCTGAGACCAGCTCCACCTGGGTCGACTGGGGTGTTCCCACCACTTCTTGCTAGAGACTCCTCAGAGTGGGTGGGCTGAGAAAAGGGACAAGCCTGCTCTGTGTGTCAATCATCTTTTGTTAGCCAATGAGTTAAGACTCTAGACTGCAGCCTGGGACAGATTTTAGTAGCTATTCAAGTCTCAGGGGCCTGAAGGGAAGAAGGGTCCTCAGGAAATGTGACCCCTGCTTTGGTCCTTCATAATGAGACTAGCCAGATCACAGAAGTTGTCCTCTTGCTGAGACGAGGCTTCCTGCAAACATTTGGGGGGTTGAATAAGGACAGGAGAGGCAAATCTAAGCCACAGATTGGTATTCAGGTCCTAGTGGCTAGATCAGGGCTCACCACATGAGCCACAGGGGACAGATCCCTCTTGGGGTACTCTGCCTCTCTGTGGAGGTTTCCATGGATATACTATATTTTCTCTGTCAAAATCCCTACGTTAGCAACACACAGCTACACAAAATGGACCACGAAGCCCCTCTAGCTTTGCATTGACAAATGCCAGCCATAGAGACATTTCTCAGGCCAGGCCAGGGCAGGCTGGGGCTCCAGTTTTACAACTTTGCAAGAAGGAATGCAGCCATTCTCAATTCACAAGTGCGGACTCTACTTCAAAGAGACCCAGCTGCATGTCCAAGGCCACATGCCAGAGGGGACAGTTCCCCAAAATAGGCCCTGCCCATCACCCTACTCTCCATCTCTCCCAGGATTTATCTCTTTGAATCACACCTTGGAGCAAGACACTCCCTGGCTTAAAAGCCCACAGAAGCTTCCCATGGGCTACCCAGCCCCACTCAGACTCTGGAGACTGGCTGCGACCTGCCTTTCTGCAAGCAGTCAAAGGCCCTGTAGAATCACGGGGGTGGGGGGCTGGGGGTGTCTTGTTAAATACAGGTTCTGATTCAGCTTATCTGGGGCAGAGCCTCTTCATCTGTTTGGCTAACAGGCTTCCAGGTGCTGCTGGGTTTGTCTGGGTCCCTCTAGAGTACAGGGTTCCATCTCTTAGCGCTGCAGGCATCCACACCTCCCACAGGCAGCTCCCGTTGCCAGAACCCCCTCCCACTTCTCTCTGCCTCTGCGTGTGTGTGTGTGTGTACAGGTGCTCATATGTGTGTGTGGAGGCCAGAGGATAACCATGAGTATCATCCTCCATGTTTTCTAAAGTCTCTTGCTGGCCTGGAGCTTAACAAGCGGGCTGGTCTGTAGGCCAGTGAACCACAGGATCCTCCTGTCTGCCTCTCCAGCACTGGGATCATAGCTGCCCCCCTCCAACCTGGCTTTAGAATGTGCTCAGGTCTTCAACTGAGCTATTGCCCACCCCCAGTCCTCCTTTTCTGCCTTTTAAACTTACTATGAACCTGGAAATTTCAAGTCCAACATCATATTCACGAAAACCCTCTCAACTCTCAGAAGCTCAGTCTCTGCCTTTTGCATTCATTACATATTTTCCTAGCCCCTAGCTCACCGTACTCTAACTACTAAGGTGCCTGTGACCTCCAACAGACTGTGGTCTCCACAGGGCCTGGTAAATATTGCCAGCCTTTAGCACAGTTCCCAACGAAATGTTCACCCAATGAGTTAATGGCATATTCCAATTTTCCTGACTAGCCAGATACTCATGAGAGAGAATCAGAGTCACTTGTGTCTGTAGAGAACAAGAAGGGCCGAACTGAGCTGAGGCCCTGCTGGCCTTGGCTGGCCGTGGCCTGGCTCACCTGGCTGGCTGGGCTCGGCTGTGGCGTTGGGCTTCTTCTTGCAAACATAGGGCAGGGCGATGCTACAGTCGAGGTTCTGCCATCCCCCTGAGGACTCGGTGCGGATCACTCCACAGTTCTCCTCACCTGGGTTGTCCGGCTGATCTGTCCAGGAAGGAGGCTCCTACTGACTCACACCCCGCCCCCAGTGCTCTTCAGGGTCTCTGCGCCTTTCACCCCCAGTGATGTCTGCAGAGAAGCCCAACTCTCCACAGAGCTTTGTCCTTTCCACCCTGAGTCACCCTGCTTTCTTGGCGGGGTTCACACCGCCCTAAAACCCCTAATCAGCAATGTATACTTTAGCCCTCCCCTCCCTGGGTAGGCCCTGGGTGCGCAGATGCAGCTGTGTGCGTCTAAAAGCTGTGACTAGCGATTGAAATTGGGTTTAAACCCTAGACTAGGCAAGGACTCCTCTGACTGAGAAGGGTGCTGTGGGCCCATAGTTCCCACTTCACACCAAGGCACTGGGGCACATTCCAGGAGGGGGGACTGAGGGAGGTCCCCACGTCTCACCACTCTCCCAGTTGAGGTACTTGAGAGGTGAGTTGTCTGACCACTGCCAGCCTCCACTGGTGTCCAAGTCATTAAGGCCAATCCACAGGGTAGAGCTGTAGCCCGTGAGGAGTCCTGGAAAGAGCGGTCATTGAGAAATCCCTGTCGGCGCCCCAACCACTCTCTCTTCACACCCCCCTCTCAAATCGGAAGAGTACAGAGTCGGGCCTGGAGGTGGGAGGAGGGACTGATCTCAGACTGCCTGTTTACCCCCATCCCCCCGCACGCACGGGTGGGCTGAGCCACAGGGGCGTTGCCTCCATCTCACCGTTGATGTAGGTCTGCTCATGGATCTCGGTGATGCTCAGTAGGTCGGCACCCTGCTGCTCGCAGCTGGCCCAGGCCTCCCTCCAGGACAGCGTGGATTGGAAGTTAAACTGGTAGCAGCTGTCAGTCAGCTGGTCCTTGTCCCAGAATGTCTCACAGTCGTTACCTGCCACCACCACAGATGGACCATAGGTCCCTCCCCAGCTCCCACACAGGCTACATCACGTAAAAGGGACTTCCGTTCCAGAAAATTCTTCGGCCCCCTGAGCCTGTCTGGCCCCCAATCCCTGATCCCTGTTCATCATCACCAGCCTCCCTCCAGGGCTTCCCCACCCGTTCTGCTTCTCACTCTTGATAGGGCAGAATCCCCAGCGCTCATCTTTGCCATAGTCCTGGGTAGTGGCACACCACAGATGCCCGTCTTCCCGGCCAGTGCTGGTGCAGCCGTGAAACCACTGGTTGTCATATTTGAAGGGAATAGTACACGGCTTCCCGTGGGAGTTTCCCTGGATGGTGTAGACCTCTACAGGGGAAGAGAGAGCCAAGTCTTGGTGCCTAGACCCCCACAGGCTGCCTGCCCCACCCCAAGGGAAAATCCACTATAACCCAAGAGCCAGGGCATACGGGAGCTGGCAGGAGCCGGAAGAGTCTGGGGGTGGGAGGAAACGGCACCAAACAATGGCTTTAAAGAGAGAAACACCTCGTTACTGTGACGGCTGAGGAACATGGGACAGGCCTGCTGCACAGCCCCATTAGGTGAGCAAAGGCTTCCCAGCCCCTCCAATGTCTTCCCAATGCCACAGAGGGTTGAGCCAGCCAACCGAAGCTCCTGGCTGCTCCTAAACCGGCTATCTTGGAACAGGGGTGTTCTCTGGGAAAGCATTCCAAAGATGGATCTGGTCACAAGGTCTTGTGTGACTAAGGTCCCCATGAAGCGCCTGCAAAACCTGGGTGGTGTTGCCATGGAGAGTGAATGGACGGTAGGGGTGTCATTTAACTTTGGGGTATTCGTTTTTGAGGTCTTCATAAGCAGTATTAATCTTGAATTTCTTTAACTATTCCAGTATGCTGTCAGGATTTTTTTTTTATTGCATTTTATTTAGGGGGCAGGGAACACACACAATGTATAAAAGTCAAAGGACAACTTATGGGAGTTGGTTCTCTCTGTCCTTTCACTGTGTGAATCCCAGGGATTGAACTCAAGTTGTCCAGTCTGGTGACAGGTGTGTGCACCCACAGAGCCGTCTCACCAGCCCCAATCTCATAATGTCATATTTCTAATGGCTACCGAAGTGCAGCTTGGGGGTGGCTTTCCCGGCCCCTCCTCCTTTCTCGTCTCAGTCCAAAATGCTTGCAGCAGCTCTTCCCTCACTCCCTTTCTTTGAGACATAGCCCAGGTTGGCCTCCAATGCACTGTGTAGCCAAGGCTAGCCTTAGCCCTGCTGCTCCCACAGCCCCAGTGCCAGGAGGGTAACCCTGAGCCGTGATGTCTTCCATGTCTTAATCATCTGCATTCTCTAAGGCCTTACCTGGGCTTAACATACTGCACCAGGCTCGTCACGATCCTCTTTATAGTGTTAGCCCTTTTCCAGAAGATTCAGATGAGTCTCTGTAGCTGCTTCCTGTTCTAATGCCACTTTCCCTGGGCACAGGGGGAATCCTTGTCTTGCGTGTCCTCTGTCACTTTATGAAATGGTGCAAGCTAATTTTGAAATTTTCATTATTCTTACTTTCTAATCTTTAGATTTTTATTACATTTTATTCGTTGTGTGTGTGTGTGTGTGTGTGTGTGTGTGTGTGTGTGTGTGATAGGTTATTTCTTTACTTTCACCATGTAGGTTTCAGGCAGCAGGCACCCTTACCCACCGAGCCACCCTGCTGACCTCTAATTGCACATGGAGAAGCGGTCAGCATCGACCTCCATGTTCCTGTTTGGTTGTTTCCAGTCTCAAGGCCTTTGCACCTCTCCACTTGACAATGCACATTTCAGAGGGAGAAGGAAAGACTGCATCTTCCGAAAGGCCGCTCTAGGCTCTGAAGAAACCAGCTGCCCTCTACATAATCTTTTCAATGTTTACATTTGGGTTATCTATGAGCTATCCACTTCAGAGTTTTCTTTCTTTATTTCTTTTTTAAGTGTGTGTGTGGTGGGTGGTGAGGAGTTGAGGCAGGGTTTTCAGTGTAGCTCTGGCTGTCCTGGAACTCACGCTATGATATAGACCAGGCTGGCCTCAAACTCAGAGATTCTCCTGCCTCTTTCTCCCGAGTGCTGGGATTAAAGGCGAGTGTCACCACTGCCCGTAGCACCTTGGATTCTATGACAAGGTCTCTTATCAGCGTGGGGCATATAGTCAGCAAGGCTGACTACCCCTGGAGCCCCGGGATCCTCCTGTGTCTGGCTTCCCAGGGCTGGGATTATAAGCATGTCATGGCTTTTTAATGCAGATTCTGGGGATTGAACCCTGGTCTTCATACTTATATGACAAGCACTTCACTGACTGAGCCATCTCCCCAGCCTCAAGTCCAAATTTTAAAAAAATCAAATTAAACCCTTTCAAGTTAATTTTCCTAATTATTTAAAACGTTTTCCTATTAAACAGTGACTGCCAAGGGCCCACAGCAGTCAAAGGCCTTGTTACCATAGCCCTGCCCCTTTGGCACCTCTTGCCAGCAAGTAGCCCCTCACCATAGTAGGGCCGGGCACACAGGTCCTCGTCACTGCCATAGATGTTCCACTGGCCACTGCGGGTCTGGTCGCCACGCTCCAGGGTGCCAGGCTTGGATGCATTGCTAGCACGGGCCCCCAGAAGCAGGGACAACTGGTCCCCTAGTGTACGGCAATGCCAGCGAAGACTCAGGGCCTCTCGGTCGCACTCATACATGCCCAGGGAAACTGTGGTGTTGGCGACCGGCCAGCCTGTTCCCAGGCACTGCATGGCACCCAGGTTGAAGAGTCGATTCCGGGACACCCACTTCCAGCGCTGGGCAGGCAGACTGGCATTGCAGACCGGGGTGACTCGGACCTGCACACCCTGGGCCTCCAGACAGCCCTGCATCCCCTGGCTGAAGATGAGGAAGACGTCGGGTTCTGGAAGGAAACACAGGACAGGAAGTTTTGGTTTTGATGCTAAGGCCTTCAGGCACTGACCATCGCCTGCGCTTGTCTCACGTTAAATCACTTGGCTCTCTCTGTCACAGTTCAAGGCAGGAGGAGGGACACGGTTATGCCCCTGTGTTCAAAGGTGGCATAGCTCATTCCTGTTCAGTCCCATCGCCACATGGAAGCAGGATTCAGGCCTCTGGCCAGCTCTGCAATCAAACCCAACTCTAGAGAACATCCAGTGCCACATATACAATGTGCCCTTATCTGTGGCTTCTTCTGCTTCAATGTTACCCAGTGACAACAGCTGTGCCAAGATATTAAATGGAAAATTCTAGAAATAAATAATCCCTGAGTTTCAAAGAACGGCCATTACAGTATTTTTATAATTGTCCTATTTCCTTACTGTGGTGGTTTGTAGGAAAATGGTCCCCAAAGGGAGTGGCACTATTAGAGGAGGTGTGTCACCGTGGGGGTGGGCTTTGAGGTCTCATACGTGCTCAAGCCACATCCTGACAGGAGCAGCGCAAACTAGTCTTGAATCAGCCTATGAATGCCCGTCCAATGGGTCTCAGAGAGGCAAAGTCCATGGGAGACAGTCTCTCACTTAGCAAGGACCAGTGAACCTCGAGGCTCCACAGGGCAGGACTTTATTGAACTCAAGCAGCTCACAGGCTATTTTCTTTCTCATTATATTGTTGATTCTTTAGGTGATTTTTTTAAAAGTTTTATTCTGTCAGTCACACATGCAACAGCTGTAATTTTACCTGAAAATTCTATCCTCCCTTGAATGTCTTCCCCCTTGGAATCAGCAGGAAGCTAATGCTTCTCAAATCTCTTATCTGGAATTAGTAACTCCAACTCCTAGTCCCTGGAGCTTTTCTGACTCAATAGAGAGTTAGGTAGGTATGAGAAAACAACACTTGGAACATTAACCATGTCTCACAGTTCTGGGAAGGAGAGTAAGGCATGCATACACAGAATAGGGGCATAGTGTCATGAACACATATAGTGCCAGCTGTTGGAAGTAAGTTTCCTTGACACCAAGCATAGATTCAATGGTAGGATCGAGTATGCTCCAAGAGGGGGAAATGCAATGCAAAATGTGGGATGGATAGCTCCATCTTTACCATACACAGGAGCTTATAATGGTGGGGAAAGTATGGTGTGGTGGGATGGGATGGGAAAAGATTGCCTCATCAAAGTCAGCCTTTATAGGGATTGAGACACAGGACCCTCTTGTAGAAAAGGGAACTGTAGAAAATCATGTCTTACAGACATGAAAGAGTTGTCTGAATTTGAACACAGTTGTTCTTAAAACATTATACCCATGTGTATTACTTTTTAACTCTGTACCTTCCAGCTGACATTGTGCTAAAGAGCAGGATGTGTCTGGCTAGATGTTTAGTTCAGCTGTAAAAACTGCTGAACTCTTGTGTCTAGAATAAAGCTATGTAGAGGTGGGAAGGCGTATTTGGGGAAGCATAAAAAGGAACAATGGAGGCTTTCATAATGATTACCATGTATTCCTTAAAATGACCAGCTAACACATCAGTATTTCATAAAAGGTCAATAATAGGAGTCAATAATAAAGCTGTTCATGTAAGAAAAACTCAGTTTAATTATAAATAAAGACAGCTCGAGCTATTTGGGATCACTGGAGAGCGATCCACCCGGTGGTCAGTTCGTCCTTGTGATGATGTCATTTCCCGTCTCAGGACCTGAACCAGAGCAGAAGCTGAACTCCAGTAACACCTAGTGTCTCAGGCCACTTCCTGTGACCTGCAAGATGGAGAACTCTCGGCCCCTTCTCCGGCACTGTGTCTGCCTGAATGCCGCCATGACATCAATGGACTAAACCTCTGAACTGTAAGTGAGCCACCACAATTAAATGCTGTGGTCATGGTGTCTCCTCACAGCAACAGAAACCCCAAGACACCTCCTTAATGTCTTACTGTGCCCAATTTATTTACATCCCTGTTTGGTTGTTTCCAGTCTCAAGGCCTTTACACTTCTTCTTCCCCCTGACAATTCACATTTCAGGGAAGAAAAAAAAAAGTCAGATTTTCAGAACCCTCTCTGACCTCCTAATAAACCACAGTTGTCCTCTATTTTATGATTTGATTATAATTTCATTTTCCTTGAAATATGTCCTTTTGATTTTCCCCCGCATCTGAATTATCTGTGAGCCTGATTCCGCATGATCTGGCCACTTTTATTGTCTACTAGACATCGTGGACAACGTCTGCTAATTGTTTTAGAATTCTTTATTTAACGTGTATGTGTGTATACGTGAGTGTATGTACGTACACCACATACATGCACTAAGGATATGAGAGGAGAGCCCTAGGTCCCTTGGAGCTGGAGTTCTGTGTGGTTATGCTTGTCTGATGTGGGTGCTGGGAACCAAACCTGGGTCTTCTGGAAGGTCAACAAGAACTCTTAACAGCTGAGCCAGCTCTCCAGACACTGTGTCTACTTAGTTTTAGTACATATTAGACATATGGGTGGGACACTGTATGGCTTTGTGGATGATGTGCTACAGGAAATGTTTTTAAATTTTCCTATAAAGACTGTCGAGTTCTGTTTCATAGCGGATCACTTGTATCCTGTGGGAGCTGGGCTTTAGGCATTGTTGTACCTTGGGTCTTAGGGTGCACCCCTTAGCCTTGGGCCCTACTGGGTTTTAGAAGACCTCAGGTGACAACCTTAGGCCTCTTTGACTTGGTGGAACTTTTCCTGCAGACTATTCAGGAGAGAGCTTAAACTTCCGCCTCCAGCGGCTGCTTCTGGCTGTATGTAGGAACCTGGGCCTTTCCCTGCATGTGACAATTTAGGAACTACCGAGGGTCTGAAGAGGTCTGTCGGAAGAACTTCCGACTGCTTCCTGTCTACAATGTTTGCTGTTGGCTCTTAGCCTTTTTAGTTACCCCAAACTCAGGTCTCTGATTCTGCAACCTCGATCAGTAGAGCCTCAAGCGGGGCAGTGTGCTCAGGGGGAGGCTGCTCAACACACCACTCACCTACGCTTCCGTTTTCTTTAATTTTTTATTACATTTTAAGATTTACACCCTGCCCGTGTGTGTGTGTGTGTGTGTGTGTGTGTGTCTGTCTGTCTGTCTCTGTCTGTCTGTCTCTGTCTGTCTGTCTCTGTATGTGTAGGTGTCCTCTCCGGGTGGGGGGGTGTCTGTGGGTGACTGTCACAGCTAAACTTCCTATCCATGGCTCCCCCACACCTGTGATCTGCGCTTTCTTTCTCCCGCAGTCTGAGCATTTACATCCCTCCCCAAATATCTATTTTGAAATCTTAACCCTGGGTGTGATGGTGTTAGGGTGTGGGCCTCTGGGAAGTGGCGAGGTTATAAGGGTAATAACACTAATTAATAGGATTCATACCCTTATAAAAGACTCCCAGGGGCAGGGCAGGGCCGGGATGTAGCTCTGTTGGGAGAGAGCTTGCCTAGCACACACAAATTCCTGGGTTCAATCCTCAGCACCACATAAAGCAGGTGTGCCGGCTGCATGCCTGTAACCCCACCAGCAGCAATCAGGAGGTGGGCATAGGGGGACCCGTTCGTGGTCAGCCTTGGCTACATAATGGAATTCAAGGCCAACCTGAGCTAACCGAGTGCCCCTCCCCCAAACTTCCAGTCTAGGAGGTCACAGTGAGAAGATGGCTGGGTGGGAGGGGTGAGTGACACCAGACACTGAAGCTGCTGATGCCTTAATCTTTGACTCCGTAGCTTCCAAATCCATGACCAAATAAGTCTGTTATTTATACCCTCCTAAATGTGATATTTTTGTGATGAGCACAAATGACCTCCTATTTCCGGAATAGAGAACTGTAACTGGGCCCAGGATTTGATCCAGACCCACCCAATCTTCACCTACTCTTCCTTTAAGGCTGAGTATCTTTGTGTGAGTGCAAGTTCGTGTGTGTATGCATGTGTGTGTGCATATGTGTTTGTGTGTGTGTTACGGTATATGCACATGTTGTATACGGGTGCGTGAGCCCGTATGCCGTGTGTGGAGGCCAGCATCCTGCTTTATTGCTCTGTTTTATTCCCTTGAGACAGTCTTGTCAGGGAACCAGCTAGGCTGGCAACCAACAAGCCCCAGGGATCCTTCTGCCTCTGCCCTACCCAGTGCCAGGGTTCTAGGTCCATGCATAGCCACACCTGGCTTTGCCCACCCACCCACAGACACAGGAAATTAACTCAGGTTCTCATGCTTGTATAGCAAGCCCTCTTACCTACTGAATAGCACACAAACCGTAGGCCGACTATGGTATCGGCTAAAATTTCACCCCAGGGAAGACAGTAGCAAATGACAGTGGCCGTAGCAAGGGGGTAGGGAAAGGGCCTGGGAGACAATATTGCTTGTTTTTTATAAATGCTTCCCAGAGATAGGACTGGGCAATATGGCTCAAAACTTCCGGCTGGTGTGGGCTTCCAATGGGACTGTACCTTTCTCTCATTCCCAGCCGGCATACCAACTCAACCCCAGTCAGACTGAAGTTGAGATGAGAAATGTCAAATGGAAGGGCCAAAAAAGCCTGGTGGTGGTGAACACCTTTAATCCCAGCACTCGGGAGGCAGAGCCAGAAGCAGGCAGGTCTCTGTGAGCTCCAAGACAGCCAGGGCCATTACACAGAGAAACCCTGTCTCTGAAAAGGTCAGGGGGAGGGGTTACCAAAAGAGGTTCACACCAGTTAGCAAAGGCCACTCCAAACGCCTTTCACTCAATAAATGAGAAATTTGAAACTCAGAGAAGGGACTGGAGTGCCCAATCGCCATGTCTTTCAGGACCTGGGTTCCCTCCTATCCAATGGGATATGGTTGTAAGGCCTCCAACGACCACCCTAGTCCTGGGTTCAAATACACTTAACTTCTTGGAGCACTTGCTAAGGTACACAACACATTCCAGGCAACGACAAGCCCTAAGGAATTTCCCAGCACATTCTGCCATCTTTACCCTCTTGGGATTTGTAGTCCTATTAGAGAAAGACAATGACTGGGAGCCCTTAAACTCCAGGTGCCTGAGAGAGATCTCAGCCGGCGTCTCAGAATCAGAAAGACAGCCCAGGACAGAGCTCTGAAACCCAAAGATCTGGAGGCAGAGGGAAGAATGCAGGTCACAAGCTGCCATGGCAATGACTGAAAAGGGGTCCTGGATGAGGGACAAAGAGCCAAGGAGAGCTAGAGAGCAAAGGAGAGGCGGCGGTGAGAATTCCTGTAGGTGGTTCTTGGGGACCCAGCCAAGCCAGGGGCCAGGAGCTTGGACCTCGTGCAGGAACATAAGCCTTGGCAGAGCAGAAAGTGCTGATCAGGGAGCGAAGAGGACGAAGTGTTCTCATCAATCATATATGGAGCAGGCAGCCTCATTCACACCCACGCACACCCATGCGCCTGTGAGTACAGGATGCCAGTGCCCATTTCAGAGACCCCACCCTTACCAGGATCTCAGATTGTCCTGACAGGGAGAAAGTGACCACTTGTATTTTTGCTGTCAACCATCTCATGCCTGGGACAATGCTGCCTGTTAGGTTGTGGTTCAATATGTATGTGAGAATGAATAAGTAAATGAAGCTAGTCAGTGAGCTGGGCATTGGTTGGATGTGAGCATGCGTTCATTCAACAAATGTTTGTTGGGAATTTCAGGACTGGGGATGTAACTCCCTGTGTTCAACTGCTGGCCACACACACACACACACACACACACACACACACACACACAAAGGCACCCAATATTCATATTTGAAACATAACGAGCATATCCAATTAGCATGGTGGCCTTTAAACCCAGCCCTTGGGAATTGAAGGCAGGAAGGGGTCCTCTTCAATAATACAGCAAGTTGAAAGTCAGCCTGAGCCACATGAAACCTGGTTAAAAAACAAAACCAGGAACAGGGAGGAGGAAAGAATTTCATAGGTGCTAGACCTGGTGCGTGCCTCAAGGACACGGCAGCAGATTCCAGCCCTCATCAGTGGGCTGAATTGAGGAAATGGAGATTCTGGCAGGATTCTTAGCCTCGGTGAGCCTCCTGCCCATAATCTCTTCCCAATCCTTCTTCCTCCCCTTCCCTCTTCCCACCTCTTCTTTGTATGAAAATAATGAGCTCGGCTGAGCGGGTGGACACAAGGCTCACTCTTGACTGATGATGGTATCCAAACCCCTTGGCCGCCGTGATGCAACAGACACAAAACTCAAACCAGGACAATCAGAGAATGATCCTAGAATAAAGTTTTCTTTCTGTAGGGATCTCTAGCTGGAGGCTGCCAGCAGCCACATTTCCTATCCTGAAGAGGTGACATAAAAAAAAAAAAAAAAAACCAGCTGGATATTGGCAAGGAGAAGTAGCGTGTTCCGGTAACACCAGTCACCGAGTCTGTGGCCGGAGCTCCCATGTTTCTCCCAGGGCTCTGGCCTCCATTCTTTGAATCACCCAGGATCATGACCTTTTTCTGCCCCCTTTTCTATGTTAAGGGTGGAACCCAGGTCTGTGCACACCCAGAGCAAGTCCTCTGCCACTGAGACACACCTTCAGTCTGTGTTGAACTTGCCTGCTTTATGCTTCTGTTCTGGTAATTCCAAGCATCCTTAAGATAGCCAGGTGGCACATGGGAGGCAGAGGCAGGTGGATCTCTGTGAGTTCGAATCCAGCCTGGTCTACGGAGCGAGTTCCAGAACAGGCTTCAAAGCAGTACAGAGAAACCCTGTCTCAAAAAAAAAAAAAAAAAAAAGAAGAAGAAGAAGAATCCTTGGGACACAGCCTGCCTTACTCTCCTGGGGGCTGTTGCTCCCTCTCTGCCTTTGCCAGACCAGTTTCGTGGGTCTACAGTGGCATGTGGGTTCTTCCGGGGAAGGCTGGACCCCCAGTGCATTCTCCTGACCACCTCCGGCTGCCCCTCTAACCTACCCTCTCACCCCACTTGGATGACAAGCCTGGAAGAAGCATTGTCCTAGGTACCATAGGGAAATTAAACGTGAGTGAGATGACAGGGCCTCTGCCCTCGGCTGTTTACAAGGAAGCTAGAGAGAAACCACCCTGAAGCAATCAATGAAAAAGTCACAAGTCACACATCAACACATGTGCAAATCGGTCAGCCTGAATTTATACTTCATGGTTGGAACGAAGGTGCTGGATAGAAAGTGGCTTTCCAGGTCTAATAGGAATCTCTCCGGTACTGCCACAGAGACTTCAATGCAAAGCCTGTGGTCCACTCTTTCAGCATCTCAGATGTCCAGGTCATTGCCATGGAAATGTATTCCCATGATGCACAGAGGCAAGCAGTTTTTAGAGCAATGTGTCCTGGTTGGAAGAGGTGCCTGTCTTCCCCCTCTCAAGGTCTCTTCGCCTTTCCACATCCACACAATGCTCTTTGAGAGCTCCCCCCGCCAAGAGGCTTGCTGTAGGTTTTGTTTCTCCACAGAAGCCCTCCTCACTGCCCTTGTAGCTTACAGGACTCCTCCAGAGCAGACCCAGACAGAAGGCTGAGGACTGGCTAACCAACGGCTCTCGAGGACAAGCTGAAGACATCACTGCCTAGGAAAGCAGCGGAGAATCTAATTCCAGCATAGTGCCTGGCACGCAGCAGACTCTCAGGAATCTCTGTTGAATGAAAGGCATGTCCAACCAAACCCTGAAGGCTGGAGCAGAGGTGAGGACAGAAGGGTGTTCCGAGTTAGGGGACAGTGGGGGCAAGGTCAGACACTGGAACCTGAAACTGGGGCCTGCACCCATCTGGCTTCGTGCTTCCAGAACTGGTGACTTTGGGGGGTGGCAGAGAGATGCGACCCAGAGAAGACACTGCAGAGTGGCCTTCAACCCTTCCTTCTGCCTCTCTCTTATTATTCTCCCCAGAGAATAATAGAGGCAGAGGTGAGGGGTCATTCCAGGGAGAGCCAGGGCTGGCCACAGGGAGGATAGCCAAGCGAAACAGATGTTTTTAATTGGCCTTAAGGCCAAGCCTGGAAATGTCCCTGAGTCAGCAGAAGCTGCCAGCTCCGCCCTGCTAAGGGGCCAACCCTGGGGACCCAGCAGTTCACTCAACATTCCATCTGTTCGCCTATGCCCGTATACCTGAAGACACATTGATCCTGGGCTAGGGGATGGGGTCATCCCTTCCATCTAGGCACCCAGCCCCCCCCCCATCCCCACCTCCGGGATCCCTACCAAAACCCTGGCATGGGCTTTCTTCTCCTTGTTGCTCAGCAGTCATCCATTCCTGCCTGTCCAAACTGCTGGCCGCCTGCTGCTTCTAGTACGTTACATTGTGCCTGCAGCATGAGCTGCTCTCGATAGGGTACAGCCCCTTGCTCCAGTGGCTGTGGAATTCCTCTATCGTCTCTTTCCAGACATGCACTTCCTTCTGCTTTAACGTGTGGGTTGCTAAGTGTGCTATCCCGAGTCTGATGGGAATGGGTGTAGAGGTGGGACTGTGGCCTCTCTATGAAATGCGAGAGCTCTTGCAGGAGATGTGGGAAGCCTGGATTCCTGTGTTTTCCTGTGATTTCCTGTGCAGACCACTTCTGGTAGGTCTGCAGGGCCTGTCCTAGGGAAAAGGTCTCAGTGGGGCTTGGACCCCTGGGGTTCTCTGGGAACACAAATCACCACCCTGGCTCTCTCCCTGGTGGTTGGGAGTGTTGGGTCTTAGTCAGGCATGGTGGTACTTGTGTGCAAGCCCAGCACTCAGGAGGCTCGAGGCAGGATGATTGATGGAGGCCAGCCTGGGCTACAATGTGAGCCTCATTGCTCTTCTACAGAAGCAAGATTCACTTGCCAGTGGCCATGTAAGGCTGCTCAAAACAACCTGTAACTCCAGCTCCAGGGGATCTAACACCCTCTTCTGGTCTCCTACACCTGCACACACAACACACATTCACACAAATACACACACAGATCCATACATTTTTATTTAAGAACACACACACACACACACACACACACACACACACACACACACACACGGAAAAAAGGCTGGAACTCATTCGGCCCACCCTGGCGGCCTTTGTCCTGTCAGAATCAAGTATCAAACTGGTTTTCAGCCTGCCCCTTCCCAGGCTTCATCTGCCAAGACCAAGAGCACAGGACCCACCTTACGGACCCTCTTCGCTCCCCTGCGAAGCAGCTCCTTCTGGTTCACTAGGACCCAGACTCCCCCCGCCCCGTGAGCATTCCAGGAGCCCCCCACACCCACGAAGGTTTGCATCTCCAGGGGTCTGGCTCAGGTCCCTCTGCGGGGCTCCTTGCACCACACAGATCTGCACCCAGCTAGCCAGCCCTCTCCCCAGAGACCTTCTGCAGGTCTACAGCCAAAACAAACAGCCCAACAGCCACTTCCTTCCCGATGAGGGCACTTGCACAACCACGGATACTGGGACAGCAGGAAATGGTTTTCTGGGCCAGCAAAGTCCAACCCCGTTGCCCCGGGGCTAAACACGGAATCCAGACCCGGGCACGCGTGGGTGGAACACATCCACACCAAAGCGGATGCCCTTGGCAGCTGGGCTAGGCCCTTGCCACCAATAACAGTCACTACTTTATTAAAGCAGGTCCCCAGGGTTCCTGTGTGCCAGCGTGTGTGGGAGGCAACTGTGAGCATATTATTTCATAGCAGCGCTGATAGGTCTATCCCGGTCTCAGCCTCCGTGCCAGGTTGGACACCCACGTAACTGATGGTGGATGAATGGCGCAGTGAATGTATTTGGAGACATCAACACAAATTTGAGGAAAACAGTGTTTCTTTACATTTAATTTTAACTTTTGTTGGGGGGGGGTGGCAGCAATGACTGAAAGCTAAAATGCCAGAAATATTAGTTTTCCTCTTACGGGGACAATGCTTAGAGGGGTTCAGAATGGTCCGGTTTGACACCCTCATAGGCTTTCCTATTATACGACTCTAACAAAACTCGCAGCCCTGGTAATAAGATCAAGTGTGCCTCCTATATTGAGGAGCAGAAAATCATTGTAGAAGTGTTGAAGGCACTAATGTAGAGTCAGAAAAGGACATTAATATGAGGCTTTTTTAAGTAATAAAAATCAAGACTTATTTCTGTGCATGGAAAAAAAATTTTAAAAACCAAGGCTTGTTCCATATTAAAAAAGAAAGAAAGAAATATGAGAAAACACACTCCCCCCCTTACTGTAGCACCAACAGTAATAAAGCTCTCTTATGGGTCACCCTGTGGTTTCCAGTTTTCCATGGTATTCTAAGTAAACATTTTAGGAGGGCTGAAGAGATGGCTCCGTGGTTAAGAGCACTGGCTGCTTTTGCAGAGTTCAGTTCCCAGCACCTATGTTAGGTGGCTCACAACCCCCTGTAACTAACTCCATGAGATCAGACATGCTTCTGCCTCTGTGGGTATTCACAAATACGTGTACACGCACGCAGGCACACATACCCACATAAATAACATTTTTTAAAAATTAAAAAAACTCTAGAAACAGGTACAGAAACCAAAGAAAAGCAGAATTATACTGAAACATAATGATGTGTTACTGAGAAATTAAGGTTTTCGATATTAATATTCCATTCAATTTCTGAGTAAAAGTGTTTTAAATTATTACCACTTGAACTCATAGGCAGAATTTTTCAGCTGCCTGCACAGAGATGGTCATTGGCTGATTGGCCACTGAGAGCTTGGGTGCTGTCTGTGTCCTCTCTGAGTCCTTGCTTGGGTCAGGGGAAGCTTTTGTTAAATGACATCTGAAATGTGAACTGAGAGAGTTTAAAATTCATTTCATCATCACCCTTTAGCAAGCAGAAGTGACAGACAGCAAGGTTAAATGATTGCCAAGGGCCCTCAAACCCTGGACTCTGGGCCTTTACATTTTTGTTTTTCTAAAGTTTTACGTGTGTGTGTGTGTGTGTGTGTGTGTGTGTGTGTGTGTGTGTCTTCATGACGTGCACACACACACACATGCACATGCAGGTGCCATAGTGGCCAGAGTTGTTAAGATGCTCTCATAGCTGGAGTCATAGGCATGTGTAAGCTGCCTGATGGGGCACTGGGTCTCAACTCTAGTCTTCAGTAAGAACAACACAATCTTTTAACTGTTGAGCCATCTCTCCAGCCCTGAATCTTGTTTGTTTGTTTGACTGATTGTTTTTGTTTTTGGAGACAGTGTTTTTCTGGATTGCCCTGGTTGTCCTGGAATTCCATCTTTAGATGAGACTGGCCTGGAACTCGGATATCTGCTGGCTTCTGCCTCCTGAATGCTAGGATTAAAGGCGTGCACCACCACTGCTCAGCTTGAAAATTAGCTTTTTTAATAGATCTGATAGTTGTTACTGTTCTGACCTGCACACCACTCAGGTGTGATCATGTACCTTGTGTGTGTGTGTGTGTGTGTGCACATGTGCATGCACACAGGTAATACATGTACATCTGTTGTATGTGCATGTATGTGTGGGTACATGTGGTATGGAAGTCAGAGGAGAACTTCAAGTGTCTCACTCTATCATTCCTCACTTTATTCCCTTGAGACTGGGTCTTTCACTGAACCTGGAGCCAGGCCGGTGGCTGGAAATTCTCATATCCACTGCCCACTTCCAGGATCCATACAGGGTTACAGGTACACCTGGATTTTTTTTAAGGATGTGGGTGCTGGGGATTTGAACTCAAAATTGTGCAGCAAGCACTCATACCCACTGAGTTACCTGCCTTGTCCCCATAAAACTTATGTTCAATAATAGGAATTAAGTTGGGAATTAGTACTAATTATGCCAGTACAATCTACAGAAGCCAGGGCTGTCCCTGGTGAAATGTGGTCACCCTGCATTTGCAGAATGAGACAGGGCATGATGTGTGACGGCATGATGTGTGAATGTTTACCACTTGCTGAATCCTTGGTTGCAACACTTTCTTGTAAGTTCTCATAGTAACCCTGTCTCTATTTGACAAACGATGAAACTGATACATTTAATGACTATTTTTGTTTGCTTCATTTTGAGACAAGAGTTTGGCTCTGTAGTCCTGGCTGGCCTTGAAGTCCCTGAAATCCTCCTGCTCCAGTTTTCTAAGTGCTGGGATTATAGGCATGTGCCACCATGCCCAGTTTGCTTAGGGGGGAGGCCGGGAAGACTGGCGTCAGTAAGCTTTAGATAGCTCCTGAGGTATTTTAAATGGATGGCTCACAGGCAAGCTGTGTTTGGCCTTCACTGTATGTGATAAGAAAAGTGAACAACATTTAAAACTCGAGAGATCTCTCATGAAAATGTGCATTTCCAGTTTCAGAGAGCTGGAAACAGTGAGCCAGCATGCCTGCCAGGAATCAGTCATAGGGACTGAGCAAAGCTGCGCATGTCGGGGTATGTGGGGTCACTAGTCTCTCTCTCTCTCTCTCTCTCTCTCTCTCTCTCTCTCTCTCTCTCTCTCTCTCTCCCTCCCTCCCTCCCTTTCTCTCTTCCTCCCTCCTTCCCTCTCTCTCTGGCAAGCTATACCATCTATTTCCATACCAGCACTGAGTGATGAAGCAGTCCTTAGAGCCCTCACCTCCATTAATAGCCACCACAGGCCACTTGTGCTGGACCACGCCTGTGATCCCAGCATTCAGAAAAACGGAGGCCCTTGGGGGCCAATTGGCCGATGAGGACCTCTGTGCCAGCTGCTGCTACCTTGATTTCAAGTGTTATTTGAAAAATAAAAATAGGTCTTTAAATTTCTAGTTAAAAAACAAACAAACAAACAAAAAAAAAAAAAAAAAAAAAAAAAAAAAAAAACCAAAAGACCTTGGAGGGCTGAAGAGATGTCTCAGTGGTTAAGAGTGCCCACTGTGCTTACGAAGGACCCATGTTCGGTTCCCAGCGCCCATGCTGGAAGACTCACGACCACCTGTAACTCCAGCTCCAGAGGGTCCTCCTCTGGTCTCTGGGGACACCTAACTCGTGTGCACATGGGGAGACTGCATCCCCAGAAAACAAACCAACAAAAGACATGCTTCAAATTTCTGTCTTATGGAGAGAGAGAGGCGGAAGGAGACAGGCGGAAGGAGACAGAAGTGCAGTGGAGCCGTTTGGCGCTCCGTGCCCCATTCTCTGCGACATACTGCATTCCTTTCAAGATTCGTATCTCAAAGGCTGCACAATATGACTAAGAAAACATGACACTCCTATAATGAGCTTTTCGCTCTCCTGACCCAACTTCAAGGATGATTTGCTTGGTTTGAAAAGCATAGCATGGCTCTAAGTCCAGGGAGTTTAGAATCTTTTCTATGTTAAGAGTGTTATGAACCCTCTTAACAGTCAGAGTATAGGCGCATACCCCTTATGCCAGCACTACAAAGGCTGGGGCAGAGGATGGGTATACATTTCTGGGGCCAGCCTGGGTTATCTAGCAAGACTCCCGTCTTTTTAAAAGATAAAAAGAATCTTCCTCAAAGTTATTCCCATACCTAACCACTTGCCAGTTTCTATGAGGGCAAGGCTACGAGGTATTTCCCCACCCTTTTCCTGGAAGGCACTGTAAGAGAGGGTACAGATGGGCCACTCTGGAATTTAGACTACACAACTTCAAATGCCTGCTGAGGTCCTTGGCCCCTGAGCCTGTTGCCTGGAGCTGTGAGCCTTGATTTGGAGAAGGTACCCACTCTTGTCCTATAGAAAACAAGAGCCAATGATGCCCCGTACCCAGACAGTACTCAAGGGGCAGTTACTACTGTGCCTTGAAATTCAGGCAAGAGAATCTGTTTGTGTTCCTTCAACACAGAGCCTGGGAAACAGGCTTTGCAGATGCAATTGGGATAAGAAGAAAGGATAAGAGGAAATAACTACAGATTAGAGTGTTTACTCTTCAGAAGAATTAAAAGAAAAATAAACCCACGATCCAGATGCAGAGTCCTCTCCCTGCATTCCCAGGCACACTGGGACTCAAGAAACCATCATTGGCTTTCTTTGAACTTCTAGACTCTCTCAGGTCTCTCTGGAAAGGGATGCAAGAGTGTGTCAGTGAAAGTAGGCTTCTGGATGGGTCAGGGGCCCTGGAATGCTTTCCCTGTCTGCCACATCCTAGCTCTGCAGAGAACCCTGAAGGCAGCTGCAGGGAGAATGAAGTCATAGGGTGCACAGCTGGAGGAGAGCTTGTGGAAGGAGGAGGGGCAAGGCCCACACCCCTAGGCAGGGCACATGCAGAGAGGACTCTGGCAGTGTGAGGCAGTTCTAACCCGGAGTCCAGGTTCTTCTGGCTACTTACAACCTAATGACTGGAGGTACATTCTCTTTTCTTAACTGTGGAATGCAACCTCTACCTCTTCAGGATTTTTGTTTTGTTTGGTTTGAGACAGGGTTTCATTCTGTAGCCAGGCTGGCTTGGAACTCACTATACAGACCAGGCTGGCCTCCTAAGTGCTGGGTTTACAGGCATAAGCCATCATACCTAGTCTCTCTTCACAGGTGACTGGGGGGATCTACAGGAAGGAATACTGACAGATCTCTGGGGGCATCTGTCTCACATGCACACACACACACACACACACACACACACACACCTTTAAAAAATAAAACAAAACAGACCTTGGGGATCAGTGAGATGGCTCAGCAGACAGATGTACTTGCTGCCAGGCCCGAATTCAATCCCAGAGAAGCACATAGTAGAAGGAGAGAACAGACTCCCACAAATTGTCTTCTGGCTACATGTGTGTCATGACATACATGTACGGGACACACACACACACACACACGCACACACACACACACACCAATCGATCAATGTAATGAAAATTGTTTTAAAATAAAGACAGGCCTACACAGGGATGATTAGAAGAATAAAAACATGAATCTGTCCTGTCTGGTGGTTGGGATTTATGGATTCCTTCTTTTAAAAAAATATTGCTATAGTGTTTCTTAAGGAAATAGAGCTGAGGCAGGGGAAACCCAAGGGGAACCTTAAGATCCTCACAGGAATGCCACTGCATTTCCCATAGAGCTCATTTTATGAGGCTGAGTCAGCCACAAAAGGTTACATACAGAACCCCACCACCACTGTGACATCATCTGGGTCTATAACAAACAACAAACAAACCAGACTTCACCTGCAAAAGATATCTTTGAATATCTCCCCCAAATTCATTCATGTCCCCTCCCTTCTGCCCCTCCTTCTCCCCCAACCTCTCTAGATAGAGTCGCAATACATAGCTCTGGCTGTCCTGGAATTCACCATATAGAGCCAGGCTGGGCTCCAACTCAGAGATCCACCTGCCTCTGCCTCCCAAGTGCTGGAGTTAAAGGTGTGCACCACCGTCTGAACTATTGATTTTAAAATAATGGTGTTGTTGAGCTGAAGGGATGGCTTAGTGGGTATAGGCACTTGCTGTGAAAGTGTGATGATGCAAGTTTGAGTCCCAGAACCCATGTAAACAAAATATGCAAGAACACATTTTAAAAAATGAGATGTGTGTATGGGAGGGGGGTTTGTCCTGACTGAAGCGTAGAACAACTTTCTATAGCTGAATCAGTCTTGCTCTCTCTCCCTTGTGTGTCTATGTTAGAAACTGTTCAGTTAGACACAGCTAAGAGGTTGTGGAGGACCCGAGTTCAATTCCACATCAGGCAGTACACAGCTGCCGATAACTAACTCCTGCTTCGGGGACCTACGCCTTTGGGCTCACAGGCACCATCTGAAATGCCCCAGAATTTGAAAGTTTCTTTAAAAAAAAAATAAACAACTTACTTATTGTATGTGTGTGAATTTTTTTCTGCATGTATGACGATGGATGGTGTAGCATGTATTTCCTGGTCCCCACAGACGTCAGAAGCGGGCATCAGATGCCAGGAAACTGGAGCTATGTGGTAACAAGCCATCATCATGTGACTGTGAGGATGGAACCCAGATCCTCTGCCGCAGCAAGAGCTTAGCCGACGTCTCCTCTCCAGTGCCTTGACAGTTTCTGAGTACTGACTGGACACCACAAATGGAAAGCTCCACGTGTGACCTTATGAGAGGTGTCACACTGTCACCCTCAAAACACAGGCTCAAGCCCTGTAATCCTCTCACTTCAGAGACTAAGACAGAAGGAATGCCAAGACTTCGAGGCTAGCCTGGGCTACAGGATCCAATCCCATCCCAGTGCTCCAAATAAACAAAATCAAAACAAAAAGCTCCATTAAAAAACTGCCTTCGGGTTAGGAATACACAAAACATAAATTGTGTTCACTGACAGGTGTATATGAAGAAAGAAAGAAAAAACATAAATTGTATTTAGACCTGGTCCCACCCCCAAGTTGTCTCAAACTGTTTCAAGCTGGGAATGCTCAAGAGGGTGCATGTAACTTTCTTCTATTGTTGAATTGTTTTTTATGAATAGGTATAATTTTTGGTATCACTAGAGTCTTGTGCCAGTGTGTAAAAAGTTCTTGCCACACTAGCCCGATTCCCTGAGGTCAAACTGTGAAAGCCATGTAAAAAGGTGGAGGGTCCAACTCCACAAAGTTGTGCCATAAGCACTATTCCCATTAATAATAAGCAACAGTAATTTTTAAGTACTTTTCATCTCTGTGGTGTGCATATGTGTGTAAGTATTCATGCACACGTGTACAGGCGGGTGGGCCCCTCGAGTGTGTGTGTATGTACTCATGAATTTGAATGTGTAAACCAGAAGTTGATGTCTTCCTGGATAATTCTCCACCTTCTAGGTGGAGGGAGGGTCTCTCATGTGAATTTAGCACTCACTGGTTGAGCTAACCAGTGGTGCTATTTTGTGTGTGATCTAACAAATACAGCTCTCCTGAAGATCAGAGTGCAGAGCTGAGCCACACTAGTTAGCCACAGAGGAAGGCAGTAGAGGTGGCTCACACCTTTAATCCCAGCACTTGGGAGGCAGAGGCAGACAGATTTCTGTGAGTTCAAGACCACCCTAGGCTACATGAGATAGAATGTATCTAAAAGGGAAACATATCTCACACAAAGGTGATCCCAGCACTAGTCTGGGATCCCAGATTCAGTCTGAGGATTCGTAGACAGGACACAGCCTGAGGAGCAGTCAGTCTGAGGACAGCATCGGCCTTTGGTCTGAGCATTGGTAGAGGTCAGAACTCTAGTGGCTGGCCGCTCTGCTTCTGACTTCAGCTTTCACCCCTCGATAGCTGACTCTGAGTTTTTATTATTAAGACCAAAGAGAATTCCTGCTACACTAATCTAAATAGTGTGCTTGCTCTGAGGTCTAGCTGTCTACGCCTTCCAAGGGCTGGGATTACAGGAGGGCCACACACCAGATTGCATGCTTACTCAGCAAGGTCTTGACCAGTACTCCTGGAACATACATGATTCGCACAGCTTCCTTTCTTCCTTTCTCTCTTTCTCTCTCTCTTTCTTCCTTTTATTTTGAGGGGGAGGGATTTGCAGTTTTGGTTATAATTGGTTAACTGCTGCCCTGTAGATGTTCAGCTATTCTGCTGAAAGCCTAGAGAGGGAACCAAATTTAAGATCAAGGTGCTTTTTACAAATTGTATCAATAAGGTCACAGTGGTATAACGGACAGACCTCTAATCCCATCACTTAAAAAGCAGAAGCAGGGGAATTGGGTGTCTGGGGCCACCTTGAACTATATGGTCAGAACCTGTACCCAAAAGTGGGGGATGGGCACTGGTGCTGGGAAAAGGTGAAGAAAATATATGCATCCCAGATAAAAAAAAAATTGAAGATGGACACGGTAGCACAAGCCCTTAAATGTAGCACTCAAAGCCCTCACACTTGGATGTCTATGAATTCCAGGCCAGCCAGGACTACATGGTGAGACCTGTATCAAACAAAAAACAAACAAACCAAAAAAAATTTTAAATGGGGACTGGAGAGATGGGTTAGCAGTTGGGAGCACTGGCTGCTCTTCCAGAGGATGGGGGTTCAAGTCCCAACACCCACATGGCAGCTGACAACTATCTGTAATTCCCATTCCAAGGGTTATGACACCCTCACACAGACATGCATGCATAGAGGCACCAATGCACATAGAATAAAAATGGATAGGTTATTAAAATAAAAATTTAAATGGAAGCTGAAACTAGGCAATGGTGGCGCACACCTTTAATCCCAGCACTCAGAAAGCAGAGAGGCAGGCGGATCTCTGTGAGTTTGAGGCTAGCCTGGTCTACAGAGCTAGTTCCAGGACAGGCTGCAAAGCAATACAGAGGAACCCTGTCTTGAAAACCAAAACCAAAAAACAAACAAAAAGAAAAATAAAAAAGAAAAGAAAAGAAAAAAAGATGGGCAACAGGGCTGGAGGAATAGCCCAGCTATTGAAAGTGTAGGCTCGCAACCAAAAATATAAGATGGGCAACGGCACACAAAGAATAAAGGCTTACACTAGGTCTGTGTAAGGGCTTCTACGCCCTGGAAATGTTGGGAATGTTATTTTCTGAACCGAAGGGTTGGCTATATGAGTTGTGCTCTGTGAAATATCAATCAAACTGAACACATTGTGTTCACGTTTCTGTATTTGTGCCATACTCCCAAGAATTAAAAAATTGAAACCAAGCTAGGTGGTGATGGTGCACACCCCTAATCCCAGCACTTGGGAGGCAGAAGCAGGAGGATCTCTGTGAGTTCAAGGCCAGCCTGTTCTACAAAGTGAGTTCTAGGACAGCCAAGGCTACACAGAAATTACCTGTCTCAAAAAACCAACCAACCAAACAAACAAACAAATAAATAAATTCTTAAAGTGTGAAACCAAGAATGGCTAATACTAAAGTCAAAATAGAGACTGAGCAGGAGCGAATGAGAAGGCATGTAGACTAACCAAGCATTAAGATGCTCTACACCGTAGATTAGGGGCTGAGGTAACGCAAACGATTGTTAACCTCACCACCCACATTAGTTATAATTACAGAAAGTTTGTATTTGTAGAGGATGATGTGGGGACCACACATACCCAAGACTGCATTCACCATGGCATCACTCCCTGGGCAACCCTGGTTCCTGACCTCTGTGAGGATTCATTCAGTACTCGGCAGAAGGAGTACTCACAGCTAAGCTGACCTCACATGCTCAGTGAAAGTTGGTAGTCTTGACCATTGCACAATGTTTTATAGAAATGCTAAAGCTGCTCCTTCCCCCCCCCCAAAGGAAGTCTTCCAAAATCCCAGCCACACACACAAAATCCCAACACAAAGGTGTGTCTCTGCTCCACCTTTCAATAATTTTGAGTTTACAGACTTTGTGACCTTCTATATTCCAACATCAAACCCGTACTCCAGCTTTTAAGCATGCTATCTTTCCTCTGCTGTAATTTGGGGCATTACGGAGACTGTAACTACTGTAACAAAGGCACTTCTCCCAGGGTACCCTCAGCAAAACCCCTCTGTGGCTAACCTCTGAGTGGAGGATGCTCCGAGATGCCACCTAAGCCTAAAAGGCATATCTGTGGGCTTTTAAACAATGCTGAGGGCTGGAGTGATGGCTCTGCAGTAAAGACCACTGGCTGTCCCAGCACTCAGGAGTCAGAGACAGGAGGATTTCTGTGAGTACGAGGCAAGCCTTGTTTACATAGTTAGTTCCAGGAGAGCCAGAGATATGCAGAGAGAACCCAACTCAAACAAAATCTAAAAAATACAAAACACTGGCTGTTCTTCCACAGAATCAAGTGTTTGAGTCCCAGAACCTTCATGGTGGCTCATAATTGTCTTTACCTCCAGTTCCAGGAGATCCAATGCCCTCTTCAGACCTCTGCAGACGGCAAGCATGTACATGGTGCACATATGTACATGCAGGCAATATACTCATACACATAAAATGATAAAATAAGATGTTTTAAATGATGAGGGCATAGTCCAGGAGCTGAAGTTCTGACTAACTCCATGAAGTCTCTCCCTGGAGGTTTGGACCAGTTACACAAAGGAACTGTGGGCAGAAAGGAAGAGCTGCTGGGTTCGTATGTCTGCACAGTTGGCAGAATGACAGCTGCCACTCTCTGGCCTAAAATGCAGATGTGTTTAAAGAAAAACCCCTCCACAGTAATCATGTTTCCTAAATAACATATAATTCAGTTTTGTGCATGAGAAACTGTTAGATTTGGGTGGCGTTTTTCTCTTATCTTCTCTACACACCCCAAATATGATTATACATATGCACAGATATAAAATATGAATACAAACAACACATTCTAGAATCTCGTTTACATATTTAATTCTTCGCTGAAAGTATTGTCTTTTAGAACATTAGCGGCGGGGGTGGGGTAGAGTGTGTGTGTGTGTGTGTGTGTGTGTGTGTGTGTGATGAAACCATTTTTATACCTAAATGCTGGCTTGAGAGACAGCTCGGCAGGTAAAGGCAAGACCAACAACCTGAGCTCAACCCTCAGAACCCACATGTTAGAAGGACGGGTAAGCTGACCTCTGACCTCCATGTGCTGATGTGTCTGCCATGTCTGTCTGTCATGACTAGGTATGCATT
This sequence comes from Phodopus roborovskii, assembly GCF_943737965.1. NCBI lineage: Eukaryota > Metazoa > Chordata > Mammalia > Rodentia > Cricetidae > Phodopus > Phodopus roborovskii. The sequence continues at coordinate 20,186,541 of NW_026125052.1, read as the reverse complement.
AAATACCTATATACATAAATGTAATCTTAAAATTAAAGCTAAATGCCTTCCTGTATAGTACACCATATATCATTTACTTATTCCTTAGCTGTTGCTTTAGCTCATAAAATCTTTCTTTCTTCATTGGTTTTAGATAGAGCCTCACTATGTAGCCCTGGCTGGACTGGAACTGAGAGAAAGGAACCTCAAATGAGAAATCACTCCATAAGATACAGCTATAGGCAAGCCTTTAGGGCAGCAGTTCTCAACCTGTGGGTCTCACATATTGGATACCCTGCCCTGCATACCAGATAGTTCCAGATAGTTATGTTACGATTCAAAACAGTAACAAAATTACAGTAATGAAGTAGCAACAAAATAATTTTATGCTTGGGGGGTTGTCTTAGTTAGGGTTCCTATTTATTGCTGTGCAGAGACACATGACCACAGAAACTCTCATAAGGAAAACATTTATTGAGTTGGTGGCTTATAGTTTCAGAGATTCAGTCCATTATCATCAGGTGACATGGTGCTGTGCAGTCAGACATTCAGACATGGTGCTGGAGAGGTAGGTGGCTGAGAGTTCTATATCTTTCAGGCAGCAGGAAGTGAACTAAAATACCAGGCGTGCCTTGAGCATATGCGAGACCTCAAAGCCTGCCTCCACAGTGACACACTTTCTCCAGCAAAGCCACGCCTCCACACCACCACACGGGTCACCACAACAAGAACTATATTAAGGAATCACAGCATTCGGAAGGTTGAGAACCACTCCTTAATTAGTGATTGATGGAGGAGGGCCCAGTCCATTGCAGATGGTACCACACCTGGGCTGGTGGTCCTGGGTTCTGTAAGAAACAGGCTGGGCAAGCCAAAGGGGAGCAAGGCAGTAAGCAGCATCCCTCCATGGCCTCTGCATCAGCTCCTGCCTCCAGGTTCCTGTGATGATGAACAGTGCTGTGGGAGTGTAAGCCAAATAAACCCTTTCCTCCCCAGATTCCTTTGGTCATGGTGTCCTATCACAGCCATAGTCACCCTACTCAGACAATGTCTTTGTTTGTAGTTGACAAGTAGCTAAGTATTTAGGTATGAAATGTTACATTCCCCATGACTTGAGAAAGAGCATGTTGTCATGGAATCCTCTGGGACCACTCTTCTACACAACCTTATGTCCTCCCAGAAGCCGCTGCATGGAACTGGGGCTCAGTCATTCACACACAGCTGCCGGACAAGGGAGGCGGCAGGAGGAAAAAACCCGTACACGCTACACACAGCCAACTGCTTTGTATGTTTACTCTAATTTATTTAACCAAATTTTTCCTGTGCATTTCAGAGGGGTCTCTCAGCTGTCAAGCAAGTGTCTGTTCCTATCGGAGATCTCAGAGAGCCCCCTCTTTTTTCTTTTAATAAAATGTTCTTTATAAATGTCACATAAAATAAAATTGGTGAACATCTGACCCTTTGGGGTGTGCGAATGTTTGTGTGTGCATATATGTGTGTGTATGAACTTGTATATGTGCATGTGGTATGTTTGTGTTATACATATGTGCATTATGAACATGTATGTTGACACACGTGTGTATGAACATGTTACATGTGCAGGCCAGAAATTCATAATGTATGTCTTGCTAGTAGTTTTCCTTCTGCACCCTCTGCAAGAGTACTTAAGCCACTGAGCCTTCTTTCCCCCTCCAAAAGCAATCTTAATTTCTAGTCATCCGTGCATCTTCTACATGATAGTACATCATCTGTATTCTTTCAGGAGTGTTTAGCTGCAAAGTGAAATTAGATTCCCCCCCCTTTTTTTTCTGGGTGGGTGGTGCAGAGCCAGGACTTGAACCCAGACCCTCTCACATGCTAGCCATGTCCTCCACCACAGAATACCACCCCCAGCAATTTCTAAATGTAAAATCCATGTTTCCCCAGCATTTAAAAGTAAAGATTTCATCTTCTAAGTATTGTTTCTGGCACGTCTCTCACATCACATTTTTACAACAGCTTAAAACTCTTATTTCTGGAGGTTAGCCTCCTCCATTGGACTCTCTACCATTGATCTAAACCCAATGCTGGATGTTTTTCCAAGATCGTGACATCACCTAAAATGTTCCTTATGTCTTTGGGACACTTATCTGCTTGCTTTGTTTTTTCCAACTCAATAAATGCCCATTAAACACCACCGTGGCTTGGGCATTGAACCCATCTGTGGGGTTGCAGCTTCCAGGAAGAAGTACAAAACACCCTGCTCAAAGGGAGTTAGCAAGGGAGGAAGCAGCCACACCAGGGTTGGGGAGGGCGGCAGCCATAAAATCCAGTAAAATTTGCGGGGGGGGGGGCGGCTTCTGGCTGAAGGGGACTGTCCAGCCTTGGACACTCATGCTCAAGTACAAGCCAGGCTTAGAGACAGACCCGAAGAAAGCTGCATGTCAGGCCCTGAGGAAAGCAAGCACACTGGAACAGCCTTGGGTTTAGCACTGCCCACTCCAGGGATGAAAGAGTTCCCCAGGACCCTTAATGAGGGTTAAGGAAGGAAGGGAGAGCGCGCAGAAGAGACTGTGGTAAATAAGGACCTGAGGAAGGCAGGACCACTGAGGATGGGATTCTCCTTTTCCCAATATGGTATTTATGTTTACTTTTTATATTTACAGGCGACTATCAGATGCACACAGGCTTGCAGTGACAGCTAAAGTAATTGGTCAAGGGGCTTTGGAAATGGCCCAAGCACGAGGACCTGAGGTTGGATGCTGAGTACCCAGTAAAAATCTGGTTGTGGAGTGGTGGTGCACCTGCAGTCCAGTATTGGGAGGGACAGGAGGGCTTGGAGGGCCACTATTGCCCAACTGACTTTGCATAGTATTTTTTTTTCTAATCGTTTTTTTTTTTTTCTTTTCAAAAAATTACTCTCACTGAGTAGGGGTGGTGCACACCTTTAATCCCAGCACTCAGGAGGCAGAGGCAGGTGGATCTCCAAGTTTGAGTCCAGCCTGGTCTACAGAGCAAGTTTCAGGACATCAGGGCTACACAGAGAAGCCCCATCTCAAAAAAGAAAGCAAAACAAAGATTTTTTTCATTTTACCCCATCTTTAAAGAGATTTATTTTTATTTTATGTGGATGGGTGTTTGCCTACATGCACATGTGGGCACCACATGTGTATCTGGTGCCCACAGAGGCCAGAAGAGGGCACTGGGTCCCCTGGAAACGAGAGTAACAGGTGGTAGTGAGCCATCTGACATGGATGCTGGGAGCCACGCTTGTGTGTTGTGGGAGATGGGTGAGTGCACTTAACTGTGCTGAGCCATCTCTCCAGCCGGGTCTGAGGGTGTTGAGGACTGTGTTACATCATATTTGAGTCCCTTGATAGTCATGGGTTTTCTTTCTATTAGTAATAAAAACCGCAATAGCTTAGTGCCTGATAGCGTACTAGACGTACCTCAGCCATCTATCATCTGACTTGTGTGTGACTCCCAAGCAACACCCCACAAGGTGGGGTGTTCTCGTTCTCACCTAATTCTGGTCTCAAGCAGTCTGCCCCATTAATACACTCAGAAGACTGGCAGGGAAAGGAAATAGGCTAGATCACACCTACACCCCTGCCTCAGTTGGCAAAACAGTACCACACGATCACCCTTCCAAACACTTGTGGGCATCAGTCAGAGCCTGGTTAGAGTTTTCCCTGTGAAACAGTGGGGCTTGAACCCGAATGTCCCTGGGGAAGGCTCACCGTTAGATAGGCTTGTTTGCCAAACTGATGGGCTTTGGAGAGTTGACTAGATGAGTTCTCACCCCTAGTCAATAGATGGATCCTTGCTGAGCCCACCACACGGCTAACATATTGGGAAGTGGAGTGTCACTGGAGGAAGTCACAGAGGTGTTGCACCTTGTCCCTGGCCCTTTCCTCTCTCTGCTTCACCAGCTGCCATGAGGTGAGCAGTTCTCCACCACATCCTCCAGCATGATTTCTGACCTTGCCTGAGACTCAAAGCAACTAGACCAAGTGGCCATGGATGGGTCCTCGAAACTGCTGACCAAAGGAACTTTTTCTTTGTTTGTCTCAGGTATCTTAGCACAGCAATGAAAAAACAAAAACAAAAAAACAAACAAACAAAAAAAAAACAACCGAACATAACTCTCAGCCCACCAAGAACGCAACTCTTCAGGGTGCTTCCCAAAAAGCTGTACTGTCCTTCGCTGTTCTAAGGTTTATTGTTGTCGGTAGTGTCTGGGGATTGTCTTACCTCCTAGGTATTTTCAACATCCTTGAGTCTTGGGGGAGAGCTCAGGGGAAGTCAGGAAGGCCAAGGGAAGGAAGGACCTGCTTGGCAGAGGTACAGTGAGCAAAGGCCTGGAGGTGAGGAGAAGAGCATGCTGGGAAGGTGTCTCCTGGAGGGTATGATACAGAGGCAAAGGACCTGAAGTGGGCAGAGGCTGTCAGAAAGCAGGGGTCACGCCAGCGGAGGATTTGTAGTTCTATTTTTTAAATTTCATTTTTATGAGTACGGTGTTTTATCTTGCTTGTACATCTGTGCACCGTTTGTGTTCCTGGTGCCCTCAGAGGCCAGAAGATACCGGATCCTTTGGGACTGAAGCTACCAACAGTTGTGAGTTGCCTTGTGGGTGCTGGAAATCAAAACTTGGACCTCTGGAGGGGTGGTCTTAACCCCTGAGCCATCTCTCCAGCTCCAAGAGTCTGTACTTTGAAGGAGAAAATCCAAGGGCCCCAGGAGAGGACACAGCCTCAGGCATAGAAAGAAGCTAACCGTGAGAAGTCCAGCTAGAGCCGCAGTGCGCAGTTTGCTAGGGCGTTGGTGCTGACTGTCCCCAACATTTCCTGGGCCATAGATCACTACGCAGCCCTCCTCCAGCCTACTGAGGACTAACACTAATCTGCTGAGCTCAGGGTGAGTTCCAAGAGCTGTGTCACCACTCCGATGGCTAGCCCCACCCGGATTTATATAGGACTCAGTCATGGGAAAGGGGGCCCTCCATAACTCATGAAGGGCTAAACTGGAAGACACATTTCCTGCCAGTGATACCCCAGCCTCCCAAGTCCAAGAGCCCCCTCCCATGGCAGAGAGCACAGGGTGGCAGCGGGGGTGGGGTGGGGTAGGATAGATTCAAAGAAAGAATCAGTTTGGACGGTGAAATCAAGGAGCCGTGATGCCTGGCTGGCATCCTTGAGGCACTTGCACTTACTATCAGTGTCTCCCGGGAGGAGAACGGTCCAGGGACCCTGAGAACAGGGAGAGGGAACTCAGTCTCTGCCTCCTGAGCCCACGGAGATGCGTGAGAACCAGCTGACAACAGAGAGCTGCCCACCCACGCTCTTCCTCACTGTCCCTCTCAAGAGAACACATGGGTGAGTGTTAAGTTGGGTATGACAGCTTGGTCTCCAGTGCGATGTTTGGAGGGAGTCTTCTGATTAGATCAGAAGGGCTTTAAGATAACGGACTCCAACGATGGGGTCGGAATGGGATAGCATTATTGGGTAACTAGGAAGTGGAGCCTGGTTGGAGGAAGAAGGTCCCTGGGAACAGGCCTTTGAAGGGTGTACCTTGCTTGTCCTGGATGCCTCACTGTCTTCCTGGCTGCCATGAGCGAGCAGCCTTCCTCTGCTGCCATGACTCTGTGTTATGCTTCTGTCTCACCACAGGCTTCCGGGCAATGGAACCAGCGGACTTTGGGCTGAAGGCTATGCAGCTAAGAGCCAACATGAACCTTTCTTCCCTAAGTTGTTTAGATGAAGCAACTGAGTCACAGTGACAAGCTAACACACAGGGGAGCCCAGGCTTAGAGCTCCAAGGCAACTTTCCAGTCTTCTGCAGTGCCCCTGTTTCTAACATCTGGCCCCCAGGGTTTGAGGTAAGGAGGTCTTCCAGGGGTTAGGAGATGGGTCGAGCCACAGCCACAGAAACAACCGCTTTGATTGGTATTGCCACTTTGCCTCACTCACATGTGCAAACTAGTGATGAATTCAAATGAAGACCCTGAGAAGTTCATGGCTTTTCCATCCTATCCAATCACACCAGCGCGTGGGCATCGGACTTCTCAGGGACCCAATGGGACCCATGAAAAGGAATCCATTCCATCTTGCCACATGTTCAGAGAGCTCAAATCTGTCTTATTATTCCATAAGACATTAATCTGGCGGCTACAGGATGTTCTGGCCTTGGCAGTGAATGTCTCTTATCTAAATAACAATAGGTTTGGGCCCAGGTGCATTTACTCTAGACCCTAAAGGCCGGATGGCAGGTGTGGCTACCAAAAACATGGAGAATTGAGGGAAGAAAGTCTCTTTGCCCCTTATACATGATAATAGGAGTCTTCTGCCATTTTGTCCTCACTGCTGGTTGAATACAAGAGATCGCGAGAGAATAAATGAGGGCGCATTCAGTGTGGATTGAATCTGCCCTCCTGACAACTATCCGTGTTTCTGTCTTGGGTTCTTAACCCTCTTTTAGCTAGCCTTTTGCTCATCCACACTCCCCCACTCAGGTACAAACTTGGGGCTGCTCGGCTGGCTCCAGTTGCAGCCCCACAAAGACAGCTTCTCAACACAGGACCAACCCAGACTTCCTACTCCCCTGTACCTTCACCTTGCCCAGGTAAAATCAGGATAGAACAGAAACCCAGCTGGAGCACAGTGGCCTCAGCAGCTTGCTAAAGCCTGGAAGGCAGAGTCTTATGGGGAAGGACACGACTCTGGACTTCGCTGGCTGGACATAGTGACTTGTCTAGTGACTCTGGTGGCAATAACAAGTCCCCAGTACCTCTCAGAGGGAAGGAAGCACCTCTGTGTGCCCTTTAGACAGAAGTCCTTCACCACAGGAGGACTCCCCAAAGACAGCAGCTCCCTCTTCCATGTTTCTACATGGCACTTCAGAGTCCTACTTCCAGACTGCAGTGGTATCTTCAGCAGGGCCTTCCAGACACCTGGCTACTTTCCTTCAGGAACCCAGGAAGCCTCCACATAATTCAGCAGCACCCTCCTTCCTGGCCTGCTCTCTCCCTTCTGCCCTCCCCTCTCCCTTCTGCCCTCCCCGCTCTCCTCAGACAGCCTTTCCTCCTTGGACCACTGTCTCCTCTGTCTCTTGTCATCAAGCGTCCCTGGTCCCAGGGTCCCAGCCTTTCACTTACTAGATGTGCCCAAAAAAGAAATCATCAGACTCCCCTTAAGACTCCATTTTGTACTCTGCAAAATGGGTCCGACGATGCCTACCTATTTGAGTTATCATCAGAGCTAAATGAGAAATGGACACTAAGCATTTAACATGGCTTCCAGGCTGAGAAAGGGCCCTCACAATGGAGCCTTCACCCCACACTAACCGTTCAACCTGTGTCATTCTGAAAGATTCCCTTTTCTCTAAGGGACCCATCTTAACTCTTCTAAAGCACTTGGCTTGGTGCTGTGTGCATGGAAAGCAGACCAGCATCACAGCAGCAACATGCTCTACCTGAGGAAGAGGAATTCTGCCATCCTATGTCCCATAGCCCTGTCACCTCTGACCCCCAAGAGAGCTGCAGTATCTCCTCTGCAGTCCTGAGCCCACTGGACTTCCGGCTGATCAGGCAACTAACAGCCCGTAGCCCCTCCCCCCCCCCCAGGGCCTTTGGCCCCAGCAATAGCCTGCCAGGCAAATCCTGCCTACCTCCCACAAGCATTTCCTGCGGCCACAGTTCCCGACGCTTGTGCCTGCCCCTTGCATCAGGCACACAGGGACAAGAGCCCATGGACCCTGCACCAGCCTCCCATGTGAGGGACCCACCGATGTTGGGGCTCCTGCCCCCACCCCGCCGACTTCCAGGATTCGCCTGGGAGTGTTGTGTGTACTGACAGGGAAGCTGTGTGATGTTACCCTCCTGTTCAGTCGCTTCAGTGGAGCCCCTCACACCCGCTGCCGTAGCCCACGCCCAGCTTCCTCAGGGCTGGGGCGGGTAGTCCAGACATGCAACAGCCCAGGCTATTGATATTTTGTGTGTAGGACACAGTCTGAGAGAAAGAGCAGGAAGGGACAGAAGCAAAGACCAGGAGGTACAGGGACACTGTAGGCCTCCTTTTCCTCCCTGCCTGGGCCCCTCATCAGGCACCTCCACCCCCCCTCAAAAGCTCCCTGGAGGAAAAGACCAAGTCAGCAGTCTAGCCCAACTCTTTCCCAGGGCCTGGCTTTAAAGCCCAGGCTAGGGCTCTTGGAATGGCCATCCTCTCCCTCCTCCCTCGCATCCTGCAGGACCCGATTCTTTAAGGTGGACAGGCTGCTGTGTTTGCCTGTCTATCCAAGCTTCAGGTCCAGGTGAGATGGAAGGCAGGAGGAGGTCTTCTTATGTGACTTGGGTCACCCCAGCCCTTCCTATCCCTTTAGCAGATACCCACAGCACACCAGGCCACTGTGAGCCTCAGACTCTCCAGGGGGCCCTTGGTCCTAGCACAAAGCTGCAGCGGCTGCCCCATCCTTTTCCATTCACCCCAATTATACAGCATAAAATGGGATGTGAGGCAGCACCCAGCACTTTAATTTTTACTTCGAGAAATCTTCCCAGGGAGGAAGATCTACCCCACCAATGTTCAGCTTCTCAGTGAGAGACCTGTCTTGCCTTCACATTTCGGTCAGTTCTTGGGGGGGGGGGGGAGAGACCGAATCAGCAGAAAAGAGGAGCGCATAGTCTGTGGGGCTTGTGTGATTGGTTTTCTGTGGGCTGTGGCTTTGCATCTTTAGAAACTCTTTTGCAGCTTAAGATTGTCCACTCTGGAGAAGTGCCAGTTTGGCCAGAATTGCTCACACAAAGTTAGAGCGCGAACACACATACACACAGGCGCGCGCTGACATACAACGTCCCACAGGATGCCACAAGCCATCCCTGAAGACCAAGAAAGAAAATACAAAGCCCCTGCCAGACGCTGCACAGGCGCCTGACCCCTCACGTACGGAGTCTGAAACAATGCGCCTCTGGCTCTCCGGGTGCACCCCACCATACCGAACCAGCGCAGGGCGGGAGCCGGGGATCCGGGTGGCCCGGACGCGAGTCGTCGCCAGCCCTTCACCTCCCTCCCACTCTCTCCCAGGCCGCAGTGCCCAGGATCCCCTCCCCCGCCGCCTGCCACATCTGGTTCCACTCAGGTCCTCCCCCACCTCCAGGCGTGCTCCTCCTCCCATCTCCTCCCTCGATTCCAGAAAAGCGGAGGCGATTTTTAAAAACTCACACACACACACACACACACACACACACACACACACACACACACACACACTCCAGAAAATAAGGAAGAAAAAAAAAAAAAAGAGGGAAAAGTAGTCAAGAGGCCCCACTCCCCCTCGGGCCGGCCCCCGAAGTTGGCCAAGTTGGCAGCGCCTTACCCGGGAGGGCGGCGGGGGCGGCGGCGGCGTCCCCCGGGTGGCCGAGATGCAGTCCCCCGAGAAGCAAGAAGCAGCACAGCAGGTGACGAGGCCAGGGCGCGAGGGCAGGTCGGATGGGCCCCATCTCTGCGGCGCTCGGAGGACGCGAGGACCGAGGGCGCGGGGCCAGGCTGCGCGCAGTGGCGCCCTGATGCTGGGCTCGGATGACCGCCAGCGGCGAGGGGCTCGCGTCCTCCTCCGGGTTGGGACGATGTGATGCCTCCCGGAGAGAAGGGAAGAGGCAGGCCCCGCGGAGGGAGGGCCGAGGGAGGAGCGCTGAACCCAGGAGGAGGGTTTGAGGGGCAGAGGGGAAGGGAAGCGGGCAGCGTGGGAGGGGAAGGAGGAGGTTCGGGGACGCGGGACTGGGGACCCGACCGCAGGGATCGTGCTTCAGGAGGGAGAGTAGGGGATGGCAGGACTGGAGGGTCAGCGCGGGCCACAAGGATCGTCCCCAGCGTGCGCTCTTTTATCTTCCTCCACTATGCTTAATTCTTTCCCGCCTCGTCTTCCCTCTCTCTTCAGCCCGGGCCTGGAGCCCCAGACGCTGCGTCACAACTTCTCCTGCTGGCGCGGGCAGCGAAGCAACTGCAAAACTTTCCGCAGAACTTCACCGCGTGGCGAGACCTGGGCTGCTCCGAGGCCTGGCCAGCCGAGGACCGGGGCGCGCGACTGACTCAGGTGGCCAGACCTGGGCCGCCAGCACCCTCTCCATCTTGCCTCTTCTGCCTGTATTTAGCCACTAACCCCAGCTATTTTCTTTCCTAGGAGGACCCCCTCCCCTAGTCTGGTGGGGAAGAGGAGGAGCCCAGAACTCCGCCACCCGCGCAGAGATTGGGGGAGGGGAGGGCTCCTATTCTTTGTGAGCAGTGCAGACAATTCTTAATCATCTTGTTTCAGCATGTGAGTGACTCCTGTGTCAGTGTCCCTGGCACAAAGTGTGTACACTTGAGTTAATTGGGGCCCCGCATCCGAAGACCTGGGACTAAAACAGTCCATTGGATGTCTTAGAAGACCTACATCATTCCCACCAGCTGGAGTGCTGGCCGGTAGCAAAGAACAAAACGGAAATTTCATGAAGTTACAATCCAGTTACTTAGTATTTTGCAACAGGTCAGATGACAGCACAGAGCACTGGACTGAGTGTCTGGATTTTGAAAGGCAGCCCAAACCTATCCGATTTCCCAAACAGCTTTGGAAGAGTTGCTTGGGGGAAGCGTTAAGACAGCACGAAGAAGCCTCACCTTCTCCCATCACAAGTGATCAAAACACTGTAGAGCTGTAATATGTTTTGTTTCCTGAACTCTCCACTGTGGGGCTTTTTTGGAAATAATAAATGTGACTTTTTATGACTCCTTTCCCTATCTCTGCAATAAGACTCTCCTTGATCCTTCCAAATTCTGGCAGCTGAGATTCTAGGCTCAATATAGCACGCTGGTTTCAGGGCCCCAAAAGGAGCACCTACAGGCCCCCGGAGAGTTCCACTAGCCACACAGCCCTGACAGTCAGCCAAGTGCAAGCAAAGCCTCTACTCCACTGCTGGGAATTACTCATGGCCTCGCTGCCTGTTGGGGTCTGCTTTCTCGGTTTGTCATGTCTTGGGGGTTCCTATACATTCCTGGCCACGCTCGGGCTGCCTTCTTTTGACACCTTCCCTCCTTACAAGTCTTGTCATCTTTGAGGCTTTTGAGACTCTGCCAGCTATGTCTAAGCTGCATCTCCCTAACTGAACAGCCAAAACACAGGATGCTTCTGGAGTTGAATTGGATCCCTCCTCCACCAGCCAGAGGAAGTTTTGGTATTGCTCAGCTGGCAGAGCAAACCAACACCCTGCAACAGGGCCCCAGATCTTAGCACAACTGACTCCATGATGGAATACCATTCGGGCTGTAAAACTCAGCATGTAGACAGCAACACCTGCCAAAAAATGAAAACAAAAACCTAATCCATCAAAGTCCACAGTTCTGGAAAAGTCTCTAAATGTACTAACCTTGCTTTTTGGCTTCTGCACTTCTGCATCTGGCTAACAGTTCTTGTTAACTGAAGTATGTCAACCCAGGTCATGGTTTTTGTGCTTAAATGCACACCCAGAGAAAGGCTCAGGGCTATAATGGGATCCCAAATGCCCAGTGTAGTCACCGGCTGGCTAATAAAGACTTTCTATTGGTTTACATCCATGTCCGAGCAGTCTTTTCTGGCGAATACTCCACAACAGTCTGCTATCATCAGTGTGACATGGTTTTATTGAATTGCCAGCCCAGGACCCACTGTGTGTATACATGAGAGCCATCATTAGTCCTCTGCTGTCCCTTCACCAAGCATTACCCTGTGCCAGCTGCTGGGAAAACAAAGGTATGCTCACAGAGTTGCAGTCTTGCTTCATTTGATGGAAAAAAACAAACTTTTCACCACATTCCAGGCTGAGAAGTGTGCTGGGGGGAGAAGCCAGAAAGTACATCATGCTAGCACAGTCTTGCTGAAGGCTCCCGGGCCTGTTCTAATCAGGGTTGGTCACTATATGCTGCTAACAGGCCATATCTGCTGTGTCTGTGACTACATCTGGTTTAGATCCTGAGTAGAAAGTGGGGTAAACTGGACAACTGTCCTGCAATGATTTCTGGTCCAGTTCTCCACAGCTTAATGCTCCCACAGCTTGCTGGATGGTGGTGGCATACGACTTTAATCCCAGCACTTGGGAGGCAGAGGCCTCTGTGAGTTCAAGGCCAGCCTGATCTACAGAGTGAGTACTAGGACAGGCTCTAAAGCATACAGAGAAATCCTGTTTTGGAAAACAAAACAACAACAAGAAAAACATATGAAGCCAGCTGTAGTGGTATATAGTTATAACTCCAGCACCTGGAAGGGTGAGGTAGGAAGACCACTTAGAGTTCAAGGCCATCCTGGACTACATAGTTTCAGGACACCTGAGCCATAGTATGAAACCTTGACTCAAAACAAAACACCAACCCAGGGTCTGGAACTCATCTTAGGTTGAGAGAAGGTCTCACACACCTTTAACTCTCATGCTTTTATAGCAATATAAACTGTAGCATATAGAAGTCTGAAACCTGGTACATACAGTAGCAAACAACATAAAACTGTCCTCTGACCTCCTCATGCATGCTAGGTATAGCACGATTTAGCAGTCACACACAAAACAAAAGGATCATGCTTGGCTGTCAACAGAACATAGTCACAGGCTGTCAGAAGGGCTGGGTGTCATGGGTACCATGAGGGCTGAGATTTGAAGCACTCAGCACTCTGACTTCTGTCTTCTTATAAAAACTTGCCAGGGCCTGTGCCGTGGCTGACTCACTACGTGGTGGTGGGACAGTTCCTAATTGACAGCCTGTTACATGCCAGGTAACTGGCTAAATGCTGGACACCTAGTGGGTCTCCTTCTGTGTCTGGGGACATGATGCTAAGATAGTGCTTGCTATAGTGAAATGGGAACTGAGGATTGGCTCTTCAGACTCTGACAATGCCCTTCAAATGTTGACTCATTCAGTCATAATGGGCATGGCAGGGATGGCTTCAATTGAGTAGTGTGGTGGAAGGGGCCCGAACTCTGGAGTCAGGGATAGGAGTAAGAGTCCAGGTTCCTCCACTCACCAGCTGTGTGACCTTTAGCAGTTCTGCTCTCTCTGAGCTCACAATGACTGGTAAAAGGGGCCATGATTCCCATCAGCATTAAGACTTAAAACACATTTCAGAGATGTCATGGCCCTGACTCTATGGAGCCGTTCAGGAAAAAGAATCTTCTCCCTATTGGTCTTTGTTGTTTAGACATCAGGGGGTGTCCCTTACACATCGCCCTTCACCTTGCCTGCCTTGTTCCCTCTCAGTAGCCGTGAGATCTGTTCAGGCCGGAATAATCATAATTGAGACACTGGGTCCCACAAGAGGAAAACACCATCTCCCCTTGTCATCAGAAGCTTTCCAGGTTTAACTATGTGCAAAAATGGCATTCTGGAGTGTGAACAAGTCCCGATAGAAGTGTCTTGATGTATCTGGCTAATAAATGCATGTCCTTAAGCAGACTACCACATGAAGGTCGGTGCAAAAGCCTGGATATGGGTGTCAAAAGTGAGTTGAGTTTTGTCCCCACCCCACCCCCCACTGCCCTTCACTTAGCCTCATGTCCTTGAACAGTCACTGCCCCTCTCTGAGCCTCAGGACTCTAAGATAAACATACTGGTGCCTTTACTCACTGTATGTAATGGGTGTCTGTGTTCTCTTTCAGCCACTTCTATAGTCAGTGATGCCCAGGGAAGCAGGACCACCTAGCAGGCCAGACCCATAGCAAAGCTTGGGAAAAGAGGAGAGACTGTGAGGATATAACGGGGTGTGGGGTGCTTGGGGGGAGGGGCTTGTAAGATCTTGCTGGCTCTTGCTCCAAGCGGCTAGAAGTGTCAGTTCAAAGAGGCACACAGGACTGTCCTACTCCACACCCTCTCCAGCTCAGACTGACCTGGGTGGGCTCCACCTGGCCGATACAGAAATCTCCCCAAAGGCTACTCAGGCAGACTTCTTCCGCAGCACTGAGAGTGTCCAGAGGGAGTGTGCTAAAGGAAAAAAGGAAGACTACGGTGCAAAGACAGCCCCAAAATGTCCAAATTTGGCTCCAGGCTGTGCGATTTTAGGGAGTTTATCAATTAATCCAAGAAACCCTCTCTTCCCTGCCCCATTACTGGGGAGCACTGCGGCATCTGTCATCTCTGTCCCATCATGGCCACCTGAGAATTCTGTCCACTGTCCCCTAGGTCCTTCCCTTCTCTCTGGTTCAGCCTTAAGTCTGTGTTCATGTTCCTTTGACTGCCAACCTGCCTTTTAGCTCCCAGAGGATAAGAGATGGCTTCAGTCCCTTCCAAGATACAAGAGGTGCAGACTTCCTGCCCAAGTCTAGAGTCCAAACTTGGACTCCCAGGAGTTTGGGACACAAGCTCCTACTTAGAGAAGCCACAGGAATGTTGCAGTCGCTGTCAGCAGAGCCCTGGAATAGGCTCAGAGGATACAGACTCAGGACTGGGAACTTAAGGGCACAACTTCATATGCTCACTTCTCTTTGCTCCGCTTAGGGTTGGTTCACCAGGATCCAGACCCAAGCCGGAGCTGGAGGTAGCGGGGTGGTAGAGGCTTTGGTGAGGAAGCAGTCAGTGGAAGGGATCCAAGGAGTGAACTGAACAATAAGCCACAGCTAGGGGGACAGAGTCTCCAGGACTTTGTCATCAGCTGGTGCATGGCTGTCACCTGGGTGCTATCCAAGTACCCCTCCCCAACCTAGAGTACAGTGCCTCTGCCCTGAGGACAGGCTGAAAAAGGTGTCCACTTCACCTCTGGAGCGTCTCTCCTCTGGTCCACGCCTGTAGTAATCTCGGAAGACTGAGACAAGAAATCTGCTATGACTTCCAGGCTAGCCCAGTCTATAACAGTGGCCCAGAAGCAAAAGATCAAAATACTGAACTGCCCCCCCCCCCCAATCCACCCTTGGCCTTTGGTGGAGTAGAGCCCTAGAGGAGCCAAGTGTCTGTGTCCAGCTGGTCCACAGTCTCCACTCCAGGCACAAGAGCTTGGCCAGCCCTCCCCCTGTCTCCAGCATAGCAGAAAGCCGTAGAATGGGCACCTGGGAGTTCTGTTATGTTTCCCAGACGTTTACTGAGTACGGTGTACTGAGTACTATTCTGTGGAATGTGGACTGGGCTGAGATGGTAGGCTGTGGGTTGCCATCCATGACTTTTTTTTCTTTTAAGATTTTTATTTTTGAACAGATGTGGTAGTGTACACCTTTAATCCCAGCACTTGGGAGGTAGAGGCAGATGGATTGAGTTTGAGGCCAGCCTGGTCTACAGAGCAAGTTCCAGGACAGCCAGGACTGTTACACAGAGAAACCCTCTCTTGAAAAAAACAAGAAAGAAAACAAGATTTTTAATTTTAGCTGGATGTAGTGGTGTACACAAGACCTATGATTCAGGAGGCAGAGGCAGGCAGATCACTGTGAGTTCAAGGCCAGCCTGGTCTACACAGCAAATGCTAGAACAGAAAAGCTATATAGTGAGACCCTGTCTCAAACAAAACAAGAAATAGTGACAACAATTTTTACTGTGTACTAGTGTTTTGCCTGTATGTATGCCTGTGCATGTGTGTCTGGTACTGGAGGCCAGAAGGGAGTGTCAGTAACCTGGTCCTGAAGTTGCTTGGGTTCTATGAGAGAGCAGTCTGTGCTCTGATCTTCCAGTGGCAAGACCTTACCCTGGGGAATTGGCTCAGTGACAGAGACAATGACTAGCCATGCCTGTTGTTGAAAACAACTCCCTGCCACCTTCAAAGCAGAATCGATCCCATTTATCCATTTGAGAGTTTCTAGAAGTGGGACAGGAAGAAATAAGCCTTCTAAATCTGTGAGTCTGTGTTTATGTGTGAGGGTGAACATAAGTGCACGTATGCAGCCCTGTGTGTGGAAGCCAGGTGAACATCAAGGGTCTTCTTCAGTTGCTCTCTACCTTGTTAATTTATTTTGAGGCAGAACCTTGCTATGTAGCCCTGGCTTGCCTGGAACTCATTACAGACCAGGCTAGCCTTGAACTCAGAGATCCACATGTCTCTGGTTTCCAAGTGCTGGGATTACAGGTGTGCATCACTGTGTGTGTGTTGGGGATTCTAAACTCAGCTCCTCATGTTTGCCTCACAAGCACTTTACCAACCAAGGCAGCTCCCTAGGCCCTGTGGCTTCCTGATTTATAAGCAAGATAACAAAATCAAACTAGGAGTGAAGGACGCTTGTAATCCCCGTACTTTGGAAGCTGAAGGAGGACTGAGTTCCAGGCCAACCTAAGCTACTACACAATGAACTTCAGGATAGCCTAGACTGTATTGGAAGAACCCATCTTTAAAAAATAGAAAAAAAAATACAAAAATATAAGTGTGCATGTATAAACATGTATGTGTGTGTATATATATACATATATATACATATATATGTGTTTATATATATTATGAAGAATACACATATATCAAAGACGACAGGACTAGATAGATAGAGGGAACCCTGATGATGTTCTGTGAAGTCCTGGCTCCATTCTCTGCTGGTCCCTACAGGCCAGGACTGCAGAAGCAGGGCTGCTCCCATGTAGATTCCTGAGCACTACTAGTCAATAGGGGCAGGATTTGAGCAAAAGAAGCCGGGTTTAGGACTAGCCTAGATTAAGACAAACATATGCCTCTGTCTGTTTGGAAGCCCAAGTGTCATCTTTGCCCACAGCCACCTTTGCACAAACATGGCACTCAGTGAACTCAGCTCACTGAAGTTCAACCTGCAGCCCCTTCCCCAGTTACTACAGCTCTATCTACTGCTTGTCACCAAATGGCTCCGGCTTCGGTGTTTTAGTCTCCAACAGCACTAAGGCCCCTTCCCTTCTATATGGTCCCCCTTCCCTTCCTCCCCCATGCAGTCTCCAGGGGAAGAAAGATTGAGGCTAGAAGACCTGAGGTTAACAGTCTTCTAAATGAACACTTAACTACCACACCCAGGAGCCTGACCCAGAGCCAGATGGGCGGGGCTGAGTTACAAGCTGGCCAGCCAGCCCACTGCTCTCTGACCCTTCTCACCATGGGGTCTCCCGCCCAGAACCTTATACATACTTACATCCCTGGCAGACAGTCTGTCTAAGGCCCCTGATGGGCTCAGCCTGCACAAAAGCACCCTTGTATCCCCCCCACCTGGCCCCAGACTTGCCTGTTTCCCCAGCCTCTGGCAGGTTCCCTCAATCCTCAGGCCTCTCCCCCTTTAATCCTCCTCACCCCTCCAAAGAGCTCATCTGTGCTCACCCTGATCCAGACCTCTGTAGCCCTGGATCCATCATGTATGGGGAAACCCCGATGAACTAACTCAAAAGATACCCTATGGCTTTGGTGTTTGAAGGGTCCAAGGTGAGCAGCTTTGCCCAAGAGCACTGCTATGATGCCTGCAGGGCGGTATGTCTAGGATATATTTTCAGCTCCCCATAATGACACAGTGTGTAACAACAGTCCAGAGGTCCTGAGATTTAGTTAGACTTTGGCCATGACCCATCCCTGTCTCCTGTAAGTGGTATGACAAGTTGCAAATCTTTTTCCAGGTTCTAGCTTCAGGTGGTTTTTCTTTCCAAGTGTTAAGATTCCCTGGGAAGCTGATTTCTTGGGGGTCTGTTGCTAAATAGTCCCATAATCAAATGGAGGACAGATGTCTTTTAATACAACGTCACACTTGCCAGGCAGGCTAGTTACTAGCCCTGCTAAGAGGTCTCACAGTCACCCTCTCCAATGACCCTGCCAGAGGCACTACAGGTCAGGCAGGCAGGCAGGCAGGAGGGTAGAAATGGCACCCTACCAGGCTCATCCTGCCCAGGGCATTTAACTGCCCACAGCCATGTTCTCAAATGAGCCCCTGTATCAGTGCCACTTAGAAGTAACACGGACATTTAAGCCTCTTCCTCCAGTTTTTGATAGTGTGGGATGGGGGCCTGAGATAAACACATCTAACAAACTCCCAGTGTCACTGATGGTCTCAGACTCAGCCAGAAGCCATCAGCTCCACTGACCAACAACAAATGGCCAAAGGCTCTCCTGCCAATGTAGCAACAAGGTTCTAAACTTGAAACCAGTGAACTTGTAGATACCAAACTCAGTTCCTGTTACAGGGTCTCTTGCCACCTTAAATATTTCTTATGGCACACCTGTGTGTCAGGCCCTTTATCTAGCTTCTATCTAATTTATCTCCACAGTGCAAGATACCCCTGAAGCTCGCAAAGATGGGATCTGAACTTGGTCTAACTTTAAAGCCTGGGTGATTCTGTTTGAAGAACTATTAAGAAGAGGAACAGGAAGAAGAGGAGGAGACATTTGGGCTGTCAGAATGATTCATTATGGGAGGAAGGAGTTACAGAAGGAAAAAATCCTGAAGTGTGGCCAAGTTACACATTACCTTCTTAGAGGCACACCCCAGTGCTCGCTTTAGCTTTGGGCCCTAGGTAACTGTTTAAAGACTGCTATTTTCTTTTTCTTCTTCTTCTTTTTTTTTTTTTTTTTTTTTTTTTTTTGTTTGTTTTTGTTTTTTGAGACAGGGTTTCTCTTTGTAGCTTTGGAGTCTGTCCTGGAACTGGCTATGCAGACCAGGCTGACCTTGAACTCACAGAGATCCAACTGCCTCTGCCTCCCAAGTGCTGGGATTAATGGTGTGTGCATGGCCTAGCCATAAATTAGTACTTTTTGGGCCACTGTATGCAGGAGAGTCCAACCATGGGCCACACGTGTCTTGGGAGAGTCATGAATGCAGCCCAGTGTATTTGTAGATGACAATCACATCTCAATGTTAAATAGATGGTATACTGGGTAGAGTCAATCAAGACTGTGGAAATAAAGGACTAAAGCTCGGGGAAAGTGAAACCTCTCTTACATCAGACAGCCACACTTTACCGGCTCCTTCAAAGACAGGTCAGTGTGTGTTCTCTGTGGCAGCTCCAGGCAGTGGAAAGATGCCTTGTGTGCCCAGATTCGAGCCCGGCCAGCCAGGATCCACACTGAATCACAGCATGAAAGGAGGGTAACCTTCTTTAGGATAAGGGAGAAAAGGCAGAGCATGAAGCAAGCCCTGCCACGTGCTGATAAGGAAGAGAAACTGGGCAGGAAGGAAGTGAGGGAAGGCCGAAAGACGCAGCATCTTTCCCCACAGAGTCAAAATTTAAAAGCTTGTAGGGTCCCAAATTAAGGGTAAAAGGTACAAACTGAGTTCCTTTTAGCTAGATTAACATTGTTTCTGCTTTACCCGGTCTCCATGTGTGTGGGCACCATCCTATCACCGCTGAGTTTGATCAGCACTGTGCCATCTGCTTGAAGGCAGTCATGGGGGTGGGGTGGAGGCTAGGAGGAAAAATATGTAAGGCCAGGGAAGGGGTACATGCAAAATATGTCTTTAAAAAAAAAAAATAAAATAAAAACTGGTTGTTTTAAAAGCTAGAGCACCAAAGCGTCAGAAGCTAACTTTTTCTTCAGAATGCCGTGAGATAAGACCTACCTACAAATTCCCTTTGGCTTGGAATGCTCTGCCTTCCTATGAAATCACTTGATACTGAGGAAAAGTGGGGCAGGACTACAAAATACACAGGGTCTTAGAAATGTGCTCTCAGTGGCACATTTTTTTTTATAAGTACAGGGCACTAGAGTCACGAATTGCTTAACAGCTCTCTGCCCTTCCCGAATCCCTGCCCCCACTCTGAACTCTACAGAAATCTTTAAGGATCTCTGGCTGGCCCTCTTGCCACATGTCAGTAACATTCCAAGCTGGCTACCACATGTGCAAGTCCTGGCCTCTAGCCCTCTCCTGCAGAGTGCTCTGCTGTTCCAAGGGCACAATGGGGCCAGACGGCTCCCATTTCAGCTCCATCTTCAGCTGATCACACATCTCAGAAATAAGACAAAACAAAACAAAACCACTCAAACACTGCTTCAGAAGAAAATTCATACCTGAAATACCTATATTCCTTGAGATTTTTTTTTTTTTAATTCCACTCGATGAATCTACCAAAGTGAGTTAGAAGAGCATACATTCTCACAGACACACACGCCAGTTCAAATGCCTGGGAGAGGTTGTTTTCCCCAAAGATCTGAGAGGAGACAGCTCACATGCTGATCAAGTTAATAGCATGGTTAACAAGAAATGTAGACCATCCTATGAGTACAGACTGTGGGCAGAAATGCCCTCCACCCCCCCCCCCAGCCTTCTGTCTACCTCTAAAAGCAGTTTTGATAGTTACTACATTCAAGAGAATCCAGGAGGACTGCATGGACAGATGAACCTTTATTTAAAAAAATAGCACTTCAAATAAATTAAAAGGGACAACCGTCAAGTGTTCAAATTGTGAAGAAATATCTGAAAACCTCGAGAGCCTCCAGCTGCAGTCTTCTAACCTCATTCTTTGTCCGATGGCAAAGCCCAGGCATCTCAGAACTCCCACTCCATCTCTCCCTGCGAGGTGAGGGAGACAATCGCCAGCAGGAGACCGGACGGCAGGAGCTGCATCTGACTGGAATGAACATTGCCACGTACTTGCTAATACGGGTTTCACTTTATGACCAAATGTAATCTTTCAAAAATAAAAAAGGGGCCAGGGAAGCTGCATGTTTTTAAAAACTGAAATTATTTCGGGATAGAACACTAACTCTAGTGCCTTTAACGGGCGATAGCAACTTTTTTCCTCCGAAGTCAAACACCATCCCCAGCTGAGCCTCTGTGCTACAAGCTTTTCAGGAGATGGTACCTAAACTTTATTAAAAGAAAAGAGCAAGTTTAAATATAGACACTGGACTAGCCCAGTCTGTATTTTCAAGTCCACATTCTTCATCTGAAGCACTGCATCAGGGAACCCCCTGAGTCTGCATGTTTTCAAGTTCACAGTACATGGAACCAGTTTTTTCTTTTTAATTTTTTCCTCACTCAGAGCAGCCACACACAGTGACCGTTGACTCCAGACCCCGGGCGGGGCCTTCTCCTATAAGGCCTGGCCAGAGCTGCCCAAGGCTTCTCCTCAATGAGAATCGATGCTGTCATGCTCTATGGATGGGAAAAAGCAAGAAAAGAAAAGCACCTGGTACAGGTTTCATGAGATCCATTCGGATTCACTGTGTTCCAAACCCACTGCTGATGCCATGTGTCCACTCTGTGCTGAACAGTCTGTGGCCTTGGAGTTGGTCTCAATTCGAAGAACTATTATTGGACGCCCCAGATGTTGATGCAATAGCAGCTCCAGCAGGGCTACTTGTAGAGACTGACTTTCGGATGTGAGGCAACAGGTAGGGGTCACAGGCCAGCTGCTGGACATCAATACGGTCCTCCTTTCGGTAGGCCAAGCATCGCCGGATAAATGCCTGTAAGAGGATGTTCCATATGAAAGACTGAAGGAGATAATCCTGGTACAGCAGTGGGAACATGAGGGACCCAAACCACTGCTAGACAGAACAAAGGTCCCCCCAACCCCCCTCCCCCCCAAAAGGTTTATAGCATTCCCAAATCCATCAGACACAGCAGACAAGGGCCAACACTAGTACTGAGGTCTGCAGAGTATTACAGACATGATTTGACTTCAAATGTACTAACAATACAGAAGGTCTCTTCCCACCCAGTCAGAAGGTAGGGTAGTCATGTTAATGTAACTCTTATCAAAAGACTTTTAAGTCTTTTCTGTCTTGCTAATTTTTTTTTTGACCTGAGAATTCAAGTTATTCAAATTTTATAATGCAAATTATCTAAATGTATCAACTTGTTTTTCTTGTACCCCATGCTGGTCTCAAATTCAGTATGTAGCCAAGGATGACCCTGAACTTATGATCCTCCTGCCTCCACATCTAGAGTGCTGGGGTTGATTACACATGTGCACTCAACCACATTTGCTTTATGCAGTGTTAGGGATAGAACCCAGGGCTTTGTGCCTCTGCCTCCTAAGTGCTAGGATTAAAGACATGTGCCATCATCACCCTGCCCCACAGTTCTTGAATGATAATTTGTCCCCATCCTGCTGTTTACTAACGGCTTAATTTCCTATTAAACAATTCAGTTACTACCACCCAAAGAAATGACATGGGAAGCCAGCCATTTCTGCTGGCCAATGAATCAAACTTACCTTTGCTTCAGGTGTGACTACTGGCTTTGGCGGGAACTGTACTTCAGTAGCTTTAAGAATAGTATTCTCTTGTAGAATATCTTGCTGGGACTGGTTATGGCCAAAAGGCTGTCATATAAAAACAAAATAAACAAAGGTTGACCTCTGGCTACATAATTCAGTACCACAGGAGAGTTTCCAAACTCTGGGGGGGTGTCCTCCTTTAATTCTCAACTTTGACCTTAATGGGGAGGGCCAAAGCTTAAAGACTAGGTCAAGGCAGAGCAGGAAACTAGGAGGAGGTTCTCTTATCTCTATCTTTGTTTACATCAAAGAAAGACTCGGAACAGAAATTAGCAGTGTCTTGTGCTCTGAGTCACATATCTACGTGCCACTAGCTAACCCAGGATGTGCACAAAAAAACAAAAAACAACAACAACAACAACAAAAAAAAAAAACAGATGGAAAAATAAATCAAGAAGGCTGGAGAGATGGCTCAGCAACTGAGAGCACTGGCTGTTCTTGCAGGACTGGGGTTTTATTCCCAGCAACCACATGGAGGTTCACAACCATCTGTAACTCCAGCTTCAGGGGATCTAATGCCCTCTTCTGAACTCAGAAAGTATATATACATAGATGCAGGAAAAAATACTCATATACATATAAAATAAATGAATCTTTAAAAAAAAAAAAAAAGAAAGAAAGAAAATTAGCCTGGTGGTGGTGGCATACGCCTTTGATCCTAGCACTTGGGAGGCAGAGGCAGGTGGATCTCGGTGAATTCGAGGCCAGCCTGGTCTACAAGCTACACAAAGAAACACTGGAGAGAGAAAGAGAGAGAGAGAGAGAGAGACAGAGACAGAGACAGACAGACAGACAGACAGACAGACAGACAGACAGAGACAAACAGAGAAACCTAAAACACCTAACAAACAAAAAAAAGTGCTGGGACCACTTAGGGCTTTTAACTTCAAGTTGCGTTTCCTAATAACTCCCCCCACCCCCAGACAGGATTTCTCTGGCTTTTTGGAAGCTGTCCTGTAACTAGCTCTTGTAGACCAGGTTGGCCTTGAACTCAGAGATCTGCCTGCCTCTGCCTCCTGAGTGCTGGGATTAAAGGTATGCACCACCACCGCCTGGCCCTAGTAAACTTAAAAACAGGCTCAAACTTATTGTAATGTCTACATCATTAGCCAGAACTCAACACTATTAGACAGAACAAAATAATTAAGCTCCTCTAGTTCTGTATGATTTCCTTATCTTGGAGAGGCTGGATAAAAGAAGATGAAGAGGTTAAAGAGGAAGGAGTTGTCTTTGTTAAGAGTTTGGTCTGGGAGCTGCAAAACTCCCATCTGCTTTATGCCTATGTTCAGCCTAACTGAACATTGAAACATACTGAAGGCAAATAGGGGAATATTAATATACAAATGGACCCAAATAAATAAATAAATAATAAACAAACAAACACACACCAGTATAAAAGACATGCTGCTCACAAGGAAAAAACCGGCTATTGTTTGTTCTAATGATAAAACACCTCTATCAGAAACAGACAAGAAATACTGTTGGGGGGGTGTGGGAATAGAACTCAGGGCTTTGTAGGTGTGAGCTAAGTACTGTGCCTCAAAACTACAGCCTTGGTTATAGGTATGAATTATCACACGTGGCCAAGGGATACATCTGACAACACACAACACCTTCTCAGCACACATGTATAAAAAAAAGGGGGGGGGGCTGGCTTAGCACCTAAGAGCACTTGCTATTCTCATAGAGAACCCCAGTTTGGTTCCCAACATTGACGTCAATCAACTCAGAGCCTCTTGTAAATCTAGCACCAGGGTATCTGTGATAGTTAGTTCTGTGTCAACTTAACACAAGTTGGAGTCATCTGGGAACCTTAATTAAGAAACTGCCTCCATTAGAATGCCTGTAGGCAAGTCATTGAGCATTTTTTGACTCAAGATAGATGTGGAAAGGCCCAGCCCACTGTCAAGTGTCACCCTGAGCAGGTGGTCCTGGCTGATGTAAGCAACCAAGCCATGAAGAGCAAACCAGTACGCAGCACTCCTCCCTGGTCCCTGCCCTGACTTCTCTCAATGGTGGACTCTGATTTAGACACCTAAGACAAATAATTCCCCTGAGTTGTTTGTTGTTGTTGTTGTCTACCGTGGTGTTTATCACGGCAACAGAAAGCATCTAGGACAGTATCTGACACCCTCTTCCAGTCTTCACAGGCAAGCATGTGTACTCGTGTACTCAGAGACAACACATAAATAATACTGAAACAAGTCTTTGCCAGGTGTGGTGATTCACTGCTTTAACCTCAGTGCTCACTCAGGAAGCAGAGGTAGAATGATCTCTGAGTTTGAGGCCAGCTTGATCTAAACTTAGAGAGCTCCAAATCAGCCAGGCTACAATGTGAGATCCAGACTCAACAAAAGAAAATAAAACTAACAAAAAGGATGGGGCGTGGGGTGGGGGCTGAGGGGGATGGCTTAGCGGGTAAAGTGCTTACATAAAACACAAGGACTTGAGTTTGATTCCCAGCACCTACATAAAAAAGCTAGGTGTAGCAGCATGTACCTGTAATACCAACACAGAGGAGATTAAGACAGGAGAATGTAGGGACAAGCTGGCCAGGGTTCAGTAAGAACCTGTTGATGGGGGAATGTTCTTCTGTATGTATGTTTCTCTGCTTGACTGATGAATAAAACACTGTTTGGCCAATAGAGACAGAAAGATAAGTGGGTCTAGGAGGCGAGAATTCTGGGAAAGGTAGGCAGAGAGTGCCCGCCAGAAAGAGTTGTCATGTAGAGACCATGAAGATAGGATGCGCCAGGTGTTCTCTGGTAAGATAAAGCCATGTAGAAATTCATAGATTAGTAGTTATGGGTTAATAATTAAGACAGAGCTAGCCAATAAGAAGCCCTAGCCATCAGCCAACAGTTTAATAATTAAAGTAAGTCTTTGTGTGTTGGGGCTGAGAAGGGCAGCAGGACCTGGAGGGACAAGAAACAGCAGTAATACCATGACTCAAAAAATAAGATGGAGAATAACCAAGGATGTGCCTGAGGTGAACTTCTAGCTTTCACAGTGTACACAAAGCATGGTATATTTTTTACTAACTGCTTTATCCAAAGGGGTGATTTAAAAAAAAAAAAAAATCTAGGGAATCTTTTAAGTTTCAGATCTTATTAGTAGAACCTTGAGAATAGCTCTTGGGCAGATTGTTCACGTTACTAAATGACTTCAAGATAGATGTGATATAATCTCAGTATTCAAGGGGCCAAGGAAGGGGGAATGCCATGAGTCTGGAGTCAGCCTGGACTATATAGTAACAGGCCAACTACAGCTACAAAGCAAGACCTTTCCAAACAAAACAAAACAAAGCAAAGCAAAGCAAAAAACCAAACCACCCTGTTTTACATTCTGTTCACACACATATCAGAATCAAAACATCTTATATTTGAGAATAGCAACATGCATGTCTGATGGCATGGGAGAATTCAGTAGATGTCCTGTAGCATTTACTGAGAACTCTGTATTTTCTTTAAACCAGTACTTTCAGGATCCCAACGATTAACTGCAAAGAAGAAGAATTCACTGAGGTGGTGGACATGGTCCCAGGCTGCTGCATTGCCTTCCTCCTCACCTTTCTCCCGTAAAGACACTGGTAGAAGATCACACCCACTGACCAGACGTCAACTTTATTTGAGATCTTTGGTGGCTCTTTCCCAACCACAAAACACTCTGGTGGTAAATACCTAGGAGAAAACAGAAATAAAACCACTCAGAAAAATGAATATATAACTCTAAGTCATATACTGAAAGGCAAAATAAAGGACCTTGTTAAAAATAACTCTAAGTCATATACTGAAAGGCAAAATAAAGGACCTTGTTAAAAATATAACACTCAGCCAGGCATGGTGGTACACACCTTTAATTATGGCATAGGCAGATGCACAGACGGACTACCAGAACAGCTGGGGCTAAGGAAAGAGATATTGGCTCTCAAGGAAAAACAAAAGTGTGTGTGTGTGCGTATGTGTAAAATATGTACATATACACACATATATACCGAACACTCCAGTTTCAACCATCAGCTTAGAAATATATACAAGTAAACAGAAGGAACTTAAACTTATAGAGGTGGCAATATCTTCACAGCATTACAGTATTTTATTCTCAATTTATGGAGATATATTCTTTCTAGTTTCATTTAACTCATCCCCCAGCCTTCTTTCTTAGGCTTGTGCCAACTCGCAAGTGTCATTCATAATTTTTTTTTTTTTTGCAGTATATTGTTGTGAATGGTGACAACTGGGGATCACACCAACAGTCTCATGCATGGAATTATGTGTTCTACCATGGAGCTGTACCACTGTGCAGTGTCACCCTTCTGCCTCAGGCTTCTGAGGGCTGTAATTAAAGGAATGTACCACCATGCCCTTACTCGTGTATCTTGCATATGTCTGGGAGTTCATGTATGGTGTGTGCACAGGCCTGTGCAGGTATACACCTGTGCACATGAGACTATCAGATGTCTTGCTCTATCACTTATTCTCCCTTGTCCCACTCTTTGAGGCAGACATGCTCTCACCAGGTAGCTTTGTCTCACCTAGAACTGGCTATGTAGACCAGGCTGGCATCAAACTCGCTGTTTCTGCCACAAGGGCTGGGATTAAAGGTACGTGCCACCATGCCTGGCTATCAATTATTCTTCTGAGATATGACCTCTCACTGAACCATAGCTAGGTCCTAATAATTCCCGTTTCTGCCCCCTACAGTGCCAGGGGCTGTAGACACATGTAGGCATGCTTTGCTTTATTTTTTGGAGGTACTGGAATCCTAACTCAGGTCCTCCATATTGGCACTGAAAGCAGTTTGAACCAGTAATTCATCTCTCAAGTCCCCCAGCTCATTTATCTTATTCAAAGTAGAACTCTGGAAGCTAAAATACACAATGAGTTATTTAAAATGTTCTGAACCTGCGCCCCCCCCCCCGGCTGTTTTTATCTCTCTGGGTCATTATCCTAAAAGGGTAACATATTGAGGCTGGTGACTACGACACCATTATTATCAATACACACTTTAAAACTTTAAAGAACTCAGCAGTAGTGGCACACACCTTTAATCCTAGATCTCAAGAGGCAGAGGCAGGTGGATCTCTGTGAGTCTGATGTCAGCAAGGTCTGCAGAGTGAGTTTTAGGACAGCCAGGGCTGTTATACAGAGAACCACCCCCGACACCAAAAACAAAACAAAAAAAAAAACCTTTATAGAAACTGGTGAACCTTAATATTCTCAGAAACCCTTTATTTTTCATCTACTTAATTAAGCTTTTGATGATTTTTGCTTTGTTGAGACAAGATCTTTCTACATAGCCCTGGCTGTCCTGAAACTTATTATGTAGATCAAGCTGGTCTCAAACTCAGAGATCATTTAGGTGTGAGCCACCAAGGTCAGCTCAGAAATCCTTTTTCTTACTTTTCTTTGTGGAAAATACTCAACTCTAATTAAAGTAGAAGGAACACTCAAACAATCAAGTAACCACACTTGGCTAATCTTTGCTCATAGACATAGCTTTCTACATTATCTAATAAGCTACTCTGGCAAAGAATTATAAAATTTTTATTTAAATTTTAGTTGCTGAATTTCTATGGATTGGCAAAAACAGTACCATGTAGCAATAAAATAGTGACAGCATCACCATCATCTTACTTTGTAAACCAGGCTGGCCTTATATTCGTGGAGAGCTATCTGCTTTCTGACACCCCCACCCCGACTAGGATTAAAGTGTAAGTGTGCACTACTCCACCCAGCACATTTTATTATTTTTCAATAGCTAATTTAAATGTGAGGGAAAGAGTGTATGAGACAGTGACTACACTTTAAAAAGAACTAACAAGCACAAAACTCAAGCATAAGTTCCAATAAACTCATTTAAAGAGGTATAGACATCTTCTCCAAAACCACCAACAATATGTATATTTTGGTGTCATTAAGCGACAGGGAGACTAACCCACAATAACCACCACAGTGAGTAAACACTATAAATGTAACTTCTATTTTAAACCTAGACTTTCAAAGTTTTAATTTAGGGACTGACTCTTGACTATAGATAGGTATCATTTCCACAAGCACAAAAAGCAACAGAAAGCAGCTCATTGCCCACCTAACAATCAACGGGCTCAGCGAAGGAAAATAGGGTTCCTTCCACACATTCTGAATGGTATGCCCCTTTCACATGCTTCCCCCACAGAGCCCCTCATTCCTAGACAGAATTCTAAACCCAGGGTCTTCGAAAAGAGGCTGTGGTACAATGGCATGTCACCTACGTCTCCTATAGTGCTAGAAAGGCTTCTCAATCACTTAAGGCAGAATGTGGCTTTATGTAACCACCTCAGAAGGGGATAAAACAGTAAAATTACTATCACAAAGTTACATGCCCCAGGCACAGGCACACTTCGTGGTTCTCACTGTAAAAAGTAACAGGCAGGAGTGCTCACAGGGCTGTGAAGCAGAGCCAGCTGGAGTAAGGCGACTAGGTGATGGTACACAACAGGCAGAAGGACCCTCACAATCTTTAGGACCTGGCTGATAGACACACATATAATTCTGCCAAACTCTGCTCATTTTTTCATGTGCAGATTTTATGGGGATACTGTGGATTCTGTTTTTGTTTGTTTGTTTTGGTTCCCATCCTGATTTTCACAACTCTTTTAATTCTTGACTTAACACAAATCCCTCATCCCATTACCACAAGGAGAGGCCTCTACTTGAACTGTAAAGAATTCAGGGCCGTTCTTTTAGACACATAAGCAACCTCATTCTCTACTGGCTTGTACAGCCAGCACTGTGTAAGACACAGATTACACAAACACTCATGGGTTTTCAAGAACAGAAAGAAAATAAATAACAAATTAATACAAAAAGTCAAAATGCTTTAAAAAAAAAAAAAAAAAAGGTATGTCTGCCTTAGCAGACTACACAGGATTAATTATTAATCACCAAGGATTCAATCCAACAGAACCACATACCCACCAGCCAACTTGGCAGACCTCCTGGATACCCACCAGTATGTACCAGCACCTTGTGACGTCAGCTCCATGCCATCCACTGAATTGTAGCTATCATCATCCATGATCTTGGAAAGACCAAAATCTGTAATCTTTATCTCTCCACATGCTGTACCATTTACTAAAAGGATATTACCTAAAAAGATAAAAATGTTCACGAATAAACAGAGACTTCTTTAGTAAGAGAAAAGACACACAAAAAAGAAACAAGTGAACTAACTCTAAGTCTTTGGAATAAAGTAATCTAACTGGACACAGGGAGAATCCTCAGTGCCCACTGGAAACTTCTATTTTCTAAGAATTGCCTGTCTAATGTGCCAAAATCCATTCTAGGCACTGGAAATAAAAATGACTTGCCAAAGAAAAATATCATTCATCCGGTTGGTTTTCTTTTCTTTTTTTTAAAGATGGGAAAATTTCACATGAACTTTAGATGTACTCTCTGTGCTCGCTGGGTTAGAGCAGCAATGTGGGGTGGTGGAGGAGGAGATACAAAGAAAACACACTTGGGAACCAAACATGGTGCCACAGCGCCACCTATAGATCCTATGGCAGGAAATGTGGTGACTTTGAAAAGTGATCACCCAGCAGCCATCTTTAAAACAAACTCATTTCATTATAAATGATTTTCCAGTCATGTCAACCATATCAGAACAGAACATAAACAGTGAGTGTTGAGCTTTTATATACAGCTACCAGAAGAGCAAGGCAGTCACCAACCGTGCCTAAAGGAGATGATGGAACTAGTTCTTAATGCCCACATTCCACTTTAGAGCCATATACATGAGGCACACATACACCAAAAACATCAGCTGAAGTTAACAAAAAAGAGGACATAAAAACTTGCTTTTTCCTAATGACTATCAAGTTAAATGATGGTTCAAAAATAAAGGTGAAAGACTGCTGGGACTTAAGAAAACAAGGTATACATGTCTCAGGGAGACCTAAGACAAAGGAACTGCTTCATAGTGTGAGTAATGGGAAGAACAAAATGGAACTTGCCAAAGAGTTGTTTCTAAATGACATCATGCATTCTCCTGGTTCAGTACATAAAGGTATTGTTTCTCCAGAGAATATAGTGTAACCCACCTACCCCCTACACCCAGCACTGAGTAGCCAGGGCTCCTTTCTTCCCACACCTACCCAGCATCCTTCTTGGCTCCTGTCAAATTCAGTGACTCAATAAATGTACAAGTCACTTAAAAGACTGAAAATCCACTATTAACGTCTCCTAAAACTTAGTCATACCTGGTTTGAGGTCATAGTGTATGATGGGAGGTTTTATTTCATTTAAGTACTTTAAAGCATTCACAATCTGCATAATAATGGATCGGGCCTCTTTCTCCGACATTAATTTGTGCTGTTTCAGGTAGAAGTCCAGATCATTTCCTTCACAGTATTCTAATACTGTACAAAACCTGAAGACACATAAACCAGCATTTAACAGTGAAGTAAGGAACAGATGAAAACTACCTAAACCACTCCCAGCAAAGACTCGGTTATTACAGTGCCTCAAACCTTCCCTCTATATTCCTGAACAGTCTTTCATTCAGCATCACCTTGGCAGAAGGCTCACAAGAAGACAAGTGCTTGCTTTCCTGGAGATGAACCCCTATAATCTCCACACTGGCATCGACTGTGCCAAAGTCCACGGTGGCATATCTCTTCTAAGAACACTGACAAGAACTATATTAGAGCTAGCCACTGCTTTATAGCAGGATCTCCTGTGCATAGCCATAGCCTGTACTCATTACTATACAGTGATCAATCACGCAATTGTCCTATCAAGTGTTTTATATAACCCTGAGTGCTGAGGTCTCAAGAACTGGTTATATACTATATCTGGCACAAGACTACACAAATGTGCTGTTATATGGTATGTGTTCTTTTACTTTCATTTTTGCTAATACATCACAAATACCCCCCATTTAAAATTGCACACCACTGGTGGCACTATAGGTAATGAATCTATCTTACAAAGTGTTCAAACTAATGTACTATTTGAATATTCCTGAGAGATGAATACTTTTGAAATCATTGTAGGTTAGGTATATTAGTCAGGATTTAACCAGGAATGAAAAACACTTAAATACTGAAGCCAAAGGGCTTTAATTCACAGATGGAAGATCTAAGAAGACAAACTGTCCAGTAAGGCACTCTAGTGACCAGTCATGGTAGAAAGCTGTTAGCACCCTAAAGCCAAAGGGTCACAGGAAAATGGTGCCATGAGAACGCAGGTCACAAGAGAAACTGTGTGCTTGCCCGCTGGCTGACATGGCTTACTAGCACTGACCCCCTAATGCAGTGGAAGGAGACTCTCAGAACTGAACAGTAAACTACACATTTTATGAAGCCTGCGAGGCATGCTAGAACTCATTCTCCGATCTGAGATGCTAAAATTGGACTCTTAATGCATTCAGTGAGCTGTCTCTTGGTCCACAAACAAGCTAGAACTAAAATCTAACATTATATATCCAAATAACTCTCAAAAGATGTTCTAAACAACATTCTGACTTGTTTGTGCTAAGAGACACAATAGGAAAATACAAAACAAGTAGTATGAAATTACTATCACATTTAAATGTGCATACAATTCAAACCAGAAGATAATTCAAGTCATCACACTTGGAAAGTCTAACTAGTATTCAAGGAATCTACTGAAAACAAATAGTACCACCAGCCTGTGAAGACTTGACTTGAGTTCTCACACTTGGTATCTAAGTACACCTATTTTTCTGAGCTCTACTCATAACACACACATGAGTATAATTGATGCAAAGGCTCCTTAATGAAAAGGGAAAAGTTTGAGCACATAGGAGAAGGAACAAGTCATGTTTCCATGGGGAGCATGGAATTTCTTGGATCTATTTCTATATATGGGCTGGCTGTCTCTATGAGAGTTGCTGGGTGAATAGACCAAAGCTCCTGGACACCGTGTTGGGAACACCTGAAGGCCAGAGTTAAGGTGTCTTACATTCTCTTGACTCAGGCCTGACTGCAACAAAGAAAGTTTATAAGTGCTGAAGTATCCTTAAACCTTGAATAAACCCGAAGGCTTTGCAGCTTACTGACCTGTACATTGTTACATACAGGATTATTAAAGAGCACCAAAGGTCTCCTGCAAGTCATCTCATTTTTCTGCTATTCAAAAATCGGTCTACACATCAAGAAGGCTGAACCCTAAGACCCCCTTCCAGTTCTAAAATCTAAATCCCAATTCTAAAATGCCCATGAACCTGCATTCCAACCTGCAGCACTGGGATATCTTAACATGCATCATACTAACCCTCCTGTTTTAGGGTAACAAGACACTGTTGTACTTAAGGTTTGTAGGGTTCATTAGTCTCATAGTGGGGCAGAGTTCTCTTCAATAGTTTATACTTGCTGGGCCTGCTAGTGGCATGTCAGCACTAACTTGAACCAATTCCTAAGAACTGATGGCTACATTTTCAGGAATTTTGTGAGCTGCTTAGCTAACTATTTGCAAGACTAAGCACAATCTGATAAATCCATGCAACAGAATGTAATCTGGCTATAAGAAGGAATAACTACTGACACACAAATATAAAAGCATGGACCTTAACAAGCCAGCCACAAAGATCACAGACTCCACTATTCTATTCATAAAACAGTCTAGAACAGGACATCTAATGTGATAGAGAGTAGTTCTGCTTAAACAGAGGGAAAGTTAAATGAAGTGCCAGTAAAAAGGTTTAACTTTTTTCTGAGAATGAAAATGCTCTAAAGTGCTCTTGGATAATGACTGTGTATATCTGTAATACATATGAAAACCCACTCAACAGTGTACTTTACATGGGTGAATCACATGGTATATAAATTAGAATAAAGTTGCCTATTTTTTTAAGTTGGTATCTCAAAATTGAACATAATAGACGATTTTATACCACAGATATTGGCAATCAACCTTATCTCTCTCCCTACCAAGATAGTTGTAAAATGTTTACTAGTATATAAGGGCCCTTCTCCTTTAGCCAACAGATAACTGGCTGACCCAAATCTAAATTATGTATGCTTATCTGCCTGTAAATTAATAAATTTAGTTCACTTAGAGAGCATTTCCTAGGCCCATTTTTAAGCTCCATTCACGAGTATTCAAAATAAAAAGAAAATAAGGTAAAGGAAAATGGTGTAGGACTTACGAGTCAGTATCCAGTGAGAAGTAATCATATAGCTTCACTATTCTGGGATGATCCAGTTCTTTGTGAATCCGGTATTCCCTACATGCATGCCTGCAAGCAGAATGAAAATGTAACAAGAAAGCACTTGGTCTGCTTTTTAGAATTCACTGTTTCTCTACCATTTCCCATTTCCACTTGTTCATTTTTTTGTTCCATTTAGATCCATCTGGCCATCTCATCTAATTACTCTTTCTGCATTCTATATTCTCTAACGTTTTCTATCTAGCCACTGAGAAAACAGTGCTTAAATATATTTTAAATGAATGGATGCCAATCTCTTCCAAGACCCTTCTGTGGCGACCACATCTGTATGTTAAACCCAAGTATTAAAATTTGTCTTTTCCTCTCTTCTAAAGTGATGCTTTCAGGGGCTGGGGAGATAGCTTACTGGCTAAGTGCTTGCTGCTGTGCAGGCATGAGGACCAGAGTATGGATTCCAGTACCACACAAATGCTGTGGACAAGGCAGCCCATTTGCATGCCAGCCTCAGAAGATGGACACAGAGAATCTCTAGGCAACAGCACTATAGATCACAAGCACTGGGTTTGAATGAGATCCTATCTCAGAGAATAAGGTGGAAGAGTGATGGACCATGATCACTAACATAATTTTGGGCCTCCACATGCACGTAGTCATGTGCACACAACCCATATGCATAGGTACACACACGTGCATGCACAGACACACACACGCGTGCACACACACACACACAGACACGTGCACGCACGCACGCGCACACACACACACACACACACACACACACACACACACACACACACACACATATATATACAAAGGAAAACGAAACAAGGTACTTCCTAACTTGCACACTGACAACCAGGAGGCAAATTAAGCTTGTAAACTACTTGAATTAATGGGCTACATTATAAATCAACTAGCAGATATTTTTTGTTTTTAAATTTCACTACTTAAAAATGTATTGGA
The DNA here is from genome assembly GCF_943737965.1 of Phodopus roborovskii. Taxonomy (NCBI): domain Eukaryota; kingdom Metazoa; phylum Chordata; class Mammalia; order Rodentia; family Cricetidae; genus Phodopus; species Phodopus roborovskii. Next base: position 20,152,327 of record NW_026125052.1, on the reverse strand, counting down.
TAGGTATAGGCTTTTCAGTATTTACATAGTATTTATGTTTAAGTATAGTGTATCGTTTTACATGCAGTATCTAAAGATTCTGCTATCTGTGGAGGTCCTAGAGCATATCCTCTATGCTGTGCATACTCATGGATGACCATATTAGTATTTTTGGTTTCTGAGACAAGGTTTCACTATGTAGCTCTTGCTGGCCTGGAACTCACTATATAGGCCAGACTGGTCTCAACTTGTAGCAATCCTCCTGCCTCTGTCTCTGAAGTGCTTCAATTATAAGCATGAACCACCACAAATGGCTTCACTTAAAACAGCAAAAATTATTTCTGAGACCACTATATGCTCTGCAGATGAAGGCTCTTCCTGCCAAACCTGACAAACCTGACCTGGATTCACTCCCTTAGACCCACACGCTAGAAGGAGAGAAATGACTTCAATGAGTTGTGTTTTGACCTCAGAGTGCTGTAGTACACACATACCCCAAATAAATAATAAATAAATTTAATTAAATAAAACAATAAAGCTATGAAAACTGTAGCATATATAATATGTGGTATAGTATCAGCCACATAATGAATTATGAAACAATAGTGGCCAGGGAAATGGCTTAGTCAGCAAAGTACTTGCCTTACCAGTATCAAGGGGTGTGGTGGCACTAGTGACCCCAGTGCAGGGGAAGCAGAAATGCATGGGTCCCTGTGACTCTCTAGTCAAGCAGTCTAATCTACTTGTTGAGTTTGCGGTCAAATGATAGACCCTGTCTCAAAAAACCAAGGTGATGGCTCCTGGGGAACAAATGGCGCGGTCTTTTAGTCTTTACATGTAGGCTCACACACATGCATATACATCTATATACACAAAAGCACCTGCACGCTGAGTGAGAGGAGTACATGCATGCAGAACACATACACAAAGAATGCACACGTGTACACACCTGATGCACACACATGCACAGATGCACATACACACAGAGTACGGTTATATCATATATTTACAAAAGGTTTTAAAAGTGGCTCTTATTTGCAGAGAATATCTAAAAACTACTTTAAGTAATTTAGTGCCATTTTAGATTTTTTTTTTTTAAGGCAGAAATCAGAAAAGAGAAATTTTTTATAGGATAAATAAAACAACAACAAACAAAATAGTGATCGTTTCTGAAGCTGGTATGTTCTGGTATCAAAAAGTATACATTAAGCACTAAACTTAAAAAAATTAAAATAGAATTTAAAAACTGGGGAAATGAATGGGAAAAAGAAAAACAGAAGCCTACAATAATTATAAAAGGTTTCCCTAATGGGAACTTTGGGCTTCATTTCAAGACGCACTTTTGGTTCCACTGTGCTCCTAATGCTTCATCAATCCGTCTTTCTATACGACATGACAGGCACATGACAAACCCCCATTTCGCCAAAATAGCTCCATTTAGGATTCAATGCAATATTACCTTTGGTAAAATGTTCATTAAAAAAATGAAAAAAAAAAAAAAAAAAAACTTAGAAATCTGTGGACTAAAGAGGTCACCGTTCAAATCATTTGTGAATGAGCATACTTTTAAATGATAATTATGTGCCCCTTTGAGTAACTTTTCCACTTAATACATTAAAAAGCATAGACCAATTTCTTCACAAATGTGCAGAAAACAAAGGAAATGAATGGCAGAGAAAATTAAGACTGAAAGAAAAATGCCATTCAAAGTTTTCATCATCTAAGCCAAGTATGTAGTGAACTACGTAATAACAGCACACAAGGAGCTGAGGCAGGAGGAATGCCATGAGTTTAAGGTCATCTGGGCTACAGAATGAGATCCTGTACCTGAATCCTCACCAGCCACAGTAGCACCTACAAAAGCAACCCAACACAGAGCCTGCCATGCTTACAGGCTACTGCTTGTCTTTCAGCAAAACATGACTGATGTCATCTGCTAACTTCCACATGAATGTGCATGTGTCCCTGTACATAAACACATGTACCCATCACCCCAGCTCCACCTTACCCATTCCTTACACAAACTAAAGAACCCTTGTCATGTTCATACTGCATGAGTGACATACCAAGTTTACATTTTGCTTAGAGAAGAAGGAAAAGAATTGGGTGTGATGGTGTGCATTTATAATCCTACCTCGGAGGTGGAAGCAGGAGAGGTTGAAGGTCACCCTCAGCTATATATCTAGTAAAGGGCCAGCCTGTGTTACATAAGAACCTGTCTCAATCACCCACTCCCAACTCCAAAAAGGAAGACAGGAATATATCTCAAAATTCAACAAAATAAGGTTTTATTTTCTTCAAGGTTTTTCTAGGCCAAAAAAGAAAATTAAAAAGATCTTACTCCAAACAAAAGTAGGAACTAGCTCCCCAATGGAAGAACAATTTTAAAAGACCTTACTAGGTAAGGCAATGTTAATAATATTATAGTATATTTCCTCTTCAGTGTTAACCTAATGCTAAATTATCAAAGCATTGTCCAGAATCTAGTATGTATGTATGTATGTATGTATGTATGTATTTATGTCAAGTTCAGAGATGTTAATGACAACCAATTCACCATTAAAAAAAAAATAGATTCACTTATTGAACTGGGGTTATGGATGGATGTGAGCCACCATGTGGGTGCTAGGGACTGAACAAGGTCCTCTGCAAGAGCGACACATGCTCTTAACTGATGAGCCACCCCTCCAGCCCCAACTTACCATCATTTACAGTGTAAGGGTCAAAGCAAGAAGGTGGAAATGTTGAAGAAAATCCCTCCCAAGCCACTGGAGGTCATAGGAAAACCCCTTCCTCAGTCAACTGAGAAGGACCCCATAGAGGGCTGCATAGACACTCTCAGATGCCATTGACTCCCCCCCCCCCAATACCCCGAGGAAACAGTGAGAAGGGACCACACACAGCCCTAGTTAGAAGAACAAAGTTTAGACAAAGAAGGCAGTGTCTATTGATCTGTCTCTTTCTCCCTCATTCATTTTTATTTATATGTATGAATGAAAGTCTGTGCCCTGGGGGTGGGGTGGTGGTGGGGGTGGTGGTGGTGGTGGTGGTGGTGGTGGTGGTGGTGTGTGTGTGTGTGTGTGTGTGTGTGTGTGTGTGTGTGTGTGTGTGTGTGCGCACGCGCGCACGCGTGCTCATGCGGGCGCGTGCATCTGTAAAGGCAAGAAGAAAGTATCAGATGCCCTGGAACTGGAGTTACAGTTGGTTGTAAACCATCCAATGTGGTGCTGGGAATTGAACTCAGGATTTCTGGAAGAACAGAGCCATCTCTCCATTCCCTCACTCAGTAGAGAGATGAGAGAAAGACAATTGTCTGGGCATGGTAGCACATGTCTGTAATCCTACCACTTAGAGGAGACAGAGGCAGGAGAATTGCTTTAAGTTTGAGGCCAGCTTAGACTATGTCATGAGACCCTGTCACAAAGAAGTAAAACTAAACTGAAACAGAACACCTCAATAACCACTAGGGCTCAAACTGTTTGCCAAGTATGTCAAGGAGGAACTAGGACCTAACTTTAACCCATTTCAAAAGGCCAGATGAGCTGAATAACCTTCCAAAGTCACTCCAGTATGTAATATCGCAGTTCTCTTAAGGTCAGCCTAAAGCTAGAACTGACTTAGCAAAATATGTACAAGTCCCAGAACAGAAATTATATTCTCAAGGTTGACCATCATTGGTCCCTAGAACCAACTATTTTACAGTGGTCAATGTATAGGAAAAGATACAGAACAGGCCCCAAGGATATCTATATTCTGTAGCAGTGCATATCCTGATTGATGAGCCTTAACCATTCCCACAAGTCTCAATATAAGGATACTTTTCATTAACTGGTCAGAACATGTGGCTTCCTTCTCTGAAATGTTCCTGGCAGTCACTACTGCATGCCATTCATCCCCGATGTCAAGTGACTGGAATGCACTTTTAATAATGTATCTGGCTCCTCAGGAACATCTGGGCTGCAGCTGCTTGTCAAGTGAGCTTATGCACATAGGGAGTTGTGCACAAGGCATATATCATCCCTTGTCCTACCTCTGCTTAAAGCCTGATGCAGCACTGAGTTCTGACACCAATCAACATGGAACAGAAAGACTTAGGAGGTCCCTGGTGTTCAATGAGTCTAAAGCAAGAGTTATCCAAGTCCAGGCATGAGGAACTGTTTGTTGAGGAAATACTTGATTTTCCTTTTACGACTTAGAAATTAACTGAAAGGCTTCTTCAATCCCTATTTTTTCTTCTCCAAAGTCTTATTGGGGGGGGGGGGGAGGAGCAAAATACCAAGGCTGTCTCGATAACAGGAAGCATTTCTTACTGTCAAAGGGACTTGTTGCCTCCTTTCAGGGACAGAAGAACCGGTCTCATTCAATACTTGTATCTACCACAAGGAGACAAAACTGCTCCGCAGGGAACCTAATAGCAAATTAAGTCTGGAGCTTCCAAAGCAAATGAGCCATGAACTCAAGTGTCTGGAAGTTCAGGAGGGAATATGGAGCTGACATTAGTGGAACAAAGAAATCCACAGCTGCATATGTAGTAACTATGTAATCTAAGGAAACCACCCCTTAGCCCTTCAACCCTAAGAATAGATGAGGACTACTAGTTTACTGGCATTCTCAAGAAAGGCAACCATAGGAAGACAAAGCAATAAAATCACAGAATTTTGAGATGGGCAAACAGAGGTCAGGGAAAAGAAATAAGGAAGTACGGCGGGGCTGAAGTCAAGCATGAGCCACTGAGGCACACCAGCACTCTTATCCTTTTAGACCCACTGTCCCTCCCCATACCACTGAGCATCTCACTGAGTTTCTACAGACAAACAATGGTTTCTGGTGCCTTCCTTGTTTACTGTAGTTGTCTTTATAGACAATAGAAGGGGAGTTTGAAGTATGGGTTTCAGATTGAGGGATGGCTACATTTAAATTGTTTCTAACAGTTTTCTCATGTACACAGAGTACATTTCCTTTGTTGGGACAGTTAGAGAGATGAAAGAAATCAACAGCTGTTCATCCAAAGCTTTCACAATGCATGAACCATAGCTATCATCAATGTGTGTGAAAAAATAAAGCACTTCAGTATCACTTACTTGTGGTAATTCTCCTTTTTCTCATCTCTCCAGTTTTTATTTAACTGGTGAATTTTCACAGCTACATATCTTTGCTCTGTTAGATCAAATGCCTATTAAAAAAAGGGGGGAAGAAATTATATTTTATATTTATATAAATACTAACAAGAATTCACAGGAATTCACTTGAAGCTTCTATTTAACAGATCAACACAAAGTTCAAACTACATTATTAAATGAAAGCTGCAGCAAATGACAACATGTCATGTTTGCTCCAGTGTTGCAACCATCTTTCTTGAAACTTGTGATTAGATAATTCCAAAGTTTCCAGACACACTGGCACCATAGGATTTAGAAGACAAACTCAAGCAAACACCACAAGCAGAAAGCCAACCCATGCCCTCATGCTTCCTCCCAACAGTGCTCACTCTGGGCATCATCCCTCCTCATCTAGGACTTTTCTCACGAGGGTGTCTCTCAGCCTCCACTAGCCTGGGGAGCTCACACGTGTCAACACTGTCTCCCTACTTTTGAAATACTGGAACACACACTTATTGCTTCCTATAGAAAACAACCCAGTTGGATATAATCGTTGGTATGACCATTCACAAAGTAGCCAGCAAATCAGTATGTTGTATTTACTAAAATAGAAACAAAACAAAAATCCCAACCTTACATTTGGTGTCATATCTATGTAAGTAAAAGTAAAAGCAAAGTAGCACACAGGGAAAGGTTTTCTTAAAGAGTGGCAAGGTGGGCAGGTCTAGCATTGGGCAAGCAATGCTTGTCTATAAGTTCCCACAAATGCACACATGTGCGTGCGTGCATGGAATACCCCCAGGAACAGAGACGATCACTGTTTTACAGGTTTCCCCAAAGCTTCTCTAGGAAAGGAATATCCCAAACAGGGTGCTGTTTATCAAACAAGGGACTTGTCACCCAGGCTAAATTGAAATCGAGTATATAGGGAGAAGAGGGTGGGGGGAGGAGAAGGTAGAAGAGAAGAAGAAACCTATTTCACAGAAATGAAACAAATGTATGTTTTTCACATTCTAAGGAATATACCATGACAGATCGCCTCTAAAAACCACTTCAATATATTAAAAACCTGGTCTGAGAGAGTATTATAATTATCAAAAAGGTTAAAAAAATCTGAACAGATCTCATTTGTGGGAAGAATGGTGTTTATGAAAGAAAAGGTTAGCATGGCCCCTTGTCAAGGGTGGAAAAGCTTCATGCCTAGTTACAGGCATTGGTCAAGGCACTGCTGTTTATTTTGTAGTAGTTAACTACTGTTTTTAAATATTTGACTTAAAAAGAAAAAAAGACAAAGGATGGCTTGCAAAATGTTACCACACAGGTGATTTGCCTAAGTACATAAAATCTTCAACAAGGTAACTATGCCCTCCCTACTCACAGCCCTTTCTAGAAAGCTAGGAAAACTGTGTTATCAAAACTCAACTATGTTACTTGCAAACAAAAGGTGACAGGTCAGTCAGATTTACCAGCACAGACTTTACAAGAGGTATGAATAATGGCCTGAAAATCAAGTCAGCACTGCTCTAAAGGTATGACCATGGTACACAGGTACACACTATTTGTGAACTTAATGTACTTAATGCCACTGACGTATATACTTAAAAATGATTAAAGCAGTACTTGGAAGGCTAACTCCCAAAAGTTAGGGCCACCCTGAATAACACTGAGAGTTTAGAGCCAGGCTGGGCTAAAGTGTGAAAATGTCTTAAAAACAAGATTTTAAAAATGTTAAAACGGTGGGTGGGTGGTGGTGGCCCACACCTTTAATCCTAGCACTTGGGAGGTAGAGGCAGGTGATCTCTGGGAGTTTTAGGCCAGCCTGGTCTACAAACTAAGTTCTAGGACAGTCAGCACTGTTACCTAGAGAAACTGTTTCTTAAAAAACAAAGTTCAAAATGTAAATTTTAGCCAGGCATTGGTGGCACAAGCCTTTAATTCCAGCACTGGGGAGGCAGAGGCAAGTGGATCTCTGTGAATTTAAGGCCAGTCTGGCCTACAGAGCTAGTTCTAGGATAGGCTCCAAAGCAATACAGAGAAACCCTGTCTCCAAAAAACCAAAAATAAATAATAAATAAATAAAATTTATAGATATATCATCACAACAAAACCTAACCTGTAATCTCAACACTCAGGAGGCCAATGTAGGAAGACTACAAGTTCAAGGCTAATCTGTGCTCTAAAAACTAATAAAAATTAATATTTAAGATGCTGAAGAGATGGCTCATTGGCTAGGAGCACTGCTGCTCTTTCAGCAGACCCAGGTTTGATTTCCACACTCACATGGTGGTGCATAACAATCTATAACTCCAGTCCCTGGGATTGGACGCCCTCTTCTGGCCTCCACTTAAAATAAAAATAAATGTATTTTTAAATAAAGGAAAAATTTTAAACAAGAAGTTAACATTTTTAAAAAGGGAAAACAACCTGGGATATAGCCTAGTGACAGAATGCTTGCCAAACACATCCAAGGCCATAGGCTGAAGCCCCAGGACTGCACAAAGAAGGAAAAACACAAGCACTAGGTTTTATAGCTTCTACTTAAAGCAAAGGCATTTGTTTTACTCAGAAGATTTCTTACATATAAATTTATGAATAAATAAATATAAATCATAACAGCAGATGCCACATCTCTGTACCTTAGAAAACAGATTCCACAGCTATGCATTGGAAGATCACATAACAAATCAATTTTACATTTATAAATTAGGTGCAAAAAGTATGTAGAAAAAATGTTGGTGAACATGATATGAAGCTGTAGATATATTGAAAACTGGCTGACTCTCCTCCTTGTAGGACAGTGGTCTTTCCTCTCCTGGCCCCAAGGAAGCACTGAGTGAAGAATTCAGAGCTACTTTGGATGAGACTTTCCTAAAAACAGAAAGCTAGCTTCCAAATAAACAACTTGAAGCCAGAAAGATGGCCCAGTGGTAGAGGTGCTTACCACCCACCCTGATAACCTGAGTTCAATCTTGGGTACTCAAGATGGCAGGAGAGAAATCTAGTCATGTAGTCCTCTGAACTCCACAAACATCTACACATGTCTACACACACACAAATAAAATTTCAAAAAAATTTCTAAAACTATCTAATTTTTCTAGCTTAAAATCAATAAAGAGCAGACATGGTAGCCCATACCTAGAATCACAATACTCAGGAGGCTGAGACAGGAGAATTGCTGTGAATATTAGAGCTACATGAGTTACAAGCCAGCCTGGGCTATAGAGGGAGATCCTGTCTTAAACCCACTCCCACCTCACAAATCAGAATTACCATCTCTTTGTACCCAGTTGTTTCTACTTACCTTGTAAACTTCACTGAAACCACCTCTACCCAAAAGATGTAACAACAAGTATCTGTCATTTAGCGTTGGATGATCCTTAAATCTGTAGAAATGGAATTTGTAACATCCTGAGGTCAAAGACTAAAGTCTTGCATAATCCAACATTTCTATAGTATCTCCAGTAATAAATGCTTCATTTTAAAGTCACTGCTCAGAGTTTGACAACTGGTACCAATAGAGTGAACTATGAGCACAAAGTTACACAGCTCAGCACAATTATAATAAACAGTAACAGCTATTATAGCCTGATACTGGTTCTAGTCTCAGGAGCCACATCTAAACTTGGGGCCATTTTTTGATCTCCTTCCTTTTTCTCATCATTTTAAAACTATATACAGTTCTAAGATATTTTTTAATATTGCCTTAAAAAAGTAAAATATTGTTGTGACTTTACTCCCCTGCCCCCCATTTAAGACAGGTCTTACTATGTAGCCCTGGTTGGCCTGGAATTCACTATGTAAACCAAGCTGGCTTTGAACTCACAGAGATCCACTTGCCTCTAGCTCCCAAATGCTGGGATTAAAGTTGTATACCACTATACCCTGCCAACTAAGCTTTTGGAGACAGTGAATACTCTGACCTAGAACTCCCAATCCTCCTGCCTCAGCCTGCTGAGCATTGGAATAACAAGTATGCACTATCATGGCCCACCTTTATTGTTTTTGAGACAGGGTCTCAGCATACTCTGGCTTAAGCCTCCCAAGTGCTTGGAATACATATAGGTCAGTTCCAACCAACCCAACTCATTTTTCCTTCTTTAGATAAGTATATGGTAAATCTTAGTCTAGCATACAGTGTATTCTCAAGAAAGATTGTTCCTGTAGCTCATGCACTATAATCCCAGTGCTCTGGAGGCAGAGGGAAAATGAAAGAAAGCTCAAGGCCAGCCAGGGCTATATAGTGAGACGCTATCTCAAAACTGGAAGTATAAAGACAGCTAGGGATATAGCGTATAGTAGACTGCATGCCTAGTTTGCATGAGGCAAACTTCAAACTTCAACCCCAGTCTTCAACCCTAGTACTTTAAAAAAAAAAAAAAAAAAAAAAAAAAATCTTAAAGTGTCTCTATTAATCCTGAAATTCCTTTATTATGAAGGGGGAAAAAAAAGCAGTATGCCTGTGGGGGAGAGATAATATTATTTCATGGAAGTTTAAACTAAATAGATCTACATTTGACTTCATTTGGGCTTCTAGTCACTGACTTCCCTTCTCTAACTTGTTTCCTGATTGATGGATGTATTTGAGATTTTTGTCATGAGGATTAAGCATGAGCTCAAAGGGGCACTAAGACTCCTTCCTGATATATACATACATACAATAGTAAGTGCTGCTACTTCCCACTTGACAGAATAATGGTCAGGCTTCATGGATTAAAAAAAAAAAATATTCAAGCTATAGCTTCATGAAAAAAATGTTACAGCCTCAGCCAATACACAAGATCTATCAGTGATAAAAGCCATTTCCCATTGTAAGTTACTTTCCCCGAATTTGAGTCATATAAATGGCTTATACACAAAGGTGAGTGTGAATCTATAATTAATGTGGTAAATTTAAGAGTCTTACTAATTTTACTTACTCAGAAAATGGATGTGATCTAATCTTTCTACAGCACCACTGTAGCCAATGCTTCCATTTCTCAAGGCTCCTTGGCTATATCTATATGTCATACTCCACCCACCCTTACAGCTGCCAATCTATACTGTGTAAACTCTACTTGTGTAAAATGCTTTACATACACTTATAAACTCACTTTTTAATACAAAGATCATAATTTTGTTCATAAAATTATACCCTAAATAGGAACTAAGTATATTTTAGATTAATTTGGCAATTTTTTAAGTGAAAACATTGTTCTAGACATGTCATAAAATTTTCAGCAATCTCCAGCCCATTATACCCCAAGTTGCTTACTGTGAATTATCTTCATTATGTATCCTTTTTAATTCCCTGATATGTAGATTTCTAACCCTTTCTAGCCTTTCCAGCTCTGCTTGGATTTCTGCTTCTTCCTGAAAAGGGGAAGGGAAAAAAAAGCTCAGAATCTAGCAAACTTTTACCTTTTCATTTAAAAATAATGACATCTATTTCACTCGTAAAAAAACAAACAGAAGACACTTTGCATTGAAAAGATTAGTCAATCTGCTATTCATTCCATCATTTACTCCTCAAACATAACCACCGTTTTTTATGCACATACATACACAGCTTTGCAAAACCTTACAAAATTCTGGTTTGTTGTCTGATTCTTTACTTTTGGTATATATTACACTTGATATCTTAAATTCCACTAATTTAACAACATACATGTATGTATGTGTGTGTTATAAAAAAACTAATGTGACATATAAAGCCAACACCAGTAACAATTTATTAGATGTTTATTAACCACCATTGTCATAGATAGCATCCGCCAGTGATGTATGGACTGCTGAAATATTTAAGTTTTTGTTTTTTATTTATGTGTGTCTCTCTTTATGCATGCCATATATATGCAGGGGACAGTAATGGACAGAAGAGGATGTCACATCTTTGGAACTGAAGTTATAGACAGTTATGCTGGAACCGAGCTCAGGTCCTCTAAATAAGCAGCAAGCTCTCTTTAACAACTAAGCGGTTTCTCTATGACCTGGGCTGCTCAATATAAAAGTTTTTGTTTTGTTTTGATTTTTTTTTTAAAGCTACAGCTGGGCATTGGTGGTGCACACCATTAATTCCAGTGCTCAGGAGGCAAAGGCAGGCAGATCTCTGTGAGTTCAAGGCCAGCCTAGTCTACAAAGCAAGTTCCAGGACAGGCTCCAAAGCAATGCAGAGAAACCCTGTCTCAAAAAAAAAAGAAAGAAATCAACAACAGACATTATGTCTCTGACTGACCCTCAATAAAAAATATCTCAGTGACTATCACCAACAAATTCTTTTAGGGGTTAGACTATGGATGGTACAATATATTCTCTTTAGTTATTTTAGGCAAGAAATAAGAGTTAAGGTGAATAGTGGTGGTACACACCTTTAATCCCATCACTCAAGAGGCAGAGGCAGGTGGGTCTCTGTGAGTTTGAGGCCAGCGTGGCCTACAGAGAGAGAGTTCCAAGACAGGCTACAAAGCTACTGAGAAACCCTATCTCAAAAGGCCAAAAACAAAACAAGACAAAACAAAACAAGAGGAACTGCTAATGTTATACTCCCACCATCAATTCCATCAATTTCAAACGTATTAGTCCTATATATTTATGCTTCTAAGGACAGTCATTTGGTAGGTAGCTCTATAAATTTGACATTTTCTACAGAGAGGTCCCGGGGGTAGAACATACTCTCACTTAATGGCTTGCATTGACTTGAAAATAAAAATCTTACTAGACTACAAGGCATGAACATGACATTAACAATGGTGCAAAGCTATGATTATATGTGTTCAAATCATTTCTGTATCAAATGTAAAGTGGAAATTACATCTCCCCATAATACTTACTTTCTTAAGATGACCTAATCTGAGTTTGAAGATTTCCTCTTGTTCATGGTATTCTGCTAAGGTTAACCTGAAAAAAACAATAGTAGCAATATCAGTAAATTATGTGAAGTAATAACATGCTTATTTTAACAGAAATACTCAAAGTATGCTACTAGGGCAAATGTGGTTTTCATGTTTAATATGACTAAAAGCCAGGTTATTTTTAAGACCTCTGATCAAAAGGTAACTACCAATATCAGATGAAATGTAAAGAAGACTCAAAACTGGTAAGTTTAATTTGAGCAAAGAAGAAAGAAAAACATATGAACCATATTTTTATATTACTTATGAAATATTTAGAGACATATTATAGAAGTCAAAATACCTACCTAAGAAAATGTTTTAACTATTTAATGAGAATGTAAAAAGAACAAAGAAGGGTTGACTTGATGAACAAGCACTCATTCTTAGTTCCACCTACTCCAAGCATGTATCCTGTGGCCTAAGAATTAAAAAGAAGTGAATTTTCTCCATTTCTACCTTCCTCATATTCATCTACTTCAAAGGTTCAAATTTCACTATTTACATGCATACTAAATTACCAGGACAAAGGACACAGCTATCATTCTAGCATAAAGAAACAAAACAGAGCCTCTGAGATTCAACTACAAAAAAATATAAGAGTAAAAAAGTAGTAACACATTTGCTAAGACTGCTGCAATTAGTTCACAGCTACAGAAATATCTGTTATCTACTGTTCCATTTCACTCCAGTGAAAAAGGGAGGGAAAGAAGAAGGGAGGAAGGGAGAGACCGAGGGAGGGGGAGGGAGAGGCGGGGGACGGGGGGGGGGCATCTAAGAATTCTCCATGCCTTTAACAGAAGGGATAATATGACTCACTCTAGAGGTCTGTTTTTGGCTTTTGGTCAGAGGAAAAAGCCAAGTCACAGACACTCTAATTACAAAGAGGACTGAAACCCTTCCAGCTTGGATTTTACACAAGACTCCAGATGGTAACCACTCATGAATACACTACTGGTCTAGAGTAAATCCTAATTATTGTTCTCTGCTGTGTATTCGTGGCATCCATGCACACATACTCCATACCTTTTTATCATTCTTAAGCCAAAGGTTTCTGGTACCAGCATTAAGTAATTTTCAAGTAATACTGGAGGGGAGACTCCAGTGCAAATATAACCACAGGACTCATGAAAGAAAGCAATGACTTGGGTTGTCTCGAGAAGCTTTAAATCTAATGCTTGGACTTTTTGATAGAAAGTAGTCTAGCTTTAAAAATTATTCTGCTATACAAACAAGTGTTTCTCAAACTTAGTTTACTGTGGATACTTTTATCACTACACTTAATGTGAATTTTGTCTTATTCAGATGTTCACCTCTCTGATATAAACTATGAGCACATAAAACTGGGGCTGCTTCCTTCTAACTCTGTACATGTCAAAGGTAGATTTCCTAACATGGGGTGAGGACTGGTTAAGCATCTTTCTCAATGAAACAAAAGAAGATACAGTTCCTGAACTTTTAATACAACTGTAATGGAAGTAGCATACTTGAGAAGAGATTATAGGATAATGTGTTTCTGTGTACTGACAAACATTAAAAAGATAAAAAAAACACTTATTAAGTCATATAATTGTGTCTGTCTGTCTATCTGTACTAATTCTGGATAAGAAACATGCTTCTATTAAAGACAAAGGAAGGAAAGAAAGAAGGGGGGGGGGGGGTTTGAGCCCAGGACTTTCTACACTCTGGTGCAGGATGTCTATGTAATAATTGTTGACTGATAGAAAAAAGATGACCATACTTCAAGATACTAGAACAGTGGCTCTCAACGTTCCTAAGTGCTTTGAATCTTTAATACAGTTCTTCATGTTGTGGTGACATCCAACCATAAAATTATTTTCATTGCTACTTCATAACTGTAATTTTGCTACTGTTATGAATCGTAACATAAATATCTGTGTTTTCTTTTTTGATGGTCTTAGGTGACCTGTGTGAATGGGTCTTTTGACTCCCAAAGCGGTCAAGACCCATAGGTTGAGAACTGTTGTGTGGTTTCTTAGGATTCTGGAATGGGGGCAAAGAGGTGAGGAATTCTTGTAACGTCAAGAATTGTCTTACAAAATATTCTCTTCCTAAAGTAACAGCTATTTTATTCTTGGCTTACTTTTTTTTTTTTTAATTTACATGTATGGGTGTTTTAACTATATGTATGTCTATGTAGCACATACATGCCTGGTGTGCTTCGGAGTAAGAAGAGGACATCAGATCTCCTGGAACTGGAAGTTACAGACAATAGTTAGCTGCTATGTGGGAGATGGGAACTGAAGCACGGAGTCATCTCTAGTCCCTCTTGGCTTACTCCTACGCTTGTGTTAACTAAGTACTCTTTTAAGCAGTGAAAAACATTCTAAAATATTAGCCAGATAATCTCCATAAGATAATACCAATTTCCATAAAATGATACCAATTTATCCTAACCTAGACCTACACATAAGTGAAAATAATTAATGATATATTTATTATGAACAGGCAAAACAAAATATATGCTGCCAATAAGTAACAGTACTTTTCTCTCTCATTTCTCACTTTCTGAATAAAGAGCATGGCTAAGAAAATCAGCTAATATATTTTATATAGCTTTTAACATGAATTGAAAAAAATCTATTAACATGTGTGGAAAAATAAATCTTCAAATTCTAGAGAGCTCTTTAATTTATAGATGTTTCCAGGGCACTCAACAGGACATCAGGGTAAGATGCATTTCAATCTACTCCATCAAGGACATACGTTTCATTTTCAGCTCCATTGGTCTTGCTTTTTCGTTGTTTCTGTTCATTGGTTGCTGGAGGAGCCTGACCCATGGCAGGCGGTTTCCGTTTTGCTAACATTTTCCGTTGTCTTTCTATCTCTTCTCTCTGTGAATTTATCCTTTCCTGTTGCCTAGAAACATAAAAGATATGGCACAGAAAAGGTAAATAATTTAGCTGTCATTGCTGTGAACCAAATACAAACAACTTTCTACTGCATGTCTGACGACTTCGTGGACAAGAGGTCTGTAGTTAGCCTTCAGGGTGTAAGAGTCAAACAGTCAGAGAGATTGTTTTGGGAATGAGTACTAGTTATGACTTAAAGGAGGGAAAGTAGATAAGTATCTGTTAGGATCTTATAGACTTGAAAGGAACGACCTTCAGATTTCCTCTTACCAGCTAAGAAAATAAATTGGCACTTAATTAGGAAAAGTTGGTGAGAAATGCCCACCCTCTGAGAAGCCCTGAGTGCCATGCATTAACTCTGGCAATTACCATACAATATAATGCTGGAACTATACAGTAGAGTGGCAAGAACAGTGCTATAGTATGCCTTTAAAGAATACAGTATTATGGATACATTCATTTAATCTCTTCAGGCTCAACAAAGGAGGCTTATGGTCACATATTTATCTGATGATACATACATACATACATACATACACACACACACCATAAACACAGGGTACACACATCCCAAAATATATTTGGAGAAATTATAGACTACATATTCTGAGAACTCTTTGCCTAGGCATGAAAGCAGATACACCAACAATCAATGTCATATTCTGCAATCAACCCTTGGGTGCTCTTGAAACTGTTCAGTTGTGTATATGAGTAAGGTCATTTAAGACTTTAGGAGTACAAAATTCCAATAAATTATAATATGTCTTGTAATAGGAAATGTATGTTACCAACTATTTTTTAATATGTATAACTTAAAAAAATGTATAACTTTATTTTATGTGCATTGGTGTGAGGGTGTCAGATCCCCTGGAACTGGAGTTATAGATAGTTGTGAGCTGCTATGTGGATGCTGGGAATTGAACCTGGGTCTTCTGGGAGAACAGTCAATGCTCTTACCAATGAACCATCTCTCCAGCCCAGCTGCTTCAGTGGTCATGCCTTCGCTATCACCATGAACAATATAACCTCTCATCAGGGAACTAAAAATAACCTGTCCTTCTTCAAGTTGCTACTTGTTAGGTATTTGGTCATAGGAATGAGAAAAGTAACAAATATGCCCTCCTACCACCACCAGAATAACTCCAGAGTAATACTTTATCTGGAAATAGGGCCACTGCATTAGTTAAGAAGACATGTTGGCATAGTGAACCTTAAATCCAATGACTAATGCCATTACAGGAAGAAAACAAACAGAGCCACATCAGGAATATCCCATGTGATGACAGAATCTAAAGCTGTAAGCCACAAACCACAGCCCTGGGACACCTAGACCTGGGAGAGGTCAAGGATAACTGGAGCCCTGCTACACCTATATCTCACTTTCTTGCCTCCTGAACTGTGAGAAAACAAATCTCTCTCTCTCTTTTAAGATTATATTTATTTTTTGCATTCCCCCAGTTCCCCCTCCCTCCTCTACTCCCACCCCTCCCACTTCCCCCCCATCCCATCCCCCATCTGCTTCTTGAAGAGAGTAAGACCTCCCCTAGGAAGTCTAAAAAGTCTGTCCCATTATCTCCTTAAGGCAGGACCAAGGCCCTTACCCCTCACCCCACATCTCCCCATATAGAATGGGCCCCACAAAGTCATTTTGTGAGTTAGAGTTAGATCTTAAACCACAAAGCTTGATATTTTGAACACTAGCACCTATAATAGCAAAGTGCATTCCAGACCCAAGCAGACTATAAATAACTAGTAGGCAATGTAGTTGAAAAAACAAATTTTCAGTCCAGGCTGTGGTGGTGCACACCTTTAATCCTAGCACACTCAGGAAGTCAGAGGCAGGTGGCTCTTTGTGTTAGAGGCCAACCTGGTCTACAAAGTGAGTTCCAGTTTACATTTCTTTTTTTCTTTTTCTTTTCTTTCTTTTTCTTTTTTTTTTTTTTGGGGGGGGGGGGGACAATGTATTGCCGTAGAACAATTCTTCTCCCTCACAGCCTCCAAGTACTGTAATTAAAGGTACATATTTCTTCATATTTCTTTTTTCCTTTTCCTTACTGTTTTTTTTTTTTTAAATACTTTTTTTTTTTTTTTTTTAAAGACAGGCCTCTTAACTATATATCCTATGCTGAGCCAGAACTCTTGGCAATCCTTCTGTTTCAGACTTCTGACTACTGGCATCACAGGTATGAATGGAGTTTCTTATGCACAGATACACTATTTGTTAAGTAATCATACACACTCTTTTACAACTGCAGAATTTAAAGTCTGGACTAAAAGTGAGAATGGTGTGGTAGCACATGGCTGTAATTGCTGTACTCCAGAGGTTGAGGTAGAATGATCCTGAGTTCTAGGCCAACCAGAGCTACATGGCAAGAAGAAGGGAGAAAACTTATTGAAGCAGAACATGAGGAAATAAAATACCTACAACTACTGGGTATTAGCCAAAAACAACTTCCCACGAGATCAGAAAATAGCCCACCACTTATGTGACTTAAATACTTGAAAAAGGAAAAACAACAACAACAACAAAAAGTACTACCCACCCTGGAGGAACAATTGTGAGTCTGGAATCTTTATTAGTAAGTCTCAGTTTGCTCTTAGGGCAAAATCATCACTTTTATATTCTGGTACAATATAAAATTTTCAGAAACTTCTAGGCATTAGGTTGCTTACTCAACAAAATGCTACCAGCAAAAGCTGAATTTCTTTCTTAAACCAAAATTTATTTCATTTCCTTATACATGCCCACCAATTTTTGAGTCAAAGCCAAAAATAGCTACCATTTAAGAAGTAGCTCTGCATGTACACCTGCATGCCAGAAGAGGGCATCAGATCCTATTATAGATGGTTGTGAGCCACCATGGGGGTGCTAGAATAGAACTCAGGACCTCTGCAAGAACAGTTAGTCAGGGATCTTAAACCCTATCCATGCCCAATCCTACATTTCTTTACTGACACTGACTATAATTAGAAAAAACTTTAAAAATCCCACTACACTCAGAAATTCCATATTCACCCCTGACAGATGACTTACTTGATGAGGTTTTGGAAGGCATAGCCATCTGTCCACTGTTCAGTAAAAGAGGCTCCATGCCTGACAGTAGTAAAGTGGCCCAATCGCAGTCGGTCCTGCATGCTCTTATCTCTGCAAGCCATCTTCTCTTGTTTTGACTGAGGGTAAAAGGACCAAAACAAAGAATAACACTTTAATCAGCAATGTTTACAAGCTGAAAATTATAGGATTATCAAGGAAAATACTGCTGGTAAATCATATACCATCTCAAAAAGGGAGAGAAGTAAAGGGAGGGGAAAAAGAAGAAGGGATGGGAGAGACATCCACCACCTGAAATAAACTCAACAGGGACAAGCTATCAGCTCCACGTTCTATGCAATCAGCAGCCAGAAAGCATGTCCAAATCACCACCTGGTTTAAGTCTTGGTCTGGTGTACATGTAAGGCAACACATGTAGCTGTCAAGTCACAAGAACTTTATTCCTCAGAAATTCTACATTTCAATATTTTCATCTCAGTTAAGGTGTTACACAATGACATACATTAAATACCTTAGGATACAGACTTCAGGCTACATTATCACTAACCTTTTCTATAAGAAGCTTCTTGCTCATGGTGACACATCTGTTTAATCGCTCCTTATATTTCTCTAGCATCTTTTGCTGTTCATCTATCTGCCGTCTCAAATCACAGTTGGCCTTCAATGAAAAAATATTTTTCAGTTAGTTTTAAGGAAGATGAATTAGTAGAAAGTTCTTTCTAGGAGAGAAAAATCATTACTATCTGCAGTAGCATGTCTCCAGAAAAGAAGTAATTCACCCCTTTAATCCTTCTTTAGGTTACCACATAAGTGCTGTTTATGTTAAAGTTACTGTTTTTCAACTTAGAAGTTCTTTTGATAGTGCTATGGAACCAATCCAAGCCCTTGAGTAAGTATGCTAAACATGAGCTTACCAAGGAACTATACCCTTGGCTTATTTCTAAAGAGAAAGGAACCTGAGTTCTCACAGATGATTCTCGCCAGAAGCCAGGACATCCATGCCCATACTAGACATAAATAAGATCCTGCTTCAAGAATCTGAGAATGTAAATACACAGTTAATTTAGCTGTGGTCAGAAGCCTGCAGGATGGGCTAGGCACTTTAGGCTCCATAAATAACAGAGAAGGGATGAACCACTAACTCAAGGTCAAATCTGGCTTTGTAAATCCTGAAATTTACCCCTCAGTTGTTTTAAAAAAAAAAAAAAAAAGTCTCTACTCTTGCCAAATAATGACATATTTCAAAACAGTTCAAAACGGTGGGAGAATCTATTGTTTCTCAACTAAATGATATAAGCTTTTTTTAAACAACGAAATTTGCTGAGACTTTTCAGCTTTAATTAATATATATGTGCATACCTTCTGAGACCAGAAGAGGGCATTGAGTTCCCTGGAACTGGAGTTACAGATGCTTGTGAGCTACCATGTAGATGCCAGGAAGCAAACCTGGATTCTCTAAAAGAATAGCAATTGTCCTTATCCACTGAGCCATCTCTCCATCATCTTCTGTTGTTTTTGTTTAAGACAGAAGCTCACCACGTAGGATGCACTGGAACTATTATAGTCCCGGCCAAGTTTAAACTCTCAGAAATCTGCCCATCTCTGCCTCCCAATCACAGAGATTAAAGGCATGTGCCTCTTTCAAGCTTGGCTTCATTTTTAAAGCAGTCTTTGTGAAACAGCTTCCCTTTCCAAATGTATCTACTCTCTACACAGGTGAGGCACCCAAGAAGTGGACCCAAGATCCCACTTCAGATTTTTACATACTCTACCATCTCAATCTGGGTCTTTCTCCAACACTGTCCCCTTCCCAAATGGTGAATATCGTGTAGCCAAGTGCTCTACCCCTGAGCTAAACTCATCATCTTGACAAACATCTAGCTATGAAGAAGGGAAATAAAACCATAATGCTTGTTGAGTCCAACAAAGCTACTATGGACCAAAACCCTGGAGTTTGAGCAAGGATTTTTTTTATATAGACAATCTCACTATAAATCTTAGCTGGCAATTCAACTAGTACCCAAGTGGACAAAAACAAAGCTAATTCCAAGGGGATGGGAAGATGTTTCAGTATGTAAGAACACTTGTTGTGTTAGCATGAGGACCCAAGTTCAAATCCTAATACCCGCATAAAAACCAGACAGGCTGTGGACACCAGCCCTTGAGGGACAGAGGCAGGTCACCGGGGTTTATGACCATCAGCCTAGCTTCAGGGAGAAAGGGGGGAATTCTGTCTCATACAATAAGCACACGAGTCTGGTCCCCCCTCACATGAGCATACAACACACTCAGACACCACAAACAAACACAAAGTATTTCAAACCACAAATCAAAACACAAATAAGGTTGTTATTAAGAATAAATGGTTCTTCCTGGGCAGTGGTGGTACCCACCTTTTTAAATTCAAGCATTTGGGAGGCAGAGGCAGGTGGATCTCTGATCTACACAGAGTTCCAGGACAACTTCCAAAGCTACAAAAGGGAAACTACATCTTGAAAAACCAAACCAAATCAAATCAAATCAAAACAAACAAACAAAAAATGGCTCCTTTTCTTCAAGCATGGGGAAATATAATCCCCCCCCCAAAAAAAGAGGCCCAAGGAACGTAATTCTGAACAAGGAATGGAACCATCAATTAGAAAATGCTGGGCGTGGTAACAAACACCATTAATCCCAGCACTAAGAAGGCCCAACCATTCAATTTAAAAAAAAAAAAAAAATGTGGATCAGTAATGACAAACTGCATATTCAATATTCAAAGTACATTCTAAGCTTCATCAATGTGAAGCTGGGTGTCTACTTCCCAGCACTGTCTGTCAGGCATGAACTGAAGTAAATAGACAAACATGCCATACTTTCTGTAAGTGTGTGTCCAAGTAGCTCCGGGGAAAGAATGGAATGGTTCCATAGTTGAAGCTCACACTGGGAACAGCACAGACAGACATTCCTATAGAGCAGGGCATTTTGACCTATGGACAAGTGTACCTTCTCTTAAGTAAAGGGTAACCCTGCCATAGAAAAGGAGAACTGAAGGAAGTGCAAATCTGCTTGGGTTGCTCTGCAGATGCCAATCTGAGTGCTCTCTGCTGCTGCTTCTTCATCATCATCATCATCATCAAAAACAGATATATTTTGTGGAACTGACAGGTACTGTCTTGTCTCCTTGTAGGGCCCAAATGACCTAACAAAAATCTACAAATACTCCGTATCTCTCAAGAAGATGATGTCTGCTAATATGTTGTTTGAAGTCTTTAAATAGAGAGGTAGGAAGTCCAGGACCAAAGTACCCAAGATTCAGTGTCTAGGTACCCCAAGTATCCTGCAATATACACATCGGCACATTGCTCTAAAGAAACAATGCACTAAAGAAAAATAAGAGGATGCAGAATATGCTAAACTTTTGGCCAAGAGAATGAAAGAAGCCAAAGAAAACTTCCAGGAACAGACTGCTAAGAGACACCAGCTGTCCTCACTAGATATTCTATTTCTGTGTCCTGTCAAAAACCCACATTCTTCCCCTAGTGGTAGTGGTGCATGACTAAATTCAATCCCAGCAGAAGCAAGTGGATCTCTGTGAGCTCAAGGCCAGCCTGGTCCACAGAGTGAGTTTGAGGGAAAGCCAGGACTACACATAGGAACACTGTCTCAAAAAACCAAAAGCCAAAAATCAAAATTTTAAGAGTAAAAAATACTTGTAGGATGGTTGAGTGGACTAAGGCTTCTAATGCCAAACCTGCAGACTTGAGTTCATTCAATCCCTGGGACTCAAACGGAAGGAAAGAATAACTCCTGAAGGTTCTGCTCTGACCTCCATACATAGACCAAGGCACAAAAATACAAACACACAAATACTTTTTTTTTTTTTTAAAGTAATAGACAGCCACATGGGATACATGAGACCCTGTCTTTTTAAAAAAGTAAAACTAAAGGCTAAAGAGATGGCTCAGCAGTTAAGAGTTCTTGCAGAGGATCCAGTTTTGATTCACAGCAACCACACGGCAGCTCATAATCATCTGTAACTCCAGTTTCAGGGGATCCAATGCCTTCTTCTGCCCTCTAAGGGCATCAGGCACGTAAGTGCTGCTAATACATACATACAGGCAAAACACCCACCCATAAAGTTGAAAAAAAATTAAAAACAAGGAAAAAAAATGATTCCATCCTGAATCAAAGAAAAGTGGATAGGACAGAAAGGAAAGAAAAGCAAATATGCATACATAATCCTAGAGTGCTAGGCATGATGACACTGGCTTATTACTCCAGCACTTGAGAAGCTGTGGCAGCAGGAATATAGACTGAAGGCCAGTCTAGGCTATACAGTGACTCAGTCATGAACATGCATTGTATGTGTATGTGCAAGCGCACACACAGTGCCGAAAGTCAAAGATACACAATGAGCTGAATGGTCCATGTGAAACAGGTTTTTAACATGCAAGAATGGGCTGGAGAGACAGCTCAGCAGTTTAACGCACTGACCTCTCTTGCAGAAGTCCCAGATTAAATACCCAGCACCCACATGGAGGTTCAACTGCCTCTGGTTCTAGGCGACCCAATGCCCTCTCCTTCATGGTCTCCTGCATGTATGTGGTGCAAATATACTCACACAAGCTTACATACATACACACTCAGTAAATCATTTAACAACTAACTACAAAAGCTATGTGTGGTATTGTACACTTTAAATCCAACACTCAGACAGGTCAAAAGCAGAGATAGGCAGACCACTGAGAGCTCAAGGTCGGCTTAATCTAGACATTGAGTTCTAGGCCAGCCAAGTTACATAGAAAGACTATGTCTCAGAAAAAAAGAAAAAGAAAGAAAAGAAAAACACACAAGAATTTAAAAACAAATATTCTCAAATGGGAAAAAAGTGAAACGTAATCCAATAGTTCTATATGAACTACAATTCCACATACCTGCTTCTCTAACATAAATTCAAGATTCAAAACACTACAATATAAACTCTCCAACATGAAGGTATTTGGAATGAGGATATTGATTCTAGTTCCTCCTCAGGCACTCACTGTTTACTGTGTTATCTGGCTGTAGTAATTATCCACAATATGCACATGATCCAAATATGCAGAAGTGGTGCTTGTTACAAAGTCTCTTAATACTCCCATACTTACTCTTAACAAATCATCTATTCTTCCTTCCTTCTTCTCTAAGTCAGAGTTCTTACTGTTTTCTAGTGCAGATATTTTTTCTATTGTGAGGTCAGACTACAAAGACAAAAGCAAACAAATTTAGAATTAGTCACAAAACATTACATGCCATCACATTTCTTTTTCCTTTTTCTTTCTTTTTTTTTAAAGTAGCACTTGCTAACATGAAAAGCTGGATAGGTAACTCATGAAATTAAATCTGCTTCACTCATCCCAAACCCTATATCAACATCCACTAACCTGTATTGCAAAAATATTAGTTCTGGAATTAACTACACAAATCCTCACAATAATGTACACTGAATAAATATACATATGACACTGTAGAATTGAGCTTCAACTAGAAAGTGACTTCAGCAGACAGGGACACAAGTCCCTAGGAACAAGTGTGCCCCCTAGTGGAAACAGACAGAAAGTAGAAAGGCAGTAAACTGAGCACTCAACTATCTAGGTCTCTTCAATGTCCAAACACTGGTGGTTCCAAAAAAAATTTAAGATCTCTCACACAGTTTTTGATTGACAAGCATTTTGGGTTGAGGGGACAGACAAGAACACCCAATGAACTAACTTAGCACGATATTGGAACAAAGATCTACTATCCTTTTCAAATGTAACCTCCTTTTTTCTTTTTCATGTCCTTTCTTTTCTTTGGACAGCCTGAGCTGGCCTTGAAACCAAGACCCTCCAGCTTTAGTTTTCCCGTTGCTGAGATTTACATCTATATGAAAAGCTCTCAGACACATTTGCTAATGTTTACGACAGTCTAACTTAGAAATTCCTAAAGACTGTTTAAGGAAGAAATTTTGTTGGTATAACACATTTTGAAATGTAAATAGGTCTTGCCTAGTAAGCAAGTTCAGGAAATAAACTACTTTCTTAAAGTAGGAAATTAACATTTATTGAAAGCCCACTGTCACCACTGCCTGAGGCAACTAGAATCGTCCTAATTTTACATTATATTAAATGTAAACAGTAGAGCCAGAATTTGAACCTAGACCCAGAAATCTTCAAAATGTGTGTGCTCTTGTCTCCACTTCATGATGCAGTACAAGCATGCCTGCTACAAAAGACCTGAAAGGTGAAGAACGGCCTGTTAAAACGCCTTTCAAAGAACCTGAAATACTCATAATACAAATTCTGAAGACACTACACAAGGGGGTACAGTCAAAGGTAAAGGGAAGACCAAGAAAGACTTACAGACTTTCTATGTGGTTAGGCCTACTCCTAAGTATAACTCTGCAGTGTATTGGTACCCAACCTACCTGGGTCTGTCTGTGCTGGATGGAGATCTGTTTTTGGGAGCTGCAAGAATGTTCTGTATTGCCAGAACCCGTAGAAGAAGGACTGTTTTGCTGAGCCTATAATAAAAGTACATCACCAATCACAGGAAGGTTTTGCATCTTTCTCCACAAATGTGTATGAAAAGAAACAATTAACTCTTTATAAAAACAAACCTTTCTGATTCACTCAGAAGTCATAACCAAGAGGAAAACAAAACAAATTAAATATGAGAGCCAAAAGTTGGACATGGTAACTTCATGTTTCTGAAGGTAAGCTTTAAATAATCAAATGTTTATAAATTATTTTATATGTAAATTACAGAGAATAGTTAGTTATTCCTATAATTTCCTTTTTCACTTATCAATGTGCCTTTGTCAGAAAAGGTGAGTGATGTATACAATGCAGGGGACACACAGTCCAAGCAGAAAGGACTACAAGTGGCACTGGAGGTGGCTCTGCTATTAAGAGCATTTGCTGCTTGGTTCCATTCCCAGCAGCCACACTAAGTGGTTCGTAACCATCTGTAACTCTAGTTTCAGGGAATAAGACAGTCTCCTCTCCTCAGTACCTGCATGCACATGGGAGAGACAGAAGAGACAGAGACAGAGAGAGAGAAGAGAATGTGCATGTGTCCAGAACTGTTCTATAGAGAAACACTATCTTAAAAAAAAAAAAAAAAAAAAGATTGTAAAGTATTCATTAAAGTCTCCTAAATTCACAAATACTATCCATCAGCACAGAAGTATGTAAAACTCTGTGATACTTCTACTTGCTGACTTGACATATAAATACATATATTTGTAGAGTAGATAGATAGATAGATAGATAGATAGATAGATAGATAGATAGATAGATATAGATAGAGTGTGTGTGTGTGTGTGTGTGTGTGTGTGACCCTGAGGTCAGTGCTGAATGTCTTCCTCTATCACTCTCCAACTCATTTTTTGAGACAGGGTTTCTCTGTACCTGAAGTTCATTGATTTGGTGAGACTAGCTGTCCTGCATGCTTCAGGGGATTCTCTTGTCTGTCTCCCCAGTTCTGTGATTATAGGTGTATCATTCCTACAGTTTTTTAAACTGTAGGAATACGGAGGATCTATACTTAGGTCCTCATGTTCAAACACCATTTACTAACTGAGCCACCTCCCCAGACTCTATTTTAAATAACCGTGTGTGTTTGTTTGGGGAGCTTTTGTTGTTTTGGTGGTGCTACAAACTAAAACCTATTTTGCATGTGCTAGGTAGGTAAGTTCTTTACCACAGACTCACAACTCCAGCTCTATGCAATTTATATAATTTAGGGTGCAATAGTGACATGCATGCCTAATAGTAACCAATAGTTCTCTCTAATTGGACCTAAGATGGGCTCAGAAAGAGGGAACCCATGCCTGGACCGGAAGCCTAGTCAATTACCTGGGGCCTAGTCATGGCTCTTAGAGATGTAGATACATGAAGCTATACCCACCAATTTACTAAACCAGTACAACTGGTGTGTGTGTGTGTGTGTGTGTATATATATATATATATACAATTAAAGAATTTTAAAGAAAGAGAGAAGTGTATGACAAGAATTGGAAGGAGGAAAGGGAAAAGTGACATGACTATATTGTAATTTCAAAAGATGGAAAAAAAAAAAAACCCAAAAAGCAAAAAAGAAAACTAGGAACTGATGAATGGACTATCATTATAATAAATATAAACTTAGGAGAGGTTCTCTAAGAATGTAAAAGGAAGGCAGGGTGGTGATGGTACACACCTGTAATCCCTGCACTTGGGAGGCAGAAGCAGGTGGATCTCTGTGAGTTCAAGGCCAGCCTGGTCTTCGCAGTAAGTTTCAGGACAGCCAGAGCATATCTCAAAAAACCTTACCTCAAAAAGCAAAACAAAAATGTACAAGGATACATGATCTAGAATCAAGGTAAATCTTGAAAACATCCTTAAGATTTGAAGGCAATAAAAGTCAGAGAAGAGATTATGAGATTACACTAGGTGAGAGCATGCTGAAAAAGGACTGATGTGGGGTTCAGAAACAAGTGGTAGAATTGTCAGTCTAGTCACATCTGTTATTATAAATAACTGGAATTTTCTGTGCCTATTCTTTCAGATATTTATATATTTTTAAAATTTCTGTAAACGTGAATGTATGCACTGATGGATGCAGGCACCTGCCACATTTGTGCAGTTATCCATAAAAGCAAGAAGGCAGCACTGGATCCCCCCAAGTTGAAGTGTCAGGTGATTATGAACAACAGTCTAATATGGGTGCTGGTAACTGAACTTGGGTCTTCTGGAAGAGCACCAGCATGTGCTCTTCACTGCTGAGCCGTCTCTCTAGCTCTTTCTGCACCTCCCTAAAATACAGCAAATCCAAACTCCCTCCTCAGTTAGGCTCATTATAAACCTCCAGTGCTGTACCATACCATGATACAAGCGATATCCCCTTCCATCATTAGATGGCTCTTCATAAGACTCTCATTTTCACATTTATATCTAAGCAAATATGATTACCCTGCATAGTAAGAGTCAAGAAGTAGCAAATGACCAACTAAAAAGCTCTTTGAAAAATTGCTAGATTTTGGTGGGTGGGTTTTAGTAAAGTGGAGTTTTCACGTGCTCCACTCTCCTAATAAGCCAGTGGTTGCAGAATACCCTAAGGGTAATGAAAACACAATCTGCCTATGTAACCCTTATCATTCTATATTTTCTTCAAATAGCTACACTCTTTGTTCCTATTATAAAAGTTTGTCTGTGGATGGTAGTACTCTGGAGGCAGAGGCAGGAGGATCTCTTGAGTTCAAGGCCAGCCTGGTCTACAGTTCCAGGATATCCAGAGCTACACAGAGAAGCCCTGTCTTAAACAAACAAAAGTTAATAAAATAAAATTAAAAATACTTTACTAGTTCTAATTCACACTGACAAACTGAATTTGACAAAATTCCATTTTAAACAAAGTTTTTAAAACTTTGTGTGTGTGTGTGTGTGTGTGTGTGTGTGTGTGTGTGTACTATTCAACCAAGGACCTCATTTGTACCTGTTAAGCACACATTCTACCTAGGAACAGAGAAGGTCCAAGGATTATAATTGTTTGTTTTTTTTTTTTTTTTTGGTTTTGAGACAAGGTCTTACTATATAAATGAAGCTAGTCTAGAACTCACAACTCTTCTGCCTCAGCTTACAGTGGTTGCAGAATGCCCAGGGGCAATGAGAACACAATCCACCTAAGTAAGTCCAACCAACCCCTATGATATTTTCTTTCTTATATTTCCTTTCTTATACACACATATGCACATATTCTCTCTCTCATTAAAATAAAGCAAAACTCTAAATTCTAAGAAATAACTGACAGGAGTTATCAGAGTTATAGAAAGAAATTTAGAATTCACAACATCAGTAGTCAAAACAATTTGGGTCTTTGCAAGAGAACCCCTCCTATAAGCCTGGGTGACCCAGGTGATGATGAACAGAAATCTATACCATCAAAGAACTTCTTTTGGTCCCAGCTTGCTTACTGAGAGTCCTTTACTTCTCAGCCCCATAGAGAACAGTAAAAGAGGTAACATTTGTTTAGTGGCAAGTTGGGGAATTCCAGCCATTTTGTGAGTTTGAGGCCAACCTGAATTATATAGTGAAAAATACAACAATAAAGAAGAATAAAATTATAAGCAAGCATTTAAATATTAAGAATGAAAGACAAGTGAATCCAAAGGACTCCTCATATAAAAACTGGAGGTAAGCGCTTCCCTAGCATACAGAAGGACAAAGTTGTATGCCTAGCACTTTAGAAAAACAAAGAAAAAAATATTTAGGTCAAAAATCTATAAGACACAAGAACAATAAACTTGAGAAAGACACATTAAATAACCACAAATGAGCCAAGCATAGTGGTACATGCCTGTAATACTTAGTGAGTAAAGGAGGAGGCCCAAGAAGTTCAAGGTCATTTTTAGCTCTACAGACAGCCCACACCCACCTGAGTGAGATACAAGAGGGGAAATGGCAAAGGGTAAGGAATTATAACTAGAATGCCATCAACTCCAGTGGTAGAAACAGTAGGATCAAGAGTTCAAGACTTGCTTGGGTGGGTTTCTCTTGGGGGTGGCAGTAGCTGCTATAGGAAGAGGCAGGTATATCAGTGAGCTAGAATTAGAATTCATAGGCAAACTCTTGACATTTACAGTCAAATGATTTTTGACACAGTGCCAAGATAATTCAGTGGAGATACATAGTCATTGCAACAAAAGAGCTGGAGCAATTAGATACCTACCCACAAAATAATAAAAGCACACTCTTTTCCTTAAGTCACCCAAGATTTAAAACAAAATACATGGCAGACTTAAATGTAACACCTAAAAGTATAACACATTTAGAAGCAACTATAGAACTAAAATTTCATGATCTTAGATTAGGTGAAACCTTCTTAGGTGTAACCTATGGAATATTCCTTTACATTGTGTGAATATATGTGACTGTGATTAGTTTAATAAGAAACTGACTGGCCTATAGCTAAGCAGAAAGAATGCTGGGAAGAAGAACAGAGTCTGAGGATTTGAGATCAAGGTGTAGATGAAGCAAGAGATGAACATGCTGTGCTGATAAACACAACAGCCATGTGGCAGAGGAAGAGAAGATATATGAGTTAATTTATAAGAGTTAGCTAATAACAAGCCTGAGCTATTGACCAAGCATTTTTAAGTCTGAGTGGTTATTTGGGAGCAACTGCAGGTACACAGAGAAACTCCATCTATATATGGCACCCAAACATCAGGCACCTACATCCACATAAAACCTGAAAAGGCTTTTAAGATTCTAAACACACAAAAACAGAGCCAAACACAACTTCCTAGTTTCTTGTCTCTCCTGCAGGCTGCAGTAACAAGGTGTGTCTCCCAGCAGCTTCATGAGGAAGGAGCCAGCCATCAGGCACCATACACTAAGTTAACTGCACCAGCACGGGATGACATCGCTTTGTCTCATGTGATTAAAAAAACAGTACAGATGTTCAGTAAAGACAGATCCATATAGGAAAAAAAGTCTAAATGGGTTACAGTGTATTTAAAAATATACAAAGGCTTGGGAGAGAAAAGAAAATTATGTAAAGTCATAGATAAAAATACAGTTTAAAAATAAAGTCCTTAAAAAAAATATATATATATGCCATATACATGTACACACACACCCACACACAGTACGTAGAGACAGAAAATACACGAGGAGTCTGGATCGTATGTTATGTTGTTTTTAAAATTTTTTAACTACTAATGAGTGAGTGATAACTCCTGAGACATCTGATTATGAAAGCTGCTAGATTAAATCAGCCTATATATTTTAAATACACCTTAACTTCAAAATGGAAGTCAAAAGATGTGTTGCTTTGGGGGAGAGGTTATGCTTTTTATTTCCACAGGAAAGAAGAGGCTGTAGTTTCATTCCAGGTTGATATGGATCAGGTTTTGATTAGAAAACTCCCTGAAAATCCTGACTACAGACATAAAGAAATAAATCTTAAAAACAAACAAACAAAAAACTATAAAACACATTAACATATATTTTACCTACTCATACATAAAACAAAATATCTTTGGCTACGTTGTGTGCAACACACAGTCTACACTTGTATTAATACAAAAATGTAAGTTACCTTTAAAAGTGTATGTATTTTCACAGCAAGGGGGAAAACACCAATAAAAAGAGATAGCCCAGATGATCTAAGATATCATAACACCTCTGTTAAAAGTTTTCTCAGAGTTCTGCATCCAGAACAGCTTCAAGGATGCTGGTTGAGATGGTCCAGCATCACAAACTACTCCAGCCAAGATTTAACCATTATCCTAAATTTTCTTAGAGCATCCTCAAAGATGCCAGTGCCCCCAGACAACAGGAAGCAGTCTAGAAAAAAAATACCCACATTACCAAAAGATGGGTTATGGATGTTTATCACCATTTTAGGAGGGGCTGGTTACAAGTTGTTATTGGTCAGTCAGGAAAAAAGCTAAAGAGTTAGATTCAAAGATCTCTTTCTAAAGGAAAAGGGAGCGGGGTGGGGGTGGGGGGTGGGGGTGGGGGAAATATGGTATAGAAATTATGAGGTTAAAAGGGTAGATTGTTGAATCTACTTTAACCCAAAAGACAACTATTAATCTCAAAATATTTTACCTTTGTGTGGACTTTGATTTAATGATACAAATTTAAAGTTATGTTTGCTATACAATAAGTATGTTTGTACACTTGTTTGGGGTACTGTGCTTAGTAGCTCATTTAAAAATGTACAATTTAAAACTACTGGTTATTAATCATCTACAATAATCAAACTTGTAGTCATACTAATATGTTTTCAAAGTCGAACAGATATATTTAGATAAATGGTATTCAAACACTTCAAAGACCTACAGAATGTATCACTTAATATGTTTAATAATCTAAGGCTTTTCATGACAGTGAGACACATCTGCTTCTGACAGCACCAACTTACTTCAAAGAAGATGATGGACTTTGAAGAACCTCCACATGGAATTTGCTTTATTTATGGTAAAAGCTAGCCTTTTGGGCAAAAACTGCCCTTGCCTCAATTAATGACAGAATATTCTCCAAACAGGACCAGCTGGACGCAAAATAAAGTAACTGCCAAACTATGCCAAGACAAGGTAGAACAGTCCTTTAAAATTTCCAGTTTCTCCAAAAAGTCTGTCAGATAGACTAGGCCTGTAGGCTAAAGTTGGATGCCCCAGTGTTACGTAAGAACTCTGGGTAACCGTCCAGGCAGCCAGATGTTCTTCTTGTTCATCCTTCTGGGGTCTTTGATGGAGTTAAAGACTAAGTAATTAGGCTTCAAGTTTTCCTTGGTTGTGATAAAAGGTAAGTTAGGCATAAAACTTTAGAATCAGAAAGGTAAGATAAATAATAGAATATTTTCTCTGAATTTGCTGAATACATATTGACTTCATATTATAACTGTAATTCTTACTTTGTAACTGTTTTTGTTGTATATAATTTTACTGTGTTAAAGTTAAAACTTTTCTTTTTTATTAGCCAAAAGGAGGAAATGCTGTAGAACAATATTTTTGTACAATATGACTATGTGTTACTCTCACTGGTTAATAAAGCTGACTTGCCAATAGCTAGGCAGTATATTCAGGGCAAAGGATGCTGGAAAGAAGAAAGATTAAGTCAGAGGAGACAGCATGAATCAAGCAGAATGAGAAGTACATACATGAGGTAAACAAGCATCAGGGAAGCACATAGATTAATAGAAATGGGTTAAGTTACAAAAGCTAACTAAAAACAAGCTTAAGCTATTAGTCAAGCATTTATAATTAATATTAAGTCTCTATGTGGTTGTTTGGGGAGTGGCTGCCAGGACACAGAGAACCTCTGCTTATAATAACCAAAAAACACAAAAAGCAGAAGGGAAAATGGGTATTTTGGACGTTTTTTTCCTAAATTAAGAATTTCTGTACTTCAGAAGATACCATGTGGCCTAGAGATACAGCTAAGGGGTAAGCCTGGCATACACGAAGTTCTGGGTTCAATTAAGAGCAGTACCCAAAAGAGAAAGATGACGCCACTGAAAAGGCAGAGTAACAGAATATTTGATAAGAATGTTCGACTAGACTATGTATAGAACCTTTACATTTCAACAATAAAGATAACCTAACTTTAAAGGGCATGGGGGCAATGGAGGGCTGGTGAGATGCCTCAATGAGTAAAGGTGCTTGCCACCAATCCTAACGACTAAGTTCCATCCGAGAATACTGTGCGGACAGTAGAAGAGAATAGAACCCCCTAAATTGTCCTCCATGTGTACACTGCTCACATCCCACAAATAAATATAATTTTTAAAAGAACAATGGAATCTAATACATATTTCTCTACAGATACATATGTGATTAATAACCAAATTATTTATGAGATATAAACAAAAACCACAATGAAATATCATTTTACACTCACTAGGATAGTTAAGATTTAAAAAAGATAACAAGTACTGATAATAACTAACAACTATGCAGAAAAACTCAAATATCTTATTGATGGGAATGTGAAATGGTGTACCTGGAAAAGTTTCTCAGTTCCTCAAAAGTATCTACCAAATGACCCATTGATCTCACCCCTTAGCATATACCTTAAGGAAATGAAAACAAGTACCACACAACAGCAACTTTTACATGAATGCTCATAGTAATAATTTCTAAAAGCCAAAAACTAGAAATAATCCAAATCTACATCAACTAATGAAAGAATAAATAAAGTTAATCTCAACAGGATACCAAAAACAATGGTTACAATTACTAATGTTCATCCATGAAAGTCATGAAGCCAGGGCTGGAAGTAGAATTCAGTTGCTTGACATGGGCCAAGACCTGGGGTCAATCCCAGCACACACATACATGTACGCATGACAATACAATAAAAATAAATTCACTAGACTATTACAATAACTAAAGAAGAAGAAGCAGAACCAAGCATTCCTCAGTATGCTAATGCTACAGGCCATGAATTTCAGACCAGCTTGAATTAAAT
Organism: Phodopus roborovskii; assembly: GCF_943737965.1. NCBI lineage: Eukaryota > Metazoa > Chordata > Mammalia > Rodentia > Cricetidae > Phodopus > Phodopus roborovskii. The sequence goes on along the minus strand of NW_026125052.1, from coordinate 20,119,495 downwards.
TTATGGTTAAGACCCTGCTTCAAAAACCCAAAGCACACAATACAAAAGAAAAAGCTATTTGCCCCCATCTGATGAAGAGGTAGCTCAGCAGTATGCTCTTCCAGAGAGTGTGAGCTGGGTTCTCAGCACCCATGTTGGGCAAATTATTACCACCTGTAACTCCAGCTCCAGGACACTTGACATCTCTAGCCTCAGGGGAACCTGTACTCATTTACACATATTTACATAATTTAAATAAAGACAAATATTTACAAAAACTAAAATTGAGTACTAGTGGGTTTGGCTCAATTAGTAAAGTGCTTGGGAATTCAGATCCTCAGAAATCAGTCAACAGCCAGTCTACCCAACTACTGACCTTTATCTATGTTTGAGACATGGACCATGTCTCCAAAATAAATAAATAGATAGATAGATAAATAAATAAAGTAGAAAGATATATAATAAAATACCCAATGTTTACTTCTGGCCTCCATATGCACTTAGACTTTTATATGTGTACAAACATAACACATATACTACTATACAACACACACACACACACACACACACTTTAAAAACTAAAATTGACAACTAAAACTTGATGAGCATGTGCATTTCTTGTATTAAAAAGAAATCGAACTTTTAAAGATATCTGTATAAGCCAGGAATAGTTCAAGGTCACTTTAATCTACACAGTGAGCTCCAAGGTTGGGGGCTCATGAGGCCTGAGCTACACAGATACTCTTTTTTAAAGTCGTTTTGGTCTTTGCCCAGAGGGTGAGTACAGCTCTGGGTCCATGTGGTACCAAGGCAGGAAAAGAAAGGGAGTATAAGAAAGCAAATTACTCCAAGTGAAATTATATATGGGGCTAAAGATTGACCAGAGCCTCATGTATGCTAGACCAGCACAAGGCCATATCCCCAACCACCTGCATTTTTATATTACAGGTTACAAGAGACCAAACTGCTCAGACTGTATTGTTGAAGCAAGAAGACAAAAGACAATAGTGAAACAAGTGAATCTGTCCAAAGATCTGCGAAAATGACAAGTATGCAGAGGGACATCAAGACATGAGGGACCATCAGAACATATCTTAAAGCACAAACCAAGGGAAAACATTGTGGATGTGGTGATGTTTCAAAACTGAATCGATGGAGAAAGAGACCTATGTATTTACTAGCATTTAGAGTGTGACAGCAATGTCATCAGGAGAGGAAAGACCATGTTTGGGAGTAAATCGTTCTCACAGGAAAAATATACACCATAAACTATATAGAAAAGCAAAAGTAAAATATATGAAGACTGGAAGTAGAATGTGAAAATACTATACAACACTGAATAGTTTTGACCTTGAGAGCAGAGAAACATTCTTTGAAACATTAAATTAGCTTGTGAGTATAAGCATATAGATAACAGAAATTTTACCCAGTATTGACTCAGGGTAGACAAATAATTGGAAAATACTGAACTGCCTTCCAAGAACATAATGGAATGTTTTTGAGGTGGAATATAACATATTTATTTATCTGTAAAGTGCAACACATGAGATCCACAGCTAAAAACAAGGATGCTAGAAAAAATGGGCAGGGGAACCCTCAGGTTGAAGAATATTGACTACAGTACAACAACTTTTCGTGAGCTTAAATGTTCCTTCATGAAACTCAGGACTTTGTGTGATGATGGACACAGAGATGTGTATGTAAATGATGACAAGATGCATAATGAGCTGTAGTCCGGTAGCTGCCATTGCTCTTGTCTCCGCCTCAATGGCAATGCCCTGTGCAGGACAGATGGCAGTAGCACAATTTATGTTTTCCCCACGAAGTGTGAACTCAGTGGGCTCTTCTCAAATGAGTAGTTAATGGTGGCAGGCTCCACAAAGAGGTAGTTCTGGGTCATGCCCAGTCCTTGGACGAGTTCTATCCACATCAGAGTCCAATCTGCACAGTCAGTCACAGACCTCATGTCCATCTCAAGCTCCATCACATTGATGAATATGAAAGAGGCTGCCACCGTTATAGAGATTTTGCCACTGGGATGTCTTGTGCCCATGGCCTGGACCAAAGCCTGCAGTAGTACTGATGAGGTCAGATGGCACATTTTTGAGGCATGGCAACTCCTTCTCTGGCCAAGGTGCAGGTCAGCTGAGAGCCCACATTGATTTCTCTTAAAGACTAAAAATAAATATTTGATGGTACTGGCTAACTCTCAGTTGTGGCATATGGTATTCTTATTGTTTTGTTCTTTTTGCTATTTTTATAATTTCTCAGAATGAATTTTTCCAGAAATCATGATAAAGGTGGACTTCTGCATGTATAGAAAAGTTACAGTAGTTTGATGCTAATTTTTATAGGAAATATTTGGTACTCTATATAATATGAAATTATTTTATTAAAATTTAAAATTTTTAAATTTTATGTATGAATATTCTGCATGTATATCTATATGCCAGAAGAGGGGATCAGATCCTATAGATGGTTGTGAGCCACCATGTGGTTGCTGGGAATTGAACTCAGGACCTCTAGAAGAGCAGCCAGTATTAACCCAAGTCATCTCTCCAACCACATACTTCATTAAAATTTTAAATGATACCAGGAGGTGGTGGCACACACCTTTAATTCCAGCACTGGAGGCAGAGGCCAGCCTGGTCTACAGAGTGAGTTCCAGGACAGCCAGCTTTACCCAGAGAAACCCTGTCTAAAATAAAATGACAAAATGAGAAGGAGGAGGGCAAAGTGGGATTGGTTTCCTCAGTGAAGTACCTGGCATACAGTAATGAGAACTGAATTCATGCCCCAAATATCCATATATAAAAATGAGTGCAGCCTTTAATCCCAGTACTTGGGAGGCAGAGGTAGATGGATTTCTGTGAGTGCAAAGCCAGCCTGATCTACAGAGAGAGTTTAGGATAACCAGGGCTACAGAGAGAAACCTGTCGGGGGAGGGGGAGTGGGTCCTGGCAGCTAGATGCAGCGGTTGTATCCATGTGCACGTGCACGCGCGCGCGCACACACACACACAAGCACGTATATATATGAATGATTTTCTTAACAGAGAAAACACATACATAGTTTTAAGAGCTTTCAAATAAACCACAGGCTGGCAATAAGAATTTTAAAATCCTGGAGAGATAGTTTAGTGTTGGCAGAGTGCTTGCATAGCAACTATAAAGATGAAGCTACGTGGAACATATCTGTAATCCAAACTCTAGGTGCAGAAACAGGTGGATACTGGAGGATCACTGGCTAGTCTGACTTGTGAAAGACACTGTCTCAAAAAAATAAAATGCAAAGTAGTCAAGGAAGACTTCCCCACATCAATCCTCGCCTTTTCATATATTCATATGGACATGCGTACATACCCATACAAAGAATAAAGAAGAATTGAATTCAAAGGAAACCAATCCAGTGACCAGAACTGTTTCTCTTGGTGAATTCAATAAAATCATTTGACTTTTACAATGCCAAACAATGAAACAATTGCAATATTATATATTCCTTAGCTGTTTTCAAGTCTTAGAATACTTTACACAACAGAAAAGTCTCAGTTATAGCTAAAATGACAAATTTATAGATATAATGTAAGAGCATCTGAAATGGCTGGGTGACAAATATGATAGCATTAAAGACGGGGTTGGAGGTTAAGTCTTCTGCTCTTCCAGAGAACCTTGGTTCAATTCCTAGCACCCACATGGCAGCTCATAACCATCTTTTAACTCCAGTTCCAGGGGAACGAATGCCCTCCCCTCTTCTGTCTGCTATAGGAATTGCATATATGTGATGCACAGCCATAAATTCAAGCAAAATACATACACAAAATATCTGTCTCTGCGTCTTTTATTAATTCGTACTACAACATTACAGGAAGGGAAGGAGTTAGGCATAGTACATTATACTGCAGTTAAGCTAATGAAATGACTAAGGAGTAAACCAAAGCTGGGCCTAAGAGTGAGTTAGGGGAGAGGCAGGCAGGAAGGAATTCTTTTATCAAGTAGTCAGGCTGGGCCTCTCTGGTAGAGTTCATTTAAGCAGAAACCAGAAAACTGAGGGAACAGGAGGTATACTAATATCTTAAGGGAGAATGCTTAAGGCAGGAACAAGTATAAACCAGGCATAGACCTGTAATTCTACCACTCTAGCCTTGGCTTCATAATAACTTTAAAGCTAACCTGGGATACCCAAGATTGTTTCATAACTATACCACCACAAAGTGCAAAGGCTTTGAAGAACAAGGCTGATATTACTTGAAGAATAAAGTAGTAAGAGTGTTAATAAAGTACTATTAAAAAGCAAAAAAAAACAAAACAAAACATGTGACCTAGTTAAAAAAGATGAGAGTAGCAAGAGTTGAGGGAGGGAACAAACTGTGCAGGGCCATTTTAAGGACTTTTAAAACACAGAAGCCACAGATGAACTCGGGCAGCTTCAATACTACCACTGGGCACTAGCTACTGAGAAAAATCAAAAGGAACCGATACAGAGAGTTGGGCCAAAATACGAATTTGAGCTATAGTGGCAGTGTGAACAGAATTAAGAAGAAGAGGAATGCAAAGTATATTCTGAGGATAAAAATCAAAGCATATTCTGAGGATGTGGGGTAAAAAATAGAGAGATAAGAATAAACATTTTTAGCCAGTAATAGAGAAAAGAGCAGACAATACTGGGATGTGTAAAACTGGAGGAGAAATGAGTACTGAGTGGAGAGTCAGAATGATGAGTTCAGATGTGGACATTGAAATCTGATTATACTTGTTGGATAGAAAAAGGAGATGACCGGAGGCAGCTGACTATACAAGTCTGGAATGCAGGGCAGAGATCTGACTACAGATAGAAACTTGAAACTCTTCTGTATATAGGTGACAGGTTTTAATAACAAACTAGATAAGGTTAAGAAGAAATGAAGGTAGGAAAACAAAAGAATCTTTAGCCTGAACTCTGCAACATTCCAGTGTGTAAAGACAGAAGTAAGGAAACCCCAGGAATGGAGGCCAAGCTAATGTGTGCAGGCTAACAAACTCAGCTAGATGAGCTCTGACCACTCATCAGTAGATCTAGCAATGCAAAAATCATCAACTTAGGAATGAACACTGGTGAAGGAAAATTGCTACCAGACTTCTGTAATTAGAAATAGCATTAGCTCAGAAGTTAAGAGCACTTGGTACTTTTGCAAAGGACCTGGATTTAATTCCCAGCACCCACAACCAGAGTTACTCCGGTTCCAGGGCCTGCAAGAGCACCACCAGGCACATATGTGGCACACATACATGCATGTACGCACAGCACTGATACACATATACTAAATAAATCTAAAACAAAACAAAATAAAACAAAACCACAATATATAAACTTTGTAGTCTTGTGGGAATGGAATATTTATAAGAAATATAATCTTAACACAGACATATTACCTACCAATTTCTCTAAATAACTGCACCAATTAATTTCTATTCAGTACAAAGCTATGGGTGACTTTAAAACCTACACAAATATCAACTTTCTATTTTTTTTAAAGATTTATTATTTTTTACTGTAGGTATGCATGTATTCCTGTGTACCACACGTGTCTGGTGCTCTCTGAGGCCAGAAGAGAGCACTGGATCCCATGGAACTGGAGTTTCAGACAGCTATGAACTATCATGTCAGGGCTGGACATCAAACACAGGTTCTCAGAAGAGTATCAAATACTCTTAACCCAGCTCTCCAGCCCCAAATATAAAATTTCTTAACCCCTGTTAATTAGATAGGTCTTAAAAGCTTTCCTCTTAGCCAGGCATGGTGGTGCACACCTTTCATCCCAGCACTCGGGAGGCAAAGGAAAGTGGTTGTTCTCTTTGAGTCTGAGCTCAGCCTGCTCTAGATAGTGTGTTCTAGGACAGTCAGGGCTACACACAGAGAGAATCTGTCTCAAAAGGCAAAAATAAGCAACAACAAAAAAGTTACCTTCTAATTCTGTAGTTCTTTATAGTCTAAGTTGGTAATTATTAGGTATTTGCCTCTTTTTCTGACAAAGCCACCTTTGGCCTTCTCTGCCTATCTTTACTAATTTACAATACTTGCTATATATTAAAGTTAACTCATTCATTTTTCTTTATATAACTAAAACATGAAGACAAAGAGAACTATATCAAAGCACCAGGCTTTGGGGTTTTATACATTTCTTCTTACACAATCTCTTGGTTACTCTCTGCAGCATGAGAATATTCTGCAAGTCTGGACAGACTAAAAGTACTACTGATAGGACCAAGTAGGTAGGTAGCCCTTCTAATGCACCCATCCCCATCCCACACCCATTGAACCATACCCTTAACATTAGGGGACTGCAGGAATGTTGACCAAAACTCTGTATTTAACTATGTATCCACCACACAGTGGACACACAGTAAATATGCTTAGAATAAACAAAGGGGGGCAATTCGTATGGTAATCAAAGAACAAAAGCAGATTGGAGAGATAGATTAGCAGGTAAAGTGCTTGCCACAGAACCACTGGAACTTGAGTTACAAGTTCGGATCCTCAGCACTCCTGTAAAAAGCAAGGCATGGTAGCACACACTGGAATTTATAATCTAAGTAGTGAGGGATGAGTGGAGACAGACAACTCACTGGCCAACAAGTCTACCCAACTGATAAATTCAGTAAAGTCCTTATCTCAAAAAATGTGGAGATACTCTGAATGTTGACTTTGGCCTCCATACATAAACACATGCCCCACATATACAAAAGAAAAAAGGACAAATACTTTTGCTCAGGAAAGTCAAATCTACACAAAATCTAATAAAGACCTTTGAATGATAAACAATGGAATTAAAAAATATAATACAACAGAGTGACTGCACTCTCACAGCAAGAGTTTTATGTTACCCTCAAGCCCTCTACAGTACCTTATTAGTCAATACTCCAATCTTTAAGTCACACGTGTTTCCTCGGTCATCCTAGGATAAGTGATACTGTCTCTACAGAAAAGGGTTCTCATTCCTTGGATGATTAAACAACTCAGAAAAAAAATTTTTTAATGCTTTTCTATTCTTGAGACAAAGCTACAACAGTGGTAAGAAAGTATTCCATAACATTAGGGCAATCTGATTGAGATATCTGTCATTCAGCTGATGGTCAGGGTTGATGTGATTGCTCTGGCCGGCTAGGCTAGTGTTCCTATCTTCTGTGTTCACTCCATGCATGTTCACTCCAAAGCAACACTTAGTCGAAGAGGACAACCTTCCTAACACTCAAGGATCATACTTAAAAGTATGGCTGCTTCCCTCCTAGAACTTCCAAACATTCTTTCAAGAAATACTTAATAATTCACGATTCCCTGATCCAGCTAATTTTTTTATTATTATTTTTATTTCCTTTGCTTAATTCATCCAACATAGGACTGCAGAGATGGCTCAATGGTTAAAGAGCACTCACTGACTGCTCTTACAGGATACAGGTTGGTCTCAGCACCCACATCAAGTAGCTTATAACTATCTATAACACTTACTTCTGGCCCCATGAGCACTGGGCACATACACGGTATATACACATAACATCCACATGGTAAACACACATAACATGCAGGCAAAACATACGTGCAAAACTTAAAGAAAGGCACCCAAAACTAACACCACCTTTCCAAACAGAGTTGCATGTGGGTTAATAACTCATAATAATATACTCCTCAAAACAGCGAATCAGGTATTTTAACTACAGAAAATGAATGAGGCAAATAATGGGATTGGTGGTGATTTCTTTTTTGAGAGACAGGGTAGGCTTGCTGGACATTCCACAGGTGGCCATACCTTTAACTCTAGCACTCACAAGGCTAAAGCAGGACTGTCTCAAGTTTTATTGGGTTTTTTTCCCCTTTTTTCTTTTTCCCTCTTTCTCTTCTAGAGACAGGGTTCTCATGTTGTAGCCCAGGCTGGTCTCAAACTTAACTACACAGTCAAAGATAACTTCCAACTTCTGGTTCTATTGCTTTTATCTCTCTGGCACTGTGATTGCAAGCATGTAACACTATGACTAGTTTTATATGGTGCTGGGGATTGAACCTGGGCAAGCACTCTACCAACTAAGCTGCATCCTCAGTCTAAATACATATTCTATAAAAAGAGAAAGAGGAGCTGGACAGATGGCTAAGCAGTGAAGAGCACTTGATGCTCTTCAGAAGACCTGAGTTCAATTCCCAGCACACACACCAAGAAGGCTCACAATGATCTTTAACTCCAGCTCCAAAAGATGTGACACACACACCCTTCTGCTCTGTGGGTACCAACACACTAGTACACATACAGACATACATACAAAAACACACACATAATCATAGGCAGAAGTTAAAATGAGCAAACAGAACATTCCCTTTAAAAAGTGAGAAGGCAAGTGAGTGGACAGCCCACATATATATATAAGGGAACTCACTCTTCAGAATGCCTGCCTACAGAATAAGCCACTACTCAAATAGTAGTCTGTCCATGTACCAGGTAGAGTTTGGTGCTTTTTAGTTAGATGAAATTTTGTCTGAAATGGAATCTGTATTCTCATATATATATATATATATATATATATATATTTTTTTTTTTTTTTTTTTTTTTTGTCAACCTAAGATCACATTTTCCTTCCCACTGTACACTCCTGAGTGCTTCAGCCACAGGGGCTAAGTAAAGTTCCATGCCTTTAAGAAGTGACGAAGAAGAGCTGGGGGCAGCTCAGAAGCTAAAGACCTATACTACTCTTATACAGGGCTCAAGTTTAGTTCTCAGTACCCATGACAGATGGCTCACAACCACCTAGACAGAACTCACGCTCAGGGGATCTGACATTCTCTCTGGACTCTGTGAGTACTCCATCATACATGTATACCTAACACACAGGTACACACACATACACATAATTTAAAAGGCATATTCTAAAAATTTTTAATTGGAAGTATTTTTGATTAAAGGACAGGAAATACCATCTTCTCTATTAAAATAATCCAAGTTCATCAAGAAATCCAAGAGAGCAAACACCTTTAAACATGCAGCCTTGTACTCACAGAAACAAAGGTGAAGCAGAGGCCGGCTCCCCGTGGTGCTAACTGCTCTGTGTCGATGCGAGGCTTTGCTAGCATCACTGACATGAGGGTGGGCAGAGCAGACTGCTCTTCTGTGGCCTCCTTTGCAGCACTGCCATCTAAACCATACAGGGGCTGTTCTACTCGACGCTGGAAAACATGAGAGAAAAGAAGCACACAACATGAGAAAGATAACCAGAATATGGACAAAGCATGCAACAGGTTAGGCTGGGTATCATAAACATCCCTGAAAACACAGAATATAACAACATGGTCACTGAATTGTCACCTACTTTCAAACCTGAGTAAACACTTTACTCAGATCAAGTAAAAGACATTCTAATGATTCTAATTTTACATAAGTCTGGATGTGAGGATTACTTTGTATGCTTCAGTAAGTCACCTTCTTAGTACTCTCAATCTTACACAGGAAATGTTCTTCTCATCCTATAAGTAAAAAAGGATTAAAATAACTGCTGCATGGCTTATAGACCAGAGTTTACTACACTCTGAATTCTACTTTCAGTATACCTTACATTCAAAAAAAAAAAAAAAATCTAAACTAAATGCAAGCAGAGCAAGCATAGGACAGTAAAGGAGAAACATGCTACTAAACATTAGCAAATCTGCCAGGCGGTGGTGGCACACGCCTTTAATACCAGCAGGAGGACGCAGGCAATCTTTTTGAGTTCCAGGCCAGCTTGCTCTACAGAGCTAGTTCCAGAACAGCCAAGGCTGTCTCAAAAAACAAACAAACAAAAAAGTACATCTAAAATAATTCGTTCATTATATTAATGATAAAAGTAAAAACTATGATTCTTCTATTTGGATTGTACAGGCAATGTTAAAAAGGGGGAACCCCAAAAAATAAAACAAACAAAAAAACAGAAACAAAAAACTAGAAATGCCAGGTGGTGGCACAAGCCTTTAGTTCCAGGACTTGGAAAGCAAAGGCTGGCAGATCTCTATGAGTTCAAGGCCAGCCTGGTCTACAGAGGGAGTGCCAAGACAGGCTGCAAAGCCTGTTCTCAAAACAAACAAACAAACAAACAAACAAACAAAAACCTGGAAGCATTCCCATTTTAATACCTAAAGAAGTATTTTCTCAAAAATCAATAAAAATATTACTAACAGAGTACAGCAGAGACCCTTCATTAAAGTTGGGAATAGGCAGTGGTAACATTAATACAGAAAATTTAGTCAATGTGATATAAACACTGGAAGACGTTTAAAAGTCTCATTTTGGATGACATAAATATTCACAAAGAAAACCAAACTAATTAACCAAAACACTTCAGTAAGAGAGACAAATACTAGACAGATTAAAAAAAAAGTCAACAGCATCACTATACATCAATAATTACCATCTGCAAGTAATAGAAGAAAACCATATTCAAAATAATAAATTATCAAAAACCATGTAAAATACCGACTATGAAAAAACTAAACAGCTTCATATGTGAATATAAAACAATCTAAACTGGGCATAGTAGGGCACACCTTTAATCTCAGTACTGAGAGGCTGAGGCAAGCAGATCTCTGTGAGTTCAAGGCCAGCCTGGGTCTATATAAGTTTCAGGTTAGCCAAGGTATATAGCCTATCTAAAAACAAACAAACAAAAGACAATCTAAATGGTGATGTCCTGGTTCCTGAATTCAAAATGCACCAATTCCAAATTCTAAAAACCAGTAGAGTTTTCATTTATTTTGCTCTAGACCTTGGAGGGGAGGGGTAAATTCTCACTGGCCTTTAGAAGGTTAAATTAATGGCTTACATGAAAATTAGTCACATAATTTTCCTAATGACATTCCTGTAATCTCATCACTTGCAAGGATGCAGCATGAGGGTCACGGAATTCAGTAAGCTTGAGTTACCTGAGTGATGACTTGTCTCAAAATAGTTATTTGTTTACTCATTTATGTTTTTAAAAAAATTCTAGCAGCAAAAATGAACTCAGAAACAATTCCACATAATATGGATACATAATTTATGATTTAAGCATATTTCACAGTAAAGGCAATGTATTTATAAGGCTAGCATACTAGTTCCAAAGTTACTTGGAAAAAAGAGACACTTATTATTATCTTCCTATCTTCTACCACATATTAAAACTATAACTAGAAATATAAGCAAATATTGCTATAACTTAGTAATGAAAAAAAACTTTCACCTTTGGGGAATGCAGCATGCATGTGTGTTTTTGAATCATACAGTATCAATGAATAATTTAAAATGCATAAAATAGAGAAAAGACACAAAGTTGAAAGGACAAAGTCAACATAAACTTATATTACAAATTTACAAACACATTCACAACATATAAGACACTGAGTTAGGAATCTTAAAATGTCCTACCTAATAGTAAGAAAAAGCAAATATTCCAATAGATGAGCACAAGACACAAAAACTCATTATAAGAGAAACTGAAAAGGCCATTCAACATACGAAAAGACGTTTAATATCCCTAGTGAAGAAATCACAGTTAAATCAAGGTATTTTCCTCACTGGAAAAACTATAATGGCAAAATTCACTATTAGTTGCATATGCCAAAATTAAGAAACACAAACTGCTATTAATCTCTGAGAAAGAGAGAGTAAGAGAGGGAAAGATAGAAAGAGAGGGAGGGAGGTCTCTTGATGTAGCCCTGGCTGTCTTGGAACTTGCTGTGAAGATCAAGCTGATCTCAAACTCTCAGATCTTCCTACATCTCTGCCTCCCAAGTGCTAGGATTACAGGAGTGTACCACCAATGCCTGATCTTTTTAAAAATACTCTGACTTAGAAATTATACAGAAGTATATACAAAAAAACTAATTGCTGTGAGTAGTGGTGCACACCTTGGAAAGCAGAGGCAGGTGGATCTCTTGAGTTCAAGGCCAGTCTGGTCTACAGACGGAATTCCAGGACAGCCAGGGTTGTTACACAGAAAAACCCTGTCTTAAAACATGCTCCTCCCCCAAAGAAATTAATTACAACATTCCTTATAAAATACATATATTTATAGTACACTGAATAAATTAATACAATTGAAATAAGGAAAACTAGTATACAAACATACATGTATATATCTTAGAGAGTCTAGAAACACTTGACAACTGCCTTTTTTTGGGGAAAAGGGGTGCTAGGTATTGCCCTGCACATGATTAAGTATATCTCCTACCCTTTAGGAGTTTGTTTTGTTTTTGTTTTTTTGGGTGGGAGGTGGTCTCAGACAAGGACTCACTATGTAGCCCTGGCTATCCTGGAGTTTACTATGTAGACAGGCTGACCTCTAACTCAAGAGATCCACCTGCATCTGTCTCCAGAGTACCGGGATTAAAGGCATGCACTACTATACCCAGATTTCCCCTGATTTTTTCGTTTTGTTTTGTTTTTCAAGATAGAGTTTCTCTGTGTAGTCCTAAAACTAGCTCAGTAGATCAGGCTGTCCTCAAACTCAAAGAGATCTGTTTGCCTCCTGAGTGCTGAAGCATGCACCACCACCACAGCCCAGCACTCCAGATCATTTTTGTTTCCTCGGAGACAGAGTCTCACTAAATGGTTTACACTGGTCATCAACTTGCTCTGTAGCCAAGGTGGGCCTTGAACTTACTTTGGCTTTTAAAAGATATTTTAGATTTATTTTATATATGTGAATGTTTTATCTGGGTGCATATATGTGTAGTGCACGCATGCCTGTCAGATCCCCTATAGTTACAGGGCTGCAGTGGTTATGAGCCCCTGTGTGAGTGCTGGAAATCAAACCTAGGTTTTCTACAAGAGCAACAAGTACTCTTAGCTGCTGCACCAGGTCTGGCTAACCCCAAACACTAACCCTCTTGCTTCAACCTCACAAGTACTGGGATTACAGCTGTGCACCACAATGCCTGGCTATTTAACTATTATAGAAAGTAAACGTGAACAAATTTATCAAATTCTAATGACAAATGAATTTAGTCTTCCAATCTATAAGTAACTAGTCCTCCTCAAGAGCAATAATACACCTCCCCTATCAAATATAACAGCTCTCTAATACTACAATACCATCCACTACCACATGCTCGCTAAGGCGACCACTTTCCCCTATATTCAATAAACATCTACTACAGTCTAAAGTCTTTAAGGCTTTTCTGAACAAAGGCAGGTTAGGATGCTGGAATAAATCTTCCCATAGAAAGCCAATTCAAAGACATGCCACGATCCAGGGACACAGCTAAGTACTTCAATCCCTAGTGCTACAGGAAAGCACACAAACAAGGCTAGATGTGCACTTTTAATCCATACCAATTTCCAAGCCAGTCTGGCCTGCAGAGTGAGACCTTGTATCAAAACAGTGATTTTTAAAAGGATCTGCTAGGACAAAATCCAAGAGCATATGACAAGTAAAAGAAACATCACAATAATATATGGCCCTACGGGTACTTGCAGACACTCAGTTCTGATTTCTAGAGCACAATGATGTCAAGTTGTCACTGAAGCAAAGCCCATCCAAGCAGAAAACTCAACAGGAAACACTCTCCATTTTTTTGCATCAAAGTGGCTTCCCATGCACTCAACTACACTCTCAGGGAAAGGGTAAACCAAGGAAAAAACCTTTCTTCCACCCTCAAGTAGCTGCAAGGAAGTTGCCTTGGCAATATAGGAGATCAGTGTTTAGGAAATGGTAGAACAATCTAAATCAATTTTTTGACAGCTGAAACAACTAACCAAGCCAATCAAAATAAACCAACCAAACAAATATAGGACTTAAATTGGATAAACTTGCATTAGAAGGGGAACTCTAAGAACAAAGAAGCAAATAAAAATTCTCCCTCAAAGAACAAATATATCTTAAGTCAAAAATATTTTGTCAAGAACACTGAGTTATATACATCATTAGAAAACAAAGTAAAATGAAATAAAACCACAAAAAACGACTAAGAAAAACAATGGCACCGGGCATTGGTGCATACCTTTCTTTGATCCCAGAACTCAGAAGGCAGAGGCAGGGAGATCTTTGTGAGTTTGAGGTCTGCCTGGTCTACAGAGTGAGTTCCAGGTCAGGCTTCTAAGCAATACAGAGAAACACTGTCTAGAGAAAAAGAAAAGGGGGGGGGGGGGGAGGTGGGATAGAGAGAGAAAGAGAAACAATGGCAAACAAATTGATAGTAACCTCAGATGCCAGCATTAGTATTTAGACTATAAAATCATGTGTGTATAATAAGATTTAGAGAAAATAAGAGCACAGTGGTAAAATACTTGCTGAGCAAGACCTGTGGTTCAACCCTAGAATTACAATAAAGATCTTCAAAAACAAAGGGGGCTGGAGAAGTGGCTCAGCAGTTAAGGGCATTTGTTGCTCTTGCAGAGAACCCAGATTCAATTCCCAGCACCTACATTATGGCTCACTACCATCCATAACCCTAGTGCCAAGGGATTGGACATCCTCTTCTGACATGGGCACAAGGTACACACATGATTCACATACATATACACGGGCAAAACAGTCATACACAGAAAATAAAAGTTTTAAATCCTTAAAAACTAAAGAATGAGTAAATAAACAAAGCTTGAAAGAAATAAATGGCAGAAAGCTTTAAAAAAAAAAAAAGGTAGCAGCAGGTTTCAGGATAGAAACAGTTCAGTTGCTTAAACAGTTCAGTTGCTTAGTATGTAGCAAGGTAGCAAGGTCCAGGAGATTGAGCCCAAGACCTCAAAACAAAAAGACAAACAGAAGCAATAACAACGATTAAGAATTGAATGTGACTAGTAGCAAATGAGAGACAATGAAACATAATCTGGAACTGAGGCGCAAAAGGAAATCTACAAAGAAGCATACACAGACAAAAGAATATAAAGAAATGAAGTCCAGAGACAAGGGGAGATAATGTAGGACAGACCCAGTGTAGACATGATATACTATAGACAACAACTATTAATTATTCAGAACTGGAGAAGCATACCAACCCACAGGTTCCAAAATCCCAGAGTCAAAACCAAGAAAAAAAATGTAAAAAAAAAAACACATGTTAAAACTTCAGAATACCAAAAGAATAGCCAGAGGACTGGGGATAGAGTTGGATGGTAGACCCTGCGTTCAATCCCCAGTACGATAAAAATTAAAAATGAATAAAAAACAGGCACAGAGCCAAGCATGTGGCAAACAGCTATAATCCTAGAACTTAGGAGGTGAAGGCAGGAGATCAGAAGTTTATCCTAAGACTCCATAGCTATTGAAGGCCAGCCTGACTCACATGACACACTGTTTCAATTAATTAATCAATACCCAAATAAATGGAATATAGTAGTTTCTTTAAAAGAACTATTTACATAATACATAAAGAAAACTCCAACCACATTATATTGACCAGAAAATATATTAACAAAAAGCTGATTTTATATGAGCAGTAATATTTAGACTACATAATGGTTTGGATATACTAAAATCAGACAGACCATATTTTAAAGAAAAGAGCTTTAAATTGGTTCAGCTAAGAGCACTGGCTGTTCTTCCAGAGGACCTGAGTTTGGTTCTAAGCAACACAGAGCAGCTCACAATTATCTGTAACTCCAGGTCAAGGGACCAGACACTTCTTCCTAGACTCTGCAGATAGATACACAAGAGGCACAGAAACATAAACATAGGCCAAATACGCATACAAATTGTTTTTAAAGAGCTCCAAGGAAATAAAGTCACCTATTATGTAGGCAAAGTTCAACAGAAATACATGAAGAAATAGACAACTTCTATAATCATAATGAGAAATAGCTTCAGTTGTCTTAGTAATTGATAAAACAGAGAATCGAACTTAGAGCCTGGTGCATACCAAACAGTGTTCTTTATTTTTTCTTTTTCCTGAGACAGTGGTTCTCTGTGTAGCTCTGGCTACCCTAGAACTCTTTGGGTGTACAACTGCTATGGCTACAGCAGAGTATCCTGGGATATGGTCGTCTAATTGGGTGCTGTTAGTAGTTTTGGTGGAAGGTATTCTGATAGAGTTAGGAGTTATGTATGTAATGAGTTATTATAATGGAGCTGAAATGGTAGTAGAATTTAGTAATATAAGTGACTGGGTGATTTATGAGAGTGATGAGATTGAATTAATGAGGGAAGGGGTGTAGGAATTATAGCAATTATAGTTGCTACTTGGTTAATGGTAATGGCTGGGTAGTCTTTGTTTATGAATATCTTTATTATTATCAAGCTCACAAGGAATTAAATGATTAAGAGAACAGGAATTGATAGAAGTATGATTAGAAAGATAGGAAGTATGTTTGATAAGGCCTTTTGGGTTGGCTGATTTTTTGGAAATAGACGTATGGATGGTTGACAGGGTTTTAGGGATAGGTTAAGTCAAATTAGGTCTAAGAGGTTAAGGGCTGTGTTGAAGCTTATTGTTAAGGTTTTGATAGGTAAGACTCAGTGCAAAAGCTAGAGGGGAGTGGCCTAGTGATGCTGGGAAAAGTGAGGGTAAGGATTGATTTATTTGGGGTGACATGGAAAGTCAGGTTATTGGATTCTGTAATGATTCAGGCACCAATTATGCTCTGTCACCTGGCAGAATGTACTCAGTCAGCACCCTGGTCAGCCGAGGTGTAAAGGCTCCCTTTAAAAGAAAGACCTCTACCCACTTACATTCTCTTTCCCCTTTTACCCTTCCTTGCTCCTCTCTTCCCCGCTCTTCTTTCCCTGTTCCCCTGGTCTTTTCCGGTCTCTCTCTTCTCTTCTGTCCTCTCTCTCTTCATCTTTTCTTTTTCCTTCCCCCTTCCCTCCCCTTTCTAATAAAAATTCTCACTTAAGCTCTATCTACCTGGCATGTTTGCCCCCTGCCTTGGTCACCCTCTCCTGCCATGGAATCCGCCAAGGTTCCCCATGTGCATTATCGTAACAGATTCTAGTGCAATGGCAAAAACTATAATGGTAATGAGGAGAGTTAAAGTTTTTAGGTGTCAGGGTAATATTAAAATCTGAATATTGTTTGGGGGTATATTATTAAAAAATTAAAACTCCTACAAAAAAAAACCCACTTCTGATTGATTGCTAGATGTTTAATAGGAGTTTAGGGTCATTTTCATAAATAATAAGGGTAGAGAATCTAGCTTGATTATATAGTAGCAATGTAGATAACTCATATGTGCTGAGGTTAAAGGTGTGGGTCACTACTTGGCTCCCCCTACCACCGTAATGACAAGGTTTCTCTGTGTAACAGACCTAGCTGTTCTGGAACTCACTCTGTAGACCAGGATGTCCTTGACCTGATCGACCTGCCTGTGGAGTGGCATGCACCACCACTCCTGGCACTAAACCAGGCAATAGTCTAAACTGAGCTATACTCCCCAACCCAAACACTGTTAAGACAGTTGATTTAAAAAAAAAAAAAGAAAAGAAAAAAAGAAAGTTGATTTAATGGTAAGATTAAACTGTAGTTACAATGAATGTGAATGAGTACTTGAAGTAACAGTTAAACTCTAAGGAAAAGCAAAGGGTTACCACAGAAAAAAAGATTGCCTCTGGGATAGAAGTATACTCACTACATTCAGGGACTTAAGGAAGGACACCTAAGTTTGCAGGGTCCTGAAAAGTTTCCTTCTTGTATGTGATGGTTACAGTTGTTTTTAAACAGTGTTCCTTCTCCATGTATGCCTGCAGGAGATCTGGGACTTGAACTCAGTCAGTCAGGACCTCTGAAAGAAGAGCCTGTGCTATTGACCTCTAACTCATCTCTCCTGCCCACACCACTCCTTTCTATCATCTATTCTTTGTTATTAAATTTTTTTAAACATTCCTTGTTTGCCAGGTGTCATGACTTTTGCCAAGTCCTTCAGGAAAAGTTTCATGTTTTATGCATGGTTTTGGATTTAAAGTAATTATTCAGCAAAAGTACCAAAAAAATCATTAATGGAGCTTGAGGAGTAGCTCAGTACTAGAACACTTGCTAAGCAAGTGCAAGGCCCCAAGTTCAGTCCCTAGCACAAAAAAAGAAAAGAAAAGAAAAGAAAAGAAAAGAAAAGAAAAGAAAAGAAAAGAAAAAAACCCAAAAAACAAAGAATCATTTACTAGAGGGGGAGAGGAAAAAAAAAAAAAAGGAGGGGGACACAAAATGACACTTTATTATCAATTCTTCTTTTTCCACAATTTTGAGAAGCCACTGAGTCCCAAGCACTTTTGCATGCTAGAGACTGAAACACTGAAGAAGATAAGATATCTCTTGCATGTCAAGGGAAGGAAATGGTTAAAATAACTTTAGAGGGTTTTTTTTTTTTTTTTTTTCAAGACAGGGTTTCTCTGTGTGTCTTTGAAGCCTGTCTTGGCCTCAAACTCTGAGATCTGCCTGCCTCTGCCCCTCAAGTGCTGGGATTAAAGGTGTACACCACCTCTGCTTGGCAAATAACTTTAGTTTTATATAATAAAACACTAACAGATGGGAAAAGCAAGTTGCCTTCTCTCATCAGGCTAATACTTGATCAGGAGGAGATGGGTAATGAGTTAATTCTTAAAAATTAAGACACAATTATTAAATAAAAGCATACTAATACTAAGGCTGAGGAGATAGTTCAGTTAGTAAAGGGCTTGACCTGCAAGCATGAGGATCTGAGATGGAACTCCAGATCTCATTTAAAAAACAGCCAGGTATGGTAGCACAATCCCAGCACTCAGGAGGCCAGCGTGGTCATATGAGACACAGTCTCAGCAGCTCCATAAAGAAAAAGAAACAAGAACAAAAAGACTAAACTAAAGGGGCAGGGAGAGTCAGGCATGGGACATTTGAAGCCACATCTGATGACCTGAGCTTGATCTTCTGAACCTAGATGGGAGGAGAGAACCAACTCCCACAAGTTGTCCTCCAACATCTATATACATTCTGTGATGTGCATGTGTGCTTGAGTATGTTGTATGTAAAAATGGCATGGTGACACACACGTGTAATCACTGCCATCCAGCCTAGCCCACTTGGCAAGTTCTAGCCCAGTGATGATCATGTCTCAAAAAAAGATGAACAGCACATGAGGAATAACATCCATCCAAAACTTCTGGCCTCCACATGTATGTATACACATGGAAAAGCAGGTGTACCTCACAAACTCAGAGAAAATGTAATAAAACTGTTCTATATACTAATAACAATAAATTATCTACATTAAGCAAGACAATATAAATCTCACAAAGGTAATACTTAACAAAAGTAGCCAAATACAACAATTCATACTGTATAATTCCTCTTATGGACAGCAGCTATGGCTGATGGCAGAGAAAGGGCTAAAGTGGTAAGGAATACAATGGTGATGTTTTAGGGCTAGTAATGTTTGGCTTCCTATGCTGGTACAATTTTTTTCTTCTAAAAATAGAAATTAATTTTAAAGATTAAGGATATAACAAACTTTGTATATGGAGAGGAAAGAAGGAATTAGAGGGAGGGAAGCTGAGAGACAGAGACAGTAATTTACAAACTGTAAGACTTAAACATCAATGGGGGGAGAGATGGCTAAAGAGGCAGAAGCACTTGCCATGCAAGCATGACAACCTGAATCCAAATCCTCAATACCCACAAAAATATACACGGGTAAGGAGCTTCTGTCATCCCAGTATATAGAGATGAAAAGCAGGGACAGAATATCCAGAGGCTTCAGGCCAAATGACCTGGTACTCGTAATTCTGGTGAGATCCCATCCCAAACAAGATATACAGGTTCTGGTCTGTGCAAATACATGCCTACATTCATGAGCACATGCATATGTACATGTCCACACTCGTGCGAGACAGACAGACACACACACACACACACACACACACACACACACACACACACACACTCTAAAGCAAGACTGGAGACAGAGTGAGCAAGCATGAGGAAATGTTATTTTAGAGAAGCTGAGCAGGGGAGGCTACTCTGCTAAGGTCATTTTTGAGCAACGTCCTGTTGAAGAGGTTGCTGATAATCTGTCAAAGAAGTTCTGGAAAAGAGAATAGCAATACAAAGGCCCTGAGCAGAAGAAAGCTTCACAGTGCTCAAGAAAGCCTGCAAGACTGTTGCTGTATGAGAGACAGGCAGGAATAAAGACCAGGCAGGAGCTATTAGGTCATGTAGGGACTTTATTACAAAAAGCCATTCAGTTTTGCAGAGGACTGGCAGAATACACCTTTACTGTTTAAATCACTTGAGCCACAAAGCTACATGAAACAAAGTTAAAGTCATACTGTAGAATGAATTCAGGGCCCTGCAAATTCTAGGCAAGCACTCTATGATTAACTTGAATCCCAACCTCTTTTTTTTTTTTTTTTTAAGTTAACATTTACTTTTATCCCAACTCCTGAGAACCCACATAAAAACAGACTGGTCACATTATGGACAGATAAATGTCAACAAATAATTAAAAGGTTAGAGAAAATTAATATAAAACCCTATATTACCTAGTTCAGGAAGTGCCAACATCAACACTACTGACTTTTAGATGAGATAATCCTTGCCTCACAGGCTGTGCTAACCTAGCTATAGGGATGTTTACAGCATCTCTAGCTTCTGGGCTCCTATGTTTCCCATGCCCTAGTTGTGACAACCAAAATGATTCCAAATGTCCCCTGGCTGAAAACTATCAACTAATGTATAATGTTTTTAAAACACTGGAATACCACTTAAAGGATGAAAAGAAACCAATCTCACATACATCATAGCATCAGGTTTCCTACCACATTAGTGAGGAAGCCTAGAAGATCTGAGTATCAGAAGTTGATTACATTTTTTTTTTTTTTTAAAGGAAGAAAAGAAACGCAAATTTAGCAAAGGTTTAGAACCCAATGTTTGGCTTGAAATGACTTCCTTGACAGACTATTGAACTAGACAGGCTTAAAGGCAATTTAAGAATCAAAGAATGGATTAGCTATTTTACAGAGTTGACTTACTAATAAAAGATGTGAATCAAATAAGTGGTTTATAGGCAATAGTATGAAGTTTACTCCCTTGTGCCTCATTCCCCATGGGTAATTAATGGAAGAAAGCCGGCTTCAGTGTTCCTGAGCTGCTTGGTCTCCTACATAACAGGTGTCAAATTTCTCCAGGTGAATGCTTACCGGTAAGGGATTGGATAAGGAATGTTGCGGTGAGGATCGTGCAACTGGTGGAACACTTCTGCCAGGGCTGGTTCCTGGCCCGCTTCCCCCAGCAAACTGGCCAACAGGGAAAAATGGATATGAATAATTCAAAACAGCACCATGCTTCAGAGAAGGAGAGTAAAAGATTAATATACAAACAGGTCTTAATTATACATGGCCTTTTTAAGTCAACACATCTCATCTAGAGAGAAAATGCCATGTAAGCCAAATCCATCTTTTCACTGAGATTTTTGAGAAAGAGCTCCCAAAGAAATGTAACAAGATATACAGAAAACATGGATAGAAAGCTGAAAGTAAGCATGGTTTTGGACAGACATGAGAAAAGAATGTCTTTCTTTTTTTTTTTTTTTTTTTTCTTGTTCTCAAAATACATGAAGCAGAAATAGAGTAGTGCAGAGGGTGTTAGTCATCTTTAGTAACCACTTAACAATGAGTCGCTGAGCTCATGACATATTCCACTAGACTAAGGGAAAGGACCAAAGGAGAATCAAGCCATTATACCATAGTCACTGAGACACAAAACCTACTCTGGCCAAGAGAAAGTATACTTCATACATGAATTCTCATATTATCACAGACAAGACACATGATACAAAATTCACACCTAGCAAATCAGCAGCAGTTCCTTCTTATTACGAGATGGGCAGCATTAGTTTGATGAAGATGGAAAGAGAAAAGGCAAGATCACAGTAAAGGCAAATATTGCTCTCTAATGCCTTAAATGAACAGGATTATTAGGTTGTTTAAAGTCACTGGAGGTTGTTTATTTACCCCCAAATTTAACTTACCTCAAAGTAATCACTAATTTTATGTCCCCTAGGAGTGCCTTTCCCTGAAAATGAAACCAAAGTAAGTACAGTTTTTCCAATGCACACGTAAGCCATCATCACTGAAATGCATTAAGAAGTAAAAGCTCAGTAACTGATCACAAAGCTGTCAACTAAAGTGTCAGTTTTACTTTTAACAAACCACACAAAACCTTTACACTAAGGTTACTCTACCTCCTCCTCCATATATCAAGTGACTGAATGAGTAGTGATGGGAAGAATGAAGAATTTTTCAGCTTGTTTTAAAATGTAAAAAATCTTTCTTCTATACATATATATTTATAACAAAATTAGGAAACAAAATTCATTTGTAATCCACATCCCAATTTAAGAGACCAAGATTCAAAACAAATGCATTAAAACTAAAGAACTAATCTCGTTTCACATAATTCTGTCACTTTGGGAGACTTCCCTTACACAAGACAGAATGACTTAGCTATACACTTTTTAAAAGGGAAGAAAAAAAGATTGGGAATCCCAGACCTTAGACGGGACAGGGAAAGCTAACTCTTTCCTTGACTATATATTTGGTGATGGAACTATCACTGTTACACATTTCACCCCAGCAGGCTATGGATGGAACTATTTCTGGCTACTGTTACTAACAAATCAATAGTTACACCCCCCACGGATCCTCTTTCTCATTTAATTCCTGTTTGGTCTGAAGAAAATCCTGTAATAAGAAAATCAAGTACATTGGGAAAACAAAAGTCCCCAAAGAACTAGCACTGCTTTGTCAGGTGTGTATCAAATGGCAAGTCTACAACAGCCCGATACTCCCTAAGTACATAAATCTCTGTTGTCAGGGATCCCTCTACACACACTAATTACTTGTTGGGAGTTAGACAATTCCAAGTGCAAAAGAACCATGTGTTTTAGTGTGAAATGATCACTACCTTGGCTAGTTTCATATGGTTCAGCTTTTCTTTTCCGATTTCGCTGGTCATTCTGCTTTTTCTCAGGAGTCTGTTAAATACCATACATATCACAATTAGAATGCTGTTAGATTTCCACATTAGCGTAACAGAGTATATATAAAATATCAAAGATACAAAAGAGATATGACTAGCAAAGACAAGTCTTGAAGCAGTGTACTATTCTTGGGACAGAAAAACAGGCAAAATATGGGGCCTTTAGTTAAACCTGAACAACTTTTGGGAAATTATTAAAAGTATCAGCTCTTCAATATACTCATTAGTAATTTACAATTGCCACAAAATTTAGATAAGATATTTTGGCAGTACAGTAGCCCATGCCTGTGATCCCACAATCAAGAAACTGTGGATAGATCTCAAATTCAAGGCCTGTGTGAGCACACAATAGACCCATCTCAAACAAACAGCAAAAAAGAATTTTTGAAGGACATATGTCAATTCATACAGCAGGCTCTCAAACAACTTCAAAAGGGCATAACCCTAACCCTTTAAAAAGAGAGGCCTGACTGATTTATAGGAAGTGTCACAGCGCAAAGAAGGACTTTGTTGTGCCCACATCCATATGGGTGGGTAATCTATGTAATCCTAGTTTCCAGCTAAGCAGGAAAGACAGAAACCAAACTGGAAAGCCTTTCAAATGCTACTGCTAAATTCAGCCAATGACCTACTCCTAGAATACTGAAAAGTATTAAAATTAAAGTGTAACCAAGCTAATTTTGCTATAACTACAAATCTCTCACCTTTATTGAAAACCCAATCACTCCTAACCAATCCCCTCCAATAAAAAACAAAAACAAAAGTAAAATGGAGAAAGGCCAGGCCTAAGTATGATATGATAATAAAACCCTGACAGGGCCACATCAAAGCTGCAATGAGACAAGTGCACACAACTCCACGACACACCCTGGAATTACATGGTGCTGCCCTTGAGCACAGACCAAAGGTATAAAAATGGAACACTATTGTTTAGGTGTGGCTTCTTACCTCTACTTCTTTATCACTCAAGGACCCCACGCTGCACAAACTCTGGTTGGAAGACTCACTGTTGAGTGGCCCCTGGAAGGAAAATGTTTTTTTAAATAGTCAGAAGCTTCCCTTTAAGCGACAGTAAAAGTATGCAAGAGGCCTGTTGTTCTAATCAGGAGTCAAGAAGCAGCTGTTACAACCACTCCAAAACGAGCTGAAAGGGACCCAGCTACAGCACTGTGTCCTCCATGTTCAAACACTCTTGCCATTGTTACCTTCATGTGCTTCACACATGCGCAGGTCTTCACTTCTAGACTGCCCTCACGTGCTCTAAAGCCATTCTTTAAGTACAATAAACACAAGCTGGGTGATAGTGGCACATACCCTTAATCCCAGCACACAGGAGGTAGAGACAGAAGGACCTCTGTGAAGTTTGAGGCCAGCCTGTTCAACAGAGCGAATTCCAGGACAGCCAGGGTTATTACACAGAGAAATCCTGTTGCGAAACAACCCCCACAAAAAGAAAACAATTATATACACACAAGCATTAAAACAAATACTTATGGGTAAATTTTACAAAGGAATCATAAACCCTACACTCTGGAAACTACAAACAAGTATTTTAAGAAATTTAAAATATAAGTGCTGGCTGTGGTAGTATACACCTTTAATCCCAGCTCTTGAGAGGCAGAGGCAGGCAGATCCTTGTGAGTTCAAGTCCAGCCTGGTCTACAGATGGAGTTCCAGGAACTCCAGGGCAGTTACATAGAGAAACCTTGTCTCGGAAAAAACAAAAACAAATCTCCCTCCCTCCCTCCCTCTGTCTCTCCGTCTCTCAGTCTCTCCCATGACTGTGGGTCAGAAGATGTAATTAATATTGCTATGATGGCAACATCTACCTCTAATTCACCAATTCTGTGACCCTCCTACCTAATGTTCTACTGACTTCCTTATATTAACAATTTGGGGACACCAAGATGGCTCAGTGAGTAAAATCCTTGCTGCATATGCCTGACAATCTAAATTCAATCCCCAGAACCCACAACACAAAGAGAAAATTACTCTTAAAGGTTGTCTTCTGATTCATTCTCTCCCCTCTCTCTCTCTCTCTCTCTCTCTCTCTCTCTCATATATCTGTACTCATCACATTCACATTTTTACACACACAAATAATTAAGTTGATTCTAAAATGTATGTGAAGGGGTTAAGAGTGTTGCTCAGTACTAAAGGTTGAAACTCTAAGTTTATTTCCAAAACTCGATATAAATAAATATATAAACAAAATATTCTGTGAAAGAACAAAGTGAGATGGATCACATTCCCTGACACCAAGACTTGCTACAAGGCAACAGTAGCAACATGACAGTACTAGCTAGTGTTAACAGATCAGTGGACAAAACTGATGACTCCAATGAAACATCTGTAACTGTGACCAACTGATTGAGAAGCAAAGTCTTTTCAGCAAACAGTGCTAGGCAAGGGCAAGCCAGCTGAACTGGGCCCTTCATATCACATGTAAAAGCTTGAATGTTAAGCAAGTGCTTTAAAACTGAACAACACTCCCAGCACAAATTACCTTTAATATAACTATTGCAAAATCAATTTCCCCCAGGATTGCAATAAAACCATATCTACTTTGTCACCAAATATTCATTTTCTAAAGGAAATGGTAAGCCAGGTGCAGCAATACACCTATAATCTAGACACTCAAGCAGCAGCAACAGAAGGGCAATGAGTGTAAGATGAGCTTAGATTGCACAGAAACCTAGGTAGGTAGGAGCAGATAGGGAGAAAGGAAGTGACCTCTATGTTCCAGCCTTATTGTCCTCTTAGGCTCCAGACCAGACGCCAGATGAGACTGGCTAAAAAGATGTAAGGCTGAAAAAAAAAAAAAAATGATTTGGAATGTGCGTGTGCATGCATGCATGCATACACACACACTCTACTCTCATGGCTCTTTATTCTTTAAAAAAGTTTTTTTTCTTAAAGTTCTCTTTAAAAGTTTCTCTCTAAAAGTTCTCTCTCAGAAAGCTCTCTTTAAGATTTCTTCTGAAAAGTTCTCCCTCATCCCACAAGGGTTCCAGTTTATATACCCACAGACACAATTAGCAATTATCTGGCAATAGCAAGGATACCATGTATGCATATGTCTCAAGGCCAGGAAGGCAGATAAGGCCCTGAAAAAGGGGGGCACCTCTCAGAAGGGATGTGGCTAGTAAAACGTGCAAGCAAACTTAAGAGGTGGCGAGGGTTAAGGAGGTATGATTTCTAAGATGGCAGAAGGGGTGTCAGTATGTAAAACTACAGTTGTTTAAGCTAGAATTGTAATTGATAAATGTAAGAAACACTGTAGCTGCTTTCACAGCAGCTGGGACCAGCTATTGCTTGTAGCCATGAAAACCACCTAAGATGGGGAAGGAAAACTGGTAGCATTTGATCCACATTAGCATTTTTGCCAAATGTTACTGATTAAAGAAAACTTTCCAGCTATATCAAAAGGAAAAGCTAAAGCTATGTAGTGTGAGACCCAGAGGCTGCTACTTCCAGCCTCACAGTAAGCAGTGGGGCGCTCCCAATGGGGAGGAATTCCTTTCTCTGGGGCCTATTTGAGAACACAAACCCTGTATATATTCTACATTATCAAGATTATACAGCCAAATGAAATCATCCTCCTGACTTCCCGCGGATATATGTACCCAGTAGATGGAATATTTTCACCAGATAAACACACAAGCAGTGGAATCACCCAAAGCTATTCTTAGGAAAGAGAAGAAGTTACTCAAATTACAAACAGGAGCAACTGATCTCTACAGCCAGTGACTCCATAGCTTTCTAGGTGGATAGGTGGATAGGCTCCCTATCACTAATGTGGTAAGTCAGCCTGTTGAATATTAATTATCCTGCTGTATTTCTCACGGCCCTTGACATCTACCCATTTTTTGTTTAAAAAGAAATGCATAAATCTCTTTAGGGCAGCAAGTAATGTGGGTTTATTAAAAGCCTGGAGATGACTTAAAGTAGAATAATTGATTAATACACTGCTGGGGTTATTTGGGATGAATCCCAATATGGAAAGGGGGAGTGCTACAGCTTCACAAGGGTTCTGCAGAGAAGACAGTGATTATTGGGCACGTATCACCAAAGCTCTGCAAGCAAACTGGGTTTCCACCAAGGGAATGCATGATGATCCTGATGGGTCAGCCTTGTGATTTTTGTCAACTGAGATCTCACTGCATGATCTTGTGGCCAGTAGCACAAAGCTGAAGGATCTCCATGACACAGGGCAACAACAAGATATTTGAGGAGTGCCAGTATTGATAGTATAGCAGAAGCCAGAGGCTTGGAACCAGACTGATGACTCATTACAATACAGACTTTCAAGTAAAGATGTATGGATTAAAGGGTATAGTGTATGACTCAGTGTGTCACAGTATAGCTTCCACGACTAGATTGTTTTGTTTTGTTTTGTTTTAAGGAAGAGGTTACAAGAATGAAGGGCAGATATGGAGGGATGGGGAGATGAATGGGGTTGGGGTACATGATATGAAAATCACAAAGAAGCAATAAAAAGTTAAAAAACAACAACAAACACAAGAATGGCTTAGTCACCAGGCAGTGGCACTAACTGAGGGATTAGGAGGCATGGTTCTGTTGGAGGAAGTGTGTCTTTGAAGGTAGGCTTTCAAAACCTCATGCCAAGCCCAGTGCCTCACTCTCTGCTTGCATCTCAAGATGCAGCTCAGCTGTTCTAGCACTATGCTAATTACCATTCTCCCTGCCTCGATGACAATGGATGGAGCCTCTGAAACTGTAAGCAAGCCCCTAATTAATAAAATGTCTTTTTTTTTTTTTTTGGAGACAGGGTTTCTCAGTATAACAGTCTTGGCTATCTTGGGACTCACTTTGTAGACCAAGCTGAGTCACAGAGACCCACCTGCCTCTGCTTCCCAGAGGCTGGGATTAAAGGCGTGCACCATCACTGCCTGGCCTACATGTTTTCTTTCAGTTGTTGAGGTCATGGTGTCTCTTCCCAGAACAGTGATTTTGGTTGGGGTGGGAGTGGGGGAGTGACCACACAACAGCAAAAGTGGTGAATACAGATGAGAGGACTAAAGAACTTTTTTTTCAGCAATTACAATGAAAATAACTGTAGGTATACAGTGGCAGACACTGTACTGTTTAAAATAGTAACACTGAAGAGGGACCAGAAGACTTAATGTCCCTTAGGCACGAGTACATAACCAAAAGTTTACAAAGATTAAGAATCAGTTAATCCTTTTCTCATCCTCTTCTCAAATACAGCATCTCATATTATTATACAGTCACCGGATTAGACTTAATCAACAAGGATCACCTGACACATTTCCTGTTCCAAAGCAGCTTATTATCTAGTAAAAACTAACCAAAGGCTTGCAGGCAAAACATATGTGCTAAGATTTAAAAGCATCACTGTCATTAAACAACAATAACAAAAAAGAAATGTGAACTAGAACAAGGAGTCCAAAGCATGCTAAGTCTCAATGCATGGACTTTGTTTGACCTTGGTACCATTCTGAAGACTGGGCAGGAGTACAGTTCAGCAGCAGAGTGAATGCTAAGTATTCATGAGGCCCTGTGTTTGAGCTCAACCTCACAAAGAAAAAAAATGAATTTGTGTGCTCATACTATATTCAGATTTTATAATTTGAATGGGGTAGGGAAGGATGCATGGATGAAAGCTCCCTATGGATTTTTTTTTAATTTATAAATTTATTTGTGTGCATGGATGTTTTGTCTGCATGTTTGCTCACCATGTGCATGCACTGTCAAGAGGAAACATCAGCTCCCCTAGACAAACAGCTAGACAGACCACATGGGTGCTGGGAATTGAACCCACGGTCCTCTAGAAGAGCAGCCAGTGATCTTAACTGCTGAGCCATCTCTTCAGTCTCTTCTTGCAGAAATACTTTCACAACTTCCTATGAATCTATAATTATTTTGAAGTGGTCTATAGTTTTTAGGGTTTATGTATGATTGAAATCCTAATCGATCTCCAGCACTCTGAATATACATAGCCATAGAAAACTTAAATAGTAATTAAATTTAACCTCTTTTAAAATTATGTGTGTGTGTGTGTGTGTGTGTGAGAGAGAGAGAGAGAGAGAGAGAGAGAGAGAGAGAGAACACCCACTGCACATGTAAAGCTGGGATGGCAACTTAGGAGAGTTGCTTCTCTCCTACCATGTGGGTCCCAGGAGTAAAACTCAGGTCCTAAGGCTTGGTAGCAAGTGCCTATCCTCCTCACTGAGTCATCTAAATTATATTTGGTTTACATTGAAATGGGGCCATTAGAACTGGCCTAATCCAACTAGACTAGTGTTTTTATAAGAGGATATCCAGACAATGAGACAAAGAGAGGGAAGAGGGAAGGCAGGGAAGACCACATGAGGACACAGCAAGAAGGCAGCCTCCTGAACCCAGGGACACAGACTTGGGAAGCAATATAAAATCTGCCAGTGCCTTGCTCTTGACTTCAAGCTTCCAGAAATTTAAGAAAGCAAGTTTCTACTATTCAAACCACAGTCTGTATTGTTATGATAGCCCTACAAAGCTAAAATATAACCTTGTATTGTAGCTATCATTCTTACTTACAGATGAAGGAAATGAAGGGATTATGAGAGTTATTAACCCATTCCAAGTCACAGAACTTTCCCAAAGGTCTGCAATAAGGAGATCTGGTTCAAAACGTGTATTCCTGCCAGGTGATGGTGGCAAATGCCTTTAATCCCAGCACTCAGGAGACAGATCTATACAGAGTGAGTTCTAGGACAGTCAAGGATACACAGAGAAAACCTGTCTTTTAAAAAACCAACCAACCAAAACAAACAAACAAAACCCAAATGCATATTCCTAATCATTCAGCTACACTTAGTCCATATAATAGGACAGCTAAGACTGGAGAACACAATGAATCTGAGGGTCAGGCTCTACCTCCTCGAGAGTCCTGCGGGTGGGGGTAACGCTACATGATCAAAGAGTTAAGAGCAATTGTGCTGGCTAGTTTTATGTCAACTTGACATAAGCCAGAGTCATTTTTTAAAAATGGTTTTTCAAGACAGGGTTTCTCATTGTAACAGTCCTGGCTGCCCTGGAACTCACTTGACCAGACTGGCTTCGAACTCAATGTGATCCACCACCACCTGGCTTAACCAGAGTTATTTGTGAAGAGAACTTCAACTGAGAAAATGCCCCCTACTAAATTTGCCTATACACAAGACTTTAGTCCATTCTCTTGATTCAATGGCTCTCAACCTTCCTAATGCTGCAACAGTTCCAGATGTTGTGGTAAGCCCCAACCATGAAATTATTTTTGTTGCTGCTTCACAACTGTAATTTTATTGTTTGAATCTTCATGTAAATATCTGTGTTTTCTGATGGTCTTAGGTGACCCCTGTGAAAGGTTCATTCAATCCCCATGGGGTTGTGACCCATGAGTTAAGAACCTGTCTTACTTCTTAATTGACATGTGGGAGGGCCAAGCTCACTGGGTGTAGTATTACCACCCCTGGGCTGGTGGTCCAGAGTGTTACAAGAAAAACAAGCTGAGCAAGCCAGAAAGCAGTGTTTCTCTATGGCCTCTGCATCAGTTCTTATCTCCAGGTCCCTGCTTTGAGTTTCTGATCTGACTTCACTGGATGATGGCCTGGCTACAAAGCTATAAAATTAAATAAAACCTTTACTCCAAGTTGCTGTGGTTTTTGTTTTGGGTTTTTTGTTTGTTTGGTTGGTTGGTTGATTGGTTTTGGTTTTTCAAGACAGTTTCTCTGTGTTAGCCCTAGCTGTCCTGGAACTAGCTCTTGTAGACCAGGTTGGCCTCAAACTCATAGAAATCCACCTGCCTCTGCCTTCCAAGTGTTGGGATTAAAAGGGTGCACTACCACTGCCCAGTTCAAATTGCCTTTTTTTTTTTTAAGATTTATTTATTTATTACATATGTCTGCATGCCAGGAGAAGGCAGATGATCTCCTTACAGACAGTTTTGAGTTTGGAGTTATAAGCAGTTATGAGATACCTAATATAAATGTTGGGGTGAAGGTCTGGTCCTATGGGAGGGCAGCAAGCTCTCTTTTAACTGCTGAGCCAGCTCTCCAGCCCTGTCAGGTCTTTTATAAGAGCATCTACTTAATTACATTCCTACATAAAGGAGGCCTCTTGACACAAACTTTTAAAACATAGAATTTATTATTTATTATTACTCGTATTATTAGAGACAGTTTCACTATGTTAGCCTAGGCCTGGGCTTAACTTCTAGACCCTCCTGCCTCAGCCTTGGCTGGGGTCACAAGATATTCAACACCATACCCAGCTTCTCAATAACCTCTTAAAGGCTTTATGTGTTTTAGTTTTTTTTGTTGTTTTTTAGGGGTGGGAGCACAGGGGACATGGCTCAGCTTTATTAAGAATACAAACTGCACAAGCAGAGGACCAAAAGATGGTTCCAGCACTCACTGCAGGTAGCTCACAACTACTTGCAACTCCAGCTCCAGGATATCTGAAACCACCCTTCTTGCTTCCAAAGGCACCTGCATTCACATGCACATACCAACACATAGGACACACACATACACATTGTTAAAAGTAAAATTAAACCTTAATTCTTTCTTAACTGCATTTATTCTGTGTGTTATCTGTAGGTGTGGGCATATGTGTAACACTGAACACAGATGGAGGTCAGAGGACAACTTGTCCCACCATGTGAATTAGACCCAGGCTTGGTGGCAAGGGCCCATGCTTTGCGTTTTGAGATAGGGTCTGACTATAAACAAGGTTATGCACACATACTTGGTTTCTATTTGATTTATATCAACTATTTTATCTTTTTCTTTTCTTTCTTTTTATTGAGACAAAATTGAGATATAACCCTAGCTGGCCTGGAATTCACCATGTAGACCAAGATGACTTCAAACTCAGCAATCTACCTGCCTCTGCCTTCTGAGTGTGTATGCCGCCATGCTCAACTCTTTATGATGTCTCTCTGTTTAGACTGTTAACATATTCCTAGCTCCAGGCAGAATCTTGGATCACTGTTCTTAGATCTTTCTTCTAAAACTGTAAAATTCTCACTATAGCACTGTGAGCCATAGCCCACAAATTCTGATATATCTTTTTGTTTTCATTCAGTTCTATTCCCTATGACACAACGGTTATTTGCAATGTCATTTCACTTCCAAATACTTAAGAGATTCTTCTACATTTCTGATTTAACTCCTTTGTAGTTCTAAGAGTCGGTGCTACATTAAGTACTGCTTGCTATATTTTCTGGTTAAATAAATTGGTCCTTCTTTTTCTTCTAGGACAGGTCTTATTCTGTAACTCAGGTTGATCTGCAATTCACAACAATTCTCCTGCCTGGGGATTCCAGACATGATCCACCACACCCAGCCACTGATCCTTCTTTCAGAATAAGATGCATTTTATTGCCTCAATAACACTTCTGTATTCTGGAGTCTTCTTTTATTAATCAAATATAGCCACCTGAGCATTTCTAGAGTATCTTTGTAGAACAGCTTTTTCCACCCATGTAAATTAACATTGAAATTTAAAGTTGGAAATGGTGGTACATGCTTTGGAAAGCTCAAATGGGAAGAATTCTAAGTTTGAGGCCAACCTGAGCAACACAGAAAAACCCTGTCTCAAAAACAACATAAAACAAATTTATATCTGAATGTATGTATATTTCTAAACATATCGGTTAAAGCAGAGTGGATTTTCTTTAAACAACTAGCAGTTGGAGCTATTTGAACTAGCCTGGCAATCTTTATTTATTTTTTAAACAGTCTTACTATGTGGCCTAGGCTGGCCTAAAACTCACAGTCCTCGTATTTCAGTCTTCCAATGCTGGAAATGGAGGGGAGTTTCATCAGTTCTAACTCCTGGTACTTTCTTCTTGAGATAGGGTCTCAGGTAACCCAGGCTGGCTGGTCTTGAACTCCCTACATAACCAAGGATGACTTTACACTTCTGACTTTACAACATGCATAGTTTTTGTGGTACTGGGAATCTAACTAAAGGTACTTCATACATTCTAGGTAGATACTCCACTACCTGAAATAAGCCCCAGTTCCTCCGAGCACTCTCTTTCCATTTTAATGTTTTAAATTTTATTTTGTGTGTATGAATGTTTTGCTTGCATGAATGTCCATGTAACATGCATACCTGGTACCCAAGGAAGCCATATCAATCTCATGGACTATTATCTTTCTTAACATGGCATGAGGTAACATGGTCTACCATCTGTTGCCAGCATGTCCTGAAAATGGCCTAAGGATTAGAGAAAATACTGCAACCTCTGAAATTTTAAGGAAGCTGTGGCAGCAGTTGTGTGGCCCCTACTATTAGTGATCAGATACACAACTGAGGCTGAGTTGCCTCTCTAGAGCAGCCAGCAGTTCTCAATCCATGGAAAACCACCAAAAATATTTAATTTTAATTCATAACAACAGCAAAATTACAGTTCTGAAGTGGCAGTGAAAATAATTTTAGAGTTGGAGGAGTCACTACAACATGAGGAACTATATTAAACCACCACAGCATTGGGAAGATTGAGAGCCACTAAGCCAGGCATGGTGGTGCACACCTTTAGTCCCAGCACTCAGGAGGCAGAGACAAGCAGATCTATGTGAGTTTGAAGCCAGCCAGGGTTACACACAGAAACTCTGTCTTGAAAAACCAGAAGGAAAAAAAGGAAAAAAGGAAGGAAGGAGGGAGGGAGGGACAGACCAACCAACCACTGGGCTAAAGGGAACTTGCCTGTGTAAGGAAGAATTACAACGAGGAATAAACATGTGACAGGCTTCTTCCATCCTAGCCTCTGATTTAGAAAAAAGTGATTGGTGGGAAGGAGGAAGCAGAGGTGCTGGCTTACCATTTCCTCCTTTCTAGATTTTAAAAAGTTTCTGTGTATGTATAAGCCTGCATGAATACACACATGATGTACAGGAGCTCTCTGAGACAAGAAGAGGACACCAGACCCTCTGGCACTGGGATTCCAGACAGATGGAAACTGCCATGTAGGCTCTGGCTCCTCTATAGGAATGTAAGCAGCACTTTTAACCAATGAGCCATCATCTTTCTCACCCCTAGCTTGCCATTTTTTTATGAAAGCACAATGGAAATCAGACAAGGAGCCTGTCTAGGTCATTTACTAGTAAAAGTGTCAAAATCTGTGTCAAAAGTAGGGGGGAAAAATTTGTGTTCAGCCAGAGTTCTTAAGGAAAGTCAGATTCTGCATTTCTGAACTTCTGGGAATCAGAAAAACTGAACAGTTTCTGAAGAGATGAATGACAAAAAGGCAGGGAATCTCTATTACAAATCTCTACCACCCCTGCCTACTGTGGAAGGAGATTAACTTGGTGGTGGGAACCATTTTAGCAGATCCCCAGCAGGGTCGCCAAGGCCAAGATAGACTATTTCACATGCTAATAGGAGATCCTATGTTAAAATGTAGATTTGTGCCAAGCATGGTGGCATACACCTTTAATCCAGCACTTGGAAAGCAGAGGCAGGAGGGTATTTGAGAGTTAGAGGCCAGCATACTCTATGTAGCAAGTTCTACCAGCTGAGGCTGTAGAGCAAGACCCTACCTCAAAATAAAAAAGCAATCTGTTGGCTTCATACTAACATGTGAAACACTTGGGCCTTAGTACATAGGACACACTTAGCTCCAAGACAGCCTGCGTAAGAATGGACATTCTGCCAGGACACTCTTGTGTACCATTACTGGAAGCTTCATCTAAGGATGCAAACTGAAAGTAGATTTGGGTGTCTGGGTGAAATGGGACCCTACAGAGGCAGAATTTAATACCCAGACCAAGCCCTTTCAACTGCAAGTGTGCAGTAAGTAGTGCTCACACCCATGCTGCTGTAGCTTATACTGCTACTCTGACAGAAATGACACAGGCCACAGGACCCGCTTGGGACACACTTCTTGCTGTTTATAGCAGTCATAGAATCTAAGAATCAGTGAAAGCCTTTCTTCTCAGTTTGGTACATTAATTTTGCCTGTTGCCAAGGTTCTCATTGCTAAGTAGCTCTTTACTTTCTTCCTACACAGTCACCTTCTCTTAGCTAAGATTTTGCCTTCCACAGATACAGTTACTTACTTGTTCAACTATAGTCTGAAAATTATTCAGTGGAAAAGTCCAGAAAGAAGTCTTTTTTTTTTCCCCCTCGAAACAGGGTTTCTCTGAATAATAAATAGCCTCCTTGGCTGTCCTGAAACTAGCTCAGTAGATCAGGCTAGTCTTGAACTCACAGAGATAGATACACCTGCCTCTGTCTCCCGAGTGCTGGGATTAAAGAACTGAGCCACCACTGCCTGGCAAGAAGTAATTCTTAAAGTTTTAACTTGCATGTTGTTCTGAGCAAGCCAATGAAATCCCATACTATAGGAGTCTGTCCTACCTTCCAAGTGAACACCCTGTGTCCTCTCTCACACTGACACCTGTTACTTAGCATCCTCTTGCTGAGCAGTATGACTGCTAACAGCATTGCAGTGCTTGTGTTCTTGTCACTCATTTTACTTACTGGCTCCAAACCCAAGAGAAGTGATGCTGACAACTGGGGTGTAACAAAGAGAAACTGTGAAGTGTCTCTTTAAGTGACAAGGTGAACGTTCTTAAGTTAATACAGAAAGAAGAAAACAAAAACCTAAGATTTGTATGCTGACATTGAAAAGATGAGTCTTTTATGAAGCTATGAAAAGAGGGGGGGAAGAAAAAAAAAGAGCTGGTTTTGCTCTCACACGTGAACTACAAGAACCACAGTGCATGTGTATAGGAAAATACTGTGTGTGTCTAGGTACATAAACACAGTTTATCATGGTCTGTGATTTCACACATCCACTGGGACATTTGTCCCTTGTGCATTAAGGTGGGACTGCTGTAGACTAATTTTCTAGGATGTTATCGTTACTGTTTAACAACGGATCAAATAGATCAGTTATACAGTTCACTGTTGGGTATCAAGGGTCATTTCTCTCTGTTATTCCTGCTATGAAATACTCAAAGAGTAAGAATGGATTTTGGACCAGGTGTGGTAGTCCCATGCCTTCAGTCCCAACATTTGGGTGACAAAGCCGTGTAGAGAGCTCTGTTAGTCTGAAGGCAAAGTTTGGCTTACTTTGAGAGCCAGCCTAAGCTACATAGCAAGAAAAAAATGAGTTTTGCTGCCTGTAAAATTTCAGATAGCTAAGTTACTGAAGTCTCTCCAGAGGCCTAAAGAACACTAAAAACCCATGGTGTGAACGAAACAAACTTAAGTTATCAGGGGGAGGACAAGCACCCTTCCTGCTGGACCATCCTGCTAGTCGTGATATCTTGCTTTAAAATTTTTATTTTAGGAATCTTTTAGGGATAGGGATGTAACTCAATGGTTTTGTAATGGTTTTCATTACAAAAAACAACTAAAGAGGGCCTAGAGCAGTGGTTTTCAACCCCTTTGGGAGTTGAACAACCTTTCACAGGGGTTGCCTAAAATCATCAGAAAAACAGATATTTACAATATGATTTACTACAGTAGCAAAATTACAGTTATGAAGTAGCAATGAAATTATTTTGTGTTTTTTGTTGTTGTTTGTTTGTTTGTTTGTTTGAGACAGGGTTTCTCTGTGGCTTTGTAGTTTGTCCTAGAACTAGCTCTTGTAGACCAGGCTGTTCTTGAACCCACAGAGATCCGCCTGCCTCTGCCTCCCCAGTGCTGGGACTAAAGGTGTGTGCCACCTGGCAATGAAATGATTTTTTTTCTTTAAAGATTTATTTATTTATTATGTATAGTATTCTGTCTGCATGCCTGTCTGCACACCAGAAAAGGGCACCAGATCTCATTACAGATGGGTCTGAACACTAAATGGTTGCTGAGAATTGAACTTAGAACCTCTGGAAGAGCAGTCAGTGATCTTAACTGCTAAGTCATCTCTCCAGCCCACCTCTAACCCCCCAACACACACAAAAAATAATAATTTTATGATTGGGGCTCACCACAACACGAGGAACTGCATTAAAGGATTGCAGCATTATAAAGGTTGAGAACCACTGGGCTGGAGAAATGGCTCACAGGTTAAAGCATTTAAGTATATGAACTGAGTCAAGATCCCCTAGTTGGGGGGGAGCTGGCTGGAGAGATGGCTCAGTGGTTAAAGAGCACTATCTGCTCTTCCAGAGGACTAGGGTTCAATTCCCAGCACCATGTAACTCCAATTTCAGGGGATCTGACACCTTCATACAGACACACATACAGGCAAAATGCAATTGTATGAAATAAATAAATTTTAAAAAAAGATTCCCCTAGCTCACATAAATACAAGTGGGCATGACCATCTTGAACTCAATTATCCTCCTGTCTCTCAGACACTGAATTATAAAACTGCTTTGAGGCTGGAGAAGCAGCTTAAACATTAAGATCATGTACTGCTCTTGCAGAGGACCCAAGTTCAGTTCCCAACAACCATGTCAGACATGCCACCTGTAACACTAGGGACACCAGTGGCAATTTGCACACCTCTCTCTCTCTCTCTCTCTCTCTCTCTCTCTCTCACACACACACACACACACACACACACACACACACACACACACACACACTTTAAAGAAAAAATAAACTACCTACGATGAGTGCTGTAGAGCCTGGGTGCCTGGTTTTAAGACAGTGTCTCACTGTCTCTTCAAGGCCCTACATTAGCCTAAAAATGGGCAAAGGTGTTGCCATCAATCTTTGACAAAGATACATACTGCAATTTCTGTAAGAATCAGCAATAAGAGTAGAAAGGATAAGACCTTCCAAGTAGAAGGGCAATGGGGGCTCTGAAGCAAGAGTATTGTAATACCAGCATTTCAGAATGTCTAAACTGCTCTTCTAACTAGGGCTGTGTGTGGTTCCTTCTCACTGTTTCCTCCTGGGGGGGGGGGGACAACAATGGCATTTGAGTGTCTCTGCAGCCCTCTATAGGGATTGTTCTCAGTTGACTGAAGGAGGACTGACTGACCTCCAGTGGCTTAGCACCACATGGTGGCTCACAAGCATCCACAGACTTCAGGTACAGGGAACCCCATGCCGCCTTCTTCTGGCCTGAGAGCATCAGGTGTGCACACTGTACACAAACACAGATGCAGACAAACACAATAAACAAAATAAATCCTTTTTTAAAATTTTATAAAAAGTAACCAAAGAAAAAACTATAATACTGAGAATTTATTATAGTTTGGATCAAAACAATTTCCCAAACCATATGTTGAAGGCTTGGTACCCAATTCAGCCATGTTCAATGAGGCTTCAGAAAGTGACAGGAGATGGGAGTGTGGTTTTGTTTTTGTTTTGTTTTCAATACAGGGTTTCTCTGTGTAGCCCTGGCTATCTTGGAACTTCCTTTGTAGACCAGGCTGGCCTCAAACTCAGATATCCACCTGTCTCCCTAGTGCTAGGATTAAAAGTGTGCGCCACCAATACCTAGCTGTTTTATTTGCTTCTGTTTGTTTTAATGTATTACATTTATTTACGTGTGTCTATGTGTGTGTGTGTGTGTGTATGTGTGTGTGTGCGCGCGCGCCTTACATATAACTAGGGGGTCAGGGAGATAGCCCCCAAATCAAATAACCTCAGTTCAGTTCTGGAGTTCTGGAACTCACATGTTAGAAGGAGAGAACCAATTCCCACAAGTTATCCTCTGATCTCCACAATCATGAAATGGCACATGCACCAACTCCAAACATACAAATAAATAAAATGTAATAAAAAATATTTTAAGTATATATAACTAGGTATAAGCAATAGTGCAAGCAAGGTTGGAATCTACCTACCCTTCCATCTCCAGAATCAGAGACGATATACATTTAAACTGCTAAACAGGAACAGAGTAAATAATATAAACCATGACAGGTCTTAATTGAAAACAAGTTACTGCAGTTTTACATTATGAAAAGTGAATTAATGAGATTAATGAGTGCTTAAAGAAAGAGATCTTGATCTAGGCTTGGTGGCACTTGCCTTTAATCCCAACACTTAGGAAGCAAAGGAAGGCAGGTCTCTGAATTCCAGACCAGCCTGGTCTACAAAGCAAGTTTCAGGACAGCCAAGAATTACTTACACACACACACACACACACACACACACACACACACACACACACACACACACACACACCCTATCTCAAAAACAAAAAAAAATTAAAAAGTTTAACCATTAGGTCAGTAAGAAATTAAGTTCACAACCCAATTTAACCTTATCAACCCAAAACTACTAAATGGATGGTTCTAGGTCTGTGTAAAAAGTGGCAACTAAATCTGGGTGGTGGTGGCACACACCTTTAATCCCAGTACTTGGGAGGCAGAGGCAGGTATATCTCTGAGTTCAAAAACAGCCTGGTCTACAGAGAGTTTCAGGACAGCCAGGGCTACACAGAGAATCCCTACCTCAACCAAAAAAAAAAAAGAGAGAGAGAGAGAGAGAGAAAAGAAGAGTGGCAGCCACATTGAAGGAATGTGCTCTATAGGCTTCTCTGTGTGCATAACAGTTCTTTTCCCTATTACCAACTGACAGCAAACATCAGTCTCTCAAACTAAAACTACACAATGAATCCCAAACCCTAAACAAATTAATTCTGGTTTGATAACTATTCTTAAATAAATCTAATAATATTGAGAAAATTAATGTATTAGTATATGTGCAAGCACTCCCAAAAACCTGCAAAATTAAAAGTCAAAATACATACAATAAGCAACTAAATACAAGAAATAAATACAGTAGTTTGGACATTTTGTTCTAACCAAAATTTTATGAGTCATATTAAATTTTAGGTGTAAAGGAGGGAAAGTAATATGACAGGTCTACAATAACCAGAAAGTTCAAAGACTGCAACAACTTATAGCACTCTTGTCCATTTAGAAACAATGGCACTGACTGACTGTCTTCCTACTATGGGCATCAGGAAGCACTAAAAGTGTCCTGAGCACATAGGAGACACTCAAGAGACTGCACAGATCCCACTAGATGGCACCATCACAGGCAATCTGCTCTTTCTGGAGCAGCAAGGGCAGAAAAAAGCCTTTCTTGATCTTAACAAACTGAAAGCTATGAACAGTGACATCCTCACTGGGAAAGCAAAGACCCACAAAAGTCATGCAAAACCAGGAAAAGGAGTCTCACCAAAAGCATCCTTTTTATCCAGTACCACTGCCCTCACTTCAACCAATCACCTAAGAGATGCAATGCCTAGTCCTAACCACACAAGAAGAGAAGCAGTGAAACAAAGTGGCATGTGCCTTTGTTGGACATGAGACCTCCTGTTATAATCCCAGCATTTGTAAGCAGCAGGGGCAAGAGGATCAGGAGTTCAAAGGTCATCCTCAACTACACAGTGAGTTTGAGGCCATCTTCAACTCCATGAGACTCTCTCAAAAAATGATCTATTAATAAAAAGAGTATCTCTTCCTCTTCCTGTCTCAACTTATTTCTCAAGTCTCTTTGCTATAGAAATCAATTATTGTTTTCTGCTGATCACTAAATAATACATTTATTGGAACAAATATACTTGCCATGACAGACCTGTCAAAATATACAATTAGCGGCATAAAAACAACTGAATATCTATTAACTTCCTAACAAACAGACAATATTTTTGTTTGTTTTTTCAAGACAGGTTTCTTTGTGTAGCCTTGGCTGTCCTGGATCTAACTTGTGATTTTACAACCTCAGCTTCCACAGTGTACATTAAAGTTTTCCTACAACTTGTTTACATGATGGTTTTTTTCCGGTCTTTTCCAAACAGGGTTTCTCTGTAGCTTTGGAGCCTGTCCTGGAACTCGCTCTGTAGACCAAGCTGGCCTCGAACTCACAGAAATCCACCAGCCTCTGCCTCCCTTAGTGTTGGAATTAAAGGTGTGTGCCACCACCGCCCAGGTTCTTTACATGATTTTAAATTGAGTCTGGGCACACTTTGATATAACTATGGTGCAGCTACATGCAGAAGGAAAGAAGCCATCCCAACAAGGATTAGTAAAATGAACAGCATATAGGGTAGAGAGATGGTTCAGAAGTTAAGAGCACTGACTGCTCTTCCAGAAGTTCTGAGTTCAATTCCCAGCAAACACATGGTGGCTCATAGCCATCTAAAATTCAATTTGGTGCCCACTTCTAGTGTACAGGCAAAATACTGTATACATAATAAATAAATCTTTTTTTAAAAAAATGAACTGCATACAGTTTGGATACAAACTTTCTCAGTAGGAAACCACGTGAATAGATTTAATTATGAGCCTTAGCTGGACACACCTATAATCCCAGCACCTGAGAGAGACAAAAGGACTAAGAGTTTGAGACTAGCCCAAACTAATGAGTTCCAGGCCAGTCTAGGTTGTACAGTAAGACCCCATCTCCAAAACATAAAATAGATTACAATAAATTACATGAGACTTATGCATAATTGTCAAGTTCAAAGACACAATAGTAAAGGCCTAGAGAGATGACTCAGTGGGTTAAAAGCACTGGCTGCTTTTCCAGAGGACCCCAGTTTAATACTCATGACAGCTCACAACTGACTGTAATTTCAGTTACAGGGGATCTGACACCCTCAACTCAGACATACATGTAGGCAAGACACAATGTACATTAAATAAATAGATAAATAAATAAGTAAGTAAGTAAGTAAGTAAATGAGGAACAACAGTGTAATCCAGACACTCAAGAAGCTAAGGCAGGTAGATTACTGGTTCAAGCCTGAGCTACAGAGCAAGTTAAGAACAGCTGGCTGGGTGTGGTGACAAAAGGCTTTAATCCCAGCACCTGAGAAGCGGGACTACAAAATGAGACCATCTCAAACAACAACAAACCCCAAAGGACTAGAAGTATAATTCAATGGTAAGGTGCTTGCCTAGCCTATACAAGGCCCTAGGGTTGATCCTTTATACCACAAAAGCCAATCACTCAATCAATGATTATAAACAAGACCTAGTATAGTCACGAATGCCAAGTCCCAGCACACAGAAAACTGAGATAGGGAGATCAACAAGAGTTCTAGGCCAGGCAAAATAAATGTGTCATTATTGGCCCAGATATCAACTTAATATTCCTAACACTGTGTACTTCTTTCTGAGGCTACTTCCCTTTGAACAAATAATTTATGTCTGCATGTTTATCTTCAGTATGTAACGATCAGAGGTTGATCCACTCCAAAAGCCACCAAAAGTCAGTTACTAGAGTAGCTGAAGAAATAAAGCATTCATGCAGATAATTATTATAGCCAGGTATAGCCAGCCTGGGACAGGATGACCATAAATCACAGGCCAACCTAGGCTACAAAACAAAAAGGAAAAGAACTACGAGAGCTAGGAGTGGTGACTCACCCCTGTAATCCCAGTGCTTGGGAGATGGAAGCAAGAAGAGCAAGGAGTTCAAGGCTAGCCTGGGCTATATCCCAAATTTCAGGCCAGGCTAGGCTACATGAGACCTTATCTCAAAAAACAGTAACTAGTAGGTAATAAATCCTGTGTTTCCTTGTCAGAGATCTACTATCCTGTCATCTGGCAGGATGAATTCAGAGGGTACCCTGGCCAGCCCAGGGTCCTATGGCTACTGCATCACTGTGCAGTCTACGCTGTCTGCATGCAGGTGCAAAGTTTCTTTAAGAGGCAAACTCCACCTACCCCCCTCTCTTAGGTAGACAGATCCCTGTCTGTTCTTCATCTCTTCCCCTCTGTCCCCCCCCCACTCCCTTCCCTTCCCAATAAAACTTCCACATAGTTCTGTCTGTAGGTCTCTGTCCTTCACCTGCAGAA
Organism: Phodopus roborovskii; assembly: GCF_943737965.1. NCBI lineage: Eukaryota > Metazoa > Chordata > Mammalia > Rodentia > Cricetidae > Phodopus > Phodopus roborovskii. The sequence goes on along the minus strand of NW_026125052.1, from coordinate 20,076,884 downwards.
AACCCGTTGCAGTCCCACCTCATGCTATATTATAACACTCATGCAGTATTTCTTTTCTCTTTTTTTCTCTGCAGGCTTAAAGGCACTATACAACATCCACAACACTTATACAATGCCCAGTATACTGTAGGTATTTTGTACTTTTCAAATAAATAAAAACTACCAAGCTGTCCCAACTCACTACAATTGTGTGATCCATCAAAGCTAGATGTCCCAAGCATAAACCTAACATACATCTTCTTGAAGAAACAACTGGCCAAAGCATGAAATTAACCCCAAATTACTATAAGATACAGCATTTCTTTAAAAAGACAGAAATCTACTATGCAGATCATAGTTTAAAATGCACATATCACTTCTCTCAAGCTCAAGTAATATGACAACCTTATATTTGCCAAAGCTTTTAAATAAAGCATTATAAACAGACATATATACTAAACCATCCTGTGAGAACAGAGGGTAAATAAGCAGGTACATACAGACACTCAGAAAGCCAGAAGTGTGAACAACATTCCACCAGCCCAATGATGGGGGCCTGATCTCAGTTTACACTCCCACAAGAACAAAAACAGTAGACAGTGCAACAGGTAAAGAGAGCACTGGGTTCTTCCAGAGGGCCAGGTTCCGGTCCCCTGGTTCAGGTCCCAGTACCCACCCATCTAAACCCAATTTCAGCACATGTAATGCCCTCTTCTGGCCTCTGCAAGTGCCAAACATGCACATTGGGTACATACATACATGTAGGCAAACACTCATATACAAAAAAATAAAAGGATGAAAACCCTTTACTAGCAGAAATTAAGAAGAGTGAAAAGGCAGTCTAAGGATACAAGCAGGAGGAATCTGCTAGCTGCATATTTGGAGAACCGACAGAATTCACCAGCTCCAACAGCACTCTATCATGTAACTACCCCAACAGACCCAGTGTGAAAGCTTTACAATGCCTTTCTTTCTGAGTGCCTGAGAAGTTTTAGCAAAATACAAAATAGAATCTAGATCCACATCCAACTGGTATCCTTGCAACGAGCCCTTCAGGAAACCTTTGCTATACTCAAACAGGAAAGAAACGCACTCTCCCAAACTAACACATTCTACAGGACTGACTGGCAGGATTTCAAAGTTCACTAGTACCCAAGACAAATTTGCCCTGCAACCTATCAGCATGTCCTACACCCAACCCTTCTATTCAATTCCTAAAAATGTGTTTAAGTTATACTTTGAAATGTCCATGTTTGCCAAGTTACTCACCTTACTAACACCAACTCCAGTGAACCTGGCCTCCAATAATTCCTGCCTTCGTGGGTCCAGGCTATGCAATTCTTCCATCATTTCTACAGGAAGAAAAAGGGCCAAGAAGCCATGAAAAACTAAATGGGAGCAAGAGTTTTATGTATAAGAAAACCCACAGGAGCCAGGCAATGGTGGCGCACATATTTCATCCTAGCACTTGGGAGGCAAGAGGCAGGCGGATCTCTGTGAGTTCGAGGCCAGTCTCGGCTACATAGAGTTCCAAAAAAAAAAAAGAAGAAAAGAAGAAAAAAAAAAAGAAAGAAAGAAAAGAAAATGCACAGGAGAAAGAAAGAAACGAAACAAAGAAACAAAGAAAGAAAAGAAAATGCACAGGAGTTTTGTAAACCCCAAAGAAATATACATTCAAATGTTGCACTCTGACCAAAGTTATTTGATGTCCTCAATAGTTATTTTAGGTTATTCAGCAGCTCAGGCTCTCTTCTACAGGGCCTTTTCTTTTTCCTGAATTCTAATTTGATCTTTTACTCAGGAAGAGGGACAGGAATGGAAGACCACCCTTGTAATCCCACCATGAAGGAGGTATAAGCAGCAGGTATCCACAAATTTGAGAGCAGCCTGTATGGCCAGGGACACACAATGCAACCCTGCCTCATAAAAACTAAGTAAATAAAAAGAAATGGCAAACTCTCCACATTCTTTTTAAAAGGTAAGCAGAGAAGGAAAACAGGGGCAAACTTGCAAACCGAAAATTTCTATCAACATTTCCATCTAAGTACTTCCAGATACTCCTTTCCCAAACACATAAGAACTAGTTCTTAAGCTAAAAATAGGATCCATTAATAATTTCAAATGAATATAGAATGAATCAGAAGCTACAAATAACTTCAAGAAACCCTACTATATAGCTCCTTTCTCTGAATAGCTCACATTAGCTAATGTAAACTGGAATTCTTTCATGTTAAATGTAATGAAGAACCCAAGATAAACCATCAACCTACATTCAGTGAGCAAATTAATATAATGCTGCAACAATTCCTTCACAAAATCATTTTCTGACCACTCCTTGAAGCAGTAAGTTTCTCTCCACTCTGGCTACCGGCTTTTAGCACTCCTCCCAGGCAGGGAGGGGCAGGACACCATTTTTAAACTCCTTCCCCAACCAATTAATGCAGACACTATGTGCGAGTACATCCAACCTTTGGAAGAGCGAACTCTTGCACCATGCACTGAAAAGCTCTTCAATGTTAAAAGTGGGAAAAGAGCACTCATCATTCTTCGAACACACTGAGTGGTTGAGGGAGCGATTGGCATAATTTTTAAAGTTCATTGAAAACGTGAATCAAACCTCTGCAGTCTAACAACTCCACAATTTCCAGCAACATCCCCTCCACAAGTCCTAACTTTCATTTCCCTTCCTGGATTGAGAGCCTGGGGCAAAGGGTGACAAATTAAAGTTTCACTCGCATTAGGAAATTGTTAGAAGGGCAGAAAGGCACCTTTAAAATTAGAAGGGGAAGAAAAAAAAAAACAGACTGAAAATAAAACTGAGTTTTCCCTAAGTAGGTAAGTGGCCTTGCTCGCCACTCGCCCTGCCCTGCCCTAATCGAGGTCGGAATGGCAGAGGCTGCAGGCTCTCCCGAATCCCAAGGTCTCTGGAAACATTTCCCAAACCTCCATCCCCAGGCTGGCCCGGAAAATGAGGTCCCAGCAGTTATGCCATTTAATGTCAACTCACGTTAAGAAAATATCCATCCCATCTCTTTCCAGCGAGCCTTTGGACCGGGATCCTCCCAGAAGCCCAAAACCGGGAAGCAGGACCGATGGGGCCTGGTCGCGGCGCCCCTTGCCGGCTCCAAACTTTCCCTAACTCTAGGCCCACCTGTCACGGAGGGAGCGAGGGACAGTGTCGGGGGCGCCCGGGAGGCTGCTGAGGCCTCCCGCTCCCCGGAGTCCCCTCCCTCAGCAGGCCGACCGCCTCGCTGCCAGGCCTGGGCCTGGCCCATCTGCGGACCGGCCCCTCAGCGACCCGCAGCCCTCAGGGAGCACCTCCCGCCTCAGTGCCAAGGGGCTGCGGCCCGACGCCGGCCCGGGTCGCAGCCTCCTCAGGCCGAGGGGGTCCCTGGGACGGTTACTACCCCAGGCCCGGCGCCCTGCCTCGCCCCGGGCTCGGCTCCTCACCTGCCGCCGCTGTCGCTCCACGCTCCTCTCGGGAGGGGCCCCGACCCGACCCGGCTGCCGACCGCTCCGCTCTCCCCCTGGGCAGGCCCGGGGCGGAGCCGGGGCCTCTCCTGAGCGCCGCAACCCCCCGCCCGGGCAGCCGCCGCCGGCGCCGGGCTCCACGAGAGGGCGGGCGGGGGAGGGGGGCCACGGAGGCCGCAGATCCCCGAGCTCGCGTACAGAGCCAGGCGCCTGACGCGGGCCCGGGCCCGGGCGGCCGCGGGGGGCGCGGGACCGGCCTCCTGGCGCCGGACAAAGGCCAAGGGAGGCGCAGAAGGGCCCGGGTCGGGCCGGGAGAGGGGGCCCGGTCGGCTGGGGGCCAGTCGGGTGCGGCGCCGAGGGCGGGGGTGGGGGGGTCGGAACCGCTGGTGCCCAGGACCCGCCTCCGGCCCCTTAATCCGGATCGGTTCGGTCCGGATTAGTAGTGATCGGTGTAAACACACTAGTGAAACCGCGTGTTTCCTCGCGAGATTTGCACGGCTGGGAGGCAAGGGGGGGTTTCTGAGGGGGGGGAGTGCCGACCGTGGGGGAGGGGACGCGAAAGGTGTTGTGGGGGGGGGTCCCCGCTGCCCCGGCGCTCCGCCTCCTCCAATCAGCGGCCGGGCTGGCGGGCAGGGGTTAACCGGGGGACCCCGCGCCGGCTGAGCAGGCCGCGCCTGACGGGGCTGCCGAGGGCGGGCGACAGGCTGCGCTGGCGGCCCGGCTGCGACGTGAGGGCCGGCTGGTCGGCCTGGGGGCGCCGGGTAAGCGGCGGGGCCGGAGCCTCGGGAGCCGCCTTTGTGTAGACGGCACCGGAAGCCGGCGCTTGGGCCGCGGCGGAGCGGAGCGGCCCCCGGCGCGCCTGCCCTGGCCCCGATCTCCACACATCTGGGTGAGGCGTGAGGCTGCTCTTGCCCAGGGACGGATCGCAGAGGAAGCAAGCGGGAGGGGGGGGCGTCACTGAGTTCGCGGTGCCCACCCGATGTCCGCCATGTCCCGCAGCCACCGTCCACGTACCTGACCGGCCGGGCGTCTCCGGGGACAAAGGTGTCCTGGGAGCAGAGCCCCAGCCCTCGCTAGCATGCCCCCCTCCGGAGCGGAGGGCGCTCCCCCCGGGGGAGTCTCTCAGCGCACCTAGGGGGAGGTCCCATTTCAACCCGCGGCGACTGAACGGGCCTCCTGGGGTGCTCGGGGGTCTGAGGGTAAATGCCAGAGTGGAAAAACAGGCCCGCTCCTCAGTCTGCCGAGAGGCTGGGTGCCGGTGTGACAGACAGGCTCCCCCTCTGACCCCAGCGCCAAAGGAAGAAAAATCGCTTTCTTCACCTATTCTCATGAGCCAAGACACTGACTTCACAGTAACTACTCGGCTTTTTGTTTTCCTCTGATGCTTCCTTGACCACAGATCTGAACAAGACTGGAGGACTACCAGCGAATCACAAGAGAAACATTCAGGCTTTTGAACAGCCACTTGAACTTTCCCGAGGGTTGGCAAGTACTCCAAAGCGGAGTTCTATTCGTATTTCTTCCTTATTCTTACTTTTTCCAAACACCGACTAGACAGAGACCTGCCAAATGGGCAAAGGACGGCAAACGCCTTTTTGTGCGTTTTTCATCCTTCAGAAGTCAAGCACTGTAGAAAAACTCATCTTCCAGATCCCAGACTGCTTGGAAAGATAGCTTTTTGAAGGGGAGAGGGGAAGAGCAAATCGGAAGAGGGTGGGGAAAGAGGACAAGGTTGTTTCTGTTACAGGAGGATCAAGAAAATAACGAAACAGTTAGGTGTAGTGGCTTGTGCTTTTAATCCCAGCACTCGGAAAGCAGAGGCAGGAGGATCTCTGAGTTCAAAGTCCAGCCAGGTCTACAGAGTTGAGTTCCAAGTCAGCCAGAGCTACATAGTGAGACCCTGTCTCAGGAAAAAAGAAAGAAAATAACCCACACAGCTGAGATAGGGGAGGATTGCCAGCCCTGGCTACATACTAACAATGTCTCAAAGCTAAAAGAAAGAAGGGGGTGTAGAGATGGCTCAGTGGGAAGAACTGGCACTTCTGTTGCAGAGAACCTGAGTTTTTCCATATGAGGCAGGTCACAACCGCCTGTAACTCCAGCAACTTACATGTGCACATACAGAGACATAACTAAAAGTGAATCTGTAAACAGTGTGATCTGCAACTTACCATGCAACTTGGGCTGGCCCCAAGGTGGCCCTTCTACCTCTTGCAGAGTGCGTGCTGGGATTAGAGGCATGCAGCCACCATGCACAGCCTAAACATAACTGCTTAAAATGACACTGGGATGTCATAAATTAGGAGAGCCAAATGTAGGAGAAAGGAATGGACAGAATTGGAGCTGAGCACCATTCTAGCTGGTACACAAACAAGTTGTCTGGGCTCGTTTTCTATGGTTTCACCAACCTCGTCCTGAAGCCAGCTGATTTCCAATGCCCTTTCTAGATGGAAAGGTCCCTTTTGGACTTATTATTTGATAGGTCTAATATACCTGAGGCTAACCTTGATCTCACAGTGTAGCCGAGGATGACCTTGAACTTCTGATCCTCCTGCCTCTATCTCCCAAGAGGTAGGCAAGCAGGCTACCAACTGAGCTACATGCCCAATATACAAACACACCCTTACTTTTTGAGAGTCTCACTGTGTAGCCAAGATTAGCCTCAATTCTCAGTCCTCATGCCTCAACCCTGTAGGAGCTGGGAGTTATAGGCATGTGGCCTGACACTTGTCTTCTGAGTCCTTTTTTGAAGGAATCACTAGAACACAGATATTTTGGTTTTATTCTTCTTAGTTTAATTTTATATACATGTCAAAGACCCTAATACCATCCCAAGTGTACTCACAAAGATTTAACAGCCATTCCAGTAGGAATGGCTTATAGTAATTCAAAGAATTTGCTTAGAGCAATTGGGTGCTTCCTTATATTAAGCATCATATACCTCAAAATATTAATACTAGCCAGTTATAGTGGTGAACATTTCTGATCCCAAAACTCAAGAGGAAGAAGTAGGAAGATCTCTGAGTTTGAGGCCGCCCTAGTCTATAGAGTGAGTTCCTGGACAGGCAAGACTACACAGAAACTCTAACACAAAGAAAAAGAAAAACCAACCAAACCAAAAAAAAACCCCACTAAGACAAGAAAATACAACTTCTGGCTGGGCATTGGTAGCACACGCCTTTAATCCCAGCACTCAGGAGGCAGAGGCAGGTAGATACGTGAGTTCAAGGCCAACCTCATCTACAAAGCTAGTTTCAGGACAGGCTCCAAAGCAATACAGAGAAAGCCTGTCATGAAAAAAAAAAAAGAAAGAAAGAAAGAAAATATACCTTTCTCAGAAAAAGATTTTTGAAACATTCAGATGGTTTCTCTTTATAATTTAACCTAAAGTTCATGAACCAATTCATGGTAAAGTATGTTTGGTCATGTGAGAATGGCAAGTGACATTATCACATGTGTACCATGTGTAAGAGAATCTAGTTCCCCCTGGTATGGTGGCCCATGCCTTTAATACCAGCGCACACAGAAGGCAGTGGCAGGCAGATTTCTGTGAGTTCGAGGCCAGCCTGATCTATAGAGTTCCGAGACTGTCAGGACTACACAGAGAAATCCTGTGCCAAAAAACAAAACAAAATTGGGCGGTGGTAGTACATGCTTTTAACCTCAGCATTCGGGAGGCCTACAGAAAAAGTTCCAGAACAGCTCCAAAGCTACTGAGAAACCCTATCTCAAAAACCAAGAATGGAAGGAAGAAGGGAGGGAGGGAAAGGAGAGAGAGAAATACAGAAAGGAAGAAGGGAAAGAAACAAAGAATCTAGTTCACATCAGCTGTGGAAAACTTAACATGGATGGAACTAGGTATTCATGTGGCTCATTGGTCCTTGGTTTTAGACTCTAAAAAAGAGAAATGAAAAGTCTTCTAAATTCATCTTAAAGTCACCAAGAATAATCATAGATCTGGCTGGACATAACTTGAGACTAGCCATGGTTTTCTCCAAGGTGTGTTGTACAGAGTTCCCTGTAGGGTAATAATGAATCAAAGGGAATAAAAGTTACTTTGCCCAAGGAACTGGGGAAATCTGAGTTAAACTTAAGCAGAATCCTTTATTGTAGACTATGGAGACTGTCCTGAGAATTTTTGTTCACCTTATGCCTTCCTAATAGTCAGTTTTAGAACCATGGAAAGCAAACTGGTTGGTTGCTAAAGAATTAACTTACAGGAAAATTAACTCAGTATTCTGAGGAAGACACCAGGGCACTTTAACTCCCTTTTACTTTGTGACATGTTCTTTTATGCTTCAGAACCCTCAGCACTATAAATGTTTCTGGGGTTTTGTTTGCTTTTGTTTTTTATTGTTTTTTGTTGTTTTGTTTTTGCCTAGGCAGGCAAAAATTTGCAGCAATCCTCTTTCCTCTGCCTACTATGTGCTGGAATTAAATGTAAGAGTTACCACACCCATCTCTGGCAAACATGTTCTTGAATGTTCCATAATGGTCACCATCTTCATCAAAAAGATGGTGATACCAGGGCTAGACAGATGACTTAACTGTTAAAGGCTAGGCTCATAACCAAAAGGATAAGAGGTGGTTTGATGGGTATAGGCACCTGCCACCACCAAACCTGACAACCTCAGTTTGAGTCCTGAGACCCATGTGGTAGAGGGGAAGAACCAGCAGGTTATCCTCTGACCTCTCTCACACTCTATGACACATGAGCAGGCGTGCTTGCACACAAATGCACACACTCACAAAAGATGGTATCACTGGCCGTGGTAGTACCACTTTTCCAGCTCAGACTTGGTGATTTACACCTTTAGCATCCAAGCCCCTGAGAGGCTGAGAGTCATTAGGGTCGTCCTGAGATACAGTGAGAGCATCAAGCAGAGTGGCTGATGGTGCCCCTGTACCTATGCATTTGTACTGCTGTAGACCCTGTCCTCTGAGAGACCTGAAACTCAGACCCTACCCTTCCAAAAGCCCTTGGTCTGATCCTGGCCCAGCCTACTAAAGGATGTGTAGCCTTAAGCTGCAAGCCTCAGCTGTTTTATCTGTGAAATGGTATTACTACCTAACAGGAAATGTTGGAGGACTAAGTGAGACAGTTTATGTACCTGACGGTAATCCCTGAGTGGATGGTCCCCAGCATAACTTCACATTTCTGCCTGGAATCTACGCACTTGTTGATAGTGCAGTTTGATTTAGAAAAACAGGCTGAGCCATTTAGTGGTAGTATTTGAAGCAGAAAAAGGATTTGCATGTCATTGTAAGCATCATATTTTGGAGGGTGGCTGTTCAGACCTCTGGTCACTGTAACAAATACCTGAGAAAGCTTACACAAGCTAGGGTTTATTTGGCCTTAGTTTCAGAGATTTCAGCCCATGGCCACTGTCTTGTGTCAGAAGATGATGGAACAGAAGTGCTCATCCTGTGCAGGAGCAAGGAGTGACAGGAAGTGGACTGAGACAAGATATGCTCTAGAGGTCTGCCCTCAGTGACCTATTTCCACCCTAAGACCCCATTTGTTTATGAAGTAATAAGTGGACTGACTAACGGTTGACGAAGCCAATCACCCCAACAGTACCACCAAAGTGGAACCAAGCCTTAAATACAAGAGACCTTTTGGAGAACAGTACATATCCAAACACTAAATAATAAAATCTCTACATTTATGTTCATCTCCCTGTGAACTTTGGAGGCTTGGCCTTTGTGTTGCTGGGTATTGAACCCAGGGCCTACACCTCCAGCCTAGGTGTGGAACTGTTTTCAGTAGGGCAATGTAGAAGAGGCAGTATTTGTGGTACGACAGAACACTGTTCCAGTCTCATCTCAGTTTCCTCATCTGAAAACTGTGACCATAATTCCATGAGCAATGTTAACACAATATCAGGAACTATCAAGTAACCAGGGATGACTGAGTAGGCATGCTATCAATTTTTTTTTTATTATTCATTATTTTGGTTTTTCGAGACAGGGTTTCTCTATATAACAGCTCTGGCTGTTTTGTAGACCAGACTGTCCTCACTGGCCTCGAACTCAGAGATCCACCTGCCTCTGCCTTCCTAGTGCTGAGACTAAAGACATCCACCACCTTGCCCGGCTTCATCCCATACATCTTATTTCCTCTCTTCTCATTTCTAACAAAATGGAGAACTGCTTTCAGGAAAGTATATTATAGATTAAAACTCCAGATCTAAGCCCATCATCTCTGGTCTCTGGCTTTTTCCTAACTCTACTGCCTACTGTGGTTAGACTTGCTTAAGCAAGTTGAATGTATACTTACCATTCCCATGCTAGGAATCCAAACCTGGGCCTTGCCTTTGCTGGCAAGCATTCTACCATTGAACTTAAGCCCTCACACCCTAAGCAGCTTGCTTCACTTATTGTTCTTTTCTGCTTTTTTACTTATCTTGACAGAACTGTTTTACTTATCAAGTCACAAGCTCTTCCCCACTGCCCACTGATGCCAGACAACCATCCTGTTCTCTGAAGAGTAGCCTCCCTTCCCTAATGTTCTCTTTTAACCTCTCCCCATTTTTTAAAATCACCAACAGCTGACATTTGCCCTCTACAGTGAATCCTAACTGTCTACATAACAAGGTGCCTGTTATAAACTAGACAGTTGTTGGGGTCTCCACTAACGCCAAACTGAATCAATAGGAACACTTGGGTGTGCACATTAAGATAGACATGAAATCATAATCTAAACTAGTCCCTTAATGGGAGGACCAGACATTGTGCAGAAACCTGCTTGCCTTGTGATAATATGATGAGGGCTGGGATGTGGACCAAGGGTCAGCAAACTATAGCCTCCAGGCTCCATTTGCCCTACCTGCCTTTGTATGAATTTCAAGCTAAGAATGATTTTTATGTTTTTATAGAGTTGCACTATGTTGCCTAGACTGATGCAGAATTCCTGGGCTCAGGCAATTCTGCAGTCTCCCATGGGACTGGGACAACAGGCCCACTCCTGGCTTACATTTTTAAATGGTTGGAAAAAATATGTTTTATGACATATGAAAAGTATATAAAATGATCCAAGCTCAAGCTTGATGCTTTTATGACACAGTCACACATTCCTTTTCATACCAGCTCACTGAGAAAGAACCCTTTGATCCCAGCACTCAGAAGCAGAAGCAGGAGGATCTCTGAGAATTTGAGGCCAGCCTGGTCTACATAGTGAGTTCCAGGCCTATCAGGGTTACATAGTAAGACCCTGAGTTTAAAAAAAGGGGTGGGGGGAGTCAGCCACTGTCTCTGGCTGAAGCTCCTCAATAACATCAATGACAACTGTGTCCTTTTGAGTAGTACTGGAATGCAGGCTCTGAGTCAGTCTCTTTTCTGCATCTCCCTGCTCAGGTCGTAGAGGTCACAATCTGAACCCCAAGTCAAGTCCAGCCAGCCATCCTTGATAAGCCGATAAGAAGAGCCAAACTAAAAGGAGGCAGAAAGAGATTATTCAGTGTGGTCATACTAGGAAGAGGGCCAAGTCCATTCCAGGGGTCCTGAAGTGAATAGTTAAAGTTTAAATAGAAAGCTTAAATAGAAAGGTGCAGTCCCCCTCACCACTGAGCCACCCTTCTCTGAGCTTCAGTCCCATCCTATGAGGTGGTCTGGCAAGTCTCTGGAACTGTGTGAAGTCTCTCCCTGAAAGACAAGTAAGAGTTCCCTATATCTTCCCCACCCCACCTCCACCCTACCTCTGACTGGTACCTTTTTGTTCCTCCCAGCATGGGGTGCCTGGAGAAATCCCGATTTCTTTGGGATCCATTGTTTCAATCGTCTGGTAGACTGAGAGACAAAAATGTCTCTTTAGAATACCTTCATTTCTGCCAGGCCTGCTCCGCAGCTGCTGCTTCCTGAACACAGCAGAGTGCCAGGGGGTGTTTTAGTGAGTGCTTCTGAGGAAATGCAAATGCCTGGGGTGTAACCCATGAGTAACCTCAAAATGCTTCCCACAAATCAAGTCTGCAGCCTGCTTAGGTGTGGAGGCGGATTTGCTGGTGACCTGGCTGAGACAGCAATTGCACTCCCACACTGTGGGCAGCCTTTGCTTTCCCTAACCAGGGCAACAGAAGGCCCTTCTTTGTCCCAGCATTCCAAAATCTGGAGAGGACACTGGAGTTTATTTTATGCAAATCATTCCTGACTTCCCAGGGTTAAGCAAGTCTTCTCTGCTCTTTTCTTCAATGACCAGTGCTTCTCAGGAGGACCCTTAAGAGAGATTCAATTCCCATTCCTGTGTGCAGATTCTGAGACATAATGACACCCATGACAACCCTCCCCTCCAATGCCTCAATTTCATCACGGTGTGGTATTTAGAATACTGCCTGATTGGTGGGAGGGGCTTCCACCTAGATGCCTCCAAACCTGCCCTTCCCCAACTGGCTCAGTTTAACAAGTGCTCGTTCTATTCTTTTATTACTTAGGTCAAAAACTTTGGAATTGCCCCCTCTCCTACTGCCCCCAAACTGCAGCACTCCAGCCCCGCCTACTTGCCCCCACCCCAGGGTCTTTGCACTTTCTCCCCTTTGCACAGCTACCAAATGTCTGGCTGACTCAGCTATGCACTAGGTACACTGGAGGGAGTGTGACCTCCCTCCCTTTTGTGTGCACAGGACAAAGGTACAGTGCTGGCAAATACCCACTTTTCCATGACCGAATGAGAAGAGACCCCAGGGGCAAGAAGCGCCTAATTATGTGTCAGGTATGGTAAGTGCTGTGAGGGACTAGAAATTGGGGTCCTTGTCCAGAGTGCTGGGCCCCAGCAGCAGCAGTGAATAGGCCGGAACAACTTTTCTGTGATAACGTGGGGTACAATGAGGGCCAGAAGTTCTCTGGATTCGAGCGGATCCCCTTGATTACCCTGAGGCCAAACCAGGCCCTCCATGATGGCAGAACACCCAGGCAGAACAGCTTTGAGGTAGTAAGGAACTGCTCACTACATTCAGTTTCTGGCTGGAGAGTCAACATTTACTATCTCATCCCACAGGGGAGAGATTGGGAACAAAAAGCACTTAGCTGACGGTTGTGGGACTTTAGGGAATGAGAGCGAGAGCTTGGTCATTGGATGACTTAACCCTTACAACCTGGAGGCAGGCCCACCCCCCACCAAGAGAAAGCTGCAGTGTCCTATGTGAAATTCCATCACATTCTCCCCCAGCATCTCTAGTTCCAAGCTGTTTACTCCCAGCTCTGATGGCTCTCAGCTCATTCTGTGCACTGAATTACAATCCCCCAGACCCCCATCCAACTCCATCTCATCTTTTCAAAGACATTGATCTTTTCAATTTTAGGTCTTTCAGATTTTAGGTCACAGCCAGCCTGTGATCTGGATAGGATTCCAGCTCATTTCAAACCAGGTGTCTCTGAGTTTGTCAAACAATAGGCCTAGGCTCCTATAAGTTCCTACTCCTCTTCTGCTAGTCCATCTCCCCCCCACAAACACCGCAGTGGTGTGTACTTGAGTTTGCTGTTAACTTTTTCTGATGTTTTTGTTGTTGTTTAGTTTTTCTTATTTTGTTTTGTCTTGGGTTTTCAGTGACAGGATTTCTCTGTGCAGCCTTGGCTGTCCTGGATCTTGCTCTGTAGACCAGCGGGCTGGCCTAGAACTCAGAGATCTGCCTGTGAGAGCTGGGATAAAAGGTGTGCAACACCACTGTCTGGAGTTATTAGCTTTTTAAAGGCTGTGTTTGTTTACATACGTTTATGTGCACCATGTGCGGCTGAGAGCTGGAGGAGGCCAGATTCCCTTACAACTTAAGTTACAGGTGGTTGTGGGCTACCATGTAAGTGCTAGAAAGTGAGATTGGGTCCTCTGCAAGAACAGGTAGACCTCTTCACTGAGCCATCTCTCCAGCCCTACACGGAAGGGTTTTGTTTGTTTTCCTCTTTTGTTACTACTCGGTTTGCTGAGGCAGCATCTCTTACTTCATAGCACAGACTAACCTGGAACATACTATGCAGCCAAGTTCTCTGTGTAACGGCCTTGGCTGTCCTGGAACTTGCTCTGTAGACCAGGATGGCCTCAAACGCACAGAGATTGCCTGCATCTGCCTCCTAAATACTAGGAGTAAAAGGTCTATGCTACCACTCCATTTATTTTCTGTGAACCTGGCTTCTTTGTTCACTTTCTGTGAAACAGGGTCTCCCTGTGTGGCCCTAGCCAATCACTAGTAGACCTGGCTGGCTTCACATTTTTGGCCTCAGTATTCAGGTCTCCTGAAACTAAAATATACAGGTTTACATTTCAGACGGTCCCTTTTGTTATATTTTTCTCATTAGCTGACCTCACTTGCCACTTGCCTAGTCAGTCAAGTTTTGTTTTCATTTTCAGGCTTTGCAGGGGCTTCAGGGGGCTGTGGAATCTTAGGTTCTGGTTTAACTTTCATTAGCCTTCATCCTTCATTCAGAGAACTCTGTTTCTTGGTCCCAACTTCCTCACCTATCAAGCTTAATATAGAGGTTACATTGATGAACACACTGACTAGACTTAAATTTGTGGTTGTTTTTAAGATATTAAATGCTGCCAGGTGGTGGTAGCCAATGCTTTTAATCCCAGCACTCAGAAGCCAAAGGAAGGCGGATCTCTGTGAGTTAGAGGATAGCCTGGTCAACAGAGCTCTTTCCAGGACAGCCAGGGCTACATAGAGAAACACTGTCTTAAAAAAAAAAAAAAGCTATCAAATGCTTATTTTTCAAGGCAAAGCCTCCCTCAGACATGGTTGTAACAGCAAAGAGAAAGGATGGTACTCCAAAGAGCCACAAGTAAATTGAACAACTATTGACTGCTGGTTGGCCACTGTAACATTCCCCATAAGACCATGATTCTTTCTGGTCCAAGAACCACTACTGTGAATCCCACTTCCTAGAATAATAAACACTAAAAAGAACAAAACAACAACAACAACAAACTTAAAATGTAACTTTGGCTCTCACACTACGAAGAAATTTGTCTTAAGTCTCCATTAGTTTTCTTGTTGCTATGGTTAAAATACCTAAGAGAAGCAGCTTTGGGAGGGGAGAGTTTATTTTGGCAAACAGTTTGACAGCATACCATCCTTCAAGAAAGGGAAGGCATGTCAACTGGTCACATTGTGTCCACATCGAGATGGATGAACATTGGTGTTCCACTCACTTTTCTTTCAGTCTTTCTTAGAGACATTGTTTCTATGTGTAACAGTTCTGGATGCCCTGGAACTCACTCTGTAGATCAGGCTGGCCCAGAACTCACAGAGATCCATCAGCTTCTATCTACCAAGTGCTGGGATTAAAGGCCTGAACCACCACCACTGGACCACTTTCCCTTTTTCAATTGGTCTAGGACCCCAACCCATGGGGATGGTGCTAGCTGCCACATACAAGGTGAGTTTTCTCTCTTCATCTAAACCTTTCTGGAAATGCTCTCACAGACAACACCCAGAGATAAGTTTCTATGGTGACCTAAATCCAGTCAAGTTGACAATGGAGATTAGCCATCATGTACCTCAGTCGGAAGCCAGCCACAGCTCTTCCAAGTCTGAATACACTTGCAGAGTAAGTGGCATCCTTATTAAAGAAACTTTGGCCAGGAGCACTGGGGTGTCACTTAGGGATAGAGTACCGTGCCTAGGATCTGTAAGGTTCTGAGTCCAACTACCATGAAAAGGGCAGGCTTGGGGCTAAAGATGAGCCAGCCAGTACTATGTTTGCTGTAAAATCACAAAGACCTGAATTCAGGTCTATCTATGGAAAACCTGGGTATGGCAACGCGTGCCTATACCCAGCACTAGGTAGACAGAAACAGGGCTTACTGGCCAGCAGATCCAATCACAACAGAAAGTTCCAGGTTCAGTGAGAGACCATTTCCAAAACCAAAAAAGGTGATAGAAGACACCTGACATCAACCTTTGGATGCCACATGGGCACACATAGGTGAAGAGTCTTCCCATGTGCACAGCACACAGGAACACACACACACCCCACAAAGCCAAGTGCAAGTGTAGGACAGCACCCCAGAGTCTTCTGTTTCAGAAGATGGGTATGAACAGATGTCTGCATTGTTGTTATTTTCCCTGGTGAGGCTGAGGCAGCTAGTCTACAGACCATTTAGTCTGGGGATTTTTGCTTTTATTTTAGTCTTTTTGTTTGTTTGTGAGGCAGGGTTTCTCTGTGTAGCCTTGGCTGTCCTGGAACTCTGTAGACCAGGCTGGGCTTAAACTCACAGAGATCTGCCTGCCTCTGCCTCCCTAATGCTGGGATTAAAGGTCACTTACCAATAACTGGCTTTCTTTCTTTCTTTCCTTCCTTTTTTTTTTTTTTTTTCTTTTTCTTTTGACACAGGGTTTATCTGTATAGCTCTGGCTGTCCTGAAACTTGCTCTGTAGATCAGGCTAGCCTCAGAGAGCTCTGCTTGCCTCTGCCTCCCTAGTTCTGGGATCAAAGGTGTGTGCTGCTACCACCCAGCAGCTTTTGTTCTTCTTGTATGGGGGATTTGACCCAGAGCTGTGTGCATGCTTTACCAGCATGTTACCTCTAAGTTGCCATCACTGAGCTCCACCCCGATCCCAGACACTACTATGATAGCCACTTTCCCTGTCCCTTCTCTGCAGTCATTCTTCATGTTACATTACTCCAGTGCCTGGTTGGTGTGTGGGCATCCAGGATCCTTCCTCCATTACCTCTGTAGCCCAGGGCCCTGAGGGCAGTTATTCATATATTCTGGGGGAGGGTCATGGGCACTCTTCAAGATGAAATCACTTAAGTCCATGGGGACAGAGGTTGGTGGACTGGATCCCACCAGATGCTGCAGCAGCTGGTTCTCTCTGGAGTTCTATGTAACCTGAGCCCAGCCTGGCACCAGTTAGGAGAAAAAAGGACTTTGCTCCCTGCCTGTCCAGAAATATACCTAGAGAGGAGAGAGTCCTTGCTCCAAGTAGACCTTGAACCTGGACTTTTTCCAATAAAATACAACAAGTGTAGGTTGGGGGTGTGTTTTGTTTTAATTTTGTTATATTTGTTTTTGAAATGGACTGTTTACTTAGAGTTTTGTTTTGTTTGGTTTTTTTGGTTTTTCAAGACAGGGTTTCTCTGTGAAACTGTCCTGGTTATCCTGGAACTCACTCTGTAGACTAGGCTGGCCTTGAACTCACAGAGATCTGCCTGTCTCTGCAGCACTGGGATTAAAGGTGTGTGCCACCACTGCCTGGCAATTTTGGGGCATTTTGAGATAGGGTCTCATTATGTAGCTCGAGCTGACCTCAAATTTGCGATCCTCCTGCTTTAGCCTCCACAGTGCAGGGTTAAACACAGGAGTCACCATCCATAACTGTCTGCTAGGAAAACATAATTTCTGAGTTACAAGGACAAAGAAAGCACTAGAAATGGCCTCCGATGCCTTTCTTAGATCAGGCAGAACCAGGTTTGACCCTGATGGAAAGGAATAATGTTTGAGTCTTTTCACATCCCAATTGAGATACAATTCCTGGGTCCTCCTCCCTCCCATGGAACTAACTGCGAATGTCATGAAGGTTGTTTGTTTGTTTGCAAGGTCGCATGTGGCCCAAACTGGCCTCTAACTTGCTATGTAGTCAAAACTAGTCTTGATTTTTCTTGCCCTGGCAACCTCCTGGGGTTTTGTTTTTGTTTTATTCTGAGGACCCTATAAAATGAGGCAGGCATGTGATGGGCACATGGGCTCAGAAGAGACAACACTTACCTTCCTGAGTCGGCCTGAGCGAGGCATTGCAGGAACCGCTTCACAAGCATTCAAAACCATCTCTCCCTAACCTCCCATGCCTCACTCTTTCCAGATTAACAGACAACTCCAAAGCCCTCCACCGTTTTTATTTGTTTTGCTGTTGTTTCCACAAGGATGCAGCCCCTCTACCCCAAATGACACAGCCCAGTTTTCCCCATTTAGGCAAATCACTGGGGTAGGAAATAGGAAGTGGGTAAGGCTCACTCTGACAAAATTGTCCTGTGACCAAAAATTATCTCCCAGGTGGGTACACACTGCCTCCAAGAGAACAGGCTGGGAGCCCTGATCTTCCCGGCTCCACTAGGACACAGCCCTGCCTGTCAGTCGGTCTCACACCCACACTCATGAATTCTTCACTCTGCCGCTCGAATGAGAGGACAGCAGCTAAGGCCCGGATTTCTGACCTTGACACATAAACAGCCTACAGATTGCATTTGCCAGTTAATAAAGGAACAGCCCAGCAACTTTCCAATGCCTTTTTTTTTTTTTTTTTTTTTTTTTTTTTTTTTGCTTTAATTAGATCAAGCATTCAGAGGCTGTGGGGGGAAATCTTCCATTTGAAGTAAAGCCAAGAAGTCAAGTTTCCACTTCATTCATTCCTGAGGTCACTAACATTGACAGCCATCCCTGCACTATTATCTGTGTTCAGCACGGTGCTAACCACTTTTAAGTAAAGTGGCTTCAAGAATTCCCAAAGTCCACTCATGCTCTATCAGAAAACAGTGTACAGACAGGCAGTCAAGGGCACAGGCTCTTGTTCAAAGACTGTCCATCTTGTTTCTGCTGTGTGACCTTTGGCACACTATTTAACCTCCCAGCCCTTGGTTTCCTCTAGGGGTTAATAATCCCAACCACCAGAGGTTTCATCGAGCTTAAGTGAGACCATCTGTGAACAGCAGTCATCGAGCCAGCACTCACAACAACATAGGGCTGGCCCAACCCCCTCTCCCTGCCTGTCCCTTTCCCCTGGCACCCTGCCAGCCATGGGGAACTGCAGGATGAGTCACACAATCTCTGCCCTCGGTGCTGAGACCCAATCACTGGCAGTGCTGTTTCTCCATCTATAAGATGGATAGCCGTGGCTCTAAAAATAGCATCAGTAGTGAAGCCTGTGAGAGGCTCTCCCTGAGAAAAGGATCACGGGGACTTACCCAAAGGTATCTGCTATTGGCTTGCCATCAGATGTTACCACTGCCCTGGCGGCTGCTGGCTTCAATAACTGATGTTTTCAGTTCCTGAATGTCCTTCATGTTAGATTTACCGGCTCATGGAGGTCTAGTCAGTGTAAATCACACAGGTAAGAGTAGCTCTTCCCAGTTTGCTCTTGTGGCTTCACTTCGATAGGGTTTAAGTGTATAGGTTCTTACTTCCCTTTTCCTAGAGCATACGTACTTGATATTTACTGTCTTTGTATATAGTTTTGTATTAAGCCTAAATCTTTTTCTTTAGACTAAAAGGGGAATTGTAGCGAGAGAGCCACCCAGCCACACCTGTGGCGCTGACCACGCAAAACACATGCGTGGTCACAGGTATGTGGGTGAGAGTGTGTTATTTGGTCTGGGGTCCTGGACAGGCTTGCTCTCTCTTGATTCAGATTGGTTCACGGAGAGCAGCCTGGGTGTGGATCCTTTGAGCTGGAACTTGTAGGTCATTGATTTCTCATATAAGTGACTTCTCCCAGAATAAAATATATTACCCATATTTTATCCCTGTCCCATGTATCATAATCTGTACTCATTACAGGTAAGCATTTGTGTGAGGTGGTCACCAGGAAAAGCCAGGAGGATCCTATCTATCCCGTGATCACCCACACCTTGACACCTTGTCAAGACTCTCCAAAGCCCCAGGGGCCTCTGGGCCACCTTTTGGCTCTGTTCTCTGGGGGTTTCCTGAAGCTCAAAGCAGCCTCCCTTTTCAAGTGTCCTTCTGCATTTACTGTTCTATTTTGAGACAGGGTCTCAAACTCACTATGTAGACCAGGCTGACCTTGAACTCACAGAGATCAGTCTGCCACCCCCTCTTGACTAATAGGACTAAAAGAATGTGCAGTAACACCCAACTATTTTTGTTTCCTTGTTTTTTGGTTTTTGAAAGAGGATTTCTCTGTGTGGTCCTGGCTGTCCTGGAACTCGATCTTTAGACCAGACTGGCCTCGAACTCATAGAGATCTGACTGCCTGTGCCTCCTGAGTGCTGGGATTGAAGGTGTGCACCACCACTGCCTTTTTTGTTGGTGTTGAGACAGGGTCTCATTCTGAAGCCCAGGCACATTCAACTCTAAACTTGTGTTCATTTTTCAATACTCATTTTTTTTTTTTTTAGGAAAAAACTAAGCCTATAGAAAATTGAAAAGAAATTATTAGTCTCTGCCTAGGTTTGTTTTCTAATTAGAATTTTGCCACCTTTGTACTCTCTGTCCCTGTTAAGTGTATGTAATATGCCTTCATCAATGTGTATATAAATGCATACACACAAAAGTGTACTAAGAAAGTCCAGGGATGCTGCTCTTTTAACCTTAAGTGTGGCTACTGAAGCGGCCCATGTGGCTCACTAGGCCAATCCCTGAAACAGTGAGTTTATTCTGGAGGTGGCCAAGGGTGAGGAGTTGGAGACCAGAGTCCTAAATCCTTCTCTCTGAGCACAGGGTTTAATGGCCTTCTGTAGAGAGAAGTGGGGTGGTCTAATAGAAGGGTGATTCAAGGGTAAGGAAAGGAGCCAAGGGTCCACGCTGTGCACGTGCAAACCTCATGGTTCTAGGACAGGCATTCAGGATGGTGCCCTGGGGGCTGTGTGCTTTTCTCATGAAAGGGGCATCTACTCGTGGTGTTCTTAAGTAATGTGAGCTATCTCTAAGTTTCATGACCATAGTGACCCACATACCAGAGGTGTTGTCTACAGCAGAGCTAGTGAGAGTGACCTCTGCTGTTGGTGAGAAAAGCAAGGAAAGCCAGAACATTTCTTCAATCTTCCTGACTGTGACTATGATGCAGAAAAGCGTGTCTCTTAAGGACCAGGAATCTCTTATCACAGGACATTATCACATGCAAGAAATTAAACCAGAAAACATCTAACATACAGTATTGTCTACTATCATCACACAGTCCATTTCCCTTCCTGTTTCTCCCCCTCCCACCCTCTTTTCTGCTGTGCATGCACCCAGGGCCTCCATTAGCAAAGGAGGCATAGCACTCACTACTGAGCTGCACCTCCAGCCTCGTGGCTACTCCAGATTTCAGCCCTGGGCTGGGCTCCGGGGACAAGCTAAACTACTCTTCAGCCATCTCAATTTGAGTTCCCAGGCCCTTCCACTTTCAGATTATTCTGACTGGTCCATGGAGCAATCATTGGTGGCATCAGGAGGGATGCAGAGCAGGGTGGTGAGCTGGAGGGTGTTAACAAGAGTTTCCACAGGGCTTTTGGGTGGGAACACATTCTCACTTCCAGGTGCAGCCAGCTAAGCCAGCGGCTTTAAAAGCAGCAGATGGCACTCTGAGGACAGCCATACTTCTAGCATGCAGGAACATCAGTGCTGTCCTGCCTCCTGCCTCTAGGCTTTAGGACATTTCCATTTGGAGATGCACCTGGCCCTCAGCATGTCCGAACAGAAGCAACACCTTCGTTTCCCATCCTAGGAACAGCAGCAGCAGCAGCACCTGCCGCTTACCCAGACTCCCCACCATCACTGCCCAATTCTGGATACTCCAGGGTCCACACCGCTCCTCATCCTGCAGCCCTCAGCACAGCTAACACTGAGTGTAATCAGGCCACCCTCGAAGCCTTTAAGTTTCTCACAGTAATAAGTGTCCTAGCTCTCAGAGGACCTGGTGGTCCAGCCTCAACCTTTCTCTCCAATTTGATCAGCTGTTGTGGCCAGCTCATGCGGGGCTGCAGTTAGCCTTGAATGGAGATTCTCCATCCAGGGGCTGTTTGAGCACAAGCTTCTACCTCAACCTGCAGTTTTGTAACCTGCCACCCTCTCTTCAGCTCTTGTCAGCCACCAGTGTCCCCGCTCATACGAGTCAGGCACCCTGAACTGGTTCCTCCTGGGAAAGGGCTTGATTAGCCAGAAAACAAGCCCCAGGTAGAAACAAGAACGCCAGAAATGCTCTTGTCCTTCAGAGGCTGGAGCCCAGGGAAGGAAAGGTGTGAATCTCAGTATTTACTGTGCTTGGCTTTTTGCAGCGCTTAAACTATATTGGGAATTATTTTATTATTTCAGTATAGGATGGATATATTTTAAAATGGCAACATATCGTTACTATAAAAGTAAAACACAGAAAACGGGCTAGGAGAGGACTTGTGAAAAGTAAGGACCTGTGTTCCACCCACAGCAGGAAAAAGAGCGGGGGTGGGGTGGGGGGGGGGAGAGGGGCAGGGGAGGGGAGGGGCTGAGGGAGGACATAGTTCTTCCCCTCAGTTCTACAACTGGAGAGCCCCCAGCCTCAGCTCTTGTCCTGCTACTTGCTTCATGGTTCGGGCAGTGGACTCAAGACTGGCCACCACATTGTGACTCCCTCACTGTAACCCTCCCAAGTCTGGCTCTTAGTTCCAGCCTGTGTCTCAGATCACAAAGGTCCCCACATGATGTTGAGGGCAGTGGAATCTGAATGCTGTTCCTTGGAGCCCTCGGGTCTCTCCATCCTCCTGGAGAAGCTGTTCTTGGGCATTGCTTCCCTGATGGCTAAAGCTGGAAACCTTGAGGTTATTCTCCGTCTCTCTCACCCTTTGCCTCACACGTGGCCAGCACCCATCCTACCTGTTGTACTGGTTTAGATGTGTCTGCCTTTCCAGTTCTTCAGCTCTGTCCGTCCTGTCCATCCCACTGGCTGCTGTCTGCCCACTCTCCTCCTCCCCCACTCTTCCTCACCCAATTCACCCCTGCCCTCACCCCTCTCCTTCACCCCTGCCCTCACCCCTCTCCTTCACCCCTGCCCTCACCCCTCCTTCACCCCTGCCCTCACCCCTCTCCTTCACCCCTGCCCTCACCCCTCTCCTTCACCCCTGCCCTCACCCAATTCACCCCTGCCCTCACCCCTCTCCTTCACCCCTCTCCTTCACCCCTGCCCTCACCCCTCTCCTTCACCCTGCCCTCATCGCTCTCCTTCACCCCTGCCCTCACCCCTCTCCTTCACCCCTGCCCTCACCCCTCTCCTTCACCCCCTGCCCTCACCCCTCTCCTTCACCCCTGCCCTCACCCAATTCACCCCTGCCCTCACCCAATTCACCCCTGCCCTCACCCCCTCCTTCACCCCTGCCCTCACCCCCTCCTTCACCCCTGCCCTCACCCCTCTCCTTCACCCCTGCCCTCACCCAATTCACCCCTGCCCTCACCCCCTCCTTCACCCCTGCCCTCACCCCTCTCCTTCACCCCTGCCCTCACCCAATTCACCCCTGCCCTCACCCCTCTTCTTCACCCACCCTCACCCCTCTCCTTCACCCCTGCCCTCACCCCTCTCCTTCACCCGCCCCCACTCTTCCTCACCCCCTTCCAATCTCTTTCCAAAGAGGTTTGTTGTCCTTTCTTTTTTTCCTCTCTTTTCTTTCCTCCTTTTTGAGACAGAGTCTCAAGTAGCCCAGGCTGCCCTCAAACACTATGTAGCCAAAGATTATACATATAAACATTTGTATACACACACACACACACACACACACACACACACACACACTACCCAGTACCAAGATATAGAAGTTGATTTCTTCAAGAATAAATATAGGGCTGGAGAGATGGCTCAGGTTAAGGGCACTGGCTGCTCTTCCTGAGGACCAGGGTTCAACTCCCAGCACCCAAATCTGGTTTCAGGAGATCTGATACCTTCAAACCAATGCAAATAAACTTAAATAAATTATATATATTTAAAAAAAAAAAGTAAAAATAATCCCTGGCAGTGGTGGTGCAAGCCTCTAATATCACTTGGGAGGCAGAGGCAGGCGGATCTCTGTGAGATCGAGGCTAGCCTGGTCTACAGAGCAAGTTCCAGGACAATTACACAGAGAACCCCTGACTCAAAAAACAAACAAACAAAAGAATAAAGTCTTCACAGTGTTCCTTTGTAGCCTAGATGTCCCTATTTAAAGCCACCCTGTCAGCAACCCAAACCCTACCGCCAGCACCACCATACTAGAGTTAGTTGTTCTTCCCACAAGCACACACATGCCCCTGAGGTGGTAAGAGCAGGGCAGAGGAGAGAGAGAATGAAGTGTTCACCCATATATCTTCTTCAGCAGGGAAGAGGTGACCCTGGGAAGCTTTGCTCCCATGGACCTCTCCATTTGTTATCAAAATGAATAAGGTTGGATCTTACAACTTTGTTGATATCAAAACAAATAGGATGAAGGGCCTGGGTGCAGCTCAGTGGTAGAGAACTTCCCTAGCATTGTGCCCTGGGGGTTCACTGCAAAAAAGAAAGAACACACCTCTTTCCCCCAAGTAGTCCTAATCTAGTCTAGATTTATTAATGCATTCATTACTATTCATTTCTTTCTTCTAATTTTCTTTTCTTCAGGGCTGCAAGTGGGAATAGTCTCCCAAGTGGGAAACACACTCTCTCCTGGCTGTGCTACACCCCAGGTCTGAATTTTAAAAATAAATGACAATCAAAACAGTTTCTCAAGTGTCTAAAAAGTACATGGGCCAAATGCTGAATGGTTGCCAACTCTGGAGCAAAACCTGAAATTCACCAGGCGTCGGTGGTGCACACCTTTAATTCCTTCACTCGGCAGGCAGAGGCAGGCGGATCTGTGAGTTTGAGGACAGCCTGGTTTACAGAGCGAGTTCCAGGACAGGCTCCAAAGCTACACAGAGAAACCCTGTCTCAAAAAAACAAAACAAAACAAAACAAAAACCCCTGAATTTCTTTGAAAGGCTGAGGAAGTGCATAGTGGAACCTGCTGGAACTCTCCAGGCCTGAGTTCCCAAGGGACAGATAGGCAGCTGCTCTAACTGTTAAACACAGACATAAAACGAAGCAAGCAGGACAGATGGGGCTTGGGTTTCCACTGATCCAGAAGTTGGAACTAGCACCACTGCTTGCAGAGGCAGCCGGGGAAGACGGGGCCTCTCAGGCTGTGGGACTTGCTATGGGCCATTGCTGATACATAATTTGTAGTTGAGGAAAACAGTCGTGGGAGTTCAGTGACCTGACACAGCCCACTTGGAGAATAAATGGTGACTTCAAGATTTCAATGAAGTTTGTGCTCTCATGGGTTTTTAGACCGGATTTGAGGAGCCAGAAGACCTTGAGTTACGGGTAAAATGTTCAGGAGCTATCTGGATAAACTAAAGGCCCAATCCCCGCCCGGGAATTACACACCTTCTGGTGATGCTGAGAGTTCTAAAGTTCCTTGCTCTTTGCTCTTGCCATTGTGTGAGACTGCACATTGTACCTTGCAACCATAGGACCTCTTCCCTTTGGTAGCTGATGGCCTCAATTCCTTGCCCTCGTGTGTCTGGCTTCTGGCACACTCTGGGAGCCCCTCCTAGGCTCTCCCTGGGCTGCTATTGCCACCCCCACTCTTCTAACTGGATTTTTTTCAGAGAAGTTGATTTCCTGATATTCTCCAGGGACCCGGCTCCTAGGTGACATTCTAAGCAATCACCTTGGTAATAAGTATTTACCAAGTCCTTTCTAAGCAGCAGGTGCCCAACTCTAGGGTATGGCTGTGAGCAAAGGAGGCATAGAATGTTCTAGAAAGGAACATCCATGAACCCTGACATAGGTCAGAGTGCAGCTGTCAGTGGAAAGATAGAGCTGTAATCACAGTGCCCCGAGGGCCTGGAAAAGACCAGGAAAGATTCAGAGGGGCCAGTTGGGATAGGTCCAGACTCCAGGTGATGGGTGCAAGGCGGGAGCAGGGCAGAAGCAACCTACTGGGTGGAGTCGGATGACCTCCAGGGTGACTGGGTAATGAACAGTGAGCCAGTAGATTGACGGAAAGGGAAAACACAGTGAGAAGACAACAGTGTCAAAGTGGTGAGGTGCTGTAGGCTTATGACCCCAACTTTCAAGAGATAGACTTGGGAAGTTCAAGGCCAGCCTGAGCTACATAAGACAACAACACAAAATCCTTCAGAAAAGCCTGCTGCTGGGACTGGAAAGATGGCTCCATGGATAACGGAGCTTGCTGTGCAAGAGGACCTGAGTTCAGGGTCTAGCACACATGTGAGGAGAGAACAAGCCAGGAGGCAGTGTGAGACAAAAAGTAAAGACCCAGGGACCGATACTGGGGTTCAAGCTTCAAGCTGAAGATCAGCGAAGCAAAGCAGCCAAGCCAGTAGCTCTTACCTCTATCCACGTTGAAGCCATCCTGCCCTCAATGTGGCTGAAGACTAACTGTCCAAATGTGGCTGGAGACCAAACTGCCCCAGACTGAGTATCTGCTCCTGTCTTATATACACCTCTAGAGCTGGGATTAAAAGCATGGGAACCCAAGTGCTGAGATCTCCTTTGTGTGAGCTGTTTCTCTTTTACAATCCTGTGTAGCCCGGGTCTGGGTGGTCTTGGACTCACAGAGATCCATCTGCCTTTGTCTCCTGGAATCTTGGAATTAAAGGTGTGTGCCATCACTGCCCAGCTTCTATAGCTAGGCAGTATGGCTGGCTTTGCATTCTGACCCTTCAGGCGATCTTTATTAAAGCACAGTGAGGGGAGAGTCAGGAGGCCACGATACTCCCTGGATAGAGGATATCTACGTCCTCTACAGCTTGGGCACCTCCCCCCATGTGTACATACATCCTATACACACATGTATTCATACAAATAATCTAAAAAGAGAAAATAGCTCTTGCCGAAGGAAGGGCGAAGAGGGAGAAGGGGCAAGGGCCAGTGTGACAGGAGAGCAATAACTACTCAGTAAAAAGCCACTGGAAATCAGGACAGTGACATCACAGCATAAAACTGAGCATCAGCCTTATTGCAACCGGCAGGCCACGGCGAAGCCACAGTGCCCGTTGCCCATATAGAGGAGGCTCAGAACCCTGAGCTGGGCTTACCTGACGCCGTGGGCAGGCGCAGGGGGCTTTCCTTGCCCTATTTTCCTCAGTGTGTTACAGTTTGGATCTTGCAAAACAAACACAATTTAGCCAATTTCTTTCGTGTGTGTGGCATTATTTTGCTCATGTGCACATACGTACACCTGTGTGCATGTGTGGAGAGGTCAAAGGACAACTTCTGCCATGTGAGTGCTGGCGACCGAATTTAGGTCATCAGCCTTGACAACATGAGGCTTTACTCGCCAGACTATCTCATCAGCCCACATGTGAGTGAGTTTGAACTCTGGCTGGCCTGGAAGGCATCCTGCAGACCATGCTGGCTTTAGACTCAAGGTGATCTTGGCTTTGCCTCCCAAGCACTAAGACGACAAGTGTAATGCCGCCATATTTGACTTTTGGAGGTTTTGATCGTTTTATTTACACTTCAAGCAGCTGTCACCTTTTCTAACAAGAGAAGTTTGATATTTGGTATGGGACAGTGCTATCTCCTCCTTTCTTAGCCCCAGACAATAGCCCCAGTCCCCAGAATGTTGATGCTCATGTCAGACAGTATTTACATTAAGCTACCTTTTTTTGTTGTTGTTTTGTTATAGAGTGTTCTGCCTGCATATATCCCTGCAGGCCAGAGGAGGGCACCAGATCTCATTACAGATGGTTGTGAGCCACCATGTGGTTGCGGAGAATTGAACTCAGGACCTTTGGAAGAGCAGCCAGTGCTCTTAACCACTGAGTCATCTCTCCAGCCCCACACTACCTTCTTTTAAAAAAAAAATCTTTTTAGTATTTACATGTACGTGTGTGTGTGTGTGTGTGTGTGTGTGTGTGTGTGTGTGTGTGTGTGACATGTGTGTGGGTCCCCACAGAAGCCAGCAGAGGGCATTTAATTCCCTGGAGTTGAAGTTACAGGTGGTTAGGAATTCCCACATGCACTCTGAACCGCAGAGCCATCTCCAGCCCCTCAAGTCACCTTCTTTAAGCTGGTTACCTTATGATTAACACTATCTGTCTGACCTTGGGAAACTACTTGCCCTGCAAAATGGAGGTAATTCTATTTCACTGGCCAACTGTAAGCATTAAATACAAAGAGCTTTTTTGGTGTGTGGCCTAAGATATCAAAACCAGGGCCTTATGCATGCTAGGCAGGAGTTCTATTACTCAGCTACATCTCCAACATATGAAAAACATGCTCTGACTGTTCACTCCCCTGCCCCCACTCTCTCTCCAGGTTACCAACATAACCCTGGCTGCCCTCCAACTCTCTATCCCCAGCCTCCTGAGTACTGGAACTACAGGTACTTTTTTTTAAATTTTGAAAACCATCTTTTCTCACTTTACATACCAATCCCAGTTCCTACTCCCTCCCCTCCTCCTGTCACCCCCAAAAAGATTTTTTAAATGTTTACTTATTTATTTTTGGGGAACAGGGTCTCTCTATGTAGGCTGTGGCTGTCTCAGAACTTCCTATGCAGATCAGGCTGGCCTCGAACTCACACAGATCCTTTAAGCTCTGCCTCCTGAGTGCTACAATTAAAGGCATGTATCACTGTACATTTTAGTCTTTTTTGAGGCAGGATCTCACTATGTAGCTGACTGTCCCAGAACTCACTCTGTAGACCAGGCTGGCCTGTCTTTGCCTGCTGAGTGCTGGCATTGAAGGAATGTGTTCCCAAGTTTGGCTCTACATTTCAGTCTTAAAGTCAGGGGTTAGGGATGTAGTTTATACCACAAGACTCCAGGGCTGGTCCCTGACATGCATATGAGTGTGTGAGTGTGTTAAGGTTAGCAAACACATGTACACTGTTCAGCAGGGGCTCTGCTTATTTGGATCAGAGATTTGGGAACAGCCTTAGTTTGACAGACCTTCTCTGGCCCCACCCAATACCCTGGACTCTGATGTGTTAGCCATCAACTTCTGATCTAAGTTCACCAGTGCCTCCTCCCAGGGAGCTCCCCTCTACTTTGTCACGTCTCAGATCCCAGATCAATAATCCGTTGTAAAGTAGACCCTTCCAAATTGTGCAGCTGCCAGGGTTGATAGTCCCCAGCTGAACTAAGAACCCATAGCCTGGACCTGAAGGCCAACGGGAAGCAGGCAACTGGTATCATTCATCTGTGACATACAATGCTCTTGGTGACACTATTAAAACATGCTAAAGGTACATGCATTGGTCAAGAGCAAGCAATGGTCATAAGCTCGAACGTGAGGTAGGCCTCCCCTGCCGAGGGGGCTGAGTGTGGGGAGTCCCTGAGCCTCAGGCCTTTGCACGGGCTGGAAAATGCCCTCTGAGGGAATGGCCTTCAGCCCTATTTGCTGCCCAGTGACCTTGGTCAGGAGCTCTGCCACCCTGCCAGTGTTTAGAGCTGCCCTAAGGAATTCGGGAATTCACTTGCCTGAGGGTCAACCTTGGTCAGAGAACAGACAGACAGTAACAGGGAGCAAAGGCTGTTGGGGACTGGTATGTGAGGGCTTTCTCCAGCCTGCACACCTTCTTTAGGAGCTTCTAGACCAGACTCTCCTTCCTCAAACCTCTCAAGTGCTGAATTATAGGCACGCACCACTACAACCAGCTTTTTTTGTCTTTTTGAGACAGGTTTTCTCTGTCTAACCGCCCTAGCTGTCCTGGAACTTGCTCTGTAGACTAGGTACAAACTCACAGAGATTCACCTGCCTCTGCCTCCCAAGTGCTGGAATTACAGCTGTGCCCAGCTTGTACCTGGCTTCTTCTTCTTCCTTTTTTTTTTTTTTTTTTTTTTTTTTCCCGAGACAGGGTTTCTCTTGTGACTTTGGAGCCTGTCCTGGAACTAGCTCTTGTAGGCCAGGCTGGTCTCAAACTCTCAGAGATGTGTCTGCCTCTGCCTCCCAAATGCTGGAACTAAAGGCGTGTGCCACCACTGCATGACACACCTGGCTTCTTTAAGGATATTTTGAAACACACACACACACACACACACACACACACACTTTGACTTTTTGAAACAGGGTCTTTCTATGCAGTCCTGGAACTTGCTATATAGATCAGGTTATCCTTGAACTCCCAGAGATCTGCCTGCCTCTGCCTCCCAAGTGCTGTGATTAAAGGCATATGTCACCATTCCTGGCAAAAATACTTAGGTTTTGTTTTTGGAGACAGGGTACTTCCGTATAGCCTTGGCTGTTCTGGAACTAGCTCTGTAAACGGGCTGGCCTTGAACTCAGAGGTCCACTTGCCTCTATTAAGTGCATGAGCTACTGAAGGCTGGTTTTTTTTTTTTTTTTTTTTTTTTTTTTTATGTAATTCCCACTATTTTGTCTAAGCTAGCCTTGAACTCTGGGGCTCAAGGGATCCTCCAACCTCAGTCTCACAAGCTGCTTAGACTATTTACTAATTCTTCCTTTTTTCAGTGCTAGAGGCTGAATGTGGAGTCTCATGAATTCAAGGCAACCTCTTTACCAGAGAGCCACATTAAAGGCTGGATATGTTCTCATTTTAAGTTATGTTTATTTATTTGGGTCATGTGTGTGTATGCATGCATGCATGTGTTAAGGCAGACACATGTGAGATCAGAGGACAGCTTTTAGGAGGCTTCTTCTGCCACTGTGTCATTCTGATGACTGAACTCTGGTAATCAAGTTGACAGGCTCGGCAGTCATGCAAGAAGAGCCTTTACCTGCTGAGACTTCCCTGGAGACTGAGTGTGCATGTGAGTATGTGTACATGTATATGAATATGAATATTTTTTGAATTTTTTTTTTGAGTCTAGGTCCTACTATGTAGCCTTGGATGGAATGGGACTTATTATGTAGACTAGAGCACATCCACAGGGATGTGCTCGTCTGTCTCCTGATCACTGGAATCTAAGGCATGTATGTGCTACTACAAACAGCTAAGCATTCTATACTTTAATGGTGAAATCCTAACTCACAGAAAGGGAGGTAGGGAACGATTGATCTGGACACATCTCAGGGGGAATATACCGGCTACTGTGTCTTCAAACTCCCAGTGGAACATGTATCAGATTGTGGCTTTTTGTCCCTAACTCGGTCACGCTCCATTGTCTACAGCCTAAAGACTGCTGAGATGTGAGCCTGGATGCTCACTGCACCAGAGAGGGGCAGTAGGATGCCATGTTGAGGTTCTACCCGGAAAACTCATCATCCAAATCACAACCTGCAGGCCAAATGAAGAATCGCAGAAAGCTGCAATGCCTCGATGCAGCAGGGCTCTGAAAATAGCAGCTGCCAACACAAACCAAAGAACAGGCCTTTGTGAACAATGTGAAAGAAACTGTTTGTCCTACGCTCATCTTTTAAGCCACAGAGAATCCCCTACTGTTGCTAATGTCTCCAAGGACAGGAGTCAATTATCCGCACATCAAACGTGTCAGTACTAAGCTTTATTTTTCTGTTAAATTTCCAGTGCCCTGCTTTTCCAACCACGTAAGGAGGACAGGGGACCCCTCCCCCCCATGCCCCAGTCCATGGAAAGACTTCCAGGGGTCAGGCTCAGGATGAGCTATGCAAGACAGGGAGAGGGATGAATCACCTTTGCCCCATAGAACCCACACTCACTCGGGAAGACCCGAGTCACACCCTGACCGGCATGTCTTTCAGGAACACTGGCCTGGCTCCAGCAGCTCGCTGTACCTGCCCCACATCAAACCGCCTTTCAGTTTTTCAAAAGAACACTGACTTATCTCCTCAGCCAAATGGCTGGCGCTTGACTGAGAAGATAAGTTGGTTTCAGGAACATGTCTCTGTTAGAGACATCTAGCCCCTCTGCTTTCTGGGCAGCTTCATACCCGGAGCCATCTTCCCAGTCTGACACAAGACCTTTTCACACAGCTTAGCCAGGGCAGGCGCTTAGTCGTAGATTCTGCTCGCCCCTGCATAGCATGTGTGAGGTCCTGAGGTTCAATCTTAGGCACTGGAAAAGTAAATACAAACAATGGCTCTCAGACTTGGGCTGAGCCAGACACTGGGGTCACCCTGAGCATGCCTTCCTCCTCTGTCCACCATTAGTGATTCTGAGGCTAAAGCACTGTGCAAAGTCCTTCCCAGGGTTCTACACGGCCTTGCGGATGAAAGGTCGGAGGGTTTAGCAGATGGAAGGGAATAAAAGGGCTCAGGAAAGGAAAGGGCTTCTCTTCTAAGCCCAAAGCCCCAGACAGTGCCAGGATGAGAATAAAAACTGTTTCTGCTGCTTAGGAGGCCAAAAGATGGTCTTTGGTGGCTTACACAGCTACCCATTCATTTCAGAAGTTAAATAAGACAGCATCCCAGGGACCCAGTGGTCCCTAGATTTAAATAAATTAGCAATCAGGATGAAAGCAGCTCTCTTCTCTCCACACTTTAAAATGCAGATGGCGGAGTCAAGCAAAGGGGATGTTAGCAAGGGAGGAGAGGTGGTGGGTGTGGGCACCATCATAGCCAGGACAGTAGGGAATGGGTTAGTGTGGGGTGACAAAGCCCGGCAGTGCACACGGGGTGGACCTAACAGATGTGTATCACGGGGGCAGGCTCCCTCTGTGTGTGTATGTACATGTTCTGGTGGGTGTGTGCCATGTGCATATATGGAGGTCAGAGGCTGTCGTTAGCTGTCCTCATTGATCAGGTTTGCTCTTCACTGTTCACACACACACACGCTTATTTTGGGGTGGGAGACTTGGAGGCCAGAGGACAACTTTCAGGAGTGAGTCCTTGCCTTCTCCCATGTGGGTTCTGGGAATTAAACCCAGGTTGTTAGGCTCAGTGGCAACTGTCTGTACCAATGAGCTAACTCACTGGCCAGGATCCTTAAAAAATAAATTTGTGTGACAGGTGCAAGTGTGCACACACACTTGTGCATCACATGCCTGTGGTGAGAGAAAGCTGGAAGAATTAGTTCTAGCAGTTCTCAGTGTATAGCAGGATGGCCATGGGCTCTCCATCTTCCTTCTTCAGCATCAAGAGCTGGGGCTATAGGTTTACACTACCACACCAAACTTCAACTGGCTTCCAGAAAACTCTTGACATGTCATTTAAAATTTTTGTTTATTTTCGAGACAGGATTTCTCTTTGTAGCCCTGGCTATCCTGGAACTCTGTAGATCAGGCTGACCTTCAATTCAGAGATCCAACTGCCTCTACCTCTGGGATTAAAGGCGTGTAACCATCATGCCCAGGCCATTTTATTTTACTTTATTATGCTGGGGATTGAGTCTGGGTTCTACCCATTAGGCAAGATCTCTACCACTAAGCTGTATACCTAGCTCTCTTCATACTATGAGACAGGGCCTCAGTAAGTTGCTCAGGCTGGCCTTGAACTTTGTGGCAGTCCTCCTGCATCAGCTTATACAGTGCTCAGATTACAAGTGTCTCACATTGGACTCATCATCAAATGCTTCAAATACCATTTGTAGCTGGGTATGGTGGTGCACATCCATGATTTCAGTACTATGAGACAGAGATACCATGAGTTCAGTATTTGTGTGCCTGGAAAAAATGCATGTATGTATGTATATATACATATAGAGAGAGTCCTTGTGAAAACAAACAAATAAAAAAAACCAAACCCAAATAATAATAGAAACTAATAGTAATTGGAAAAAACAAAAAGCCAAGTCTAGGACTGGAGAGATAATGATTCAGAGCAAGTGCCGTTCTTGCGGAGGACCTGTATTGGGTGGCTGAATAAACCACCTTAACTCCAGCTCCAAAGAGGACACAATGTCTATGGCTTCCACAGGAACTTGTGTATATCCCTACAGAAACACATACATAATAAAAAGCAAAATAAATTTAAAATAAAGCAAACACCCCAACCACACCCCACCCTGTAGAAGAGCTTTCCCCCACGGACCAAGGCTGTAGTTCAGTGGGAGGAGAGCTTGACCAGCGTGCACAAGTTCCGGGTTCAGTCACCGATACTACATAAAATGGGTGTTAGAGGCCTGGAGTCCTATCATTAAGGGGCAGAGACAGGATGATCAGATGTTCAAGGTCATCCTCAGTTACGCAGGGAATTTGGTGCCAACCTAGGATAAATGAGACCTTGTCTCAAAAAAGGAAAAAAACAAACCAAACAGAAAATGCACACAGAAAGCCTTTCCTGACACTGGAGTGAAAGAAACATTAAGATCAGAAACCACTACTTGGGGGGCTGGAGAGGTGGCTCAGAGGTTAAGAACGCTGGCTGCTCTTCTGGAGGTTCTGAGTTCAATTCCCAGCAACCACATGGTGGCTTACAACTATGAGATCTGGTGCCCTCTTCTGGTGTGCAGGTGTACACGCAGGCAAATACTATGCAAAATAAATCTTAAAAAAAAAAAAAAAAAAAAAAAAAAAAGCCACTATTCATAGGGGTGGGGAGAAGACAACTCAGTAAGTAGGGTTTTTGCCACACTGCAGTGAAGACAAAGTCTGAATTCCCAGCATGCACAGAAAGCAGTCCCAACTGGGAAGTGTTGCCTGGGGCTTGTTAGCCAGCTGGTCTGGTGGAAATGGCGAGCTACAAGTTTATGAAAAACTGTCTACAAAGAAACGTGGAAAGTGATAAAGACGCCAACCTCTGGCTTCCACATGTATGTGTACACACGCATATGTACAAATATATATACTACACACACATTTGGCAGCTATTGAATGATTCAGCTAAAAACCTATTGATAGCAGAGACCATGGGAAATGTGTATGCGGAGTAGCTATTCAAGGACGGCCCACTGCACAATGCTTAGTGATAACCCAGTTTTCTGGGTTATCACTAAGCATTTTGAAATTCTAAGAAAAACATCCTGAAACAGTTCATTTGTTGCTTCTTACCTTATGACTTAGCAGCAAATCCTTATATATCAACTGCTCCAACAGACACCGGAGCTCCCAAAAACTTGTAATGCATTTTATAGTAACACAACTTTTTGTGTATTAATATACAGTACCATCCCAAGATGTGTGTGTTGAGATAGGCTTTCGAATGTAGCTTGGGCTGGCTTTGAACTTAAGGCAATTCTCCTATCTCGGACTCCCATGTGCTGGGATCAGTTACACAATACCATGCCTCTGGCTCCAGGGCTTGTGCATGCTACACATGTGCTCTAGCAGTGAGCCATTGCTCAATCCCCCGGAGACAGTCCCACACTGTAACCAGACTGGTCTTAATTCTGTGGGGACCCTCATGCCTCAGTTTCCCACTGAGGGGAACCCTGCTGTGAGCCACCACACCTGACCAATCTTGCCTTTTATTCTTTTTTTCTTAAATTGTATTTATTCTATGTGCATTGGTGTTTTGCCATGGGTGTTGGGTCACCTGTGAGGGGCCATGTGGGTGCTGGGAATTGAACCTGGGTCCTCTGGAAGAGTAGTCAAGTGCTCTTAACCATTGAGTCATCTCTCTAGCCCCAGTTTTTTATTAACTCTTAAAACAAATGTGTTCGTATACAACTTTAACCTTAGCACCCAGGATGTGAAGAGGATCTAAAGTTCAAGGTCATTTTTGGTTGCAGAGTGGGTTTTCCTACATATAAAATTCTAGGTATTAAAAATTTGAGGGCTTAGGGCTAGAAGAGATGGCTCAGAGGTTAAGAGCATTGGTCTTTCTTTCAAAGGTCCTGAGTTATATTCCCAGCAACCACATGGTGCCTCACAACTGTCTACAATGAGATCTGGTGCCCTCTTCTGGCATGCTGGCATACATGTACGCAGAACACTGTATATATGCAATAAATAAATCTTAAAAAAAAAAAAAAAAAAATTGAGGGCTATTGAAAAAGCTCAAGGGTGTTTGCAGGTAAGCCTGAGTTTGAACCCCAGGACCAACATATAAGGAACTGACTCTCTGACAACTGACAACTGAACTCCACACATTTAACACAACATTGACCCCATTAAATAATAGTAACAACAGCAAATGAACTTGAGAAAGTATATATTAATGGGCTTCACAAATAAAAACCACAATTGTTAATGTTAATAGAAAGTAATTGTTCCTAGGTTTAAGCTCTGAGCTCCTTGGATCCCCAGGCTGATGTCCAAGATCAACAAGCTGCTATTTACAGTTGTCTCCTTACAAAAGACCTAAACATGATCCCCTCATGTTGTGTGGGGCGTGGACACCTCCCCGTTGGCACTGGGCAGCAGAGGCTTGCTGTATTTGCACTGAATCCAGACTCGGTACATGGTCAGCTGTTTGCCCCTGTTCACCTGCAATCGGCGATCCACCAGGTTCTGCACCTTTTCCAGACCTGCAGCTGTGAAGAGCGAATCCAGTTCATCTGGTGTGGAGAGAGCAGATGTTTACGGAATTTTCTCTGGAGGAAGGGCAGTTTGCTCATGGCTTCCTGTGTTAATTGGAGCTCTGAGACAACATAGTCAGTATGCTTTTAAAGAGGCCTTGGTAGGACTGGTAGGACCAGGTTTGGGCACCAAAGCCCTTGAGGAGGCAGGCCTGTAATGGGGAGGGATTTTAAGAAGGGGAAAGCTACAGTATGTGCTTTTTGCATTCATGTATAGGTGCACATGCATGAGGAGGTCAGAGGACACCCTGTGATGCCATTATTTATGTTTCTCACTAGGCTGGTTAGAATGGCTTGTCTGCAAGCCCCGGGACCGGCCCTCCTGTCTCCTTTCCCAGGGCTGGGATTACAAGCATGTACCTTCATGCCACTAGCCCAGTCTTTTTTTTTTTTAATTAACTAATTTCCAGCCCATCACAGTTTTCCCTTCCTCCTCCCTACTAGTCCAGTTTCAGTAAAGTCACATGAGGGACTAAACAGGTGGCTCAGTAGTTAAGAGCACTGGCTGCTGTTCCAGAGGACCCAGGTTCACTTCCATCCACACTGACTCAGAGCCGTCTGCAATTCCAGTTCTAGGGCCTCTAACAACTTCTTCTCGACTGAGGGCACCAGACATGTATGTGGTACAGACATATATGCAGGCAAAACAAACACATAACATTTTATAAATAATAAATAAATCTAAAAAAAAAAAAAAAGGTTATATAGCCAGATGGAAGTGACCCACACCTTTAATCCCAGCACTAGGGAGGAAGAGGCAAATGGAACTCTGTGAGTTCGAGACCAGCCTGGTCTACAGAGCTAGTTTCAGGGCAGCCAGGGCTACAGAGAAACCCTGTCTAGAAACCAAACCCTCCCACCCATGAAAAAACAAACAAGAGAAGTAATTTTAAAAAAGCATAAAAAATAGCGCTGAAGAAAGCCTGTATTATCAGTAGTCAGCAAGGTAAATCAGGAGAACTGCAAGTTCAAGGCCAGCATGGGCTACACAGGGAAACTTGGTTTCAAACAGAGCAACAACCCCCAAAACAAAAACTATGCAAAAATTGACCTATGTCTATTTCAAGACAATGTTTTAGGGGACAATTTTCAAAGCTAGGCAGCCAAAGACTCAAAGTGCATGACTCGACTGACAAAGGGCCCAAGGATATTCTTAAGGAGCTAGTGGAGGGTGAAGCCTGGGACTGGGCAGATTACAGAGCAGGTGCGGTCACCTGGAGCCGAGGCACAACTGCGATTCACTGAAGCAGTCTGGTACAGTGGGAAGGCAGACCAGGCTGCAGGCCTGCAGGAAGCGCCGGCTCCCACTCTGGACATCGCAGCAGAAGAGAGAAGCAGCTGACTGAGAGTCAGCACAAGCCAGAGGTGTCTGGGAAAGTGACAGCTCAGGGAAGACACGGAAGTGTGTGACAGGTAAGTCCTTAGAGAGGCAGGAAGGCCAGGTGACTAAGAACGGGCAGCTAACTGTCTAGCTGATCTGGCATACCAACTGCCTTTAGCACTGATAAACACATCTTTTTCATACCTTGTGTGAAGAAGTAGACTCTGGTGCCATCACCTCTCACATAGAAATTTCCAGAGAGACACTGACCTGCGTTACATGACAAAAAATACATTAATACACTTTAAAAAAAAGGGGGGGTTTATTATTTTTTTAAGCTTCTGGATATGGGCTTGTGTCTAAATGTGTTTATGTGCACCTTGGA
The DNA here is from genome assembly GCF_943737965.1 of Phodopus roborovskii. Lineage (NCBI taxonomy): Eukaryota > Metazoa > Chordata > Mammalia > Rodentia > Cricetidae > Phodopus > Phodopus roborovskii. Next base: position 20,039,760 of record NW_026125052.1, on the reverse strand, counting down.
GCTGAGAGTCTGGGGGTGTCAGATCCCCTGGAATTGTGAATTCTGGGAAGTTGTGAGCTGCCTGCTGTGGGTGCTGGGAACTGAACCCAGGTCCTATGCAAAAGCAGTAAGTGCTCTTATTGGTACAGACCTCTCTCCAGTCACTAAAGTACGTTGAATTTCATCACTTAGCAAATGTGCAACAGGCTAAGTGTGGTGGTTCATACTTATAATCCCAGCACTTAGGAAGCTCTGGCAGGATGACTGGCATTGAGTTCCAGGCCATCTAGGATACAAAGTGAGACCCCATCTACGCCCAGCACCTTCCCATCAACAAGAGGCAGTCTGAAAGCCCACCTGATGTGCATTTTGGTGACATATGACACTTCACAGGAACCTGCAATTTCCTACAAAGGCAGAGCACTTCGCAAAGAACAGCACCATGGTGTGTGTGTGTAACTTTGGTTTAGATAATAATGTGATTCCTAGCTGTTCTATATTGCACTCCCACCATCACGCTCAGCCTAGAAGTTCTCTTAAAAGGAAAACAACAATCAATGTAACTGGCTTTTAATTAAACTTGCCTGCACTCTCCACTTGTGAGCGCGCGCGCGCGCGCACACACACACACACACACTCAGTTTCCATGTGGACAACTCTTCCCTTCTGCTCATCCCTCCATTTTTACAATTTACATGCAATTCCCCTACATTGGTTTTTTCCCCTTTTGGTTTTTCAAGACAGGGCTTCTCTGTCTTGAAACAAATTAACCAACAAATCAACCAACCAAAACAAACAAACCAACAAACAAAAAACAGCTCTGGTTGTCCAGGAACTCACTGGCCCCAAACTCATAGAGATCCATCTGCTTCTGCCTCCCAAGTGCTGGGATTAAAGGCATGTGCCATCACTAGCTGGCAGTTTAATTTTAAAAAAATTATTATATGAGTATTTTCTTACATGTATGTCTTTGCATCACATACGTGCGTGGTGCCTGTTGAGACCAGAAGAGTGCATCAGATCCCCTGGAACTGGAGTCAGTTTCGACATGCCATCCATGGTCTGCTGGAAACTGAACTTGGGTTTTCTCCAAGAACAGCCAGTGCTCTTAACCACAGACCCATCTCTCTGGACCCCCACGTACCTTTTTTAAACCGAAGCTGAGCCATGTCATATCGGCCATAGTCTCGAAGAAGCATTACCCCTCCAGGCTTCAGGAGTCTGCTTAGCCTGTTGATAGCTTTCTGCATCCTGCATGGCAGCAGGAAATGAAGTGTAAGTCTCCATGGGGACGGAGTTTCCTCTCCTATAGCACAAAACCCAAAGCAACACTTCCTGACTCTGACATCAACACTAAAGGCAGCCTCTACGTGTCACATGGTGTGGATATTCCAAGTACTAAACAGGGTTCACTTCCTCCTGGCCCTGTGACTGCCACCCCTGATATGTGCTCCTGTAGCTCTCTGGGAGCCCTGACCATACAGTCTAGTAATAGTCACAACTCATCCTTCTACTAAATGAGGACAGCTCAGGCCACTTACTAAAGTTAAAAAAGTTCTAAAAATCTACACACAGACAGCCTCCTGGGGAACGCTTCCCATTTATTCTGTGCTTTCCTCTGAGGCCCACAAGCTAAAAACATGACCTCGTCTTGGAACTACTAGGTGGTATATACTCAAAGGGTGGGACCTTTAGATCACCGGGAAGCAGGTGTGGGCGCATCGGAAGGGGACTGTGGGATTGTTTCCTTCCTCTCTTCTTAGCCCCTGACCATGGGATTAGAGATTTTACTCTGGCGATGATGTGCTGCCTTGTTTAAGGCCTAAAAGATCACCTACCTCCAAAACAGAAGCCAAAATAGCCTTCTCTTTATTTATTTTCTTTGAGACAGGAATTCTCTGTAACAGCCCTGGCTGTCCTGGAACTCACTCTGTGACCAGGCTGTCCTGGAACTCACACAGATCTGCCTGCCTCTGCCTCACAAGTGCTGGGATTAAGAGTACGCACCGTCACAGCCAGCCCTTCTCTTTATAAATAGGTGGATAGCTCATGCAGCATTCTCCACTAGTCTGGCACAGGATTACAGCACCTGAACCATATATGCTATACAAAGCATTTCAAAGGCTTACCATACCCATGTGAGGCCAGAGAGCTGTATTGCAGGAAAACTGGACTAGCTCAGTTAGGTTATCAGTCAACGGTGCCCGAATCTCATAGCCACCACCGTCATAACCGACTCCACCTCTCCCAGTGAACAGTCTCATAGGATTACTGGCTGCCTGGTGCATACAGGGTTTCTTTTTGAAGTGGGCTCTTGCTATGTTGCCCAGGTAGCCCTTGAGCCCCAGAGCTTACTCCAGGCTCAGCCTCCTGTTTCACCGAGACCACAGGCACACTCTACTATTCTTTGTTCTTTTGATTTCTTGGTTCAGTGACTAAAGCGAGGGCTCTGTGCCCCAGAAGCAGACTCTACCACTGAGCACAAATCCTCAGGGGCCCACGCTAAACACGCACTGTGTACTAAACCGTGTCACCAGCTACTTGCTCATGAATTTCCAAAAATGTATTACATTTATTTACTGTGTGTATACATATCACATGCAGAAGTCGGAGTAGAATGTGAGCCAGTTCTTTCCTACCACTGAACTTGGGGATTTGATCTCACGGTGGTGGCAAGTGTCTTTACCTGCTGGGCCATCTTATTGACCCTACATGAAGTTTTAAAATAGTATCTTCAAAACAAAAATTGTTTGTTCTTTTATGTATACAGATGTTTACATGCATGAATACCTTATATGTATAGTGCCCACGGGAGCCAAAAGTGGATGTTGTATCCTTGGACCTGGAATTATAGCTGGCTGTATCACCATGTGGGGGCTGGGAAACAAACTTCAGTCCTCTGCACAGCAGCCAGTGCTCTTACCCACGGAACCACCTCTCCAGACCTTTTAAAGTATCTTTTCCTGGTCCTTTTCATACCAAGCTGACTTTATAGAATGCTATATTTCAGCTTTCCCAAAGACATAAGCACCAAATCTGGGTGATGGTGGCACATGCCCCTTATTTAAGCACTCGGAAGGAAGAGGCAGGAGGATCTCTGTTGAGTTTGAGGCCAGCCTGGTCTACAGAGTGAGTTCCAGGACAGCCAGGGCAACGCAGAGAAACCCTATTTCAAAAAAGCAAAAGACAAAAACAAAAAAAAACAAGCACCAGAGAACACATTAGTCTAGTCGTGTAAATTTTGGTATGGCAACAACCTTGTCTGTTTTCAACATTTAAAAGCCATCAACGTGAGGGCCACCTTAACCCCGAAGCAGCAGGTGCTGAGTCGACTGGGTGAGAATCTGCCCCTCCCCCCACCCCCACAGACTTAGCTCCCACAGTGAAAGCAGCAATAGTCCATAGCCAGCAGGCAGAGGGTTAAAGGCTGAGACAGAAGGTGGATGTCAACACTATATCTACAGGGCTTTTTATATCTATCTGACCTAAGGAAACCCTTTCTATTTAGGACATAATCGGAGTTTAAGATCTCAATTTCAACTAGGCTATTTATTAGTTAAGGGACCTAAAACTTACTTGTCTGGGACAATTGCTGAAAGAACAAATATAAGAACGATGACATCAAGACTGTCCTTGGGCATCGGGTAACTTTGATCTTCATCACATAGATCATGAACAAAGGCAAAACATCGAGAAGGATCATATTCTGAATTAGTCTGCAGAGAGGAGGAGGAACAATTGGGTCAGAAGAGTGGACGCAGCACTAAGAGAGGCTTACTGGTTTTGGATGCCACTACTGTTCCTCCCAGCGGAAGAATTTACCTCTGGTCACCATGATGAGGTTTTCCAGGGGCACCGAGAGCATAAGAATCTGAACTAGCCATGGTGCACGTCCAAAATTCAAGCACTTAATAAGTGGAGGCAGAAGGATCAAGATTTACACAGTAAACTGAAGGTCATCATGAGGACAAACAATGGTTGGAGAGATGGCTCATCAGTTAAAGGCACAGCACACTGCTACTGCAGAGGGCCCGAGTCTGAACCCAGTACCCCCATCTGGCAGTTCACAATGCCTGCAACTCCAGCTCCAGAGAACCTAAGCCCTGATCCTGCTGACGCTCCTAAGTACATACACAGACAATTTAAAAAGTTTGCAGAGATCTAGATGGCCAACATCTAGCTAAGTGCCAGATTCAGCATTCTTGCCTGGCTCTGTACCCCAGGCTGCTTCACTAATTCTCCCAACTTTCAGGCCACAATGAGAGTCAATGAACCGCGGCTTAAGACACCCTCTGTTCTTGTAATTAGCAGAGATTCCTGCAGGGGTCACTGCACTCACCTTCACCAGTTGAATAGCAGTGGCAGAAAAATCACAACAGTAAACGAAGAGGTTCGGGTTACTGAAATAGGCAGAAAACACAACAATTAGGACACAAACGGGATTATGTCTGTTCTCTATAGAGTAGCAAAGTCAAACGACAAAGAATACCATTCATCCAAATAAACTGTACCTATTAGTCACACATCTAGCATTCTGGTTAAAATCCTGTGATCATTGTCTTTTTTTAGGTCATGTGCGTATGGCTAATACTAGGTTTATCAAACCATCAGTAAGAAACCTCGTCACCTCTAAGCAAGTATCGTAACAAGTGGGTTCCAGTAATCTTTCTTAAGTTGCACAGTCAGTGGTCAAAGGCTCTTGCTGTACAATCATGAAGACAGAGTTCAGATCCCACATAATTCCAGAGAGGGCAAGACACTCATTTGAAGTGAACTACTGAGAATGTGATATCAAAAACCAAAGAATCTCTTTCTATACTCAAAGCTCCAAGACTTGCACATTCTCTGATAAGCTTCTGGCAATAACCTTTGACCTTTTGTTTGTGAGGCAGGGTCTCAAGTACCCCAGATAGGTCTTGAACTTGTTATGCAGCCAAGGCTGACCTTGACCTTGAACTTAACGCTCCTCCCATTTCTACCTCTTGAGTACTGGGGTTACAGGTGTGTGCCACCCTGCTCAGCTTTACAAGATGTCAACTGAACCCAGACCTTCGTGAATGCTAGGAAAGCACATCAGCAATTGAGTGACATCCCTAGCCCAATAAAATGCTATAAGAAATTACATTTAATTATGCTGTGTGTCTGTGTTCAGAGGTTAGGCAATAACTTGAGGGAGTCAGTTTTCTCCTTGAACTCAAGTTGTCAGACTTGACAGCAAGCACCCACTGGCCACGCCCTCCTGGTCTGGAACTCATTAGGTAGACCAAGTTGGCTCAGAGATCTGCTTGCCTCTGCTGGAATTAAATATTGTGGACTAAACTGGCAAAACTATTTAGATGGAACCTTTGAGAAACAGTGGGTTCTCTATAGCATCTGTGTTTTGGGATATTTGATTTCACTCCCAAGACCTGCCAATAAAGTTAACCTTGAACCAAGGAGCAGAGCCAGCAAACTAGCTGATCCAGAGAAGACACACAAGAAGGAAAGGGCAGGGACTAGAGTTTGAACTTCTCTTTTGGGTTCCAGGATGAGGGAAGAGATGTGTCACATGTGGTATCTCCAGCCAAAAAGCAAAATCAGCTAGTTGCTACTCAGTCTCTCTGAGCTGGCAGGTTTATACCCCAACCTTTGACTCTTGAGTCTTATTGATAAATAGAACAAAAGAAACTTAATTCAAACCTGCCTAGAACCATTAGAAACCCCAATGGGTCTCAGCCTAAGTGGTCAGCAAGGTGCTGTTTGTGGAGCCATGGGGCCAAAGATGATCATTAAAATATCAGTAGATTCATGTGCAACTGCTGACAGAAAAAGATGACATCTGAAACTAGAATGTCATTTCCAAAGATGCTCTGAAACGTGGTAGGAGACACAGTTTCTAGGCGAGGCTCCTAAATTCTAGGGACTTCCTGAATGGCAGTTATATCTAGGGTCTGCCAGGCAGTGGTGTGTACACCTTTAATTCCAGCACTTAGGAGGCAAAGGCAGGTGGATCTCTGTGAGTTTGAGGGCAGCCTAGTTCCAGGATAGGGGACAAAGCTACACAGAGAAACCTTGTATCAAAAACAAACAGGAAAATCTAGGATCTAGGTAATTTCAAGAGGGCCAGCACTTAAAGATGCCATGATTAGAGAGTTCTAAAGATTTTAGTCTTCATCCTGTAATCTCTTCATCTGGCTGTTCCCTGTACCCTTACAATACCCCTGATAATGAACGGTAAAGCCAGTCAAAAATAAGGGGACTGTGGACTGTCCTGGCTCACAGCATACTGGAAGTGTGAGCCTGTGTTTGCAGCTAGAACCTCAAGTGGGGAGAAGTCTTATAAGACTGAGCCTTTACCCTGTGGGATTTGATGCTAACCCCAGGAAGACAGGGTTTGAATTGAAACACAGGACACCTGGATTTCAGCTGCAGATCCTGTTAGTTCAGGGAAAATCCCACACTCCTGGTGTCCAGGCACTGCATGTGCAAGTGCACACTCACAGATTTTCAAGACAATTCACATAGGCCAGCTGTGCCACCTGGACCTCAGGTAAGAAGTAACAACCTAACAGAGCTCACAGAGCAACTGAACATCTTTTAGGCCCTTCAGTGGAAGGCATTACATTAGCACTACAGCTGGTGTTAACTCTAATTTCACTAACATTAACTAAAGCCAGCCCTACATGGGTAGCATAGCCATCTAAATCTCAAATAACTCATGCTTCCAGGGGCAAGCCTTCACTTTTCCTCTTTGTGATCCTGGAAACCTGGCAACATACTTACTTGTTAGTCTGTAAAATTGGAAAGACCGTGTTTCCTACACCACAACCAACCTGCAGACAGAAACAAACCATTAGTCCCAGATTGTTAGTTAACCCTGCCCCTTCCACCTTGTTCTTTATAGTCCATGCTTGGCTATAACTTACGGCTTTCCTGCCTCAGCCTCCTGAGCACTGGGATTACAGGCACTATCATGTCCAGCTTTTAAGAACTGCACTAGGAAAAGTCTCTCGACCAGAACTAAATAGGATCCATGACATTTCCTTACTCCCCATGGACTATAATTAAAGAGGACAGTAAAAGACAAGAACACGGGCTCTCACTGGCTGGAGAAAGCTACTCTAAGAAAAAGGCATGGGTTATTTTTACTTTCTGAGTTCCAGCAGACAAAAAAAAAAAAAAAAAAAAGAGAGAGAGAGAGAGAGAGAAAAATAAATAAATAGATAAACACAGAGATAATTCCAGGCTGATATGAGGCTCAACTCTAGTCAGCATCATCAGACAGAAGACACTCTGTGTCAACTTGCCTAATCTTTTTTTTTGTTGTTTTGTTTTTCGAGACAGGGTTTCTCTGTAGCTTTGGGGCTTGTCCTGGAACTAGCTCTGTAGACCAGGCTGGTCTCGATCTCACAGAGTTCCGCTTGCCTCTGCCTCCCAAGTTGGAACTAAAGACGTGCACCACCACCGACCAGCTCAACTTTCCTAGTCTTACCTTGCATGTAAAAGGTGCCATCTTCACTAACTCCATTATTAGGAAAATAAAGTTACCTCAAGTATTCGGTAGGTGGCTGAGGATCCAGGAAATTCATCAGCACCAACTGCTAGGTGACTGAGCTTCTGAGTCACAGTCTCTTCTACAGAAGCCACCTGTGTGTCACATCCATGGCTCATACAAGGACACCCATGCAGCTCTGTGGTCAAGCCAGGTCCATCCTCATGGCTTCTGCATCCTTCATGCTGCTGGCTCTCCAGGGGTAAATCCAGCAGGGCATTGTGGCTTGGGGCCAGTTCAGGGAATTCAGTAAAAAGCCAGTGTCTATCCTTGAAAAATCCATTTTCATGAATTTTGTAGAAGTCATTCCAGTATTTATGGGCATTCACTTCATAATCGACTGTAAATATAATTAAGAATTTTAAGAATCAGTCTCAAATATTTTATTTATATCTAACATCAATTGTCCTGCTTCACCAAATGTCACTTTATCCTAAAAGTATCCTTAAGAGTCAGTCTTAGAACACATTCCCAGGTAATTGTCTTGCTACCTAGCTATCATACATCAATGCCATCCACTTTTCATTCCCAGGACCCCGACTTCTGCTAGCACTATCAGACAGGGAGCTTAGCTACCAGTCGTTTTTCTTCTACATCTTTGGATGGCCCTCAATTACAAGAAAATTGGAAAATTAACCAAACTCCCAGAACTGTGACCACACCCACCCACCCAAAATCATACAAAAAATGTAATTATGCTTAGTTTCAAGGTTCTGTTTGTCAGAGACAGACAGACCCTCTGGTATCTATTGTGATTATTTCCCCCTGTAAATCTTTTATTTACAAGTTAAATGTTTCAGGTTCTTTGGATGTTCCTATAAATTCAATGCCTACCATGCATGCAGCTCTTCAGAAGGCATGTTCTTGACTCTTTAGAATGTGGTGGCCAGGCATAAACCAAGATTATTAATGAACACTAAAAAAGATATAGGGCTAAAAGGAAACTAGACAAAGGAAAACTCCCTTCCTGAAGTAAGAGTTTTGATGAGCTGGAGGAGAGACCAGTAACCATGGGCTGTTTTTCTGCTTTTTGCCAACATCAAAACCCTGACCTGAATTAATGAAATAATAAAAATCTAAGAAATGGGGTCCTACCACTGACTCTTACCTCTAGGCAGAACACTTAATGCCCTGTTGTCCAAGTTTAATTCTTTTTGAAGACAAGATCACCCTACGTTGCCCAGGATGGCCTCCAGTTCAGTGATCCTTCTGCCTCAGCCTCCCACGCAGCTGAGTCTAACTGCACTCAGCCACTGCACTTGGCTAACCAGCTCTTTAACTGCAAAAAGAGGACATTGGGCTACATGATTTTCAAAATCCTTTCCAACTCTATGCTGCTTTATCTAGTCATTGCAGGGTGTCTATTTTGCAACTGGAATATATACATACATTTATTTTTGAGACAAGGTCTCATGTAGCCCAGGCTGGACTGGAACTCTAGGAAGCATGGATGACCTTGACTCTACTCATCTTCCTGAGTCTCTATATCCTAGGAGGTACATGGCTGGTCTGTACTGGGACCTTACTACTATACAGAAATTCTTTCAGTGCCTATTACCTTAAATTTCTAGTTCTACTTACAAATGCCTCTTAGAAATAGGGCCAAACAGTTTTAGTTTTAGAGATACTTTATAATGAAATTGTTCTTGCCTTCAGTAAGGGCCTCTCTTTTTCTTTGACCAGGCTCATTTCCACTCTGATACACTCCTCTTTCTTTGTTAGAAGTTCTAACTTGTCTTCGAACTTGTCACCTCAGGAAAAAAAGGTATCACCCAATAATCCTCTCCTCCAACAGTATTTAGATGTGACCACATTCGTCTAGCTCTAACGGGAGCTCTCCAGCAGAATGTAATCTGTAGAAGCTACACTAAACTGAACGAACGACCGCATGGTTGCCACGGGCCAGCCCAGACCACCGAAAACTAACAGCGAAGACCTGCAAAAGTCAACCCCAAGGTCCACCAGGATTTTGTTAGAAGGAAGCCCCTTTGACTCCTAGCTCCTCCCCTCCCCGTCCCATTCTATGCCCGAGTTCTTCATCAGGCCAGTAACAAAGGATGCCGCTGGCCGCACTTCGTTTGCTCTCTCCAGGAGACTCGTCCTGCACTGCCGGCTGTGGATACCAGAGAGGAAAGAACCGTGCGCACCTTGCTTCTCCGGGCACACCCGCTGGGAACTGTTCTCCTGCACTTTCCTCTCCGCCGCCGCGGCCTGCTCCTCTGACCACTCCACATTGTCCCTGTGGAAACCAAACGGGCAGCTTAGGACCCTCCTATGCCTGCTGCTGCAGGCAGGGTGAGAGGGAGCCCCGGAACGTCTGTCCCCGGGAGGCGAGAGTCTCAGCTACCGGAGCCCGGCCTCCGACGGGCAGGCACTTACCATGCATTGTGGTGGAAGACGCGCGCCGGATCGTTCAGGAACCGGTTCCCGAACTGCCGTCTTTTCCCGTTCTGGGTCTCCGGCACGCCTTCGGGGGAGGAGGCCGCCATGACACCGGAAACGGAAGCGTCTACTTTTCTATAACGCCAGGACTTCCTGTGAACCACACCCACTCTTTCGGAAAGCAGCAGCGCCCGCGCGGGAAAATCGGGCAGTGGGGCGGGGAGGGGCGGGGCGATGGGGCGGGGCGCGAGGCGTTTGACTTGCGCTCTCTGAGGAGCTGGGGAGTCTGCGAGCCTAGCAGATGGTTCTCCTGGAGTCGTCTAGTGGGGACGCTGATGCGCGTGCAGGACCGGGAGGAAGTGAGAGACCGTCCCCTTGAGCCAGTTTCAGGACTGGGACCCCATCAGGCCCCCAGTTTCCCGCCAGGAAAGCCTTGACTAGCCACACTAGTCAATGAGGGTGCCACACTCACTGGCGCTGAGACAGCCTGCAGGACGTGGGTGCGCAGTGGGTTCCGAGCATGAAGCTTCCGTGATAAATGACACGGTCATATTTAATACATGACACCTTTTAGAACCGACACAATGAAATTCACAATACATATATACACATAGTTTATGTGTACATATACACTTATATATTATAAATATGTGTATCAACATTTTTAATCTAATGGAAGATCATGACCTATAGTCTATAATGGTGCATTTCCAGCCTTATATTTCCTATTCAATTGTTTTCCCCTTTGTGCGTATGGGTATTTTACCTGCATGTATGTCTGTGAATCACATGTGATAGAGGATATCCTTCTGTATATGTTTCTCTTATTGATTGATGAATAAAACACTGATTGGCCTGTATTCAGGCAGGAAGGATAGGCAGGGCTACAAGTCAAGGAGAATTCTGGGGAGAAATGCAGAGAGAGGCCTCGAGTGACAAGCCATGTAGCTGCTAAAGGAGTTAACATGCCGGACTATGGATAAGCCACAGCCTCCTGGCAACACATGGTTTTATAGAAATGGGTTAATCAAGAAAGAGCTAGCCAGTAAGAAGCCTAACCTTTTTGGCCAATTTCTAATTAATGTAAGTCTTAGTGTGTTTATGTGGGGCTAAAGCAGCTGTGGGACCAGGCAAAGCAGAAACTCTACAAAATGGCAACCAGTGTGGGGCACCTCTGTAAGGAGTATGGTTTTTCCTCCTGCCGCCTGGTCTGGTCCCACTGCCAGGCCAGCCCCAAACAGTACACTGAGACTCTGTATTAGATATAATTCTGTTGGCCCGGTTACTTGTTTCTTATCTGCTAGCTCTGTCTTAATTATTAGCCCATTTCTATGTATTTCTACCTGGTCTTACCAGGTGGCTGGCGGTTCTTCCTTCTCCAGATTCTCCATCTTGGCTAGGATTGCACGTACTCTTAACCACTGTGCAATCTCTCCAGCCTTGTAAATGAGTTTACACAATGTATTTTGTTGGCCTGTATAACTTATTTTTCTTCAATGTTTGAAATTTTTTATTTTGTTTATTTTTTGGTGTTTCAAGACAGAGTTCTCTGTAGCCTTTGCTGTCCTGTAGCCCAGGTTGGCCTCAAACTCACAGAGGTCCACCTGCCTCTGCCTCCCGAATGCTGGGATTAAAGGCCTGTGTCACCTTGGCCAGGCTCATCTGTTTTGTTTTTATTTTTTCTAAGACAGGGTTTCTCTGTGTAAACAGCCTGGCTGTCTTAGAACTCACTCTATAGACCAGGCAGGCCTCAAACTCACAGAGATCCGCCTGCCTCTGCCTCACAATTGCTGGGGTTAAAGGTGTGAGCCATCACTGCCCAGATCATCTAACATTTTTTTGAAAGGAGTTTGGAAGACATGGCTGCAAGGTTTCTGCTTGTGGCCAGAATACATTGAGAATTGTGTTTCAGAGTTGCTGAGGGGCCCTCTGGTGGAGAGCCAAGAGCACTCTCCTACTTAATGGATACAGCCAAAGCTTGTGAAGCAGACAGGTTTTGAGCTGCTGAAGATGTTTGTATAAAATGATTTAACAACCTCTTCGTTTTTCCTCTTTTTAATTCCCTCCTCGATTCTTGTTTTGATTTTTTGAGACAGGGTGTTACTATGTGGCTCTGGCTGCCCTGGAACTTAATATATAAACCAGGCTGGCCTTGAACTCACAGAGATTCACCTGCCTTTGCTGTCAGCCTGCCAAGTGCTGATATTAAAGGCATGAGCCTCCTTAAGTGGCTTCTTTTTTTTGTTTCTTGTATGCTAGCAAGTGCTTTTCCACTGAGTTACTGCCCCGATCCTGTTTGTTTGTTTTTGGCACTCTTAACTTTTTTACATGTTTATTTTGTTATGTGTCCGTGTGTGTACATTGGTGTAGGTACCAGTGTGTCTCAGTGGGTGGAGTGCAGAAGACAACCTATAGGAGTTGGTTCTCTCCTTCCACCATGTAGGTTCTGGGGATTGAACTCAGACTGCCATACTTGGCAGCAAGAGCCTTTACCTGCTGAGCAGTCTTGCCAGGACCTTTGTCGGAGTCAGCGTTTTATTGCTGGGAAGAGACACCACGACCATGGTAACTCTTATAAGAGAAAGCATTTAATCGGGGCCTGCTTATAGTTTCAGAGGTTTAGTCCATTCTTATCATGAAGGGGAGAATGGTGTCATGTAGGCAGACTTGGTGCTGGAGAAGTTAACTGTTGAGTTCTACATCTGGATTGGTAGGTAGCATTTTTAGTACATCTACTCAGGATGATAAAATAGGAAGAGTGCTTGAGCCTAAGCAACACAATGAAGCCCTACCTATTTAACATTTGACACAATAAAACCTTTGTAACTTGTGTATATTCATGGTTATTTCTTTAGGATTAATTTCTAGAAATGGCATTGATGTAACTATTTCCTCTAATCTGGAACTTTTCCTTCTGGAGGGAGGAAGGAAGCTGCTAGGAAACAGAAAACTCACAGGCCACTTCCTCTAGGTTAGAGCTCCAAACAGCTCCTGGAGAGGCATCATCTCTGGTAACACCACCTGAAAGTTGGGCAGGGAACTCCAGGGATGTAGCTTTTTTGAGTCTTTACCTGCAGTGGGTGGGCTTTTCAGTGATGCAATTTCTAAGTCACCCATGCATCTGCAGTCCCTCACTCAACATTCCTGTAAGTCAGTAAACTTTCTGATTCATCCGGCTAGACTTGGGTGGTAGGATGTCTTTGGTCATTTCCCTATCTGGGCTGAATAGTCACCCAGGCTCATCTGTCCTGAAAAAGTCACCACCAGGCATCGCTGAGCCACTGGTTATAATTAGATGTTACTAAGCCCTGTGGAAGTCAGGAATGCTATCTGCTACAGATCTAGATCGTAGAACAGGGTCTGGCAACATTGCATGCAATTCAGCACGTTGGTGAGTGAATGGGATTGCCTGTCCTTGTATGCACCACTACAGAGAGGTGTCAGTTGCTACCCCCATCTGTAGTGTGCAACAATGTAATGGGGAGACGGGATTGCTGGGCAATTTACATTTTTTTTTCCATCAGAACTAATTTAAAAATACCTTACCTTGTTATCTCACTGATCCAAAGAAACACTGCAGTAGTAATTCTAATATTTTGTATGCTGTCTTTTCAGATCGGACCTCATGTAGTTTAGGCCAGTTATGAATTTGTCATGTTGGAGCATGCTCTTGAACTCTTACCTTTTTGCCTCTACTTCCAGATTGCTGGGATTACAGGCACATGCCACTATGCCTAGCTCCTAATTCGGCATCCAAATTCTATATTCCTAGACACATAGCTATATAAAAATATTTTCTCAAAGCCACTAGTCTTACCTTCTGGTTAGAAAATATGGTTATGTTTTGATGTCTTCCTCAAAATTATAACTATAAATAGCTAATATTTATTAATTTTAAAATTGTGTTTATGTACTTTTTATTTAATTACTGGGCATGCAAGCGGTCAGAAGACCACTTCCAGGAGTTGGTTTTGTCTTACCACATGGATTCTGGGGATTGAACTCAGGTTGTTGTTAAAGCCATAGTCAGCCAGTCATCCTCAGAGAACTGAGGAGGATAGAGTATAACTGGAAATTGGTTGGTTGGAGCTTCTGGCTCTCCCCTGTATGGTTCAGCAAGTCCCATTCCTGTCTCTCCAAACCCCGCCCACTCAGAGAGTCCCTAAACAAAGGAAAAACACCAGATAGTTCCGTATTCTTGGTGGTTTCTGCAATTTCCTTTGATACCACCAGCTGCCCAAATTCCCTCCCACCTCAGTGCTCAGCGTTTGATCATACTTAGGCACAAACTCAGCTTGTGGTAGACACATCATCACCCCTCACCTATAATCTATAGAACCTCCCTGCTTTAGCTCAGGTGTGGGGCTTCTCTGGCCTTCTTCTCTGAGACCAGTGAATTCACATGGGAGCTGTTTTGGCCTCAATATTAACCTGATATTATACTTTTTCAAATCGGCTTGTTTGGCTTACTGAGTCAGTGAAGAAACTTATTATTGGGAGGGCAGAAAACCTATTAGAAATATAATCTAAATGACCTATTTATCAATTAAAATAACAGAGACCCATTACTTAGACATTACCTAGACCCATTACCTAGATCTTAGGCTTTGGCGATCTCCCTAGTTTCATTGGGGGCAGTAGTTGTAGATCTTCGGCTGTCATACAGAGCAACATAGGCCTTTGGCTGCAAGACCCAGACCTGGTATTTTTCTGTAGTGGAGTATCTTGGAGGACTGACCTTACTTTGACCAAGTAAAGTAGGGTAATCAACCCAAAAGTCCACGAGCAGAGCCCTGGCTATAAGTGAGGCATGGGGCAGTTTTGCCCAGTGGTTAACATTAATTACCACAATCCAGGTGGAATTCTTGTGCTTCATCTATTTTCTTTGGATATCTTAAGGGGTCCCACTATGATGGGAAACTTAAACATTTTAAATGCCATATTCTGCAGATCTTTGAAGTGTTTGAAGACCATCTGTTAGGTATATCTAAATAATTTGTTTCTATTTACTTGTTTTAGGACTAACTTTGAAAATATATGCAGGGGGCTACCTGAGGTTTACTTTTGTATTTAATTACATTAATACTTAGCATGACTACAAGTATAGCTCTGAACAAATTAAATAATATCATTTATAAGGTAACTAACAACTTGTATTTAATTATCCTTAACAATTTACAATAAGTTGGTAGCTTTCATAAGATGTGGATTTTATGTTCTATACCTATTAGGTTTACCTTAAAAAATAATGATTTTTTGCCAGGCAGTGGTGGCACACACCTTTAATCCCAGCACTGGGGAGACAGAGGCAGCGATATCTCTTGAGTTCAAGGCCAGTCTGGTCTACAGAGTGAGTTCCAGGACAGCCTGGGCTACACAGAGAAACCCTGTCTTGAAAACAAACAACAGAAATTGGACTCAGTACAGAAAGCAAAATTGCCATTCAATTATTTTAAACTGCCAAGGCTATCTCCTGGGAAAACAGGGAGAAACATCAGGGGAAAGTCTCAGGGATAATGGGAAGGAGAGAAAGGGGAGCAGGGACTGAGGGAACCTAGAGGCCAGCACTGACCTTGACAAGTCAGTAGGCACCACAGTCATATGTAATGAAGGGTCACATGTTCCTCTTGCCACAGGTAAGGGGAATGACTCCCTTTTTAACAAGCAGGGACTTTCTTCAAGCTGAGGAAATGGAGGCTTTTATCTAATGGAGGTCTGACTTTGGCAAAGGATTTTCTTGAGGGACCAGACACACCATTATAGCACACTGCAGTTTTTTGAATGGCTTAGTTGGTCTATCCAAATAGCTAAAGCTTAGAGTGAGCAATGACGAAACTAAATAAATAATTCTGTGAACCTGAGTAGACCTTAGTAATTTATAAATTTGATTATCAAATATACCTTATCAAACAAGTTACTTATCTAATATTTCTAGCGGCTTGCTGTTAAACAGCTAGCAAAGATATAAGTACTTAGACAATACATCTTAAATCAACTTTTGTTAAACTGAATAGACCTTTAAAACCTTGAAAATACAGCATATTCTAAACCAGAGTTGAGTCACTTATATAGTATGTTGGAACAAATATAACCTTACATTTTTTATCATCAAACAAACAAAAATCCATACTAATTTAAAATATCTGAGACTTGTTGTTGCTTCCTCAGTCCAAAAAGAGATACGATAACCAGAGAGCTCATTTGGACCAAGAAGTTTTACAATTGTTGCCTTATGGCATGGGGTCATCTGTAGATGGTCAACTGACATGCTTGTACTAACCTTAGTAAGGAGGGCTGTCAGTTATGTGTCTGCTTTTATCTTGAAGATCACCAGTCAAGATGGAGGAGATCCATGTGGTTACTATTTAAAACATAGTTCTCCAAACAAGAGTCGAATCTAAGTTTTATATATATAGTATATTGTGGACTTGAATCACATATATAAAATGTAGCAAATTAAAATTCCTATATGTAGGTTTTAACTATAAACCTTGTGGTGTAAGTTTTAAGTTAAATTTTGTTACAGATTTTACAGATCCCTTAGCCACAACCAATGAATTTACAAACTAACCCTGAAATAAGGATGGTTTACACAAAGATTTCTTGAGAGCAAAGCCCAGAGAAATTATAGATAAAAGATTTCAGAGTGGAAAGTTGTAGAGCCTTAGAGATAAGAGAGTTTGGGATCATTTGCTTGTGTGGTAGCAGAAGTTGTTATGAGTGTACCATTTTTGGCCATGGAATTACTGAAGCCAAGCCTTTTTCTAAAAGTTAGCGAGGCTTTAAGAAAATCTAAGGCGCAAAGGAAGAGTCACAAAAAACTCAGCATATCCATAAGGGACAAGGAGGAACCAGCAGGAACTCCACCTAAAGGAGAGTTCCAATATGTCAGAAGCCATAAGGACACAGAGAAGCTGCAGGACTTAGCAGGCAGCTCCTACAGGGAGGCAAAGAAACTCACAACATATGGGCCTGAAGGGCACTAGGAGAGAGAGAACAGATAGCTGTGAGGGAAAGGGGACAAGGAAAGGTTGCAGAACCTCTCCTAGGAGGATGCCCCAACCCGCAGGGCGAACCGGGGAACACCTATAAATGAATGGGGGACAAGGGAATACAAATAATGGACAGCAAGACAATATTCCGATCAAGCTGATGAATTTTATTTTCTCAGGGGAGTCTTATATAGGACCGTGGGCATGATGTGAGCAGGGTTTGCACGTAGCCAGGACATGGGCACTGGCACGTAGGCAGAGTGAGGTCAGTAGAAGGAATGAATGCCCTAAGAAGTTGTTCAGCTAACCTGTAATTGGCTGTAAATTGCAGCAGGGGAGATAGCCCTGAGCTATTCTTTAGCTGGCTGTGAAACTGCAAGCCTGTACCTTGGAATGTTCTGCTGAACATCCTGTTTATTTCTTTAAGAGGCAGTAATTTTGTATCTCAGAGACCTGAGGTTGTGAGGCTGGTGATGGTCCCCAACAGGGGGAGGTGAGGGAGTTCCAGGAAAGAGCTGAGAAGAGCCATGAAGGAGCAGAGGAGGTTAAGTGTCACTGTAACAAGAATTTCAATTAGGGACATCCCCAAGCAGACTGAAAGACTTGTCAGAGAGAAGTGTCACAAATGTCACACAGAAGTGTCCCTTTCCACATAATGGGGGCCCCGGTAGTGTAGGGAGAAGCTTCTTGGCATACTGGTATGGTTTTCATAGTAAAAGCGGGCAAAGCAGGGAGTTCAGTAGTGACACTTACCTGGCAGAATGGGAGAGACAAGTGGTTAGAGCAGGAAGTGAATAGGCAGGGTTTTCTGCCCCTCTAGCCAGTCCCAAATAATCACACAGAGACATTATTAATTATAAATGCTTGACCAAAAGCTCAGGCTTGTTACTAACTAACTCTTACATCTTGAATTAACCCATATTTTTTAATCTATGCTCTTTCTCGTGGCTTGGTACCTTTTCTCAGTACAGCAAGTTCATTTCCTTCTCTCTGAGCCTCTTTGTGACTCATGAGATGATTCTTCTCCGTGCTCTTTTGTTTGCCAATCCTGTCTAATCTCTACCTGTTCAGCTATTGGCCATTCAGCTTCTTTTCAAAACCAGTCACTGCAATGTATATTTACACACTGTCAAGGACTATTTAGCAGTAGAGGAGAAAACAGCAGGAGTGGTATAAGTGTCTTAGTAAGTTGCTGAAGGTTCCTAGTAAGTTGTTAAAGGTTTCTTATCCCACCAGG
The DNA here is from genome assembly GCF_943737965.1 of Phodopus roborovskii. Taxonomy (NCBI): domain Eukaryota; kingdom Metazoa; phylum Chordata; class Mammalia; order Rodentia; family Cricetidae; genus Phodopus; species Phodopus roborovskii. The sequence continues at coordinate 20,021,639 of NW_026125052.1, read as the reverse complement.
TCCTATCACCCTTATCAACCCCAAATAAGCACACAGAAACTTATATTAATTATAAGCCTGTTGGCCGATGACTAGGGCTTCTTATTGGGTAGCTCTGTCTTAATGTTAACCCATCTATTAATCTAAGTGTTTCCACATGGTCTTATCTTACCAGAGAAAGATCCGGATCTTTTACTCCTTTGTAGTCTACAGTCTACATGGCGCCTGTCTTTGGCAGGCTCCCTCTGCCTACCTTTCTTAGAATTCTCATAGTCCTAGTCCCGCCCATCTTCCTGACTCATTGGCCAGACAGTGTTTTATCCATCAACCAATAAGAGAAACATATATATGGAAGGACATCCCCCATCAGAATTGCCCACATGGTAGGGCCCTGAAGGGTGTTGCAGGGAATATGCCCACATGGGGCAGCCTGAAAGGATGTACATGGTAGGGATATACCCATGTTGCTGGCATCCCAAAAAGGGGCTAGCAGGGATAGAGGATACTGACTGAATAGGCAAGGAGAGATGGAGGGTTTAGTTAAGATGGCCTTAATGAGTTCCAAGTTCAATTATGTGCCTTTCTAAAACTTTAGATTGTCTTCTTGGGTTTTTTCACCTCAAAGCTATTTAACAAAAACATTTTAGTCTAACTGTTATTGTCAAAGCTTTGTTTCAGTTGTGATGCACTCCGAAACCTGTGAACAAATCTCTCAACATTATGGTTAAAATAATTCAAACTAGCTGGGCTACTAGGACTCAACTGTTAATCATTTACTTGAGTTACAATCTATGCAGCTCTGTAGGTGAAGCTCAGAGGCCCTGGCTATGAAACATATCCTTGTGTTTATTGTTATTCATCAAAACTTTGTATAGTTTATCATTATTATTCTCAATTTAGACAGTACAGCTTAGGGAGGGGTCGTCGTGACAATCCACAGGTAAAAATGCACAGCAGAACAGGATGTTTCCAAGAGATAAACTCGCTGTGTTACAGGCAGTGGAGATCTCCCCACACCCACTCACACCATGCTAGACGTCAGGGAAAGAGCCGCCGCAAACATGTGAAGGCATAGCAGAAGCAAAGGACACTCTGGGGTCTGCAGTCCTGTGTGCTTCCTAAAGGAGAGTCGCCCATCAGAGTTTCCTCCTGGTGGGCTGACTCCTGGAACTCAATTGCCACCCGCAGCTCCTCTGGTATGGTCATCGATCAGAACAGTCTTCAGGCTTAGTGGCAAGCACCTTTACCCACTGGTCCCTCCTTCTGGCCCCATGTTTATATTTTGAGTTTGAAGTCTTGCTGTGTTGTCCAGGACAGTGTTAGATTTATTGGGTTCATTACATTACACATACAGAGACCTTGGAACACACAACTCTAAATGGGAAGTCTCCATTAAACCCCTCTGCTCAGAGCTCAGGGAACCCTGTGGAAGAGTATGGTGGAGAAGGAATGGAGGACACCAGGAGAACAAAGCAAGCAAGGCTCACACGAACTCATAGAGACTGAGGCAGCAAGCACAGGGCCTACATGGGCCTGCTTCAGGTCCTCTGCATATATGTTATAGCTTCCAGTATCTAGTATTTTTATGGGACTCTTGAGTGTGTGAATGAGTGGGTCTCTAATTTTTGGGCCTCTTCTTGGGGCTCTTTTCCTTTTCTTGTTTTGCCTTGTTCAACTTTTACTTGATATATATTTATTTTTGAGACAGGGTCTTGCTGTAGCTTTAGAGCCTGCCCTGGAATTCACTCTGTAGACCAGGCTGGTCTCCAACTCACACCTGCCTCTGCCTCCTGAGTGCTGGACTAAAAGCATGAGCTTGACTATCTTATATTTTATTTTGTTATGTTTTGTGGTTATCTCTTAGAAGCCTCTTCTTTTCTAGGAGAGGCAGAAAGGAGGTGGATCTGGGTGGGAGGATGGTGGGGAGGAAGTAGGAGGAATAGAGGCAGGGGAAACTGTAACCAGGATATATTTAATGAGAAAGTATTTTCAATGAAGAGGAAAGGGAGAGGACACACACACACACACACACACACACACACACACACACACACACACACACACAGAGAGAGAGAGAGAGAGAGAGAGAGAGAGAGAGAGAGAGAGAGAGAGAGAGAGAGAGAATTACTGGGCTCAACTAATTCTCCTGCCTTGCTCTTTAGTAGTTAGGCATATAGGCATGTGCCAGTGTGCCTAGATTGTGAACAGATTTGGGCTTTTGTCCTAAGCATGGCCTCTAGGGCCCTGCACATGCTCAGTGAGTTCTCCACACTGAGTCACATCACCAGCTAGCCTTTTGAATACTCAAGGAAACAAAATTATTTTAAGGCAGTTCCAGTAAATAGTTTTGGGGGCCCTTACTGTGTTCATTGCCCTTTCTTGACATTTTATAGTTTTATGATGTAACCTGGCATACGGGAGGGCTGTATAATATAAACTGTTAGTACAGCTCTCTGCTTTCTCAAGTGTTGAACGTGTGTCTTTTATTTCTGTTCTTCTGAGGTAGGGTCTCTTTGGTAGCCAGCCCAACTGACTTTGAACTCTTTCAATCCCCCTGCCTCAGCTTCCCAGTGAGTTGGGATAACAGGTGTGTGCTGCCATGCTTGTTTTCTTCTCTTTTTCTGGACCTGGTTATTTTCTAGAACATTGACTAAAGAATCTGTTCTGCATATCGATTGGGATGCGCTTACACACCTTTGAAACAGTTTCTCATCAAATTCTCGAAGATAGTCGATGCTATAGATCAACTTTGAATGAGGATTAGTGTAAGAGCTGGGCACGACGGCACACAGCTGTAGTCCTAGCTCTGGGGCATCTGAAGCATGAGGACTGCTGAAATTCTACACTAGAATTTGAGTTCCAGGTCAGCCAGGGTTACAGAGGGAGGGAGGGAGGGCAGGGGGAGGGAAAGAGGATCCATATGGATTAACAAGATTACAGGTGGAGCTCAGTTGGCAAAATGCTTGTCCAGCATGTATGAAGCCCTGGTTTTTGATACCCAAAGCTACATAAACTGGACATGGTGGAGTACACTTGTAATCTCCACACTCAGGGCACTCAGGAGTTGAAGATAAGAGGATCAGGAAATTCAAGGCCATCACTGACTATTATCAAGCCTGAGGCTAGCCTGGGCTGAATGACCCTCCCTGCAGAGGTGTGTGTGTGTGTGTGTGTGTGTGTGTGTGTGTGTGTGTGTGTGTGTGTGTGTGTGTGTGTGTAGGGTGGAGTCTGCAGAGCAAATCCAATAAAATACTTGTCATCCTGCTAATAGATCAAAAGGTTAATGCAGATTTAGTATTTGCAGAATCCCAAAGTTGTGTGCTTCCCTTTGACAAACTGTCAAAACCCTCAGAATGCCAGAAGAATGGAACTAAGAATAATAAGAATGATGCACACTTAAATATTTTTAAGATGGTAAATTCTATACAGTTAAGTTTTATCACAATAAAAATCATGACATTTCAGCATGGAGAGATAGCTTAGTGGGTAAAATGCTTGCTGTATAAGCCGAGTTCCCCCAGAATCCATGTAGAAATTTGAGTGTGGTGGCATGCATCTATACATTTAGCACTGAGGTGAACATGGTGACAGTCAGATTCTTGAGGCTCACTGGCCAGAGTCTAGCAGAAAGTTGAGCCCCCAGGTTCAGTGAGAGACCATGACTCAAAAAGAAAACCAGAGACATGATTTTGGAAGACACCTTGACATCAGCCTCTAGGCTCCACACACAAGCATGGGCAAGAACACCCGAGTGTACATACTTGCAAACATGTGCATACTTGCAAACATAGCACATGTACAAAACAAAATATTATGATACCTCCACAAATTTGCAATACAGTTATGTTTTCTTTTTCTCAAGACTGGGTTTCTCTATGTAGTGTTGGCTGTCCTGGAACTCACAGAGAACTCACCTGTCTCTGCCTCCTGAGTGCTAGAATTAAAGGCATGGGCCACCACCATCTGGCTACATGTGTCTTTAATGTAACGGATGAGCTCAGTATTTTTTATTTTTGTTTTTGTTTGGTTTTTTTTTTTTTTCAGGAGCAATCCAAGTGAAAGGTGTGCATCAGGAATTCCTAAATTTCACAGAGGTTCTTCGTGGTGGGGCTGAGGGTTTGCTGGTGCTACTCCGCGCAGTTGGGGCCCTCTGAATCTGGTATCTTTCACAAACATTCAAACACACCCCAAACTCAGATGCTTATTGCACGGAGAGCCTTTAGAAACCCAGGCCAACATCTCTCCCTTTCTGATGCCGGCTTGTCTGTTTTAAGTGGAGTGGGAGTAATAGAGAGCAACTGGCTCTAAAAATGGGGTAACCACTTTTAACTAGCAAAGATTTGGGAAAGAGAAATCAACCTATGATTTAAAGGTTTTTACTGGTTGGGGTCCAAAAGATGTCAAAATTTCCACCTGCTAAGAAGGTAGTAGATAAAAGCAAGAAGCCATAATTTTGATAACTATGGAAAGCAGTTCTGGAAGAGTTGTTTAGAAAATGTAGACTTTTCATTGCCGAAACCCTCTGAACCCTTTCCGTCTCCTCTTTCTTCCTGTGTCCAGGTCACACTCACTGAAATCTGATGGGGAGGAAAACCCAGAATTGCCAGAGGAATTTCTGTTCATGTAGGCATCATGCAACCGCAAGTCCTTAGGGGAAAGCAGCTCTTGGCAGACATTCCAGGACCACGTGTATGTAGAGAAGGTGTTGTAAAAGGACTCATTGTTGGTTTCGATCCCAATCAAATCCCCTCGGATCTTTTTCCAGAGACTCAGCATTTCTTTTCGGTGTTCAAGGGCAATTCCTAAATTATAGGTATCTGTGGCTCTCTTTACCTGCATCAAGAGGGCAGATATTAACTTAGTGTAGTTACCTTAACTACTACCTTTGACTTATAAACCATAATTATTGGTGGCTTGAGAGATACACATATGAAAATCACTGAGACAACATATGGGGTCGCATGGGACTATGAGATAGGAGTTGGTAGAAATCAAAATGTGTCACTTGAAAGCTGGGTATAGTGGTGCACACCTTTAATCCCAGCACTCAGGAGGCAGAGACAGGTGTGTCTCTGTGAGTTTGAGGCCAGCCCCATTTACATAGTGACTTCCAGGAGAGAAGTGCAGGGCTAAGTTAGGATGTGTAGGTACCAGATTTAGCCTAAGACAGGGAGAAGATGCTGAGCTGAGCAAATCCTTAAGGTTGAGGTATCAAGGGGTGGCGGGAAGAATTCCAGGAAGAAGAGGCCACATAAACAAGTGCTTGAAGACAATAAACGCCCTGGACTTGGCAGGAGAGTTGGAGCATCTTGGTGTTGCTGGGGTGTTGGGGTGAAAGTGAATACAGTGACAGGGAAGTCACTCTGAAGGTTAGTGGGCTCAGTGCAGTGGAGGAGAGCCCTTCATAGAAAGCATGCTGTGGGGGCTGTTTTCTGAGGGAAGTGAGCTAAATCCCTCAGTTGTGTAGAGTAGAAAACTCTGTCATTCTTGGAGGGGAAGTCTCCGTAGCCCAGGCTGGCCTTGACTTTCTTTATGCAGCACAGGCTGCTCTTCAACTTGTAATCTTCTTCTACCATCTCTGGGGTGCTACTTGGAAGTGTTTACTGCACCCATCCTTCCCAGCCCCTAGAACTGGGTATTAAACCGGGGGCTCTGTCCATGCCACTGAGTGATACCTTCAGCTCAACACTTACCTTCAAGGAGGACAATGTCATGTTTGGATCTTCATGTTAGATCATTAGTAGCTATGTGGGAAATGGTTGCGGGTGGGGAAAGCTGCAGCACTAAGGATACCAGATTAGAGGCTGTTGTCCAGGCAAATCTTATGGAAGGACTCGACTCAGGCAGAGAGAACAGGGATAGAGTGAAGGGAAAAGCATCCCAGGATGAGTTGGACTAGATTTAGTGACTGGTGGAGGTAAGGAGTGAGGGGAGGCAACATTGAGGGTGCCCCCTGGCCTTCTAGCTTCAGTGACTGAGTAAATGGTGTATCTACAACCGAGATACAGCATCCTGGGGAGAGCAGATTGGTGTAGGAGATGAGTGAGCATGGGACATGTTGAACGTGATGTGTTATGAGACCTAGCATATGGGGGGAAGTTTATTAGATGGTGAATGAGGTAAGGCAGATTAGTTATTAGTATATAGGTGGGTACTGCTAAACAATTGCTAAACAAAGACAGTAGGTTAAATAGTCCACATGCTCACCCTAGCTTCCTTCACTGGACACAGAGAACCCTGAGTTACAAGGAGGCTAAACTAATGATCTTTTCAAGCCCCTTAGACTTTGGAGCAGCTGATGCTGGTGCTGGAGGTCTCTGGCCACAAGCAGCCTCCATTTACTTTCGTGTTTATGTGTTAATAGTGAGACAGGAGTAGTCAGCTACCCATGGCTTTGTGTTCTGAAGTTCCATACAACCCAGAGCATTGCTATTGCCCCCTTCTCTGTGACTTTACCCTCACCCCAAACTTTCTTAGAGCAGGAACCGTGCTTTTCTCTCCGTGGTGTCTCCTAATGTCAGAACTCATGGATACACATTTACAAGTGAGTGTGAGTAGGTACTGTGAGAAGAAAACTGGGAGTAGGCGTTAAGATAAAAAAAAAAAAAAAAAAAAAAAAAAAAAAAAGGCAAAAGATACCTAAGGAATATATAAAAGCCGAGGCTGACCCCTGGCACACATATAGTCTCTCTCTCTCTCTCTCTCTCTCTCTCTCTCTCTCTCTCTCTCTCTCTCTCTCTCTCTCTCACACACACACACACAGTAAGGCATGGGCAGAGAGGCTCCAGAATGCAAACTTCCACTTGGCTGTAGCCTAACATCTTAGCAACAGAGAAGGTCAGGGTGTATTTACACCATGCCACCCTCCTTCTGCATTTGATGCTAACAGTATGCTCTCGACGCTTCTACCCCCTTGGTCTTCACAAATCATACATTCAGTGCTTGCATTCTGTGTCTTTTCCTTTCCTCTCACCTGAGTCCCTCAAGTAATGCTATCTTCCCAGAGTTCTGGGAGTGACACAGCTTGTCTTGTCTCACTATAAAATGGAGAATTTTGTTTGTTTTTGGAGGCAGAGTCTTCCCAGCAGAAAATACCTTTGACAGTGCAGTCTGGGAAGGTGTTTGACAGTGAATACTCACATGCTGTTTGATAGCCGCTGCATCAGATACTGTCCAATGCTGCTTCTTCTTGAATAGGTGATCAATGGCTAAGATGTCATCTGAATAGCCTGAGGCAGACTTGATAGGTTTTACAGCTGCGGCCTTTATGCACATAAAAAAATTCAGTAAAATATTTTAGTTTCAGTTATAACAAAGATATAATTATACATATGTATAACATGCTATAGTGAAACCTTTTTGTATGTTACTTTAGACATTAATTATAAAAAGACATAGTGTGTGTGTGTGTGTGTGTGTGTGTGTGTGTGTGTGTGAGATTAGTATGAAGTTGGGCATAACGGTACATACTTGTAATGCCAGTCCTTGGGAGACTATAGCAAGAAAATTGATATGAGTTCCATGCCAGCCTGGGCTACAATGTGACTGTGTTTTACAAAAACAGAACCAGTTTCTTCTTTTTTTGTTTTTTTTTTTTTTTTTTCTTTTTGTTTTGTCTCTTGAAACAGGGTTTCTCTGTATAACCGGTCTGGCTGTCCTGGAACTCACTCTATAGGCCAGGCTGGCCTTGAACTCACAGAGATCCATCTGCCTCTGTCTCCTGAGAGCTGGGACTAAAGGGGTGCACCGCCACTACCTGGTCAGAATTTTTTTTTTCTTTTCCCAAGACATGGTTTCTGTGTAGCTTTGTAGACCAGATTGGCCTCGAACTCACAGAGATCCACCTGCCTCTGCCTCCCCAGTGGTGGGAGTAAAGGCGTGTGCCACCAATGCCCAGCTGGAGTTGGGTTCTTACAAATGGAAGTATTTAAATTCTCTTGTATGACAGATGAAATCTCACCTGTGCTTTCCAATCTCTTTTATGGAAAAAATAGTCCTCAAAGAAACTCAGAGGCTCCTTTCTCCTTAGCATCTCTAACTTCTGTATGTCTTTGAATGGTTTTCCCATCACCACCCCGTCCACATCAGGGAACAATGGAAAGACAGGTATTTTTGAGTACGGGCTACCTGTAGGGAGATCACACCCTAAAAAGATAAAAACAAAAGTGGCATTATCAATGATGTTTAAAGTTCCTGTAATGGCAAGCATGCAGAGCCTAGCATGCTTTTGTCTGCTCTCCTGTGGCCCTGGCTTCTCTGCCTCAGCCTCATGTTCCCGCCTCACACCCATCTGCAGACTTCACTCTGGGGTTTGAGGGCTCAGTGAGGGGGTCCTCTGCTTCTAAATGCAATCTGTGTGACAGAGAGTAGTGACTCGAAGAGTGTCGCTCGGGGCTCTGCACTGGGCCTCTGGGGTTTATTTCTGACCAGTTAGTTACAGGGACACCAGTCTTAACAATGGAGAGGGAAAATGGCTCTTACGCTTGAGTGCATTGAGAAATTTATATAAATCCCTTTCTTTCATTATTGAGATCCTGGCGGAATTGGCAAAGGCGGCGGTGCTTGATCGCGGAGGAGTGCATATGTCTGCTTTAAAGCCCCTTTTCCCATACGGGCTGTACAGAGTTTCTGAGTAGCTCTCCTGGAATTTTTTTCGGAAATAGCTTAAAGAGAAAATACAGGTAATTTAGAAATGGAATAAAGAATTGTTAGGACAAAAAGAACATCAAACTGCAAGTTATAGATGTTGACTGATGTTTATTTAAAATCTATTTAAAACTTATTGGCATATGTTAATCACACATAATAACAGGTTTCGTCATGGCATTTCCATACATGTATTTTTACTATATTCACTCCATTACTGTCTCCTGTTCCTCTCTGGCTCCCCTTTCTCTTTCCACTTTAGTCCCTTCTGTCTTTCTTCTTTTACATTCTCTCTCCCTCTCCCTCCCCACTCCTTCCCTTTCTCCCCATATTCCTTTGTATTCTAATTTTCTCCCTCTCCTCTCCTCCCTCCCCTCAGCCTTATCCCCTCTCTTTCTTTCTGGCTTGAAGACTCAATGTGTGTTTCTAGGGTTGATTACAGGGTCCTGGTGAAGGCTTATTTGCAAGAGCTTGGGCTCCTTACTCCTGGTGATGCCCCTGAAGAAGATGCCAAATACTGCAGTACTTTGCATTGGGTTTTAAAATGCATTTTTTCCTTTTTTGAGACAGGGTCTCACTTTGTATCCTAGGTTGGCATTGTACTCAGGGTGTCCTTTCTGCTTCAGAGTGTGGGGGGGGTCACAGCATGAGCCACCACGCCTGCCTAGAAAGCTATGCTTATTTGTAGCATTTGAATGTTTTCTATGTTCTAGGATCAAACCCAGACCATTGTGCATGCTAGGGAAGCAGTCTACCACTCAGCTACACACTATCCCTATTTCCTCTTTTTAGGTCTTTTTAAGAAAGCTTGTGACCAGTTTTTCCAGTATGGGGAACTGAACTCAGGACCTTGCACATGCCAGCCAAGAACTCTAGACACTGAGCTGCAGCCTCAGCTATTATTTCCTCTTGTTAAACTGATTCCTTTATCGTTTACATAAGGACCATCTTAGTCTCTTTTTATAGTTTTTGACATTGTTAAAATTTATTAATCTTTTTGCTGTATGAGACAGGGTTTCTTTGTGTAACAGCTCTGACTGTACTGGAATTCACTTTGTAGACTAAGCTCACCCCACTCACAGAGATCCTACCTACCACCACCACCGCTGGATACGTTAATGAATGTGTGTGTATGCATGTATGTGTACGCATGTACGCATGTACATTGATGTATGCTAGTGCAACATTTTGAACAAATCATCCCATTTTCTCTTGGTTTGTAAGATTTCTGGAGAGAAGTCTGCTGGTATTGTAATAGGGATTTCTTTATTTTTTTTCTTTTTAAGATTAATTTATTATATATACCGTGTTCTGCATGCATGTATGCCTGCAGGCCAGAAGAGGGCACCAGATTTCATTACAAATGATTGGGAGCCACCATGTGGTTGCTGGGAATTGAACCCAGGACCTCTGGAACACGAGCTAGTTTCCTTAACCAGTGAGCCATCTCTCCAGCCCCTAAGGATTTCTTTATATGATTTGATGCTGGTATTATTTTTTTTCCTTTAGATTTTCATTTGTCTTACACTTTTTTGATTTTTTTTTTTAAATTTTGGGTCTTACTGTGTAGTTCTGGAACTTGATATATAGACCAGGCTTGTTCTGAATTCACAGAAATCTACCTACCTCTGTCTCCCATGTGCTGGGTTAAAGGCATATGCTACCATGCCTGGTTATCTTGTATTCTGATGCCCTGGAGATACTTTTTTTCCCCACTGTTATCTGGAAAGGGTCTTAACGACTTCCTAGATCTTGGGTCTCTATTTCCCAGGATTTGGAAATTTTTCAGAAGTTAAAGAACAACCTCATAAGACAGCCAAATAAACGACCACACAACCCACTTTCAATAAAAACAGCAGTGTTATTGAAAGTGCCCTGTCCACTTAGGAGTGAGAGGCAATGCAGGACAGGAGCACAGGTCACTGGGCTAACACAGCACTCCACTCTTGGGCAAGCATTTGATCTGCTTTCTGGACTTTTTGTGCACTCTTTAGGTAAGGACTCTATTAAATAATAACACACCCTTTTTATTCTGTTTATTCCACAGTGTAAGAAATAACACTGATTTGCAGTGTAACATGTTGGGGTGTTGGCTGCTACACCTGTATTGCTCTGTGCCATCCCATAATTGCCCTGTAAGGCAGGTGGTGGGGTTCCCACTTGCACTTTGTAGGTGAGGAAACAAAGACGGAGAAGAAAAGGCTAGCTTGTGTTGGGTTAGGGATGGCTAAAGGTTTTTTGTTTGTTTGTTTTTGATGTCTTATGCCCATGTGGGGCCTCAGCATAGTGTGGTCTCCCCCTTATGAGTTCAGAACCAGGCGAGAGTGCTGTGGCATTTGTAGCCTTTTGCCCCCCTCCCCCTGGCTTTCTTTTGTTTTGGATTGGACTCTGTGATGTAGGATGCTGGTGACACATCCTCAGTAAGCTGCCTTTACCTGTTCTGATGCTACTCACCTTACCAGCTCTATTATATCCTTTCTGTGCAGGGCTGAAGTCTCTACAAGTTTTGATAGGATTTCGAATAATAAGATCCCTGGGTTGTTAGCTAAATCCAAACACAGTTTCCTTTCTGGAACTATAGGGTAAATAAAAAAAGAGAAATTTCAAAATGTCTTCTGAGAAAACCATCTATTAAAAACTTACTGAGAATTTATAACAATATTAAATCAGGGACTAGAAATATGGTAAAACATTAAAAATGTTCTATTTGGGGAAACATCATTTTGATTACTGAGTAGATACATAATCATAGTCCAATGGCATCTTAAATACATTAGTACTTTTAATATCTGCATGCATAATATGTTAAAGATGATTGTCTTGTTCTTCTCTGAAAGGAAATTAATAAATATCTCTAGTTTGCAGAGAAACTCTCATTTGACACGGTGTTTGCTACCACCAATTTTTCTTTACCTTGGGGACAGTCTGAACCTAAGAATGGGTATGTTTTCAAAGCTACTTGTGGGGTTTGGAATCTGGAATCCTAGAGCATGTGATATGAGTAGTGGTTGGATTTTCCAAGGCAGACTGTCAAGTTCAGAAACAGAGCATGAGAGGTTGATGGAAGCTTCTGATTTGCACAGACTAATGGCCATAGGGGAGAGTGAGCTTTCCAACCCCCCCCCCCAGCCTCCCATTGAGGGATGAAGCTTCATTAGGGTGTGGAAACCATAAGTTACCCAAGCTCTAGAAAAAGAAGTAGAGCATGTGCTTCGTGAAGTACTCACACACTATGAAGGGAAAAGGAGGGGTTGGAGAGATGGCTCAGTGGTTAAGAGCAATGACTACCTTTCTAAAGGACTTGGGTGTAACTTGAAGTTTTTGCTCTTTTGGCTTTTTGGACTCGTGTGTGTGTGTGTGTGTGTGTGTGTGTGTGTGTGTGTGTGTGTATCACCCAGCTCCCAAGTAAATTACACATGGAGGCTTATTCTTTGTTATGCATGCCTTGCTTTAGCTTGGCTTGTTTCTAGCCAGCTTTTCTTAAATGAACCTGGCTGTCTCTTGCCTCTGGGCTTTTCCCTTTTCTTACTTCTGTATATCTTACTTTCACTCTTTACTCCTTGGCTGGCCAGGTGGCCCGGTGGTGGCTGGGTGACAGACTCCTGAAATCCTCCTTTTCTTCTCCTTTTTCTTTCTCCTATTAGAGTCTCTCCTGCCAGCCCCACCTACCCTTGCTCCTGCCTCACTATTGGTCAGCTGTTCAGCTCTTTATTAGACCATCAGTTGTTTTAGACAGGCACAGTAACACAGCTGAAAATAATATTCTACCACACCTGGATTTGATTCTGAGCGCCTACGTGGCTGCTAATAACCATCTGTAATTCTAGTTCCAGGTGTTCTGATACACAAACATACAAGGCAAGATACCCATACACATAAAATAAAAATAAATTAAGAGGAAAACTAAACTGTCTGCATCTGACACTTCCTTAGTGCTCTCATTAGAGACAAAAGCAGTGTCCCCTGCAGGAGGCCAGTAGCTGCTTGATGTATATAAATTGCAACTCTGATGTTATCAGTTGATATTATTTTGTAGGGAAAGTACAAAGAAAGATCACTCCTTGGACTTTCCCTTCTGGATGTGTCTCCTGACTGGAGGCCTAAGGGGTCGTGTTTTCTGTGCAGTAGGCAGGGCTGCCCAGTGACATCTACTCACCCACAGCCTTGAGGAAGAGTTTCTTATCTGTCAGAACCTCTATGAAGTCAGAGAAGTTGATCTTACCGTCCCCTGCAACAGGAATCTGAGCTCAGAACAAGCATATTCCTAAAGGCTTATATAAACGAGAGAGGAGAGAGAGAGACAGAGAGAGACAGACAGAGAGAGAGAGAGAGAGAGAGAGAGAGAGAGAGAGAGAGAGAGAGAGAGAGGAGAGAATAGCCTAGCCTAGACTGGCTTCAAACTTGGAATCCTTCTGCCTCTGCCTCCAGTTTGCTGAGATTACAAATGTCTGCTACCATGCCCCAGTTATGGGGTATTTTAATTATGTAATGTATGTTAAGTATACAGGCTATAGTTGCCTGAGCCACCTAATTCTAAAATCAGCATATTCAGGACTGGAAAGATGCTCAGGTAAACTTTGGTTTCCTTTCTCTCCTCCTTAAAGAGACTATTTTTGGTAGTACCTCCCTATGTAGCTCATGCTGATCTTGAACTTAACCTCATTTTTACATCAGTCTTCATGACTTGGTCTATAATTACACTAGTCTCTTGTAGCCAACACAAGCAATGGCAAGGTATAAGCATTCAGCAAATACTCTTAGCTACTGTTGTCCTTTGTTAGACAGGGTAATTTTCACAAGCATGTCTCTCTTGCACACCACTGCCTCTAAAATTAAAAGACAGTTGTCGAGCAGTGGCAGCACTGGGAGGCAGAGGCAGGCTGATCTCTGTGAGTTCAAGGCCAGCCTGGTCTACAGAGTGAGATTCAGGACAACCAGGACTATATAGAAAAACTCTGTCTCTGAAAAAACAAAACAAAACAAAAAAGCAAAAAACAAACAAAAACAAAACAGCAACAAAAATTCCAACAACCAAAAGCAAACAAACAAAAAAGACAGTAAGTATTATTAGAGGATGTGTGTATGTACTTGAAAGAATAAAACAATTGGGCAGACTTAGTGGAAAGAAGTGATAAGTTTAATTATCTGGTGACATTGTTTCACTGGTAGTTGGGTGAGGAGGGGCAAGAGAAAATAATAACCTGTAAACATTTTCCACACAACATATTGGGTTGGATTCCAGGCACAGGCCATTGCATTTGAGAGGTAGAGGCAGAAGCATCAGCAGTTCAAGGCCAGCCTCAGCTACATAGCAAGTTAGAGGTCATCTTGGGATATATTAAGACCCTACTTCAAAAAACCAAACCAAATACCCACAATAAGAAGCCCCAAAGATGAGAACAAACAAATTCTGTGATATGTATGTGATGGGCGATATGTTATAGAAATGGATACTTTGTTTTGGAATGGATTTTCATTTACTGATACAATTTAAGGTCAATTTTATGATATGTATATTTCTCCTCTTATTTAGGTATTGTGTTTTTATAGCTCATTTAGAAATGTAATGTATAATTTTGTACAGATTATAGATAGTTACCTATAATAGTCAAAACTTATAGTTAGTTAGGTTTTCTAGATATACAGAGATGTATTTGAGATGATATGAATTCTTCAAACCTTTCAAAGACCTACAGAATATGGCATTTAAATTGGTTTAGGGTTTTCGTGACAGTGAGACATAATTGCTTTTGGCAATACCAGAAAGGAAGATGGAAGATGGACATCGAAGAAAGGCATTATGAAGTTTGCTTTCAATATGGCAAGACTAGCCATTTGGACAAGATACTGCTGTTGTCTGGACTGTTTGACTTTATGCTGTATAAACTGGACATGCAGGACCCACAGAAAAGTGACTGCTGATTCAAGATGGACATTGCTACAGAGTTCCTGCTTCATGGAAGAGTCTGCCAGACAGTCTGCAGGACACAGAGAAAAGTGACTGACAAACTGCCAATACAAGAAGACAGTTTAAAGTTTCCTGCTTTGCTGAAGAGTCTGCCAGACACACTATGGCCTATGGGCTAAAGATGGAAGATTACAGAAGAACTTCGGTTGACTAACCAGGCAAGATGTCTCTGTCATTTCTAGAGTTTATATACTATCCTTGTGTGGTCTTTGAAGGAGTTGAAGACAGATAGTTATGGTTATAGTTTTCCTTAGTTAAGCTTAAGGATAAGTTACATATATGACTTTAGACTCACAAATATAGGATAGATGATAGAATAGTTTCTTTTAATCTTGCTAAATGTTAATGGACTAAATACTGTTAACTGTGATTCTTATTTGATAACTGTTATGTGATATATTTTGCTATGTTAAGGTTAAAACCCTTCTTTTTATTTAGACAGAAAAGAGGAGATGATGGGAGATGCCATTATGTATATATGTTTCTCATACTGGTTAATAATAAAGCACTGTTGGCCAATAGGAAAGCAAGATAGGCGGGACTAGGAGACAAGGAGGATTGGAGGAAGTAGTAAGGAGGGTCAAGATGGAGAGTCTGGAGAAGGCAGAACCACCAGCCGCCTCTCGATGGTAAGACCACGTGGAAATACATAGAAATGGGTTAATATTTAAGACAGAGCTAGCCGATAAGAAACAAGTACCCGGGCCAACAGAATTGTATCTAATACAGAGTCTCTGTGTATTATTTGGGGCTGGTGCAGTGGCAGGACAAGACTCGGCGGCGGGTGGAAAAAACCATACTCTTTACATGTATGCATTAACATACTACCAGCATTTCTCTGGCATTTAAACTTCAGTGTGTTCTCAGGAGAGAAGAGAGATTCGCATTGTTGTGGCTCAAATGGAAACTGTGGGTGGGCTTAGAGTTTTTTTAGTGTTCTGCTGTTTTTGTGAAGCTGCTTATGCCTTAAATCTCTCAGCTACTTCAAGACATCCTCTAAAGTGAGCATCATGACAAATACTTCAATTTGGGATTGAGAAGGGACAGTCACTCTTGATTTCCACACAGGAATTTTCTCAAAATTTCTTTTAGCTCATACATATACCCCATTAAAGAGAAACAGATAAAGATAAGGTAGTTCCTTGTCCATGGGGGAAATAGAAGTTACATTTCAAGACTTCCAAGCCTTAAATCCTTGGCAAGACCTGAGTGTGGTGGCTCATGCCTACAATCCCAGCCTTTGGCAGGATGATAGACAGTAAGTTTGTGTTTCTCTTTAAATATATCAATGCAGTATATATTTAAGGTTAAAAAAATCTAATATTTTTAGAAAATATCTGATAGATTAGTAATAGTAAGAGATTAGCAACAAAAATAAAAATAATTATAACAATATACTTGTGTGTGTGTGTGTGTGTGTGTGTGTGTGTGTATGTGTGTGTGTTTCTGTAGCCCTGGCTGTCCTGGGACTCACTATATAGACCATCCTGTCTTTCCTCCTGAGTGCTGGGGTTAAAGGTGTGTGCCACCATGTCCAGCCTCAACAATATACTATTATAAAAACATATTGCTGTGGTCTTTTTCTCTTAAGAGAGTTTAGACAAATATTAATATCTTTGAACCATAGTTGACTCAGTTAATTGAAACCATGGAAAGTGAGATGTAGGTCAGGGAAGATAGCCTTACTTTTGTTTAGAGGTAAATTTTTGGTGAATAAGGGATACAGGATACAGGATAGATGATAACAGATACAGTTATAGAAGTTATTTTATGAGAAAATAATAAGTCAAAATACTCACTGTCAAGATCAGCACATTTTAATTCATTATAGATGTCATACGTGTTTAGACTCATCCCCAGTTTAGCCAAGGTGGCCATCAACCCATGTGAATCAATACAGCCAGTTTTATCCTTGGTGAAGAAGTTGTAAGCATTCCGGAAGGCTGAGGAAATGGAATTACATTAGTCAGGACAGTTATTTAAGAAGAAGCACAGTCAGGAATGGTAGCTTCTGCCTATCACTCCAGCACTTGGAAGCTGTGGTGGGGAGACTGATGATCCGAGGCCCTGCTTAGGCTAAACAGCAACGTCTAGGTCAGCTCGGGCTACAGAAGTGGAGAAGGGGGAGGGGGAGAAACATATATACCAACAGGACTAGGGGACATCATATAGCCAATTGAAAATGGTGTTCTGAAAAAAAAAACATGGAGAATGAATAATAGAATTTTTTAAAAGATAGAATGCTGTCTTTTCTTGGGATTTGAACTAGAATCAAGTAGAAAGTATAGAATAAAGTAGAATTCATAGTAACTGGTGGAAAAACCAAATATAGAGCCAGGCATAGTGGTGCATACTTATAACCAATGCATTTGAGGGTAGAGAGAGAAGATTAGGTATTCAAAACCAGCCTTGATTACATAGTGAATTTGAGGCCAGATCTTGTGTATCAAGAAATCAAAGCAAAATAAAAATACACATATTATCTACTTTCCCTTTTATCACCATTACTTGACCATTCGTCTCTTTGTATTAAATATTTAATTATTTTTAATTTTCATTCTTTTTACAGTACTGGGGATTGAACCTAGGGCCTCATATGCTAGGCAACTGCTCTACCAATGACCTATATTCCCCTAGCTTCATTATTTATTGCTATCATATAGACTCATATGTGTTTATTTTATATTTTGGGTTAACATATCAAAAAGGTAGTGGAGGAGAGGAACGCATGTATGTATGTGTATGTGTGTGTGTATGTGGCGTGGGGACAGTCAGGCCTTCGGCAAGCAAAGGTGCTCCTCTTCTTTTCCCTCCTTTTTTGTGTGCATGAGTGCAGGGTATTTGTGTGTGTGTGCTGTATGGCATGTGTGGATATGCTCACCTTATCCTTTGATATAATGAATAGCAGGTTTTCCTGGACCACCAGCCCCCAAAATGACATGGAGAATTATTATTATGAATGCTCGGTCTTAGCTTAGGTTTGCTTCTAGCTAATTTATTTTTCCTTTTTCTTAATTGACAATTTTTAAATTTAAATTTGAAACAAGCTTGGTTTACATGACAATCCCAGATCCCTCACCCTCCCCTCTTTCCCATCCCCAGCAACCCCCATCCCAAACCTTCTTTCTTTAACTTAAATTAACCCATTTTATTAGTCAGTGTGCCACCTCGAGGCTTGTTTCCCTCATCTATGTACTGCCCATCCTACTTTCCTGCTTCCTTGGTGTCTATCTGTCTGCCCCGATGGGCTAGCCCCCTATCTGCTGTCTAGCCCCCCTGCTGGCTGGCTCGCTCTCCTTTTCTCTCTGTCCACGGGCCTTGCCTGTATCTCCTCTGCTTGGCTATTGGCTATACAGCTTTTTATTAGACCAATCAGGTGCAGGCAAGATGAAACAGCCATACATCTTTACATAGTTAAACAAATATTCTATTCCACAAGCTCCAGCAACAATCCTGTTTCCCCCATCTGGGTACTGGCGTGATAGTGATGCACAGCTTTTTATGTGGGTGCTGGGATCTCAACTCAGCCCCTCATGCTTGCGCTTGTGTTTGTGTGGCAGGTGCTCTCTTCCCAGCCCCCTGTAGGTTTTCTGGTGTAAATGTTGTGCCTTTTTTTGGATAGATTCTGTTTTCTCACTGGAACATTCTTCTGCATTATTCCCTGACTTACTGGTCCATCAATCAGCTTTCTCTAGAGTCTCTTCTTGGTCCCAGAAAACGAAACAGGACACTATGTTATGGTTCCATAACACTCTATACTTCTCTCATATCTGTGTCATCAATAATTTTGTAGTTTAACTGTGTATTTTCTTTGCATGTTTCCTTCCAGAGCAGGAGCATGTCTCATTGCTGTTATGCCTAGAACACTGTTGGCCTAAATATATATTTGTTGTTTGGACCAATGGCCTGTAGATAGTATATCAAATTTCATCATTATCATTTTTTTTCCTGTGTCTAAGAAATCCTGGTATTTAATTTCATTTTAATTTAATTTGGTCTTTTGAGAACAAAACTGTTTGGCTTGTCAAACACTATGTAGACCAGGCTGTCCTCAAATTTGTGATCTTTTTGCTTCTCCAGGCCTCCCTAATGCTGGGATTACAGATACATGTAATCATACCTGCCAGTCCTGGCACTTTGTGTTTATACTGTTTAATTAGCTGATTAGTATGTGACCTTGGATTTGTTGTTTATCAACCTTACAAGTTATCTGGTAAGAATATTTGACCTAGCCGGGTGGTGGTGGCACCCACCTTTGATCCTAACATTCAGGAGGCAGAGTCAGGTGAACCTCTTTAAGGCCAGCCTGGTCTACAAAGTGAGTTCCAGGACTGTTACACGGAGAAACCCTACATTGAAAAACAAACAAACAAACAAACAAACAAATAAATAAATCTTGACTAGGTCTGTTTCAATTCTTGAGTGATATCAATTTGAAAGTCACCCTCCTTCCATCTAGCATTAGATTATTTTTTATTTCCCATAGGGCTTTGGTTGGTAGGCCATGCAGGCTTTGAACTGAGTACTAGCTTTCTGAGTTATAAGTGTGCACCATCACACCTGGTTAAAAGTTTTCTCTCCCCTCCACTTACCCTCTCTTAAGCGATGGGATGATACAGATTCTCTTTGAAATCCCAAGTGTGCTTTAGAGAATGGTCAGTATGGGAGCTAGCTGGATGCAATGGCACATGCCTTCAGTTCTCACACTTGGGGGGCAGAGGTAGGACTGCTATGAGTTCTAGGCCAGCCAGGGTTACACAATGAGCAGGCCAGCTTTAGCTCTAAGACCCTGCTTCAGAAATAAATAAACCAAGAAGTTCACAGATGCATGGAGGTGGTTGTTATCAAGCCTTGTTTGTTTGTTTGTTTAAAACAGGGTTTCTCTGTGTAGCCCTGGCTGTGCTGGAACTCACTATGTAGACCAGGCTAGCCTTGAACTCACAGAGATTCACCTGCCTCTGCTTTGGAGTGCTGGGATTAATGGCTTGTGTATCCCTGCCCTGGCTGTTGATAGGTTTTAACATTTAGGATGATTTTCATTACCTTCCAGTTGTGAAGGGGTTAGCTTCCCTTCTTTGTGTTGTAAATGGCCTGGAAGAGATCCTCGGAAGTCTTTATCTCTGGGAAGAGACATGAGAAGTGTCAGATTTAATGCAAGTATGGAACCTGAGATTGTATTATCTAACTTGTTTTAGGTTTCCAGCTTTTACTAACACTATTTCTTTTTGTTTCCCTCTTTATCTCCTAACTTGACCTTCTGCAGATTCTGGTCTGCTCACACCCAGGTTACTATGTATGTGTTGTGTTTCTAAATAAAAAATAAAAATAGCTAATTTTTATATGATGCAAAAGACGTAAGCAGACAGAAATATGATGTCCTCAAAACCCCAAACAAAACAGAAGGCCAGGTGGACAAAGACTTTTGTTAATTACAAGTAAGAAATATCCACGGAGCCAGGTGGTAGTATCACATGGCTTTAATCTAGCACTCCGGAGGCAGATGCAGGAGGATTCTATGAGTTTGAGGCCACAGAGAGACCCTGTCTTGAAAACAAAACAACAACAACAAAACCCCAAACAAACAAAAACCAAACCAAACAAAGAAAAACCTCACAAAAACCTGTGGGCTGGGCGATAGTGGCACATGCCTTTAATACCCCCACTCAGGATGCAGAGCAGGTGAATCTCTGTAAATTTGAGAGTGAGTTCCTGGACAGCCAGGGCTACCTTGTCTTGGAAAAACAAAACAACCCAACCCAACCCAACCAAAACAACACCCCCCCCACACACACCCTGCAGAAAGTCCATTTGATAATATTTCAAAGGATCACAGAACTTCCTATTTGAAACAAACACAGCTCTGCCTCTCTTCTAGTGTGGGGATTCCCTTCAGCCGGTTTTAGTCGTTGCTGGACTGTTCTCAATGTCAAAGAGCTTACCATTCAAAAGGGGACAGTAGCAACAGGGGCTTGGCTGCTGTGAGGTTATTGTCCTATTTCTTTCTTTAGAAATGTCAGAGATATATTGTTTTTAGCAGTGGCAAAGCTGGAAAAACCCTCAAAGTGGGACTTAGTGTATCTTGGGCTCTCACTTTCAGCCATTCATGGCTGTTTACTGGAATTTGTTGGCAGCTGACTGAGAAAGCATTGCTATGACAGGAGAAAGAATCTCCCTTGTATGTCATGGGGCTGTGCATGGCTAATTTACTGGCCTTCCTTTGAGAGAATGGGAAGGAGAACTCTACTTTTATCTAGCCAAAAAGAACATTCATTCTTTTTTCTTTATTAGAAAAATCTGCACATAAACTGACAGAATGGTTCAGCGGAAAAGGTGCTTGCTGCCAAGCATGAGGATCTGAGTTTGATTCCTGGGACCCTCAGGGTGGAAGGGGAGAACTGACCCCTGCAGGCTGTCCTCTGACCTCCGTAGGCACACAGTGGTGCACAATGTGAGCACACATACAAAAGAAGTACAATATAGAAAACCCTTTAACTCAGATGTTCTAAGCAACTTTGCCACAGAACAAAATACTCTAATTGTCTCATCCTAGTCTCCATAATGTAATTTATAGCTACCTTATCTGAAGATAATCCCCTCATACTTTATTACCTACCTCTTGTGAAAGATGGGTGCTTTTAGGGGTTTCAGCTTCAGTGTTGATTTAATTCCTGATACTGCCATGGGACCAGAGACTCTTTCTGGGATTCAGAAGACACAAGAAATGATCAGTCTATAGATCCACTATAGATCCAGTCATTCCAGTCATTCATTCATTCTCCATCATTCACTTTGTAGTTCAGCTGGCCTAGAACTCAGTCCTTCCTACCCAAACTTTTCCAGTACTACAATTGTAGGCATGTGCCGCCATATCTGTTTATAGAATCATTTCTTTGCATTCTTTCCCAGATTTCCTGCTCAAGGCTGGAGGCTAAAAAGTCTGGGATTTCAAAGAATGGCATCATATGCAAATCCAAACTAGAATTTTATGCAAAATTGGAGGGCTGTGCGGAAAGGTCCATGTGTGCCAAGATGTATAAGCAAAATTTCATGTCATAATTCTACCTTTTAAAAAAGTCTCTTTGATCTTGTATAAAAATAAAGCTGGGGCTGGAGATGGCTCAGTGGTTAAGAGCTCTTACTGCTCTTGCAGAGCACCCACATGGCTGCTCACAACCATCTGTACAGTCCAGTCCCAAGGGATCCAGCACCCTCTTAGGGCCTTCATGGTCATCTGCATATATATATATATATATGTATATATATATATATATATATATATATACACACATACACATTAATAAAAATCATGTCTTTTTTTGTTTTGTTTTGTTTTTCTGTATAGCTTTGGAGTTTGTCCTGGAACTCACTCTGTAGACCAGGATGTCCTTGAACTCACAGAGATCTGCCTGCCTCTGCCTCCCAAGTGCTGGGATTAAAGGCATATGCCACCAACTTCTGGCAATAAAAAATCATGTCTTAAAAAAAAAACAACCAAAAAAAAAAAAAAACTAAATAAACTCTAAACAAAATAAGCCAGGCACATGAAGAGAAATATTTTCTCACTTGCATGTAGAATCCACAATAGTCAAACCCATAGGAACACAGAATGGTGGGAAGAGGGTACAGGAAGAGGTTGGTTGGGTAAGGAACACAAACCTTCAGTTATACCAGGTGAGAAGCCTGTAAAGAGACCTGATGTATAACACTACGGATAGGTAGCACCACTTTACACAGTACTCAAAATCTGCCTACGTGCCTCTGCTCCATAAAAACTATGCAAAGGTGACTGTTATGTTAGTTTGATTGCAGCAATTATTTTACAGTGTACACATACGACAAACTATCAAACTGTATACCTTAATTAAAAAAATCACATATGGTACAAAGCATGTACAAAGCATAGATAGGAAAAATTAAAAGATAACATTTATTCCAAAACATTTCATGTGACAATTGCCAAAAAAGAAAGTGTTAAATCATTTTGCTTATTTGTTTCAGTCTTATAATACCCACCACGTAGTAAGTAAATTTTCTGAGGCTTTCCTTCTGGGACTCACATCCTTGTCCACTGCTTTCCCATAAAAGCAGAGTGAGTAGCCTCTTTCACAGACTGTTTGATGCTACACTCTCCTCGTCCTCCCTTCCTCCTGCATAGTCTAAGAAATGGCCTGCAGATCAGGGGCTGGGAGGCAATCATCCTCTCTGGGTTTTTTTTTGTTTTTTTTTTTTTCACTTCAGTTAGCTTTCCAAACTATAGAGTATACCAGCAGACAGGGCTGCTAGCTTGGGAATAAGGAATCAGCAAGTACTGTTGAGCCAGAAGGGGGGAAATGGTTCAGAATGTTTGGTTAGAATTCATTCCTCCCAGGTCACTGCCTCAGAACCTGGGAAGCCACTGTTTCTAAACAACTCAATTACACAGCATTCAGAATCTAGAACCTACCATAAAGCTGGGGACCTCAGAGACGCTCAACAAGCTAGGCACTTGAAAGGTGCTGTCAAATTGTCCCCATGGCTCGAAATAATCATTACTTAAAAATAAATACCTTCAATCTCTTATATAGTTGATTTCTTTTTTAAAAAAAAAAAAGCACTTAGCATAGAATCATACAAAATTCTGACATATACCTACTTTTGAGCTGTGCTACTAACCAACCATTAGCAACCAACCATCTGAGGCTTGAGATCAAGAATCCAATAAAGAAAGGGTTTGTTCCATCACACAGCTGTGACCTCATTCACTGCTCAGGCCTGGGCTCAGGGAGAAGGTGACCTGTGGGCTCCTGCCAGGGTTAGAACAAATGTGTATTTGGGGGTTCACTTGTACCTCAGTGGCACATGAGGAAATGAATGACGGAATCATAGCAGTTTGAGCCTGTTGAGACCTTAGAGAAGAGGACTTTTTTTTTTTTTTTTTTTTTTTTTGCTCTAACTTATGTATGGGTATATTTTCTTTAGTGTGTAGAAATTTGTTCAAGTAAAGTATTTTACCCAGGTCCCTTGATTGAAAAGTAATTAAAAAGCATTTCAATAATTTTTTTTAAGTCTAGAAAGGGAAAAAACCCTCATGTGCTTTTATTCTTTTTCAAAATTAATATTTTTATACCTATGTGTATATGCGTGTGTCTATGCACATGAATCCTGGTACCCACAGAGGCCAGAGGCATGGGATCTCCTGGAGCTGGAGTTACAGGCAGTTGAGAACCATCTGATGTGGGTGTTGGGACTTGGGTTCTCTGGAAGAACACTGTTTGTTCTTAACTGCTGAGCCATCTCTCCAGCCCACTTGCATTCTTTAACAGTGGGAAAAGTGAGTTAAATAGAGCAATTAAAATGGTCAGGCATGGTGACGTGGGCCTATGATCTGAGTACTTGGAGGGCTCAAGCCGGGGATTGTGAGTTTAAGATTCTATCTCAAAACAAAAAGGCAGAAACCATAATATTCATGTTGTGACTTTTCTCATAGCATTTAAACCCTTGAAGCCAGTGATGGTCCAGGCCTTTAATTCCAGCACTTGGGAGGCGGAGTCAGGAAACTCTCTTTCAGTTCAGAGCCTGGACTACTTAGAAAGTTCTAGGCCAGCCAGGGTTACAAGGGAAGACCTCACTCTCAAAAAACCAAAACCAAACCAAACCAAAACCTCCCTGCAAACAAGTCAACCACCACCACCACCACTACCACCACCACCACCACCACTGCTGCACAGGGGTGAGGAGGGCCTGTAATCTACTGTGGATAAACACAGGCTCTGGCTTCTAAAAAGGGTTAGGGTTACCCAGCCACAGTGTTTCCAATTGTTGCCTATTCTAGGTCTGAATGTTTCAGGATGAAGATAACTTTCTCAAACCAAGTTTCTCAAACGTGTCTACCATTCTGGTCAGGAACACAAGGGGAAAGAGGAAGGAGGTTTAGTTTCTAAATTAATTCAACAAATATATATTAGAGGCTTCCTATTTTAAAATGGGGATAACGTCAGTTCCTATTGGATGGAGTTGGTGAGAAGTAAACCTTGGGTTTCTTTTTAAATATTTATCTCATTCTTTAAATTATTTTTAGATTTGTTTTTATTATTTTATGTGTATGGGTGTTTTGCCTGCTTGAATGTCTACACCACATAATCACCTTGTGCCTAAGGAGGTGGTGAGAACCTCTTATATATGGGTGCTGGGAATCGAACAGGGATCCTCTGCAACAGACAAATGCTCCTAACCACTGAACCAATTCTCCACCCCCTATTTTGTTGTTTTAAAAATTATGAAATTATTTTATGTGTATAGGTATTTTGCCTGACTGTGTATCTGTGTACATGTGTGCTTGGTGCTTAGGGAGGCCAGAAAGGGCATCGGACTGGCTGGGGCTGGAGTCACAGAGGGTTGTGGGTCACCTTGTGAGTTCTGGGAATCAAACAGTACTCTCCTAGAAGAACAGTATGCGCTTTCATCCACTGAGCCATCTCTCCAGCCCTAGACTGTGGTTCCTTTACAGAGAGAACCTCATTATGTTTTCCTAGGCTAGCTTCAAATTCCTGAGCTCAAATTCCTCCTGCCCCAGCCTCACAAACGTGTAGGACTGCAAGCCTGGGCCAAGTGCCTAGATAGAAGTAAAAACACCCAATTGTTATTTCTTATTCATTGTGTTAAAGTCTGTGTTATATAGAGGCAGCTACCTTCACTTGTATTTGTGTGTGTGCTGGGGTTCAACACAACGGTTTCATGCAGGCTGGCAAGTGCTCTGTCTACCACAGAGCTGCCCCCTGCTCCTGGATCACTTTATAAGTGTATAGTTCAGTACTGTTAACTACGTTTATTTTGTTACATACCAGCTACTGAATGTTTTCATCCTACAAAGCAAAACACCATGTTCATTAAATAACATCTCTTTCCCTGTCCTTCCAACTCTTCATAACCACCCTACAGCCTATGCTTGTAAATAATCTGACCACTCTAGAGATCTCTTATCTCTTTCTTTCTTTCTTTTTTTTTTGGTGATTGACTTATTTTACTCCCTAATATCCTCAAGGTTCGTTCATCTGTGGTGTGGTTTTCTAAAAAAGCTGAGTGCCACATTTTGTCCCTCGTTTATCCACTGATAGAAACCTGCATTGTTTTCCCTTCCGACTGCTATGGACACAAGGACCACCACTCACTCCCCGTGGATCAACTTTTGCTTATTTATTTTTTGATAGGGTCCTGACTTTAACCCTGGCTGGCCTGGAACTCACTCTGTAGACCAGGCTGACCTCAAACAGAGGTATGCCTGTCTTTGACTCCCAAATACTTGATTTATTCTTGAAAAATGGTAAAAAAAAAAAAAAAGTCAGAGTGCTGGAGAGATGGCTCAGTTGTTAGAGCACTGGCTGCTGCTCCAGAGAATCCTTGTTTGATTCCCAGAACCCACATGTTGGCTCACAATCATCTGTAACTACAGTTCCATGGGCCATCTGTCACCCTCTACTGGCCTCTTGGAGTATTGCACACTCATGGTGTACATGCAGGCATTAATTCTTTACACATGAAATAATTCTTTAAAGTGCATAAAATGTTCCCAGCATCAATCTTAGAGCAAATTATAATATTAAATCATCTAGTCTCTGTTCTATAAACTACTAAATACTGTGATTTTTGATAATATTCATATCATTTCCCCTTCTTGATCTCTTTCAAATTCATGGCCTCCTTCTTCATTAATTGTTGTTATATGCATATGTGAATTTAATGTTTTTCTTTTGGCAATATTGGAGTATGTATACTTCAATTAGTTCAGCAAAGGTAACAATCCAGTGCACAGTTTTACAGTTATGTCACCAGTTTAACGAGGCCCTCATTCTCTCTACATCTTCAATACTTGTTATCTTTTTTAAAGTTTTAATTAAAACATTTTCTTGCAAGCCTGGTGGTGGTGGTGCACGCCTTTAATCCCAGCACTCAGGAGGCAGAGGTAGGTGGATCTCTGTGAGTTTGAGGCCAGCCTGGTCTACAGAACCGAATTCATTTACAGATATTTTACTCTTAATCTGGACCTTTTTTCCCACCTTCATAGTGTCCTTTCAACCTTAACAGTTAAAACTAGAATTTTGAAGCTCAAAGAGAACTAATAGCCCACTACCTAAATTTACCTCTTTTTCTTTACTGATACAGTAAAGAAAAGTTGGCACAAAAGCCCAACAAACTGAATTGCTTTCCTTAAGACTACAGTCAGAGTAGCTACTTTATAAACTATATGGTAATACCAAGGATGTAATAACATAACTAAAAATATCATCGAAGACATTTGAAAACAATATGAAATATCTGAAGCAATGTGATACAGTGTGATATGGACAATAAAAGCAATAGTTGGAGGGATAATTCTTACTGATTTGTAGATAGAAACACAAGACAACTGTGGAAAGTAATAACAGGATTAAACTGTAACCAAAGTTAATACTACTGGCAGTTCTTAGTAGCTTGTGCAGACTCATCATTGTTTTTGCTGGAAGACAAGGTTAAGAATAGAAATTATATACAACCTGAAGTTGACTAGAAGAGGGGAACTGGAGAAAACAGCCAAGTTATAGGTGCTATCTGTCTTAATTCATATTGCTTGATGCTTGGGGTGGTTTGAATAAGAATGGCCCTCATAGAGAGTGGCACTATTTGACAAGGGTTAGGACTTGTGGTGTGGCTGTGTTGGAGTAGGTGTGGCCTTGTTGGAGGAAGTGTGTCACTGGGGATGAGCTTAGGGATTTCAAATGCTCAAGCCAGACCCAGTGTCTCTCTCTTCCTTCTGCCTGCCAAACTGGACATAGAACTCTAAGCTACTGCTCTGCCACCATGCCTGTCAGAATGCCTTCATGCTTCCTGACATGGACTAAACCTCTGAAACTGTAAGTGTGGTAATGTTTTGTTTGTGCTTTAACTAATAAAACTTGCCTGAAGATCAGGGTACAGAGTTAGCCACTCGTTAGCCATAGAGGCCAGGCAGTGGTGGCCTTGAACTCACAGAGATCCACCTGCTTCTGCCTCCTGAGTGCTGGGATTAAAGGTGTTTGCCATAACCATCTGGCCTCTCTGGCTAACTAGTGGCTAGCTCTGCATTCTGATCTTCAGGAAAGCTTTATCTGGTAAAGCACAAATAAAGTATCATCACATGTAAGCCAGCCCCTGTTAAATGTTTTTCTTTACAAGAGTTGTCATGGTTGTGGTGTTTCTTCACAGCAATAGGACAATTTTACTTCCCAAGTAAAAACTTGGGTCAGAACTGAAATCAAGGCTAGCCACATATCATGTATTATCTTTTCTCATCAAAACGTGGGTTAGTTTTATTTCTTAAACAAGGGGAGATAAAAGCCCAGGAGAAAGTGGACATAGGGTTTAGCTTTCTGCATTTGACTGGGTTGGCCATGGCCAGATAAGGGATATTTGCACTTTTTTAATACCAAGAAAGATCTGTGGCAAATTATTGAAGCCTGCAAAGTGATGGTGGTTCTTTGTGGCCACAGAGGTACCGTGTACAAGATAACCTGTTACTCAGAAGCATCATGTTAGCATAGGTAGAAATAACTTCTGATATTAATATATTCACTTTTGATACTTTCAGAGTTAATCCTCTGATTCCCACCCCATTCCTGATCCTGGGAATCAACTCAGATTATCAGGCATGGTGGCAACTCCAAACATTTTTAATAACTATTTTTTTAAACTTGGGAGCATGAAGTATAAATACTCAGAATTTAAATGTATTTTTAATTAAAGTTTATCTTATTCGTATTTGCATAAAGCACCTAAGTTTTCTTAAATCCTACTAATCAGACTTGTAGAGACAGATTAAAAAAAATGTTACTTTTTTCTTTTTAACCTCACTTGTTGGGCAAAACAGCTACAGAGATAAAAATTCAAACTCCTCACTGACCAAGTATAAGCTTGAATTCTGTGGTTGTGGGAAGAGGGCAAAAGATAGTTTCTCAGAATAATATTCAAACCTCCTGTTCATTCTTCTTCTTCCTTTTTTTTTTTGAGACAGGGTTTCTCTGTATTGCTTTGGAGGCTGTCCTAGAACTAGCTCTGTAGGCCAGGCTGGCCTCAAACTCACAGAGATCTGCCTGCCTCTGCTTCCCGAGTGCTGGGATTAAAGGTGTGCGTCACCAATGCCCAGTGATTTTTTTTTCTTTCTTTTTTTAAATTTAATTTATTACTTCCGGTGATTCTTTCCTATATGAGCACAGAACATAGATGCAGGTGGTTGTATATGCACAAGAGAGAATATGGTGGTAAAATTATGGATTATTGCCAGGAAGCATTACTAATCAATTTGTTAATTTTTTTCCTTTTGGATAGTTTTATCTACAGGCAGGCAGATCTCTGTGAGTTCGAGGTCAGCCTGGTTTACAGAGTAAATAGTTTTATCTTTATGAATATGTAAATTTTCTACAATGAATAAACATTATTGATGGGGGTTATCCTTCTGCATATATATTTTTCTTATTGGTTGATGAATAAAACACTGTTTGGCTAGTGGCCAGGCAGGAAGGATAGGTGGGGCTACCAGAGGAGGAGGATTCTGGGACGTGTAGGCAGGCAGTCATCACCATGTGGAGCTAGGCATTCTCCAGTAAGATAATACCATGCAGAAATACATAGATTAATAGAAATGGGTTGATAATGAAGACAGAGATAGCCAATAAGAAGCCCTATTCAGCCGCCCACAGATTTATAATTAACCCAGCATCTGTGTGTTTATTTGGGGCCCAAGGGCAGTGAGATCAGCCTGGACAAGAAAACTCATTACCTTGGCTTTTCAGTGCTGGTGCCATGCCTCGGTGCATGGCAGTGGATTGCTGTGCCACAGAGTACACTCCCAGCCCCATGTACCACTCTGTTTTCTTTCTTTTTATGTGTATAGGGGTGTTTCCCGCATATATGTGAATCATGTGTGCACAGTGCCCTTTTGGGGTCTGGAAAAGGACAGCAGATCCCATGGGACTGGAGTCACAGGTGGTTGTAAGTCACCATGTGGGTGCTGGGAACAGGGGCTGGGTCTTTGGGTACAGCAGCCAGAGCTTTTAACAAATGAACTGTCTCTGTACTGTTGCAAGTATTACTTGCACAGTACATAGCACATATGAAAATTAATACAATTTAAATTGTCGTATAAGTTTTCACTCACGTTTAATCTTCTTCAGGCCCTCCATTATTGATTGTATGGTAATCTTTCCACTTTCTGTAAAACATTTGATACAGATACAGGGGCAGCCACATAAAAACTTTAGTAAGGTTAATAAAAGTTGTGAAATTATTAACAACAACAAAGTATGTGATTTCCTGTCAACTCCAGCGCCCTCTGCGGCCCATAGAAAGTACTAGGCTGAACTTGTATTTATTTGCTTTGGGATTTGGACTAGCTTTTCTCTCAGCTAAGTAGGATGGAACAATGATGACTTGTAGGGAGACAAATGTCTGTACTTTTTCAGTGAGGTTCCCCTGTTATAGTTTAAAAGAATGTGGTTGACAGTTACAGGCCATAAGTGGTACTGTCAACAGAATCTGTTCTCAAGTCTGTAAGTATCTTTTCCAGAAGACGACTATATATATATATATATATATATATATATATATATATTTGCACACACACCTGCATGCATATACGAGTACTGTAGCATGCATGTGGGTATCAGAGACCAACTTGTAGGAGTTGGTTCTTTCCTTCATGTGGGTTCTGGGGATCAAACTCAGGTTGTCAGGCTTGGCAGCAAATTCCCTTACCTTTGAGTCATCTCACTGGATCGTGTGTGTGTGTGTGTGTGTGTGTGTGTGTGTGTAGGTGTAATGATATGAAGAGAAATATGTTGGCATATGCACACATTAGAATAGGGAGGGAAGGACCTGCTCTTTCTGAGAAGTCTTTTTTGAAAGTTTTTATTAATTGTACATAACAATGGGTTTCATTGTATCATCTTCTTACATGTATTCCACTATTTTGATCCTATTCACCCCTTATTACCTTTTCTCTCCCTCTAACTCCTACTAACCCTTCCCCTCTTCCCATCTAGCCCTTCTGCTGCCATGTCTTTATTCATTTTTTTGGTTACCTGGATGCTCAAATGTGCTTTGCTATAGTGAGAGCACAGCCTGTCTCTGCCTGGAAGGGTGCCAGGCAACTGTTAAGCCAGTCTTTCCCCCAGAAGACTTCAATCTCAGCCATATGTCCCTCTGTATACATTTATCCCATTACATCACATTATTTCATGTGCTTCTTCCTCTATTGGATTAAATGCTCTTTGAGGACAAGGGCTGTGATTCATTCCCTTTTGTGTTGTTAGCATTTGACACCAGACTTTTTCTTTTAAGAACTTTAAAGTCTGTTGGGTGATCACAGAAGTGTACAACAAACAAACAAACAAACAAACAAACAAACAAACAAAAAGCCCAGAGCAGGAGGGATATATTCTGTCTCTAATAAAATCCTATCAGAGTTCTGAGAAGAAACAGTGCTGCTTTGGCTGAGGGGTGAATAGTGGAATAGGAATCATGGGATGCAACAGGGAGCATGGGGCAGTCAAACAGGGTTTCATGAGTGCACTGTGGGATGGGAATGGAGTAGAGGGGGAGCATTCGAAAAAAAGTGGTAGCTAAGCTAAAGGACAAAAGTGGGAATAAAGCTGTGCTAGAGAATCATGGTTCAGCGGTTTGCATTACAGGACGGGCGTGGGGGCCAGGCTGAGGAGTCCTGTGGGCTCTGCTGCAGGTCTTTAATTTTTTTTTCTGACACAGGGTTTCTCCGTGTAGCTCTGGATCCCCTGAAACTCACTCTGTAGACCTTGAACTCACAGAAATCTACCTGTCTCTGCTTCCTGAGATCAACAATTAATAAATGGGATCTCCTCAAACTGTAAGGCAAAGGACACAGTGGACAAGACCAAAGTGCAGCCCACAGACTGGGAAAAGATCTTCACCAATCCTACATCTGACAAAGGGCTGATCTCCAAAATATACAAAGAACTCAAGAAACTAGTCAACAAAACACCAAAAAAAAAAAAAACCCTATTAAAAATGGGGTACAGAACTGAAGAGAGAATTCTCAATAGAGGAAATCAAAAAGGCTGAAAGACACTTAAGAAAGTGCTCAGCATCCTTAGCTATCAGGGAAATACAAATCAAAACAACTTTGAGATACCATCTTACTCCTGCCAGAATGGCTAAAATTAGAAACACCAATGACAACTTATGCTGGAGAGGATGTGGAGAAAGGGGAACACTCCTCCACTGCTGGTGGGAGTGCAAACTTGTACAGCCATTTTAGAGATCAGTATGGCGGTTCCTCAGAAAAATAGGAATCAGTCTACCACAGGACATGGCTATCCCCCTCTTAGGCATATACCCAAATGATCCACATCCATGCAACAAAGACATGTGCTCAACTATGTTCATAGCAGCATTATTTGTAATAGCAAGAACCTGGAAGCAACCTAGATGCCCCTCAACTGAAGAATGGATAAAGATGTGGCACATCTACACAATGGAATACTACTCTGCAGAAAAAAAAAATAATGGAATCTTGAAATTCGCAGGCAAATGGATGGAACTTGAAGAAACTGAATGAGGTAACCCAGTCACAAAAAGAGGAACATGGTATGTACTTGCTCATATATGGATTTTAGACATAGAACAAAGGATCACCAGCCTATAATTTACACTGCCAGAGGATACAAGGAGGATTCTAAGAGATTCATATAAGGTCCCTCACAGAAGAGGGAAGGGACAAGATCTCCAGAGCATATGGGGAGTGGGGGGGCAGTGATGGAGAGAGAACTAGGAGAAGGAGAAGGGGAAGAGAGGAAAGCACATGGGACTAGGAAGATTGAGTCAGGGTAGGAATAGGAGAGAGAGAGAGAGAGAGAGAGAGAGAGAGAGAGAGAGAGAGAGAGAGAGAGAGAGAGAGAGAGAGAGAGACCATAAAAGAGGGAGCCATTATAGGTTTGAAGAGAAAACTGAACCTAAAGAAATGTTCAAAGACCTACAAGACTGACCCCAACTAACAATCTGAGCAACAGTGGAAAGGCTACCATAAATGCCCTTCCCTGATAATGAGATCAACAACTAACTTATTCACCATCATGGAGCCCTCATCTAGTAGCTGATGGAAACAGAAGCAAACACCCACAACTAAACACTGAGCCAAACTGGAATCCAGATGCAGATGGAGAGGACAAGACCAGGCTGCAGAAATACATAGAGACAGCTGACCTGAATAAGTAGGAGCTAATGGGCCCCCAGACTGATAGCTGGGAATCCAGCATTGGACTGACTCAGACCCCCTGAACATGGGCCTCAGCTAGAAGGCCTGGGCAGTCTAAAGGACCTCAGACAGTGGAACCAGGATGTATTCCTGGTATACAAAAGGACTTTGCAGGCACATCCCCCATGGAGGGATACTCCCTTAACCTAGAGACAGGAGAGAAGTTCTAGTCCCTACTGCAAATGACTTGACAGATTTAGATGACCCCTCCTGGAGGGCATCACTCTACATGTGGTGTCAGGGGTGGGGGGATGGGAGAGTAGGGTGGTCAGGGTGCATGTGAGGGTGGGAGAGAGGGAAAGAGGGAGGGAGAGAGGGAAAGAGAAAGGGAGGGAGAGGGAACTGGGATCAATATGTAAAATAAAAATAAAAAAATAAATATATAAACAAAGAAAGAAAGCAGGCTATGCAAGCCTGAGGAAGCCAGCTAGAAGCAGCACCTCTCCATGGCCTCTGCATCAGCACCTGCCTTCAGGTTCCCACCCTGTTTGAGTTCCTCTCCTGCTTTTGATGATGAGTAAGTGTAAACTGGATAAATTCTTCCCTCCCCAACTTGCTTTTTGAAAAGATAATTTCTGAGGATCTTCTATGCTAGTTGCAAAGGCACCTTTAGGAAGACACCAACCACCTTGCATGCAGAAACCCTCACCGTTTAATTTCAGGTGAGGCATCAGGTTTTTCATCTCTTCCTCTGTGAGCTCGATCCCCTCATTGGCTAGGAACTTGTCCAAGTTCTTGGTGTCAATTGCGTCTCCTTAGAAAGGATGAGAAATGGGGTGCAGATTTATTAGAGACAATTCTCACAAAGGATGACAACTGTTGCCCTGTACATGTGGAATGACAAGGAAAACTGGGAAGTCCTGCTATAGTTCTGCTGTGGTATACCAGCAGAAGGTGACAAAGGACTCCAGGATTTGAAACTCCGTGGGCTGTGAAGAACCTGGTGTCTTCTGTCCCATTTGGATATCCATCTTTTTTCTCTATTTACCAGCCTCCCTTCTTTTTCACAAGGTTTCTTTGAGTTGCTCATGTTGCCTATGTTACCCAGGCTGGCATCAAATATGTAGTTTTCCTGCCCCAGTTTCCTGAGTAGATTGGGACTGCAGGTGTATATCATTGTACCTGGAAATTCACACTAGTGAACGCTTCAGTTTTTGTTGACTTTAACTACATTTTTCTGTAATTTACTTCTTTGGTCACTATGCATTCCAAAAATTCATCTCATCTCAACACACAGAATAGTTTTTCTTATTAATTGTAAGATCTAACCACACCAAAGGCTACTAACTATAAAAGGTGGTAGGGGCAAGAAACCCCAACCCTATGCAAAAACGATACTCAGGTTTGTTTTTTTTTTTTTTTTTTTTTGTGTGTGTTTAACAATGACTGTATTTATATAACATGAAAATCTGATGTAAATATAATTTTGTATTTTGTTTTACTATGAAGACCAGGCTGATCTCAAATTTGTGATTCTCCTGCCTCAGCTTCCTGAGTGCTAAAATTATAGGTGTGTACAACCATGCTTGGCTTGTATTTTGCTTGTACAACCCCCAAAATAATTTATTTATAAATATTTTTTTAAGGTACTACACAATCTTTTAAAATGCTAACATTTTTAAAATGAACTTTTCAAGTCAGGATATAAAGTAACAGATTTCATTATAGCATCTTTGTAATGTGCCAGTTTGCTTTGGTTTGCCTTTCCTCCTCACTCCTCCCCATCTCCAACTGGTCCTTTCTCCCCAGTTAGTACTCTCTTTCCTAGAACATGTACTTTACTGTCCTCTTTATCTCTTTATGACTTACTCCCTTAAGATCTCTTCTCCCCCTCATGATCCCCTTTCTAGTTTGATGAGCTACAAATGTACACTTGTAAACACACACACACACACACACACACACACACACACACACACACACACACACACACCTACTCCTGCTCAAATGGGAGAATATGTATTATCTTTGTGAGTTTGGCTTAATTTATTTGCCATAATGATTTGCAGTTTCCATTTTTCTGAAACTTTTATGATTTCACTTTTCTTTCTTTCTAATATTTTTTAAATTTAAATTTGCAACAAGCTTTTTTACATGTCAATCCCAGTTCCCTCATCCTCCCCTGCTCCCCTGTCCCCCTCCCAACTCCCATCCCATCCCCTGTCTACTCTCTAGGGAGGGTGAGGCCTTCCATGGGGAATCTTCAAGTCTGTCATATCATTTGGAGCAGGGCCTAGGCCCTCCCCCATGTGTCCAGGCTGAGAGAGTATCCCTCTCTGTGGAGTGGGCTCCCAAAGTCCATTTGTATACTAAGGATAAATACTAATCCACTACCAGAGGCCCCTTAGACCATCCAGTCCTCCTAACACCCATGTTCAGGGGGTCTGGGTCAGTCTTATGCTGGTTTCCTACCTATCAGGCTGGGGGACTTCACTTTTCTTTATGACTGATTAAGATTCCATTGTTTTGTGTTATCCACTTATTTGTTTTTGAATTATTTTTGTTTGTTGTTTTCGAGACAGGGTTTCTCTGTGGCTTTGGAGGCTGTCCTGGAAGTGACTCTTGTAGACCAGGCTGGCCTTGAACTCACAGAGATCTGCCTGCCTCTGCCTCCTGAGAGCTGGTATTAAAGGCATGCACCACCGCCGCCACCACCCATCACTCATCTGGGACATCTAGACTGGTTACATTTCCTGGCTATTATGAATAGCACATGGGCAAGCAAGTATTCTGTGGTAACTGATCAGAGTACTTCCAGTATTTACCCACGAGATAACTGTGTCATATTTCATAACTGAAGTTCTACTTTCAGCCTTTGAAAGACTGACTTCAACACTAACTGTACAAGTTTATAATCCCATCAGCAGTGATGAATGTGTTTCTATCTCCCCACATCAGCAGTGATGAGTGCTCCTCCCTATATCAGCAGTGATGAGTGTTCCTCTATCCCCACATCCTCCACCATACATTTTTTGATTTTTTTGATGCAGTCATTCTGACTGGGGTAAGATGGAGTCTCAAAGCAGTTTTGATTTGACTTACCTATCCTAGCTAAGGATGTTGAGAACATTTTAAAACATGTATTGGCTATTTGCATTTCCTTTTTGAGAACTGTTTATTCAGTTTATTAGATTATTTGTTAACTGGGGAAGTTGTACTTTAGGTGTTTATTTATTGTTTTTGGTTTTTTTGAGACAGGGTTTCTCCGTGTGGCTCTGGCTGTTCTGAAACCCATTGTGTACATCAGGCTGGCCTTGAACTCAGCGATCCACCTGCCTCTGCATCCTCAGTGCTGGGATTAAAGGCATGCACCACCACACCTAGTTTATGTGTTTGTTTTTGGCAGTTCTTTATATATCTTGAAAAATATGGACTACTTCATGAATTTTTGTGTATCATCATTGTGCAGGGACCACACCAACCTTCTGTGTAGTCTTCTAATTTAGTGTATATGCAGTCAAGTGAATACTCCACATAATCTTTATAGTTAGTGTTTTAATACATGCTATCCCACTTAACTAACATTGTATTTTTTTTTTAAAGACAAAGTCTTGATGAAGTTCAGGCTAATCTCAAGTTTGTGATTCTCTTACTATGTAATGGTTTGTATAGTGATTCTCATCTATCCACTTAGATATTTCTAACCTATTATAGTTTCCTTACTGCTTATTATGAGAACAAAAATATTGAAACAGGATTTTAAATTTTATTCAGTAAAGTATTCCTTTAGGATACTTTTCTAGGAGAGTTGTTTGGAGTAAAGGGTGTGACTAGTTCTATGGTTTTGATATCTGTGTTGACTAGTCTTACATCAACTTGATACACAAACTAGAGTTATCTGAAGGGAGGGAACATAAGTTGAGAAAATGCCTCCATAAGATCCTGTTGCAAGGCATTTTTAAAATAAGTGATTAATGGGGGGCACGGCCCTGGGCTGGTGGTCCTGAGTTCTGCAAGAAAGCGGGTTGTGTAATCATGATGAGTGAGCCAGTAAGCAGCATCCGTCCATGACCTCTGTATCAGCTCCTGCCTCCGGGTTCCTGCCCTGTTTGAGCTTCTGTTTTGACTTCCTTCAGTGATGAACCTGTTATTCTATATTGGAAATTTCGGGGGGGGGGATTTCATACAATACTATAACTATCAGTATAAATACATGTTATGACTTATCTGAGTTCAGTGAATCCAGAAAGGGGAAGATGCCATATAAAAGAGTCTAAACTTGCTGGGCAGTGGTGGAGCAACCTTATGAATGGGAAAGATACTTGCCCAGTATTAATTGCTAAGTATAGGAAATGTTATTTATAAGTGTTTCCTATCATGGCTTGAAACTTACTTTTGATGTAACTGACGATATCCATCAGTTCATTCAGATCCACTGTTTTGTTACCTATGAGGGAAGATAATTTCATGTTTCTAAGATTCATAAAAGTTATACTCACCATCTTCTGAAACTGTGAAGAGCCTAAGAATTCAGTGACCTTTTTCTAGTTTTCCTTAGAATTTTATGGATTTACCTATAGAGTTAATAGTGCTACCTTAGAAACAAAGAAAGCTTATATTGTGAAATGCCAGGGAACAGGGGATCTGGATGACTCTCAGGGGTTCTTAACTGGGTGTTCATGTACTGATAGAATTCAAGGATTTCTTGAGCTTGAATGGGGAAAAAAATCTATACTTATTTTCACTAACAACTAACTGAAACTTAGTATTTTTTTTTCCTTCCAGATTCCTTAGACAGCAAACCATAGACAGCAGAACTTGTAATTTTGTCACTAGTATAAATCACCCAAGCAAGGTTCATGTTAGTGTTATTGTTGCAAATATGTTAAAATGTTGCATACACCCATCTCTATTTTAAAGTGACAACAATTTGACCTGCTGGAAGAACTTAAGTTCTTTAAAAAGTACTAACCATTTGTAATTTGAATGTTTTGATAAACTATATTTCAGTATGATTTGTAATTCAGTATGATACTTTGTAATCCTGTGCTTCAAAAATTTTACTCAGAAGGGTACTGTTACAGCAGATGCAGAAACAGGTCCATGGCACAGTAAGCTTAAAACCCCTGATCTATATGAAGACACTGAGATGGTCAGGAGGAGGAACAGGCCCAGAGGAGACTCAGAGTCCGTGTTCACAGAGGGCTGCATTTCTCTGATGAACAGGGTCGTGTCTGCAATACTCACCATCAGATGGTAGTTGGGACATTAGTTCTTCAAGTTCTTCATCTGTGATCTTAATTCCCAGGTTTTCCAAGAGAGATTCAACCTTTTTAATTTTGGCCCGTGGCCCTTAGGAAAGAAGGGCATGGGATGAGAATGTGGGCATTGTTTCTTACAGATGAAAAGAACTGACTGTGCTCACACATCAGAAACTTCTACTGGGAGGTTAACCGCTAGAGCCCAAGGAAACAATGTATGCATGTCCAAGATTTAGATATATCTGCTAACGGTAGAAAAAACTGAGGGAATAGCATTCACTTGTTAACAGTGTTTGTCTTTAATGGAAGGATTACATCTGTGGAAGACAAGGAGACTTTTGCCTTTCTTTTGTTCTTGTTTTTTTAATGTGGGTACTGGGAATAAAAGGGGCATTGTTCTGCCTGACATTTTACAAACTTTCAGAATATTAAAAAATTAAAATATAGTTATATAAATTTCTCTATCCTCCTCCTTACAACCCTCCCATGTCCTCCTTTCAAATTCATGGTTACTTATTCTTTAATTATTGTTTTACACACACACACACATACATATACATACATACATATATATGCACACATGTGTGTATATATATATATATATATATGTATGTATGTATAAATACAATCTACTTAGTTCATTTAGTATTGCATACACACACACAGAGTTTTGAGGACTGACCACCTGCTATTGAATAACCAGTAGGGGACTCATTCCTAGGGGAGAATCTCTTTCTCTCAGTAGTCATTAACTGTAGCTTTTCATCTCAGGTTAGGACCCCACTGGATTTTCCCTCAATGACATTGCCACCTCAATTAGATTTATTTACTTTATTTTAGGTATATGAGTATTTTGCTCACATGTATTTATGTATACCATGATCATGCCTGATACCCACAGAGGTCAGATGGGCATCAGATCCCCTGGAACTGGAGTTAAGGATGGTTGTGACTACAGTGCGGGTGCTGGGAATTGAACCTGGGTCCTCTGCAAGAGCAGTAAGTGCTCTTAGCCACTGAACTGTCTCTCCAGCTTCTACTCTACTTGGCTTTTACTTCTCAAGTAGTTATTTTTCTTGAGATGTGGTTATTTCTCAAGTTGGAGAACTTTCCGGTAGTTTTTTCTTTTTTTTTTTCAGAATTGAATCTGGGACTTGCATATGCTAGGAAGCACTCTACCATTGAGTCACACCCCCATCACGTCCTTAAAAATTGTGTGGCTACATTGTACAGGATGGCTTCAAACATGAAATCTTCCTGTCTCAGCCTCTGGTAGCACTTTAAAATGTAGTCTCCTAATTTAAAAACAAACAAACAAACAAACAAACACCTGGTGTGGTGGATTGTTCTTGTACCATCACTTAACTGGCTGAGATAAGAGGATTGTTGAAAATTGGAGACTAGCCTGGGCTACAAAATGAATTTCAGGCCACCTGGGCTACAGAATAAGGTCCTATCTCCCCCCCCCCCCCGCCAAAAAAACCCCAAAAAACAACCCCTTCCAAAATACAACATACACACCAAATTTAAAGGACAGTGATTTGCATAGAGTATATAATCTAGAAATGGGATATTTCCTTTAAACCAGTCCAGGGGTCTTCAGTTTCCATGAGAAATCAACAGAGGAGAAGGCCAGTCTAATGTCTTATGATTGAAACAGCCAGCCTACACAAATCTAACCAGAAAACGGTTAGGATTTTCTACAGTAATAGGATACTTAACCTATGTCTCTCTAAGTTCATGCATTCAAACATGAGAAGAAAGTTACAAGTCATATTGATGGATCAATACATTGGCAGGAAGCAAAGCTGGAACATTTTAAGAGTTAACAGTAAACATGAACGTGTCGTCCACCCCCCCCCCCTCGATACAGGGCCTTGCTATATAGTACGCACAGGATCTGAACTCACAATTTTCCTTCCTGCTTCAGCTTCACAAGGAGGAGGGTTATTGGCATGTGTGGAAGGAGGTAGGAGGGGGCCAGGAAAGGCTCTCTTTCTGGTGTGACTTGGACAGGAGAGGATCGGGTTGAATTTCCTGGTGTTTATCTGTCTAGGTTGTAAGTTATTTCTCCCTGAATAAACATCTATTCAGCCTATTTGTTTATCTTGATCCTTATTTAATCGCGTTAGGCATGTGCCACTGCACCTGGCCAAGGGTTTTTACTTGCTTTCTCACCACGTGTCTCACTCACCTTTGAGACCCTTCACGCACTTTAGCAGTCGCTTCTTATATATCTTCTTACCAGCTGTAAGGTAAGATAGCATTCAGGGTATAAGTTAATTGTTGGGAAGCTGACCAAGACAGCACAAACACAAGGTGGCATGCATGATTTTATGAAAACCTTTCAAACAACCCTTCTGATTTGTTTAGACGTTTACTTTTACCATGACGTAAGAACGGAACCCAGTATGAAGAAGTGAGTTATAAGTATATACATTGGTTGAATTAAAGTCTGACTTCCCCCCTTTCTCCCTCTTCTTTTCTTTTCCTCTTCTTTTTGAAAACTGTGTGTGGATGTTTTGTGCATTACATGTGTGCGGAGTCCAGAGAGAGTATCAGAGCCACTGGAACTGGAGTTACAGATAGGTCTGAGGTGATTTGTGGGGGCTCAGAACCAAACCCTGGTCCTCTGCAAGAGCAACAAGCGCTCAGAATGGCCAAGTCATCTCTCCGCTGCCCTTCTTGTCATCATTTAGAGCTGGCAGTATGCCCAGGGCAGCAGGGACATTTAAGTTTGATGGCAGAAGTTTGTGAGAGACATTGTCAGCCTTCAAGAACAGGCAACAAGATTTCTCCTGCTGTGAGAACTGTGTCTTCTGGGATGCAAGTGTATAATTCCAGAAGCATTCACATCTCCACCCCAATCCACCTCAGCACTCACCATAAACTGACAGCACTTTCTGCAGATCCCTGAATGCTTTGTCAGGGAGCACCAGACCCAGCTTCATCAAGACATTTTTCAGATCATCAACTTGGACTCTCTTCCCTTTAGAAAGATGCAGATTTAAGAGGTAAGGGAACTTTAGCAATGGATAAATGGGTTTGTTTACTTATTGTGTGGATGCAAGCACTTTACATGCATGTAGAGGCCAGAGGTCAGCCTTTGATCCTCAGGAGGCCCCTATCTTTCTTTCTTTTCCTTCCTCCCTCCCTCCCCCTCCCTCCCCCTCTCCCTCTCTCTTTTTTTCCCCACTAGGAAGTGGGGCCTGCTGAATAAACAATGGTGACTTTGAGTGAACTTCAGGGATTGACGCCACCATTCCCAGCTTTTTCTGTGGGTTCTGGGATTAACATTTAAGTCCTCCTGCAAGCACTCTCTGGGCTGAGCTATGCCCCAAGCATGGATGGTTTTAGATCATAGAAAAATTATTTAAATTATGTGGCATAAGTAATTCACTCCTATTATAGGAGTGAAATTTCAAGGGGAATTGTTAAGCTACATAAATCCAAGGGACATGTGAATTTGTCACTTGTTATAGAAGGAGAATTTATACTTTAATTCAAGAGAAGGGAAAGCTCACATTCCAGATACGAATCAAACCCCACTTTGAATTTAGGGTTTGGCAGGTCTAACACCCAGTAGTGACTTTCCAAATCCAACACACACACACACACACACACACACACACACACACACACACACACTACATACACACACACAAATACACACACCACAGACACACACACACACACACACACCATACACTCCCCCCACACTACATACACACATACACACACACCATACACACCACACACACACACACACACACACACACACAAACAACACACCACACACACACAGGTCCTATATATAAGCAAAGCCCACATCAAATATAAGATTGTGGAACAAATTTTCAACTCTTAATCTTGTAGGAGAGTTAATTTAGCATGTCAGTAGTCACCTCAAAAGAAACGAATGTCTGAAGACAATATTTGAATGCCTTTTCACCATAACTACTTACCAGTAAAAGTTTTTGCTTCATTCATTAACACATTTAAATCAACCATTTCATTTTCTGTAAGAAAAGACATCCAGGCACAGGATCCAGTTAGATTTGGAGAAGTCACAAACAACAACAACAAAACCAAACTTGTAAAGAGCTGGGATTCAGCCATCTTTCATGATTTCTATTATATAAACTATTTTAGCTCAAGAAGAAACAAAAAGGAGAAGCTGCAAGTTTAGAGATGTCCCCCATCACCGAATAACATTCTGAGATATATTACCACTCCTTCCCTCTAGCCTCCTTCCTTCCGGGTCTGAATCCTAGAATACTCTCATGAAGACCCTAGGCTGCAGCTCATCTCTTATTTCCTGTCCAGCTAAATTGATCTTATCAAACCATTAAAAGTAGGTATATAAGCTTATGCCAGCAAACCCAGCCCCCAGGAGGATTGCTATGCATAGGCTATAAGCACATAGGGAAAGGCATAACAAACAGAAACAGGTAAACATGAGAAAGAAGAGACAAAGGAAGAAATTTGGGTGGATGAGCGCATCTGTTAACTGGCTGCATAGACTACTCGGGACATAGTGAAATATTTTGTAAGCTTTCCTAAGAGACTGATTTAAAAAAAAAACCAATTTTTAAAAGATTTATTTATTTATTATATATATAGTGTCTTGCCTGCATGCATGCCTGTGGAAGGAGGTCGGAGAGAGAGCGGGGAAAAGCTCTCTTGCTGGCGTGACTCGGACAGGAGAGCATCGGGTGGAATTCCCTAGTGTTCATCTGTCTAGGTTGTAAGTTATTTCTCCCTGAATAAACATCTATTTGGCCTATTTGTTTATCCTGATCCTTATTTAACCGCAATACATGCCTGCAGGCCCAAAAAGGGTCATTACAGATGTTTGTGAACCACCATGTGGTTATTGGGAATTGAACTCAGGACCTGTAGAAGAACAACCAGTGCTCTTAACCTCTGAACCATCTCTCCAGCCCTTATAAGACCTTCTACAAAGCCCCAGCTTCCTTTTCAGGGTCATGGTATCTGAAGTACTCACCATCAACAGGCAGATGATTTATCAGGTCCTCATGGTCCTCCTTCTCTAAGTCAAATTGTGCAGTCTTCAAAATGATTGGCAGGTTAGAGATGTGAACTTTCTTCCCTTAAGAAATAAGAAGATGGAAGTAAATGCAAGGAATTCCTGACACTTTAAGGATGTGGAGGGTAGAGCTGGAGAGAGGTTCAGGGGTTCATAGCATGTGCAGCTCTCCCAGAAGACTGCAGCCTGGTTCCCAGCCTGCACATCATGCAGGTCACACTCATCACCTCAGCTCCAGCCCTTTTCTGCACTCCATGGGCTCCTGCACACACGTGTATCTACCCACATATAAGACACATAATTTAAAAACTAATTTCTTAAAAAGGGCTATGGATATTAAAGGCTGTGGATCCAATCCTGGGGGAGTGGGGGGGCAGTGAAATGTTGGATATTTTATAACCCAGATCAGGTGCTATTGGAGTTGGCTCCTTACTGAGGGACAACTTTCAGTTGACATGATCACGGATGAAGATAAGCTGTCATAAAGATAACCTCGTAAATGAAAACAACCCCAAGTCTGTTACAGTGACACAGTACGGACAATGCCTTCCTCAGCCATGGAAAAACAGAAGAAGAATGTTACCCTGTCAGCCATGGGTGAGTTCTGAGGACATACTTGGAATCAGCAAACTAGCAGGGATCATGGAGTAACAAGATCCCCATTGCTGAGACCTTCAAACAAAGCAAATGCAAAGTGCAGGGATTGCTCTCAGGATGCTTACCTTTGATGGGCACCACACTGTTCAGTAATCTTTTCTTATAGACTGTCCCATCCTCTGTAAGACACAGGGAAAAGGATGAGAGGCTGTAATATGTCCCCCCACCCCTGCCTTGTACAGTGAGGCAAGCAGCTTACCACTAAGTTACATCTCTAGCCAGAAAGTCTATAATTTTATAACACATTTATAGATGATTCACCCAGGAATGTGTTTCACCTTCAAGTAACAGCAGAAGTGCTGCTCTCAACGTGCTAAATCTGAGACTTAGTTGGAACACATGACAACTGATAAGGCATGTTACAAACACATTTTATTTTTCTCCTTTCTTCTTGTTTTCTTTTGTTATTGCACTATAGCCTCCGTCTTTCTCCTTTTTCTGCCCATGAGGCATACCTATATGCTTAGCCCAAATGGCAGACCATAGAAAAGAATAATTAAAAATAGTTACCAGCCAGGCATGATAGTACATGCCTCCCCTCAGCATTTGGGAAGCTGAGACAGGAGGATCATGATTTGAGGCCAGCTTGGGCTACATAATGAGTTAAGGCCTGTCTGAGCTGTGTAATATGTCACTCCCTCATAAAAAGTTGTCAATTTGAATAGTGACAAAAAAGAAATATTTTAAATTACTTGCTAAATTAACTCTATAAGTGAAAGTGAAGTAAAATTGGGACAGATAATATCTACTAGTACAACATAGCTTCATAGGTTCCACCTGTCCCCAGAAAGCTCCAGCCTTTGGGCCCTCTGTGTCTGGCAGGTGTCTGATGTAGTCTCCAGTACAGGCCATCTGCTTTTCCTTGCTACTTTCACAGAACCAAAGTGCTAGGAAAGCTGCAGGGTGGCAGAGGGCTTGCTTAGCAGGCACAAGAGATCATCAGCAGCATTAAAGGGAGGGAGACAGGGAAAGCAAGGAGGGAGGATGTAAGGGAGGGAAGGAGGAAGCAGATTGGTTCCTTGAGAGAACAATGAGGAGACAGGAAGGGGAAGGGCAGACAAAGGAATGGGCAGCCTTAGGTGCAT
Source organism: Phodopus roborovskii (assembly GCF_943737965.1). Lineage (NCBI taxonomy): Eukaryota > Metazoa > Chordata > Mammalia > Rodentia > Cricetidae > Phodopus > Phodopus roborovskii. The sequence goes on along the minus strand of NW_026125052.1, from coordinate 19,976,779 downwards.
GCTGCAAGAATTCAGATGGGGGGCGGAGACTGCAGGCACAGGGAATGGGCAGCCCTAGGAGCATGTGGCCAGAATTTAGATGGGGAAATGGCAGACACTGTGAATGGGCAGCCTTAGGTACATGCATCAAGAATTCAGATAGAAGAGGCGGCAGACACAGGGACCGTGCAGTCTTAGGTGCATGTGGCAAGAATTCAGATGGGTACTGAGCATTGGCCGCTCAGGAAGCTGCTGCTCCCTCCAGGGGGCACTAGCATCCTTGCCAATGTGTAAGATTGTCCTTGTTTGGGGGACAACTGGGATAGGAACAAGGGGGCAGGGAAGAAGCGCTCTGTCTGGGGTCCCTGGAACTGGGCAGGATGCATAGGTGAAAGTCGGGATAGTCTCTAGGTCCTGCCCCTGGTTCCCCAAAACCATGAGCCATGCAGGTGATCTGGGGGTAGAATTTCTGAGGGGCTTGTGGGTTAGGCCACTGACAGAGTGGATGCTGTCTTTACCAACACGTGATGCTGGAGGGATCCTGATCGCTGGATTGTGGGGGAGATTTGCAGGTTTCCCAGGGGACAGACAGATGTGAGGTACACTGCAGGGGGTTGGGGATGGGGCTACAGAATTTATCCAGGGCTCACTGGCTGAATACAAGAGAGAAGTTTCTCATTTTCAAATTAAAACACAAACAAGACAAGGGCTTCTTATTCACCACAGTTCTCACCCAGAAGCCCACAGTACCCCATTCATTCCTCTGGACACCGGCAGCATGCTAAATACTCACTAGCAATGGGCAGGGATTTTAATAGCCTCGACTCTTCTTTTTCAGTAAGTGCAATTCCCATGTTTCCCAGAACGATTTTTAAGTCTTTGCTGTCAACCTTTTCTCCTTTAAGTAAATGGAAATTATTTCAGGTTAAGAGATAATGATTTTAGTTTAAGAAAAAAATAACAAAGTACATCACTATCTCTAACTGCAAGGCGAGACAAGTACAAAGATGTGAGCCAACATTACTAATTTGGGGTTATTTGACAGTCAGTATTTGAAAGCATTTTTAAAGTCAGGTAAGAGCACAACACTCATCTCCTGTGCTGGGTGGGGGTCAGCGCAGCACGGAGCAGCACTGTGTGACAGCTGGTGACGACCGTGGCAGCAGTACAGTTTGAGTTTTCTCCAAAATGCACATTGTAACTTCATCTTTAGTACAGTGGTAACAAGAGGCAGGAGCTTCAGGAGGGAGTGAAGCCCTGGGACTTTTCCTGCACGGGATTATGGACCTCTGAGGAGGCCCCACAAAGCAGGAGGCCCTTGGTTTTCCCTTTCCACCCTCCACAGTGTGAGGACACACTGCCCAAGGCACCACCATAAAGCAGGAAGTGGCCCAAAGCTCAGGAGATACTGAGTATGCAAGTGTGCTGGCATTGGATTTTCCAGACCCCAAAGAGATAAAAATAAACATCTATTGTTTATAAATTACCCAGACTGTGGTATTTTGTTATAATAGCAGGAGAATATTATGTCAGATGGTATAGGACTTACATAATTCTACTTGTTTGTAAAATCTCCCATTTCTACTTAATGGCCTGAATTATGGGACTGACTATTCATATTTCTGATATAAAAATTTGCATTCAAATTCATTATGGTAATTTATACTTTGTTTCTTCTGACACCAGTGAAATGAATACTGTACTGATACAAATATTGAAGTTAATATTTCTCTCTGAGAGGGTCTATAGTTCTACTAAATTTCTAATACTTGAAATTGCTGTCAGTGAGACAAAACTATGTATGAATAGGTAAGCAGCAGAGTGGGCAGACTGGAGGGGCAAACTGCCATTAAAGAAAGGCAATTCCCTACCCAGATCAGGGGCTCTGTCTTAAGGAATTCTCACCTGTGAAACATTTCGCTGCCTCCATCAACACATCCAAGTCAACCTTTTCATGTTCTGCAAGAAAATTCAAAATTTAGATTCAAAGAGGAAGACGGATTAAAAAAAAATCACATAAAGTTCTTGAAATATGGCATATAGAATTACAGCAAGTTTTCATGCTTTTGTTCAGAATTTTATTTTTGTTTTTGGGTTTTGAGACAGGGCTTCTCTAAGTAACAGCTCTGGCTGTCTTGAAGCTTGCTTTGTAGACCAGGCTGGCCTTGAACTCACAGAGATCCGCCTGTCTTGCCTCCTGAGTGCTGGGATTAAAGGTATGTGCCACTACCGCCTGCCTCAGAATTTTTATCTTTTAAATCGACAAGAACATCTAATAGGGAAAAGATTCAGGCTGCAAGTGTATGTCCATTCAGCGATTAGTATTTCTCATTTGCTCCTCACAGCCTTTCTGGGTGTGGAGTTTTGTTGGTGCCAGGAGATCTAGTCCTCACATGCTTTGTAGATACAGAGACATGTTCGAATAGCGCTTCTCAAAGTGTGGTCCAGCAGCCTCCTGAGTCACCCACACCCTGCACAGGATCTCCATTTGCACTGGCAATTGGGGAAAACTACTGCCATCTTTGAATTAACAGCATCTGAAGGCAGTAGCCATTCTTCTGCCCTTTGCTGTGTGTGCTCATAGTAAGATGTCACTTTCACTTAGGAATGTCCCTGATAAAGCAGCAACGACATTATTTATTTATTTATTTAGTGTGTGTGTGTGTGATGGTGTGGTATGTTCGTGTGTGTGTGTGTGTGTGTGTGTGTGTGTGTGTAGGTTAGAGTTCAACCTTAGGTGTCATTCCTCAGGAGTCATCTATCATATTTTTTGAGACAAGGTCTTTCACTGGGACCTGGGACCAACTATGTCAGGACTGCTGGCCAGCAAGCCCCAGGGATCAAGCCTGTCTCCACTTCCTTCTGTCTCCACTTCCTCGGTGCTTACAAGTGTACGCAATGTCCAGCTTTTCATGTGGATTCTGGGGACTGAACTTGGGTCCTCATGCTTGTATGGAAAATGCTTTATGGACTGAGTCATCTCCTCAGTCACAAACATAAACATTGAATAAATGTAATATTTATGGGATTGGTATAATTAGTCAATATTGTGCAAATGACCAAAGCATGTTATGAAATTATGCATGGGTAAAGATGAAAGGCTAAGGCAGACTAATGTGCTTCAGTGTAACCAAGTCTACAGAACATTCGATGATAGAGTTTTTGACCCCATATAGGAGCTAAATTTTAAGAGGCTACTCATTGAGTTTTGGGATAATAAGGAAGAATCTATTTGAAAGGGGTATCAAATGCTTCTCTTGCCAATTATTTGCATATGTATGGAGTCAGGTTATGCTGTGGAATAATTCTTATGTACACTGTATGAACATATGTCGCTATGATTGGTTTAATAAACAAACTGACTGGCCAGTATCTGGGCAGGATAAGGTTAGGCAGGAGAGCCAAACTAAGAATGATGGGATGAGGAAAGGCAGAATCAGAGGAGCTCCCAGCAGAGGCAGGGAGAAGCAAGATGGGCATGCCATACTGAGAAAAGGTACCAAGCCATGTGGCAAAGCATAGATAAGAAATATGGGTTGATTTAAATGTAAGAGTTATCTAGTAACAACCCTGAGCTATTGGCTGAACATTTATAACTAATATATAAACCTCAGTGTGTTTATTTGAGAGTGGCTGTAGGATAGGAAAACTCCATCTACAAGGCTATTTATATATATTTTTACCCAAACTAAATTAGTTCAGCAAGGGCTGGGGCTGTAACTCAGTGGTTGAGTAAATGCCTATCATATGTGAGGCCCTAGTTTAATCCCTGGTACTACTTCAAACCAGAATAAAATAAAATAACCAAAATATTCCAGCAGATTGCATGAGAAAGTATAGAAGTCTAGCTATACATTAAAATATTTAATAATTTAAGACAATTATTCTTATCTTTTGGCTTTGTTTTGGGAAAATATTCTTATAAAATATATTTTATCAAGTAATAAATTTACAGTTATTTTCAAAGAATGTAATGAGTCAGGCTCTGTGGCACACAATTGTGATGGGGATGTCCTTCTGAATATATGTTCTCTTGTTGATTTAATAAAAGACTGATTGGCCAAGTAACCAGACAGGAAGTATAGGCAGGGCTACCAGACAAGGAGAATTCTGGGGAAAGGCAGAGAATGAGCCACCAGGGAGATGCCATGTAGCTGCTAAAGGAGTAACATGCTGAAGCATTACAGGTAAGCCATGGCTTTGTGGCAATACATAGTTTTGGGCAATTCATAGTTTTGGGCTTTGGGCAATACATAGATATGGGTTAATAAGAGAGAGATAGCCAATAAGAAGCCTGAACCATTGGCTAAACAGTTTGTAATTAATATTGCCTTTATGTGTTTATTTGGGACTAAACAGCTGTGGTACTGGGCAGAATGGAAAACCAGTCCACACACTTGTAATCCCAGAGCATTAGGACTGAGGCAGGAGAATCAGGAGTTTGAAGTCAGCCTGGGGCTTCAAAGTAATTTCTTCATCAGGCTATGCAATGACAATAAGATGATAAGAGTTTAAAGAATTAATACATAAACATTCTAAAATGTATTTTAGTTTCTTTTTTGTGGTGATATATAATGTTTATGATTTATTAAAGTGTTTTAGTTTCTAACACAGTCAATATCGGTAACTAATAATTTATAAAACAGCATGAAGAAGTTCTGAGTCAAAACAATTAAGAGCCCCTAGTAAGCACTGACATCTTTGCTGGTTAATTTCCTAGTTTTTAGATACATTTCTTAAAGATTTAATAGCATTAATAATCAGGAAATGGCTTTTCAATTTTTTGAAAAAGTAGGGTTTCGTTATGTAATCCCAGCTCGCTCAGACCTTGCTCTGTAGACCAGGTTGGCATAAACCATAGAGATGCACCTGCTTCTGCCTCCTGGGCTCTGTGCCTCGATGGCCCACACATTCTCAGTTATTAAGTAGTATCTTTCCTCTTTATTCTGTGTCACTGGTCCCCCCTTCCGTCTTAAGTCTCCACACTCTGCATGCTTCTGCATTAACCAGTCTTCAGCATCTGTCCCTAGTATGGTTCTGTAGGAAAAGCCTGAAGTTCTCTCTGCCCTCAGTCCCCCCCCCCCCCCACGTGTTGTTTCTTCCTTGCTGCTCTCAGGCGGAACAGGGCATTGCTTTTGGGATAAAGGTGTCGTAAAGGCTCACCGGTCACTGGCAGGTGAGTCTGCAGGTCCTTCAATTCTTTCCCTTCCAGTTTGAAACCAGTTTTTTGAAGAACATTTTTCACATCATGGACGTTAACCTCCCCTCCTTAAACGCCAGAAACAGGAAAGTTGTTACAAAATGACAAATCAGGAGAGTTGTTACAAAATGACAGATTTGGACTGTCAACTCCTGCCCAGAAGGGAAAGCACAAAGGTACTAATTATACTAAGTCAAGCAAGTCACATGGGCGTCAGGTAAGTCACTGGCCTTAAGGTAAGTCACAGGCCTTCAGGTAAGTCACATGGCAGTCAGGGATGTGCTTCCAGATTTAAGCTTCTGAGAGAAGTGTGCGAGGGAGAAAAGTCCACTTTGAAAATATATACTTTTACATAAAAGGAAAACTGTAATTAATAAGAATTATTAAAACCTACTGGCATGTTTTTATTGACTCAATCTGAAATATGAGTTATTTATAACATGTCAGTGTGCGTATTATATAATGTACTATATATTGTGCATGTAATGTATGTATATTAATGTTATAAAGATATACATATATTACAGTACATCTATAAAATATATATTGTACTTTAGATGAGTTAAAAATTAAATATAAAAAAAGATCAAGCCATAGGAAAACAAGGAGAAATCAGAAAAGAAGTAGTTGAGAGCACAAAAATGAAAAACACCCATTTATCAGGGTTGATCATAGTTATGTAGGACTGGGGGTATATGTAGTCACGGCTAATGGGTAGAGTTGCATTTTGGGGTGTATTGTGGTAAATAAGGGTCAGGATAAACAAATAGGCCGAATAGATGTTTATTCAGGGAGAAATAACTTACAACCTAGACAGATGAACACCAGGAAATTCAACCCGATCCTCTCCTGTCCGAGTCACGCCAGAAAAAGAGCGCCTTCCTGGCCCCCTCCGACCTCCTTCCTCAGGTCACCTCCGCCCATAGCTCCACCCCCCAATGGGCGTGGTCAGTGCTACAGAAGGACTACCTCACTACAGGGGTGATGAAGTGTTATAAAATTGACTGTTGTGATATTGTACAACTCTATTAGTGTACTAAAACCCCTTGAGTTGTATACTTTAAGTGGATGAATTGGATAGCATGTGAGTTGTTTTCCAATTTTATTTCCATACAGCATATATAAATAAAAAGCAAATAACCAACCAGGAAAATATTTTCTATGTATATGACAATGTGCTTACAGTTAATATATAAAGGGGTCATTTTAATTATTAGCAATAAATGTTCATATGCCAGTAGGATAATGCACGAATGGCCCTGATAAGAGATTCAAAGTTTAGAAGCAATAATGATACATATCTTAGTTAGGGTATCTATTACTGTGATGGGACACCATGACCAAAAGCAGTTTGGGGAGAAAAGGGTTCATGTGGCTTACACTTCCACATCACTGTTCATCACTGAAGGGAGTCAAGACAGGAACCCAAGCAGGGCAGCAACTGGAGGCCATGGAGGGCACTGCCTACTGGCTTGCTCCCCATGGCTTGCTCAACCTGCTTTCTTATAGAACTCAAGACCATCAGCTCAGGGATGGCACCACCCACAGTGGGCTGGGCTCTCCCCATCAATCACTAATGGAGAAAATGCCCTACAGGATTGCCTACAGTGATCCTATGAAGGCATTTTCTTAACTGAGGTTCCCTCCTCTCAATAACTGCAGCTTGTGTGAAGTTGACAAAAAACTAGTCAACACAATATATAACCTTTCGCTTTCATAAGTAAAAATGGCATTTTTATTTTTAATAATGAATGAAAGCATCCATTTTCACTGAATCAAATTAGCAAGAGTTCTGAAAATGATATTTGAGTATTAAGTGTAAAATGAATAAGTCACCAAATAAGTGTTAAATTAAAAACTAGACATGTACACAGGGAAAACAGGAGGTAAGCATAGTAAAAGTGTATAAGTCCATTTTACTATACATTATTTCATATTCCAGATGATTCTTGAGTACCTTGTAGATGGCAAATGATTACTAAATGAAACTCATAGTTTGCTATTTTATACTTTGAATGAAGTCTCAGATTCTATTGTTCTTGTCCTTTTTCTCACTCACCTTTGAAGGACGTCACACCAGATAGTAATTCTTTCTTAAACAGGGTTTTGTCAGCTGTAAGATAAAACACAATGATATTTTGAAGGATGATGAAAGTCTATGTTCCTACACACAGAAAGGAAAAACTTAATTCATTCTCAGTGAGATGAGAGGTACTGAGGAAAAGCCCATCAAGCCCACTGGAGTCAGAGGTGCTGTGCTTGCTTAGGATGCCTAAGGCCCTAGTTAGACCCAGGTCTGTGAGAAACCGCAGCACTCTGCCTCCACGGGGGTAGAGTACAAAAGCAATGAGTGGTACCCAGGTGCACCGAAGGACAAAACTTGTTTTTTCTTTTTAAATTGGGTTTCATCCTTTTTCTTCAGTTTTTCTACCATTCTGTCCTTTCATTTTCTTCCAGATTCCTAAGTCTTCTATTTTTTTTTCCCCAAAGGAACAACAACTACAACAGCATGTCTTCAGATAGGACTTCTGCCTTAGGAGACCTTTTCCTAAACCGGAATCAAAATGAGCACAGGAGTTTCAGGAGTGCTGGCGGGAAGCTTGGCACGGGTCCCTGCCTGTAACTTCTCAACACCTGGGAGGCAGAGCCAGAGGAATTCTGAGAGCCAATTCTGGCTACATAGCGAGAGACTTTTAAAAAAGGCTATGTGTTCTCTCATATGTAGACTCTATTTTAAAATATATATACACACACATGTGTTTGCATACCATACATACATATGGCATGAAGCAGAAGGGGAGTTACTCGGGAGAAAGGAGGGGTTCAGTGAGGAAGCGGGGGATGAGGCAGAGGGTAGTGAAAAGGCAAATATGAATGAGGTAGAATAATATATATGTATGAAAATGTCTCATCTAATGCCTGTTGGAAACAGGAGCAAACACCCATACATAAACACTGAGTTGAACTAGAACCCAGATGCAGAGGAAGAGGACAAGACCAGGCTGCAGAAACACATAGAGACAGCTTACCTGAGCAAGGAGGAGCTAAGGGGCCCCCAGACTGATAGCTGGGAAGCCAGCATGGGACTGACTCAGGCCCTCCTGAATATGGGTCTCAGCCAGAAGGACTGAGCAGCCTAAGGGACCTCAGACAGTAGAGCCAGGATGTATCCCTGGTGCACAAAAGGACCTTGCGAACACATCCCCCATGGAGGGATAACTGCCTTAACCTAGAGACAGGAGAGAAGCCCTAGTCCCTACTTCACGTGACCTGTCAGATCTACATGACCCCAACTGGATGGTTCCCCTATATATGGAATTGGAGTGGGGGGATGGGAGGGGAGGGTGGTTAGGGTGCATGGGAGAGGGCAGAGAGGGTAAAGGGGAGGGAGGGAGGGAGAGGGAACTGGGATCGACATGTAAAATAATAAATTAAATTAAAAAAAATGCTTTGACTCCAAAATTTAAGTTCAAGGACAAGTTAATGGGGAAAAGGATTTCTATTTTTGTTTCCACAGAAAATGAAAAGCTGTGGTTTCCTTCCAGACTAATGTGGTTTGATCAAGCCAGACTGCCTGAAACAGAGTATCAGGTGATCCTACATTCAAAATAGCTGGACAAAGCAGCCTTGCAGACTACAGCCAGGATTTCTTCATCTTCTTAGAATCCCCCACGACAGCGCCCCTTACCAGCAGGAAGTAGTTTGAAAAGAATGACGCCCAAATTCCCAAAGATTGTCTATAAATGTTTGTTTTCATTTAAATGGACTTGGTTATATAAAATAAATTAAAAAAACAATAAAAAAGCCATCTTATTAAAAAAAAGAAAATGTCATAATGAAATGCACCATATTATATACCAACTAAACTAAGTAATAAAGTTACTGAAAGAAAATATGAGAAATGCTAGGTAGGATTGGGCCCTTTTTGCCAGGAACTTAGTGTAGACCAGGGTGGCTTTCATCTTGCAGTGATTTCCTACTTCTACCCTTGCGGAGCTGGGCTTGCGCTAGTTGGCTCAGCAGGTCAATGGACTTGCCTCCAAAGCTGAAGACCGGTTCAGTCTCAAGGACAAACACCATGGTGGAAGAGAGAACCCCTTCCACTAGCTGTCCTCTGATTTTCACATGTGTACATGTGGCGGTGGTGGGGGTGGAGGGACTGGAGAGACAGCTCAGTGATTAGGAGCACTGGCTGCTGTTCTTGAGGACCTGGGTTCAATTCCCAGCACCCATGTGACAGCTCACAAAAGTCTGAAGCTCCAGTCCTAGGGGATCTGATTCCCTCTTCTGGCCTCTGTGGGCACCACATGAACTTGGTGTATATACACACATAGGTAAAACACTTATATACACATTATGTGTACATGTGCATGGTATGTGCTTGTGCACATATGTACACAGATACAAATAAATGTAAAACAAACAAAAACATCCAGGGATCACAGGCACATGCCATCCTGACTTTTTACAAAAAATTGGGTCTTTTTACAAAAAAAAAAAAAAAAAAAAAAAAGAAAGAAATCTTTTAAATTAACATGGAATATTTCAAAGATTAGAATTACTATAAAACCTTCAAAAAACTTTAAAAACAATCCGACCTTTTCTTTTTGACAACAGGAACCTGAGGCAATGGAAGCAGTCCCCATTTCTTCTGTGGTTCAGGACAGAGTCATGTATGTGTAGATAGTAGTTAATACTTGATGAATGAGTGCATTTTTAGTTATCAGTGAAAACAACATGTAAAGCTTACCAGAAATGGGTAGACTTTTGAGCAGTTTTTTATTTTCCTTATTTGTCATTTCTATCCCCATGTTTTTCAGAATATCTTTTACATCTTTTGCATGAATCTTTTCTCCTTCAGGAAAAAGAAAAATTTTCGGTGAGACTATAGAATTATGTATTTTATAACATTGTACAAATAAAATGTGTACATATAACACACATGCGAGACTCATCCTTGTTGACCCAAGGAGGATGTGTTAACTCTTCAGTGTCAAGAAGGGGAGGAAGAGCTGGGCAGTGATGGTATGTGAAGATCTCTGTGAGTTCAAGGCCAGCCTGGTCTACAGAGTGAGTTCCAGGACAGCCAGGGGCACACAGAGAAACCTTGTCTTGAAAAACAAAACAAAAAGACAGGGAGGAAGAGTTTTTCTGTCAGCTGGGTGTAGTATCCCATGCCAGAAATCTCAGCACTGGGGAGGCTGAGGCAGGAGGATGAGAAGTCTTGTCAGTCTGGGATATGTATGTATGTATGTATGTATGTATGTATGTATGTATGTATGTATATATCTTATCTCAAAACAAACTAGCTCAGTCAAACATATGATAACTAGAAAAAACACAAGAAATTTAAACAAGTAAAAGGGGAATCTCTTGAAGCCTACACTGTCCGTCATATAACGAGTAAAATGGGGATCATATAACTTCTCAGTAAGTTAGATGTTTGTGAATGGTCAATACAAGAAATTCAGCCATTAAAATAACTACTCTTTCTTTAAAAATATTTTAATTTTTAATTACATGTGTGGCCTGTGCACGAGTTCAAAGGCCAAGGAGGCCTGCAGAGGCCATCTGGTTCCCTAGAGCTGGGGTTACCTGTGGTTGAGAGCGGCCTGTTGGGTGTTGGGAAGCACACTTGGGTCTTCTGCAGCAGCTCAGGCATTGTTAGCTGCAGCACCATCTCTCAACTGCCGTAATTCTATTGTTTTCTTTTCCGTTAGTTTGTTTGTTACTCTTTCGCTAGCCCTTCTACTGCCTTCACTTTCTCCTTTTGTCTGTTACGTCATGTTTACAAAATGACAACATAAGAGAATTTATTCTATATAATTATTTTAAGTTTGAGAGGGCAAGAATCATATCTCCCTCAAATAAAAATTTAAAATTTTAATGTTACTATCCAAAGTAACGGGTATCATTATGGCATTTCCCCTTCTTCCCTTGCTTTCTCCTCCTCCTTCCCCCTCCCCTTATCTTTCTTCCTTTCTTCTGAGGGGGTCCTATGTAGCCCAAGCAGCCTTAAAATTGCTATATAACGGAGGATGATCCCGAAGTCCCAGTCTTCCTGCCTCTAGAGTGAAGTGATAGGGTTATACAGCTGTGTCTTCTGCAGTTCCCCTGAAGTCTTCATTGTGGAGGTCTTTCACCTCCTCGTTTAGATTTATCCCTTAGCATTAATCTATATGCTTAAAAGCTGCCTCCATACCCCGATTTCTTTCTTGGCAAATTTGTTATTGTATGCATAATAAATAAACAAATCTTTGAAAAAAAAGAAAAAAGTTTGTTATTGGTATACTGGTATATTGGTTTATTTTGTATGTTGATTTTTTGTATTCTATTACCTCACTGAAAATGTTTTATCAGCTCTAAGGGTTTCTAGAAGAGATGTTAATGCCCTTTAAGTATATGATCATATTATCTGGAAGCAAGGATACTTTGAATTCTTGCTTTCTTATTTACATCCATTTTCTCTTACCTTACCTATCAGACTTCAAGTAGACACTGATTTGCATATGCAGAATAAGTCTTGTTTCTCTGAGCTTAGACCAATTTGATCCTGACCTATGTATGCTCTTAATGTGTTCTTGAAATTGATTTGTAGGTATTTTTTAAATTTATTTTTTATTTCCAATCCCAGTTCTCCCTCCCTCCTTCTCCTCCCTCACCCTCTACTCTACCTCCCCTCCCATCTGCTCCTCAGAGAGGGCCAGGCTTCCCCTAGGAAGTCTACTAAGTCTGTCCCGTCATCTAGTTGAGTCAGGAACAAGGCTCCTCCCCATCTCTGACACGTCTGTGTCTAGGCTGGGCAAGGTATTTCTCCATATAGAATGGACTCCACTAAGTCAGTTTGTGCATTAGTGTTTGACCTTGGACCCTCTGCCAGTGACCTCATATATTGTTCCAGTCACATCATTGTCACCTTTATTAATGGAGTCTAGTTCGGTTTTATGCAGGTTCCCCATTTGTCAGACTGGAGTCAGTGATCTCTCATTAGCTTGGGTCAGCTGATTCTGTGCGTTTCCCTATCATGGTCTTGACTCCTTTGTTCATATTATTGCTCCTCCCTTACTTTGATTGTACTCCAGGAGCTTGGTCCATTGGTTAATTGTGGATTTCTGCATCGGCTTCCAACTGTTTCTAGAAGAGGGCTTTATCTTCTCTGGGGTTGTGGATTGTAGGCTGGGTATTGTAGAGTGAGTCTGTATAGCAATTGTCTTCCCTGCATCCTTTGTAGAACATTTTGAGGGGTATTAGTCTTCCTTAAGTGTTAAATAAAATTCAGCAGAGATGCCATATTGTTTAGAGCTTACTCTGTAGGGAGTTTTTTTGTTTGTTTGTTTTATGTTGTGTTTTTTCTGAGACAGGGTTTCTCTGTGTAGCCCTGGTTGTCCTGGATCTAGTTCTATTGACTAGGCTGGCCTCAAACTCACAGAGATCTGCCTGCTTGTTCCTTCCAAGTACTGGAATTAAAGGCACACACCACTACCACCTGGCTGTGAGGAGAATTTTTATTGCTTCTTCAATCTCGTTTTTATTTTTAATTATTTTTGAGTATGTGTTTGTGATGTGCGTGTGTGCGTGTGTGCGTGCGTGCGTGCGTGCGTGCGTGTGTGTGTGTGTGTGTGTGTGTGTGTGTGTGTAGGTCATAGGTTGACTTCAGGTATCTTCCTCTATTGTTTTTACCTTTTGTTTTTGAGGCAGCCTCTTACTGAACCTGGGATGCACTGATTGGCTAGGCTGACTGGCCATCGAGCCCCAGGGATTTGTGTGTGCTCACTCCAGGTGTTTTTGGTTTTAAGTGCGGGTTCTGGGGACCTGGACTCAGGCATCCATGCACATGCTGTAGAAATTTGATTGACTGGGGTTCTTCTCCACCCCTCTCAGTCTTGTCACTCTGTATGCATCTGTTTCAATTGTTTACATTCTTTTGATTTGATTTTGGAAAGTCATGTCTAAGTAAGTGTCATTAAAAAAACAGATTTTCCAATTTTTTTTTGGAACCAAAGTTTTCAAAGCATTTCCCTAATGATGCTCTGGATTTTCCTCAAATCTGTTATAACCCATATTTTCCCTCTCATTTTACTAGTTTGGCAGAGAGTTTGCCTCTTCAAAGATCTAAGTTTTTACTCAATTGATTCTGTGTTATACTTTTAGTCTTCATTCATTTCTACCCTAATCTTTACTGGTACCCATGGCTCTTGGTTTGTACTTGTTCTAGCTTTTCTAAGAACTTGAGGTGAGTTAAGTCTGTTTAATCTATGATATAGTTTAAGCTTGAAATTTCTTTGATTTTTATGTTATCTTAAAACATATTTGAATATAAAATGTAAAGACCATACAATATAATATTCATTTTAACAGCTCCTCACCTGTGATCTTCTTAATTTCATTCATCATCACACGTAAATCGGTCTTCCCATTACCTTAAGAAAAAAAAAGCATAAAATGATATGAAAACACTAAGTTGTGAATTATAAAACAGAAATCTGTATTTACTCACCTGAAAAACATTTTATGAAGTTTATATCTTTCATGTCTGATCCTCATCAATTTGATTAATATAGCTACTTCTATCTCCACTATAAGTACCCACATAGCACAATGCAAGACAAAGCACTCTCCTTCAATTTAGCCTCAAATCTGTCGTTAGTTTAGTCCTTTCTGATAAATGAGAGTATTGCTCTACTCCTGGCTGCTCTTGGAACCTCAATAACTGTCATATTGATGTGTTTAATATTGCTCACTTATGATAGACCTTTGCTTTGCAAGGGACACTCTCATACACCATATAGTTACTTCCTTTACTCAACATTTCCCAAATTAAAATGTAAATCCACTGGATACATTTAATTCTGTAACATGGCTAATAAAAGTGCAGAGGCAAATATTGGGGTTCAAGCTGAAGATCAGAGCGGCAAAGCAGTTAGCCACTAGCTTTTACCTCTACCTCAGACTGAAATGGGCGATCCTGTCTCCAGGAATCCTCAGAGTGCAACGCTGACTGCAATGTTCTCTCTGTCTGGAAACTGAATCTCACATGAGACCTTTTGCTTCTTCCTTTTATACCTCTCTAGTGCTGGAATGAAAGGTGTGAGCTCTGTTTCTCTTTTAGGCTGATTCACTCTTGTGTAGCCCAGGGTGGTGTTGGACTCAGAGATCCATCTTCCTCCCCACCCCCCAGTCCTGGGATTAAAGGCGTGTGCCACCATTTCCCAGCTTCTATGGCTAACTGGCTTTGCATTCTGGTCTTCAGTGGCTTTATTAGATCATAAACAACATATCACCACAATTCCTCCCAAATGCTAGAACTGTGTGGTGTTACTCAGTGATATTTACAACTGGAATTGCACCATGAACCAAAATATTAATATTCTCCATATTTTTGTCTGAGCCCAGCATTTCCTATGTTGTTAAGTGGAGGCTATAGACATTTGTCATTTGTGTTGGTGCTCTTGGTGTCTCTTCCCAAGTAGTGGCCACTGGGCTCAGTTTGGTAGCTATGTGTGAAGACTACATTTTATTTCCCTTCTTTTTATGTACATCCTCTTCTCGTCCCAGATCCACCACTAGGCTCATGTTACAAGTTTTATTAGGAGGTCAACTCACGATCAACTGGCAGACGGTCCATCAGTATCTGGATGTCTTTATCATCGAGTTTAATGTCTGCATTTTTAATGAACTCTCCCACCTTATTTGAAGGAATCTTTATCCCTTAGAAAAGAAGGATTTGAGAAATATGAGGAGTCAATAGGTCATTCAAGGTCATGCCTAAGTGTCAGTGTTTTTCAGACAAGGAGGGGCGAAGGGCATTTAAACTACTCCATTAACAATGTTTTTGATACCTTAGTGTGAACTCTTAACTCTTGTTCTTGAGACTCTGTTACAGCTGTGTGAGTGTGTGTGTTGCATGTACTGATGACTGAACTCAGGGTGTGAACATGCTAGTTGAATACTCTCCTTGAGTAATACCTTGATCCTAGCTTTTAGAAGGAATTTGAAGAGAAGGAAGTGAGGAGTTTGGAGTTTCTATTAAAGACCCAAACCAGTATTTGTCAATGTACCTATATAATAGGTTTTGAAACTTGAAATTAATGGAGAAAAATAAAGTCTATGGATTTATTACATCACAATTCTCTAGGAAATTTATTTAAAAGTTAAACTTATTTATTTTTAATTGTGTGTGTGTGTGTGTATGTGTGTGTGTGTGTGTGTGTGTAGAATGCTCCTGTGTTACAGTGTGTATGTATGTGGAGGTCAGAGGATGACTCCTAGGAGTCAGTTCTCGCCTTCTTTTGGGTTCTACGAATCAAACTCACACCCTCAGTCTTGGTAGCAAGCACCTTTACTGCTGGTCCAAAGTAATATTTTTACTGATACACTAAAATAAACAAACAAACATATATGTATGGATTCCAATACCTGATTCAAATCAGGTTGAACATGTCTATTTTTCCCAAACATTCGTCATTTCTTTATGGCTAAAACCTTCCGAATTCTTTTCTTTTTTCTAACTTTCTGAAATGGTGCCACTGTCTGTAGCCAACCTACTGCATGGTAGCTGGCAGGGTTTCTTGTCCTCATCCGAGTGCCCCCTTCTGCTCTCCCCATCCCTGACCACCATTCTAAACTCCTGTGAGATCAATGTTTTTAGATTACATATATAAAAGAGATCACTTGGTGTCTGTTTTGTGTGTGAGGTGTGCCTGGTTCATTTCACTTAATACAATAGTATCCACTTCTATTCATGTTGTTGTGAATAAGGAGATATTATTTATTTTGTAATGACCAGTCAGTGTTCTGTTGTATATAGGCAACAGTTTTTCTTTTCCACTGTTTACATTTACTTTTTATTATAATACAATGGGAAACTATAAAATAACTTTCCCCCTAAATATTATCACTGGAAATTCAAGATTAATATTGTTGGAAATGTGCCTAGTTCTCTAAGTGCTGTTATTTCCTGATGTTTCTATCATTTGGCTTTGTAGAGGAACCACTGTTTCTGGGACTTTTATAGGGAAACCATTTTGGTCTAAAGAGTAGGGATGGCAAGATGAACAATCTAAAAATTGCAAAGTAGGAAGAGTGTCTGAAAACCACAGCATGGTTCAAGGACCTCAGTGTCACCTGCCAAGAAAGAAATCATCATACCTTCAATATTCTCCAGTTCTTTTAACAACCTTTTCTTGTATAGTCTTCCATTAGCTGTAAGACAGAAATGTCAAGTCTCAGGAAATAATGCCGTTACTCAGAAGTGGGATAAATGTCTGTAACTTAAGAAGCAGAAACTTTAAAAATGTTTCATTCTAACAATTAACATTTTCATTCTGATAATGAAACTCAGGAATTAAAACAAATCTGTTGGTGACATGTTGGTGATGGGTAGCATGGGGCATGGAAATTCATCACACAAATCTATACAATTGCTACTTGTCCGAGGCTCCTGTGGCATCCTCTAATGCTTACCGTCAGTTGGCAGTTTGCCCAGCAGTTTCATCATCTTGTCCTCTGTGAGTTTTATCCCCATGTTTTCCAGGTAATCATCCAGGTCCAGAAGGTCAAGTTTATCACCTTTAAAAAGCCAAAAGTGCTAACAGTTGACAATATGAAGAATTGTAATTCTACAGAAAAAGGTTACTTAGTCTTTGCTAAGTAAACTTTAATGAAATCAAGTGGACAAGAATGTAAGAAACCACTAAGACAAAATATAGAGGCTTTGGCCGAAACAATGATGATCAAAGTTAGACTGGAAAATTATATGTAAACATTTACCCATAAATAGAGTGAGGGCATGTGCCGACAAGGAAAACAGTATTGATTATAACTTTATGAAAAACAATTAGAATCTGATTTTTCAGGTTTTTTGTGCTTGGTGTGCATGTGTGGTTGTGTGCAGTGTATGGAGTATGTGTGTGTACATGTATGGACTGTGTGCAAATGCACACACCTATGCAAGTATGCACAGAGGCCAATGGGAGAATGTTGGTTCCCTGCTCTACCACTCTGCCTTATTTCCTTGAGACAAGGTCTTTCCCTGAACCTGGAGCTATGCTGGCAGCCAGAACCCCCCAGCAATCCTCCTGTTTCCACCCTCACAGCACTGGGGTCACAAGGGCCAGTGTGGCCACACTGGCGTTTTATGTGGATTTTGAGATTCAAATTCAGGCTATTATGTTTGTATAGCCAGCACTCTTCCCTACAGAGCCATCTTCCAAGCCCCCTGCAGTCTCAATCACACACCATGTCACTACATGATGCTTTTTTTTCTTCAGGGCTTTTAAAAACCTTAACTCAGCTGGCTCTGTCAGACCTTATAGATTTGGTGGATCTTCTTTCTCTCTTCTTGATAGCAATTACCACCCACTGTGGATCCTGGGTTTCCTCTGTAAATTAAGTTCACCTCTGTTCCTGTCTAGAAATACTAGCTTGCAGGGATTCCCCCCACCCCAGAGACAAGGTTTCTTTGTGTAGTCCTTGCTGTCCCAGAATTCACTCTGTAGACCAGGATGGCCTCAGACTCACAGAGACCCACCTGCCTCTGCCTCCTGCATGCTGAGATTAAAGGTGTGCACCACCACCACCAGGCTCTTAAAAATATTTTTCAAGTATATAATGTAAAGTACTGGAGGGAAACACGCAGGATCACAGACTATTTCACAAACATGGGTGAGAAACAAGCAGAGAAGTCTGCTTGGTATCACGCTTGTTCTTCACTCTCGGTTATTAGGTTGTAAATACCCACATAACCTTTCCCCCTCCCAATCTTCTCCATGGCTGTGTGGAAATTTCCCTCACATTGGTTCTTTTCTAACTCTATGATACGGTCTAAGCAGAAAAACCTAATGCCAGACAGCATAAGCAAACTCCTGTTTTCAGTTCCTAGAGCCCACAAGCAAAGCTTCTGTTTGGAGAGAATGCCTGGGGTGGGGGGTTGGAGGCTCATCTGCACAAATGACTGGAGGAAAGAGGTACAGGTACAGGGCTGTTTCCCCCAAGAACTTTCAAGGCCTTTTCTGTGAAGTTGGGCCACTGGGGTTCCTAAAGCTTGCCTGTCAGCAGCTCTGGGGATTACAGCCACAGTGGAATCACATCCTTGTCTGTTAACTGCTTTTGACAAGACACGGACCTTCCGATATGCCCTAGTCTTATGGTTTATGCTAAATTGATTCAATTTCTGTAGTTGGACTGTCTTTTCAGCTGCCAGCCCCCAAATAATGTTGTTGAGATTTATTATTCATTATGAAAGCTTGGCTTGTAGCTAAGGCTTGTTCCCAACTAGCCCTTGTAACTGAAATTAACCTGTATTTATTAATCTATATCTGCCTTGTGGCTTTTTAACCTCTCCTCCATGCTGCTCATCTGACTTGCTCCGTGTCTTGCTTGTGTCTCCCTGTGCCCAGACTCTAACCCCGAGTCAGAAGTCCTGCCTAATCTCTCCTGCCTAGCTATTGGTCATTCAGCTCTTTCTTAAACCAATCAGAAGGAGCCTTTCACACAGTGTGAGATCAAATATCACATAACAAATTACTTATTTTACCCTTTGTACTTATCTCTCTATCAGGGATGCCCAACTTACTGTGTCTGGAAAACACTGATGTACTTTTTAAGGATCAGTTCCTGTACTCCAGTGCTCTGCCCCTTGAGAAATCCTTAGATCCTTTCTTCTTCTCCTCCTCCTTCTCCTCCTCCTTCTCCTTCTTCTTCTTTTTTTTTAACCACACCTTCTAATCCTTTCCTAACAGTTCTATCAACTGGTTTTTGTTTTTGTTTTTTTGAGACAGGGTTTCTCTGTGTAGCCCTGCCTGTTCTGGAACTCACTCTGTAGACCAGGCTGGCCTCAAAATCACAGACGTTCACATACAGGGATTAAAGGTTTGCACCACCACTGCCTGGCAGATCCTTTTCTATTTATGAGACTTTTAAAATAACACCCATGATATTATTGCATTTGTTTGTACATGTTTTTCCTCAACTGCAGAAGATTCAACTACTTGAAGCACCTGGATGGTTGTATGTAGGGTCCTTAACAGAAGCTTAGGAATGATTAGTGACCCACCTGTAAAAAGACTCCCTTTGTCTATGACCTCATTCATATTAACCATCCCATCATCTGTAAAAACAAGAGAGAATTTATGTATATCAATGATAATACATATAGAAAAAGAGATAAAGTTATATACTGAAGTAAAATACAGGGGTATAGCCAATTTTTAATATTTGGTTTAGGATTGGAATTGGGAAAGACAGAACTCTGATTGTGAAAACGACATTGACTTCACATTGCTTTTGTTGCTGTTTGTTCTGTCCAGACAGTAGACCATGTCTAGAGGACACTGGGCTGGTGATGACAGAGCCTTCCTTCTCTTATTTGGAGGGATCCCATGTTACTGATTGTAAAACTGGCAAGCAATCCAATGGATCAGTGTGTGTGGGATGTCCTTCTGTATGCTGCGAATATGTGTTGCTTTTATTGGTTGATGAATAAAGTTGTTTTGGCATATGGCAGGGAAGAATATAGCTAGGTATGAAATCCAAACAGAATTACAATGAGAAAGAAGGCAGAGTCAGGCAGATATCGTGTAGCTGCCAGAGATTTACTGGTAAGCCAAAGCCATGTAGTGATACATAGATTAGTAGAAATGGATTAATTTAAATTTTAAGAGCTAGTTAATAATAATCCTGAGCTAATAGGCCAATCAGTGTGTAATTAATATTAAACCTCCGTGGGAACTGTCAGGTGGAAGCGAAATGTTCAGTTACAATAGCGCCAACTTGGGGTACATACATCTATATAAAGCCTCAGAAAGTTTTTTTTTTTTTTTTTAAAGGATTCTAGACACACAAAAGCAGAGTCAAAAATGGTTTTTTGGTAGCTGCATTTTTCCCCCCAAATAGGCTCTATTTGCTAGAGGTAAGCAAAGGCACAGTCCCTTTAAGAGAGGGCTTCCTGACTCAGCATTAGTAGCAAGAACCATGCTCTTTTAAGAGGCCCTGCTACCAAACACTCATATGGAGTTTATGAGCAGCTGGCAGCAGGGGCCTAAAACCTTCCCAGAGTTGGGGGTGATGCGCACAGCTCCTGTCATTCTTCTGCCATGAAGCTAGTCTCTCAGGAAACCAAGGAACGAGGCGGAGCGAGCTGCTTTAGTTCTAGTGAAGTGCACTTACCATTTTAAAAACTCTCCTGGCCAGAAAAAGATTACAGATTCACAATATTCAGACAAATAGACCTCTAAATGGGTCACAGAGTGTCGTGTAAATGTGCATGGGCTTAGGAAAGAAAGGATATAAGATAGACAGAGTCATGGATAAGAAAATAATTTAAGGATAAAAACCCGAGATCCTTAAAGGACAAATAGAGTAAAAAAATTATAACGGACCATTTAAAGATTGAAAATATACAGAAAGTCTGGATTATGTATGTTATTGTGTTTTCTTTGAATTTTTTGACGTTAAAGAGCTAACTGCAGAGAGACATTTGATTTTGTGGGCTGCTAAGCTAAACCAATACGTATATTTTAAAGGTATCTTAACTTCAAAATTTGAAAGATGTGTTGCTTTGGAAAAGAGATTCTGCTTTAGTTTCCACAGAAGATAAAAAGCTGTGGTCTCCTTCCAGGCTAATATGGTTTAATCAAACGAGACCCCCCAAAACGATGGTCCAGGTGGTCCAAACATCCATGATAGCTTCAGGACTGCTGCCTGAGATGGACCAATCACACAAAATACCCCAACTAAGACTTGATCATAATTATAAATTTTTTCAGGGTCCCTACAAGGTTACTGTGCACAACAATTAGCAGGAAGTAGCCTAGAACACTACACCTAAATCCCCAAACACTGTTTATAAATGTTTGTGTTCACTTAAAGGGGGCTTATTACAAATGGTTAATGGCCACAGTCAATCTCTTTCTAAAGAAAAAAAAAAGGGGGGGGGATATGATATAGACATGAATACTTTATACTGGTATGGATTTTAGTTTATTGATACAAATTTAAAGTTAATTTTGTTATACTGTATATATATTTCTACTCTTGTTTCAGGCATTGTGTTTATACAGATCAATTAAAAATGTATAATTAAGAAGTACAGATTTTTTTGTTGTTGTTGTTTTTTGGAGACAGGGTTTCTCTGTATAGCTTTGGAGCCTGTCCTGAAACTCACTCTGTAGACCAAGCTGGCCTAGAACTCACAGAAATTTACCTGCCTCTAAAGACATGTGCCACCACCACCCAGCTAAGATTACAGATTAATAGAAAGTCATTTACAATAGTCAAACTTATAGTCATGTTAGTTGGGTTTTCTAGATATGCAGAAATATATTTCAGATGGATAGGTAATCTTCAAACACCTCAAAGATCTACACAATATGACATTTAAGATTTTTTTTTAAAGAACTTAGACTTTTCTTGACAGTGAGACATGTCTGCTCCTGGCAGAGCCAATTACTTCAGAGAGAATGATGGGCATAGAAGACGCTCCTTATGGGTTTGCTTTTAGTATGGCAAAGACTAGCCATTTGGGCAAGAATCTGCTCTTGCTTGGACTGCTTGACGATATGCTGTATAAACTGGACATGCAGGACCCACAAGAAAGTGACTGCTGAACTTGTCAAAACAAGGTGGGACAGTCCTTCAGAGGTCTGGCTACATGAAAGAGTCTGCCAGACATTTTTCAGGACACAGAGAAAAGTTACTGACAAACTGCCAATATAGGCAGGACAGTTTCAAATTTCCTCCTTCACTGAGAAGTTTGCCAGACACTCTAGGTCTATAGGCTGAACTGATATCTCTGTCATTTCTAGAGTTTTGGAAGTTGATTACAATGTACTTCCAGTTTACTTAGATAATATTAAATCCTTCTGGGGTCTTTGATGGAGTTGAAGACTAGACACCTATAATTATAGTTTTCCTTAGATGATAAAAGATAAATTAGACATAAAAGTTTAGACTCACAAAGATAGGAGAGGTGATAGAACATTTTCTTTAATTTTGCCAAATGCAAATGGACTAAATATTGTAACTATAATTCTTGCTTGATAACTGTCTTGTTATATGCAATTTCACTATGTTAAAATTAAATCCTTCCTTTTTAATTAGACAGAAAAGGGGAGATGATGTGGGATGTCCTTTTGTATGCTACAAATACGTGCTGCTTTTATTGGTTGATGAATAAAGCTCATTTGGCCAATGGCCAGGCAGAATAAAGCCAGGTGGAAAATCCAAACAGAGATATAGAATGAAAGGAGGCAGAGTCAGGGAGACACTGTGTAGCCCCCAGGGAAGCAATACGAGAAGTACCAAGCCACGAGCCTTGTGATAATAGAAATGGGCTCATTTAATTGTGAGAGCTAGTCAGTCATATGCCTGAGCCACTGGCCAAACAATTATAATTATTATTAAGCCTCAGAGTGGTTATTTGATTAGTGGCTTCGTGGGATTGTGTGAGACAGAGAAAAACTTCCAGCTGTATCAGTGCTGTAACAGGAAGATCTGACTTGAGACATTAACGGTGGTGTTTCTTTTTCTATGCTCTGTCCTCAGGCAAGGCTTGGCTCCACTTGTCATTCTCCCTCTGGCCATGGTCAATATGGATGAAAGTGTTCCAGCTAACTTTAATAACAGTTAAAATGCTTATTATTGAGACAGGGTGTCACTTACCACTGACCTGGAATTTGCTGTGAGCTGAGGATGAACTTGACGTTCTGAGAGCTGGGGTTATGGACTTGTGCCAGTATGCTCAGTTTAAATAGGGTGTTGTTATTTGATTTATTTTAATCAAGTAATTAAACATTTCGAGATAGTGTTTTTCTGTGTAGATCTGGCTGGTCTGGAACTCTTTTTACTTCATGTTGGCCCCAAACTCATGGTGGTCCTCCTACCTCCACTTTCCAAGTCTTGGGATTTCAAGACTGATCTGTCATACCCGGCTGCTCAGGTGGGGCTGTTTAGAGCAGACGGTGCAGTGAGCAATGGTCTCTCTGGTTTTGGCCTCACTGGACTATGTCTCCCTCTGCTTCTCCTCTCCTTCCCTTTCCTTCTGAGGAAGGTGTTGAATTTAGTTCAGCAGGTGGCTACTGACAAGCTGGAAATGGGTCTCTAAATGTGCCTCCTGTGGGATCACCAACCTGAAAAGTATGCCTCAGGGAAAGAATTACTACTTCTAGAACTAAAATAGTTGTAATATTTCATTCATGTTTCCAGACAGCTAGAAAACAAGTTAAGGAAAAGTATGTCCTTCATGATTAGATTAAAAAAAATGCCAAAATGAGAGAGGCCATTGCCACCAACTACAGAAATACAGGAATACAAGTGACTTCATACTGACACTCAGACAATTCAGAGGAAATGGCCACATTTCCAGAAAGACAAAAACTACCTACAGAATCTGACTCAAGAGGAAGAAGACTAAATTTAATCACCTGGTTTAAGGCTCTTCTGGCAACTTCTCTGTCCATCCTCCCCTCCCTGGGCACTTTGTACTTGAAGCAGAAACTCCAGCCTTGAAGGTATACTTGCTGTCTTCCCAACGTTCCATGATTTTGTTTTACTTACACTTTGGCATGCACTGTTTTCTCAGCTGTAATGCCTCTTGTTTTTGTTTTTAGTTTTTTTTTTTTTGTTTTGACAGGGTTTCTCTGTGTAGCTTTGTAGAGTTTCAGGCTGGCCTCAAACTCACAGAGATCCTCCAGCCTCTGCCTCCCGAGTGCTGGGATTAAAGGTGTGCACCACCACTGCCCAGCCTGTTGTGCCGTTATTAGTAGAGAATTTTTGTGTATTGGACAGCTTTCTCTGACCTTTTTCCTGGTAAACTTGTCTTTTTGCCTTTTTCAGAATCTTAGTGAAGGCATTTTTAGGATTGTACTACAACTAGATAACACTATGATGATGCCTTGGCTTCTAGACTTCTTTTCTAGTCTATGGAAGGTTAGGGTTAGGTTGTTATATTCCTAATAGTTACATATATTGGCACTCAATGAACTGATTAAGTTTTGAGAATTAGACTTAATTAAAAAAATTATTTTTATGTGTATGGGTGTTGTGCCTGCATGTGTATATGTGTAGCAATGCATGCCTGGTGCCTGAAGAATCCAGAAGAGGGCATCATATCCCCTGGAAATGGAGTTACAGGCAGTAGAGAGCTGGGTGCTGGGAACTGAATTCAGGTCCTCAGCTAGAGCAGCACCTAGACTTAAAAAAGTTTTATTTTTATTTTAAATTGTGTGCGTGCGTGTGTTTTCCTGGAGGCCAGAAGTTACAGGTGGTGGTGAGATGCCAGTGTGGGTGCTATGAACAAACTTAGTGTGCCGGTAGAGGAATTAAGAATGTTCTTATAACTCAGCCAACTCTTCAGCGTTGAGGACAAGCTTTTCTATCTTTTGGCTTTTCGTTTCTTCTTTTAAATACTTTGGCACAAATCCAGATTTTCTTTCTGAAGTTAGGGGCAACTTACCACTAATGGACAGGTAACTTAACAGGTCTTCGTATTCATCCTCCTCAAGGTCATAACCCATACTTTCCATGAAATTCTTTATCTTTTTCAAATCAACCTTCAGTCCTTAGGAAACAGTAAGGGAAGGAGAAAAGCAATCAAAAGTGCTAGTCATGCCTGCGAATTAATTAAAGTGTGAGCAATCAGAGGATACAGTTGTTTGAGGAAAGAGCCGTCACAGGACTTGGGACCAGAACCTGTTCCTTTGTTCTGCCCATGGCCCCTGTACAGACATTCATAAGGAGTTAGGTAAGTCTGCTGAGTTATAGCCAGAAACCATTCAGACTTAGCTCTCAAAAAACAGACTTGAAATGTTGTGAGAGTCAAACATCATGTCTTCAAAGGTTGTGCTGAAAGCAGCAAACAACTTAAGAAACCAAGCATGCCAACCAACAGATTTGTCATCACCCAAAACATGAAAAGCAAAACATGGGAAATCCAGTCTTACCCAGTTTTCCCTTACCTTTGAGGGACATGATACTGTCCATCAGCTTGTGCTTGTACACCTTCCCTGCAGCTGCAAAGCAAGGCACACAACTGCAGAGTTAGAACCCAGGACACCCATGACAGCTCAAAATCCAAAGTCTCAGCAGACACTCTAGGGATTTCCCTTGTATTAATTTTTTTCTATTCACATCACAAGCTAAGAATTGGAATAGCAGAAAGTTCTTGAGATAGTAAATCTATTCACTTGAAAAATAGTGACTAGGTGAACCTCCCTGTCTCCCTCCTACCCTTAGCATACAGTAGGGATGCCTAAACATCCGTGTTTATTGTGGCACTGGTCCTATTAGCTGGCACTGTAGTAAGTCTGAATGCTCATCAGCAGAGGTGTGGAGGAAGAAACATGTTATATTCTTTAGCCATAAAGAAGAACAAAACCTTACAATCCTGCCATTTGCAGAAAATAGTCAGACCTGTGTGCATATCAAGATGCTAAGTGGTAAGTGAGCCCTATCTGCAAGGACAAACACCATGTTTTCTCTTTTATGCAGTCCTGTGTGTGCTGCAGGGATCAAGCCCAGGGCCTTGGCTATCCTTGGCTACTGTCTATCATTGATCAATACTTTCTGATCTCATATGCAGAATCTAGATAAAAAAAAAAAGACATGAAAATAAAGGGCCCTATTGGCTGGGGGGGGGGGACAGCAAATGATGAAGGAGGAATGAGGATCAGAGTACAATGAGTATATGTTTAAACATATGATGAAACCTTATAGTTTGTATAAAGACTATATGCTGATAAGAAAAATAATTTAATAGTCACAGTCAAATGCTTATTCATCAAAATACAGTATAGAACATTAAAAAATTTACATAATATTTTACGCTGAAAACATATTTTTCATGCTCATTATTTTGTTTAACCCTCATTGTTATCCATAAATCATACGTTATAGACTTTGTTTTATTCATTTTTGGGACACTAGCATCTAATCAGTTTCCACTGAGTTAATAAATATGTCATTGGTAAATTACATACTGGCTGAGTTAGTACTTACCATCAATTGGCAAGCCTTTCATTAATACATTGTTTTCCTTTAGGTGGAGTCTTAATCCAATGTTTTTAATAACATTGTCCATGTCATTATAGTCAATTTCTTCCCCTATGTAAAGAAAATGATAGTAAAATAGTTAAATCACAAATTTAAGTAATAAAAATCACAGTGTCTAAGTAGTGTTATAAAAATACAAACTTTTAAAAAATAACAAGGGCTGGAGAGGTAGGGGGAGGTCTCTGTGAGTTCAAGGCCAGCCTGGTCTACAAAAAAATGAATTCTAGGGCAGCCAGGACTGTTACACAGAGAAAACCTGTCTCAAAAACCACCACCACCACCACCAACAACAACAACAAAACCTTGTTTTATGTATTAAGAGATCTGTTTTAAATTTAGTTCTGTTTATTAGTTATTACTGTATGCACATGCACACATGCCACAGCACAGGTGTGGAGGTCAGAGGACAACTTTCTGGAGGTGACTGTCTCCTCCCACCACTGCTTCACGCTGTCAGCTTGTGTGGCAGCACCTTTACTTGATAAACCATCTCACTGGCCGTTTGTCTTTGAAACAGTATTCGTTTCACTATACAGCCCTGGTTGGTCTCCAAGTCCCAGGAAGTGTCCTTCCTGAGCCCTGGGATTATAGGCATGTGCTAGCACACCAGGCAAGAGATCATTTTGGCCGTATTTTCCCATCATTTCTTCTTACTCACCTAAGACCATGTCCACTTCTCTCAGAAGCAAGTTCATGCGGACTTTCCTCTCATCTGCAGTACAAGACAGTGCTTAGATAAGCCTTGCTGTGGGTCCAGCCACAGTCCCTCAGAGCTGTGCACTGGAGCCCCAATCCCTCGTGTGGCTGTATTTGCAAATGTGGTCTTTGGCAGTTTGAATAACATCATGGTGGTGGCTGGGGTGAGGGTGGGGGAATCGTGACCAGAGAAAGTGTGGCTTGAGAGGTGTGAGGACCAGCCCTTTTCCATCTCCCTTGGTTAAGAGAGAATACTGCAGAACAGCAACCATCTGCAGGCTAGAAACACAGCCCTCCCAGGAGTTACACACTCCATTCAGCTTTCAACTTGGGAGTTTGCAGACTCCAGTACTATGACAGAATCAATTTTGTTCTCTCAGCCCCCCGCAATTGGTGCCATATTGTTACGGCAGCTGGACCAAACCCATACAGACTCTAAATAAAATTCTTAACTGTGAAAGTTCAGTTATTTAACAATGGCCTAGAATTGTTTTCTAACTAGACATTTTATTTTTATTGTCTTTATAAGCATAAAGTTGAGGAAAAGCAAAAGAATGTAAACATGATAAACATGTTTGTTACACTTAGTTATGCTTCCTGACGTCTGTTCCTTATTAGTGAGAACTTATAGGAGAAAGTTATATCATTTTTTAGTTTTTAATGCATTGTTGGTGTCTACTATATCCAGGCCCCTTTTCAGTGCTAAGGATACAATGGCCAACAAAATGTCTGTTTCTGTGGTAGCAGGAGCTAATGTCCAGAACCATTTATAACTTCAGTTCCAAGGACTCTGACCCCTCTTTTTGTGTGGTGCACATAGCAGCCGCAGGGTCACAAACAATTTCAGACCCACCAGAGAGTACTTAACAAAACACAGAAATGTACATATTTCCTCCTAATTAAAAAAAAAAAAAAGGTTTTTTTTTTTTTTTTTTTTTTTGTTTTTCGAAACAGGGTTTCTCTGTGGCTTTGGAGGCTGTTCTGGAACTAGCTCTTGTAGACCAGGCTGGTCTCGAACTCACAGAGAAATGCCTGCCTCTGCCTCCTGAGTGCTGGGACTAAAGGCCACCACTGCCCAGATAAAAGTTTTTCTTTTTAAACATCCATGGTGAAGTAGGGCTTCGTGGTAATGCAGCTGTTCACCCATGCTTCTGTAGTCATCCCTCACCCAAGTTCTGCAAGTATGCCAATAACTCTCTGACTCATCAAGGCCTTAGGAGGAACCATATCTTTGGTCTGTTTTTGGTGCCCTATATGGGGTGAGCAGACATGTGTGTATCCCTCAGGGAAGTTCACACAAGTATTATTTTATTATATTACAGATAATATTTAATAATCTCTACCTACCACCTTCCTCTTTATTCTTCTTCTTCTTCTTTTTTTAAGACAGGGTTTCTGTATGTAGTCCCGACTGCCAACTGTTCTGGAACTCACTCTGTAGATCAGGCTGGCCTTGAACTCACAGAGATCCACCTGCCTCTGCCTCCTGAGTACTTGGATTAAAGGCATGCACCACCATACCTGGTTACTATTTTCTTTTTCTCTCTTTGTATTCTTTCCTAACTTTCATTTCTCTCATCTTAAATATTCTTCAAAAATCTTTTTACATCATCTATCTATCTATCTATCTATCTATCTATCTATCTATCTATGTATCCATCCATCCATCCATCTATCGGAGAGGCAATGTGAGCACAATAGTACAGGCTAGGATGTCAATGGACAGCTAGGATGTCAATGGAAGTTCATGCCCTCTTTCCTCACATGGGGCCTGAGGATCAAACTCAGGTCTTCAGTCTTGGCAGCAAGTGTTCCTACCCACTGAACCATCTTGCCAGCCTTCAACTATTCTTTTTAAGAAACTTTTCCACTTGATCCTAATACTGACCATGATCTCTTTGTGGTACTCTTTGGCATAGGAACTCTGGTAGAAGCAATGAGGGTAATTAATGGTAGGTGATCTAGTCTCAAATTAATACTAAGAGACAATGTTTTCTTGGTCTTTAGGGCTGGGTCTCTATGTGCTTCTGAATTTTTCTAGGAAATTAACAAGCATACTTGAAATGTTTCTATAGAGAAATAAAATTATTTTTTACAAGGTCTAATCACTTATTTGTTACTCTTAGAGATTTATTTTTAACTGGATTCAGCAGCAGAATTTCTTAGGGAGGACAGTCTGTCTATGTCTCTTAGCAGTCTGTTCCTGGTGTTTTTCTTTGGCTTCCTTCATTCTCTTGGCCAAAAGTTTAGCTCCTCATTTATTTATTTATTTGTTTGTTTGTTTGTTTGTTTTTGTGTGTGTTGTTTCTTTGTTGAAAGACATTGCTGGCTGGCTGGTCAGAGGTTGCAGCCTCCCATGGCCTAGCAGCTGATTTCAGTAAATGGGCACTATGGAGCTCCTTCCCTCCAGCAAAGCTTCCTACTCTCTACCTGCCCTTATCTGGAGAATGTCCCTGGGCCTGCAGGACTGACCTTATCTGAAAGCTGTCTCTAAAACCAGATGCCTGATTCATCTTTAGCTTGACCTTTGGCACAGTTGAGAAGGCTTGTGCTAGGGGCTCTGCCACATACTGAGCCTTGTGATAGGAGTGTGCTACTTAATGAAAACTAGGGTCTGTCCCCAGGCTCCCCAATCCTATATATCACTATCCACCATGCTAAAATAGAGTTGATTTATTGAAATCTGCCTCTTGGAGGGCTGTCTCCATTTGTGCTCATGTGCCATCATGTGTTTGAAATACTCACCATTAACTGGCAGATTTTTAGATAATTCTTCTATTTCCTCTTCCTCGAGAGGATATCCCAGGTGTTCAAGAGCATCGTCAATTTTATCAATACTGACTTTTCCACCTTAAGAAGGAAAGAATAGAAGAAATTTGATTTTGGAAAGAAAAGAAAAGATTACCCACACCCATCAGTCCACACAACCAGGAGATGAAAAGCCACAGCACCATAAAGTCCTTGAGATGATAAAGTAAATCAGTAGGGAATCTGGGAATGGAAAGGTCTTCCCTATCTATGCTCTAGAGAACACTGTGACAACTGTCTTTAGGAGGAGTTTACCCAGAAGAGAAGAGTAGGCAAGACTTACAATTCTAGCAGTTGACAATTTAGCCAACAATTTCTTACCAGTATAAAAAGATTTGAAATTGCAACAGACAGTGGGTGATTACGGCAACTGTTGGTAGATAGTTCTAGTGATTACATCACACAATATGGTAATGCAATTAGTAATGTAACCAGAGAAAGAAGGGTTCTTAGTTTTTCCTGTCAGAACACTTTGCACTCACTTCTGAGGGTCCGCAGTGTGTCCATCAACACATTTTTAAACACCATGTTGTCATCTGTTAGATAAAGGTCTCATTAATTAGAGGAAATAGAAATCTAGAAAGTCCAGTTTATAAATGCTATTAGTCATATTCAAGGAATTTACTGGGACTCACAAGGCTAACTATTGTAGTATCTGATTCACTGTAAGCAGAACTTAAACATTAAAACATGGGTTGCTTTATTGTTCTCCAAGGTTCCCCTCACTTTCATTCCAGAAATCTTTTGTTCATCATTTTTTTTTGACTTTAGCTTTAGGCATGTTACAGATACTCAGTCCAATATTTAAAATTATTTATCATAATTACCAGTATCCCCAAACAGTATTACCTCCCAATTTAGCACCTGAATAATGACAAAAGTACACTTTTGTCAAAATTGGCTATTACTTTTAATTTTCAACAAGCCGTTAAGTGACTATGCACATAAAACCCTATACACACAGCCCAAGGCTAGGAATGTTAATGGTGGGGTCTGAATTACTTACCATCTAATGGAACTATGTTCTCTATCACCTGGCTTTCGCTGTCTGTTAATTCAATGCCTAAGCTTTCCAGATATGGTTGTACATCATTGACATTTATTTTCGGACCTTTAAAAAGACGAGAGACATAATAAATGAGCATTTTCACATAGAATGATTTCTCATTAAGGAAATGGTAAGGATGCAGTTGTAAGAGATACAATAGTAGAAAACTGAAGACACAAGGAAGCTTCTCTCTCTGGGGAACATCACAAGAAGGAGATAGAGGGAAGTGTGTTTCCTTAACCAGTGGATGGAGAGGAGAATGAGCCAGGAGGAGGGAATCTTCAGTGAGGGGTGGCATGAGAAGGCACAGAAGCATACCAATAAACAGACAGAGGTCAGGTAAACTTGGGACATGTTAAACTTAAGACTGAAAAAATAAGCAATGGATAATTATCTTAAACAACACAGCTTGGTAATGAAGGAACCCCTCACAATGGACCTTTAAGCAAAATGCAAAAGGAAAGCCGTTATGAGTTCCATGGGTATGCAGTAAGTTATTCTTCAAAGGGGGGAAAAAAAGACAGATCTACCATCCATGCAGAAGGCAGATGTTGGAGACTGGTGGTGGGGTGGGGTTCTTGAGGCAATCAGAGCTGAAGCCCTTCCAGTTTTATGTCTCCAATTCCTAAAGGTCTTCCTCATGTTTCCGGCTAAGCTAGTGGCCATTCTGGGAACCAGCCTGATCCCAGGAAACTGGATGCAACTTGGAAACAGATCTGTGGACATAGGTCTACTTTGTGGGTAATGTGAGCCCAAGCTGCAGAGGATGCTCTCACAGTGGGAACTGAGGCCCCAGTGTCTGGAAAGACTAAGACCAGACGTAGACTGCCTGAGCGTATATGGGAGCTGGAATGGAGATAAGCAGTCAGGCACCTGGAGTCACTCAGTGTCTGTGCCTCGCCCTGCCACACAAATTGTTTTGACTTGATTAATTTTTACACTTTCAATAGCCCAAAGGATACGTGGTGGGGATTGAGAAGCCGCAAGGCCATCTCCCACTCCCAGCGACACTGGTAGGGTGTGTCTTGTGAAAGGGGGCATCCAAATGGGTACTTTTCAGGTTCCTGTCCTGAAAGTGATAAATGGCCTCAAAGAGTACACAAACAAGCAGATGAATGAACTCAAGAAATTCAGGAGCTGGGAAAAAATTAGCAATATAGGTAAGAAAGTTAGCAACATGGACAAGAAAACTCAGCAAGGACATTAAGATTTTGATAAAAAAGACCCCAAAATATCAAAATTAAAAAAATTCTAAATGAATTAAAAAAACCAGTAGAAAAATTGCCAATAAACTAGACCAAGCAGAATAAAGAAAATCAGGGGCTGAGGACAAGGCCGAGGAAATATTACAACTAGATAGCAATAAAGAAAAAAACAATGACTACAGCTTATAAGAACTCATGGGATATGACCAAGAGATCAAACCTAAAAGTCCATGGGAATAGAAATCCTACTCAATGAAATTAAAGCAGGGAGCCAGGGAGATGGACAAAAGCCTCTATTGGAGAAGACATCTTCTACAGTGAGATGGGAAATGGAGATCTCATAAACACACACCGCATGCACATGCACAGACACGCACACACACATCAGAGGATCTTGACTTTAAATCTTTCCATTATTACTTCTCACCAGAAAACAAATTGACTGCATTCACAAATGAGCTCAGTGAGAACCTCCCAGCGTCTGAAAGACAAAGCACAAGTGAGACACAGACCACACTTTTCTTGTTTGCCTGTAAGATTTTCTAAGTTATCGTCATATTCACAGGGGACATTTGCTACTTTCTGAATGTATCCAATCATGTAATAGGATTTTTAAAGAATGTGAATTAGCATGCTAAATTAGGTCTTCTTCTACATGGTTATTTGAACTTAAAAGATACTTTTTTTTTTGGTGATAGATACATGTTTTTTCCAGGCTGAAATCCCTGGCATTCTATTTCTACCCCATCTGATATTCTCCCCTATGTATGGAATGAAAGCATGCTGTCTTTTACTGTGTGTTCCATGTCAAACAACTCCAGATCCCCTTTCCTTCCTCACTTGACTTGTCAGCTTCTGACCTTTTCTCCAAGCTATCCCGATAACTTTTAAAAATTCCCTGTGATGTTCAATATAAGTTTAGCCATGCCTTTATATACCCTCTGTCAATATTGATAGATAATATATTAAAACAATATATATCATCCATCTATCTATCTATCTATCTATCTATCTATCTATCTATCTATCTATCATTTCTCTACCTCTCTATCATGTATATTTTTGAGACAAGGATTCACTATGTAGCTCTAGCTGGCCTGGAATTCACTACGCTGATTAGGCTGGCCTCAAACTCAAACAGATCTGCCTGCCTTTGCCCCTCACCCCCACCCCAAGAGTTGGGAATAAAGGTGTATGCTACCACACCTGGCAGAAGCCCTATTCTTAAGTATAACTGAGCAAAATGCCCCCCCAAGAGTCTACAGGAAGGGGCTCAATGATTCTTCATAAAGGAAATCAGAAGTAGTAATCAAAATACCATCAGTTTTCAAGAAGTTCCGTAGATTATTCAAATCTTTTTCTCCAATATTGTAGTTCATTTTTTCTATGATGGTTTCTAGTTTACTTGCTAAACCTTTCCCTCCTTGAGAAAGGAAGAGATAACAAGAAGAAAATGTAAAATTATGCTTCAGCGTTTAAATTTCTACTTAGTTATAGGGACTGTTGCAATGGAGGGGGACACAAGCAAGGCTGTGAATGTTTGAAGAGAGAGTAAAAAGGTGGCAGAGGATAGATGGGATGGGAAGAAAGGAGCTCCCCTATGTGTGTCACAAGGTAGGCGCTGAAGTTTTTAGTAGACACTTGAAGCAGAGGAAGTGACTATTGTTTGTTTGCTGTTCTTCGTTTAATTCACAGAAGAGATGTCAGAACAACCATAATTGTGGCTTCCAGGTTTGAAACTTGACACAACAGTAAATTATCGCTACAAATTTAAACTAAAAGTCACAGGGCAATAAAAAGATTGATATATAGCACCATGGGCCAGAATGTGGCTTCAAATAGCTGTTTCCATGTTCAAGTTGTGAGACATGAGGCAATCAGACTAGTGTAACTCATGTGGGAAGTGGTGATAAGAAAATGACCCACTGTATTATTTGTGTGGGACAGGAAAGTACCTTGGAACAGCCCACAATGGAAACAAGCTACTGTTACCATTAAGTAATAAGCAGACTTTCCAGAGAGAACCCCAAACTTCAGTTTCACTTGACCTTGCATTTATTACTCACTGTGAAAAGTTTTTAAACCATCCAACAATCGGTTTTGAGACACCTTATTATCAGCTGTAAAGGAAGACATAATCAATGTCACAGACAAAGAAGTATTGGCATCCATATCATGACCATCACCATGAAGATGGTAACCTTATAGGATCTGGCTTATTCAGTCTGATATCCATACAGCTTTCTTCAATTTGCCTTCATCAATAAAGTGAAGCATTGGATCTTCTAAATGTTCTACTTTGCTAGACTAGTAGTCATGTTAATGCATTCCTTTTTGTCTTGCCTTCTGTCCTGTCTTTACTTTTCCTTGTGTTTTCAGACATTCCAGAAGTTATATCTTAACTCAAAAATTTGTAACCAGATCTTCATTCATGAAGTAATTTCTATCTTGAGACGTTCTTAAATCTAGTCCCAACATAACCCATATGTCAAATAGTGCCCACGAATGCCAAGACTTTTGACTTTAATCTTACCATTTAAGAAGTCTTCAATATGTTGAATGCAAACAAATGTGGAATGCATGCTCAATTACCTCCCCTCAGCCCCCACGATACACACACCCAGACTAAGTCCCCTCGGAGCTGAGGTGGAACTGGAAATGCTCACAGGTCACAGGCAGAGTCTTCACCAGCTCCCATCGTTCCTTAGGTGTGAGCGCTATTCCTATGGTTTTCAAAATGCCACCTATTCCATCAACGTTCACTTTGTTTCCTTTGGGAAAAAATGGAAACAAGAGCAAGAAATGACCTTAAACTGTCAACTACAGTCACCTGAAGGATCGAATAGTCAAAAGTCTGAGTTGAGAGTCTAAGAGGATATCAGAAAAAGACATCAGTTGCTTAGCTCTAGACAGAAAAATAACTTCGTAAGTTCTAATGAAATGCCTAAGGCAGTGTCATCTTGTCCTGATTCCACTTTGTGATTGTTTAGATAGTTCTCAACCTTTTCCTCCTTTCCCCAATAGTCATGTCTGCCTTTGAGATTTCCATGGCCTTGACCATGGTCCAGAAGTATTAACCAAAATAATAATTAAAAAAAAAAACCTAACTAAAATAACTTGAAAAAAATGTAAGTGAAAAAAAATCGACATGTTATATCTAAATTACTATGCTCTGCCAGGAACTGAAGAATATTTCAAGGTTCCTCTGACCCTTTTATAACTTTGATGTAAATTATGGTCTTTGTGGTCTTTGCCTTTAAAAACTGTATCCCTGCTGGGCGTCAGAGGCTCACACCTTTAATCCCAGCACTCGGGAGGCAGAGGCAGGTGGATCTCTGTGAGTTTGAGGCCAGCCTGGTCTACAGAGTGAGTTCCAGGACAGCCTCCAAAGCAATACAGAGAAACCCTGCCTTGAAAAACCAAAAAGAAAGAAAGGGAGAAAGAAAGAAAGTAAGAAAAAAAAAAGAAAGAAAAAGAAAAGAAACTGTATCCCTGAACTTGGGCACCAAGAGACTCTTCAAAGTTTCAAGTCCACTCTTGGTCAGCATGCCCCTTCCCCCCACCCATAGAAAGACTTAAAACTTTTCATTGGCTTAATCAGTGTGGTTGGCAGTATCTCATGTGAACCATTTCACTAAGAACAACAGTATAAACCAATATTCTGAAATGGAGGTCAGAGAACAGTATGTTTATGGTATAAATGACTATATACATATTTTAATAGATAAATAATGCCAATTTAAATGTTTTATTCTTTGGTAATTACATATACAAATATGATATATCCAGAATATATCTACTTTATTTACTTGCATCTCTAACTCAGATCCCCATAATACCCTGCCCATCCTCTCATCCATTTTCTTCCTTTCTTTTTTCCTTCCTTCCTTCCTTTTCTTCCTTTTAAAAATAACCCTGAGTTGTATTCCTGTTGCCCATATGCACATGAATGCAGGACAACATCTACTGGAGAACAAGAAGCCTACTGTGGTCACACCACTGAAGTAAGTTGACTCTCCCTCTCAACAATTGGCTAACAACTGCCAATAGCTCTTCAGCTAAACATTCCCTGTTTTTATTGTATATATTATGACAAGGCGATTTATTACTAAAAAGATTACTTGAAATGCATTATTTCACCAGTGATCATTGGTTTACTAGGTTTATTTTGGCTTTTGACTAATTTGAATCATTGAAAAAAAAATCCAGGAAAATCTAGGATACTGCAACAATAAAAAATTTAATAGCTTTGTCAAAAAGCATATAACTCAAAATTAACTTAGACTACTGGATAAATGTTTTTATTTCTCATTGCATTTATCATTTACTTATTTAGTGTGTGTGTTAGGGGCACCCTTGTGGAGGTCAGAGGACAATCTTCAGAGTCAGTTGCCTCCAATATGTGGGTCCCAGATATCAAACTCAAGTCATCAAGCTTGACAGTCTTTGCCTGTTGAGCCATATCACAAAGATCTACAAAATATATTAATATATCAGCAAGACCAACACATTAATGTACTAACAAAGCTCCATGACCCCCTACTCACCTGTGAATGATTCTACATTTTCCATCACCTTACTCAGTTTAACTTTCCCATCTGTGATAAAAAACACAAACAAGACCCAAACACTGTGACTCAGACCCAGAAAACGTTAAGACCTTACACATTCAAATGTTTACTGATGTTTTTCTCTAAATGCATTAATTTTCATTCCCAGATGGAGCATGGAATTGAAAACTGAAGGTCTAAATACATATAGAGTACAGAAGAAGAAATTTCAGAATGTGTCAATTCAATACACTATGGTGCTAGGAAATTTAAAAGGAATTGTTTAATCTTCCCACTCACTTGACCTGTCCCACTTTAGAATTCAAGAGCTATCAGTTTGATCACCTTAGTATTTCAGATTCAAAAAGCAGTACTGTGGCATTGTATAGCCCAGGCTGAACTGGAACTTTCTGAATAGGCATGCCCCTGAACCTGCAATTCCCTGCCTTACATGCAACCATTACTGAACACTCCATTCATGTTTCCAAATCCAAGTCCTAGAACATCTGTCTTTTCTAAATTGTGTGCTAATTTGTTGAAAATCTTATTTCTAGGCCACATCATTCCTTGAAGACACCATTCAATCATAATCCCTACAACTCTGTATTTTTCTAAGGAACAATATTATTTGGTAGAGAAGTTAAATTCTTTTAAGTTATGTAGATCTGGGTTCAGGTCCTATTAATCAACCTCTGTGATGTACCCTCAATTTCCACACCAGAGAAATTAAGATAATAATCTACCTCACAGGGTTGCTTTGGGACTATTGATAACATAGATCTGTGCCACATACGTAGTAGGTAATTAGTATTTGATAAGAATTAACTGTAGTTACAACATAGAGATTGTTAGTTTATCTGGTCGGGGTGCAGCAGCACGAAAACAGAGAAAGAGAATTTGCTAGTTTCCTAGCTAGTTCTTGTTAACTAAATGTTCTTCATATAACTTTGCACAGGTAGTTAGTGGGCAAGTCAGATCCCACTTACAGTAAAGCTTTCCAGGGGAAAGACAAAGGCAGGCTACTCAGGAGCCCTTGTGTGATTTAGATGACCAGAAAGAGGGACAGATGCTTGATGGTTTGAATGTGGCCCCCAAACTATGTGTCAGAGACAATCTCCATGGTAACAGTGCTGAGAGGTGAGATATTTAAGTGATGAGGTAATGTGGGCAGGGTCCTGATGAACTGATATTACTACATGGGCAGGCTTATTGAGAATTGTTTTGATACGAATGTGAGTTACACCAGCCCCCTCTTGAGTCTCCTCCTGGTTGCTTCCTCTTGCATGCTCTGTCTCTGTTTCTCTTTCACACAAGCATATGCCTTTTCCCTTTCTGCTATGGATGATACAGCAGGAAGGCACTACCATATTAATTCCTTGATATTGGGTTTCCCAGCCTCTATAACTATGAGAAATTAATTTCTCCCTATTATAATTTACCTAGTCTCATGTATTCTGTTATAACAGTATAAAAACAAAGTAAGTTAGATGTAATAAAATTTCCTGGTGCAGTGAATAATAGAAGATTGGCTTCTAAATAGATACATTATTCACAATTTTAACTCCAAACAATATGCACTGTATTATAATATCTATGGAAGTTGGTATGCTGTAATCTTATAGGATTACAGAAATTGGCCTAATTATTTTTATATGCATACATTCATACATATTTCAAGATGGGTTTCTCTGTGTAGCCTGGCTGTCCTGGAACTCATTCTGTAGATCAACTTGGCCTCCAGCTCAGAGATCTGTTTGCCTCTGCCTCCTGAGTGCTGGGATTAAGGGTGTGTGCCACCACAGACTGGCCCAAATAATATACTTTAAGAAGTTAAGTCTAAATTATCAACCCCAAGCTGAGAGCTGATGATAAGGCAATTTAGAAGTACCTTTCACTCCAATTAGCTAAGTGGCAAATATTCCTGTGTTACTTGAGAGTTATGCCTTCCCTTCTCAGGGAGGGTATGTCCTGCCCTGACCCAGTCATTTGGGCATGTGATTCAAAGTGAGCCTGACTGACTTTTTGACTCTGAATCCTGAAATGTGTGATGTAGGTGACACATCCAGCTGCACCACCCTGATGGCACTACTAATTAGCTCTGTGGTCATGTGATCTTTTTGATGAAGCCTTGGCTTTGCCCTTCCCAGTTCTGGGTTTCCACTACATGGCCTTCCACAGTTCTCTTTGGTGCTTAAGCCAGACTTAGCTTCTTCGGCCCAGAACCCGAGGATGTGATTTTTCTATTGAGAAAAACTTCTGCATGCCTTTGATTCCAACACTCTGGAGGCAGAGGCAGGTAGATCTCTGCAAGTTAGAGGCCAGCCTAGTTTACAGGCTACCCAGTAAGACTCTGTCTATAAAAAAATAAAGTAGAAAGAGCAAAAAACCAAAACTCCCAACACACACACACACACACACACAGTTTTTTTATTTTTGTTTCCCCTCCAGTTGGGGTTTTTAGACTAAGCTGGAGAAGTGCTACTTTCCTTAGTGTGGAGGCTAGCTAGAGGTTATGGTTGTGGCTTTATAATAACCACCCATCTGTCTGCATAGAGAGAATTGCTTGATGTGGCTGGTAAGTGTTGGAACCTTACCTCCCTTCTTAGCAGGTCTGAATGAAGAAGACTGTGATTTAAAGTTAAAGTAAGGCTATTTCCTGGAGTCTGACTTAGTTTAGGATTTAGTACAACTTTGTCTCTAATAACAGTGTTAAATAGTTTCAGTGTAAGTATATGAAACAACAACGTCTCCTCTTCCCCTAAACAAAAAGGAACCCTGGACACTGCTTAACCCTCAAGGAAATGCAAACTAAAATCACATCACCTAATTGGTGTCAGGTGGTTATTAGTAAAGAAAAAAAAAAAAAAAAAAAAAAAAAGGCAAACCTGGAGGGTATAAAGAGCAACTCTTATACACCCTTATACACCACTGGTGGGAATAACATTAGTACAGCCATCATGGAAAACAACAAGGAAGCTCCTCAAAATCAAAAACAGAATTACTGCCTGACCAACAATCCCAAGCTTGTAGATCAGGGAGAGGGGCTGTGTGTACTGAAGAGAGGTCTGTGCACTCATGTTCATACAGCACTGTTCACACTAGCTGAGACACAGTGTGAGAGCCCCTGATGAACCAGAGGACTCTGTAGGAGCTGAGACAAGAGAGACAGACACTGTTCTCTTGAATTGTACACTATAAAAACATTGACCTCTAGAAGCTGGAAGTGGGTACTGGTCAAAGGTTGCATAATATAGTTAGAGTCAGTCTCAAGAAGTCCACTATACAGCAAGTGCAGTGCACAGTCAATGACAGTTTGTTGAGCTCTTTAAAAGTATAAATAAGCCAGGGCATTGGTGGCAGAGACAGGTGGATCTCTGTGAATTCAAGTCCAGCATGGTCTACAAAGCTAGTTCCAGGACAGACTCCAAAGCAATATAGAGAAACCCTGTCTTGAACGCCACCCCCTACCATAAAAAGTATAAATAAGTATGCTGTTTGCTATCACAGCAAAAAATGATATCTGGGTGGGGTGATGCATTTGTTAATTAGCTTGATTTAACCATTCAATAAGTACATTTTGAGACATTATGTTTACACACACACACACACACACACACACACACACACACACACACGTTACTGCCAATTAAGGAAATCTAGGATGGCTAGGTATGTTTTCTTCCCTGAGCTTCCTGGTAATTTGATGGACTTACTGCTATTATTATTTGGAGACCAGAAAAGGGAGTCAGATTCCCTGGAGCTGGAATATTGAGGCAATCGTGAGCTATTAACATGGGCGTTGGGACGGAACTTAGGTCCTCTGGAACAGCGGTAGCCTCTCTTAAGCACTGATTCTTAGTCCCCCTTAGTCCTTTTCCTGTTGAAATGCCCATTGGTTCCATTTCTCTGGCTTTTTAGGTCTTTAAATGTTTTCAGTGGTGTCAGGGTTTAGCCTTGCAAGTGGGAGTCCCTGCTTAACTGACAGGTTGTGTCTGGCTGAAGCATTGCAGTCTGGGATAACAGCTTTTTCCATGAGTGCATTTGGAAGGTTATTAGAAGAGCAGAGAGTTTCTCTGAAGACATAATGACTTGCTCACCTTCAACTGGCAGTCGGTTCTTCAGGTCTTCAATTTCCTCATCCTCTAGCTCATAGCCCAGTTCTTCCAGGATGGTATCCAGCTTGGAGACACGACATTTTCCCCCTTAGGAAAGAAGGAGGTGACAGATGAAGGAGAGGGAGGCTAGGTTACCGCAGACAGAAGCAACCCCCAGCACAGTAAAATCAGACAACTCTGAGGGCTGCACAGATACAGGGGAAGCTGGGAAGGCAACGTATTTTGCCAATCCTGCTTCAGGGGATGCTCTCTACAGTTTGTAGGAAGGGTGTATTTACAAGATAGTTATATAACAGAGGAGTTATGTACATTTTTATTTATATATTGATTGTAGGCACTGATGCAATATACTACAAATTGTATCTTTTAGATGAGCTGGTGAATTATACCAGACAACATCTAGCATCCTTGATTAGCAAACAGACTGTCAAACATTTTCATTGCCAGAAAATTATAAACTACATTAGTTGTAGCTGCATCTAAAAGATCTGTAAACTTAGATAAATAAATCACCTGATTATTATTATGTAATGATGACATGAGTTTTCTTGTTTTTTTAGTTAAGGTAAGATAATAGTTCAAATGGCCTTACTGAGATTATCACTTACCAGGAAACCACTTCATGTGATCAAGTAATGTGTTTTTAAGTATTTTTCCATCATCTGGAAAATATGAGACATTTAAAATCAGAGAAAAATGATGTATAGAGTAAAAAAGATAGAGAAGACTATAACCTTGAGTGCAGATTATAAAAATGTATACATTTATACTTCTACAGTTTCCATAGCTGCACACAATTCTTTTCAAAGAAGTGCAAAGAAAGAAATTCTTTTCCCTTTTACTTTTCCTTCCCCTACTCCTCCTTTTCTTTTGTGACTTTTGCCTCTCAACTTTTTTTCTGGAGACTTCCCATTGATCAAAGTCCCCAAGACTCCCCTCCCCGAAGTTCCCCCAAGGTCCCCTTTCATCCTCCTCTTTTCTCCACTTCTCCTTCTTCCTTGAGTTGTGCTAATGACTGAACCCAGGACTGTGCACCTAAGCAAGTGTCCTACCGCTGAGCCTGCCCCAGCTCTGGGGAAAGTGCAGCTGTCACATCTTTCCCTTTTCTTCTTGCCGTTGTTACTTCATCCTCTTTTCTCCTCGTTCTATTTAAACTTTATCTTGAGGTAATGGCACTATTTTAAAAACATTTATTTGTTTATTTACGTGTGTGTGTGTGTGTGTGTGTGTGTGTGTGTGTGTGTGTGTGTGTGTGTGTAGGCTGGAGTACAACCTTGAATTGATCCAGACAGGGTCTATCTTGTTTGCTCTCGTACTGTGTATTCAAGGCTAGATAGGCTGGAAACTTTTGGGCACTCTCCTGTCTCTGTTTCCCATCTCACTGTGCAAAGGCTGGGACTGTAGACCCGAGCACTGCAACTTTTATATGCGTTCCAGGGATGTGAGCTCAGATCCTCAGTCCTGCACAGCAAGTGCTTTGACCTACTGAGCTGTTCCCACAGCCAGGAGCAACACTTTTTAGTTTAAAGATGGTGGTGGTGGTGTTTGCTCTCAAAACACACTTAAACATCAGGCACAATACCGGGTAGTTCCAGTTACAGCTGGATATCTATGTTTTAGGTGTCATAGGGCAGGAGAGGTGTCAGATTTTATGATGCTGGCACACTGAAGTTTATCAAACACAGAAATGCATCGCACAGTCAGCAGAGTACCTACCACCGACAGGCAGTCTCTTCAGCAGCTCATTGACTTCCCTGTATGTGAGTTCTATGCCCATGTTTCCCAGAATCTTTTGTGTGACTTTGGCATCAAGTTT
Organism: Phodopus roborovskii; assembly: GCF_943737965.1. Taxonomy (NCBI): domain Eukaryota; kingdom Metazoa; phylum Chordata; class Mammalia; order Rodentia; family Cricetidae; genus Phodopus; species Phodopus roborovskii. The sequence goes on along the minus strand of NW_026125052.1, from coordinate 19,934,317 downwards.
TCCTCCTTCAGTGGGGGTGGGGGGGGAGAAATGGAAATAGTAAAAATGACAATTTCTTAACAATAAAACTAAGTTGGTACAGAATGCAGGAAACAGGTTCAAATGCAAAGAGACTATAGGTTTGTAATGGTCTACATGGCCCCAGAGGTGTTAATCCTGTTAGGACAAAGATATGCACGGGAAGCCCCTGGTTGGGCCATACCTAATCGCAGGTGGACCACCACCAGCTCAGCTCTGCACACCCTGTGTTTTGCCTGGATTATGAGATGGACTGCCTCACAGGCCATATCACTGGCACACTGTCACAGCTGCATTGCAACACTCCCTGGGTTAGTGTAGTTGCTAAGTATTTTGAATGAATGATGATGTGTGTTAACTGTGCTATCATAATGAAATGAAGCATTTAAAAAAAAGGTTTCAGAATAAATGTAGAACTCACTATAGATATACATCATCACAACATTTTGCTAAAAGATAAATAAAAAGATGTAATCTTTACTCCAGTTGAAAAATTTGAAGCCAGCGAAAAGAATACACCCTGTATTGTGTAAGAGTTCTTCTATGTAGCTCTGCTGGTCTGGAGCTCCCTCCTGTAGGGCATGTTGGCCTTGAACTTCTGTAGTCCTCTTGAATGCTGGGATTACTGTGGTTAACCATCTCATATATAGCCTTGGCTGGCCTGGTTCTCACTAAAAGTCTCCAGGTTGGCCTTGAACTTGCAGCAAATCTTCTGCCTTTAGAGCATGCACTACATGCCAGCTAAGAAAATTCAGTTCCAAGAGCTTATATAAATGTGAGATTCTTGTGCACTAGTCTTGCATCTTTTCCAGAGTGCCTTGCTTACCCGTGAGTCTTCTCACTTCTTTCAGCACTCTCTGCAGATCTGTCTTCCCAGAGGCTGTAAAAAGGCCACATGCAAACACACTGAGTAACAGGCACTGATTCAGAGGAAAATGGGACATTAAGTAGGACTTTTTGTTATGGTTTATTTTGAATTTAGCATACACAAACAAATATGAAATAAGCAAAATTGCTCTTGAAATATGTTAATTCCTTTTTTCTGTTTTTTCTTTCTTTTTCTTTTCTTTTCTTTTTTTTTTTTTTTTTTTTGGTTTTTCGAGACAGGGTCTCTCTATTGCTTTGCACCACCAATGCCTGGCTCAACCTTGGGCTAGTAAGATGATTCAGTAGACAAAGACACTTGCTACCAAGCCTAATGACCTGAGTTCAATCTCTGGGACACACATGGTGGAAGAAGAGAACTGATTCCAGAAAGTTGTTCCCTGACCTGCACACTCACCATGGCACACTGCACCTACACACACACACACACACACACACACACACACACACACACACACACTCCTAAAAGGAAAAAGAGAAAAAGATCTTAAGCTTAGCATATCATATGCATTTCCCTCTTCTGGATTGTTCTCTTGAGTTTATACTATCCACGAGCAGATCCTCAAATCAGCATAACTTAGAATTGAAGATGTAGTACATTTAATTTTTCATTAAAATTATGTGTATAGGTGTTTTGCCTGTATGAATGCCTGTTGCCCTATGTGCATGTAAGGCCTGTAAAGCCCAGAAGAGGTCGTCAGAGCCCCTGGAACTGGAATTACAGATGGTTGTGAGCAACCATGTGGGTGCTGGTAATCAAACCCAGGCGCCCTGTAAAAGCCTCCAATGCTCTTAACTGCTGAGCCATCGCCCCAGCCCAAAGATGTGGGATTATTTTTTACAATAAAGGACATGCTGCTAGTATGTGATCCCATTCTTCCTTAGGGGGCTATTTCTATTACAAAGAATAAGATGGGATCTTATTCTTATCACCTACAGAATGTAAGTATTTAAGACTGCCATGAATCATAAGATGAAAAAATATGGACAAAAGTGAAGAGAAATCAAGGCTAAAGAAGAGAGTCTGTCCCTCTTTAATTAGAGTTATGGAAGAAATTTAAAAAAAACCTACAGGATAAGGATAGGGTTATAAGAAAAAAAAATCTGATGGTTTTCTGTCTGATAAAAGATTTCAATTTTTAATTCAAAAGCCCAATGAATCCTAAGGTAGATACATGAAAATAAATTCATTTCAAGTTTCTACATTACAGTGAAGCTTCAGAACTAATGATATTGAAATGATATAGTTAATATGAAATTAACAACACTTTTACTGTAATAAGCTGTCTTCCTTCGGTTTTCCTCAAGCAAAGATGTATTACCCATAACTCACTCTAGCAATATATCATATATATCAAAATTAATGGGAATATACTAAACCAAAATGTGTTCTTATATGGACTGGATTCTTCTTTAAGATAAACAAACAAACAAAAATCAGCCAGGCAGTGGTGGCACACGCCTTTAGTCCCAGCACTTGGGAGGCAGGTGGACCTCTGTGAATTTGAGACCAGCCTGGTCTATAAAGTAAGTTCCAGGACAGCCTGGGCTATACAAAGAAACTCTGTCTTGAAAAAACAAAAACAAAAACACAAACAAACAAAACAAGCCAACTAACCAACCAAACAAACAAACAAACAGATTAAAAAAATTATGTTAGCATCAAACCAGATGATGCTCCCAGAGGCCTTGGGCTGAGCACTTGGGTCAAAAGTCCCTGGAAGGTCTGATATATGCCACATGCTTACCATTAACTGGAAGGATTTTTGACAGCTCTTTTAGTTTCTCATCTGGGAGCTTGATTTTCAAGTTTTCCAAAACACTTTCTAAGTTACTTACATCAACTGTCCCACCTAAGGAAACAAAAAAAGAAAATAATGCCCCTGAATAAGAAAACTTTCATTGTTCTCCCATATCACAGCTATCAGCAAGAGCAGCAACTACCCAGACGTTTAAGTGCACAGAAGTGCCCAAAATGGAAAGAGAACTGAAATGCTCTTGCTCGTTAAAGAGGAAAACCTAACAAGTATGAACCCACTCTCTTACCAGGTAAAAAACAGGGCTTAACAGCTTACTTTAGTTTGCTAAGTTAGTGAAATCCCACCCCCCCCCAAACAATAGCCAGTTCTTTATTTCATACTTTCTAAGTGCAATCAGATTTCTATTTGATTTTTGTCAAAAGTTAATCTTAGCAGCAAAATTATTTGGAAAATGTGGACATGAAGACAGAAGTAAGTGGGATTATGGTGGGAGAGGGTGGTCCCCACGAGAGGACAAACAGACAAGTGTGAGGAAGGGCCCTTGCTCATCTTTCTTCTCGTCATGTTCCTTACCTTCAAAAGATTTCAGACAGTCTATCAATCTGCTTTCATGTATATTTCCTTCACCTGCAAAACAGGGGCACACACACATCACAGAAAAGTGGGACCAGCCATCAGAAGGACAGGGCAAAGCTCACATCTCAGCCAGGCGCTTTTCAGTGATTTGCCTTATAAATAGTCTGATAGTTTGTGACCCAAGAGCTCAAAAGTAAGGAAGTGAGAAGAATTTCAGAGCATATGTGTAACTGGATGAAAATAACGGTTTAATAATTTGCCACCACATCACACAGGAATATAAGTACATCTTTCCTCTGCTTCTCTTACCTCCCTTCTGTCTCCCACTCCCCTATCCCTGTCAACCCCGCGTCTTCCTTACACGGTCAAAGTTAACTTTCACTGGAAGGGAGAATGGAACATAATAATGGCTTTCATTCCCAATCATTGGAATCAAGAAAATAGAGTTGCTGACTCTCAATGCAAGAACAAAATTATACTTTCTGGGTCAAGGACAAGGTCATATGGAAAATTGTTGATAGCTCTTAAAGACAATAAGAACAACAATTAATTGTCCCAGGTCATGAAAGTTGGTTTACTTTTTTAAATTGTCTGGACACCCAACCTGACTTTCCCAACATTCTAGTAGTGTTTGAAAAAACTCACCATCAAATGGTAGACTTTTAATCAGTTCTAAGAGTTCTCTAGGTGTCAGTATTATTCCAATGCCTTCTATAAAACTTTTCACATCGTTGACACCAACTTTTTCTCCTAAAAAAAAAATAGTAAGTAAGGTTCACAGTATTAACAGATAGTCTAAATAGCAAAATCATGGAAGGAAATTGTCCATGCTTTTGTGTCACAACATGTAACTGTTACAAAACAAACTCACAGAAAGACTCCAAAGCAGAACAAATAACCACAGAGATTCAGAACAAGTGTCTTCCCCTCTGGGGAGAGAGACTCTTTCATTACACTTTACAAAAATAATTTGTCAGTCAGTTGTATATGCCTGTATGGGTGTGTTCATGGGTGCAGAGGAATATGCAGATGTGAGTAGGCATGGAGGCCAGAGGTCAGTCTCAGCTGTGGGGCCATACACCTTGTTTTTTGAGTGTCTGTCACTGGCTTGGAGTTCATACATTATGCTATGCTGGCTGACCAGCAAGCCCCAGGATCCACCCATGGATTAAAAGGGTGTGTGTGCCACCACAACCTGCTATTTATGTGGGTGCTGGGGACTGAACTCAGGTCCTCATGCTTGTGCGTCAACTGCACCCTTGGGACAGCTAGATGAAGAAGCAGAACACTGACAAGACTCCAGAGTTTTGTTTACATACCTCTTGTGCTCGTGAGTTTGTGTATTAATGAAAAGATGTGACGATACCATTAAAATTTAGGGTTTTAAATGTTATATAAATTTTAACTTGCCTATAACTGATTGCACATCCACTAATACTTTTTTCAGAGGGACACTTTGAGTAGCTGTAATAAAGAACATAAACGATTAAGATGATGACATGCAAACTAGAAAAACTATAAATTAGGATCTGATAAGGGCCTATACATTTTACTAATCTGTGCTGACCTTAAATTTATGTTTCCTGTTTTGAATGCTGGATTCCTCATTAGTAAGAAGGACCTTGGACTACAGCCATTCTCTTGAGCATAGGGTTTGCCTGTGATAAGTGTTGTGTCTTCATGGCACTTCTGTATCATGTCTTCAGTCCTTGTATTTTTAGATGCTGTTTAAGAATGGTTATAATACCATTCAAAAGGCATGTCACCCCCCCACAGTGTGTGTGTATGGGTATGTGTGTGGTGTGTGTGTGTGTGGTGTGGTGTGTGTGTGTATGTGTGGTGTGTGTGTGTATGTGGTGTGTGTGTGTATGTGTGTGTGTGTGTGTGTGTGTGTGCCTCACATCTAATGTAGATGTTGAACTAGATGCTTCCTAAACCCCATCTATTCCTGAAATGTCATCCTCTAATATTTCCTGTTTATGTATTTCTCTCATGTCATTAGATAGCTCAGGGAATATTAAAGGTCTTTGATTGATTCTCTTCTAGCCCCACTCCAATTTCTCTGCCCCACCCCCCCAGTCCGTGGCTTGGCAGTGTACTCTTAGCACTGCGGGGGATAGCATGGTAACTTCAGATCAAACTAATTGTACAAGTATGTGGTGTGTGTGTGTGTGGCCTGGAACTTACTGCACAGGGATGCCTTGGACTTCCAGCAATCCTCCTGCCTCTGTCTCCCAAGTGCTGAGGTTATAGGTGTGCATCTGCACACATCTTTAATCTTAGAGATTCTTATACTTAATCCCAAGATTCTGTCCCCCAACACCCAAGGCAGCACAGTCCTCAGGCTCACCATCAGCAGCCTGCTTCTGCATCACGCGCCTCAATTCCTTGATTTTGAGTTTGAGCCCCAAGTTCATGAGGAGTGTCTTCAGTTTATTGGGATGAGCCCTTCCACCTGTAAGAAATGCCAGAAATGTGAGGAAAAACCCAATCGAGGCATGAAGACTTGCTAAATTAGAGTAACTTCCAACAGGCACAGTGTTGGTCAGGCTCTAATGAGACCTGTCCAAGATAACACAGAAATAAAGTTGTGCTTTCAAAACGGATTCCTTTGGACTTGCCGCTGACCTAGTTTACACAGCACATATAAACAAAGACCAAACTGATCAATATATAGAACAGCTTCCAGAACAATCTTGACCATAAAATAGTCAAAGACTGAGCATTTCCACCAGCTCTGTATGCCATTTTCTCATAACATCTGTTACTCACCTCTGAAAGCCCTCAGACTTGACATGACTCTATTTCGAAAAACTCTGTTATTTTCTGTAGGAAAAGAGAAAGAGAGAGAGAGAAAAAGGAAGAGAGTTACAGGTCAGGACTGAGAATGTCTCAGCGAATACATTCTTTTCCTTCTGTGACCAACCTTAGGAAATGGATTCTCTTCCACCTTCAAGTCATGATGAAGTTGAGGAGTAAACATCGTGAGTGGACAGAGTGAGTCTCTGTTGCAGAGTTGAGAGCTCAAGTTTAAATGCTCAGGCTTTGCTACTAATAGGCATTTTAGCCTTAAGCAGACCTATGTTTCTGTTTTCTCCACTGTAACACTATGTGTGGTGAGGATGGCTCCTGAATACCATTAGGACTAAACAAACACTATGTGTTATTAACTGGTCTATTAAAACACCCATCTCCAAGACAAATACAATACTGGCTTATATATGAGAACTGAAACCCCCACACTTGTTCTTATCTGTTTTCTTTTCCATCTTTAACTATTATTTTAAAACAAGATTTATTTAATTTTGCCTTTTACATGTATGAGTGTCGGCCTGCATGTGTGTCTGTATACCACATGTTTGCTGGTGTACTTGGGGCCAGAATTCCCTGCAGTTAGAGTGACAGATGGCTGTGAGCTTCCTGATGTGGGTGCTGACAACCAGATTTCTGCAAGAGCTGCCAGTGTTCTTAAACACTGACTCATCGCTCCAGCTCCTTAGTTTTTAAATATATGTTTGTGTATTCTTTGAAAATGTAATATATGTCTATGTTGTGTTTCAATCATATTGATCCCCTGGGTTTCCTCAATATTTTCTTAACTTCAAGTCCCCTTAAAAAGTGTTTAGTTTTTGTGTGTGCACAAATGCATGTACACATATATGCGCAAACATGTACACATATGTGCATGTGCTTGATGGCTGCCCCTGAAGAAGATGGGGGTAGAATCCTTTGGACCTAGAGTTACAGGAGCTGTGGGGCTGTCAGATGTGGGTGCTGGGAACCAAATTCAAGTCTTCTGGAAGAACAGTGCGGTTACTCTTAAGTGCCGAGCCCCACCCCCTTTAACAATTGCCCACTGAATCCAATTACTGCTGCCCATGTATGAACGGATATAGGGTCCCCCTCTGGGACCACATTCCTGAAGAAAGCCAGGGCTGGGGGCTGCTGTGTCCCTTGCTCTCATGCAGGTAACCACAGCTGCTGTGGGCTCCTGAGTGAATGGTCCTGGCATGTTCAGACATGCTTCACTGCAGGCCCTCTCTACCCCCTGGCCCACACAACCTTGCCATCCCTGCTTCCTTCATGTCCTCTTAGCCCCCTTTCCTTTTCTTTTAGCGAGGGTCTTGCTGTGTATCCCAGATTTGGTTTGACCTCTGGCTTCTCCTACTTTGGCCTCCCATGTGCTGGGACCTTTCCTACTTTCGAAGTCTCCCGTCCCTACCATAAATCCATTCTTTTGCTTTCGCTTATTTCACTAGTAAAGTGTGACATGTCTGTGGCTTAAGAGGCAGCAGCAAGCATTTTCTTAGTCCTTAATGGCAAGGCTGAAACTTGAAGGGTTTGATAATTGCCAAACTGGTGTAAAAATATACACAAGTTTCTTAGTACCTGATACAAGAATACTTAACAGAAGTAGGTATTTGTTGAGGAAAGCACTTAAAAAAAAAAAAAAAAAGATTTATTGATGGAAACAGAAGCAGACACCCACAGCTAAACACTGACCTGAACTGGAATCCAGATGCAGAGAGGGAGGACAAGACCAGGCTACAGAAACCCACAGAGACAGCTGACCTGAACAAGGAGGAGCTAATGGACCCCCAGACTGATAGCTGGGAATCCAGCATGGGACCGACAGACCCCCTGAATATGGGTCTCAGTTAGAAGGTCTAGTCAGTCTAAGGGACCTCTGACTGTAGAACCAGGATGTATCCCTGGTGCACAAAAGGACTTTGGCAGCACATTCCCCATGGAGGGATACTCCCTTAGCCTAGAGGCAGGGGGGAGGGCCTAGTCCCTACTCCAAATGACTTGACAGATTTTGATGACCCCTCCTGGAAGGCACCACCTTCCCTGTGGAGTGGGGGGATGGGATGGGAGGGTGGTTGAGGGGTATGAAAGGAAGGTATAGGGAACTGGGATCGATATGTAAAATAAAAAAAGTAAAAATATTTATTTTTAATTTTACATGTATGAGTATTTGCTTGCATATGTTGTGTACCAAGTGTGCCTGTGTGCCTAGTGTATGTAGAGGCCAGAATAGATCACTGGATCCCCTGGAACTAGAGTTACAGATGGTTGTGAGCCACCATGTAGGTGCTGGGAATGGAACACAGGTCCTCTGCAAGGGGCATCCTGTGCTCCTAACTGCTGAGATACCTTTCCAGCCCAAAAAAGAAGCTTACATTTTTTTCCCCTTCTGTTCTACTCCCTTTTGACAGTTTTCCCACATAGTCCAGACTGTCATTAAGTCTCCTCTCCCTCACTTCACCCCTCCTCTCCCTCTGCCACCCTAGTATTGTAATTACACACACGTGTTACCCCTGGATAAAAGTTCTAGTACTGGGCTAACACTCCTCTCATCACGTCTGGCTAAAAAGTGCTTTTTAAAGCATACTTTGGGAGGCAGGTGGATTGCTGTGAGCTTGGACTACGTAGCGAGTTTCAGGTTAACCTTGGCTAGAATGTGTGATTTACCTGATAAAACTAAAATAAAATAGGCTTACTTTGGGAGCATGTGGAGTCTTCTTGTTTAAAGAAGTAGCAAGATTGATGGAAAAGGGAGAGAAATTTGGCCTACTCCCAACACTGAGAATAAAACCAAGGACTTTGAGGGGGCTGTGTGGGGGAGGGGTAAATGGCAAGGAAAAGGAGCAAAGGTGAATCAGAGAAGTCAGGGATTTCTCAGGAGGACCTCTGTCGGGTACCAGCATCAAAGATACATCCTCCGTTTCCTGCACTGGAAAATCAGCAGGAATGTTTTTTCTTTCTTTCTTCTTAACAATGATTTCATTTCATTTCTTTTCTTTTCTTTTTTTTTGAGAATTAAGTTCTGTACCTGCAGCATCACAGGAGTAGCAGACTTTTTATGAGGAAGGCTGGAGGATGGGTACAGGGGACATTTCATCACACATCATTTCAAAGTACATACTTAAGAGGCTGGATAGAGGGCTCAGTGATTAAGTGCTTGCCTCGTGCACTAAGGACAGAAGTTAAGGGCACCAGAACACATGTACATGCATGTGTGTGTGGCAGCGCCCCTGTCACTGCAGCCTTAGGAAGCAGAGGTGGGGTCCCCGTAGGCTGGTTAGTGAGCCAGTTATGCCTGTGAGACCTGGGTTTGACTGAGAGACTCTGCCTTGATGCATGAGACTGAGGATGACTCACAACATCAACCAGGCCTCCCCATGTACGCATACCCCCCCCCCCAGAAACCGATGCCCACCACACACACACATACCACTCACACATACGGAAACAGAGAAAGAAAATAATCTACATGCATTTAAAAAAACTACAATAGGAAGATTGTTTTCTGGAGGTTATAGTAACACGCATGCAGCTTACCATCAAATGGTAGTGTTTCCAGCAGGCCTACATATTCTCTGTCATTGAGCTGGACTCCTAGCTCTTCAAGAATGTTTTTCAGGTCACTAACATCAATCTTTTCTCCTTTGAAAAGGCAGAATGTTTACAGGTGAAAATTTTAAGAATTGGTAACTTATTTAAAAATATTTATTCTCTCTTTCTCTCCCTCCCTCTCTCTCTCCCTCTGTGTGTGATATGTGCATGCATTACTCATGGTATGGCATATGGAGGGCTGATGACAGCTTTTATACGTCAGTTCTTTCCTTCAACAGTAGGTTCTGGGGACACAACTAAAGTCACCAGGCTTGCCTGGCACATAGCTCTTTCCACTGGGCTGGCCTGATAATTTAATTTTAAAAAAGGTATTTGTAAGAACATGTTATTACTCAACATGATCTATTCTATGTCTTTTAAGAATAACAGTTACATTATTTGGAGTTAAGGAGAAGAGACAAAATGGAAGAATGGGAGAAGCAATACGAAGTGACAAAGTATCAATACAGGTCAAAGCAAACCTACTCTTGTAATATGATATAAAAAGGCACTGTCGGTGTTAGGGACTGGCATGCAGAATTTGATCTGGTATACAAATGGGATGGATAATGAGCTGCCAGCAGAAACAATCCTGACATTAATTATACTGACTATAAAACTGATCATGCAGAAAGACATCTTGAGCTTTCTAAAACCCTATCTATTTTATTAATGTGCTTACTTGATATTTAGCTATTTATATGTAGCAAAGAAAAATTTACAAATGAAAAAAGTGTGTATTGCTAAGGGACACAGAACTTGCTCTGGCCATGGTGGCTTATGTCTTCAGCCCCAGCATGCAGAAGGCAGAGATAGTAGGATCTCTGTAAGTTCCAAGCCAGCCTGATCTACACAGTGAATTCCAGGACAGCTAGGGCTATATAGAAAGACCCATCATAAAACCAACAAAACAAACAACAATAAAGAAGTAAGTCTTGTGGCTTATTTTGAATACATATGTTATCAAATAAATTTGATCTGACAAATAATTGAGTAAAATGACTAGGTTGGATGTCAACAATATATTGGGGGAGACATTTAAGATAATTATTTACAGCATTTGCCTATCGGTATTAGAGAAACTCACCCTCAAAATCTTTCAATTTTGGCACAATGTTTTTCAGATCAACCTTTCCATTCTCTGTAAGAAAATCACAGAGTAACAGTGAGGATCTTTCTCCTTGTCTGAGCTAGAATGCTAGTGTTATCTTAAAGTTAGTCCTAGAGGCTTACATTATATTTTTAAGTATTTAACACCAAGCAAATGTAACACCTCCCCATTTCGTTCTATTTAGTTTTGTCTATTGTGGTGGTTTGAATGAGAATGGCTCCCATTGGCTCATTATGTTTGAATACTTGATCCCCAGTTGGTGAAACTGTTTGGGAAAGATTAGGAGGTGTGGCCTTGTTGGAGGAGGTGTGTCACTGGGGGGTAGGCTTTGAGGTTTCAAGGGACTGCCACCATTTCCAGCATGTTTTCTGGATCCATTTAGACCACATTAGAACAAAGTTGTTGGAAGATCTGAAAGAAGTTATTCTTAAAATAATCTGGGCTGGCACCGGTGATACAACCCAGTGGTAAAGAAAACAGTCAGCAAGGCCCTAGATTCAATCTCTAGGACTGACCACAAGACAAGAAGACAAAGGAAAGAACTGTTTTAGCCTGCTCTCCCTTGTTGGAATGATGGGTAGTGGTAGAGGATTGACTATTGTTTTTTCAGCTATCATTATCTAGATGACTATATTTTTCATGTATTCAATCAATATTGATAAACTATTTTCCATTGGGGAAAATTCTCATTTTATTATTGTATTTAAAATCCAAAGCTCGTATCACACACAATACCTCATCATAGTGGTATAATTATTCTCAGTATATATCTACAGCTAAATGTCTTTGAAAATTCCTGTGTTTCTCTCTAGCCATTGCTTTCCTAACTCAGCACAGGCAGGACATTCACAGCAGATGCAGTCATTACTCTCTTTTAAACATTCCTAGTTGGGAAGCTCCTTTGCAATCACCAATATTTAGTATGCCTGCCAAATGTCTCTCATTTGATTTTCTTTCTTCTTCATTCTTGGACCTGAGAATGGTCTGTTGGGACTCATCTACCTTCGTCATCCATGGTGGAAGACATTTGCAATGTTTGAACTAATAAAGACAGCATGTATTTTTATCTGGATCCTGCTATAAACCTTTCAAAACACCCTTTGATATCAAGTTGATGTCATCTATGGATGCTGTTAAACCTGAGGTGTCCCCAAAGGGACATGCTTTAGCCTATGAGCTTACCATCAATTGGCAGGTTTTGTGTAAAGTCTTTCAATTCTTCCTGTGAGAGCACAAGCCCCATGGTTTCCAGAAATGAATTCAAGTTATTCACATCAACTTTTCCTCCTTAGGAAAGAAAAAGCATTAGAAAGATATCAAAATATAGAAAACCCTTATTTATTTAGGTGGACTATGGCCATCATTTTATGCATGAGACCCTAAGACTCAGGAAGACATAGTCACAGGTACAAGAAGAAACAACATTGAAACTAGTTGTAGTAGCTCATTTTCTGATGGCGGTGTCTTTTGTTCATATTGAATATTATGCAATTCTAAATGGATCTAGATAAGCTCCCAAGTAATTGTAGCATAATAAATCAACACATTATGCTGGGAAATATAATCATCTAAAATACAATTCTGAGAAGTATGTTTATGATATTTCTAGTCAATAAAGATGAACTTATGTACACCAACAGTATTGGAATCAGGTATATTTATCTGTTCTCATGATGCTTTTCACTCACTTTTAAGATGCTTTATACTATCCAATATTCTTTTCTTAAACACTTTTCCTGAAGCTGTAAGAAGAAAATACAACCCAGGTCAGAAAATGTTAATGAAGATTTGCTTAAGCAAACAAGCAATGAATTACAATTCCTAAAATCCCAGGACTTCAAAAAGATCAGTTTTTAATGGTTTCCTTCTAGATTTATTTGTAGTCTCTTGTTGTAATGAGTTTGTTTGGAGACTTTCTTTATTTGTTTTTTGTTTAATTTGGAAAATCCCCTTATTTTATGCATGTGGGTGTTTCAGGGGCACACATGTGCATTATTTGTGTGTCTGTGACTAGAGAGGCCAGAAGAGAGCATTGGATCTCTTGGGAGTTACAGGTAGTTGTGAGTCACCATATAGATGTTGGGAAGTAAACTTGGGTCCTCTGCAAGAGAAGCAAGTTCTCTTAACCACAGAGCCATCTCTCCAGCCCCTGGAGAAAGATTTTGATAAGGCAAATCTTTTCACTCATGCACAAAAGACAATGACCATTGGCTGTAAATTCCAAAACACATATCCCGCTTGATTTGTTTATAAATTTCTGACTAAGCTCTCTTATTTTTCCCTTTTATATTTTTCTTTGTACTTTCTGGCATGCTAACACAAACAAGGCCAATGCACAGGCCTGACTGGGAGGAATGAATGAAATGGCTTTTGTTTATCATATTGAGAAGAAAATGATTCAAATATTCTTTTGGCAAAAATATTCTGGAAGTTCTAAGAAATGATTTTAAAGTTCTGGTAACATGAAGTTGGGAGGGAAAAGTAGAGGAGTATTTAAGGTAGGAGTTTGAGGGAAGGGAATGTGGATGGAGTTGATAAAAACATGTATGAATATAATAAAAATATTAAGAAATAATAATACCCTGGTAACAATTTGTTACCATCTTAGAAAAGTCTCAAAGTCAAGTACTCAAAAACCTTTGAAGGATTTATGTACATATCAGTCCTTAGCAATACATATCAATGATATATATATATATATATGTATATATATATGTGTGTGTGTGTGTGTGTGTGTGTATACACACACACACACAATATACATATGCTTACCATCAAATGGAAGAACTCTTATCAGATGCGAATAATCTTTGTCTGTGAATTCAACTTTCATGTCTTTCAGAGTATCTTCTAGGTCATTAACATCTATTGACTCTCCTAGAAAAGACACAAATGGTGACAAGAAAAGAATCTGAGAACATAAAAGCAGTAATTCTTGACCCTGTAAAATTATGAAATTTGAAGACCTTAATTATCTATACAGATGAGCATAAGACAAGTAATAATCGAGTGCTTTTTTGTATGAAGTAAAATTTAAATATTTACTTAAGGAGTTTGAAGTGATTGTATTTGGAATAATAAATTATGATGCATATAAATTTCATGTCAAAAGGCACATATATTACATGTCTTACATTAATTAATTATTAACAGAATAAACCAAAAATACATTTGGTAAATGCTTGTATTCATGCATACCAGAAGAAAGAATCTGATCACATTATATTACAGGTGGTTGTGAGCCACCATGTGTTTTCTGGGAATTGAACTCAGGACCTCTGGAAGAGCAATCAAGTGCTCTTAACCTCTCCAGCTGATAAGTGCTTGTGAGAAAGTATTTCAAAAATGGATGTGGGTTCTGTTATCTTAAATGCAAAGCTAGAAAAACACACAAGAAAGAAAGCTACAAGCCACTACTTCCAACAAAGACAGATACAAAGTTTAACAGACCAAATTTTAACCAAGTAGTAACAAACCATATTTAAACTTTCATCAGAAGGATTTTTTTCATCAGGGTAAGGTGATGACAGTTCAACATGCAAAAACAATATATGTTATGTCATATTAGTAGAACGAAGGACAAAAAAAACATATGATCACTGTAATAGGTGCTGAACAATCACTCAGTTCAATGGCTTTTCATATTAAAACAGACATTAGTTATGCAAGCCATGCACCTTAAAAGGCCAGTAATGCTAACACTATAGCTAACATAAATTATACCTTATAGTAAAAACTGGAACTTTTCTAACAGGAGAGTAAGAATGCCACTCCAGTCACTTCTACTAACAGAGCAGTGGAAATCTTTAGCAAAGGGAATTAGGCAAGAGAAAAGGATGAAACAATGTATCTATTGGAAGGAAGAAGTTAAGCTGTCTTACAGATGACACAGTCTTACATAAAGAATATCACCTACCGCAAACATATTAAAGTATTTAATAGACTCATTGAAGTTGTAAGATTCTAAATTAACATCTGAAAATCAGCAGTGCTTTTGTGAAGTGCCAATGAACTATCAGGAAAAATAATAAAGAAATTATATTTACAATAGTTGTCAAAGATACTTAGGAATAAGGGGCTGTAGAAATGGCCAAGAAGTTGAATGCTTAGTGATCTTCCAGAGAACCTGAGTTTTATTCCCAGCCACCATGTCAGGTGACTCACAACCACCAATAACTCTAGAAGATCTACCCATAAACTGATTTAAAGACACAGAGATGAAATTATCCTGAATGACACTGGGGCATTAGCTCCTCCAATGAGAACCAGCACTAGTGAAGGAGGTATGGGCAACTCTGATAGTGTCTTCAGTGGCTTGGGCTGAAGAGCCACAAAAAGGTAGAATTAGGACTCAAGAATTCCCATGCTACTACGGAAAATGTGTTGTCATTGCTACAGAACACCATCAAATAAATCTGAATTATGAAAAACAAAATATGCCCAGCATCTTTCAATGCTAGATAATTGCACTGCCATGCAGGATAAGCATCAGATTTAGAAATATAAAACTGTCTCTTACTTATAACAAAGTTTATGTCCTTATAAGGAACATACTTCAAATAACCCAATGCTCATACATTTCCAAGAAAATTATGTTGTTGTTGATAACCCACTCAAAGAAATACATCTGTAGATAGCATCTTAGTCATTGTTCAATTTTTGAAATATCTGAGGTTTTGGCATGTGTTTTTTTGTAAAAGCATATGTGATTCAAAACAAGTAGATGAAAAGGTTTAATTAACAAAAGGCTAGTGGTAAAATTAACAAGAAAATGAAATGAAGGCACAGTAGAAGTATCATTAAAGAAGCATAAAAATTAAGTAATTTCATACTTACCTAAAACAACATTCAGTTCTTCCTTTAATTTGTTTAGTTTCACCTTTCCTTCATCTATAAGACAAAAAAATTCAGATATTGATCAAACAAAACTCAGAAAAAAGGCAAAACCGTTAGTACTTAACTTATGAAGTATAGCTTTGATGGAGTCAAGAACTAAATTGTCCCTGTATAACATACAATTTTAGACTTCAATGGATAGTTCCATTAACAACAATAAGAATTGCGATTGTTTGGACTGTATTCTCTTGTAGATAAGATCTTTCAAGTTTTTTGGATGCATTCTGTTTCCGATTTTACATTTCTGGTGGAAATGCTGATCCTACATTCTGGTATATACGGAAAACCACTGCTAGTCATGTTACATCACTCTTCATAATTAGAGAGTGACAGTGAATGAACTAGGAAGTACCAAGTACACAGTGTGTGATAAACTAAAGCATTTCAATCCAGCTTGAATGAAAACTGCCGTAGGAGGATCAGAAAGATGAGTCAAAGAGCATGACTTTGGTTTGCACGGTACTCTGTAACAGCTGGCACTTAGGACTCTTTTTATTGCTTGTGCCTGGGAACACAGCAGCAGAAAAAAATATCCTGAGTCCATGAAGTTTCCACTAATGTTTTCTTTGTGGCTTTACCACTAAGACAGAAACTGGGATACATTACATAGAAACCTGTATCAACAAAAATTAGCATTAATGGATAACATGAATAAATTAAATAATTCATGAAAATAGTCTTTATTGTGCCTGGAATTTTGTTAAACTAAATGTCTATAAGCTATGGGGGGGTCGCCTTTGAAAGTTTTAAGTTTTTAAATGAGCATATATTAACTATACAAAACAATAGGAATTCATTTTGATGTTTTTATATGTATATAATATACTTTGATCATGTTAATTCCTCCATTACTCTCTTACTCAAAGGGGTTTAATTTTTAAGATTATGTGTATGGGTGTTTTGCCTACATGCATGTCTGTGCACCACACTGTATGGCTGGAGCCTGCAGAGGCCAGAAGAGGGTACTGGGTTGCCAAGAACTGAAGTTACAGATAGTTGCCAATCAACATGTTCTACACAATTCTGTTAAGAATACTTAATTCGCTGGTCTGGGGGAAGGAATGGCTGAGCTGCAGGAAAGGCAGAAAGGGAAACATTTCCAGGAGTTTATACACCAGAGAGTGCAGTGTGGCGATAAAAGAGGGAAGCACTAAAGGCTGTGGAGTTGTGTGCTCTGGATCTGGCTATGGGGACACCGCAGTGCATGATGGAGCAACAATAGATTTCAGCAGAGCAAAAGGTTGGGAACCAGACGCAGGGAGAAGTAGAGCATCGGAGAAGCAGATGGAACACTGCTCTTGCAAACCCTTCACTCTGGTTTCTACTCCCTGATCGTTCTCTGACTTAGTCTTGGCTTTATCTTGTGCAGCCCTTTGCATCCATAGGGGAGGAAATTGGATTTTAGATTATTGGCAATAAAGTTAGAGTGTTTTTGTTTGTTTGTTTCTGACCTTCAGATTCAGCTTTTTTCTAAGCTTTTGAAAAACTATGATGTTTTCAAAAGTCTGACTGGAGAAATTCTCATTTTCAAGATTAGAGAATGGCGTACTTGTCCATCCCCTAGATGCCCACAGTGCTCACCGTTTTCTTGCAGTCTTTTTGTTAGATCCATGAATTCTTTCTCTGTGATCCCAATCCCCAAGTTTTCTAAAAACGTATCCAGGGTTTCGATATCAACACTGCCTTCTAAGTAGGGGACAGGAAACAAATGCAATAAAACAGAACAATTCTAAGTGGACCATGCAGCTATGCTGTTCTAGAATATCTTCTATTTAATGGTAGTCATCCATTCTATTATAGTTAAAAAACCCCACTTGGTTCTTGGTATTGTTATGATTTCAAGATAAATACCAAACTTTCAATGTTGCTCAATAAGCAGGAGAAGAAAATTGCCCTGATTCTTCCGCTGGGCACAAGGCTACAGAGTAAAATGTCTTAAAGAATCTATGAAAGTCAGAGGCAAAGTTGATAGGAATTATGTAGAACAAGACTTATTTTTGTTGCACGAGCCTGCAATTGACTGGACTTTACTTTTGACTTAAGTCTTTAGGTGAGAGACTGCACCCTTCATTTCTACTTGTTTTCTAGTTAAAACATTTCCCGGTTAGGGCCCGAATGAGGGAAAATTCAAGGAAGCTTAACACTTCCAGCACAGGAAAGTACTTGCTAAGTGAGGACCAGTAGTAGAAGAACAGGGATGCTTCTCACAGTACAGAGCATGGCCTAAAAGGCCTTTTGATTTTGTTCCTTACCGTCAAGAGATGTCACGCCCTTCGCCAACCTTTTCTGAAAAACTCTCCCATCATCTATATAAAAAAGAGGGGCACGTTTTAGAAATAAGAGTTAAAAGTTAGTACACAGCTTCTACCCCAGAGAAAGGGGAATCCAAAAATCTTTGCCTAAAGGGCATTTCAAATCTATACAGATAATACATGAACCAAAATGCTCAGTGTCTTAGTGGTACACGAGTGAAATTCAAATAATAATGAGATGGCCACCTCCCTTTTCTGTACTATAAATGTGAGGAGGATAATGACCTTTACCACTGCTCATGGGTATTTAAATTATAACAGCTTCTTTGAAAGGAAATTGAATATATAAACAAATATCTTCCATTTCACAACTAAGTCTCAAGAGACCTAAGGCTATTTGTACAGATTTATCTATAAGAGTATGAAGCTAAAAGCAGATACATTTACAAACAGGGTGCTGGAGTACACGTATCACAGTTTTGACAGCTGGCACAGCTTTGAGGAAAGATTAGATATAGCTTCACTTTTGCTTATTTATATCACTAAGGTTTTCTATGGTCAGCACACATATTAATGCCATGAAAAGTTATAAAAAAGTTAATACAATAGAAATACTAATAGTATCTGTCCATTAATCATTTCATGTCTTAAAAGCACCAAAGAGTAAATCCATGAAAATTCCAACAGTGGGTTTGTCTTTGAGTTATGGAATTGAATGTATTTTTTGTTTCCCTGACTTGTTTTCAGCTTCATTTAATAATGAAGT
Organism: Phodopus roborovskii; assembly: GCF_943737965.1. Lineage (NCBI taxonomy): Eukaryota > Metazoa > Chordata > Mammalia > Rodentia > Cricetidae > Phodopus > Phodopus roborovskii. The sequence goes on along the minus strand of NW_026125052.1, from coordinate 19,915,654 downwards.
TGAGAAATCCATGTGCTTTTGGTCTGCAGTGGGGTGGGTCCGTCAGTAAGGTGCTGGCCTTGTAAGCACTAGAATCTGAGTTGCATCTTCAGAACCCGTGTAATAGTGTGGCGAGCTTGTAATTCCAGGTAGCATGGAGAGCAGAAGTAACAGCAGGCTCATTGGCCAGTCCTGCATGCTGGTGAACCCCGGACTAGTGAAAGTCTCAGGATGACTTCTGGGGTTGTCATCCTCTGGTTTCCACTCATTCATATGCTTCTGACACACATGCGCATATATAATTTTAAAAAATTCAGCCTTTTTATATATAACTATTACCTTTTTTTTGGTAAAGTATATATTGTACTCCTGCAAAACATGCAGCTATGTTATTTAGCGTTTTGTCCCTCTGTTCTCATTCTTTCTGTACCCACCTCTACGGTCTTGCCCTCCCTCCCTCCTCCCACTTCCCTTCCTCCCCCCTTCTTCTTTCCTCCCTCTTTTCCTCCCTGCCCCCTCTCTCTAAAAAACAAATCCAATTAAGAACTTTGGTAGCAAACTTATTGCTAAAAGGTTTGGTGATTTTTTTAAATTAAAATCTAAGTGATGAGATTTTATTTGCATCATCACTAGGTTTTAATAGTTTTCCAGCATTTTTAGCTTGTCTGGGAATTTCTTTGCATAGATACAAAACCCAACTACCCAGCAAGGCCAAATAGTACACATGTCACTTACCATTAACTGGCAACATTCTCAGCAAGCTTGAGCATTTATAAGGATCAAGTTTAATACCAAAGTCTTCCAAAATATTTTGAAGTCTGTTTGAATCAACTTTGTGTCCTGTGAAGGAAAAAGAAAGTAAGGCAAGGTAAACATATTTCTTGATTGTTGATGAAAAGGGAGCATAGTCTTTTGAGCCTGTTGGCAAAAAGACATCTCAACCCTGAAGAAAATCATAAATGTATGATGAGCCCCTACATCAGGCTCACCTAGTCACCCCCTAAGGCTGCAAGATGTAAAGATGTAACTATAACTAAAGCAGCTGGGATCACTTCAATCCTCTGATTTATTATTATTATTATTTTGGTATTTGCCTAGATTCTAAACAAGAACCAATTAACTTAAAAGCACACAACGCCTAGAGGTGGGTGGGGCAATGAGTGGAAGTGGCTGAGAGGATGTGGAGTACAAGCTTCAGCAAAGGAGGGTTGGGACGGGAGAGGAGAAAAGAATGGGCATGGATGCTCCTGCCTGCTATTGCAGCGCGTGGGAGACTGAGGCACAAAGATCTCAAGCTTGAGATCCCCCTCCTTCAAGATCATCCTGAGTTACATAGCCAGGTCCTGTCTCAAAACAATTAAAAAGGAGGGAGGGAGGGGGTGACTTTTCAACTCATGAATAGCTGATCTGAGACACCCCCTCCCCATTAAAACACTAGTGAGGATGAGCATGTTATTGTCAGAAGCCACCAAAAGTGTAATTTATGTATTAAATGTCACCATTTCCTTGTATGACTGACCTCTAATTCAAGGTCATAGCCATGCAAACAAATTTCCCTATAAATATTTAAAATTTATATACATCTATATTTATATAAATTTAAATATATTTAAAACTGATGTAATATTGGGGAAAACCAAGTAAGAACACAGCAGCATTATTAAAATAAACCATTCTAGCAATGTCCTACCTGTGAAAGGTTTTGCTTCATACATTAACCTTCTTAGTTCAGCTTTACGGTTTTCTGTCAGACACAAAACGTGACAATGAGACTATGAAAATGGAGCTCAGGAGGAAAAAAGGGAAGCTTAAATGATAACAGTGAACAAGCATTGAAATGGGACTGGCTTGTGGAGCATAAGGAAATCTTTAGGGAAGTTTAAGATAAAGTAAGCAAACAAGTTTAACCAGAAGCCTTATTAAATAAGGTATTCACAGAGAATTTTAGACAATGAATAAAACTCTGATAATTACTGCTATTTACCAATTGAGCATATGCACATAAATGATCATATCCTACATGTGCTTTGCAACCCAATATAATTTTCTGGTGTTTATGAATAGGACATTTGAGGAAACCTCTTTATTTTTATTTGTTTAGTTTTAATGATTTTATCCTGATCCAGTAGTTGCCATCAACTACTGAACATGACAGATGAGCCTTCTGATGGTTCCAAAGCCAACTTCAGATGTCACAGATCAGACAGGAACCAAACCCACCAAGTCACATCTGAGTCCCACCCGCAGAATTTGTAATTGAAAAATATGGTTGCCTTGTGCCACTAATTCTTGGAGTAATTATTGTGTAGTATTAGAAAGAAGAAAGACAGACTTTACAAAAGAACACACACAGTGGTTTCACTACATGGCATCCTTGGTGGGCAAAACTAAGTTGAGAAAATTCAGAGTATCAGTTGCTTTTGAGTTGGGGTGGAGATGGTTTAAGATAGGCTATGAGGAGAGCTCACGGAGGAGTGGCAATGTTCTGTCTTGATAGATGTTAAAAAGGTTGCTCAGCCAAACTCAATAACCATGCTGGATACATTTGCATCAGTTAATAATGAAATAAAAGCTTCAATAGAAAATCAGAGACCATCAGACTCTATAAAAAAACATTCCAACTATACACTATTCATAAAGTGTACCCTTTAAACATGTGGAAAAAGAAAGATAAAGATAGGCCTGTTTGCAGGACAAAATGTAGGTAACCCTGGACAAAGTATTCTTTAAAACAAGGCATGTTACTAGAGGTAAACAAACAAAAAACCAAACCAAAAATAACTTCCTAATGATAAATGATTGATTGAATGAAATATGAAATTCTCAATTCACATGTATTAAAATCATTTAAACACAGACAATGGAAACACATGCACGGTGTGAAGCATGTGTGGCATGTGCCTGAGATTCACTTAGGTTTAAAAACTGAATGTACAACAAACACTGCAGTTCACAACAAGGCACTTTGGGCAGCTTTCGCTGATGCTATGGAGTACATATTGATGCAGAGCACCTCTGTGTTCTCAAAAGCAGAGGCTGTCTGAAGTGCCTCAGCACACTGAGGATAAGCAGACTCCTTATGTGTTTGATTCTGAACTGATTTTTGGCCACCTAGCTTTCAGAAAATTTTCACAGTTACCTTTAGTTTTTTTAACCCCCACACTCATTTGCATCACTTTTAATAGGTCATGACCCACAGTTGGGAAACTGTAGTTCACGCTGTCTACCATAGACTCTTCTCCAGGGACCCATGTGAAAGTAAGAGATAGATAGACATGTGGGCACTGAGTTAGAAGGCTGCTATGTGGAGCAGGTTCACTTTAGTTACACTAAAAGGACAGAAAGATTCAGCGCCTCTCTCTTTAAAAATAAATACTGATGCCACCCACTCACGAAGGCAGCCAGTTTGAATAACACCTATCATATCTCTCTACTTTCTCTATATAAGGAAAGATTGAAGCCAGGTGTCCTGGCACACACCTTTAAATCCCAACACTGAGGAGGCAGAGACAGGCGGATCTCTGTGAGTTTGAGGCCAGCCTGGTCTGCAAAGTGAGACTCGGGCTCAAAAAACAAAACAAAATGAAAAAGGTAGTGTAGAAATGAGCTAGGATTGGAAAAAAATGGCAGAGGGGTTAGTGTCACTTAAAATCTTTCTCTAAAGTGTGCTCGAAGCTGGCCGGAGACAGGGTATGCTCTTCCTTGGGACCCAAGTTTTCAGAATGCCTTTTTGATGTCAAATAAGTACTTATTAAAATAGGCTTTTATGATTAATTTTTATGAGAGCTCAATAACAGTCAAAATTCTCACCATCAGTGTTCAGGTGTTTAACTAGATCTTCAAGCTCCTTTTCAGTGAGAGTCATTCCCATATTTCCCAAAATCGTGTCCACTCTACCAGAATCAATCTTGCCTCCTGTGGGGAGAGAGAGAGAGAGAGAGAGAGAGAGAGAGAGAGAGAGAGAGAGAGAGAGAAGCAGCACACACACACACCGGGGGGGGGGGAGTTAGTGTTTCTTGACTGTGGAGAAAACTTACAATTATTGAGGGTTATGTTTGTCATTTTCATTCAGGAGACCAGAACCTAACACGAGCTTTGCTACTGTCAGATTCTAACAGAGAACTAGTGCTTGCCACTTTCATCTTTATGGAGAAGATAACCCACCAGAGAAAGTTAAAAGGTGACAAAGTTACAGCAAGGTGACAATATGCCCAATGTTTCTAATTCATTTTGTTTTGCTCTTGTTATATTTATGATTAGATTTTAGTATATTAAGGATGCTGGGTTCAAGTCCACTTTGGAAGCATTTTACTTAAAAGTAAGTCAATTCAAGTAAAAATGTTAGTGGCCGTTCAGATGGTGTGTGGGTCTGGTTGACATGCTTGTGACATGGGCTGGTAGACCCCCTGCATAGCTTCCAAGCTGTCTCATTAGTCTGTGTCTCCCTACTTTCACAGGGCCTTGATAATGGTTTTTACTTTTGGCACAAGTATCAGATTAACAGTCTCTGCCATGGACTAAATTCTCCCTATTTTCTTTTTAATTGCTGTGAAACCTGGGTTCTGGTATTTTCTTCCTCTAATAAAGTCTGAAAAACTGCATGAGGGCACAGGCTCTTTCCAAGTCACATCGAAGGAAATTGCTGGGTAAAATATAGGTGGATGTATGAAACAGCCCAAGTGTATCTGGTAATCTGAATATTAGGTGGCAGGACCCACACTTTAATCACAAGGAAATGATGTAATGACATAACAGTGGCCTCACTGTTATGTCCACTAAGCATCCCTCTTACCTTTAAAAAACTGCATACTGTCCAGCAACCTTCTCAGATAGACTTTCTCATCTGTAGGAAAGAGAACTGTTTAGATCGCAGGGGAGCAGCACGGAGCTTCACAAGCCAGTAATTTTAGAGACTTTCCTTGTAAATTGTCTAGGGCTTTTCTGATTTACCATAAATAGTGAGATTATACAGAATGTGTGGGATGTTCGAACTTTACTAACATGCCATAATACATCCTTTCCTCTCTTTTGTGCTATCTCCTTAGTTTCCTATTAGATCGCCCTCTATCTTCTTTTTTTCTCACATATTCTTGGTTAAATGCTAGAAGGTTCAATGGAATAAAATTAATAAAAGTACAACTGAATTTATATAATGATGATATAATTATTGATTTTCAAACTAAGGATTAGAAGGTATTAGTACTCTTAAGACATGTAGATTACCATCCTTTATCCAACTGTTTAGAAGAAATGCTTTGACTTTTTGTTTTGAGGTTGCTTGAATATACATAACGAGATGCCTTGAGGACAGGGTCTAAGTTTAAAAGTGAAATTCATGTTTCATAATTAGCTCATATGCCTAGGCTCAGAGTGGTTACATATAACATTTCAGTTGTCTAACGTTTGATTATGATCTACCATATGAAGTCACATGGAATTTTCCACCTGTGGTATCTATCACCTTGCCACTCAAACAGTTTTATATATTGTGTGTTGGATATCTGGATGGAGCTCTGAGAGGATCATTTAAGATGACATAGCCTAGGACACTTATTTGGCAAGCAAGCAGACAGAGACAGTTTAACAATCAGCTTCTCTTGGGGGTTACATTCTGATCAGAAGTGCTTACCATCAACTGGTACGTTGTTCATTATTTTGGAGAGCTGGGAGTCTGTAAGCTCTATTCCCATGTCTCCAAGAACTTTCTCCACATCATGGACATCAATTTCCTTTCCTACAGATAAAAAAAGCAACACATGACATTTCACAGAACTATGTAATTATTACAGATGATAACGACACCATCTACTCAATGCATAGTAAAGTTAGATAAGTCTTATCTGGGCATGTCTAGCTCTGGAAGAAAATGGAAGTGTTGGCTTCAACTCTGGAACAACAACAAGAATAGCAAAGTATGTTGTAATAGAGCATCATAATTTCTGATTCTGAGAGGTTACTAGTAGGTAATAAGACTTTATCTTTTTTATTATGGTAACAGGTGTTCTTTACTAAGTGCCTTTGAATAATTTATACCACTCCCACACAAGAGTTTTTAAGCTAACTATACAGAACTACCTAGCATTGCCAAAATATTGGTAAACCAAGGTTAAGGTCTAGGAAATTGGACCAAAGCCATGTAAAACAGCATGATTTGAAGACACCTGGCACTCTCTCACAAATGGTTGCACAGCATATCCAAACTTGTGGGTTGCAATAAGTGGAGTCCTGAGGAAATTTAGAGCAACAAATGTCTATATTAAAAAAGAAGAAAGATTTCAAATAAACAACCCAGTGTTATACTTTAAGGAACTAGAAAAAGTAGAAATCAAACCTCAAAATTATCACAAGGAAATAAATATCAAAGCAGAAACAAATATACCACAAAGAATAAAAACAACATAAATTAAAATCGGAGGGAATGGGGGAAGTTGATGGCTTAGGATAGCCACTAATGCTAGTTTTTCATGAGTCAGAGTATCAGGTGTGTGGCTGGAGGCAGTGGTAAGTGGCATGGGAAGACACGGTATACAAGAATAAACAGTTGCCAGTGACTGGGTATAATCCAGAAGTAAAATTTAGACTTGCAAAAGGAACAATGGTTATTTGGGAATGGAAGACAGCCACAATCCTAAAATCTTGGGGAAAATAAATTTAATGACAGCAGAGATTAACAAATGAGAATTAACAAAGAATCAGATGTGTTCTGCTCCAGTGGTCAGCAAATCTTTAAGAGAAATGGAAGAATGAAGAGTAACGCCAATCAATCATTCAACAGAGTCACAGGGTTAACAGAAGCCTTCAACAGTAACCCTAGGTGTAAGTGCTCAGAACTCTTCAATTAAAAGATGCAAACTGTCTGAATGACCACAGGATAAAAGCTGTTATTGTCTGGAAGAAACATACCCTTCTAGCCAGAAGATACAGGTTGAAAATGTATAAAACAAGGGAATCTAAAGGCAATGCTCATATTTGACAAAGGCTTCAAGCCAAAAATTAGAAAAAAATGTTCACTATATTCTAATAATCCATCATGAAGATATAATGATTGTAAAAATCATTATAAATTTCATAAAGGAAGTAATACTGGAGATAAAGGGAACAACAGGTAATATAAAATAATACTGGAGGATTTCAATACCTCATTGTCAACGATAAATACATCATTTAGACTAACATCCATAACCAAACTGTTAGCACAAACAAACAAATATCAGGGCAGATACTAATGAAATAAGGACAATACATGGGCCAGTGAAACAAATACGTTTTAAAAACTCTTAATCAAATTGACTAAAATGCATAGAGCGAAGGCCCAAATCAATAAAGTCAGGGATGAAGATGGGTATATAACAAAACCACTACAGGAATTTTGGTGATCATTAGGGAACAAGGAGAAAAAATGCACTGCAGTAAGTGGGAGAACTTAAAAGAACAGGAGAAGTTTCTAGAGCGTATGACCTACCAGAGTTGAACTAAGAATTTAAGCAACTGAAGTGGATCAGTAAGGAGCAAGCAACAAGACTGAAGCAGTAACAAGGAAACGCAAAGGCCAAATGGGTCCTAGGAAGTAAAATAAAATAAAAACTATCCTAGGCAATAACAATAACATAAAGCTATCCTAGACAATAAAATAAAAACTATCCTAGGCAATAAAAGTAAAGTAAAAACTATCTTAGAAAGAAAAAAGGGGGCAAACATTCCTAAACTCATCCCATGATTCTAATTATACCCTGAAACTTATACCAGACAGGAGTATAATGATGGTAACATCAGAAAGAAAGTTATACACAAATTTCCTTGATGGACAGAGACACAAAATTCTCTACACAGTATTTGCAACACACAGTAAAACATTATATACCAAATTCAGATCTATTTTTTCCAGGGGTGCCAGGATGGTTCAACATATGTGAACTGTAGAGCATGATATAGCTTATACATAGATAGAATCAAAGACAAAAGTCATGTGGCCCACTAAACAGATGCAGAAACAGCCTCTGATAAAATTCCACATTCCTTCATGACAAAAATTCTGGGCAAAGTCAGATAAAATGATTTTGCCTTAACATAAACAAAGCTACGTATGGCAAACCAATACTGTGCTAAATAACGAAGAACTGAAAAGTTTAAAATCACAATGAGACAATGGTGTTTACTCTCACAACTTATCTTTATCGTAGTGTTTGAGATCTTAGCCAGAGCAACAAAACAAGGAAAAGAAATAAGTGAAATAAAGAGGAAGTTGGGGGGTGGGGGGGGGTCAAGGGGGTTAAATCATCCATGTTTTCAGATGACACGATCCTGCTGTTAAGAGAGCCAACAGAAGACCATCAGAGCTACCATGAGACCTTTGGCTATTAATAGCACACAAATTAGGCAGCTTTTTCTATGAATCAATGATAAGCTTACTGAGAAAGAAGTTAGGAGAATAATCTTTTTGTTGTTGTTATTGTTGTTTTTGTTTTTTTTTAACACAGGGCTTCTCTGTGTAGCTCTGTCTGTCCTGGAACTCACGCTGTAGACTGGGCTGGCTTCAAACTCACTGCGATCCTCTTGCCTCTGCCTTCTGAGTGCTGGGATTAAAGGTGTGCTAAAGGTGTGCACAATCACCACTTGGCTCTTGTTTTGTTTCGAGACAGGGGTTCTCTGTGTAGCCAGGTTCGTCTTGAACTCAGAGATCTGCCTGCCTCTTCCTCCTCAGTGCTGGGATTAAAGATGTGCACCACCACAGTCCAGCAGGAAAGCAGTCTTACATTAGCCCCAAAATGAAGTATCTATGCATAAATTTCATTGTAAATGAACTTTTATAATGAAAACTACAAGGCATTGAAGAAGGAAATCATAGAAGGCAGCAGCAGATGAGATGAGCTCCTATGTACATGGATTAGCCACTGGAGTAGCCATATTACTAAAACTGATGTACAGATTGAATACAATTCCTGTTAAAAATCACTATGTTGCTTTTTACAGAACTAAAAAAAAATCTAAAAATTCATATAGATGAGTCAAAGACCCTCAAATACCAGAGCATTTGAGCAAAACAAACAAACAAACAAGTAATAAAGGAGATATCTCAACTACTACAGAGCCATAATAGAATAAAACAGCCTTGCAGTGGCACAAAAACAGATACATGATGAATGGGACAGAACAAAAGACCAGACATAAGCACACATAGTTACAGCCATCATATTCTTTACAAGGTGCCAATAAGAGACACTGGGAAAAGACAGCCCCTCGTCTACAAGTAATATGGAGAAAATTGGACATGCACCTGTAGAAGATGGAAACTAGATGCCCACTTTTCCTCTGTTTAAAAATCAACTCAAAAGGGATCAAGGATCTTAATGTAAGACCTGGAACTTTGAAACTTTTAAATTTAAATGGACAATATTTGTAGATCTAGTTCTAAGCAATGACTGTCTGAGTTAGGCTCTACTTCCTTGGAAAGTAAGAGACTGTAAGTTAGGTCTCACTAAGTTAACAAATTCTGTGCGAATTATAGTAAAATGGTAAGATTACCAAAGCGGGGCAGGGATCTCTGCTAACTATTCATCCCATAGGTGATTAGCAAAGAGAATATAAGAGGAGCTTAAATATCAACAGAGCAAATGATCCAATTGATAAATGTGCAAATAAACTGAGCAGATGCCTTTTTCATAGTTGCATTATGAGTTAATTGCCCCAAAATTGAAATCTCAAGCCTCCAGTTTCCTAGAGTGACAAACCTGTCCATTGCCTATTCACAGCAGTCAAGTCATAGACTTAGGGGCATCAACACCGTGGACAGAGAAAACTTGTTTCATTCCTTCACAAAGAAGGAAACTGGCGGGCCATGAACAGGGCAGTGAGCAGCCGGCCAGCAGAACTGCCTCTCTCACTGCAGCATACTTTCTAACCTCAGACTTTAAAAGGCCCCAGTCTGCTCAACAATGTCTAACTCAAGAAAAATAGAACCAGTTTACTGCAAAAGAAACTACAACCACACCAATTTGCTAACTTTCTTCTTACCTGTAACAGATTGTACTTTATCCATCAGTTTTCCCAGGTCAATTTTCTTATGCCCTTCTAAGGTAAGCACAGGGGATAATAGCATAGACTCAGAAAAAGCTTTATAACTCAAAAGAGCCATTATATTTAAGATTAAGTACTAAATAACCCAATAAAGTAAATCTAACTAAAATGAAGACCGACATTTAACAGTGAATAAAGATATTCTAAAAATATTTGAAAAGGCAATTTGTGAAATAAGCTAATTTTCTTATACTTAAGAAAATTCAAGTTATAATTCTAGCTACTCCATAATCTTCAGTACAAAAGTTAACAAATACTGGCTTTTAGACATGTTGGCTTGTGGCTTTCTGGCAAAATTCTATTGCTTTGTACTACAGCACCTTTGGAGCTCTGGAACAAAAAAATATAAAAAGTAACATTCTTTGATTATTAATAGAAGTATGTCGTGAACATATTTTAAGCTGCAGTCCTCCAATTTTACTTCTCAAAGTCATGATTTTCTCAATATTTGCAAAGACTGTGTGTGGTCTTGCATTGTCAGGTGCTGACAGAAGCGAGGAGACTGATGCAAAGTGTCAAGGAATGTGTGTCCCGTAGGCGGCAGCAGAATGACCTGAGTGGTCAGGTTAGTGACTCCTTGAAACAACTGGTTGATATCAGGTTAGCCATCAACTCCTTGAATCATTTGTGTCCATTTTAAGTTAAAATAGATCAAGTTAAAATTATAATGACACTTTGTATAAAATTAAAAAAGAAAAAGCCTATACAAGTGTATAAGGAAAAGATGTTTCTCTTTCTTCCTCCTCTCATGCCAGTTACTGTGGTCCACTAATAACAGATTAGTATACAGCCTCTGAGAATGTTCTTAGGTCTAAGACAGTATGCTATGTGTATTTTCACTTTGTTATTGTTACATTAATAATAGTAACAGCAGTTATTTCCACATGTCTCCTCTGTCGTTCTCCACTTTACTGGACACAGGAGCAGGCTGTTACTGTGGCTGTTGTTACTGTGGCTATTACTGTGGCTGTTGTTATTGTGGCTATTACTGTGGCTGTTGTTACTGTGACTGTTGTTATGTGGCTGTTGTTTCTGTGGCTGTTACTGTGGCTGTTGTTACTGTGGTTGTTGTTACTGTGGCTGTTGTTATTGTGGCTGTTGTTACTGTGGCTGTTACTGTGTGGTGCTGTGGGTCCATATCAGGAGCTTTATTCACTGAGCCATCTCTGTAGCCCCTGGCTTTATTTTATATACACGAGTGCTTTGCCAGAATGTATGTATACACACCACATACATGGCTAGAGCCTAGGACTGGAGTTAGCAATGGTTCGAAGCAGCCATGTGGGTGTTTAGAACGAACCTGAGCCTCCCTGAGAGCAAGTGCTTGATGGGAGATGTCATTCTGTAAATATGTTTCTCTTATTGGCTAATGAATAAAGCCCTGCTGGTTAATAGGAAAGCAAGATAGGCAAGACTAGGAGACAAAGAGGATTCTGGGAGAGGTAGGAGGAGAGTCAAAATGTAGGACCAAGAAGAGTAACCTTTCTGACCCTTTCTCTAGTAAGCCAAGACCACATGGAAATACTTAGATTGATAGAAATGGGTTAATATTTAAGAAAGAGCTAGCTAATAAGAAATACTAGTAACAGGCCATCAGTTTTATATCTAACACAGTGTCTCTGTGTGTTATTTGGGGCTAAGGCGATACTGGGACCAGACTGGAGGCAAAACTGCTCGTAACAAGTGCTCTAGACTACTGAGCCACCTAAATCCCTCATTTTTGTGTTTTGAGAAAGGATATTGATTATGTAGTCAAGCCTGACCTCAAACTCACAATTCTCCTCCCTCAGGTTCCCAGGTTCTATGAAAAATGGTTGAGCAATTTGGACATACTGGATTAATGTCAATGAGATATGTCATTGAGAAAAATCAGGCTGTATATCCTATTTTTGTAAAATCAAACAGTAACTCTTACTTCATCACTAGCACAAAATCCCTACTCTGGGATGTATAGGGGAAAATACAGGATTTTAAATTTTAAAATATTATATTTTTTATTTATTTTGTGTGAGTGTAGGGTGGGCAGTGTGTGTGTGTGTGTGTGTGCCATGCTGCACATGTGGAGGCCAAAGGTCAACTTGTAAGGTTTATTCTCTCCTTCTACTCTGTGGGTTCCAGAGGCTGATCACATAATCATGATTAGTGACAAGTGCCCTTACCTGCTGAGCCATCATGCCTGCTCAGACTATATAAGTTTTAAAGGGACAAAAACATGAGGTATCTCATTTGTTTCATTAAATGTTCTGAAAGCTAGCTGGGTGTTGGTGGCACATGCCTTTAATCCTAGCACTTGGGAGGCAGAGGCAGGAGGATCTCTGTGAGTTTGAGGCCAGCATGGTCTACAGAGCTAGTTCCAGGACAAGCTCCAAAGCAATACAGAGAAACCATGTCTCGAAAAACCAACCAACCAACCAACCAACCAACCAACCAACCAACCAACCAACCAACTACAACAACAATAACAACAAAAAACCCCACAAAAGTTCTGAAAGCTATTAAAATCTTTCTTGAACAGGTGGGAAGCCTGCATGGGACCTAACTAGGTCCTCTGCATGTGGGTGACAGTTATGCAGCTTGGTCTGTTTGAGGAGCCCCTGGCAGTGGGACCAGAATCTATTCCTAGTGCTGCATGAGCTGGTTTTTGGAGCCCCTTCCCTGTGGTGGTTGCCTTGCTCAACCTTGATGCAGCAGGGAGGAGCTTGGTCCTGCTTCAACTTGATATGCCAGACCACGGGAGGCCAAACCCTTTCTGAGAGTGGATGGGGGGTGGGTTGGTGAGAAGGTGTTGGGGGGAGTGGGAAGAAGAGAAACTATGGCTGGTTCCCTAACCCTAACCCCTAACCCTGAATTTATTTTTATTTTATTTTATTTGGTATGTAAAATGAATAAAAAAATTAAATAAAAAATAAAATCTCTTGGGCTAAAAGTTAACTAAACCACACACACACACACACACACACACACACATATATATATCTTTTAATATCGATCCCAACTAAACTAAACCTTAAGGTACTTGTAATTAATTCTGCAAACTCAAATTCTGTTTAAACCAGACTTCGTGTAGCACTCACCGTCTCTCAGAATATTCTTTGTCTGCTCAAGTTCCTTTTCTGTGAGCTTGATGTTCAGGGCTTCTAAAGCAGCATCCAGGTTATTAACATCAACCTTCCCTCCTGGGGGACACGAAGGGAAACGGAGAGAAGAGGGATGTTCTCAGGCATTGAGATTGCAAAGTATTCTAAGTGCACATGTGTTACTATGCTTAACAGATTTTACCACTTAATATGTACTGGGAAAGAGATGGTTCCATAGTCTGGCATAACTGCCAATATTTAAGAACAAAAGAACAAAACTAAAAAAGATTTTCATCCAGCCCTCTAAGAGGTTAGGAGCAGATTAAAGTACTAATTTATTTCCTCACAAATTAAAAGTATCTACATACAAGAATGTGAGCTGGAGAAGAGGGAATTAAGAAACGCAGATCTATAAGCTCCACAAAGAGAGGGTTTCATTTGTTTCCTAAATGGCTTCAGATTATTCTCCTGGTTATTTCTCCCCCCTCTTTCTTCCCTGTTTTCCTCCTCCCTTCTTCTAAAACACCTATTCATGGTCCAAAAAGTTATCAATTAATTAATTAACTAACTAATTAATGTGTATGTACATGCACATATGTGCACGTGCATGTCTGGAATATTTAGGGGTACCACTGTGTGCATGTGGCAGTTGGAGAACAACTTGTGAGAGTCAGATCTCTCTTTCCATCATGTGTTTCTGAGGCATTGAACTCAAGTTGTTAGGCTTGGTAGCAGGCACCTTTGACCACCCTTTCTGTCTTACGTTTCCTTTCTGTGCATTTGCCTCTCTTACTTCTCTTCTCCCAGCATTCCAGCTTGTTTTGTTCTGAAACAGAATATCCCCATGTAGTGTGGACAGGTGTAATTCAATATATAATTCAGGCTGACCTTAAAAGCACAGTGATTCTCCTGCTTCAGCCTCCATTATAGGCATACGTCACCACAGCTTCTTTCTAAATGCATGTCTAGTCATACAATTTTTTTTTTCAGGAAAGTTTGTAAAATACAAGACAGCAGAAAAATTCCTTACATAATACTGATTATTACCAGGAAAAATAAATAAATATTCTTCAAGAAGCAACTTAAATCTTTGCATTGAACTAATGCAAATTCATCAGCACAGGGTAGTTCAAATGCCTTCTCGTTGTTGCTACTCACGTTTATTCTTCTTCACATCTTTCAGCAATCTTCTTTGAAACACCTTCCCATGATCTGCAAAAAGAGGCAGAATTCAAATCTCTAGAACACTGACATACAGACTCATCAAAACATTACAGATTGTATGACTGTAGCAGGATTCATTTTAGTGAGTTGTCATCAAAACTGGTCTTTCAAAGTCATACAATATTGACATCGAAATGCAAACACTTTTCATTGTCATAAAATTTATCCATGCTTTGGCTTTATAAACACTTAAGAGTTTAATTCTTCCATGCTGCAATACAGGAAATATATACAACACATTTTTCTTTTTACTCTGTAGCTGTTCTAGTCCTCAGATGACTCTCTAATGGTGTCTGAGGAGGTAATGACAATATACTTTCAAGTCAAAAGTGCCTTTGCGTTAACTTGGTGGATTTTCTGAAAAGACTGAGAACTCAAAAGCCCACCAAGTCAAATCCCCTGGAAAGTGTCGGCCACGCGGCACGAGACGTGGAGTGACTCACCATCAACGGGCACTGTTTTCAGGAGCTGTTTCAATTCCTTGTCAGAAAGCTCAATCCCCATAGTTTTCAGTGCATTTTTGAGGTTACTAGAGTTAATTTTTTCACCTTAAAAAGATGGATTCATAAGATATTAGGGAATAACTGAATTATTTTGAATCATCTACAAATGTGCTTCTACTACAAAAATAAAGAGGAAGGAGATGTAAAACTTCTCAACAGAAAGAGTTTGTTGTAAGTTTAAAACGGAATCTATCACTTAAAATTTGTAGGTACTAGTGTATATTCCTAGTGATGGAAATAGCACCAGGTAGTACAGAATGGCTATATAACTATTTGGATATTTAGAAAAATAATAGTTAGCATAATAAAATACATAATTAAAATGTGATGCTGTTCCTCTCTGTTGTCAAAACCTTATGCTGTTTGCAAGACATTATTTATATCTTTTTAAATGTTTTATTCTCTTATTGTAACTATCTAGTTCTGATGTTGGTAAGTAATGACACCATTTCATTGGAAAAAAGAAGCAAAGAAAGTAAGACATTGCCAAAAAACAGACATTGTTATTTTACTTATAACAAGTAAATAAATAAAGTAAATAATTCTGTTGGTCAGTGATGTAAACATTTTATCAAGAGGAATACTGGAAATACATGAATCTACAAGCTATTACTACATTTCAGAAAATACTATTAAAAGATTAAGTATAAATAATAATTTGTTTAAAAGTCATTTATGACAAATTCTTACCAGTAAAAGCTTTTGCTTCATCTTGCAAACTTGTCAGAGACACTTTATTATCAGCTATAATAAAGAAAACACAACTTGAAGCTCAAAATGTGATACAAAATAACTAATTTATGAATACTCTCCATTCTCCTAAGAAAATAACCTAAAGCCATGGCCTTGAAAATTACAGCAGGGTTCTTATTAAGCACTTTAAGTAGTCACCCAGATATTTACTCATAATATATAGAAAACATGAAATACAGAAAAATGTAAATTGAAAATAATCTTGTTTCAAAATGTGTATTTGTCTTTTACCACATGAAAGAGCAACTCTCATATTTGATAATTAAAAGGTAGGACTCACAAATGACTATTTTCTAGAGGCAAGCTTTCCTGTTCCCAGATTTAGAAGGCTCTCCTTGACCATGCCACTAATCCTCAGGACCTACTTTCTCAAGTGCTTTGTTACTGGCACTGTCTTACCAAGTATGACTCTTTTCCCCCCAAAAATGTTCATTTATTTATTCTGACGCTAATTGTCTATGAAACCAAAAGTTCAGAAGTCAGTGGATCTGGACATGGTGGCACAGGGCTTAGTCCCTGCACTCAGGAGGTGGGGGCAGGAGGATCAAGTCTTTTTGGGCAGTCTGGAGTGCACAGTGCCCTGGTTAGTGTCTACTTGGAACAAACTAAAGTTTTTGGGAAGAGGAACTTCAGTTGAGAAAATGTCTTCATTAGATTGCTTGTCGGCAAGTCTGTAGGGTATTTTGTTTCTTAATGATAGATGTAGGAGGGCCCAGCTTACTGGGGGGTGGTGACAGCCCTGGCCAAGTCACCCTAGGTGACATAAGAAAGCAGGAAGAGCAGACTATGAGGAGGCAGTGTTCTTCCTTGGCCTTTGCTTCCATGGTTCCTGTCTTGAGTTTCTACCCCTACTTCCCTCTGTAATGGGCTGTAAGTTACAAGAGGAAATAAAGCCTTTCCTCCCCAAACTGCTTTAGGTCATAGTGTTTTATCACAGCAACAGAAACCTAACTAAGACACATAGAAAATTCCAGGCTTTCCTGAGTTATATAGCAAGATCATGTCTCCAAAATCAGAAATCATAAATAAAGCCAATGGCATCCGACATACTCACCCCTGATGGGCAGCCTTTTTGTCAGGTCTTCAAGTTCGTTGTTGTTCAGTTTGATGCCCATGTTGTCTAGAACACTTTCCAGATTTTTTATGTTGACATTCTCTGTTCAGAAAAAGACAGAACCATGAGAAGAAAATCATTAACACAAAACTTGTGAGTTCCAAAGGGATTTGTTTTTTGAGATGCACTCCTTTTTGAGAACCTGAGAGAGGGAAGCTGTGGATCTCATCTTATACCTCCATAGACTTCTGTTTATAAACTACATTAAGATCTTAGAGGACAGGGTGAAGCCCAACATTAGGTCTCATAAAATTCATTTTGAAAACATATGCTTCCCATTGAAAGAAACATCCTGAATCATGTTTTTGCTTTTCACATAAAAGCAATAATTCAATGAATAAAATATATAAGGAATATAGTATAATATAGGGTACAAAATAAGTTGGAATCTAAGATATTGCTACTTCATGCCATTTATCAAATATTTCATATTTTATTCTGCTATTTTATGACACGTATCAACCTAAAATGATCATTTCACACTTTACTTTTTGTAACAAAACAATATATCATGGAACTAACATATAATTATATAAATAACCATTAACGAACTCAACTTCCTTTTGGACTGTCTGGAAACTCTTAAGAATTGCCTCAATTGTAGGTCACAAAAATGGCAAAATGATCCACTAGGGCAGCAAAACAGGACAAGCTTTTGGTAATTTGCTTTAAAGGTTTGCTCAACTCACACTCAAAGTAGAAGAAAATTTTAGGTTAAATTGGAAGAGAATCTATGTACAAGCTGGCATGCCATCAAAACATGAAATAGTTACTTCCTTTTCCCATTCTAACATCTCTCTTCTTTTATTACATAATAACTGCATTTCTTTCATCCTGTGGTTCCTGACTAACTCATAGAATTTTCATGTGGATAAAGGTCAGACAGTCATTTATTAATTTGTAGTTCCTTCCTGTTTTCTGTACAGACATCCTGATTATCACTTGGAGCAAGCCAGTTTGAACCTAGTTTTGCTTGTACAACTGCCTGCAGTCTAGATTTGGATATGCATAACAACAGCCCTTATGTGACTCAAGAATCCCTTGCTTACATGTGTTTCTAACTTTCAGAGCTTTGAGGAAATTGTAATTGCAAATGTAGAGTTGGATGGCTGATGCTTAGAGACTTGGTATAGCAAAGCTCAAAAGCCTCAATGGCAATCTTTAAGGTGTCCACATTACCTGTTTGATAAAGAAAGCCTGCTGAGGCCAGGGTCAAGATAAGTGTTGTTCTTTTGTTACAGTTATAAGAATAAAAGCTGGAAATTTCCACTTGCTTGGTCTCCGACCCCCACTGCCTGTCCTCTGGAGCTCCGGGCCTCTCCCAGAGATCCGCCTATCTCTGTGGGACCATTCTGAGTTCCTGCTTGCAGGATCCTTGACCCCCATCTCAGGGCCTCTGCTAAAGAGGCCTCAGCTGGAGAGTGCCAAGTCCCAGCTAGATCCAACTATTGGGTGCAGAAACATCCTGAGTATCAGCCCAGCCTTTGTCCCCCATCACCAGGCCTTGGCTAGAGGTGAGTCTGGGACCAATTTGGGTGGACTCTCCCCTCCACCCTTCCCCGGGAATTCCCTGGGTTGGCCCTGGATCTCCCTGCCCCTGTGTCCTGTCCCTATCCAGTGCTCTTGGAGGAGCTCTGATACACTCCCAACCACCCCCACTGAGAGCCTGCCCTCCCCCTACCCTGTGCGCTACCCTGCCCACTATCCCACAGCTCTGGTTGAGCACTGGGACAGAGGGTAGAGCCAAGAGTCCAGACACCTAACGGGGGAACTTCTGGGAGTGGCTCTCAGCACACTAGACCTGCCTTTCCACACGGGGCCACCTGTAATTTCCACCTGCCTGGTCTGTGACCCACACCACTGGTCCTCTACTGTGGAGAGATCCGCCTATCTCTGTGGGACCACTCTGAGTTCCTCCTGGTAGGATCCTTGAGCCCCATTGCAGGGCCTCTGCTAAAGAAGCTTCATCTGCAGAGTGCCAGGCCCAGGCTAGATCTGCCTATAGGTACAAGGAACATCCTGAGTCCCTGCCTTTGGGATCTTTGACCCCCATCACCAGTCTTCTGCTGGAGCCTGATCGCTGACCCCCATCCCGGGGCCCCTGCCTGTGGAGAAACCTCCTAGAGAGCTTGGACCACCCAGAGTTACAGACATCGAACCTCTGACCTACCTAAGTCCACCGGGGAAGTACCATAGAGAGAGGGAGAGACCCCACCAACACCTACTGGAAGAAGCCATGGGAAGACAGCAATACAAGAAAACTAACAACAGAAAGACAAGCACGACACCACCAGAATCTAGGGAATCTATACCAACTAGACCGGAACACAGCAAAGCAGATGAAGCAGAAGAGAACGACTTAAAAATTATCATCATAAAAATGATAGAGGCCCTCAAAGAAGATGTGAGAAAATCCCTTAAAGAAATGGAAGAAAAAAACAAACAAAAAATTGGAAGAAATGAACAAATTTCTTAAAGAAAGTACAGAAAGCCAAGAAAAAGCAATAAGCAGGTGAAGGAAACAGTTCAAGACTTGAAAACTGAAATAGAGAAAATAAAGACAACACAAACTGAAGGAATGCTGGAAATAGAAAAACTGGACAAACAATCAGGAACTACAGATGCAAACATAACCAACAGAATTCAAGAGATGGAAGAGAGAATCTCAGGCGCAGAAGATAAACTAGAGGAAATAGATTCATCGACCAAAGAAAATTGTAAACCCAACAAATCCTTAATACAAAACATCCAGGAAATGTGGGACACCGTGAAAAGGCCAAACCTAATAATAATAGGCATAGAGGAAGGTGAGGAAGCCCAGCTCAAAAGTGACGAAAACATATTCAACAAAATCATTGAGGAAAACTTTCCCAATCTGAAGAAGGACATGTCCATTAAAGTACAAGAAGCATACCGAACACCAAATAGACTGGACCAAAGAGAAAAGACCCCTCGGCATATAATAATCAAAACACCTAACATACAGAATAAAGAAAGAATATTGAGAGCAGTGAAGGAAAAAGGACAGGTAACATATAAAGGCAGACCTATCAAAATTACACCTGACTTCTCCATGGAAACCCTCAAGGCCAGAAGGTCCTGGATAGATGTTCTACAAGTACTAAGAGTCCATGGATGCCAGCCCAGGCTACTATACCCAGCAAAACTCTCAATCACTATAGATGGAGAAAACAAGATATTTAATGACAAAGCCAGATTTTCACAATACGCATCTACAAATCCAGCCCTACAGAAAGTTTTGGAAGGAAAACTCCAACCTGAGGAAGTTAACTATGCTCACCAAGATGTAGGCAACAGATAATCCCACTACACCAGAAACCAAGGGTAAAGCAGGATAAATATATTCACAATACCACTGCCAAAAACAAATCTAAAACAAACAAGCATTAACAATCAATGGTCCTTACTCACCCTCAACATTAATGGTCTTCACTCACCTATAAAAAGACACAGGCTAACAGAATGGATACGAAGACAGAATCCATTCTTCTGCTGCATACAAGAAACAACACATCTAAGCTTCAAAGATAGACATTACCTGAGGGTAAAGGGTTGGGAAAAGTTCTTCCAATCAAATGGATCCAAGAAGCAAGCAGGTGTGGCTATCCTAATATCTAACAAGTTAGACTTCAAACCAATGAAGACAGTCATTTCGTATTCATTGCAGGAGAAATCCAACAACACAGAGTCTCAATTCTGAACATCTATGCCCTAAATACAAAGGCACCCACATTCGTAAAAGAAATGCTACTAAAACTCAAAGCTCACATAAAACCTCACACACTTATACTGGGAGACTTCACCACACCACTCACCACTAGACAGGACCACCAATCAGAAACTCAACAAAGAAACAAAAGAACTAACAGAAGTCATGTCTCAACTGGATTTAACAGACATCTATAGAACATTCCATCCAAACACAAAAGACTATACCTTCTTCTCTGCCCCACATGGAACCTTCTCTAAAATCGACCACATACTAGGAGGCATAACAAACCTCAGCAGATACAAGAGAATTGTAATAGTCCCCTGTATCTTATCAGACCACCATGCTTTAAAATTGGAATTCTACAACAACACAAATCGCAGAAACCCTACAAACTCATGGAAACTGAACAATGTGCAATTGTACCACACCTGGGTCAAAGAAGAAATAAAGAAAGAAATTAAGGACTTATTAAAATTCAACAAGAATGAGGACACAACATACCCGAACTTATGAGACACCTTGAAAGCAGTTCTACGAGGGAAGTTCATTGCACTAAGTGCCCATATGAAGAAAACAGAGGATAGTCACATTAGAGAATCAACAGCACAACTGAAAGCCTTAGAACAAAAAGAAGCAAACTCATCCTGGAGGAGTAGACACCAGGAAATAATCAATTTGAGGGCTGAAATCAACAAAATAGAAACCAGGAAAACAATACAAAAAAATCAATGCAACAAAGAGTAGGTTTTTGAGAAAATCAACAAAATATATTGACCTCTATCCAAACTAATGAAAAAGCAGAGAGAGAACATGCAAATTAACAAAATCAGAAATGAAAAGGGGAACATAACAACGGACACAGAGGAAATTCAGACAATTTTCAGGTCATACTTTGAAAACCTGCATTCCATAAAATTTGAAAATTCAAAGGAAATGGACAAATTTCTGGATAACTATCACTTACCAAAATTAAATCAAGAACAGAAATATAACTTAAATAGACTTATAACCTGCAATGAAATAGAAGCAGTCATTGAGAGCCTTTCAACCAAAAAAAAGCCCAGGGCCAGATGGATTCAGTGCAGAATTCTACCAGAAATTCAAGGAAGAACTAATACCAATACTCCTCAAATTGTTCCACACAATTGAAACAGAAGGCTCATTACCAAACTCTTTCTATGAGGCCACAATCACCTTGGTACCCAAGCCTCACAAAGACACAACTAAGAAAGAAAACTACAGACCAATATCCTTGATGAACATCGATGCAAAAATATTCAGTAAAATACTGGCAAACTGAATCCAAGAACACATCAGAGAAATCATCCACCATGACCAAGTAGACTTCATCCCTGGATTGCAGGGATGGTTTAACATACGAAAATTTATCAACGTGATCTACCATATAAACAAACCGAAAAAGAAAAAACATATGATCATCTCCCTAGATGCCGAAAAAGCCTCTGATAAAATTCAACACCATTTCATGATAAAGGTCTTGGAGAGATCAGGGATAACAGGAACATACCTAAACATAATAAGAGCAATATACAGCAAACCAACAGCCAACATCAAACTGAATGGAGAGAAGCTTAAGGTGATTCCTCTAAAGTCAGGAACAAGACAAGGCTGCCCTTTATTTCCATATCTCTTCAATATCATACTTGAAGTTCTAGCTAAAGCTATAAGACAACAAAAGAAGATCAAGGGGATCCAATTTGGAAAGGAAGAAGTCAAACTGTCTCTATTTGCAGATGATATGATAGTTTACATAAGGAACCCAATAAACTCTACCAGGGAACTCCTACAGCTAATAAACACCTTCGGCAAACTAGCAGGATACAAGATAAACTAAAAAATCAGTAGCCCTACTTTATTCAGATGACAAAGAGGCTGAGAAAGAAATCAGAGAAGTATCACCCTTTACAATAGCGACAAACAACATAAAGTATCTTGGGGTAATGCTTACCAAACAAGTGAAAGACCTACATAATAAGAACATTGTGGCTCTAGAGAAAGAAATTAAAGAAGATACCAGAAAATGGAAAGATCTCCCATGCTCTTAGATAGGCAGGATAAATATAGTGAAAATGGCAATCTTGCCAAAAGCAATCTACAGATTCAATGCAATCTCCATTAAAATCCCAGCACAATTCTTCACTGACCTTGAAAGGATAATAATCAACTTTATATGGAAAAACAAAAGACCCAGGATAGCCAAAACAACACTGTACAATAAAAGAACTTCACAAGGCATCACCACCCCTGACTTTGAGCTCTACTACAGAGCTATAGTTCTGAAAACAGCCTGGTGTTGGCACAAAAATAGACAGGTAGACCAATGGAATTGAATTGAAAATCCTGATATAAACCCAAATATAAACCCACACACCTATGAACACCTGATTTTTGACAAATCAGCTAAAAGACTACAATGGGGGGAGGAAAGCATCTTCAACAAATGGTACAGGCACAATTGGATGATTGTGTGTAGAAACTGCAGATAGACCCATGTCTGTCGCCATGCACAAAACTCAAGTCCAAATGGATCAAAGACCACAACATAAATCCAGCCACACTGAACATCTTGGAAGAGAAAGTAGGAGGTACCCTTGAACAAATTGGTACAGCAGACTGCTTCCTGAACATAATTCTAGGATCACAGACACTGAGATCGACAATTAATAAATGGGACCTCCTCAAACTTAGAAGCTTCTGTAAGGCAAAGGACACAGTTGACAAGACCAAACGGCATCCCACAGACTGGGAAAAGTTTTTCATCAATCCTACATCTGACAGAGGGCTGATCTCCAAAATATACAAAGAACTCAAAAAACCAAATAACCCTATTAAAAAATGTGGTACAGAACTGAAGAGAGAATTCTCAATAGAGGGAATCAAAAAGGCTAAAAGACACTTAAGAAAGTGCTCAACATCCTTAGCTATCAGGGAAATGCAATTCAAAACAACTTTGAGATACTACCTTACTCCTGCCAGAATGGCTAAAATTAGAAACACCAATGACAACTTATGCTAGAGAGGATGTGGAGAAAGGGGAACAGTCCTCCCCTGCTGGTGGGAGTGCAAACTCGCACAGCCATTTTGGAGATCAGTATGGCAGTTCCTCAGGAAAATGGGAATTAGTGGTTAAGGAAGATGTGGCACATCTACACAATGGAATATTACTCTGCAGAAAAAAAATAATGGCATCTTGAAATTCGCAGGCAAGTGGATGACACTAGAAGAAACCATCCTGAGTGAGGTAACCCAGTCACAAAAAGAGGAACATGGTATGTACTCACTTATATATGGATTTTAGACCCAAAGCAAAGGATCACCAGCCTATAATTCACACCACCAGAGGAACTGGATATAAGGTGTATTTTAAGAGATTCATATAAAGTCCCTCACAGAAGGGGGAAGGGACAAGTCCCCCAGAGCACATGGGAAGTTGGAGGGCGGTTGTGAATGGAGAGAGAAATAGGAGAAAAAGAAGGGGAGGAGAGGAAAGCACGTGTGACTAGGGAGATTGAGCCAGGGTAGGAATAGAAGACGAGAGAGAGAGAGAGAGAGAGAGAGAGAGAGAGAGAGAGAGAGAGAAGACTGCCGCCAACTAACAATTTGAGCAACCCTGGAAAGGCTACCATAAATGCCCTTTCGGGATAGTGAGATGAACAAGTAACTTATCCACCATCATGGAGCCCTCATCTAGTACCTGTTGGAAACAGAAGCAAACACTCATAACTAAACACTGAGTCGAACTAGAATCCAGATGCAGAGGAAGAGGACAAGACCTGGTTGCAGAAACACATAGAGACAGCTGACCTGAACAAGGAGGAGCTAAGGGGCCCCCAGATTGATAGTTGGGAATCCAGCATGGGACTCACTCAGGACCCCCTGAATATGGGTCTCAGCCAGAAGGACTGAGCAGTTTAAGGGACCTCAGACAGTAGAGCCAGGATGTATTCCTGGTGCACAAAAGGACCTTGTGGACACATCCCCATGGAGGGACACTCTCTTAACCTAGAGACAGAGAGAAGTCCTAGTCCCTACTTCATATGATCTATATGACCCCACCTGGATGGCATCACCATACATATGGGATTGTGGTGGGGGATGGGAGGGAAGGGTGGTCAGGATGCATGTGAGAGGAGAGAGAGGGAAGAGGGAGGGAGGGAGAGGGAACTGGGATCGACATGTTAAAAAAAAAAAAAAAAGAAAAAAGAAAAAGAAAAAAAGAAAAGGCGGAGAAGGGGGTGGGAGTGAGTGGTCCCGGGTGAGGGTCCCAAGTGAGTGGGGTCCCGGGTGAGGGACCACGTGGGAGAGCATAGCAGGCGCCATAGCAGATGAGGGTGACCGAGGCGGGAGGGAATAACACGCCAGGCAGATAGAGCTTAAATGGGGAGTTTATTGAGAAAGGGGAGTGAGGGAGAAGGGAAGAGACATAGAGACACAGGACCAGAAGAAGGGAAGAGAGAGAGATGGGAAGAGAAGAAGAGGGGGGTACCTGGTAGCCAACTGAAAGCAGGAGAGAGGAAGAAGAGAGCGTAAGTGCAGGGGTCTGTCTTTTAAAGGGGTCCTTTACACCTGCCTGCAGACTGGTACTCATGGAACCCTGGGCTGGCCAGAGTACTGCCTGAGTACATTCTGCCAGGTGACAGGGGCAGGCCAGCATAATGCCAGAATCCTTACAATAAGACTAGAAAAACAAGAGATCTTAGAGGCAGTTGAATTTGTAGTCTTCAGGCTTCTCACCAAAGTCATGACTCTGATAGCAAGGGGGAATCTGAGACTGGAAGCAAGACCCTTTGTTCTTGCTGCCTTGATCAACGCAATATGGTGACCCCATTGTGTCCCTTTCCCTTATGTAACAGACTCCACACTCAATTTCTTTAACTTTTTTTTTTTTTGTGCCATCTCCATACACTTCTAAGGCATCAGTTAACTACTTTCATGCCACACACCACTTTGCTACAGCAATCTCAAAGCCTGTCCTGTCCATGTTCCAGCTCAGGTCAGTACACACTGGCCAGGTCTTGTAGTTCCATCAGGAATAATGGCTTCCCTCCCAGTTGGTGAAGCTGACATTGGACTGTGTGTCTAGTAGCTAGAAAGGAAAGGAAAGACTTTAAAGGAAGTTGGCTCCAACTGAGGCTTCTGTATGGCCTATGGGAAAGGAACAAAGCATCTATCCTCTAATTGGGAGAAACCACTCACTTTCACAAACCAGAAATCAGGGAGAAATGGAGTCTTATTTTCTTTTTGAGAAGTGTAGTCCAGGTTGGTAACAAACTTACAACCCTTCTGCTTCTGCCTTCCTGAGTGCTGAGATTATAGGAATGTGCCACTATATTCAACTTCAATTATGGGGATTTCAAATATTTCTGTTTACTTTTATTGTATTAACCAAGAGAAAACAGCTGCCAAAATTATTTCAGAAAATAAGTGTATCTCTACCAAGATATAACACTAAAACTTTACTACCAAGTGTCTAAAAGCATCCAATTTAGGCAGATGTTTATAAAACAGTAAAGTGACAGAATTACCACAGCAATTATGGCCAATAGTAAAGCCCAGTAACAGACCTAGTAAAAAGCCTTAGGTGGAAGGACTTTGCACTCACCTGTGACAGCTTTTACTCTTTCCATCACTTTCTTCAGGTCAGCATGCCCCTTTGCTGTAAATGTCCAACAGAAATACACAATCAATGGTGTGAGCTCAGAAAACAAATGTAGATTATGCATTTGTAATAAAGTCCAGTTAAGTTCAATTCCTACTGTTTTTTTAAATGTATTATTTTTCCTTATTTTCCACATTGATCCCAGTTCCCTCTCCCTCCCATGTCCCCTGGCCCCCCTTCCATCCCATGCACCCCCCAACTCCACAGAGAGGGTGATGCCTTCCAGGAGGGATCATCCAAATCTGTCAAGTCATTTGGAGTAGGGACTTGGCCCTTCCTCCCGCCTCTAGGTTAAGGGAGTATCCCTCCATGGGGAAAGTGCTCCCAAAGTCCTTTGTGCACCAGGGATACATCCTGGTTCCACTGTCAGAGGTCCCTTACACTGCCCAGGCCTTCTCATTGAGACCCATGTTCAGGGGTTCTGAGTCAGTCCAATGCTGGTTTCCCAGCTATCAGTCTTGTTCAGGTCAGCTGTCTCTGTGGGTTTCTGAAGCCTGGTCTTGACCCCTTTTCTTATCACTCCTCCCTCTCTACAACTGGATTCCAGGAGTTAGGTTCAGTGTTTAGCTGTGGGTGTCTGCTTCTGTTTCCAGCTGTTATTCTGACACTTCTTAAGCCTTTTGGACTTTCAGGAATTCATTGCATATGAAGAATATCTCATTTAAATATTTGTAATTAGGGGCCAGTGAGGTGGCTCATCAGGTAAAGGCACTTGTCACCAGGCCTGATGATTGAAGTTCTGCCTCCAGGACCCACTGATAGAAACAGAGAACTGGCTTCCTGGAAACTATCTCTGACCCCCATATGCATATCAAATCCTCCCCCTAATTTTAAAAACACCTTATAGTAATTTTAATTACTTAGTTAGTAAACAAGTTAGTAACTTAATTTTAAGTCTTGAGATAAAGCCCAGGACTTCAAGCACAGTGTTCTGCTAGGATGAGTCCAGGGCCCAATTGAAAGCAACCGCCCAGCTCCAGGTCAGACTTGGTCCTTCTTGAGCCCTGGCAGGTGTTTGCACTTAAATTATAAGGAGGACATAAACACCAACTGTCAACTTGTGCCAGGCAGGGACAGCAAGGCTATAGAAAGACATGAAGGGAATATGAAAAGCCTCCATTATTCGTCTGGAAGATGCTAAGAATGTGTACTTAAGTTAGACCCTAAAGTACCATCAGAAGACTCTTAGATCTGAGAAAAAAAAGTATAGGGTACAAAAGCATTACACAAAAACAAGCACTTTTCCTATAATCCAATAATGAACCTTTCTGAGAAAAAAAAAATCAGGAAACAATCATGTTCAGTGTCCCTATCTACTGTATCCCAAAAATGCAGAAGAATGAGATCTTTACAATAAAAACCATATAACAATGAAGAAAATATTGGAGACCTGAAGATGGAAAATCCTCTCATGTTTACATAGGAGTAGAACTAAGATTATGAAAAATACATCACTGAAAGCAACCTATATGTTCAGTGTAATCACTATCAAAATTCCAATGACATCATTTACAGAAATAGAGTAATAATCCTAGAATCCATATGGACACACAAAAGACCCTCAAATAGCCACAGTAATGCTGAACAAAGAAAGCAATTAGCACAGTATCTGATTTTAATTTATACTACAGAGCCATAGCAACAAAACAGCTAGTTACTGTTGGAAAAACAGATGTATAGACCAATGGAATAGAAGAGAGAATCCACAAAAAAACTCACATAGCCATAGCCACCCGATTTTGACAAATGTATAAAAAATCATACTCTGGAGAAATGACAGCCTCTTTGATAAATGTTCTAGGCCCTGGATAGCCATACAGGAGGACAAAATAGATCTCTTCTTCTCTCCCTATGAAATAATCAACTCAAAATGGATCAAGAAGCTAACATAACATCTGAATATCTGAAACTACTGGGGGAAACACTTCAAGATATTGTCATAGGGCAACCTGGTCTACAGAGTGAGTTCCAGGACAGCCAGGACTACATAGAGGAACCCAGTCTAAAAAAAAAAAATCAATCAATCAATCAATCAAACCAAAAAGCAATCGCTGTTGACCTGATGAAGTAACCATGAGAATCTAAGCGTTCTAGTGGGTGTTTTAAGATAGAAATTGTCCAAGCAGAGAAAGCAAGACAGGAATGGAGAAGGTCTGAGAAGATCATCTGGAAGCAGAAGTGAGTCAGATAACAGAGGGGATACTTTCAATAACAAAGAGTCCCTCAGGAGTGAGCAGGACAACTTAAAAAGACAGGGCTGTGCACAGGGCTTTACGGTTTGATCACTGCTTAGTTAATGAGGTGCACTGAACAGAAGGAGTAATTATAGACAGCAGATCATAATGGGCAGCAGGACAAGGAAGATGAGGGCACCCGGTCCTCAAGTCTCTGCTATGCACTGCATCCCTGCTTGCATTATTACTAGTCTAGCACTACACTTCTCCATCTCCCCTTTATCTGTTCCTCTTTACCTTTCCCCCTTCTTTCCTCCTGACCTGTCTTCCTTCCCTCCTCTCCCTTCCTTTCCCCCTCATTTCCCTTCCCCTTCTTCCCTCCTCTCCCCTTTGCTCCTTCCTCCCCTTCCCTGATGGGAGATGTCATTCTGTATATGTTTCTCATACTGGTTAATGAATAGAGCACTGTTGGCCAATAGGAAAGCAAGATAGGAGGAACTAAGAGACAAGGAGGAAAGAGGAAGTAGGAAGGAGGAGTCAGCATGGAGAGCCTGGAGAGATCAGAACCGCTATTCCTCCACTCTCAGTAAGACCACGTGGAAATACATAGAAATGGGTTAATAATTAAGACAGAGCTAGAAGAAACTAGCACCTGGCCAACAGCATAATATCAAATAAAGAGTCTTGGTGTGTTAATTGGGGCTGGCGCGGCAGCGGGACAATACCAGGCGGCGGGAGGAAAAACCATATTCCTTACACTTTCCCTTCTTCCTTGTACTGAGGATTGAATGCAGGACCCTCATGTATGCGGACAAGCATGGAACCACTGCACTGTATGCCTGGCCCGCACTGATGTCTTACTGATTCTGTCAGCTCCCAACATTTTTTATAATCCACATAGAAATATATTAATTTTTTAAATTTTAAATTGAGTATTTTTACCTTAATATTGGGATTTCCTCTGAGTTTTTAAATATCTGTTCACTATTGATTATAATTTTAAATATTTCATCATATAGGGTGAAAAGTCAACAGATAATTTAGATCTGTCTTACTGCTCACCATCAGTGTCTAGATTTTCTGCCACTTCAGCAAATTCCTCCAGTGAGAGTTTGATCCCCATATTTTCCAAAGAACTGTGGAGATTATCCTTTTTGATCTTCCCCCCTTAGAAAAGATGCAGTAAAGCAATATTTGAAAAGTCACATGAGAGCAAAATAAGAAAGGCATCTTTCTTCAG
The DNA here is from genome assembly GCF_943737965.1 of Phodopus roborovskii. Classification (NCBI taxonomy): domain Eukaryota; kingdom Metazoa; phylum Chordata; class Mammalia; order Rodentia; family Cricetidae; genus Phodopus; species Phodopus roborovskii. The sequence continues at coordinate 19,886,103 of NW_026125052.1, read as the reverse complement.
CATTAAACTTAAATATTTCTAAAACAAAATAGGAGATTTAAAAATTCTAAAATTTTATGGTTTTGTAACATTAAATTTCAATAAGGCTGAAGTCTCAAATATGTCTGTCTATTCAAATGCCTCAACAGAATAGGAAAACCAGATATAGAATGTTTTTAAAATTATTATTGATAAACTGACATGTTTAAACAGTGTTAAAGGGTTGAGCTAAGCAAACTGTAGATATCAGCTTCATTCCATAGCACAGAAAGCAGGATCATTTTGGTGTACTTAAAAGATGGATAGCTCTTTGTTTCACTTTTTATTTAGAGAAAAAGTGGAACAAATTAAAAACATAATGGACTTAATGTCACAAACAGTACATTGCAATAGCAGATAAAACGTATGTTGCATGAACCATAACTGTGCAATATATGGGCACCAGCCCATAACTGGGTGGCATAAAGTCTGGAAAATTCAAATGCTATGCCTTGCCCTGTAGCCTCTTACCTTTGAGATTTTTTATACCCTTCAGCAGCCTGTTACTATGTAACTTCCCAGTATCTGTAAGAAAAGCCATAAATGATATAACGGTAAATTTGAGATTAGCAAAATAGTATGAATTTAACAATAAAAACTCCAAATGTTTAAAAGTGATAACTTGTTTATAAACATCAATTACATTTTGTATATAACTAATAAACATAAATAGAAGTGACTATAATTTAGAATAAATTTAATAAAACAGGAAAACGTATACTCTGAAAATGACAAACACAGTAGAAGGAAACTTTCAAAGACTCAATTAAATGAACTATATCCAAAGTTCACTGCAAAACTTAATATTGGGAATATAATGTTGTCCCTCAAACTGATCTACAGATTCAATGCAGTCTATAAAAATTCATACTAATTTGTTCATGTAAAATAGGAGCTAATACTAACTAGATTCATTTGGGAAAGGGACCCCAAATAACCCTGAAAATGAAGGACAAAGGAGGAAGACTCACACTTTAAAATCTTAAGACTTACTACAAAGCAACAATAATCAAGGCAGTGGGGTTCTGGGATAACATGAATCAGAAACCACAGAAGAAAACTGACACAAGAAATCCTTTATATTCACTTTTAATAATGATTCCAACATCATTCCAAGGAAGAAAGATAACACTTTTAACAAACGGTGCTGGGAGAAATGGATATTCACACGTAAGAGAAGACCATTGCTTAGGATTCTAATCTCAACCCCTGACACAAAATATGTCCCACATGGATCAAACACCTAAATATTAGAGTTGAAACTCCTAGAGGAAATTTAGGTATAAGCCTCAGTATCTTTAGATTGGGCAACAATATTTTTAGATTTGACACCAAGAACAATATAATGAATTAAGTGAGTATCATCAAAATAAAAACCTCTTCTGTATCAGAGAATATCATCAATAAAGCCAATCCACAAAATCGGAGCAAACTTTCTGCAAGTGATTATGGTAGGAGACTTTCCTACAACAGATAAAAAACTTCCTATGCCAAGAAAGAAAACAACTTAAAACTGGACAAAGGGCTGGTGTGGTGGCATACATCTTTAATCCCAGCACTCAGGAAGCAGAGGAATCGTGTTGAGAGTTGCAGAGAAGGAGGAGTAATGAGCAAAGGAGTTAAGACCAGGCTGGAGAAACCCACAGAAACAGCTGACCTGAACAAGGGGGGGCTCATGGCCCCCAGACTGATAGCTGGGAAACCAGCATAGGATGGAACCAGGCCCCCTGAACTTGGATGTCAGTTAGAAGGCCTGGGTAATCTATGGGGCCTCTTGGTAGTGGATCAGTATGTATCCCTAGTGTATAAATGGGTTTGGAAGCCCATTCCCCATAGAGAGATACTCTCTCAGCCTAGACACATAGGGAAGGGTCCAGGCCCCGCTCCAAATGATATGACAGACTTTGAAGACTCTCCATGGAGCCTTCCTGGGGGGGGGCAGAAAGGGAATGGCATAGGGGTTGGTGGGGGGCAGAGGAGGAGGGGGAGGGAGAGGGACCTGGGATTGACATGTAAAAGAAAGCTTGTTTCTAATTTAAATTAAAAAAATAAAAAATAAAGGGATAAGAAAAAGAAGAAGACGAAGATGGAGACGGAGATGGAGGAGAAGGAGAAGGAGGAGAAGGAGGAGAAGGAAGGAGGAGAAGGAGGAGAAGGAGGAGGAGGAGGAGAAGAAGAAGCAGCAGCAGAGCAGCAGCAGGAATCAGATCCTCTGGAGACGGAGTTATGTGGTTTTGAACCACAGGGTGTGGGTGCTGGGAACTGAACTCTGGTCTTCTTGAAGAGAAGTCTTAACTACCAAGTCATTTCTTCAGCCCCTATCTTGGCTTTCTTTAACCATTAGCTACAAAGTTATTGGATGACCCAGCAACTTTGCTTCTAGAAATGCCCTGGGAAAGTTGAAACATACAACCACACAAAACTTGTATATGAATGGTTGCGGGAACAATCATACTAGCCCAAATGTGGAAATAACTAAATACTCATTTACCCATGAACAGATATTTAATAAATAAAATGTGATATTTCTAATATATAAGATTATTCAGTAACAAAAGAAGTGAAGTAATCGTACATAATAGGACATTGGCTGAACTTTCTCAGATGACCACATATTACATAATCCCATTTCAATGAACTGTTTGGAATAGGCTCTCCAAATAGTGTAGAAGAACTGGGCATAAGGAATGACTGGAAATGGGTGTGATGTTTATTTGGGGTAACAAAAATATTCTAAAGTGGACAGTGGTGATGAATACACACATCTGTGGCTATATGAAATACCATCAAAGCATATACTTTATTTTTCATGATATGTGTGTGGGTATTTTGTCTACCTGTATGTCTGTTCACCATATGCATGCCTGGTGTCCAAAGAGGTCAGAAGAGAGTGTTAGATCCTTTGAAACTGAAGTTACAGACTTTTGTGAGCCACCATCTCAGTGCTGGGAACTAAACCCAGGTTCTCTGGAAGAGCAGTTAGTGTTTTAAACCACGGAACCATCTCTCAAGCCCCATTATACACTCTTTTGGATTAATTATATAGCACATGGGTTATTCTCAATAGAGTTGTTTAACAATATTTTGCCTGAACTTTTCATCTCTAACAATTAAATGAATGTGATAAATGTGGTCCTCTATTATGCCAACACACAAATGTACCTTTCCTTTCTTTTAAATTCTGATGTTATTTTGAGTTTCTTCCATTTTCCCCTTAGTCTCTCTCTTTTTTATTAATGATGTGAGCTCATCAGTGGTGTGGGGCCAGGAACAGAAATCATTTATCAAGAACTGCTTCATTTCTAAAATAAACTCTGACAATGATAACTTTCTTATGTATCTTCAATCTTAGTTTTATAAATTATTCTTTTTTGTAATAATTAAAAAGACACTGCTCATAAATGAATCCCAACCTCTCCAGAAGCTCCCAATGACTCACCGTCGAAGGGCAGCGATTTCATCAGGCCCTCCAGTTCCTGGTCTGTGAGCTCTATGTCAAGGTTTGCCAGGACACTTTGTACATCATGACGCTCAATCTGCTCACCTGCCAAAGAGATTTGATGTGTGATAATGCTCTTGTTCACTGTAAAGATTTGTCACTTGTATTGGTTTAATAAAACACTGACTGGCCAGTAGCCGGGCAGGAAGTATAGGTGGGCTACCAGACTAGAAGAATTCTGGGAAGAGGAAAGGCAGAGACAGTCTCCAGCCACACACAGAGGAAGCACGATGAGAATGCCTTACTGAGAAAAGGCACCAAGCCACGTGGCTAAGCACAGATAAGAATTATGGGTTAATTTAAGTTGTAAGAGTTTTTGTTTTGTTTTGTTTTGTTTTTTAGTAGTAAGTCTGAGCAATAGGCTAGACAGTTTATAATTAATATAAGTGTCTGTGTGTTTGTTTGGCACTGAATGGCGGCAGGACCAGGCAGGACAGAAACTTCAGTCAACAGAAATTGACCAAGTATCACAGTTCAGACCATGCTTGACATCTAACAAGAAGAGTTTCTTTATAATTAAAAGTACCCTAGTTTTCAGGTCAAAGATAAAAGTAGAAAGAAAAAGAAATTAAAACCATAACACCAATAACCTTGTTAGGCCAAATTTATCTTCATGATATAAATAAGCTTTTACAGTGAATGAACAATAACTTCCAGAATGAAATCAGGTTAATTTATTTGTGTGTGTGTACATGTACATGTTTGGGTGTGGTATACACATGGCATGGAACAGGTGTGGAGGTCAGAGGAGAACTTGTAAGAGTCAGTCCTCTCCTTTCTACTATGTAGGTAGGTCCTAGGACCCAAACTCGATCATTAAGCTTGTTACCATGCACCTTTACATATGGAGCCATCTCATCAGGCCTAATTTAATTTATAAAAACAGACTCGTGTAAAATCTTCTTAAAAATAATTATTATGTTCATTTATTTGCTTCTTTATTTTTGAGACAGGGTCTCTCTATGTGTCCCATATTGGCTTCAAAGTTATTATATAGTTGAGGCTGGCTTTGAATCCAGGATCCTCCTGCCCCAGAATTCTGGGTTTACAGGTATGAGATGTTATGCTTAGTCAAAAAAATAATTTGGATTTTTAAAAGAAGAGTTACAATGAATACAACAAGGACACTGGCTTGATCAGTTGAAAACTTCATTCAGGTCTGCTGTGCCTTTCTCTACTATGTTTGCAAAGCACCACTGCAGTAAACTATAGCATCATAAAGAACAGATTATAGAACCTCAGTCCAAAACTATAGAGCATTTTAAAAGATGGAGTTCTAGAGTTAAATATCATTAACATATATACATATAAACATAATATATATAATAGATATATTAACATAAATATATAAAAATACCAGAGTTTATAAGTCAAGCATCGAGTATTGAGAAATATTAGTGAATATAAAATGTTAATGTGGATAACCCAAACTGTAATTTTATAATTTTTCCACTCACCTGTAAAGTCCTTCAGTTTTTCCAGTAGTGTTTGTAAAGGAATTTTCCCATCAACTATAGGAGAAGATTAAAGCCACATTAGCATGTAACAGAGACTATGGGACTCTGCACATGCATGGGGATGACACACATCCCTATTCTTTGGGTGCCATCTCCATTGTTCACATGCTTCAGACACAGCTCTGGGACAGACCTTCTTGGTCACCACTTTGTCTTTTCTCCTTTGACAAGGAACAAAAAGGAGGATTCTGCAGTGACATCAGTAAGATGGTCAACTTGAGAGGCCTAATTCTGTTTCCTGTGGCTTCCCCCAAAAGGTCTCAAACTGTATTTTGACTGGTTTCTAAAGGGGACCCCTAGTATACAGCAAGGGGGTGGTGGAAGTCTCAGGCTGCATGTTCTGGGAAAGGAAGGAAGCATCTGGAATGTCCCTCTACCTCCCTGATTGCAATTAGCTTAGAGGGGAGCTTAGAGGGGAGGTGACAATCGGGCCTCCTGTTGTGCCGTTACTACCACAGATACAGAGTCCCTAGAGACATGACCTCAGAAGGTTCCTATGGAGTCATTGGTAGTGCTCACCATAAAAGTCTGAATTTGGTACCATCTTTCCTTTCTATTCCTAGCTTAAGATGCAATCAGTCACTTGCTTCCACATACACAGCCACCTTTATCAAATGCTCCACATGTGGTGATACAGCCAAGAGGTGTGTCTATGCCAGGATCATACTCTGATTCCACAAAACTCTTAAGTCATACAGACATTTATTTAGTTCATAAACAACTTGTACCAGGTACTTTGTTACTGTGGTAGAAAGATAATGGCCACATTCTTCAGTCGGTAGACATGGAATAACTAAATGGATTAAAAAAAAAAAAAAAAACGAAACCAAAACAAAACAACTAACAACCCATGATCCTCAATATACTCAAGGACATTCATGAAAATCCCACAATTTAATATTGCAACTAATGGGGAACATGAAAGCTTTTCAGTTAAGATTTATCACAACACACCTGTACTTACTCTCATCACTTCTACTCAACATAGTACTGAAGTGCTAGAGTAAGAGCAGACAAGAAATAAATGAGAGGCATCTACACTGGGAGGGAAGATTTTACAAATACACATGGAGTGTCCAACAGTTGAACATTGGGAATAAGTAGAATGCTGGCTAACTGGGGTTGGACCAGGAGTAAAGTTGGGAAGCTGTTGGTTAAAGGATGAAAAGTTCAGTTAGACAGGAGGAATGGTTCAAAAGATTTGCCATACAATGGTTAATGTAGATATATAGTATATTTGAATGCTTAGTAAGAGCAGATTTTGTGTGAACTCATCACAAAAATGAAGTAATGCATATGTCAATCAGCTGGATGTTAGCAATTCCACAATGTACATCACATTCAAAAGAACACATTGAAAACGATTAACTCAATTTCTTGTCACTTAAAAAAATTAAAAATGTCAACGATGCAATTTCTGACTTATAGTGGGTCAGATTTGTCTCTATTGAGATGAAAGTTGACTGAGGTATAGGTCTATCCTTAGAGTTTGAGCTCATAGTCACAGTGTGGAAGACTTTTGTGCTATATGGTACTTGTGATAGGAAACTGGTAGCTTGTGCTAAAATACAATCAGTTGTTTTGCATGGTGCCCTCCACTTGGCTCTTCTAGGTTCTCCCTTCTCCTTTGAAAAGGATATATAAAACAAACAAAATCATATAAGCATTCACAGGGTCTTTGAACTAAACTATGGTACCATTATTTGAGTGTATGTCCTCTTTAAGGCTCATATAGAGTTTCTTTGCCATTTTAATACTCTTAAAAGGTGGAATTAAATAATCTTGGTTGTGTGTGTGTGTGTGTGTGTGTGTGTGTGTGTGTGTGTGTGTGTGTGCGTGCGTGCCTGTGCATGTGCCTGGACACACTATAGTGCACATTGTGTGGTCAGTGGACATCTCTGGGTGTTGATCCTCACCTACCTTGTTTGAGACAGGGTTTCTGTTTTAGCTGCTGCCCAGGCCAGGCTGCTTGGCCCTGGAGCTTCTGGGGATTCTTGTCTTTGCCTCCCATGTCGCTGTAGAAGTGCTGGGGTCACAGACACGCTGCTGTACCCCTTTCATACAGAACCTGGGAGTTTCATCCAAGGGCCCCATGCCTGCATGGCACGTGCTTTACCCACAGAGTCATCCTTAGCCTTGAAAATAGGATTTTTGATAAATTGGTCCATGAGGGCTCTACTGTGTAACGTTAAAGCAAGAAGCACTCAGTGGACGCAGGAGCCTTAATCTAGGACTTTGAAACCTCTGCATCTGAGAAAATAAGATTTGCTTCTTTATAAAACATACAGTCTATGCGAGTATATTACAGTGACACAAAGGGACTGAGACATGTGACGGCTGATCAGATACTCACCACCAACATGCATGCTTCCACTGAGATCTTTAAGCTCCATATTTGAAAGTTTGACTCCCATGTTTCTCAGAACTGTGTCCAGGTTGTTGACATCAACTTTACCACCTAAAGAATGTAGCATAGAGAAGACTAAATGACACTCAAAGAGGACTTTTTCGATTTTCTTGATACATATACCACATTGTGAATGTTTTGAGCTGCATGTCATTACCAGCAGAGTTTGGATACTATTTTGGGATCATTATCTACCGGCTGAGACATTTCCAAAGTCTATTATTTATTTAGAACACATGCTACTTCCTTTGAGTCTTGACTTGAGGAACCTACACAGACCAAAGTTTAAAATGCAAATATTCAGGGAATTTTGGTTTGTGGACAGGAAACATTCTTTACTCTGAATAACACATAGGGCTAATTGTTAACAACTGAAATCCCAATTTTACTTATATTTGCTGCTGATCAAATCTTTTGAATCACTGGTCATTATTTCTATAATTTTTGCCATACAAACTCAAAATGTGGTTTCCTTTCTGTTGGGACCATAGATGGAATCCATTCCATCTTGCCACGTGTTCAGAGAGCTCAGAGCATTTCTATCGCCCTAAAAACATTTAGTTTACCAGCTACAGGATGCCTGGGCCTCTGTGGTGAATGGCTTTTGTCTAAATAACAATAGGCTTGGGCCTAGATAGCTCCACACTCATCCTTAAGGCAGAGTTCACGCAGTTAGGTGGTGCCTCCAGGATTAGGAAGTAATTGCTGTTTGCCCTTTATACATAATAATAGAAGTCCTCTGCGATTGACCCCTCCTTTGGTTGATTTCTTAAATTTGAAGGTATGAACTGAATCTGCTCTCCCAATGACTATCCCGTGTTTTAATTCTATTAGCTCTTAATTCTGACCCAGGGTCACTTGGCTGGTTCCAATTGCAGCCCTGAAGAAACAGCTTCCTGCACCTTTCCCATGAGGAACATTTGCCAACTGGTACTCAAAGATGTCAGCATCCAGAGCTTGTTGTCATATTGACTATATAAATGTGAGAATCACAACCTTGCATTCTCATTAGGCTTCTCACTCACCTTTGAGAGACTTCACGGCTTCTAGTAACCTGTTCTTAAAGACCTTGTTATCATCTACAAGAAAGGGCAAATTTCAGGTGATAGAGACATTATGTGGTAATTCACAAAAATTACTTCAGGACAACTAAAATCTTATCACTTGACTTAGGAAATACTCCATTAAAATATAACTTGAGATACTATTAGGGAAAGTTTAAACATGGTGGAGTTACTGGAAAATTTAGTATATGTACAACTTACATGAGTGTGCACATGTACACATGTGTGCACATGTATGCGTGTGTGCACATGTATACATGTGTGTGTTCCATCTTTCCTTTTTAAAAGTCCCCCTTTAGGTTACTATAATCCATTCCCTTCTTTAATTCTATAATCACCTGTAGGTCTCTATGTGGTAAGGCTAGTATCAGATACTCCTTCCTTTGGACAGCATAGTTCAACATGGTGAGGATACTTACTCCCAAATTAAAAGTTCAGAATTTCCCTCAAGAATGAGTTAACATTTTAATTTCTAAGAATTAGGTTTAAATTTCTTTAATCTTAGGAAATGGGGATAATTTTAGATGTTAAAAAATTTTAAGTATTAAAAAAGCCAAAAATATTTTAAAGTCACATCGGTATTTGAAACACTTACCATCAAAAGGCAGATTTTCCATCAACTTTGAGAATTCATAGTTTGAAAGTTCTATGCCCATTTTTGATAGAACAGATTTCACATTTTTGCTATCCACTTCTCCTCCTACAAATCAATATTCATCATTACATATATGAAAATAAAGTTTTATCTAATAATTTTAAGTGGGGAAAAAATCTATGACTAGATTGTATGAGATCAAAGAAATTTAGTCCCTAAGTGCTAATAAAAGAAGGCACATGGAACTGGAAAGATGACTTAGCAGTTTCACAGTTTTTTCAGAGGCCCAGAGTTTTATTCTCAGCCTACAACCACCTGCAACTCAGCTCCAGGGGTATCTGATACCTAACTTCCTTGGGTACCTGAGCTCAGGGACACACACCCACATTCAGATGTGCAGACATACACTTTTTTTTTTTTAATGTGTCAAGGCAACTCTAAATGCAGAGCTATCTGTTTTGGAATATTAAGATGTGTTACATTTGTTTATGCTGTGGAGCATTTCTTTAACAATGCAAATATGTGTTGAATTCTTTTACATTGCATTTGTTTAACTCTGTGAAGCTGTGTTCCTTTGCCTGTCTAACACACCTGATTGGTCTATTGAAGAGTTGAACAGCCAATAGCTTGTTAGGAAAGAATGGGTGGGGCTGGCAGGCATGGAGAACAAATGGGAGGAGAAATCTGGGAGGATAAAGAAGGAGCAAGAACAAGGAGAGGTGGATGCTAGGCACCAACCACTGTGCCACTCAGCTACCCAGCCAGCCATGGAGTAAGAGTAAAAATAAGATATGTAGAAGTAAGAAAAGGAAAAAAACCCAGAGGCAAAAGATAGATGGGATAATTAAAAAAAAAAAAAAAAAAAAAAAAAAAAAAAAAACTGGCTAGCCACAAGCTAAACTAAGGTTGGACATTCATAAGAAATAATAAGTCTCTATGTGAGTTATTGGGAGCTGGGTGGTAGGCCCCACAAAGAGCCAAAGAGTAAAAGACAACTAACAACAGATAGCCACACCATGCATCCCTTTCTTCAACTATAACGCATGGTAGTGGCATACACCAAAGTGACACCTGCCAGTCCCATTGTTAGGAGCTATAAATTATCTGAGCTTTTTACCAAAGGTTTGTGGCAGCTATTATCTTACTATTATCTAACTAACTGGCTACTCTAATATAAAAATGGAAAAATATACTGAAATGAAAAAACACACCGGAAAACAAGCAATATGCCACTGATTTGATTTTAAACATTTAAGAAATGAGGCAAATGCCATAGCTCACATGAGAACGAAAGGATCCTAAAATATAGTTACTATAAACACTGAGCATTTTGGATTCACAATTGCCCACTCACCGGTAGTAACTTTAACTTTATCCATCACCTTTTTCAGATCAACCTTCCCATTATCTATGAAGAAAGGTACAATGGAATTAATAACATAAACATAGAAAAAGAAACAAGATATATTTGTGGTTAAAAACATCCAATAAATATCTCCACCATCTGAATTTTCCATTTATTTATTAAGATCCTGGACCTCAAGGAATAAATGTGATCTCCATTAAACGGGAAGGTCACTTATACCTATGAAACTGGGTCAGGACAAGTGTACTGTCCATGGTGTCTTGGGAGCCATTAAAATGGTTTCTTAAGAAATGAAAAGCTGTGGATTCCTTCCAGACTAATATGGTTTGATCAAGCCAGACTGCCTGAAACAGAGTACCAGGTGATCCAACACTCAAAACAGCTGGACAAAGCAGCCTTACAGACTACAGCCAGGATTTCTGCATCTTCTTAGAATCCCCCATGACAGCGCCCCTTACCAGCAGGAAGTAGTTTGGAGAGAACGACGCCCAAATTCCCAAATATTGTCTATAAATGTTTGTTTTCATTTAAATGGACTTGGTTATATTAAATAAATAAATAAATAAATAAATAAATAAATATATATGGTTTCTGAAGTTACTACTGGGTTTGAACTAGGCTTCCAGTAATTTAACTCTGTGCATTAATAAGCATCTGAGGCAGGGGCCACTAACCTAGTTCCATATGTTCTAGGATTTCTTTCTATGGGAACTGATGCCTGAACTATTTGATGTATTGGTAAAGATGGTGAAGAGATTCAAAAAGACAGAAGAGATTTTATATTGAGGAGAAGTTAAATAAAGAGAAAAATCAAGGAATGTAAAGATGTGGAATCACATAGCCTAAGGAGAAGAAAACAGGACAAGCTATGCTATCAGAGGATAGAAAGTACCCTGCATCATCATCAGAGCCTCAGGTTTCACTGACTGAGGAATGGGTGGAACAATGGACCTGGTGACTTCTCCACAGCTTTCCATATCACTATAATGTGTGTGCATGCTTGCACAACAGGGTCTTACTGTTACTTTAATATTGGCTTCTCTCATTTTTCTAACACGTATCTGCCACCGATTACCCCTATTTTAAGAAATATTAGTTATAACACAAAGACAAGCAGATACCTGGGGGGGGGATCTGTAGCACTTACCATCCACTGGTAGGTCTTCTATCAGCTTTGCAAATTCATCATCATTGAGTTTGATTCCCAGTTTTTTTAGGACACTGTCCAGGTTATTTACACGAACCTTTCCCTCTTGGGAAAAAGAAAATGTGGTAATAAAAAGGTGAACTTTAGCAGCACCTTCCATATGCAAACTCATTATTAGTACCTTTAATGACTTTAACAGCACCAACTTACTAAATTGAAACTATCCAAGAATTCCATTTTCTGTAAAGGTTTTTACTTTTTCTTCTGTGTTTTGACTTGAATCCAGGGCCTCACACATGCTAAGCAAGCAGTTCTACTACTGAGTCACACCCACAGCCTTTCTGTATAGTTCTGAGATAGTATTTGTCAAAGAGAGCCCTGAATAATAATTGCAAAGTGGAATGAGGTTGTAGTCACCGTACTGTGTGAGGTAGTGCATGGGGCCAGGTTGGACTTTCTGTTTACATTTAGGGGTAAACAGTGTTTACATGAGGCTATCTGGTTGATTCCTAGTGCAGTGGGACAGCTGGCTTAACAGCATAATATTCTTAGTGTTCTATTTCTACAGATTCCTTTCTTGTATAGTTCCATGATAACTTCTGCATGATATTTAGAAGTCACAAGTGAAGTGATTTCAGGCCCATTACCGGGAGCAAAGGCAGCAGCCCCTCAGAGTCCTTCATCATATCTCACAATTTCATGGCTTACTCTTGTAACAAATCCCATGACCTATGTTGCTCCTAGTAACTATGTTTCCTCAATCAAATTCTAAGTGACCACAAATTCTGCTAAAATAAAAATAATACAAAAGGATATGTACATACATACATACACATATATATATACATACATATACATATATACATACATACATACATACATACATACATATTGGTTTTAGTTTTTTGAGACAGGGTTTCTTTGTGGTTTTGGAGCCTGTCTTGGAACTAGCTCTGTAGAGCAGGCTGGTCTCGAACTCACAGAGATCCACCTGCCTCTGCCTCCTGAGTGCTGGGATTAAAGGGGTGCACCACCAATGCTCAGCCAAAAAGGTGTATTTTATGCCTTGAAATTTTTTCAACGAAGTTGAAACCCCAAATACTCTTGTCCTAGTACACACATAAAGTCAACAGAATAGTTAAAAATAAATTTCATCTCAGTTACAGCATGAGTGGGGCTGTACAAAGGTAGAAAATTATGCAAGATGCTATAGAACTCCCTCGAAGACAGTGGTTCTCAACCTAGATATCCTTCAGGTCAGATATTTCATTATGACTCATATCAGTAGCAAAATTACAGTTATGAAGTAGCAATGAAAATAATTTTATTGTTTGGGGTCATCACACCATAAGGAACAATATTAAAGAAGGAACTATATTAAAGAGTCACAGAATTACGAAGGTTGAGAACCACTGCTCTAAGATACATATGCTTTTGGTTATAGTGTAGATAGATATGAAGAATTGGAAACAAGGAGTTATAGCAAAGCAAGGATTCACAATTGATGATACAGTGAATGGCAAATGCCTTTTAATTGAGTTACTTACCATTGAAAGTTTTCACACCTTTCAACAGCCTATTGTAATATACCTTCCCAGCTTCTAAGGAAAAACCATAGTTCATTTAATAGGAAACTGACTTGATATCACAAAAATAGCATAATAAAATTATTTAATAATTGATATTTTAAAAAGAGCTATCTCGGGCCGGTGAGATGGCTCAGAGAGTGAAGGCATTTGCTCTACAAGCCTGATGACAAGTTCCAACTCAGCACCTATGTCCAGGTGATAGGAGAGAACTGACTTCACAAGATCATGTTTGGCTTCCATATGCATCCAAGGCATATGATCTAACACACATGTATCATGCACACAATAATCATAAAATTAAAACAAAATTAAAAGAACTGTCTCTACTTAGGATAATGTCTAATTTAAGACAGTGAAGTGTGGCATAGAAACCTTCTTCACTGTGACAAAGCTCTCCACTTTAGTGCCAGAGGGACTCCACATGCTAATGTTGCCTCTGATCTTTACTTTTTGCCACAGATAGGATACTTTCCTCTTCTTCTTTTCCCTCATTTTGTGAGGGGGAATTAGTGGCCTAAAGATGACATGCTTTATGGTTGATGTCAACTTTTGTCTCCAGGTTTCTGGCACTTTCAATATAAAGTATCAAGGACAAAGGGCAAAATTATTCTCTAACAATTCACTACCCTCCCTCCCTTCCTCTCTTCCTTCCTTCCATTCTTCTCTCCCTTCCTCCCTCCCTCCCCTCTCTCTTCTTTTTTGTACTTTTAGAGGAAAATAAGCAGCAGTAGAGTTAGAAAGTTTTACATAGATCTAAAGACAAAACAAAAACCTCCACAAACCCCCAAAGACTCCTGGAAGCCCCACGGGTCTCCCCGGCTCACCATCAGTGGGCAGGCTTTTCAGCAATCTTTCTTGTTCCTTCTCTGTGAGTTCAATCCCCAGGTTCTTTAAGATGTTTCTCAGGTCACTGGAGTCAACCTTGTCTCCTTTCAAAAGAAGAAGTCCCAGGCTCATGGACTGTGAACACAGTGTCCCAGGCTCATGGACTTTGAATAATGTGGGATTTTATTTTGAGTTATAAGTTTTACTTTGTGTGGTGTCAGTTAAGTTGAAGAATCGATTGCAGTGTTAATGGTTGTGGTATTTATTGGCTTTACATAAATTAAGGAGTGATTTTTTTTCTTACCAAAAGGAGGAAAGAGAACTTCTAGAATAATTTTTGATCAGTGAATTACTAAAACACTGATTTTTTTTTCTCCTAAGACAGGCTTTGGAGCCTGTCCTGGAACTCACTCTGTAGACGAGGCTGGCCTTGAAGTCACAGAGATCTGCCTGCCTCTGCCTTCAGAGTGCTGGGATTAAAGGTGTGCGCCACCATTGCCTGGCTGAAACACTGATTCTTATATGAGTTACTCTTCAGAAATATTTGTGTGCAAGGATTATTATATGCTTTCAGTAGAAATGGTATATTCATTATCCCTAAGGCTCTATGAGGTTTTAGATTGTTTTAAGTATTTGTGAAATGCGGTACATTATTTCAAACTGACAGTTCGAAACGTCTCATCATCTTAAGTTAGTCTGAAGGGTATCAGATGTGCATATGTCATTATGAAACATTTTAGTTTTATAGGACTCTGGAAATGACACAGAAAAATGAGGTGTTACTGATTAGAATCCCTTAATGATGTTCATTACTTTCAGTTACCGTTAATGTAATTAAACTTAATGTAAACATTTACACTATGAGAATTACAGCGCTTTACCCACCTGTAAAACCTTTCAACTTTTTCATCAGTGTATCTAGAGAAACCCTCCTAAGAACTGGAAAAAAGCATGAGAACAGAGATGAGAAACCATCACTTATTGTTGCAAAAGCCCAAACCTAAGTATTTTATACATTTATTTAAGAAATATGCTGGTTGGGGTTGAGGAAATGATTCAGTGCTTAGGAGTCCTTGTCATTCTCCCAGAGTACCCAGGTTCAATTGTTATTCCTATTCCAGGAGATCCACCGCCCTCTTCTGGCTTCTATTAGTACTGCATGCATGTGGTGCACAGACATATATGCAGGCAAAACAACCATAACATAAAATAATATTTTTTTAAAGAAAAGGAATATGCAGGAAACACTTTCTGCTATTATTTTATCCAGCCTCACCACTTTCATGATATGAAAGATACTCTTTCAAACACAAGGCTTCAACATTGATCTTGGTAACTGGTTGCTTATATGCTTAGCCCATATGTGTAACTTTCATATTAGACTGCCATTCCTAAAGCTAGGGCTTTTATTAGTAAAGGTGTTTCTCCCAGTATAAGTAGGACCCCTGGAAATCACACTCACCACCAGTAGGGAGATTCTGTGTCAGGTCCTTAAATTCGTTGTCTTTGAGCCTGAACCCCAAGTTATCCACCAGAGTTTTCAGTTTGCTGATACCAACCTTCCCACCTGAGAAGAGCGAGAAACCCATGAAGAAAAGCACATAGCTCCCAGGGTGGTTTCTTAGAGCTTTCAGAGCTATACGGCCTGCTGCAAACTCACAAGTGTCAGTTCTCAGAAACACTGCACATCAGTTCTTTTAGGAAGGGGTCCTGCATTCTCCAACGCCTAGTCACCGGCTCTTTTCAGTTATCTACTAATACTGTGTAAAATATGAAAAACCTGATTTTATTTATATTAACATTATTTTAAAATGTCAGATTCTACTCATAAACATTCTCAAGGTTTCAATAGTGAAAGTGCAAAATTCAAAGATGAAGTGTGGCTTGGGGCTGTAAGGCAGTAAACTCCTCCCCAAAGCTGATTTCGGTTAGGGCATTTCATCATAGCAACAGACATGAAACCAGGACTGTGGCTGTTAACATCACAACACGATTCCATGTGACATAGTATATTATGACACTCAGCCAAAGAGCTAGGCAGGAGAAGGATAGGCAGGGCTGCCAGGCGAAAGAATAAATAGGAGAAATCTAGCACAAGAAGAGTGAGGAATGAGAAATGGAGGACACCACAGGCCAGCCACACAGCCACACAGCCACACAGCCAGCCACACAGCCACACAGCCAGCCACACAGCCAGCCACACAGCCACACAGCCAGCCACACAGCCAGCCACACAGCCACACAGCCACACAGCCAGCCACACAGCCACACAGCCAGCCACACAGCCACACAGCCAGCCACACAGCCACACAGCCAGCCACACAGCCAGCCACACAGCCACACAGCCACACGGCCAGCCACAGAGTAAGAAAGAAAGAAAGACAAAAAGAAAGGAAAAATAAATAAAGGTAAAAAGCTCAGAGGCAAAACATAGTTAAAGAAAAACTGATCATTTAAGTTAGAAAAGCTGACTAGAAACAAGCCAAGCTAAGGCTGGGCATTCATAAGAATAAGTCTCCATGTATTTATTTGGGAGCTGGGTGGTGGGCCTCCAACGAGTAAAAACAACCAACTACATACATGTTTATCATAAATAACATGATGCTTTAAAGTGTAAATGACTGAATTGGTCGTTCAGACTCTTTACTAGACCTATCAAGTGTTCTATGTGGGCAAAGTGACACAGCTCACACAGTTAAACAAATGCAACATAAAAGAATACAACACATCTTTGTATCATTAAACAAGTATTCCACAGTATAAACAAATGTAACACATCTTATACTAATATTCTACAACATATGTAGAATTTCATTTTAAACTAAAATAAATAGAGAAGAAACTCTAATTCTGGAGATAACCATTCCTTGCTTCTGGACAATATCTGGGGTTGATTTAAGATGGGCTGAACTTCAAGTCTAGCTTTTATTTTCTCCTAATTAAACCCCTGGAGTGACTAAAACAGTTTCCAAGTTATCCTTTTTCTCTACAAATGTGAGATCCTATTCTATTTCTTCTGTTCAAAATGGGGAGCTTTCCCCTTAGGTCTAAGATGAGAGAGGCTTGACAACTGCAGCAAAGGCTGTCACATAGACAGAGCACAGATCACATATAGGCATATGTGAGCTTTGGTGGCATGCAAGGATGTTTTCAGAACTGTAGATGTGAGATCATGTCACTCACCTTTCAGGGACTTCACTTTGTCCAGTAGCCTGTTTTGAAAGATCATTCTGTCATCTGTAAGAAACACAGGATTCAGGTTACAGAAATGTGGGTGATCATTAGTATTTGCTCAGGAAAACTGACTCTTAGGACCCTCACTACTTATTTTTCTTCTTATAAAAAATATGTGAGAGTCAGTGGGATGGCTCAGTGGGTAAAGGTGTTTGCTGTCAAGCCTTAGGACTCCAGTTCAATCCCCTGGATTCACATGGTGGAAAGGGAAAGCCTACTCTTACAAGTTGTCCCCTGACTTCCACACATGTACTGTGACATGGGCACACCCCCTACATGTCCATAATATATACATGCAGGTATGCACATATACACAGGCACACACACAATAAATAAATGAACAAAATTGTGAGAGAAAGTGGGGAAATTTAGTACATCAGGCTCTACATAATACACACACTTCTCTTATTCTTCCCCAATCCTGTATTTGCTCACTCCTAAGCTATCCCTTTCTATTTATACAAATCCTATATTATATACATACATACATACATACATACATACATAATACACTCTTCGGTATAGGCAGCATAATGAAAAGGGACATGAGGTCTAAAATAGGAGCCCATAGAGAGAGAATTGATGTCAGGGGTCAGGGACAATCTAACTTTTTAGTTTCCACTTAATATAGTGTTATGAAATGCAAATAGCTTCATCACAGAGAAATTCTACAGCCTTTTCATTACATCAATAGTTGAGATGCTTACCATCAAATTGCAGAGTTTCCATCAGTTTGGAGAATTCTTGATCTTTGTACTCTAGTCCCATGTTTTCCAGAACAGTTTTTACATCATCAATACCAATTTTTTCTCCTTAATAATAAAGATTAAAATAGTGACATACATGGAATTTAACACAATTGTGAATAATTAAACCACATAATGCAATTACAGGTTGGGGGGAGCCATGGCCACTGAGTATCCAAAAAGATTATTCAAAGGAACATGATTTGTTTGTAGAGAACATCAAGAGATGAGAGGTTACTGTCAGTTCTGGTAGTGAGAACAGGGCAGTAGGAAATACTGAGAATGTAAACAAAGCTACTGCTTTGAAATTCCCTTGGGTCAGCTTCGTTTCCCTTAGGCTTCTTGAGATCAATGACTGAGTTAAAAAAGATATAAAGGAAAACCTATTTCTACAGCAGTGGCTGACTTTTCTGTGGGATGTTTAGAAATTCCTGCTGGTCCTTCTAAGGACTGGGTAGGTGGCTATCAGTTAAGAATTCTCCTATCCAGCTATAACCAGAAGCTGACCCTGCTTAGCTTCTGACATCAAGTAACATCAGTTGGGTAAGTTCAAAAGCAGTGTGGCCAAAGAGCAATCTAAGAATTCTGATAGAAGCTTCTAGCCTTGACCAGATGCCTCTTCATTTTTCCTTCCCATGTTGGTGTATGGTTTGTGAAGAATGTGCATGGAGATGGTACTCATAATGATATTGATGAGCAGGTATTGTGTATCTCTCTAGTCACTATAAGGCTACAAATGGTTTATCCTAGGTCTATCAATGTGTACTACAGTCTTTAAAAAAAGATTAATTTCATTTCATTGTTGAATGTGGCTGTATTATATAGTAAGGAAACAAAAACGTATTATTAGAAAACATACTAAAGCTAGCCATAGTGGTGCATGCCTTTATTCCCAGCAATCAGGAGGTAGAGGCAGGTGGATATCTGTGAGTTCAAGGCCAGCCTGGTCTACAAAGTAGTTCCAGGATAGGCAGGGCTGTTACACAGCAAAACCCTGTCTAGAAAACAAAAACAAAAACAGAAACAAACAGACAAAACCAACCAAACACAAAACACACTAGAAAACATTGCAATTTCTGGTCATTGGATGGAAAAATAATTAAACAAGTAGGTGTCACAAATCATAGAATTAATATAGCAATAAAGGTATACAAGACATGTTGGGGCTGGAGAGAGATTTCGGTGGTTAAAAGCACTTGCTGCTCTTCTAAAAGACCTGAATTGGGCTCATAAATGCCTGTAACTTCAGTTCCAGGGATCCAGTATCTTCTTCTGACCTTTACGGGCACCTGCATACATGTGGCATATACTCACAGACAGTCAAACATACATACACACACACACACACACACACACACACACACACACACAAATACTTTAAAAATTACAAATATATTACTGTAAAAAATCCTATATTTACATTAACTCTCACCTGTAATGGTTTTTGCTCCATCCATCACCTTAATTAGGTCAACTTTTCCATTAGCTATGAATGAGTCAAAGGAGACATGAAATTAACGTGTTAAGCTCAGAAATCATATGCAAAGTATATACAGTGGGTAGTGGGATGTCTTAGTAAAGATGGCCTTGGGTCTCCAAGGTTTTTGTTCTTCCATATGAATTCTAGGATTGCTTTTATATCTTTGTGAATTACTGAAATTTATTACATCGAATGTGGATTGCTTTATGTAATATGGATACTATAGTAGTACTAAGTCTCCCTACCTGTAAATTGAAATTACTTTGTTCTATTGTTGGCTCCCTATCTGGGATTAATAGATGTTCTTTAATGTCTCACATGCAACCCAAGAGGTAAATAAATCTCCTTCATTACACATTAATCAGCCTTAAGTACTATGATGTAGTAGTGACAAGTGGACCGATATATTTGATCTCCTTACTCTTTTTGGTCTGATCAGATTTTCTATTTCTTAGTGATTCAGAGTTGGTAGATTAGACTGTCTAGAAACTTATCATTTCTTCTAGGCTATCCAATTGGTTGGTGAATCATTATTCACATAGTCTCTTATAAGCTTTTGCACATCTGTGACCTCACTTGTAATGTCTTCTCTTTAATTTCTGGTTTCCTGTGCATATTCTCAATTTTTTTTTAATTAGTCTAGCTAGCTAAAGGTTTGTTGATTTCATTTATACTCAAAGAAAAAACAAGTTTGGTTGATTTTTTCTATAGTTTTCCTAGTCTTTATTTCTACTTCTACTTTTACTATTTCTTACCTTCTGCTGTGCTTGGCTTTACTATGTTTTTCCTTTTCTAGTGTCTTAAGGCATACCATTAGGCTGTTTATTTGAGATCTCTGTGGATGTCAACCCTTTATTCTAAATTTCCCCTTTAGAACTGTTTTTGATGCATCTCACAGATCTCGGGTTTTTAATGCTCATTTTGAAGAAGTTTTATTTTGCTTATTTTTGGTAATGTCTGTTTTCTGACATGGCTTCCCCTTTGCATGAAATCCTGCTCACCTCCAGTTCTTTCACTTTTTTTTTTGGTCTCTGTCCTTAAACTGAATCGAATCAAATGGTTGGGTTTTATTTCTTTATCTATTCATATATTTTTTTTTGGTGGTGGGATTTAATCTGTTAACATTCAATGTAGTTATTAATAGGTAAGGAGTTTTCTTATATTTTGTTAATTGTTTTCTGTTTGTTTCACTATTTTAAATGCAGAAGCTGTTGGAAGTAAGCCTGTGGCCTTCATAGAACCAGATATGGGAAGAAAGGACCTAAAAAGCAGCCCTGGACTTCTTAGATTTCTATTTGACTTTTGGAAATGAAAAAACAAATAGCTTAACAGTGGGTAAAATCTCTAGTTGACATAGGAAGGGTTTAAAATGTCAAATTTATTTCTAGATATTTTATGTATATGTTCTGTTGCTTTAAATTGAGTATTTCCTATTCCTATTTCCACTGGATTATTTCTAGCTAGGCAAATCACTTGAATTTTTCATTTTTAATCTTCCACAAAAGCCTATGAACCAAAACACCATGTCTAAAACTCAGCGATTTTAATAGATGTCTTCCGGTTTGTTTCCTAGGTTTCAAAAAGCACACAGATATAAAACTGGAAGCTATGGGTAATGATGTTTCTTTGCCAAAATGACCTCACATAATTTTCTCACTGAAGTAGTTAGAAATTTTATAGCTGGTACTTAAAATATTATTTGTAATGTTAGGGTTCCCTAATATTTTGAATATTTATCTTAACACTAACTAAATCTAGTAGTTAAAATTCTTAGCTGTAAGATTAATGAACAAACAAACAAACACCCCAAACTCCCTCAGGGACACACAGTGCTGTGTAGCAGGCATACCATCCATGGGCAGGCTTTTCCTCAGCTGTTCTAGTTCATTTTCAACAAGTCTGACACCCATGCTTTGCAGGAAAGAGTTCAGGCCCTTGACATCAACTCTCCCTCCTTAAGAAAAAGCAGAGAGGGAGAGAGGGAGAGGGAGGAACAAGAGAGTAAATGAAAGATGCACAATATGATGATCATGTTTGTGTTTTTAATGACTGTGTAACTACTTTAGGAAAAGAATATTAAAAAAAAACCCTATACTTTGCATTTTTGTATTGCCACTAGTGTTCACTACGAAAGCCCCTATAATTTACACTCGACTTTTCCAATAAAACAGAGAAGGTCAAGAGTGATGAGGCAAATGCAACCTGGTTTTTTAAAAACTCTATCCTGGTGACAGACCTGTTAGGACAAGGAAGTTCTTTGGAAGACTGCTGGGCTTAACGGTCCATTCACTGCTACTTGGCTGCCAATACTTCTAGTCAAGAGTAAAAAGTACTCATTCCTTTGCCAGATCCCCAGATTAATGAACAACATCCCCAAAGTGGCAGAGTGACTGCACCCTTTCACTACAATTTTACTATGCATATTTAGATGACGAAGTTTTTCTTTTTTTTGGGGGGGGGGGTAATAAAATGAGGAAGACTCCAAGTGTGATGTTACCTTCAAAGAGGAGAGAAACAGCAACAAAAATACTTTGCAAAGCCAGAAGATTTCAGACAGATACATTAGGACGAGTTTGAGCTCACCTTTGAGAGATTTCACACCCTTCAGTACTCTAGTCCAATACACCTTCCCATTATCTGTGTGGGGGAGAAGAAAGATGATGAAGGGCTTTTTACATCACGTGGGAAACTGGTGAGAGGGGAACAGAATGCTAAAACAAAGGACGAGAACAGACCCAATCACTCATGCTCAAGAACAGGGCGTTTAAAGAGTCCTCAAAATAAAAAGAAAGAAAGGTGTCAACAGAAGTTTGAGACAGGAAAGAAAAGCACTAAACAAAAGACAAAAAATGGCAAGTTTAAGAGTCTTTTTCTTTTTGGAGGAAAATAAATGTAAACAACAACACCAGTAAGCTAAATGAACAAGAAGACAAAGGTGACTGAAAAATGGCTATTGGTAGACTGCATATTTTTCAAATTATGTGAAAATATCTTCCAGGTTCTATACATGAACAGGTTGAAGTTCCAGGAAAAAAATAGTGGCTTTTTTTCCCCCCTGGCAGTGTGGGACTTGAACCTATGGCTCATACAAGCAAGGCAAGCACTCTACCACAGAGCTACTTAGCCCTTAGAAAATGTAAATTGTAAAGCTGCTGCTGCTGGTGGTGGTGGGGATTGAGAACTGAAACAGTTCACTTATTGTGTTATGTGTTTACAAGCAATAGTTCCTGAGCCTTTGATGGGTACTGTGGATTGTGCCTTGATTAGAGTAAAACATGACAGGTGATCCCGGAGGAGTTCAGTGACCCACAGACCAAGTAACTGTGTGGTGCCAGGATTTATTTTAACTTTTTATTCTGATGCATTTACAGAATTACAGAAACTGGGAAATAGAGTATGAAGGATTCTCATGATTCTTTTAATCTTACTGGATTTGTTTTGCTACCCATCCAAACCTGTGTCAGTCTTAGTGCACACGCAGACACTACACAGACTCACTCAAACAACATCAATCGCTCCCTTGCTGTCCCCGACAGCAGTGTAGAACTAATTTTTCAGCATAGGCTGTCACCTCAGTCTCTGCCTCATCATTTTTACAAGCCATTTACTTCAGTTTGGAGTGAGAGGCTTTAAACTTCCCAAGACTTTCAAGCACTGATTCTAAAGTTTTTAATGTCCCTCTCTGGCTTATTAAATTGTGGTCCTGAAACTTCCGAGGCTTTTTAAGGCTTACCGTCCACTGGCAAGGTTTTCACTAGCTTCATATACTCCAGATCATTAAACTCAATCCCCGCTTTTCTCAGCATATTTTTCAGATTATTGATATCAGCCTTTTCACCTAAAAAGTAGGAATAGTGAGAGGTGGATATATTAACTACCTCAAATTTTAGGTTGAATAACAGAAGCATAACACCATCCTTCCACAGGGCCCGGGAATGGAGAAAATTGGAATGCTAAATGTCTTTTTAGTGGTCATATACACAGGCTGGCTAATATATATAATCCTCTAAGGAAGAATTTCCTTTTGTTAATGTTGTGATTGTCAGCAGTGTTAATGAAATCATAAAAATTCAGAGTGCCATGTATTGAGCCTGTGCATTTCTGAGAGAAAGTAGGAGAACAGCTTCTACAGAATGCAGGGTTTCTCCTTAAGATACAATCCTAAAGGTGGATTTTTTTGTACTTTTTTGCCATATTTTGCCAAATTTATGCACTCTAAGAAGTTTTTTCTATTGGAAAACTATTAAAAGTTTTTCTAATTTCAGGACAGTGGAAAAACGAGAGAAAAACACTAACTATTGTAACGGTCTGAAGGCTTTAGTGTGGCAGGAATTCATCACTAACCTGTGAAAACTTTAACTTCATTCATCAAAGGTTTTATATTAACTTTCCCATCAGCTGCAAGGTGACAAATAACCAAAATACAGATCAGAAATGAGCAAGATTTAGAAATAATTATTATTGCATTTTTCTTCTTCATTAGTGTGAAACAAAAGAGTTTTGATTTCACAATGAAGCTACATCAACAATGTAGCTTTAAGATATTACAACTTCTAGCCACAAAAGAATGAGACACAGAGGAAATGCATTCTGTTTTTAGCTGCTTTTTGACACTTTAATCTTGGTTGCATTCCTATTACTCAGCTATAGACTACAAGAATAAAATTTAGAAAGGAGTTTGTGCTACATTTCCTAAGTCTGGAAGATTTCCATTCACAGGGAGTTTGCTCATATCCACAATCTATGCAATGTTATAATTAAATTAACAGGCTTTAAATTACACATAGTTATTATCGTTACATATCAGTGACACAGTCTTTGTACACCAGATATTTAGAGGTTTGTCTTTAATGACTATTTACCTAACATTTACCTGGTAGTAAAAGACAAAATTTAAAAATACATGCATGTCTATACAACAGGAATCATGTATGAAATTCTCAAAAAGAAAAAATAGATATCAAAATAAATAGAAATGAAAAACTAGGACAACTGAGATTTTAAGTTAGTGAAGTAATTCTGTCTCTGCAATGTTTTGTTGTAATGTCTCTTTAAAATTGGTAAAAACAAATCAAAGTATGCATGTATGTATGTGCATGAATTGAAGTATTGTGCCAGATCTTGGAAAATGGGATCTACCTACAAGATGCTGACCAGACTTACTGGTATCTTAGTCTATGACACGGAACTAAATAGATGGTATGCTATTATCTCTTTGAAACTTTGTTTCTGTTTTAAATTGACAGGAGGAATCCGTCTCTGGAAATTTGAAGCCATTTGGACAGAAGTTTGATCCTTATACCCCCCAGGTGGTCTTTGTTTCTCTCCTATTTCAATTTATCTTTAAATTGTCTTGTATTTCAGTACACTGTCCTCTGTATTGTCTCCTGATTGTTTTCTTTGTTCTTTCCTTATCTTGGCCTTCCCTCTTCCTAGTAACACCTCAGCAAGATAAAGAATTCACAATAAAAGAAGTTATTTTCTTGAAGTTAAGGCCAAGAAGAAGGATTTGATCTTTCTTTAGTGTGTGAGTGTATCTAGTTTCTCTCTGTGTGTGCATGTCTATGTGTGTGTCTAGTGTGTGTGTGTCTATTGTCTGTATTTAGTGTCTATGTGTGCATGTCTAGCGTTTGTGTGTGTCTATGTGTCACTCTGTGTGTCTAGTGTGTGTGTGTGTATGTCCTCACGTCTATCTGTGCACCACTTGCATGCATGGTGCCTGTGGAGGTCAGGAGAGGGCATTGAAGCCATTGGAAGTGGAGTTACAGATAATTGTGAACCACCACACGGGTGTTGGGAATTGAACCCAGGTCCTCTGGATGAGCAGAGCCATCTCTGTAGCTCCAATACATAGATTTTTAACCATGGATCCAGGTCTCCAGGCATACTCAGCTTTTAAATGTGGGTTCTGAGACCAACTCAAGGCCTCAAGCTTGTGTGGTGTGTTCTTTATCAACTGAGTGATCATCCCAGCCCAAGGTTTGAGTTCAAAGTTTTTTCAAATGGCTCAATGTCAAGGTGCTTAACTACACAAAGTCATATGATAATACTAATAAACAACAAAACCGGTATAATTTGGTCCTCACAAAACATAATTGGACTTCATATGGCCTCTCATAGATGAAGAAAGAGGCACAGAGAGAACATTAAGATTATATGAGCATTAAACGGAAGAGCCAGGACTCAAATCAGGTAGCTGGGCTCCAGAGTCTGCACTGTTACAGCCCTGTCATTCTGACGCTGAATGGCAGATGCTTACCACTGATGGGCAGGCTTTGTATTAGATCTTTAAGTTCTTTTTCTGAGATGTTTATCTCCATCTTCTTCAGAAACGTGCCCACTTTTCCAACCTTGATTTTCCCTTCTTAAAAAGAGATACAGGTAAGAGTGAAATATGCTAACTTTAAAATGTACGAAACAGATGATCCCATTCTTTGTTATTTGGGTAATCAATTGATTGCTGTTGACTGAACTTTCAAATTGATCGACTTTTCTGCCTATTAAATTTTCTGAATAAAGGCAAGAGATTTTAAAATTGTAAATATTTAGATTTCACTTGGGAATCTGATAAACTTTCGGGAATTTCCCAAGGAATGTGGAAATTCTCGCTACAATTCAAGATATAAAATTAAATGCAGTCGACTTGTTGGTACTTCAAGGTTTCCAGAAGAGATAAATTAATAGAGAGCAAATCAGAGGCTACGGGAGGTGGAGGGAGGAAGAAATAGTAGTGATTACCTAACAGAGACATAGTTTTTGTTCATGATGACAGAAAGGCTCTGGAGTGAGATGAAGTCATGGCTGCACAGCACTGGGAACATTCCTAGTTTTACTGGGTTGTACATTTAAAATGATAGATTGTGCTATGCATATCTTACCACAATAAAATAGCAGATTACAGGGTATTCTACAGAAGAGTTTTTATTTATTTATCTTATGTGCATTGGTGTTTTTCTTGCAAGCATGTCTGTGTGAGGGTGTTGGGTTCCCTAGAACTGGAGTTACAGACAGTTTTGATTTGCAATGTGAGTACTGGGAATTGAACCCGGGTCATCTGGAAGAGCTGTTAGTTCTCTTAACTGCTGAGCCATCCTTTCAGGCCCTCTATAAAAGATTTTAGTGACAGAGACAAACCACTACACCTACCAGAAAGGGGGGGGGTTTCATGTCTGAATGTCCAGGAGAGAAAGTAAAGCTAACCACAAGCTCTCCTTGTACAACTGCTTTTCTATCACAACACGTTACCTGTAAGTGTCTTCAAACCCTCCAGCAACCTCTTCTGATAGGTTTTCCTAGCAGCTGTAAGAACAGACAGTTCAGGCCAAGGATAAATCAATTTTTATGACAGTATAAAAATCATTTCAGAAGGATGTTTCTAGACTGGTTTTGCATTTCCCTCCAATTAAAAAAAATGTATAGCAACATTTTATGGCAGAGAACTTTTAAAAAAGTGAACATTTTTTTTTCTTTCTCTTTGCACGTGTTAGGCAGACATTTTGCTGCTGTAACATTAACCTGAAGAACCAATTTAAGGAAGAAGAGATTTATTCTAGTTTATATTTCAGGGGTTTTAGATCATAGCCCATAGTTTCTATGACAGATGAGTGAGAACACCACAAAAGAAAATACCTGACACGGCTGGGTGCTCTCCTCCTAGCTGGGATGCTTTCAGGGATGCTGAGAGGGAGCATGCCCTGGAAGAGCTTCCACCCTCTCTACCACTCTTTGCTCCATCTGTGATCTCAGATGACTGGGTGGGTACCACATTCAGGGTAGGTTTCCTCCTTGACTAATCATAGGCACACTCCTATGTCTGCTTTAGTAATCTCTCGGGCACTCCCCAAAGTGACAAGGAGGATTAGCTACCGCGCTATGTAAAGCTACCATGATGCTGAACCATGTTGCCCATCATCTCTTCTGTTTTTTATATTCTGATGCCCAGTGCAATACCCCACTTCATTTCCTCGCCTCTTTGCTTAATGTTAAGCATTCCCATAAAATTAAGAGTAGCAGTCGACATTCCATGGCACTGAATCGTAATGATGACACATTTATTTCCAAATGAAGAACTGCACAATTAAGTGTGTCTTCTTCAGACAGGGTTAAGCGATATTGTTTTTGACAGGCTTTTCCACTGAGAATCAAACAGGACAGTATTTGTACAGAAGCTCGCAAATCTAAGCTTCCCAGAAAGCTGCACGGTGGACACTTTTAATACCAGAACTACACGCTTTAGGCTGGATGATTCTTGTGTGCAGGGCTGTCTTATTCATTGAAACTTGTTTATTACTCTATGCGTGTTAGTAATCCATGGCTTCATCCATTAGTAACTAGTGTTACTATCAACCTGCCCCTGCCAGTTGCAACACAAACAAACAAACAAACAAAAAAACTTAGATGTTGCCAATGTCTACAAGAAAAACAAAAAACAAAAAACAAACAAAAAAACCCCAAAACTGTCCCTGTTGAAACAGCTGTGTCTATTTTAAACACTTACCATCAGCTTGCAACTTTTCCACCAGCTTCAAGAACTGCTTATCTGTGAGTTCTAGGCCCATGTTTTCCAGAACATCTTCTAAATCACCCATATCAATAGACTCTCCTATAAATCAGAAATACAAGTCTAAGACTTTAAGAAATTACTTAAATATTCTCAGCATTGCTCCCAACAACTGTATCAAGAGCAAAACTTCAATATAAACACAGGCAAAAAGTTATCTTCTCATACTTACAGGGAAGTATGACATGGCATAAAACTTGTGTGTGTGTGGGGGGTAAGACATTCTACAAGTCTAGAGTATTTTAGGTGGTCAATATTCACATATTAACCAGTAAAATTTATGTTAGTCTTTTGTGATGCTCTATATCCCTAACTGAAGCTTTACTTTACATTACTCATGAGTCATTTAAACTTGGTAGCAAAATATCTGAATAATGACAGTAACTATGATAAAAGTATCATAATGTGTTCTAGTAGCATATTTATGTTCTTAGGTTCATTCTCAGTAGTTAATACTTACCCCTTATTGCTTTTACTGCATCTAGAAGCTTATTGACATCAATCTTCCCCCCATCTATTGAGAAAAGACACAAACAACTAGATGATATATGTTTTAAATACATGACATGCTTATTTTTAACTTTAGTCAAATTCTAATCTTTTTTGTTATATTTTTCAAATTTTACATTTAATTTATAATTAATAGAATTGAGCCAATTTCCCAACAAAATAAGATTATCTATGTCCTGAGTCATATGACCTCTCATGTTCTAAGATACTATTTTTACTTAGAAAGAGTATATACAATTTGGCTTACACTAGCCATAAAGTTCCACTAGTGGTCCTCACAAATGGAAAAATTTCATCTTTTGCTTGACATACTTCTCTCTTATAATTTCAGTGACCGTGTGGCTTTCTGGATATGCATTTCTATATATGCGAGACAACTGCTAAAGTGTTTTATTATTCTCCATATACTTCCTCATTAAAATATTTGGTAATTCACTTATGGATATACAAAGCCTTAATATGACTTAGTCTAAATAATAATTGGTTTTGGAGGTATGTGTGATACATTGTTGGTATCTACAAATCAGTCATGTCTAAGAGAAGTCAAATTTGCTAATTCTCTTTCATGTGCCCAAGCAGCTCTAAGCCCTTCATAAGCCACAGGAAGTGAAGTAAGGCCAAAGCTTAGAGAGAAATGAAATAAAAGAACCATATAATTGAGAAAAAGTTGGTTCTTTGAGAAAGTCAATAAAATTGGCAAATCTTTTGCCAGCACCATAAAGTAGAAATGGGAAGGATGCTTTCCAACACTTGTTTAAAAGCCACTGCTACTCCATCACCAAACTCAGATAAAGAGAACAGGCCAATTGCCTTGTTGAACATAAAACAAAAACTTTCAGTAAAATGAATGCTTTCCAACACTTCTTTAAAAGCCAGTGCTAGTCCAATACCAAACTTAGAAAAAGAGAATGAACATAAACACAAACATAAAAACTTTCAGTAAAATACTTATAAACCTCATTTAAGAACATACAAGATCATTCACCATCATCAGCCCACCTTCATTTCAAAAATGAAGACACGGTTCCATACACACAAATCAATAAATGTAATGCATCACATAGGTGAACACAAGGGCATGAATCACATGACCACTCAAGAGAAGCAGAAAAGGACTTTGAGAAAACCTAACATCTCTTCATGCTAAAAATCCTGAAAGTAAAGGGTTAGAGGGTGCATATCTCAACATAATGAATTGTACTGAATTCTTTCTTGGGCCTGCTGGTATTTCATAGTTTCAGGACGTCTAAGTTTGTCATATATTATAGATATCTGGAGATAATCCTTTGAACTTCAAAAACACTGAGATGTTACAATTTCCCGCTCACCTTTGATTAGAAGGCTATCTCTTAGATTTTTATATTCTTCCTCTGTAAGTTCAATCCCCATGGTTCCAAGAGCTTTATCCAGGTCACTGAGATTAATCATCGCTCCTTAGAAAAGGAAAGGCAACAGATAAATGGCTTTAGTGCATTCAAGATATTACCACCTCTACATCTTACTTAATAGATGTTATTACCTAAGAGGTGTGATGGAAAAACAATGATACAATAAGTTATTCTAATGATGGAAAGTTAGTAGAGAAATTACGAATGGAACTTGTCTCACTAAACATTGACTGGAAGAAAAAAAGGGCCATATAAAGGAAAGAATAAATCTTAAAACTTAAGCAGAAGCAACTTACCTTGGTTTCAGAAGTAAAAGAGGCTATTTTTGGTCTTGAAGGCTAGACTATTTTGACACAAAGTTATAAAATAACTCTTTGTTATATAAAAATAATTTTTAAGTTACTTTTTCTTTTCTGGTAAAGTCTGGGAAAACTCAAGGTTATATGCAGAAATACAAATAAGAATATTTCCCAATAAAACCAATTTGTAAGGAAGCACAAGTAATTTGTGTCTAATACTTGTAAATACAGACATAGGAATTTAATATTTAAATTGTTACCTTGAAGAGATTTTACAGCATCCAGCAACCTATTCTGATAAAACTTTCCAGCAGCTATGAGAAAAAGTAAATTTATATCAAAATGACAATCATATCGATAACATGATTTGTGATTCTAGAAACTGCTTTTCACATTCACTCTCAAATGCAGGTTGGAATGGCAAACCTTGAAAAAGTGACAAATCTCTATGAGCTCTGTCACCTAAGTACTGTGCACCAGGTCCACTCTCAAGCATTCACCGTTGCTGCCTCTACCACCATCATCATGACCATCAAAGCATGCCATCACAGCAGCTCAGTCATTAAAGTTTATTGGTGTTTAACTATGTACCAATCACTTTTCAAGATGCATTATTTCATCTAATTCTCACTTCTATTTTGAAGTTGTGGGACTAAGGATGTAGAGATGTTAGAAGTAGCTTGTCCAAGATAACACAGTGACAGGTAATGAGGCCAGGATTTGAACCTATGGACTTGGGACTCTTCACTCTATCATCGCCTCCCTTTTATTTCCACTTGATTTGTCCTCTCTGGTGCTGTACTAACTCTTCTCATTTTTCTTTCTTTCTCTAATCATAACTAAGCTTCATAATTTGCAGTAAATACCAGGTTAGAGTACTTCCTTATGATTCAAGATTTTAATGATTTAAGAGATAAAATTTAATCAATAACTACATGGCTTCCAGAGAATCCAAAATCTACTTAATTAGTTAGTAGAATTCTAGAATTATTAGTGGGAATGGCATAGAAAGTTCTTACAGGTGTTCATAAATAGCCATAAAACGAATCCCTTCATAAGGCTGAAGAGGTAACTATGTGGCCTACCATCAGTAGGCAGGGTTTCCTTGAGCTCTGAGCATTCTGCATCTGTTAGCTCAATTCCCTGGTTTCTGAGATAATTTTGAAGATCATTTCCATCAATCTTGTTTCCTTTAAAAAATGAGAATACCAATTATTCAAGAATTTAAGGACCTGCTTAATGATTTCAAATAATGCAATACTCATGCCTACCTAAAGAGTCACCTACAATTTGAGACTGAGCAAGAGAAGAAAGAAAATATCCCTTTTCCTGGAAAGGGAAAAGGAGAGAGAGAGAGGAAGAAGGAGCAGAAAGAGGAGGGGGAGAGGAAGAAGAAGAGAGAGTGAATTTTAATGGAGGAATCATTAAAATTAACCAACTTGTTGAACAAGTTCTCTTCAGTATAAAGTCGAGACACACTGAATTTTGGCTGCATAACTGGCTAGTGATAAGAAAAACATAGATGAGTGATTTAAACATTTTCAAAAAATCTTTTTGATCTGATTTATGTGGTTAAGTGGTTGCAGTACCAAGGGCAATGATTTTGTATATTTATTATGACTATCTGAATTTTGAATAAACAATGCTTTACAGCAACTGGTATTTTTAGAAAAACTATGGAGTGAAAGAACATGCTATGAATATACAACCCATTTATCTACTTTAAAAACCTGAATTATATAACATCCCAGTGTAGTATAAACAATCTCAGTAACAATAATACACCACACATTTTCAAAGTCAGTAACTGGCAGGTAGAAAATTTAGTAAGAAAAAGTGTGAAGCTCAAGGATGGCAACTTCATGTTTACTTACCAGATATGTTTTTTACTTCATCCATTATCTTTTTAAGACTTACATTCCCATCAACTACAAAATAATAGAAAACCAAGTCATCAACATAGATTAAAAATTTGATAAAAGATACCAAAGAAAGCACCTCCTAAGACTTGCTCTAGAATTGTCTTTACAATTTTACTTAAATTTTTTTTCCCTAAGGTTGAAAGGGACATGTTGTTCTACATGTTAAAATTCCTGTAACGATCATGTTACTCTATTTATTCTATCTTTTGAGTAATTCTGGATACAAAAAAATTGAATTTTGGGTCTTTCTTTGGAATAATTTTCTTGCTTGGAAACTGTAGAGTAAATCTTCCTATTTAATACACAAATAAAGCAAAACCTAAAACTGCTTCATATCACATGAAGGCTGGTGGTGCAGCTGGGTTAGGGAAACTGTCCAATCTACAAACAGTTACTAATATTTTCATTTTAACTTCATTTGCTATTTGTTAGTTAAAACTGATATCCATAAAAATTTTAGAATATTATGCTTAATTATATTATGTAGCAATCAACTTTGCATACTGTAGAGGCTTACTAAATTAAATTAAATGCAACAGTTATCGAATATTTCCTTTGTAGTTGGCATTGTTTCCTTTTTCCCACTTATTTATTCTTTTTTTGGTTTGGTTTCAATTATTTATTTGATTTTACATTCCAATCCCAGCTCCCCCGCCTCCTCTCCTTCTGCTCTCCCCTCCTTCCCCCATCCCATCTCCTATCCACTCTTCAGAGAGGGTAAAGCCTCCCCTAGGATGTCAGCTAAATCAGTCCCATCACCTCATTGAGGCAGGACCAAGGCCCTCCCATCATATCTAGGCTGAGCAAGGTATCTCTCTATGGAATGGGCTCCACAAAGTCAGTTTATGCCTTACAGTTAGAGTTTGGTCCCATTGCCAGTGGCTTCATATATTGCCCAAGCCAACCATTGTCTCCTGTATTCAGGGGTCCTAGTTTAGTCCTGTGCTGGTTCCCCAGTTGGCATTGTTTCTTAAACAACAGATACATAGTAACGCATAGAATAAAAGCTCATATGAGGTTATTAGGTGGCAGTAAATGATAATAAATCTGGGAAATGGCAACATGCCTTCTCAAGCACATGCATGGTACACAGACATAACATACATGCAAGCATAACACCGTACACACACACACACACACACACACACCACACCACACCACACACCATACACTAGTCTCACAGAAAACTGCTGCCATAGCATGTAAGGGTGAACTGATGGGTGTGGGGCTGGTTGTACTTGTAGGGAGACCCCTCTGCTCCTGAGAAGTACAGTCTTACCATTCTGTTGCAGATTCTGAACCAGGTCTTTAAGTTCCTTTTCTTCCATTCTCATGCCCATGCTCCCCAGAAGAGAACCCAGTTTATTGGCACTAACGGTTCCCCCTTGTGAAAGACAAAGGCATGTGAACAAAATTTAAGGAACCCAAAGCTTCAAAAGTACTCAATTTTTTTTTGCATTGCTATAATTTTCAGTAGACAGACAAGCCACACAGCTCAGCAAATAGGAATAACTAAGAGAATCCATAGTGGAGTTAATTATAGAAACCTTTCCAAGTGAACCTGGCCTCAAGCACCAGTCTCCACAGCGCACAGTTTGAAAAGATTTGACACATCAATTGCATCGTCAGTTTAGCAGAGGTGCTGACAAGTCTTGTGGCTTTGTTTGATTTTTGCCAGTTATGTACAGTTTGCTCTTTGTTTTCTGAAGCTTCAGATTGTTTCAACTAATCCAATGGTCAAATGCTCCTCATAAAACAATCTTTATTCCCCCCACCCTTTTTGACATTTCAAGTGAGGTCTACTTCATTTGTTTTCTCCTCAGTACCACACTTGCCAGGGCATGGGTTTCTAAGAACAACAAAAATCAAAGAGAGCAAATGGCAAGAAGCCCACACGAGAACACTGAGTGTAATAATCCCAGCGTTCACAATGCAGTAACAGAGAAACAGCCATTTCCATCTATAAGCATGTCACCAGGGCTCTCACTCACCTTTTAGAGACTTCAGGCTATCCATCAATCTCTTTTGATAAAACTTTCCATCCTCTGTAAGAAAGGCACATTTCAGGTCACACACACACACACAGGAAAACAAACTCACTAAGGTAAAATGTAAAAGCTATAATTTTAAAAAGACTTATTGACTATATACATACACACTGTCAATTGAAAGTGAGTAGAGCAAGGAGCAGAGACAGCTTTTAAAGCAGCCTTTTCCTCCTCGTGAGCAACAGCAGCAGTTAGTTCTGGCTAACTTGCTTGTTTTCTTCTTTACAGACTTGTCATTAATCTATTTCTCTATTATACTCATCCCAATCTGTTTCTCAATCATAACTTCATGTTTAGTTTTTCCACTCATGGTTGCAGCATAATTTTGGGCAAAGAATCTCGAGATGTATGCTCTTCCTTCCACAATCAAATAAAGGTAATTCTAAAGTTTGCCACCAACAAGGACTACAGAGATGGCGCAGTTGGTAAAGTATTTACTGAGTGGATCTGAACTCAGAACCCATGGGAGAAAAAAAAAAAGCCTCAAGGAGGAAGAAACAGGAGGGTGTCTGGGGCTCTCTGGCCAGCCACATGAGCCTAAAAAATAAGCTAGATAGTTTCCTTCTCCCACATACCCCCTGCTGTCTCTCACACACATGTACACATCCTAATACTAAGTTCTCTCCCTCCCTCCCTCCTTTCCCCTCTCTCCTTTCTCCCCTTAGTTTTATTCCCCTCCCTCCCTCCTTCCCTCTCTTCTTTCTTTTTTCTTTCTCCCCGCTTTCTCTTTCTTTCAAACAGGGTCTTACTATGTATACATAGCTGGCCTGAACACTCTCTCTTAGCACTCAGTTCTTTTAAGGAACTAATGCTAATATTTAAAATTCTCACCATTGACTGTCAGAGTTTTTAGCAACTTCACCATTTCTTTTTTATTGAGGTCAATTCCCATTTTTTTCAGAACATTTTTCAAATCACTGACATCAGTCTCTCCTCCTTCAAAACACAAAATAAAATAATTTAAATACATCCTACTTCTAAAACACATATAAAACACATCTCACCTCACCCCATTCCATATTAATTTTATTGCTTGATAAGGCGTAAGGACAGAGTGTAATACACACATACACATTCTCTCTCTCTCTCTCATATACACAATTGGATTTGTGAATTAATATATTTGTTTAAAACTAGTGAAATGCTTCATTTCATATTATAAAAGTAAGACAACACAGTTAAAACCTGGTGTGGACTACCAATGCAAAAGAAAAAGAGCTTTATATATACAATTGTCTAGTGAATTGGGACTTTATTATACAAGTAAGTTATGTCAGGATTCTAAATGTTTTAAAATAATAAAAATCACCTACATCTGTATCAGAGATTTACTCTACCATTCAATGATTAAATCTAGAATTTGTCTTTTCCTCCATATTGGAATATTTTCATGTATAAGTATCAAATAACTTTCCACCAAGACACAAAAATAAAAATTTATAATAAAACCAAAGACAATAAAGAACTTATTTTTAGGACACTAGATAAATCAGATAAAACATTTTATCATACAAAAGATAAAGTAGTAAGACAAAGTAAATATAATTATAATTTGATATATATTAATTTATTACCTGTGAAAGCTTTCACTTTGTCCATCAACTTAGTAAGTTCAACTTTCTCTTTGGCTGTAAGTAAAGAGTTAATAAAATAGGATGATTCAGCACAATAGAGTGTTAAAGAATGCTATCTCATCAGTTCAAGCAAATGGATGGACTCCAAGGATATCACACTAAAAGAAATGAAGTAAAGTGTAAAGAAAAGTTCACCCCTTACCCCATCCTCAAATGTGTATTTTCTCTTGTTTTATTTGCTTTTTTAGAAAAGCAATTAAGATCTAAGGAAAGTGACACCTAGAAGATTTGATAGGTCGAAAGTGAAGGGATAGTTGGAGATTAGATAGGAAAAGTCCAAATTCAGACAAAAGTAAGTTCCTGTGTCCTAAGGAACAGTGAGGGTCTACAGCTCAAAAAAACTAGAATATATTTTATTAATTACTAGAGGAGAAGAAATAGATAGCTCTGAACACAAAGTAATCATAAGGACATGGAAATAGTAAAAATATAGTATTATCATACTATATTCTATTAATTTATATGTAAATTCCCTGTAGTATAAAGTCTGAATTCTGCCATTGTGCCCTACATCATAAATATACAAATATTGGATATGAGGGATTCTCTAACAGAAAATCATGTTCTTTCCCATGATTCAGAGCATGGCAAACTATGGTTCAGGGGTCGCATCCAGTCGGGAATCTTATTTTTATCACTTATAATCTCAGATTTGGCTTTTCATTTTTAGTTAGTTGCAAACCCCCAAAGAAAACATTTTGTCTCATAAAAATTACTGAAGTTGTAGTGTCCATATGTACGCAGACACAGCCATCTATCTGCTTGATTGCCAGCTTTTGTGGTATATTATCAGAGCTGGGAACTTGTGACTGAGGTCACAGGGTCTTAGAAGCCATAAGTTCTATTTAATGGGGCTGTGAGTTGTTTGTTAAGATTTACCTGACTTTACAGGCTGCAGAGAAACCATTGTTGGTAGTGGCTATATTGTGCAATCCTGCTCAATTGTGGTATAGCCATAATGCCTATATGCCATTGTATAATTAGAGAAAACGCTAATTAATACCTTTGTGTTAGGAGCATGCAGGTCCTTGCACCCACAGGAATTCCAGGGAAAACAGGAATGTTAAGCATGCAGGATTGTCCTCTCAAAGAAAAGGACGTGTACCTGTTTTTCTATCTAGAAGGCTTCGAGATGGAGGTGATTGACAGCCTGGTGCACTGCATTATTTGAAGGAGCAGACCATATCAAGGCCAACAACTGGGTCTGGAGGTGGCTAGTAGTCTAGGTAGCACATCATCTGTGTAGCCAGAGGCTCCTCGAAGTTCCCACAGTCAGAACCAGAGACTGTTAACAGCCCAAATGACCTCTGTGCTATCTGTATAACTGAGACCAGGCCAGATCCCTCCACGGACATTTAAGCAAATACAGGTAGCCTATCTCTAGAACCCATCTTCTTGGAAGAGATCACATGCAGTTTTTGAGTTGAGTTTTGATTTAATTATGCCTCCTCGAGCACTTGGGATTGTATTGCATCAGGGAAATTTTCCCCAAATCGTGCCTTGTTTAAATATGCTGGAAATACACTGCCTGAAGAAACCCAGGATCCTACCCGTGGGTCTCAATGCTTTTAGATCCTATCCAGCAATAGCCCACAATGCAGGAGAGGGGGCAT
Source organism: Phodopus roborovskii (assembly GCF_943737965.1). Taxonomy (NCBI): domain Eukaryota; kingdom Metazoa; phylum Chordata; class Mammalia; order Rodentia; family Cricetidae; genus Phodopus; species Phodopus roborovskii. The sequence goes on along the minus strand of NW_026125052.1, from coordinate 19,848,642 downwards.
TGTAGAAATGAAGATGTACAGAACCAAGGCTCACACCTCAGTGCTGCCCAGCACTAAACTATATGTGGCCAGCCAGGAAGCAACACTGTAAAGAAGAAGTGCACCAGTGATGGTTTCAGAGCTCTCAAGTCTGTAACAGTTTCCAGCAACTGCTCCTGGCTCCAGAGGGTAAGGCTGCCAGCCATCACACCTTCCCAGCTCCCTGCTGCCTAAACCCATGAGTCTGCCTCTGATCCTCCCTCCTCATTTCATGGCCATCTCCCACCTATTCACTGTTCTAGGACAAGCTCCAAAGCAATACAGAGAAACCCTGCCTCGGAAAAAAAAATACAGCTCTTGCAGAGAACCCAAGTCCAGGTTGGGTGATCACAACTACCTGTCATTCAAGTTCCAGAGTATCTGATTCTGTCTTCTGGACTCTGTGGACACCACACTCACATGTATGTCCTTATACACAGACACATCATTTAAAAATTAAATAAATCTTTTAAAATGAGGCTGGAGAGATGGTTCAACAGTTAGGAGAATAGGCTGTTCGTCTAGAGAACTCAGGTTCAATTCCCAGCACCCACATAATAGTTCACAACTGTCTATAATTCTGGTTCCAAGGGATTCAGTGACCTTGGATACACACACATACATGCAGACAAATCAACCCATACACATAAAATAAAATCTAAAAAGTAATAAATTGAGAAAAAGTATAAAAATATTTTTAAAGACAATATGGAGAGAACAGTTATTTTGCTGTTATGAGGGCATCAACTGGAGCTAACAGGCTTGAAATATGGTTAGTGTTAGTTGAGCAGGTAGAGATAAACACATGAGCCCTTAAGGCAATTTTGAGAATGAGGGAAAGAACGGCAAAGAGGGTGACAGTGTAGTTAAGTTTGGATAAATAAGAGGTGACAGTTCATCAACTGAAAAGATAAAGCTTGAGCGTGAGAAGAAAGGGAATGAACTTCAACTTGGAAATGCTCAGACTGAGTTTCCAAAGAGTCATTCAAGAGGTGAGGTCTGGTTGGCATGCATAGGTATGAGTTAGAAGCTCGGCCAAGACTGGAATAGCGAAATGGACTGCAAAGCTCATGAGAGATGGGATAAAACACCAAAGGGAATGGCTGAGGACTATTGTTTATCGAGGTCATGGAATCTTGTGTTTTACTTTCTGAATATCTGTTCTGTTCCGTAACAATTTTTGTTCTTTTTCTTCCTTCCTTCCTTCCTTCCTTCCTTCCTTCCTTCCTTCCTTCCTTCCTCCCTCCCTCCCTCCCTCCCTTCCTTCCTTTCTTTCTTTCTTTTTTTTTTTTTTTGAGGTTAGATAGCAATCCTGGTTTTACTCTCAGGTATATCTTAATCACATTGAGATGGGATTGGGGTTTTAATGAAATAATAGGATTTCTTATTATGTTCCTCCAATGACTTTTTGAGGGGAAGGAAAAACAACTTGTATAGCTTAGTGAAGACACAAGAGACACACAGCAGCTCTGTAATGCTCACCGTCAACTGGAAGGGTTTTTTCTAGCTCTCTAAGCTCCGCATCTGTGAGTTTAATCCCCATATTATCCAGGATGGTGTCTATGTTATTGACATCAACTTTCCCTCCTTTGAAAAAGAACATTAAATTAGAAATGTACAAAAGTGAATCTTTTAAAGCATTATTTCAACAATTACACACCATTGCTTGATTGAATAAACATATGCTAATATTAAAATGAAAAAAGTGATGATTTACATATTTATATTATTATTCTGATTCACAATATGAATACTAAAACACCAGTCTGATTTTGTGCTCAAGAGAACAGATAAAGTTAGTGGAGTCAAAACATTAAAATCAGAAACTGTCTCCCTAAGGTTGGCTGTTGAGTCAAACTCACTGGAAAATCCTCACTGGAGTTACTCAGGCCTCTTTGTCAGTCATACTTTTGAACAAGAAAGCTTACTTGTGTTTCCCGAAGCTTTGAGTTCATTATTATCACTACTGCTTGCTTAATTAACAAAATAAAAAACAAAACAAAAACCAAGATAAACAAAAAGCCAGAAACACCTGAAGTAATTCTTTTAGAGTAAAATTTGGGAAATTCCAGATTTATTTTGATTTAAGCAAAGATACACCTAGGACACAATTTGGTAAATTACATATATACCTAAAAATGTATTAAGCATAAATAGGAAAGTGCCTATAAATAAGAAACAGGATTTCCTATAAAGTGAGTTACTATCTACAACAAGATTTTTGAAAAATTTCTGTTTTCTAACTAATTCTCTAACTTACCTTTGAGAGACTTTACTTCATCCAACAGTCTATTCTGAAATACCATTCCAGCATCTATAATAAAGTGATATTTAATATATATTCTTATAGCAAAATTACAAAATTTTAGTATGCATTTATTTACATCACAAATATCAGTGCTTTATTTCACAACAGGAATATTAATGACTATTACATGCACTATGTTATGTAGGATTTTAAAATTATATGTCCTTAGATATTTGCCCTACATTGTCCTCAAGTATAAATGAATTTGAGAACAGGAAATTTCTGCTTTAAGATAGATCTACAAAGTCAGGCCCTGGATGCCATTTTATTTGTTCTGTGTTGGGTGGAACACATGCACATTTGATAAACATCTACAATATGAAAACATACACTTTCTTCCCCCTACTTTTCTTTTCTTTCCTGGTTTCTCACTCTTTACTTTCCTCTATATTTTCTTATTTATACAACCTAAATCCCTTTGCACAGCCCTTAATAGCAGCTAGGACTTATGCCTGAATCATCACCCTCCAGCAGTGTTCACAGAGAACTAAGTAGTTCCTTCCATGTCCACTGCCATGCCTTGGTGAAGCTCCAGGAGTGTCTATGAGGCTTACCATCCACAGGCAGAGTTTCCTGCAGCTCTGAGAGCATCGATTCTGTAAGAGCAATGCCCATGTTTCCCAGAAAGTCTTGGAGATTGTCAATAGCAACCTTGTTACCTTTGAAAAGATAGCAGTGTTGGCATTAGGAAAACAAGATGTTTAACTGTACTTGTAAGGCATGATGTACAAATTAAAGTCTAAACTTTAAATAATACATAAAACCAGTGAGGGAGACATTTAAATATTATTCCTAACTGTTAGTTTAAAAATGAGGTTTTCTAATTTTGGAGACTTGACAAAGTGGCAGGGATAAATATGTATATAACCAGAAATGACCAGACATTTCTACAAGTATAATTCTTTTTATTTAAAATACAGGATTTAATGTTTCAAGCTGGGTAGTGGTGGCTCTTTCCTTTAGTCCTAGAACTTGGGGTGCAGAGGCAGTTCAAAGCCAGCCTCGTCTACAGTGCTAGTTCCAGCCTAGCCAGGAGTACACAGAGAAATCCTGTCTCAAAAAAACTAAAAAATAAATCAATGACATTATTGCTCCTCAGAGTAACAAAAACATTTTGAGTCTCCAAAATTGTTTATTTGTTTTTGAGACAAGGTCTCACTATGTAATCTTGGCTCTCCTGGAACTCACTATGTAGAACAACATGGCTTTGAAATCACAATGATTCTCCTGCCTATGTCTCCTGAGTGTGGGATTAAATATATGTAGCACCATGCCCAGCATACATCTCCAGTTTTGTCTTGTCATTTGCTCTGGTTTTCTAGGATATATGTTTTTATATAGTTATCACAATAATATATGCATATTTATTTCATAGTAAACAAAATCTTGTCTCTGGAGTATCTCCAGAGACAAGAAAACCGATTCCAAGAGAAAACAAACCGCTTTTCAGTGCTAAAATCTTGATAACCTAATACCTGATGATGGGTATCAGAAGCAGCAGGCAAATTTTATAATAGTTTAGTGTTTTAAATATGTGTGTGGTTGGTGCATTTGCCACTGTGAGTGTGTGTGTGTGGGGGGTGGGGGCTGGAGGCTGACTCTGAGTGTCTTCCTTTTTTGCTTTTGTCTTTATTCTTTTGTCACTGAACCTGGAGGATACCAGTGGCTAAACTGGCCCTGTAACAAGCTCCCAGGGTCTAGCTGTCTCCATCCTGCACTTTGGGTGCGAATGTGTGCTGAATGCCTGATTTTTATGTGCATGTTGGGGATTTGAATTCAGTTCCTCATGTGCCAAACTCTTTACCTACTGAGTCATCTCCCTAGACCACAAAGAATTATTCTTCAGCAATGAGTAAAAATTAGCCCTTAAAAGCTAGCACATACTACTTGTAAAATGCCACTTAAAACAGCACAGGATGAGAGTTTCGGCATCATGTTAAACTCACCCACCTGTAAAGGATTTCATTGCGTTGACCAAATTTTTCATTTCTATTTTTCCATCTGGAAGAAAATAAGCATTCACATATGGACATGATCCTAAGACTCAGAGAACATGACTCATGCTATTAAATTAAACAGTATCTATAAATGCTAGCATTTTTTAAAAAAACACACTTTAAATAATTCACAAGCATGAACTAGGGGGTAAAACCATTTAAACATGACACACATAAAAATTCACAATCTATCATTCAAAGAAATAAAAACCTCAATAATGACAGGATAAAATCTAAAGTGGATTGCTTCAAGCTTACTAGGGCTGTTTACAATTGACAACTAAAATCTTAGATTTTTCTTAGAATTTAATGTGTTTGAATGTTTGGCCTTCATGTGTGTATGTGTAGTGCATGTGTGACTGGCACCCATGGAGGTCAAAGAGAATGTCAGATCCCCTGGAACTGAAGTGCTAGTCAGGCGTGAGCTGCCATGTGGTTGCTGAAAATTGAATCCTGGTCCTCTGCTAGCACAGCAAGTGCTCTGAACTACTGAAGCCCTCTCCAGTTAATTGACGGTTTTTGTTTTAGAACTAAGGCACAAGACGTATACCAATGTCTTAATATATTTTCAGAAATGGCTCCAATGTAATTGGCCCACTCTCAGTACCTCTTTGACAAGGAAGCAAACTACTTAATTATTTGCATCACCTGTATAAATTGCAAGTAATTTTGAGGGCATTTTTTTTTCACAGTGTGTATGGGCATCATGTAGAACAACAACAACAACAACAACAAAAATGGTGCATATCCCACATTTTAATTTTAAGTGTTTTAATAGTCACATCGATGGAGCACACCTTTAATCCCAGCACTGGGGAGGCAGAGGCAGTCACAGAGCGAGTTCCAGGACAGGCTCCAAAACAATACAGGGAAACCCTGTCTCAAAAAACAAAACAACACAAAAAGTCAAGTACTACATACAATGGAATATTTTATGACATGACTCTTCAGGGACCTTCCCTTTAACTTAAAAAATGGATAAATCATAACTGAAAATATAAGTGTCACATAGTGTTTTTAAAATAGGTATACATTGTAGAAAGCTAATCATGTAACTAAGTCCCCTGCTTGTTTTCTGATAAGAATGTTAATAAGTCACTTTCAATAATTTAAAAATATACACTATAATTTCTGATTTTTTTTAATTTTTGAAATTATGCTTAAAAAATTTGTCCCTTCTTTCCCCTCTCCACTCTCCCACACACACCCTCCCTGGTCTCCTTCAAACTCACGGACTCTTTTCCTGTTAATTATTATTACACGAATATATGTATATACATACATTCCTAGATATAATGTTCTCAGTTTGTACAATATAATTTGTATGGATGTTTTTAGGGCTAATCATTTGATATTGGATAACTAGTTGGTGTGCTCTTCCTTGGGGAAGATGATTTCTTTCAGCCCCAGCATTCTTTAGTTGCCTGTAGTTCTTTTTTGCAGGGCTAAGGCCTCATGGGTTTTTCCCTATTTACTTTGGCATGTCTATTGGTGTTGTCCTTGTAAAAACATACACTGTTATTGACTATAGTAAACATGTTATACAACTCAATGATCCTCCTATCAGATAAGAACTTTGAACCCTTTAAACATATATGCTTTCTTTTCCTACCTCAAGTCTCTCCAATCTGTTGCCTCCCAGTCTCCCTTTGGTTCTATGAGTTGTACTTCTTAAAGATCCAACATAAAGAGAGACAGACAGCATCTACCTTTCTATGTCTAATTTTCCTTCATTGGCTTGATTCTTCTTGAGTGTGCTCTCACAGCACCAGGGATGCTAATGGAGGCGGGCTGTGTGTCTAGAGATTTGTCCCTTTCTTCAAGGTCTCTATGAGCTTTTGTAATTCTATGGTACTGTTTGTAATGTCTCCAATTTTATTACTTATTTTGTACATTTTAACTTTATTATTTTCTTTATTAGGCTAGCTAATAGTATGTCAATTCTATGCTTTCAAAGCTCAACTTTTAGCTTTGTTGACTTCCCATTGTTTTCCTTGGCCATGTTTCACGGGTTGGTACTCTACTCTTTATTTATGCCCCTCTAAATTTGGACTAAAATTCTTTCTAGTTCCCTCAAGCATAACTCTAGGTTGTCAATTGGGGACATATCTTCTAAAAGTAGTCAGCAATCTTTCTTCTCCTTCCCCTCAGTCCCTCCCTTCCTCCCCCTGCTCCCCGTCCTCCCTCCTTTCTTTTCTCCTTTCATTGTAGCAACTGTTTTGAAGTAGAAGTCTTGAAATGGCCTTGATACTCACTACATACATTTGGATCGTTGTGAACTCACAGTTATCTGCTTCAGACTCCTAAAAGCTGAGATTACAGGTGTATTCCATTTATGTCTGGCTATTTTTAATCTTCTTCTTTTTACCTCTTTTTTGATCTTGCATATGGTCTGTGATAGAGAACTACCCATGTGCTCAAGGAGAACATAGATTCTGGCGATGTCAGATGATGTGTTGTAAAGCATATGTTCCCTTATTGGTTTTCTGTCTAAATCTGTTCATTGGTGAAACCTGAAGTGTTAAAGTCCCCTATGATCACTGTATGCCAGTCTGTTCCTGTCTTCTGCTTTATTAATAAGTGCTTTTAACACTTATTCACACTTATCCAGTGTTGGGTGCAGATCTATCTATTCTGTATCCTTTAGTCTAGCTGCTGGTCTTTGTCACAAGCTCTGGTGAAAGAAAAAGGTGACACTTTTCTCAGTCCCCCCCTGCTCGTTGTCTACACTGCAGTCTAAATAATTAAATATATCCTGAAAGCTCTGTCCTTACCCATTGATTTTACCCAGCTCCAAACCCATTTGAATTCTTTCCTGGAATGCTACCATTTCTTTCTGTATTGCAATTTTGAGCATGCCAAATAGAATACATTATCTGTATGAAGTTACTGAACATTTTTACAAGTTATTCTTATTTTAAATCTGAGGGTTTTGTTGTTGTTGTTCTTTAGATTTCTCAATACTTCCTTGTTGACAAATACAGCTTGGAAGTTGTCAAAATGGTTAAGCCCTCCACATGACCTGCCTGCACAAGATCAAAGCTGTCATCAACCCAACATAGATAGGGGAGGAGCTAGCTAGACCTCAGCTGACAAGCTGCTAGACAATGTGATGGCTGCTGAGGAAGGAGTCAATTGTCTTTGGTAATGAGGCCTGTGGAAGGTTGCTCTGGCCAATGGCCCTATAAGCATGCGCATAGGGGCAACACTAACTGTAGTCAGTAGATCTTGAAAAAAGAAAAGGAAAGAACAGAACAGGAAAGGAAAGAAATGGAGGCATGGAATTGGGAAGGGTTGGGATAAAAGCCTCTGGGAGGAGCTGGAGGGAAAATGATCTGGAGTGGATATGATCTAAATAGATTTTATTCACATTCACACATGAAATTAACAAAGAATAAAAATAAAAATATTAAATCAATGAACAAAAAACCTACTACCACCACCACAATAAAAAACAACCCAAACCAAACCAAAACTCTCGAGTTTTAGTACTCTCAGGGCTGTTACATTTTATGTACTCACTGTCTACTGGTAAGTTCTTGGTCATATCCTCAAATTCCCTTTCTGAAACTTTCATCCCCATGTTTTTCATCATTGAGTCCAGTTTGTTGACATCAGCCTTTCCTCCTTATGGGGAAGAGAAGACCATGAAGAAAAAAAAAACCAATGACCAACTGTGACAAATACAGTTATTTCCTGGCTATTATAAGATTTTTCAGTCTGAGGGTCAAGATCCACAGAGGTCAATTTAGATGCACAAAATGATAATAGAGTAAAAGTAAAATTTCTTTTTTGAGTCTTTTTCATAGAATCAGTCTTATTTGAAGTGGTTTTAGAGATATTAATATCTAGCCACAGAATGAAACAATAAAATCCCTCTTAGGGGATTTTGGATATTACAACGATCAATTGTTTCTCTGATATCTGCATGAATTTTTCCAGCTCTGCAACAGATTTTTAAATTGTGAACACTTTCCTTTGTTAGTCATTGTTCAGATCCCCACTCTTTTTTCTGTTATACCAGAGGCTTGAAAGCTCTAGCACAAAGTGGTGCACCTATCTGCTGGAGAGTCAGCAGCAGGGCCAGGTGCTAGGATGCAGACAGCCTTACAGTACATGGTGCACAGAGAACAAATGCAGATTAACAGGAGACATAAAGACATGTGGTGGATTAAAGAGTTGGTGGTTCAGTAACTATAAAATGTTACAAATGGAGAATTCTGACGCTTGTCACTCACCTTTAAGAAACTTCAGGGCATTCATCAGTCTATTATGGTAGAAATTCCCATGAACTGTAAGAAAAACCACAGTTTAAGTTAAAGTAGGGTGAGTTGGAGTCAGTCTTGGGAATCTTAGTCAGTGAGCTATTATTTGTTCAGCATGATTATTAGTACCAATCATGTGCTGAAACAAACATCTTAATTTCTGATCATCTCTTTAATTCTTTCTGAGGACATTTCTATACTTTTTTTTTTTTTTTGCCTTACCCACTGGGATCAAACTTCTTTGTGGAAGAGAAACGGGTTTTTGAGTGTTGAGGTTGACACTGAATAAAACGTTTTACACATTGGGGGATTTACTTGCTTATTTGAACATAGGCCACACGAGTGCAGTGGTCATGGAAGCCACAAGATGTTGGCCAGATACTTATTTTTTATCGGCTAGCTCTGTCTTAAGTATTAATCCATTTCTATGTATTGCCACGTGGTCTTACCAGGGAGAGGCGGCTGACTCTCCATCTTGACTCCTCCTTCCTCCTTGTCTCCTAGTCCCTCCCATCTTCCTTTCCTATTGGCCAACTGTGCTTTATTCATTAAACCAGTATGAGAAACATATATACATACCGACATCTCCCATCACATGTTTGCCCTAGAATATTTCTTTGTCTGTTTGACAGCCTAAACATTTAAAGATAATAAAAGAACACAAGGAAGGCTGGTGAGATGACTCAGGGTAAAAGCACCTGCTGTTAAGATTGGTAACATGAGTTCAGCCTTCAAGAAACATATGGTACATGGTAGAAGGAGACATGTACAACACAGTATGAGACACACAGACACACATAAACACACACATTTAAGTATAATAAAATTTTTTATGTATAGATAAAACACATGCCTTTTTGTCTATCAAACTACTAGGAGAAGAACATGAATGGAAACAACATAGGATTTCTCAATCACAACAAAATATTCAGTATTAAAAATTGTAAGGAGGTGTCCACTAGAAACACACACACACACACACACACACACACACACACACACAAAGTATCTTGCCTGCATGTGTGTCTTTGTACCATGTGTGGGTAGCAGAGGCCAGAAGAGGGCATCAGCCCCTGAAACTGGATTTACAGATGGTTGTAAACCACCTTGTGGGGGATGGGAAATGGACCCTGGTCCTCTGCAGGAGCAGCCAATGCTCCTTACCACTTAGCCATACCATCATCCCCTCTAGAAATATTTTAAAAGCCAGTTTGCTTTTTGTCCTTCTCAGAAGGGCAAGTCACTTCAGCAGTGAAGATTCAAAGGAGAGTACTATTCCTCTTTATTGTAACAGGCATTTGGGGGCAATTGTTTTATTTTTCCTACATAAAAGCATTATTTTACCTAAAGAATGGAAGAAAAGTTAAATGGCCCACGTGGCCTTGCTCAAAGAGCATATCTGGGCCATCTGTTCCTGTTGTTTCCCTGTCCATCAGAAGGAGGATTAGTAAGGTCCTCGTGAGTCAGTGTCTGCTCACACTCTCCTGATGGCTAAAGTGCTGGTTACATGCTTACCATCAACAATGAGAATTTTCAACAGTTCCATGTATTCCTCCTGTGTGAGTTGTACTCCCATGTCTTTTAGAATATTTTCCACGTCTTTGATATCTTCTTCTTCTCCTTAAAAAAAAAAAAAAAGAAAGGTGACAACTTCACATGTTACTCCGAGACTAGATGATACTTTAAGATGGCTCAGCGGTTAAGAGCAATGTCTGCTCTTCCAGAGGACCTGGGTTCAATTCCCAGCAGTCACATGGCAGTTCACAATTGTCTATAAAACTCCAGTCTCAGGGCATCTGACACCCTCACACAGACATACATGCAGGCAAAACATCAATGTGCATAAAATAAAAAGAAATAAATCATAAAAAAACTAACAATTCATGAAAGAATTGAAGGAATGAACAACTGTGGTTATTCAGGGTTAACCCCAACTGCTAAATGAACGAAGTGCCCCACCTAACCGCTTCTATTGTGGTTAAAAAGAGGATTCTTCTCTTTGTCCTAGCAAATTAGTAAATTCAAACAGACATAAAACATAGCACACAACAAAAACATTTATTGAAGAATTCATTTGATATTTTAACTGTTTGGAAAATTGATCAAAATAATTTTATAGTAAGATGTTGGTGGTGCTCGCCTTTAGTCCTAGCACTCGGGAGGAAGAGGCAGGTGGATCTCTGTGAGTTTGAGGCCAGCCTGGTCTATAGAGGTAGTTCCAGGACAGGCTCCAAAGCTATCCAGAGAAACCCTGTCTCAAGCAACAACAACAAACATATATCATATATATATATATGTGTGTGTGTGTGTGTGTGTGTGTGTATACACACACATATATATATAATATTATATACACACACACATATGAAAGAGATCTTACAGTTAACAAGAAACATTTAAAAGAATAACCCTTAAAATATAGGCAGGTCAAAGTTATAACTGTGACTAATTAGATGTACACAATAAAGGAAATCAAGATAGTTACTATTCAGTGATGAGAGCAACAGTCTTGGATTTATAGAAAACCATGTCTCACCTGTGAGAGTTTTTACTTCATTCATCAAGTCTTGTAAATTAACTCTCCCATCACCTATAAGAATAGACATTAGGACACAAAAACTGTCAAAGAGAAAAATATGCAAATAAAATTTACTTGACCCAAGCATATTCTCTTTATTTTGTTCTGAAATATCATCCTTTAATTTTAATGATTGTCTCTTAGGAAGGCCATGGTGTGTTAGTCAAAGGCACTTTGTCCCTGAGTCTTAACAAGGAAGTGATTTGAAGGATGTTAACTTTATAACAATTTGTTTTATGTGGTTTTCTTTTCTTTTCCTTTCCTTTTTGTTTTTTTTTTGGTTTTTTTTTTTTTTTTTTTTTTTTTCCGAGACTGGGTTTCTCTGTGTAGCTTAGGGACCTGTCCTGGAACTGGCTCTGTAAACCAGGCTTGTCTAGAACTCACAGAGATCCACTTGCCTATGCCTCCCTAGTGCTGGGATTAAAGGAGAGGGCCACCACCGCCCAGCCTCACGTGGTTTTGTACTTATGTTTATGTTCTACAATTAAAACACTAATTAAGAAGAATAGGTGGAAAACAAGCTTGTTTCAAATATATATATATATACATATATATATACATATATATATACATATGTGTGTGTGTGTGTGTATGGGAAGAACAGGTGGACTAGAATGTCAATTAAAAATATTTTTAGGGAAAATTTAGTTTATGAGGTTTACAAAAAGCATGAAGATTCTGATAGGATGATAAAAGATGAACTAGGTGCATGTCAATCACTGTGCTGTGCTTAAGACCCATGTACGTCCCAAACCAGACCAAATCCACTGAGGCCATAGGATTATTTAAATGGAAAGATAACCAATCTGAATTTGTATGTATTTAATACCGTTTCATATCTGTAAAGCAAAAATTGATAAAATATCACAGCTTTAAACTAACCCCCACAGGCATATGCTTGCTAGCTCTTCTTTCATTTGAAAGCCCCACCCTGGGAAACCACTGCTTGTTTTAGGGAACTCCAGCTGCTGCCTCAATGGGGCAGTCCATTTCTGCCAGATGTTTATAATCCTTGCTTTGATGATGATACTTTCTGCTCATTTGTTCTTTTACTTGGAAACCTCCTGGGAGGGGATGTTCCCCATTCCTGAAGCTCTCTTAATTGGGATCTCCAGCCCACTGCCTTAATAGGGCTTTATCAGTTGGTCCCTGCTTTGAGACCTTATTTGATGTCTGTTTATATCTGTCTGACTGTATATCTGTCTCTTTTACTTTAGACTGTAAAATAATTAATAAATTCTAATAAGTTGACCCCAAACAGAAATTTGCATTTGGAAATAAAAATAACAATCTTAAGAAAACTCAGAAGGGTACCAAACAGAAGGTCAATGAAATAGTTTGCAAGCGATGTGCTACACAAGCAGGGTTGTCAACTATAGAGCTCACCACTTTCTGGCAGGTTTTCTTTCACTTGATCAAGCTCCTGTTTTGTGAGTTTGATTCCCACGCTTTCTAGAACAGTGTTGATTTTATCTGCTTTAACTTTTCCTCCTAAGAGAAAGAGACATAAAGAATGAGGAACTATATTAAAATGAGAAATGTTTTTAGTATTAAAAATATGTTAGCTGTGCTATATTAAAACACAAAGTAAAGAAAACACAATGCACTTCTAGATACTAATATTGCTTTTTAAATATGAACGAATACCTTTAGAACTCTATACTAAATAAATTTAGACTGGTGAAAGCCCAAGCTATAACAGAAGAAAATTAATGAAATGCCCAGCAGAGGGACTTTGAAACAAGGAGTAGTTGATTCCACAGTTACTTTGAGATTTTGATATACTTGGTTTATCCATGATTGAAGACAGTACTTGAGTACATATTATTAAAAATAGAAAGAAACTTGTATTGGTTACCATGGGGCCCATAGGAAGAGAGAGTCACCAGGGAGAGTGATCAGTGAGACTCCTGGCAGTCAGTGTTTCATTTTTCAATGGTGGCATTCAATTTACTTGATAACATTTTTAAATTATAAAATGTGAAGTCCCATGAACTGTCACACTAAATTCCTCAAGGTATATTTTGGCCGTCTTCCAAAAGGCCCAGGAACACCAGGGAGCACCTTTCCTATAGCTGGAGCACTACTCTCAACAGGTGTCAAATGTTGAGCTCCTAGGTCTTTAATAATTTCCCCAAATTCTTCCTCTGTTCTGAAGTAATTCATGGGAAAAATCTTAGCCATAATCTTATGCATTTGTCTACAGTTTTTCTTAGCTAGATGTCACTAAAAATATGTTCTGGTTAAAGAAATAATAATGAAACAATGAACTTCAGTCTACCAGGCTTTATCAGATAGAAGCACCTGCCACCAAGTTTGATGACTTGAATTTGACCCCTAGGATCCACATGGCAGAAAGAGAGATCCAATTCCCATAAGTTCTTTTCTTACCACCTCATGTACACCACACACATGCACACATATTCACACACAGAGAGAGGAAAATAGTGTTCAATATTTCTGACAGTGGGTGCGATTAATCTGTGGTCACCTGTACCTTCTTTAGCTAACCCAGAATGCTTGCCCTTGTTGTCATATTTTGCATTATCTATCTAGAATTCAAATGACAATATAACAGTTTATTTTGGAAATAATATTGGCTTATGAGACCTTTCACAAAGACAAAAACAAGTCATTATAAAGGTAAAACCATTTATAATAAAGAAGGTAAATTCACAAAGAATGGTATGATAACTCTAAGACCACAACTTTGCCATCAATTCTCAAATTGCTTGTTACTCACCTTTGAAAACCTTTATTCCATTCAACAATCTGTTTTTATAGACCTTCCCAGATTCTGTAATGTAAAACGTGTCAAATGTGATACAGATGTTCATAAAAACATACCTTTCTTTCTTTCTCCTTATTCTAGACATTTTTATTAGGTTTTTATTTGAGGTGTGGTCACTGTAGCAAAGGCTGGCCTTGAAATTCTTGCACTCCCTGAGTGCTGCTGTTAGAACTTGTGCAAATACACTCAGCTACACCCACTTCTCACTTTCAGGAAGAATTTTAATTACTTATTGAACAAATGTTTTTATGCCCCAATAAAACCTGAAGAATTTAGAAATGAGAACTATCAGTCCAACAGACTATTCAATTTAAACACCTGAGATAATTTTATTTAGACTTCCATACATGAGGAGAATGTATTTTTTTTTTTATCATAGACACCTGCCTTGAACTCCTTCCTGTGTCCTTTTCTTAAATCGATGTCCTCTTCCTCTACAATTATTATTATTCCAGACACCACTGTCCATATCTTATTGAATCCCATCGATGTTGTGTGGGCATATGATTGACCACTTCAACATGGGCAACCTATCAGCAGGCTTGACCTTGGACAAAACTGATCCCTCCCATCCTCAGCAGTCTCCAACTGCCTGTAGCTCATAAATTCTCTGCAGAATAGCTGGGGAGACTTAATAGCCTCAACTATGCTGACGCTCACTTTTTTTTTTCATTGTATTTCTTCGACACAATTCTAAAAATTGCGTATGTCAGCAGCGTTCCTTTATGTTTTCCTTAGGTTAGTGTTGCACCTGGCTGGAGGGGATGGCAGTGCAATGGCTGCTTATGCCCAATGTCCTGGGATAGGAGTTAGAGGGTTTTTCTGCGTGACACAAACTACTATGCATTAAGAAGGGAGCTTCCCCCAGAGTCCCACACAACTGAGTTCCCACCCACCCCGACTCACCATCAACAGGCAGCTCACTTATCAGTTTCATTCGCTCCTTATCTGTCAGCTCAAGGCCCATGTTGTTCATCATAGTAGAAAGAAATCTTATGTCAAGCTTTGGTCCTTTGAAAATATGAAATATTATCGTCTTAAACATTATAGAATAATTATTTCAAGAAACAATGTAATGTGAAAGTGTATTTTTTAATGTGAGGGAAAATTAAAAACAGTAAAATATATGTATACAGAATCAAGAGGGAATCATGTGCCATAATTACGGGCTTATATAGAAATGTTGTGACATATTTTATAATCTGAGGATGAGTCAAAGGAGAAAGGAATATGTTTTATCTGAATGACTCCTAATTAAGATATCAGAATCAGTTCATTTATACATCATAACCAGAAACTTTGTTTTTTTTTTTCTTTTTTGGGCTAAATTATGTTATTTTCTCTTGACGTAGATAATAAGGTTGTTACTTGATAGATCTGGTTTGGGTGTTTATTATTAACGCTCCAATAAACGATACTGCCAAAATAAATACCCTAGAAAGCTTGGGAATTAATGTTCTACATATTATAAGAGCAAACTGTAGGACAATAACACACAATTTATCAATAAAATGTTAAAAATTAAAACAAAAAATTCAGGAATACAATAGCAGAAAAATCTGAAACCATACTATTGCATAAAGTCTGAGGCATTTGTTAAAATAAAAGATCTCACTCACCTGTAAATGCATTTAATCCCTTCAACAATTTTTTCAATGCAATTCTTCCATGTACTATAAGAAGAATTCAAAGAAAGTAATTTATCATTTAACTGAAAAAGTGCAAGAGGAAAAGATTCTAGCAACACATTTGAGAATTTCTGCAGCCCTACCCTTTCCACAAGAATGAGTCAGATTAAAGAAACAAAAAGCTAAAAATGTAACCATTTCAGCAATGTGACTGTCATTCAGTTCTTCTACTCAAACCTTCCACATTCAAGGGGCAAGATTCAGGGGCATTTACACTAAATAACCTTTATTTATATCAGATCACTAAAACAGGATTTAGAAGCCAGGTGTTGGTGGTGCACATCTTTAATCCCAACACTTGGGAGGCAGAGGCAGGCAGATCTCTGTGAGTTCGAGGCCAGCCTGGTCTATAGAGCAAGTTCCAGGACAGGCTCCAAGGCAACACAGACAAACTCTGTCTCAAAACCAAAAGGAAAAAAAATGTGATATCTCTGAGCAAAAAGTATTTAGGATATCAAAACTAATGTCAGAGTAATATTAGAGAGTGGCCTTGAGGGGAAGAGGCAGAGAGAGAGGGAGGGAGAAAACAAAAGAGAAATATTGCTAGCATTAAATAAAATGTCAGCAGTTCATTCCATGGCCATAGTGTAAGTCATGTAAGAGAAACCTGGTATTTCCAACAAACATTTGAAAACATTTCATGACCAGCACATCAGCAGTGATAATTATCCCAGGTAGGTACCATCACTAAATTAGTGAGACTCAGCAAGACATGGATGCATATTTATACAAGGTTACTGTAAATGTTAACAACCAAGTAGTAATAATTCCAGATTTCTGATGAAGACATTAATTTCGACTTGTTCTTACCTTGTAAAAGTAAATATGTGCCTATACTACATGACCCAGGTATTCTAGAGTATACACTTCTAGCCATATGTCCATAGAAATTCTTGGACATGTGCCTCATGAGGTACACTTTGGGAAGGAATCATTGTAATGGTGAGCACTAGAAGCAATGATAATATCCACTAAGTAGGGAAATTATAAATACATTGTGGTATATTCATGAGTTAAAATAATTCCTAGCAACAAGAAAGAATTTATTTTTTTTTGGCTTTTTTGGACATGTGGGGATTCAATATTGAGGAAGTAAGTTCCAGAAAATCTATGAAACACTGTAAGATAAAATTTTCATAAAACTCACAAAAGGTAAATACATATTTATTTTGAAATACTGCTTAGGAATACTCACTCATACATTTATCTGAAACAAGTGCTTTTAAAACAAGGAGACTCTAAGCATAAAATTTAGCATAGCGGTTGACTGGCAGAGGTATGAGATGGAGAAAGGAGCCCATATGAATGCAAGGACCATTGTTCATTTGTAGTGCTTAAATTACATTAAGGAATCATGGCTTTCCAGTTACAAATGCTCTGTAATGTGTATTGCATAAAGCATACTTTTACATTTCCAAGCATCATGTTTAAAACTATGTGTTCAGTATCAGCTACATTCAAATCACACCTGGTTTCTTCAGCATAATTCTTGCCAATCATTGGCAGAATAGTTGGCCAGTACTTCACTGTGCATGGCCAAAATCAGTTGGCAAGACATGACATTGTCAGCTAAATGCATTTTAGTGACTTTTTATGCTGCTCCATTCTTAACATGTCTTTTATTGCCTCACTTTTTGTATCTTAAGAAATTTGGGTGATTTGAACAAAGTGAAAAGAGATACGTTTAGATGAATAAAGAATTGTAATTATTTTTCAAGTTTGAATTTTAGCAATTTAAACACTTCTGACAATTTCACAGGTAGCAAGCACATCCATAAAACACAAGTGATACTGTCAGAAGTAAACGAGTACATTTACAGAAATACATCTGAGGAAAAGATACATCCTACTGCAGGGCACAGCCATCAGCCGCAATGATAAAATGACATGGCATGGGATCAAAATGAGTACTTTTAACTAAGAGCTTTCCCCAGGTTCATATTGACCCGTTTTACTCATTTGTAGTGGAATTACTCTGGGATTCGATGCACATAGCTGTAATCACCATCCCAGGCAGAGGCAGCTAGAGCCCAAGAAGACAAAATCCAGAAGGGGTAGCTCAGAGTAATGTGTAGAGTAATGTGCCAACAATGCTGACATAAATGTTTCATTGTTCTTGTCTAGGTTTGCCCCGGCTTCATGGCGAAGGAATGTGCGCTCAACCCCCATTCTCTCCTGTTCCTTGCTTGCTTTGTTTTCTACAACACTGCCAAATGTCTAGATTAAGTAGGATTAACAATTGTGGAAATGATTATTTCATGGGATGGGGAGTTTAATCACTCATCTTTAATGTTTTAATTGTACTGTCACTCCCTTCCAGCTCTTCTTATCCTAGGAGAATACCTGAATAAATTCAGTTTACCACTCAAGTGACAAGAACTGTATCATGAACGACAACAATAGGAGGTCATCACTTTCTTTTATATTTAAAAAAGCCCAGCTGTGCCTGATGAACATTTTGGGATTGACTGACTGATGCATGCACACAAATTCCAGATTCCCTGACTCACTTGAAAATATCTTAAATGCTCACCATCGGGAGGCAAATTTTGCTTCAGATCCTTAATTTCTTCCTTGGTGAGTTTCCAACCCATATTTTTCACAACTTTTTCGATTTTATCGACATTAACAAACCCACCTAGGAAAATCAAGAGGGATTAGTCAAATCTGATGGATTTTAATTCCAAAGTTACTCATTTCAATTAAGGTTTCCAAGTTAGTAAGACCATTTAGGCTACAGAAAGGTCAATAATGGGCTTAAAAAAGTGGAATATATCCTCAGTTTAAACTGTGGTGCTAAGTTTACAGAACTCCCATGGAGCAAGTCTCATCAATTAAATACTGTCAAGGTGAACGCAAGTCAATGGCTTCCTTTCCCTTTCTCCTTCTAGAAGTAGGGATTGAACCCAGGACCTTTCTCATGGTAGACAAGAACTCTACCACTGAGCTAGAAAACTAACCTCACTATTAATTTTCAAATAGGCTGTCATCATTTGATTTGTACTAACAAAAATCTTTTCACTAATAAGTAGTGTTTCTAAGATTATAAGGTTCATTATCTCAATTCCTACCCAAATTGTCTAAATAATTTCCCCTTTGGTTCATATTCTTATACCACTTTCTTTTTCAACAAATAGGAATATAATTAAAAAGAATTTTCAAAAGCCTCCAGTGTAAAGGTTCTTTGGTAACAGATTTATTTACAAAGGAAGATAAAGATGGCATTACAGTGTAGGTTAGTTGATGGGTTCCCTGTTTTTATTCTGCTCTTTACTTACAATTAAGAGACCTCAGTCCATCCATTATCCTGTTCTTGTGGACTTTACGGTTAGCTGCAAGAAACACAAGTTAGGTCACACACAAATGCATCATGTGGAGAGTGAAGAAGGCAGCAAAATCACAGTTTAAGGCAAAAGAAACTAGTGACGCATGGGGTGTTGGTCCTCCCCTTCCACCATGGGGGTACTGAACAGTTCATTATGCTAGGTAGCAAGCACCTCTGCCCCCTGAACCGTCTTGCCAGCACTCCACTTTCTCGGTTTGAGACAAGATCTCTGAAGTGGAAGCTTGCCTGTTCCTACTCTCCCAGTGAGACTTCCATGCCTGGCTCTCTATGTGAGTGCTAGAGATCTGAACTTAGGTTCTCATGCTAACACACTGTCTTAGTTACTTTTCTACTGCTGTGATAAAACACTATGACGAAGGTAACTTATCAATCATTTAATGTGGGGCTGGCTCACAGTTCCAGAGGGTTAGAAGTCCATGACCATCATGGGAAGGGGCAGGCATGGTACTGGAGCAGTAACTAAGAGCTCACACCTCGAGACACAACTATGAGGCAGAGAGAGTTAAATGGAAATAGTATGGGGCTTTGAAACCTCAAAGCCCACCCGCAGTGATACACCTCCTCCAACACAGCCACGCCTCCAGTCCTTCCCAAAATGTTCTACCAAATGGGGACCAAATATTCAAGTATGAGCCTATCAGGGCCATATGCTTTCAAACCACCACACTTGGCAAGCATTTTACATAACTCTTCAGTCCATGGATATTATTTTAAGATGAAATTGGATTATTCATTTCTTTAAAATTATTGATAATTTTATCCTTTACAAGTTTACATACTGTATAAATTTGCATGTCATATACAGCAATGCTTTTTAAAATTGAGTCTTTGAAGAAAAATTTAAAGTTATTTTATATGTATGGGTATTTTGCCAGCATGCATGCCTGGTGCACAACAGAGGCCAGAAGAGGGTGTCAGGTCCCTGAAACTGAAGGTACAGATGGTTATGAGTGGCCATATGGATGCTGGGTATCAAACTTAGGTCCTCTGAAAGAGTAGCCAGTGCTCTTAACTGCTAAACCATCTCTCCAGTACCAAAATTTACTTATTTTAATTTTTTTTGTGTGTAGGCTTTGTCTGAACATATGTATATGTAATTGATATCCAGAGTGGTCTGAAGAGAGCATTGGATCACCTAATGCATGGGTGTGAGATGCCACGTGAGTGCCAGTAACCTAAGCCCAGAGCTTCTACAAAAGAAGTCACTGCTCCCAACCACTGAGCCATGGCTCCAGCCCCCTTTTAACTTTTATAAGTTATTTTCTCTCCTTCATTGTCAGTCTTCTAGTGCAGTTATAGACCTCAGCTATTTCATTTTAACAAGACACTGCCATCTATCTATCATCTACCTATAATTATATCGGCACGAGAATTCAACTGAATAAAATTTGATGGTATTGTTGATGTATCTTAGACAATCTTTATGGACATTCTCAGGAGCAATAACAGTGGACAAGACAATGAAGACTACATTAATATTTTAAACACTTACCACTGATGGGGAGATGCTCCAGCAGTGCCTTCTGTTCCTTGTCTGTGAGAATTATTCCCATTTCCTCCAGGACATATCCCATATCACTGATGTCAATGTCTCCTCCTTCAACATCATAGAAGCAGGCACATGTCAGTGTAGAGAAAACTCCCCTACTTCCAAACCCTTGTGGGGGGCTCTTCAGCTACAGTAGCCGTGTGAGTGTACATAAATATTCCAAGTGCTCACAATTCTCATTAGTTGGGACAGAAATGTAATTTTTCAGTGTAACAATAGACATAAAGACAGTTTACAAGAGGTAGATTAGTATATTGTAGGTTAAAAAAATAAACCAATTAATTTTATCAGAATCCTATTTCTCTTGTAGTTTCCCAGTAAGAGGATTATCTTTGTGACAATTTACTTATGATTTTCTGTGCTAATTTAGATTTTGAAGTCAGTAATAGTGACTATTATGATAAATAGACCAGACGCAAAATATTTTTCTTTCAGATATTTGTACTGAAGTAGTGCTAAAATGCAAATGTTCTAAACTACAATTGCAGGTAGTTCGTCAACATGAAAGAAAAGGAACATACTAGAGCCAATACAAAATAATAGTACATATAAACATATAATTTGGTATAAAATTGACTTTAGATTTGTAGAAACTAACCTGTAATATCTTCTACTGTTTCTAGCACTTCGTCAAGATGAATCTTTCCATTAGCTGCAAGAGAAGTCATAATTAGCACAAGAGATTAAAAATTAAGAATTGAAGCCTATCACCACTTAATCTGAATCAATCAAAATTCTGTCTATGTTTGGAGGAGTACTGGCAAAGAAAACATTTTCTACGTTTTATGTTCACAGAAATGATAGAATAATAGACAATGATAGTGTATGAGGCTCTGGAAACTCATATTTCTAGTGCAAATTGCAAGTTTTTCCCAGGATTTATGCTGATTCAGTTGAATTTTCACCATCTTCTGTGTATGTGTGTGTGTGTGTGTGTGTGTGTGAGAGAGAGAGAGAGAGAGAGGGAGAGGGAGAGAGAAGGAGAGAGAGAGGGACACACACACACACACACACACACACACACACACACACACGGACAGACACAAACACAGACAGACACAGACACAGAAAGGTTTTCCATGTGTGGCCCAGGCTGGTCTCAATGTATAACTTGCTTTGGCCTCTGTGTGCAACTGCACATATCCACTTACCCTTAGCTACATTTTATCTTTCATTGCTATTTTAAATGATAACATGGGGTAATGTATTTATAGTCTGGATAACTGTTTCTACCATCTATGGGCAAAAGGAATTAACATTAGAGTCATGGACACATGGCACCATTTCACTATCAAAAAAGACCTTAATCTCTGGTGGGAGGGGCTACGAGTTCAGAGCGGTAAGAGGGAGGTCTGATGCTCAACAATGAATGTGTGGAGTAGTTGACCCAGGGTATGTCCCAAGAAGAACCTACCCAAGGCAACTCTAAGCCCCAGCTTTCTTCTTTTTCCCTAGTAGGCTTCATTAGGAAACAAGAATTCAATGATAAATTTACAACGAATTTCAGAATATCAAATGGCAGCCCATTAAATCTGAAACATGACACTATTCTGAGGTTCAATTTTTATCCACTTATGCACACCATACACTATGAAGATTGTTCTAAAGTCATGCCATTAAAAAAAACTAAATAAAAGACTTCCAATACAAACAAATTCTTCATTCAAAAGACTCCAAAAGGAGGTTGAATGCATGAACTATAGATCCTGTTCCTTAGGCCTTCATAAAATTTCTAGACAAGCCTTTTAAATATGATTATGAGTCACAATACTTAGAAAATAACAATCAAAGACAAGATGCCCAGTAACTAGAGCTTCAGAATGAGGTTGGCATAGGGTGATGACAGAGACATTGAGGTCTTCAGGAGAAGGGAAGGGTCCTGAAACTCCCACTCTTTAAGGCAGCTCCCCTACTGCAGAATTTATGATGTTCTTAGGAGGTAGCTCATGACAGACTTCTTCAAGAATTAGCAGTTCTCAATTGGTCAGGCTGGGGAGATGATCCAGTTAGTGATGCTGCACAAGCCTGAGGAAACTGAGTTCAGATCCCCAGCATCCATGTAAGAAGCCAAGCATGCTGCATGAATCTGAAGTCCTAGAACTGAGGGAGGAGAAAGAGGCAGAAGGGTCCCTGGAGCTGCTGGGCTAGCCAGTCTACCCTAATTGGTAAGCTCTAGGCCAGTGAGAACTTGCATCTTAGAAGGAGGAAAAGTGATTAAGGAAGGCATTTGACATCGACCTTTGGTCTGAACATACACACACACAGACTTTTTAATTGGGAACAAAACAGGAAGGTAATGAGAACATCGGCCAAACTAACTTGTACTAATTAGACCTTTTTTCTATAGATGTGTTGCCCTGAAATCACAGGATGTGCACATGGTTTAGGCAATTATTAATACATTGCTATTCTTTCCGATCAGAAACAAATTTAATTTGCTTTCCTTCTATTTAGTCAGTTCACTTTTCATTCACTTATTAAGTAGTTCAGGCTTATTATGTCTCCCTACCTTTATTTTATCCTATAATAGTAAAAGAATAATTCTATTGCATTTAAACATGATTCAATTTTCATTTTAATTGTCTTAAAATAAAAAATTAGTTTATTATTTCGTAAAGAGAAATAAGTGACCATTAGTCCATAATTGTTTCTGAACTCAGACTCCTTATACAAGTAAGCTGAAACTTAAAGGCATTCCATTTAACTGGTAGATTTGGGAAGAAAAAAACTAAAGAAAATCAAAGTTAATCTGCTTATAAATAACTGCCAGCCATTAATAATTGGTATCACACCAAAGCAAGGCAATTAGTTTCTACAGTTAGACTGTAAATGCCTACATGACTATCCATGACTGTTCTTTCTGGGCTGGAGAGGCTGAGGCAGGAAGATGATAAGTTCAAGGCCAGCCTGGGTTGCATAGTATAACTTCATTCAGAAAAAATAAAAACATCTGTGGTTCACATTGCTGATGTAGCTTTCTGAATTCTCTGAACGTCTGGTTCTGAGAGTGGTGATGGGAGATGCCATTCTGTAAATATGTTTCACATATTGGTTAATGAATAAAGCATTGTTGGCCAATAGGAAAGCAAGATAGGTGGGATTAGGAGACAAGGATGATTCAGGGAAAAGTAAGAGGAGATTCAAAATGTAGGACCAAGAGAACAGAGGTCAGGACCCTTTCTATGGTAAGCCAAGACCACGTGGAAATACTTAGATTGATAGAAATGGGTTAATATTTAAGGCAGAGCTAGCCAATAAGAAATGCTAGTAACAGGCCAACAGCTTTATATCTAAACCAGTGTCTCTGTGTGTTATTTGGGGCTGAGGCGGTACTGGGACCAGGCTGGAGGGAAAACTGCTCATAACAGAGTGGTCCAGACTTTAATGTTCAATGACATTCCACTGAATTTGTTGTCTTTAAACATCCTAATACACATTGTTCTTAAACTGGGATTGGTTTCTCCCTTACCTTTGAAAAAATAGTGGTTATATATAAAATATCACTAAATATATTCCTTCTCCCAAGCCCACAATCAATTCTTGTTTGACAACCATTGTGATAAACAACACTCACCACTAAGTGACATCCACTGTGGTACATGACACTCACCCGTAAGTGGTAGATTTTCTGTCAGACTTTCATGCTCTTTATCTGTGAGCTCAATGCCCAGACCTCCCAGGACAGTGTCTAGGTTATTGACTTTAACCATTCCTCCTTGGGAAAGAAACAAAAATAGAATTATGAAGAAATAGCTAATGATCCCCAAATATGTGTATATCCAGGTCTAAAACTTTAATCTTATATTTGAGCACAACAAAAAGTATAAATGTATAATTTGTTTGTCTTAGTGAATGGACATTGAAAATTAGCTCAGTAAATTAGCTACAATGAAGCCAAGAATTTACAACAGAAATATCTTAAGGTTGAAGCATTGCTCAGGACTGTGATTATGTGCTTTGATATGTGCTTATTATGTGCTTCAATGATGACCTGTCCAATGAAGCAAGAGCATATCAAAGACAGAGCTGTCTCCATGGGACACAGGAGAAAAACATTGGGCAAACCTTCCTCTAATGCAAGGTCATGGCTACACCTGAGGGTGACATTAAGTTCTGATAGTCAATTTTTGTTTCATCAGTACAGTTTGACATGAGTAAAAATTATAACCACTTTCTCCCCCTGAATATCACTGACAATACATTCATCATCACAAAATTCTTCACAGGACATTGCTAACTGACATTATTTAGGAAGTCTGAAATGTTCAAAAACTGGCTGAGATCTGAAAGAGACTTCTCTCGTCACAAGCAAAACTTGATAGTATTGAGCTTTCTTTCCTATTCTCTGCCAGGAAATGAGTGAAAAGGGCAGCTTAGCCACAATCCCTGCTTTCTTCTTCATTCTTTGTTAATTGGCTTTAGGGGGAAATGGTGTATAAAAATATAATGAAGAATTTTTGATTTGTGAAATAAAATTAAATTAACAATCCTTTCAAATTGCTGTAGGGTTAATTCACAGAAAAAGGGTATTATTTTCCATATTACATTCTGTGTGTAGCTAGATTTTTAAATGATTATTTGAGGATGCAATTTAAAAAGGTCCAAGAACGGATAATATAGATGGTTATATCAAAGTATTGTGTGTAGGAAATGAGAAATCTAAATATAAGACACAGGCACAATTAAAATCTACTGTTATAAATGCATGTGTTGACTTTTTAGCAGATTTTTCTGCCATTCACACTTCTTACAAACCTTTCCTAGACTTCACTTCTTCCAACATTCTGTTATGATATACCATTCCAGTATCTATAAGAAAAAAAAGGCAAAATTTATCTCCCAAGGAAAAACAAGTTACATAGTTACTGAGCAACTGGCAAGTTCCAGTAAGTAAGCTTTTAAGCTCTCTCTCTCTCTCTCTCTCTCTCTCTCTCTCTCTCTCTCTCTCTCTAAGAGAAATCTTTCTAACATCCTATGAAATAAAACTAATTTTTAAAAAGTAAATTATTTTAGTGACAGAAATACATATAGTGATAAAGCCAGTGGGGAGATATGCAGACACTCTCTTGATTCCCTTCTCTCCTTCACATGGCCTGGCCTCTCATTCTCTTTATTCCTCTCTTTCTCATGTGCTGAGAGCCCAGACACCCAAGTGGGTCACACTGCAGCCATGATATCAATTCTTTGGCAGAATTATTGATGAGCTTGGTGAGTCTTAGATTAAAGCTCAATGACAGAGAATGAATTTTTTTCCCATTTATTTTCACCACTTCTTAGAGGAAATAACTGAAGAGATAAGTTTAGAAAACTATGCAATGACCCTTAGGCATCCAGTCCCTTGAAAAGACATTCGTATGGCTCACCATCCACGGGGAGGGCATGAAGTAGTATCTCCTCTTCTTTCTCAGTGAGTTCAATCCCCGTGTCTCTCATAAGTCTTGGTATATCTTTGACATCAATCCTTTTTCCTTTTGAAAAATAATAACATTAACATCTGGCCACTTGAAGAATAATCTAATTATGTCCAGTCATGAGAACCTAATCTGTTCTACCTCATCTTCAACTTCAAGTAGTACACTGGAAAAATCACCTTCAACTACAGAGAATTATGGGGGAATTCACAGACATAGTAGTGTTTCTTAACTTTATGGAAGGAATATTCTCTTAATGATGAGTTTGTGTGTGGCTAATCAGCTGAGCAGTACTTTTTGGTTAAGAATTTGTGGCAAATTAGAATGAGAGATTTATAATTCTTGAAGGAGAAATTAATAGGGGATTTTTAATTATGTGAACATTATCTTCACAGTGGCACTGATTCATGGATCCCAATAAAAGTTTTAGTTTTAATATGCATACCAAGGCAAGGGTTGTTTGAATCCCAATGAAGTAAACAATACTATTGATATATGAAAAGTAGTTCCTTCAAATTTCTCTCCAAAAATATAACCTTTAAATTTATTAAATCTAAGATGAAGTTTCAAATAAGGTTTTTAGAGCACCTATTAGTTGAAACAGTCATAAGACAAAATGTAATGACTGGATAATTTGATAAATTATTTTAAACATTAATACACATCAAAATAAATACTCACCAGTATACATTTTCAACAAATTCAGTAACTTTCTCAATTCAACCTTGTTAGCTGGTAAGAAAACATATATGTCCAATATAGTTGTGCATATTGACACTCAAGTATGAAATAGAAACAAGGTAATATTTATAAACTCTATAATTTACACCATGTTTTTCTGAATACAATCTATTGTGGGATAGGAAATTTAACTCACAACTATTAGGGGTAAGTTACAATATTAAACTACCTTCTCCCATAGAGTCTGGTTGATGGTTCTTATGCCCAGAAAACTTTTAACTCTGTAAATTCTACTTACATCAATAACAAACACCAGGGTTTACAAATTGCATGTGCTACAATAATAGTGTTTTAATTTGGATTTTAAAAGGATATCCTTATATAATGAGTTATTTTCTGTCTCCAATTTGTTACTCTTTTGTCATATAGAAGTAAATAATCACCCTAATGATTAACATATTTCATAAAGCAGGAGCTCAATATTTATTTGTAAAAGCAATTTAAAAGTAATTGTAATGAAAGAATGTTACACATCTAGAATTTGCTCAGTAATTTAAGGCAGCTTAGAATCTCAGCTGTTATTTCCTTTATTGAAAAAAAATGACTAAGAAGTGTTTTCTGTATAAGTACTGTACATTAAACAATTGTGCCACTCGTAAGATTATTTTAAAAATTAAAGAGGGTTTTCTGTAAAATATAATTTTCTATTTTCTAATTGTGAATAAAAATATCTAAATACATTTTATGTAATTGAGAAACTGTTAATTAAGACCATTAACTCAAACATGTACCTAATAATCTGAGATTTTATTAATTATCCTATCGACAACTGAAGTGACTAGAAAAAGTATCAGCTGTCCACCATGTCACTAAATCTCCTAAGAGAAGAATTTTTGTTCCTTGTTTTCTTTAATTAAGAAGTAAATCAGGCTATCATTGAAATTTTTAAAGGACTTATGTGTAATTAATTCATATATTACACAGCCACATTTTATGTCGTGTGAATTATTTATACTCGAAATAGTTGCATGTGTGTGTGTGTGTGTGCGCGTGCATGCGCAAAGCCATGAAACCATGACCATGATCTAAGACCCCTTTCATCACCTCAAACCTCACATGCATTAATGTGTAGCCACTTCTACTCTGCTACCAGTTCTGGACATCTCACATGAACTGAATAATACAAAAATGTTCTCTTTCATGAATGACTTCTTTATTCTTTACTCAGTTTCTTTGGCCTACTACACTTCAACACTAGTCCAGCTTCAACTGTGTTTCAGAATTTGCTTCTAAATTATTAAAGAGGTTGATTGAGAATATGGCCAAAGGATCACAGGGTTTGGGGCTGTGAAATGGGACATTATGCAGCTTTATAATAAGGCAGCAGTCCAAATATTATAGCTTGACTGTTTGAAGACCCTTCATGCTGAGAAAGCGAGGAAGTGTAATCATATGGCTGTAGTACTTGTCTCTTATGTTAATACACTCTAGTTTAGATGCTATTTTTTATTTTCCCAGACCTAACTAACTCCTCTCCAGACTTTCTGAGATTACTTTCCCCCAACTCTCTTTGATTCTTTTCCTAGCCCTGGTAACAGTTCCATCCATTCTTTCAGCATTCCCTTTGGATTTAAATTAAAGGAGTTGCTGGAACATTATTAATAAAATAATAAGAAAGAATTCCACTTGATGTCTATTTTTATAAATGTCATCTTAATGGAAATGTGTTTTTCTGAATACATTGTACAGATGTACCCATTCTCAAGTTATCAAGAACGCTTAGATTTACATGCTCACCTTCAACAGGCAGTTTCCCTATCAAATCTTCTTTCTCCACTTTTGTGAGTTTCATGCCCATGTTTTGTAAAATCATGTTAATGTTAGCAACATCCACATTCCCATCTTTGGAAAAAGAGAGGAACATAAATAAGATCAAATAACCACAAAATATGACAAGCTGTGCATTACTGTCATGGTGTGTCAGTCTCGCGTATAGTGCAGTATGGTTAGTTGTATAGGACTGCCAGTATGAAGTTAAAACCTTTACCCTGGAGCTCTTCTAGGGCATGGGATCAGTTAGTATAGCTAATTGTAAGTCCTATACCACTTGCAGAAATAAGAAAATGAAAGTCACATAAATGCAGGCAACAGGAGGGTTAATTTTTGCTTCCAGTCCAGAAAAGATCACATAGTCCTTCCCCCAGAGTATGCTTATCTAAGAATTTCAAAGCACTCTTCTGATGTTTTTGTTAAATTAAAAAGTATTACAGGTTTGCAAAATCTTCATGGTGATATGATTGACATCTATGTAACCCAACCAGCTTTAGGAATAAAGTTACTGATAAAGCACAAAGGTCATCTTTGCTGTTTTCTAACCCTTTCTCCTAGGGGGGCCCACCTTCTTAAATATGCTCGAAATCTTACAGATTTGCATGTGTGGGAAAGGGTTTTCATGCATATGTGGGAGATGGCTTCCATGCTTATGTGGGAGATGTTTTGCAAGCGTCTGTGGGGGATAGCTTCCATACGTTATGTGGGAGATGGTTTGCACAGCTATAAAGCTTACAGGAGCCACATCGTGAGTCCCTCCCGCCACTTTCATCTACATTCTTTTTGTAGTTTCATGTTTGTTCATATCAAAGCATGAAACTATTCATTCACTTTATTACCTGTTGTTCTGTAATAACAATGAACCATTATATATCGACCCTCTCTCTAGATGAATATTTAAGTTGTTTCCAAGTTTTTGTTAGAATAAAGAGTATTGACTGCAATAACACTGTACGTGTGTGTGTGTGTGTATGATTGAATGACCCGGTAGACACCCCCCTCCCACTCACACACATACTTCAGTGGAATAGCAGGAGAAAAATATAAGGATATATTTAAATTTCTGTGAGTTTACCTAGTCTCTTTTAAAAGAGATGACACTTCACATTCTAGTGATGCACGGAGTTTCCATTGTTTACTCTCATTGGCAGGGCTTGGTACTGTGTGGTTTTCATACTTTTAAAAAAATCTGACTCATGTGTGTGATCTTGCTTTTTTAAACTTTCACAACTTCTGGTGGCCTGAAGTACCTTATTAAATATTGACTGCTCATCATATTTCTACTACTGCATTTGTGCAGCTTAACACCTAATCTTGGATTTGTTCTTGCCGATTTGTGTTTCCTATACTTTACATACTCTTCTTCACTTGTTTAAAAAATAGCCAGTGTATCAAAACTAGGAAAGAACCCCTTCAGTTTTAGATTTTTGAGGATTCTCCACACTGATTTCCAGAGTGTTTGTACCAGTCTGCATCCTCACCAACAGTGAATGAGAGTCCCCTTTCCCTACACACTCACCAGTGTTGCTGTTAGTTTTGTTGATCTTAGGCATTCTGACTGTGGTGAGATGAAAACCTAAAGTTGTTTTAATGAGCATTTCCCTAATTTCTCAGGATGATAAACATTTTTAAAAGTATTTCTTAGCATAACCCATTTCTTTTTCAAATGAAGTCATTTGTTTTCTTAATTCTTTGTATTTTGAGCTCTTCATACATTCTAGATATTATAATGACACTCATACCTTAGTGGTAACTAACAGCTGTCTAATTATACATAGACCCAACAAATAAAAAGTAATTATGCCGGGTACTAGAAAACTAGACAACTACTTGGTCTAGTGAGGTCATGGATTGGTAGAAGATAGACTACTACCATAACTGTAGCAGAGCAGCATAATTGCTAACTGCATTCTAAAACTTACCCTTATACACATAGTTAAGCATAGCTCTTAGCCTTCATCAAAGATGCCTCTCTCACATAGAGGGATAATCCCTCAGCCTAGACATATCTGGGAGGGCCTGGACCCTGCTCCAAATGATATGACAGACTTTGAAGACTCCTCATGGAAGGCCTCACCCTCCCTGGGGAGCAGAAAGAGGATGGGATGGGTGTTGGTGGGGGGAACAGGAGAGGATGGGAGGGTGCGGGAACTGGGATAGATAAGTAAAAGAGCTTGTTTCAAATTCAAATAAATTGACACACACACACACACACACACACACACACACACATACACACATACACACATACACACATCCTCTCTCCTCTTCCCCCAACCTCTCTCTCTCCAGTAAAGAGACCATTACAGAAAGCCACAACAGGTGCAGAGATCAGTGACTCTTGATGCCCAGACCCAGTGGCTACATCTACAACTGTGCTCCTGCATTAAAGCTCAAGGAGCACACAGAAGAAGGGGCAGAAGATCTAGGTCCACCATTTTCAGTCATGAGAAGATCTCATCAACTGAGAATGAGGCTGGAGTTCCATAGCTCTGAGGCTGAGGGCAAGAGGAGACAAACTGGAATAGTTCATCTGTCATTTGCTGCTTTATAGGCTCAGACCTCTGAAGCTCAGGAGTACTCTAGATACCCACATTAGATTTCCTGTGTGAAGGTGATCAACACTCAGGAGGACCTGAGTGCAAATCTCAGTGCTGTGGTTGCTTCCAGATTACCAATGCACTTGGGAGACTTCCCCTAGTGAAACATTAGGTTTCATATTATTTGTTGGAGCTTCAGAAGGGCAAGAGAATCCACCCAACACATACACACACACACACACACACACACACACACACACACACACACACACTCTCTCTCTCTCTCTCTCTCTCACACACACACACACCAAAACACTACCTTGGTGAAGACAACTCTGGTGGAAAGTAGACAAGTGCTCAGGGCAGAGTTAACAGTGTGTAAGTCATGGGGGAGCAGGGCGGGGAAGGAGTCCATGAGTTTCACTGATCCCCCTCCTTCCCATGCATACCACTGTCTGCCTGGAACTTTTAAGGACCAGGGAAAGGTTCTCTAACATCTCCTGTCTCGTGGTTTTTGTTGTTGTTTATTTTTTCCCCTTATAATTCCTGGCTTTTTATTACTACATATTACTAATGCTACATAACAGGGCTTTTTACTTTATTGTGTTTTAACATATTTTTTGTCATTCTTCAAATATTCATGTGGTTAAGTTTATACTTTTTTTTAATTTGGAGGCTTTTTATTTTTCCTGTTTTATATTCTTGCCTTTTTCCAACTGTCTCTACCAGCCTTTCCTCCTTTCTCCTTCTCTACATTTAATAGTATTTTATTTTACCTTGCTTTTCCTAAATGTTCGTGTACACATGCATGTTCAGGTGTGTGTATACATGCATCTGTGTGTGTGTGTGTGTGTGTGTGTGTGTGTGTGTGTGTGTGTAGGTCACAGAACTAGAAAGGAAGCAAGAGGAAGAGCTCTTAAGTTAGGTGGGAAAAGAGCTGATCACGAAGTGTATGTGATAAGGAAGCCGAAAGGAAGAAAGCAGGGGACAGATGGGTAGGACAGGGCACAAGGGAAGGCCATGGGAAGAAAGGATGAGGACAAAGTGTAATGACATACATGCATAAAGATGCCTTGGGATAACCCACCACTTTGTACAAATTTCCTAAAATATTAATTTAAAAGCATTTTGAATGAAAAGAATGATTCAAGAGTATATTTGGTACAATATACGCAGGAACTATGTTTGTAAAATATCACCAATGTGCCGAAGGATTCTAAATCTGGAGAACAGGAAACCTGCTTCACAGTCATGAGCCTTGTCATACTCACTTACTTTTAGAGACAAGCACACCCTTTAGCAACCTCTTCTGGTACACTTTGCCATTGGCTGTAAGGACAGAGATCAAGTTACATGATGCAATTAAGCAAGGGAATACTGAATAATTAAGCAAGGGAATACTAAAGTCTTAACTTCAAGATTTACCCCAGAAAAGGCATATGTCTTATTTGAAAAAAACAAAACAAAACAAAACACTAAAAACAAAAACCAAAAACAAACAAACTAGAAAAAGTTCTGAGTATGGCTTCCTAGACCCTGGGAGAATTGTTGCAAGCATTCTACTCTGCAACAATAAAACAGAGGCATCTTAGTTCTTCCCTGTCCTCCCTTTAATTTCTCCAGTTTTTCTTCTAGAACTTTCTCAGACATTCACCTTTACATATAAGCCTGCAGAATTTTGAGGATATCTTCCTGTTGGAATAAGAAAATAAAAATAGACATGTCCCTTTTCTAATACCAGACAAATTACTGAAGACACAGATGATTCCAAACTGTAATGAAACCACTGGGATTTCTTTCTAAGGTTTGGGACTTCAGGGCAGTGTCTAAACTCTTCTTTTTTAGGTTTCAATTGTAAGTAGTTATAGAACTTTAAAAAAATTAAATGAAACCTTAGCCTGACACTAAGATTTTCATTTAATAACCCATTTCTTCCAGGAATAACAGTGTTCACCCACACAAGGGAAATTATGCTCAAATTACTTTAGAAAAAAAGCGTGGCTTTACTTAGCTTACAGACCATTAGGGTTTCATTTGGCTTCTTAAGGGCTACATTGGTTCTTTAAATGCTTACCGTTAACTGGAAGCATGTTCCCTACTTGGGAGCACTCCTTATCTGAGAGCTCTATTCCCATTTTTTCCAGAGTAGTTTTTATGTCTTTGACATTAACTTCTCCTCCTTGAAAACAAAGAAACTTAATGTAGATGAGGATTTATCTGTGATATGAAAATATCTTGAAGTTTGTGAAACAGAAACATTTGCTTATTAATCAGCAGCTTGAGAAGCTTCACAACAAAGTGGTGTGTGACTGTTGTATCGTCAACCACTACAAAAGCAACTGTCTGTCACAATGTAGTCTCTTTAGTTGTGGAACAAAGCCACAAGGTATGGTTTAGCGATTCTAAGTTATCTATCCACAATACCATAAATAGTTCATCCAAATCCAGTAATTCGACTTTTCTTTAATTATGAATGGTGTTACCTTTAGTTTTATTTAAATACTTAATAAGTTAGTTCAGTGTGAGGTGTTCTTGCTCCAGAACATATTTAATTCCACTAAGAAATGAAGAAAATTTACTATTTCAGGTTCCTGTTTTTTATTTTTGATATATATATGTATGTATGTATGTATGTATGTATGTATATATATATATACATATATATATATATATCTGCATTTTTCTGAAAGAAGATTTTTTTTTAACCTTGATCAGATTACTATTGATCTTGCTTAACTCTGCACTCAGGTCCTTGTAACCAAATGAGTAACCAGGACAACTGACTGAGCTGACAGACTCAGGACCTTAGTTCAGTGGACATCCTAGATTTAGATAGAGGGGTCCTTTAATGCACTCCACCCCAGCTTCGTTAACTTATCACATCTTCACTTGTTTCTTATCTTAAAATTGTTTAATATATAGTGTGTTCACAGCATTTTGACTGTGACCGAACTTTTTGTTCTGTGTTCTCTGGGCTGTCTGACTTAATGTTAAATCTGATAGCTTTGATTACAGCCAGAAAAAAATTTCTTCCTGATGTTCATATTAGATATATTATGGTATGCTTTAGAATATATCTTAGAGAACTTTCTATTAAAGCACTACACTGACATATCAAATATGGGAAACCCAAAGTTAGATTGTATTTATCATTCACAGGACTACTTAGATATAAGAGACCGTTAAAATATTTTTAATTTTCCACCTCACTGATAAACCATAATTGTCTGAAGAAGAAGAAACAGCACTCTTATGAAAGATAGTAGACAGTTTAGGCTTTATAGAACATGAAATCAACATCATAACTACTTAGCTTTATCATGACATTGTGAAAGAAGTCATCGACAGTAATAAGCTAATGGAGGTGGATATGGTATGATAAAATGTCCTCCCACTAAATTATTTGGCCTAAGAGTTGTAGTTCACCACTTAGTATTTTAGATGATTAAATAGAAATATTTTCTGAATTGAAATAGTAAAATGATAGAACAAAAAGACATGGTAGTCAGAAGAGAGCATCAAAATATAATTTAGTATAGCAACAAGGGACAATGATTATAATTAATTCCCACCTGTAACTTCTGTCACTGCATCTATCAGTTGATTGAATGGAACTTTTCCATTAACTACAAGAAAATTCAAAATTAGGCATCAAATTCAAAATGCCACACATAAAAACAAACCAGAAGATGTAAAAGAAGAGATAAACCAAAATCCATTAAGTTTTCATCTGTATCTTTTATCGTTACCTCTTCATCAAGCTCAAGAATATAAACCATAG
Source organism: Phodopus roborovskii (assembly GCF_943737965.1). Taxonomy (NCBI): domain Eukaryota; kingdom Metazoa; phylum Chordata; class Mammalia; order Rodentia; family Cricetidae; genus Phodopus; species Phodopus roborovskii. The sequence goes on along the minus strand of NW_026125052.1, from coordinate 19,813,859 downwards.
ATTTTATATTTAAATTCCACATATTGGAGGGGAAATGAGCTCAATTTTAATGGAAAAATGAGGAAATGCTATCAGTGGCCCTTCCACAACCTTACCTTTTGAGAATGTAGAATTAAGAAACACAGTGGTAGATATTTTTATATTTGATCTTAGCCAAAAGGCAAAGAAGAAATACAGTAAGTGTTAAACAATTAATTGAGATCCAAAGGCCTGGGTCCCTATCAAGACAAAAAGCTCTTTACACACAGGCTACACTAGAAATTGGGTTTTTGAGTTAGGAAAGATTCTGGGCTGAAGATAAAGAACTGAGTTTTGAGTAAGTAGCTCATGAAAATGTGAACACAAGTATTTTTGTATGAAATACTGTGAAATGGGAGTGGAATTACTAATGGACTCAATACAATGCTTTGAGGACTACTAATAACAATTAGTCATCGCTTCCCATTCGTTCTTAGTGTCTAGACTACAACTCTTATTCTAGACATTATAACTAGTGAAGAAGACAACTGTACCAGTTTGTGTTGTGACATTAAGATCTAAAAGAGGGTAAAGGTACCCCATGGTGGAAGGTAAGAACTGAGTTCTTCAAGCTGTTTTCTGATCTCCACATGTGATTGTGGCATGAACAGTCATGTGAAGAAGTCATGGTCTCATGACTAGTAGTTTCTGCCTCACTTTGCAGGTGCAGAGTTCTCTAAGGCACTAAGGGACTTACAAGTCTTGTCACTAGATGGCAGATTCTCCATTAATTTTTCTTTCTCTTTTGGTGTGAGCTTCACTCCCAGGTTTTTCAGGACAGTGTTCACATTATCAAGCTTAACTTCTCCTCCTTAGAAAACACACAAGGATAGAAAATGAGTATAAGATATGAAAAGTGTATTTTTGTATCGTCCACAATCTGAATTTAAAAGTTTTAGTTGTTAATGTAATGAAGACAGAAGAGAAGATGCACTTAAATGAATAAGACTTTTCTGTTTGGACTTCCATTTATCACATATAAGATCATTTAATAACCAACATAAAAACCACAAACAGGACAGTGAGATGGCTCACTGGGCAAAGACACTTGTCTCCATGCTTGAGGACCTAAATTTAATCTTTGGAACCAACGTGATAGAAGGAGAGAACCAATTCCTCACCACGAATTGTCCTCTGTGCACGCACGTGCACACACACACACACACACACACACACACACACACACACACACACACGCATGCGCACGCGCACACACACACACACACGGACACACACACACACACACACAGAAGGGTGAATCAGAAATGGAATATCTTCCTTAATTTTCCCTTGGTCATAAATAATTCACGAAATGAGATCTGGGAATCTTCCCTATGGAGTGCTAGGTTACAATTCACCATGACTAGTTTTTATATTATAGTATATGTAGGAAGGTCGAGGCAAGTGGAGTTTTAAAAGGTGTAAGGAAGGGAACTATCTGGAATAATTTGAAACAATGTTGGTTGTAGAGATGTAGAGTGATATCAGTTGGAAGCTGTATAGAGAGTTGCTGGACAGATGTCCTATAAATAGGTTTTTGGGATTGTTGTTTTGTTTTAGTATGGTGTTACTTTTAGTATGGTGTTACTATGCAGTCCTTGCTGGCCTGGAATTACTGAGTAAACCAGGCTGAAGTGTGTTTGTGTTTGTGTGCACGCGTGCATGCGTGCGTGTGCATATGTGTATGTGTGATTTTTTGTTTATATTTTGGGGGGTTAGGTCTTGCTGTATAGTCCAGTCTAGCTGTGAACTCATGACTTCCTGCCTCTGTCTCCTAAATGCTGTTTTTGGTATACATGACCATATACACCTAGCTCAGAAGTATTTTGTGTGTGGTGGTGAATGGTGTATCTTTGTGACTATTCTTATAAAAATAAGATGGAAATAACTGAATAGACTATCTGCATAAAGGAACATAGATAAAACTCACTCTAAATAATTAAAATGAACCTTAAAGTTTTCATATGCTTCTGCTTTTCTTACCATGCTCTCCACTTACCTTTCATAGACAGCACACCCTCTAACATTCTGTTTTGAAATATATTGTTAGAAGCTATAAAAAAATGAACAAACCACATCAGAATGGAGATGTGAGTACAATTATTACTTCAGTAAGACATCTATGTATAATTATGAGTGTGTTTTATATCATTACAATAGAACAGAGTAACAGGAAAGAACACTGTGACACACACATACACACATATACGCAACCAGATTCAGTTTTGGTAACTGAGGGACTGGCAGCTGAGAGAAATTCTATTATGATCAACCCTCCTCTCCTTTTCCTCGTCTCCTCATTGCCCTCCCTCCTGAGGTAATCTTCCTCTTCCCTTCCCTTCTCCTCCCTCTCCCCTCCTGTCCTTTCTTTCTCTTATTCCTACCCACGCTTTCCTTTGTCTTCTTCTTAGGGTTCCATTGCTGCTGTTGTAGCATTTCTGTGTTCAGATGACAGAGCTTATGACTGAAGGGTCTGGTAGATGACAGACAAATCTAAACAACAGTATCCTTATTTTTCTAACTATTTCTAGAAGTTTTCAGGAGGAATAAGCACAAATCTAGAATATTCACGCAGGCTCTGCATAGAAGCCCTCTGGAGGTCTTAGAAGTGTTTCCAAAGCTTACCATCAAAAGGCAGTGTGTCCTGAAGGCCTTTGAGCTCTTCATTTGTGACCTCAATGCCCATGTTTCCCAGAACTTCCTTCATGTCATTGCTATGAATCTTTTTTCCTTCGAAAACACAAAACCACTAATGTTAGAGAATAATCATTTCACAAAGTGGTGGAAAATTCACTTTCTGATAATGCATCAACCCCAAACAAAAATGTAAGGGTAAAAAGAAACACATTTCTTTATGTAGTAGCATCATGGGGAACCACAAATATAATATAACCTCTTAATAGTAATAAAATAAGGGTCTTCAGCTGTGGAGGTGGTTACTATCCTAGCACTTAGAAGGTAACCTTGGGAGGAAAGAGGATCAAGAGTTTAAGGCTTGCCTCAGTCACATAGTGACTTTGAGGATAGCCTAGGCTACATGAAACCCTGTCTCAGAAATAAACAAAAAGCCACAAATAACTTTTTCTGGTTGTGAGCCTAGCTTTTTAACAGCTAAGCCATCTCTCTAGCCTGTCACAAATAACTTTGATTCCTCGGTTGAAGTCTTCTACAAAGAAAAGCAATTTGTTTTAATAATTAGCCAATATACTACATTGCAGATGGGAAATTTATGTATTCCATCATCATTTATTGTATTCATTATCTTTTGAGCTGAACAACATAATTTTCACTTCATAGTGTTAATAACAATTTGACCCTGTGCAATGTTAATTTTTCTACTCACTGTTTTTAAATAAATAACCTTTGGTGCTTCCTTACTCAAGTTCTCACACTAACATAGAATTTTAGATATGTTGTTAGAAATCTAAACTCTTGTCATGTGTTTTATCACATAAAGGTGAAAAGCTGGAGCATGCATATTTGTATATTTGTATTGGTTCAGAAGGGACTGTAGTATTTCAGTTGAAAATAATCTATTTAGAGATTCTTTACGCCACAACTACTGCCAAAAAAAAAAAAAAAAAAAAAAAAAAAAAAAAAGAAAAGAAAACACCGAGGAACCATTTCTCCACCGAAACTCTCGAAAGATGAGCAAACAAGGAAAGCTGTTTCGATCATGTTCAAACTCCAGAAAGCAACAGCACATAAGCAAATGCTGGTGGAGGGGAAGGGCACCTCATGCAAAAGGGAGGTAGGGACAACTGAGACCTTCGCATCTGTTAATCCAGCCTTTCCCAGCATTCCTTGTCAGGTGTCCCCATCACCCACCCTGGCTAGCCAAGACATTTTGTGTCTTACTTACCAGTAAAAGCTTTTACTTTATTCATAAAATTGTCCGTCTCCACTTCCCCCTGAGCTATAAGAAAACATTTACATAAGATTCATTTGGAAATCTGAAGCATTAAAGAAATTCATAAGCATTTATTAGCAACTGAATGTTAGGCTATGTTTTCCCTAGAGAACACAGGGGATGAAGTAACATGAAGTAAACTCATTACTTATAAATATGCTTCTTAAAACGTTGAATTTTATATACTGTCAGAGGGAAAAGTGAAACTCCAATGACAAACATATACAACTTAAAGTGACTTTTTTAGTGAATTCTTAGACTTCGGGGAATCAATTTTTTTTTATTCTAAAAAAGAACAAAATTTAAAATTGAGCTTACCATTCATCATTGTTTAATTTATCTCTTACTCTACTGAGATCTGTGTAACTTCATTAGATAACCTGATTTATATGAGTAAAATATATCATTTTAAACTCAACTCTAATGATCAGCATGTTTTCACAATAACATAGTTTATGGAAATTTATAACTAGAAGATACTAGCTTGAAATACACTAAACAATTACAAGTAGATGATCTTTGATATATCATATTATTTTTATCACAAGAAAAATACTAAATATCTTCAGTATTGGTAAGTTACTTGAAACTGCAAGTGATATATTATAGCATTATGTAAAACATTTCATTATCATGAAAAATTTCCAAATGCAGTTGACAAATAATTCAATAACTATTTACTGAATTAAAGTATGAAATAACAGTTATTAAAACTCAAGTAATATCTGTGCACATATTACATGCCTATATCCATGACAGAAATGTATGTTAAGAAAAAATGTATTATTATATGCAAATTTGTATATTGCTCATAGGTGGCTAAAAGTAGGCCAAACAAATCTTTTTTTTTCTCTTGAACCTACTAAGGCAGAATATTCCACAAGTTATCTCTACAGCAGAGCCAGCAAGGTCAGAAAAATAAAAAACATGTGTTTCATGGAGCCACTGGCAGTTTCCAGAAACAAGAGGCAAGATTTAACACCATGCAGAGCTATTTAATGTGAATATACATGTGGGCAGGGCACATTGCAGATAACTGTGGCCTTCTCTAATAACTTGCATCTCTTTGATGTGTTAAGTTTTACTACAAATGTGAAGTTCAAGGTCCCTCTTCGTATCTCAATTCCTTGTGGATCTAGACTTGAGCCCTAGTATTTCAGGAGACTTTACTACATACGCTTTGCCTCACACCATCCTAGGAATACTTCTAATGATTGGATTACCAATAAGCAGTAAATTTAAAACTGTATCATTGATTTAGAAGAAATGCATACTCATCCTACATGTCCATTTTATATATTTGTCTAACAATCTTTCCTCCTATGCCATAGTGGACCTTAAATTGTTTGAAAATGAATTAGAATCAATGGCAAGGCTAGCTAGAGGATGTTTGCACATAATATGCACATATTATTCCTCATAAGTCTGTTCAGGCTGACATATGAGAAAGACCAACTCTATCATCATTTCAGGTGGACCTATGAGTTTAAAAATAATTTCCTGCTTTAGAAATTGATGGAATCACATCTAAATTTAGTTTTTCTAGTGATTGCATCACTTGCTGCAAGCGAAGGAAATAATTATATGAGACACATTCTGTCTGGTAGACTGAAAGCAATAAAATGTAAAAGAATGAATTAACAAGAATACATTTCAAAGAATTCTGTCCTTCAAAGTGACAAAATTAGATGAAACTTCAGCAACATGAGCAAGTATAGATTTGTCTCAGATCATAAGTTGGTTGGGTTATGTCTCATAGAGACAGCCCCCACTGAAATGTTCTCAGGTTAACATAAATTAACTTCGACTTATTTGATTTGGTAGTTAATTTACCCCTAACTCAACTAAATTTTAGACTTTCTCTCTAGTTCATCAAAGGAGATCAGGTGTCTGGAAACAGTCTTTGGACCATGGAGTTTCACTTAGGAATGTGAGAATACAAACTAAAGCATAAGCAAGGTGAGTCTGCTATCTATTCAGGCCTCAACTCGGGGCCCTTGTGAGATGTTTAGAGAACACTGTCCATCTCATGTAAGAAATGACTCTAACATCTCTTACATCTCTTAAATGTCCCTGAAAATCATGATGGAAATTCAGAGTAAAAATGCTATTTAAAAATTCCTCCCTTTTGACTAGGTTCTGTTTTTCTCTATTTCCCACCCCCTTTTACTTTAACCAATGCCCTTTCATTCTACATATGTCCTTTACAACAGCACTGTGTTGCTCTAATCCAGCCTGAGTCTAGCAATGACATTGATCACACTCTCAGTCAAAATAAAAATAAAGTTAACTCCAGAAGGCTCTTAATGGTGCTCACTTGCTTTGAAGCAGGCTCCCAAGAGAAAGGGGACTGCCCTGTGAACAGTCTTTTTGGCCTTAAGAAGGGGCTCTATGTTAGTGAGAAAAGTACTTTGAATATGTGTGTCTTTGTGATTTGGAACCCGAGATTGATTATTTATTAATGGAAAGTCTGATGTTTGGGGGGGGTCTTTGTTGCTATGCTTTGTGGGGCTGGGAGAGCAAATTATTCTGACATGGGACCCTTCTAACAAGAGGGACTTTGGAAGAAAGGCTTAGAGTTAAAGAAGCACAGCCACCCTCTAAAATCATAGTTTTCCAGCGGCCTTTAAAGAAACCTGGTCCTCAGCACTAACAGAAGCACTACAGTAGCCTAGTGCTTTTTTGGAAGCCTTAGGGAAAGTTGATAGGTTTATGGTAACTAGTGGCTATTTGAGATGCAAAGATTTGAAGGGATGAGGAATATTGTTCAAGGTCTGAATCACACATAAATGATTTTCTTCTTCTGTGAATTTATTTTCTCTTTTTGTCCTCACCATTTCTTTACATTTATCTCCCCACTGACATAACTCTGCCCCCTGTTCTGATTTTGGTTTTGTCATTGGTCATTCCAGCTCTCCATTAGTGGGAGCCCAGACCCTGTCATTCATGAAGGAACAAAATTTATGAGTTCTAGAGTTTTGGTTAAGAGAAAACTGTCTTGTTTCCCCTTTAGAAGAGACAAAGTTTGAATAGACAAAAGCAAAGGTGAAGAAAAATAAAGTTTAAAAAAAAAGGTCAAGAGTCAAAAATCACATTCATTTTTGGGCCAAATTTTCTTTCATATTTTGTATCTTCTTAGTGTTAATGGCAAGTGTTCAAAGATCCTTTTATAGAAGTACATACTCTCTGAGAAAAATATAAATCTATGTTAAATGCTTACCATCAACTGGCAGATTTTGTAGTAGGTCATTCATTTCCTGTTCTGCAAGGTCGATTCCCACATTTTGTAAAAGAATATTCAAATTTTTGGAATCAGGAATCCATTCTTAGGAAAAAGAGAATACAAAGTAAACCATTGATACTGTAGAACATTAATATTACTGTGTATTATGATTATAAATCTCATGAGGAAGATCAAGGCTCAATAGCCTATTCATATATAGGGTGTAGTGCTAATAATGGTGCTGGAGTTAAAATTGAAATGTTCTACTTGATTGAGCAACTGCCAAATCATCCACAACAAAGGCTAAAGTAAATCAGCTAGTGGTGATGATGGGTAGAGCTCAATTTAGCTTTCTGAACTTCCAGATTCGATACCTCTATTGCTAATTATAATCCATTATCAAATTCTGATTCTAATGCTGATTAGATCAACTATCCTGCTGAAACTGCAATATTGAATAGAATGGTCAAAGTGTCTCCTCCCAAGTCACAAACTAGGAATGGCCATCCTCCAATCTAACACAAAGTGTGAAAGAACATTGTAAATATGTTCTGAAGGCATTTTCTGAATCCCAGTTTGGTCGCTGATGCTGATGATCCCATGTAGCAAAGTGAGCAAAGGCAAACATGTACAGCTAACTCCTGCAAACCTAAAGGGTTAAACCTTCTGATTGGGAAGATTGAGTCAGGGGAGGAATAGAAGAGAGGAGAGAGAGAGAGAGACAGAGAGAGAGGGAGAGAGAGACAGACAGGCAGACAGACAGACACAGAGAAAGGGAGAGAGAAACACACACACACACACACACACACACAGAGAGAGAGAGAGAGAGAGAGAGAGAGAGAGAGAGAGAGAGAGAGAGAGAGAGATGATAAAAGTGGGAGCCATCATAGGATTGCAGAGAAAACTGAACCTAAAGAAATGTCCAGAGACCTACAAGACTGCCGCCAACTAACAATTTGAGCAACAGTGGAAAGGCTTCCATAAATGCCCTCCCCAGATAATGAGAAAAATGACTAACTTATCCACCATCATTGAGCCCTTATCCAGTATTGGTTAGAAACAGAAGCAAACACCCACAACTAAACACTGAGCCGATGCAGAGAGGGAGGACAAGATCAGGCTGCAGAAACACATAGACAGCTGACCTGAACAAGGAGGAGCTAATGGGTCCCCAGACTGATAGCTGGGAATCCAGCATTGGACAGACTCAGACACCCTGAACATGGGCCCCAGCTAGAAAGACTGAGCAGTCTAAGGGACCTCAGACAGTGGAACCAGGATATATTCCTGGTGCACAAAAGGACCTTGTGGGCACATCCCCCATGGAGGGATACTGCCTTAACCTAGAGAAAGGAGAGAAGTCCTAGTCCGTACTCCAAATGACTTGACAGATTTACATGACCTCTCCTGGATGGCATTGCCCTACATGTGGAGCGGGGGGGGGGAATGGGAGGGGAGGGTGGTCTGGGTGCATGTGAGGGAGAGGGAAAGAGGGAGGGAGGAAGGAAGGGAGGGAGAGGGAACTGGGATTGATATGTAAAATAAAAAAACAAAAACATTAAAAAAAGAAGAGAATAAATGAGACTGAATGATTCTCATTTTTCTATGGGCATTTATGACAGAGATGACATGTACATATCAACAAGGACAGTTTAAGCCTTATGTATCTTATGCATGTGTGTGTGTGTGTGTATATATATATATATATATGTATGTATATATATATATATATATATATGTGTGTGTGTGTGTATATCCAAGCTAAACATGATACTAGCTGATTAGTACTCAATGTGTACGTGGAACAAAACATCTACAAATATGTTGATCAAGTTTATCTAAAATTTTAAAGCAATAGAACAAATTTCTAAAGAGTAAGACAAAGTAAGGTGTGTTCTTTCAATATTGTTCAACCTGGCCTTGAGCATATAAGCCTCCACCTCAACCTCACAGGAGCTGGGATTATAGGCATGCTGCACCACATCTGACACAACTGGATACCCATGCAAGAATTATTCAGAACTATTATCTTACTTTATATTCATTAATTCTAAGCACATCAATGAGCTACTGGTGAAAGGATGAATTATAAAATTTTAAAAAGGAAAACAAATGAAAAAGCTTCAGAATAGAGAAGGCTTCATAATAAAAGGAATAGCTAAATATACTAATTAAATTTTGCTACAGTAAAATTAAGAACTTTCATTCATCAAGATACCACCAGGAGTAAAAGAATGTTACTTAACAAAGACTTAGGATCCTGACAAAAAGATGTTTCTTATAGCACACATGAAGATAGGTAGGTACTCATTGAAATATTTGTCTAAGCACTTCTATAAGGAAGAAATGCAAATGGGCAACAAAATACAAAAAGATGTTCACTCTTCTTAGTAATTAGAAAAATACCAATTAAAACCACAGCTGCACACTAGTAACACATGCATCGGATTGGCAGAGGTTTGAAGGACAGTATCCAGTTTTAGAACAGATTAGAAGCACCAGTTAAATCTCATACAACCAATATTGTGTAAGACTTCTTGATGGGAGATGTCATTCTGTATGTTTCTCATACTGGTTAATAATAAAGCACTGTTGGCCAATAGGAAAGGAAAATAGGAGGGACTAGGAGACAAGGAGGAAATAGGAAGTAGTAAGGAGGGGTCAAGATGGAGAGTCAGGAGAGAGCAGTATGCGGGAGCCGGCTCCCGGTAAGAGAAATACATAGATCAGCAGAAATGGGTTAATAATTAAAGGCAGGGCTAGCCAATAAGAAACAAGTAACCGGGCCAACAGTATTGTATCAAATACAGAGTCTCTGTGTGTTATTTGGGGCTGGTGGCGTGGCGGCAGGACATGACCAGCGGTGGCGGGCGGAAAAAACCATACTTGTTACAACTTCTGGCCAAGCAGAGCTGATACTACATAAACCTTAACAATTTGAGTCCTAGACATGCACTCTAGAAACTCATGCTTCCAAAACACCAAGTTATTTGTAGGATCACTGTCCACAGAGGGGGGAATCATAATTATAAAAAATGAAAACACAGGTGTATCTTATACATGGTTGGTGTAAAGTTAGATATAAAGTAACACACACACACACACACATACAGTATAACTCCATTTATACTGTTGAAAGTAAGAAAACAGCTATAATATCCAAAGATACAAATGTACATAGAAAAAAAAACAAGAGAAGCAAAGAAAATATTTAATATAATTGATCTTAGGAGCTATGTTCGGTATTGAGGGGTGTGGTTGGTACTGGTATGCAATAGGAAGACCTTTGAGGAGCTGATAAAGTATTACTTCTTGATACATAATTTTCACTTGATTACTCTGTCTGTGTATATAGTTCTAGACTTTTTGTTGTTTTCTGTTGTTTTGTTTTGCTATTGACACAAGGTCTTTCTATGTAGCCCATGCTGTCCTGGAACTTAACATGCTGTCCAGGCTGTTTTACACTCCAGAATGTCACTGTAGAGAGGAATGACTCTTACAAGTTGTCCTCTAGTTCCACTTGTTTGCCATGCATTGTATGCACCCATTCCTATACACAACACAATCAGCTACAACTGTAAAAGCCTTAAATAAACATAAGTAGGTGTGCAATCTGTATCACTGACTTTTAAAGACTTTTAAAGTTTTTATTATTCTATTTTGGAAGTAACAGCGGCATAGAAATAATAGGATGTGAAAAGATAACATATAGATTTACTAAAAGAAAAACAGTGTAGCTGGATTTATGTTGAGGTCTTTGACCCATTTTGACTTGAGTTTTGTGCATGGCAATAGACATGGGTCTATCTGCAGTCTTCTACACACCATCATCCAGTTGTGCCAGCACCATTTGTTGAAGATGCTTTCCTCCTCCCATTGTATACTTTTATCTGTTTTGTCAAAAATCAGGTGTTTGTAGGTGTGTGGGTTAATGTCAGGATTTTGTATTTGATTCCATTGGTCTACCTGTCTATTTTTGTGCCAATACCAGGCTGTTTTCAGGACTATAGCTCTATAGTAGAGCTTAAAGTTGGGGATGGTGATACCTCCTGAAGTTCCTTTATTGTACAGGGTTGTTTTGGCTATCCTGGGTCTTTTGTTTTTCCATATAAAGTTTATTATCCTTTCAGGGTCAGTGAAGAATGGGAGTAGGGAGGGACAGTGAGTGGAGAGGGAGCCAGGAGAAAGAGAAGGGGAGGAGAGGAAAGTACATGGGACTAGGAAGATTGAGCCAGGAGAGAGAGGGGGGGGGGAGAGAAGGAGAGAGAGAGGAGAATAAAAGAGGAAGCCGTTATAGGTTTGAAGAGAAAACTGACTCTAGAGAAATGTCCAGAGACCTGCAAGACTGACTCCATCTGAGCAACAGTAGAAAAGCTACCATAAATGCCCTTCCCTGATAATGAGATCGATGACTAACTTATCCACCATCATAGAGCCCTCATCTAGTAGCTGATGGAAACAGAAGCAGACACCCACAACTAAACACTGAGCTGAACTGGAATCTAGATGCAGAGAGGGAGGACAGGACCAGGCTACAGAAACCCACAGAGACAGCTGACCTGAACAAGGAGGAGCTAATAGGCCCCCAGACTGATAGCTGGGAATCCAGCATTGGACAGACTCAGACCCCATGAATATGGGTTTTAGTTAGAAGGTTTGAGCAGTCTAAAGGACCTCTGACAGTGGAACCAGGATGTATCCCTGGTGCACAAAGGACTTTGGGAGCACATTCCCCATAGAGGGATACTCTCTTAGCCTAGAGGCAGGAGGGAGGGTCTAGTCCCTACTCCAAATGACTTGACAGATTTTGTTGACCCCTCCTGGAAGGTATCACCCTACCTATGGAATGGTGGGGGATGGGAGGGGAGGGTGGTCGGAGGGGGGCATGAGAGGATGGGAGGAAGGAAGGGAGGGAGAGGGAACTGGGATCGATATGTAAAATTAGAAAAATAACTAAATATAAAAAGAAAGAAAATAGCTAATCAATGTTCTTCCTTTATACTTAAAAGTTTGGACAAAGACCCATTTTTCTTTCCTGACCCCCCCTCAATATATTGGAAATCTGTTGTAGTGATCCATGCCTATATTCCCAATATTTGGGAGATAGGGTCATGAGCATCACTGCATGTTTGAGGCTAGTCTAGTTTACACAGAGAATTTTTAGGCAGCCAGGGATACAGAAATGCTGCTTCAAATATACAATAATAGTAGTAATAAATAATAATTATACATTCAATGAATATTTTTTAAAAAGTGTATATGGGCTGCAGAGGTGGATCCATGGGTAAAGTGCTTAATTAAGGAAACAAGAATTTTCTTTTAATTTGTTTTATGTACATTAGTATGAAGATGTCAGATTCCCTATAACTGGAGTTACAGTGCAAGCTATCATGTAGGTGATGGGAACTGAATCTGGGTCCTCTGGAAGAGCAGCCAATGCTCTTAACCAATGAGCCATCTCTCCATTCCCAATAGAAGAAAATTAATTTGGATCTCAGAACCCATGTGAGAGTTACTGCTCACTCTCATAACCTAAAAGCTGGTAGTCAGAGACAAGAAGATCCCAGGGCCTCACTGTTCAGCCAAATCAATGAGCCTCATGTTCAGTGAGAAACTCTGTGACCCACATGCGCGTGCGCACACGCACACACACATACACACAGGGCAAGGGAGGTGAGGAAGTCCCTGGACACCCACTTCTGGCTTCCACATGTGTTCACTTGGGTAAGTACACTCATCCTCACATAAATGCACACATACACTACACATAGAAACTAATTGCTTAACTCATTAATTAATTTAAAAAAGAGTGTATTGGACATAAATCTAGAATATAAAATAGGAAATGTAATGAATCATCATCATATCAACTGTGAAAGATCTGTTCATATTGTATATCATATAGAGATGGAAAGACCTATACTTTAACATGTAGAATATGGTATGTAAATAAATCATATGGATCTCATATCCATCTGCCCTTTCTTTGTGATTACCATTCACTATCAAAATGCTTTCTTTACTTTTAGTTATGTGTACATGTGTCTGAGGAGGGGTATGCACACATGAGTGTAGTGTCTGCAAAGGTGAGAAGGAGGTGTTGGATCCCTTGAAGGTCCAGGTAATTCTAAAGCACCTGATGCAGATGCTAGGAACTGAACTTGGGTCCTCTGAGAGTAGTTACTGCTCTTGCAGTTGAATACTCTCCAGACCCTCCACACTCACTTTTCAGAGACTTCACCTCATCTCTCAACTTGCTCCTACAAATATTTTCATTAGCTACAGAAACAGTCACAAAGAGCGATGGGCACATTAGCTGGGTTGTACAACAAAAATATAATTTCAGAAGTTCAGACATTATGATCTGTCATAGAATCATTTCAAGTCATATTTAAATAAAATTTTGATGCAATACAGTGGAGAAAGACTTATTTCAGTCCTTCTTCTCAGTCATTAACATTTAAGGCTGGCACTAGAATGAGAGAGGAATCTATTTTCAATAAAAAATTTAAAAAGTAACAGTAACAGTACAGGAGAAAAGCCATTTAAGGCTGGCACACTGCAGAAAACACTCTTTTCATGATTTTTTTTTATTTTCTAAACTTCTAGGAAGTTCCTATACATTTTAGTTTCTCATCTCTCCATTCCTCCTTATCATCTAAGGATAAGCTCTCACTGAACTAAAATTTGAGTAGATACAGGTGGTGGTGGCACACACCTTTAATCCCTGGACTTGGGAAGCAGAAACAGGCAGATCTCTGAGTTCAAGTCAGCCTGGTCTACAGAGGGAGTTCCAGAACAGTCAGAGCTGTTACACAGAGAAGCTCTGCTTCAATTAATTTTGTATAGAAACATAATGTATGTAGTTAAGTATGTATAGACATGATATCATATATAGTATATATAATTTATGGATTATTTATATATTTTTATTATATGATATGTGATTGATTTATTAGTTAATTAACATGAGCTGAGTGGTGGTGGCATACATCTTTAATCCCAGCACTCAGGAGGCAGAAGCAGAAGGATTTCTGCTGCTTCGTGGCCAGCCTGATCTATAGAATGAGCTCCAGAACAACCAGGACTAGACAGAGAAAACCGGTCCAGAAAAAAGGTCCCTCCCCCTAAAAAAGTACAATAAATTAACAACAGACAATTCTTTGTCCTACTGGAAGCTTGATAGACTATAAAGGCAGATTATTAATAAACCAAGATGTAATGTCAAAGCAAGGATTTTATTTATATAATTGTAGGTAAATATTGAAACGTTAAATCCCTTTATATTTCTCAACAGGTAAACTCCTCAGAAATGTACTCAATTTTAAGTCCTAGTGGGTCACCGCAGTGTGAGCACTTACTGTCAGTTAGCTGGTTTTTCATTTGCTGTAGTTTATCTTGATCCCTCTTTTCTAAATCCACATCTTCTGGAACACTTTCAACGTCTTCAATACCTAAATCTTTTGCTTCAAACATTGGAAAAATAGGTAAGAATCTTGGGCTTACACAGAACTTTGCATTCATCTCAGAATAGGCGATTTCTCTTCATTATGAATTGACTACTTTTATTTTACTTCACCTTCTACTGTGTTAAGACCATTTATACTTAATAACAACCACACAATGAAGTTTGTGGGAAATACTCCAGAAAATAAAAACTTCTTAAAATACTGTTGAGAAGTGTTTAAAAAACATTTGCTGTTGAAATGTAGATAATTTAAATTTCAACTCTAGACAATTTAACATGTGCATTTCCTTCAAAAGCAGCATGGCAACAGATGGATTCACTGAATTTTTTGTTTTATTTTTGTGGTTCTGGGAATTGAACATGGAGTATGCACATGGTAAGCAAGGGCTAGCTCTATTGCTGAGCTGTGCTCCCGGACTTGGTAAATTTCCCACTAACCTACAAATGATGTGACAGTATCCAACAAATTTCTGAACGAAATCTTTCTGTTATCTGTTAAAAAAGAAAACAACCATCATTTACTTATATTGATGAAGACTTAAAAAATGTAAAGTTATTAAACTTGGTAAATAAAGACCAATGAGAATAGATCCACTCCACTCATTGGACTCAATCACAAGTATTGAGAACCACTCTATGTTAGGGTTGGGGCCTTTATGCTTTGGGTCAGGGCTGCTATGGGAACACAGGAAGTCCTGTGGCTGGCTTTTGGAAACCAACTATTCATACAGGGTTGCCTTGCCCAGGCTCAATACAAGGTGAGGTGCTTAGTCTTACTGCAATTTGATAAGCCATGTATTGTTGATATCTATGGGAGTCCTGCCCTTTTCTGAATAGAAATGGATGAGTGGATGGGGACAAAGAGGAGGGGGAAGGGACAGGATGAGTGGAGAGGAGGGAGGAGAAATGCTTTCTCTAACTTCCTGAAATTCTCTGGATTTAAATTGTTTCTATTTATGTCTATCCCATGGCGTAGCTCATGATTGTCTTTTCTCCAAATCTTCAGATCAATAGTAAATACAATCACAACAACAGTGATAAAATGAAGTTGCTGAAATGTAATTTTTAATATCTAAAGATGAAACTTACTATTGTCATATGCTTGTCGAAGTACTTATGGAAAAATAAGAACTTTAGGGATTCATGTGAAAAAGCTACCATTATCAAACGCTCACAAGCCATTTAATCATGTCTTACCGCCAACCAGCAGGGTTTCCTTTAGGTCCCTCATTTGATTTTCTGAAAGTTTCACATCCATATTTTGCAAAACAGACTCCAATTTACTAACATCAATACCCTCTCCTATAGGAAAAAACGTAAGCCAACTTTAGCTACTGTCATACTTAAATGCATTCGTTATAGTAACCCTAACCCACAAAGACCACAGCCCTGTGAATTCTATCTAGGATGACCATCTAGAACACCAGAATGACAACCAGAGTAACTTTCCTGATCTGGTTTTTGTTAGCTGGCTGGTTGAGCACTGCTTAGGAATCTGCAGTTAACAAATCTAAGACTTGAACAGGAAGCATCATCTCTTTTTATTTCCTCAGTGCCCAGACTGCATGTATCAACCAATATAATACTGTATAAAGTTTTTACTTAATTTTTTAAAAGAGCCAACATGACATCTAATTATTTCTTTCCTTCTACTACAGAACGCACATGAAATCTGCAAAACTCCAGAATTTAGAAGAATTGTACACATAGTGTCAAGAAATCACAATCTAATTATTAGAAAGTTGCACAAACATAAAACTTGGGGATCTCAAATTCAAACACTTCCTGTATTCATTCCACTCACCTTCAATGGCTTCCACAGTATCTGTCAATTTCTTTTGGTAGAATTCTCGAATATCTGCATGAATGGTACAAGCATGAATGGGTTGCAAGCAATTTATTGAATCATTTTAAAAACCACAATTCAGAATGATAGACATTATGATTTCTCCCCAATGTTTATGACATAATTGCAAATAATACAATTATAGAATGGAAAATCCTTCCATGGGGCCTCTCCACCCATTCATCTGTCTTATCCCTCTTAACATTCCTCCTACCTCTAATTCCTTTCATTTCTCCTCTTTAATTTATTCCAATTCAATTTATTTATTTTTTTCATTCATCCCAGCTAATCCTGAAGATGTCTGATCATTGATTTCTAATGCTGGAATAGGCAGAATTTTGGCTACTGGCAGAATCAGTGATTGACAGAGAAGATGGCCTGAAAACTTTTGCATAATGCAGTTGAACTTTCTTTTATAGAGGAACTATTAGAAATTTATTCTAAAAAAGAAAATATTTTCCTTTTTAAAATTTTATGGCAAGTAAGTTAATGGCATTTTATGTAAAATAGATGAACATTATCACAGAACAGGTACAACTATAAATTAAGTTGTATGCAATTTAAAATTCTTACCATCAACAGAAATATTTGTTAGATCCACGCTTCCTCTAGGTAGATTTCCTAAGTGCAGGGTGCTTTTTATATCAGTAACATCAACTGGTTCTTTTTCTAATGGTAGAAAATACAGGTGAATAAGACTTTAACAAAAGACCTAAGAACTCTAAGCAAGCACCGACTTTCATGCTTACCTAGTATTAACTGCCTGCCGTGTAGGCAGTAAAAGCACAATGATGCCTACCCATCTGTTAGTAATAATCATAGGAATATAATTTATTTTCTGGTTCCTTGTAAAAATAATCATATTGAAGGAATATGTGTATATATTTATATATATGTATATATACATATATAATGATATTATTTAATGATACTGTCATGTATAGGACCAATTATTTTCTTTAATTATGAGACAGTCTTGCTTATTTATTTAGAGACAGGATCTCATTAAGTAATCTTAGCTATTTTGGAATTCACTTTGCATACCATGCTGACCTTGAATACACAGAAATTCTCCTACCTCTGTCACTTAAGTTCTAGTATTAAAGACACACACTACCATACCAAGCCATTATCAGATAATGCTTTCTCTGGGCTTATGCATGAGGAAGAGCAGTAAAAGCAAAACCGTCCTTGGGTAAAGAAGATGCCATTACTATTTCATACATCATTGCTTAACTAGACAATATATAGCCAGGTCCTAAGATATTATATATGACTTTCCATAATACAAATGTTAAGAAGAAGAATAAATAGATGATTGGATAACACAGTATGTTAAAATTAGGGTAGAGAAACAGGGTTTTAGACTCATGGTATTTTCTCATTAACCTTTTACAGCTTTTATCACCTCCACTAATTCGCTGACATCAATCTTTTCTTTATCTATAGGAAAAACCAGAATTGAAAGACAGATAATACAAACATTATTGCAAAAACATTAACTGAATTTGGAAACAGGTATCTACACAACAATAAAAATATTGAAGCTCCTTTCCCTTCAGATTAAGGACTAAGACAAAGATGATCTTCTATTGTCTCTTCTGTTTCACACTGCTCTAGAAACTCAGGCAAGGTGAGAAGAGGGTGGGCAGTACAAATCAAAGCACTGTGATATTGAAAGGAAGTGAAAAATGTCATTATTTGCAGCAGAAAACCCTACAAATTCTATAAAACACTATTTCAACTAAAGAGCAAATTTAACAAAGTGGTGGGTTGCAAGACTCACACAAAAGTCAGTTTACTGCTGGATGCTAGCAGTGAACAATTAAAAGATAAAATGTTAAGATACAAGTAAAGCTAACAGAAAAATGCTCAAGTCTTCTGCACTCAAAGTTAAAAAATATTGTTTAAAGAAATAAGAGTCTTCCATAAAGAGGAAGGGGCATTGGGTTTATTGCTAAGGTTCCATACTTATTGCCTATTGCCCCCCCCCCCCACAGCTCAACACTGTGACTGAGTCTATTCTCTCCAAATGAATCTACAGATACAATACTATTACTATCAAAGTTACATCATTTGTTTTTGAAGAAACTGATAGTCCTTCTAAAAACTTAAATGGAGATGCTAAGGAACTAGAACAGTGAAGGAATCTGAAAACAGAACATGCAACAGAACATTCACAAACTGACTCATATTTTGATTAATAGTTCAAATTAATTTAATGAAGGCAGGAAATTCTTTTTAAGAATTGGTGCTAAAATTAGTAGGTATCTACTTATAAAACATTGACTACTATATTTCATTTTATACAAAATTAACTCAAATCATACAATTAAACATATACAATTAGAAAATATCTATAAAAAAAGCATAAGTCATCTGTGTGATCGGGATATAGGCAACATTTTTTTTCAGTAAAATAAAAAATACACCAATCACAAAGATGAATACGTTTGACATTATCAGAATTAGATTTTTCTCAAATGCAAGGTTAGGAAAATGCATCAGCAAACCATAATCTTAGAAGAAATATTTGTAATACATATATCTGTCAATGAATATGTATAATAAGCAAGAATACATAAAGCTATCTGACAAATAAACAATAACAAGATATTCTGTGTAGAGAATGATCTATAAGAGCCAGACTTCTGGTTTCAAATGGATGAGTTTGTTAGGTATACACCAAGCAAATGTAAAAGAATAAACATCAAGCAACACATAGAAGCAGAAAGAGAGATAGAAAAGACCATCAAATCAGACACTTACAACATCCATCAAAAGTGAGTAGAGTAGCCCAGTTTGGAATGCAAACAAAGGTGATTATCATCACATCAGGTGCATCCAGCATCCAGCAGATGACTCAGCAAGTCCTGTTGAAGCCTTCATGATGGAGTTTCGGATGAAGAGATATTGAGCACAAAAGTCTCTCCACAGATGGCCATTGTGGGAACTTGCCAACCACATGCATGTTTGTGTCATGGGATAAATCTAACATCTTTTTAAAATCCATGGACAAGCTCTTTTAGCCATTCTCAAAGGTATAATGTTTTTAAGCCCCTTAGCTAGTTGCCGTATTCCTTTCAACTTGTCAGCAGGCCAGGACAAAGAATTTTAGAGAATGCTTGAACTAAACAAGCTAGGGTCTGAGACAAGAGCCCTGAATTCTTAGTTACCAGAGTCAGCTTTCGACAAACTTAAGCATCCCATGGCAATTTACCAATGTAATGCTTGTTACAAAAGATAATCTAATAAAAATGGTCAAAAGACCTAACAAACATTTCATAAAAGAACATATTAAAATAAACTATATTAAATATATTAAAATATACTTTGTGTATTAAATATGTTAAAATATATTTTATATATTAAAATGAAATAAAACCAACAAGAACATGAAAATACTTAAAACATCTTTAGTCATCTGAGAAATGCAAATTAAAATCAGAATATATTATATTTTCATATACATTGTTTAAAATGAAAGATAGCAATAAGAATATTGGGCAAGGATGTGAAGCAGTTGGAGCTCTCAATGGGTTTGTGCCTGGTCTTATTACATCTTGCTATGCAGTGTGTTTAGTTGCTATCCCTGGGAAGACTGCTCTTTCCTGAAGGGAAGTGGATTTGGGGGAGAAGGAAGGTGGGAGGTAGGAGAAGTAGAGGGAGGGAAGGCTGTCATCAGGGTATATATAGTATGAGAAAAGAATAAATAAAAAGAAAAAAATACATCTATTTTATAATAAGATTCTACTCTTAGGTATTTATCCAAAAGAAATTAAAATGCATTTCTACAAAAAAGTTGTACATACAAATGATCATATCAGCCATATTGGGAATGGTCAAAATCAATTAAGAGTATAAATAAATTATAGTATATTCATACAATTCAATGCTATTCACCAATAAAGAGTAACACAATCAACGTGCAACCACATGGTTGAATCTCACAATCATCCGAGGAAGGACATAGCATACAAACTATATGCATCCATTTCCATGAAGTCAAAGAACAGAGAAATGCAGTATATGGTGACAGAGATGAGAGAGTGATCCCTGGGGTTCTGCTTCCAGCACTGTAGATGCAATCTCCTCTGAGGAAAGGGAACATGCAAAAATTAAATGTGTGGAAATAGTTCAGGGGCTAATAGTCATGTGAATAATAAAAACCAAAACAAAAGGAAAAAATCCACAAATGACACATTAGGCTACACCACAATTTGAAAGTATTGCATTACAAATAACACTATCAAGAAAATAAAAAGACTAAAATATTTGTAAAACATGTTTTTTTAAAGTCAACAATAAAAGGACAAAGAATCAAATTTAAAAATGAACAAAGGATATAAGCAGCCATGTCTTCAAGAAGTTATACAAACAGCCACCAAACACATGAAGATATGAAATATGATTGTCACAAGGGAAAATAAATCAAAACCACAACGACATACCACTCCATACTTGCTAGCATGCCCAAACTGTAGGAAGACAGTAAAAAGAATCAGAAGAGATGCAGAATTCATAACCTCCATACATTTTTTGCAATGTAGATGTGGAACATTTGAAAAACAATTGGATAGTTCCTCAGAAAGTTAGCCACATTTACCATTTGGTTCAACAATTCCACGTTGAAGAATAAAGAAAATATGTTCATACAAAAACTCTATAAAAACCATAAAAGCAACACAATAGACAAAAAATGGAAATGACCTAAGTTTCCATCAATTGATGAATGCATAAAAACAATAGGAAGTGTGTCCACAGAGGAATATGACTTAACAATAAAAAGGAATATGGTACTCATGCTACTATATGGATGAGCCTATAAAACATACACTAAGCGAAATCAGCCTGTATTGAAAGCCTGTAACACTCCAGTATAGGACACATCCAGAACGGCTGATGCATTGCAGAGGAAATAGCCTTGCAGAGGCTTGGGCTTGAGAAGGGGAGGCAGTGTAGAAAAAGAGGAGGACAACAGCTATTGGGTGAGAATTTCCTTTCATAGCTGATGAAAATGTTCTAAAAGTAGGTTGTAGTGGCAGTCATCATCTTTGAATATAAGTTAAAAACAACAAATCGCACAGTTTAATATTTCTTTTTGCCTCTAGTTATGTACTTGTTTGCCTGGAAAGATATAAATGAAATTCCCCCTCCCAAACTCAAAAACTAAAACACTCAGATAACATAAACACTTTATATTTTATTATAGGACATACACTATATTAATTTAAAATTTTTCAATCAAAGTCCATCAGATAGCTCTTAATTCATCACATTGAATCCAATAGTTAACAAGATTGCTTAACTGTGCTTAATGTATGCTATGAGTCGCTGTCCCATAAACCCAGAACCCAGACCTTTGAAAACTGCCACATGCTCCTGCCAAGATAACATAAAACCCAGCACAGTCTCTGCTAAAGGCTCACATTATTAAGGCTGGAGAGATGGCTCAGTGGTTAAGAGTACTGGCTGTTCCTGCAAAGGACCCAGACTTCATTCCCGCACCCACACAATGGTTCACAAACACCTGTTACTGCTGTTCCAGAGGATCCAATGGCCTTTTCTGACTTTCACAGGGGCCAGGCACATAGGTGACAGACAGACAAAACATACATAAAGGCAAAACATTCATACAATGAAAATAAAGATATAAAAATTTTAAAGAATTTCCCATTTTATAAAGGAAGGGCAATGCTCATTTGCAATACATTGAATTAAGTCAGAAAAGGCTGAGTGAGCATTAGCTCCCAAGGTTCAGTTTGTAGTAATCAGACAATGAAACAGAAACACCAGCTAGTTTAGCGCATAGGGTTCCCAATTACAATGCACATTACTCTAATTTACCACAGAACAGTTTTCATTGGGCTAAAAGGTCACATGAATCCAGGGTATCCAGTATTCTTAACACATGAGAAATTTAATGCTGATAGCACCTATCCATATAACAACTATGACAACCTGACATGTCTTGCATACAATATCTAAAGCCCAGTGTAAGAAACAAAGCACTTCCTTGGTCAACTACCACAGTAATAAATAATAATTTGGTTTCTATCAATTACTCTGATGTCTAAGGTCAATCACAGAAATATAAGACATAAATTAAGATATTTAGGAGGGGAAGACAGAGTTGAAGACAACTCAGTCCATCAAGCATTTGCCATGTAAGCATGAGGACCTGTTTTCGATCCCCAGGACACCCATAATAGGCACGACAGTACACACTTGCAATCTCAGCACTGGGGAGATACAGAGAAGCAGGTCACTGGGGCTCAGTGCAGTTTAGCTGTTGGTCTACCCAACAGACTCCAGCCCAGTGAGAGACCTGCCTGGAAGCCCAAGGTGGAGGTCTAGACAGATGGCTCAGCGGTTAGGAGGAATATTTGCTGCTGTTGCAGGGGGCTGGGGTTTCATTCCCAGCATACACTTGGAAGCTCTAGTAAATTCAGTTCCAGAAGATCTGATGTTCTCAATCAACCTCCATAGACACACACATATATGCAGTCAAAAACATATACACATAACATAAATAAATCTTTAAAAATGTTTTTAAGACTCCTAAAATAAATAAATAGTCCATGGCACCCGAGGAACAACACTCAAGGTTGTCCTATTCCTCTGGGTGTCACATATGCACCAAATAAACACACACACACACACACACACACACACACACACACACACACACACACACACACACACGTATCCACAAACATGAGTATGCACAATACATATAAAGATAAATAAATAGATCTGACCATTTTCAGGATATAACATAAAGATGAAGTTCTTTTTTTCTAAAGGAAAATGTTAAACAAAACAATGAATGGAAGGAAGATACTTTCATTTCATTCTGCTCTCTTGCTATTCCTGAAGGTGTTTTTATTCAATGAAAACTATGACTCACCTTTATCTGAGGAATAAATTCTTCCCTAAATTCTGCAAAAATGCCTTTTGATACAAAGGACACTAGTTCTGGCAAGCCCATATGCATGGTCACAGGTACAGACTCTTCAAAGGGACTTGTTTCTGTGGCACTCACCCTTAAGGCTGTCTGTTAGCCTCTCGAGTTCTTTCTCTGAGAGTTTGGTCTGCATCTTCCCCAAAATGTTGTCCAAACTGCTCACATCAATTTTTCCTCCTCAGAAAGGCAAGAAGATTGGAAGGTTAAGAAAGATAGAATATTAAAAAGAAAGCACACACACATCTATTTCTGGCTATTATTAGCTTGGTTGTTAATAAGGTAAGATATATAATTTATATCTTTGTATCATAATTTAATATTTTTATAGGACTATCAGAACCTTAACTTGGCTTTTCTAGTTGTCCAGAAGAAAAATAAAAAAGTTAGCTAAATTAAAACCTATTCCCTTTTAACTTATTTTGGGACAACTTGAGATAGCAAAACCACAAGGGTATTTTATGGTTTAGAGTACAAAGACCACAGATTTCATATTTTAAACATAACAAGAAACTGCTACCAGTTGCCTGGGCTTCTAGATTTTTCCTGTGGAGTAACTGTTCATCCTTCACAGCAGTGTGGGCTGGATGTTTCTTAACCTTATTTTTTTTTAATTTAAAAATTTTCATCTTATTTCTCTTCTCCTTACTACCCTGACTCCTCTCTGGTAATTGAAAACTGATTATCACAGTTACAGCTGGAGAGGTGGCTCAACCATGAGTAGCTCTGGCTACAATGTCTTGAGGACCAGAATTCACATTCCATCACTGACATAGCAAGCTGGGCACCCACAAACACCTGTAACCAGCTCTGACTTCTGGGGTTGGCTGGCTTCCAGGCCACCCGAGGAAACAATTCACAGAGGGACCCTGCTCAAAGATTAGGTGAAGAACAATAGAGAACTATACCCAACTCACTTCTAGCCTCTGCATGTGCACACAAGCGTGAACACCTGCTCGTACACACACATGCACATACACTCACAAATATGGGCACTCTGTTGTATGGTAGTTTCCTCAGAATTGAGATATCCCTCTGGGACGGAGGGGAAGGCTCTTTAGATTTAGGGGTAAACAAAATGTCACTTGTATGGGAAAGCAGGAACTGACACGATTCTTGGAGGCTCCTACTCAGCTTGACAACTTAGGGAACGAGACTCCAGCAGCTCAGGTCTGAGAGGCAATCTCCCAGACTTGCACAGCCACCCACAAACTCTGCAGAGAGCTCCAGGGTCACAGCTTCTGTGAGACTCACCTGTGCTGGGGTGAGCTTTCTCATATAGCTATTGCTTTTGCAAAGTCATCCTGGGTCCTCTGAGGAATCCCTCACTCATATTCCTCTTTCTAACCTCAATAAACTCATCAATTCAAGTTAGACTAGGAGAAATCATTAATTTGGGCTCTTCTGGATTTCCTTTCTGGGGTGAGTATGTTGCACCAACATATGCTACATACATATAGATGAATGAATAAAAAGTTTTAAAGATAGCATATATTGAGGATTTTTGAGGAGAATGAATTTGTAGTTTTAGAGAGTCTTTTCATGGTTTTATGAGCCTGACTTCCTGGGGGCTCAATAGTACAGTAAACTTCTATTAACCACAGGTTATGCTCGTATCTTTACATCCTTTCCTGTGGTATTCAGATTCCTGCTTTCCAGAGGACCAAGCAGCTTGTTTAGCATGACCACTTCTCACTTAGGAACAATTAGAGCTACATTAAAAAAAAAAAGATGAGTGACTCTTATTTGTGACCTAGTTTGTATACAAAGATCGCTGCTAAATAAGCACTTCCAGTATTGAAAAGGTGTGCAATAACGGAATTAGAGGAAAGGCTCTTTCGAGACCAGCACACATGGCAACATTTTGAGAGACTGATCAGCTGACTCGTGAAAGACAGCAGCAGAATGGACAACAACCTACAAGCTCTATTCAGCAAGACTGAGATTTCTTTCTTCTCAGACACTTTCTGATTAAAATTTCTTACTATTTTTGTTTATTATACAGATCATCTGTGGAGTTGGAGTGGATTAAAACTATAAATGTACTCTCTGAATACATTAAGTGTGGCTAGGATGAAATTTTAATGTCTTGTGCCTTCCACTTATCTTTAAGGGTCTTTGTATTACACTTACTAAGGCAAATCTTTAATTGCATATGAAACACAAAGTCTCCCCAAGGCATGTGAAGATTTATGAAGATGGCATGGAAGAAGCCATCATCTCACAAAGACAGCAGGGCTCTACTGTGCTGAACTTCCTTCTATACTCCTGGTCTGTTCCCCCCCCACTACTTTTCCTCCATTTAATCTCATTTTAAATTTTGGGACTCCCGATGGATTAAAGAATGAGAGCTAGTGATTTCTTGTTCTTTGACAATTTCCCACAGTATGCACCAAGTTTGGGCCATTTTCAGCCCCCACCCCTAAAATCACTAGTCTCCTCTGCAGAAACCTTCTTCCAGACAGCTCATTCCTAACTTACCCAGTATTTCCCCCACTGAGTTTAATTAAGGTTGTTTGCATGAGTGTGAGTTTATTGACTGGGACATAAGCAACTTATCAGAAGCTTCACCAGTGAGGAAAATGACAGCCATCCCCTAGTACCCACAAAGGACCCAGCAGAGTCCCTTCAGTGAGGAGTGGGGCCTCATGAGCTCCTCCCCAGGCATGATGAAATAGTGGCAGGCCCAGTCTTGTACATGTCTTGTATGGGTAACCCTAGCTGAGTTCACCAATGAGTTAAGATCCACTATGTCTCTTCTATGATGGGGTTTCTCAAACTACAAGTATTCATTTCTTACCATTTCTTAGGATAAAGCAATAATGCCTCCTAGAAGTTTCTTTCAGTAATTCTCTACTACACAGGAAATGGGATTGCATGGAAAAGAACATGGGGAAATCGAGCTAGTACTTACTCAAAAGCCTTCCTCACTGAAGGCTAGATTTTTGTTGGTTTGTTTTTGTTCTTTCAAGACAGGGTTTCTCTATGCAGCCCTGGGTGTCCTGGAACTCATATATAGACCAGGATAGCCTCAAACTCGCAGTGTTTGCCTCTGCCTCTTGAGTGCTGGGATTAAAATTGTATGCCACCAATACTTGCTGACACTTAGCACCTTCCAACTAGTGTTGGAAGCTGCTGAGGGAGAAATGTTATCAGCAGTCTTATCCAGCTACATGTCCTTCAAACTGCAATGACAACTGTTTCAGCCAAAAATGCCCAGTGGTGCAATGGCGGCATCTAAATACCAGAAGTAACCAACAAACTGACTGTGCCAAAGTCCATATAATAGGAAGAAACTCGAGAAGCCTAGTCGAGAATCTGTGACTGGAGAGGCCAGAGGCTCTTGAGGAGAACTTATTACAACAATGTTCAAACCAGATATAGATCAACTGCCTTCTAACTACTATTCCTTATACCTATATCTCAGTATGGCTCTCACTCTTCCACCAAAGAAGCTGCTTTTTTTTTCAGTGGACAGAAGCTATTAAAATGAACCATAATGAACCCAAGTGCAGAGAATAAGTAACTGTTGAGTGCCTATTCCAAAATGGGATAATGGTAACACAATCCCTATACCCATACCTCAAGGATTATCACAGAAGAGAACAAGAAACATTTACAGGAGGACCAGGAGGACCACTGTGAAACAGTGTCTTCTTGACATGACAGGGATGTTGTACCCAGGGAAGACCCAACAACATAATCCCTTTACAATGGTACACCAGTCTACATTCCTGCTACAAACGAGGGAAAGACACACAGGGCCCACCTCCAGATGAAGAGTTTTAGGCAGCTGAGAACTTCTGAAGGAGAAGAGCCAGTTTTCTTCAAGGGCAAGCACCCTGGTAGGCTACCTATGCTTAAGTGGTCAACCTTACACCCAAATACATGAAACAACATTAACTGGTCTTAGTAGGTCATTATGTGCATACATATAGACATTAATATGAGAGAGGGTTGGGGAGGGACACAGGAGGGAATGGGGAGAGGTAGGGCTGATATAATGAAAATATATGGTACTCATGTATGAATGTCACAAACATTTAAAAAGCTAAACAAAACTATCACATTAGCTATTTGATAAGAAAAAAATAACTGAGTTGTAGAAAATCTTCTAAATGAACATATAAATTCCTCTGGAAAAAAAATGACTTTCATTTCATATTCTCACCTTCAATCAGCAAGTCATTCACCCATTCCGGGGGTTCATGAATTTCAGGTTCTATTTTCTTGTGTTTAGAAATTGTTTTCATGCCAACACCATCATCTCTTCCTTCAAAGCAAAAGAAATACTTTTGGAAATATTGTGCATGTGGTACAGTTTACACACACACATACACACATGCACTCACATGTGTGCACACGCACGCTGCATTTTAGTGTTAGATAAAAAGACACAGCTCTTGTGTATGCTGGTGGATCTTGAAGGCTTCTCCTGAATTTGAATGACCTGTGCATTAAGGGTGAAGCAGAAGACCATGCAGCTATAAGTCTAGTCGTTCAATGGATGATTGGTTCAGGACCAGCAGCAGAAAACAAAAGACAGGGATATTCAAACCCTTTATAGCACAGCATAGTATTTGGATACACCCTATATGTATCTTCCTAGATATTTAATTCATCTTTAGATAAACTTTAATACTTAATACAATGTAAGTACTATGCAAACACAAGTAGCCATGTATGGCTGTTAAGTACCCAGCAAAAACTTGGTTGAATGAATCAATGAATGGTGAAAAACAGCACTTTATATTACTAAATTCAAAGGAAAGTTATTCTTACCAAAACAAACAAGATAAAAAACATCAGCTTCAAGCCCCAAATTCTCTTGAGGGGACAATGTTATGGAGTCACTTACCATAAACTGTTGATTTTGATGTTGATTTCTCAGGTTTCAATTTGAAAGCCATATTTCCAAGTAGACTGTCAAGATCACGGACATCCACTTGCATTCCTTCAAAAGACAGAGTCATAAAGAGATTGAAATCCAACTCAAAAGAAAATAAGCATAAATCGTTTGTGCTATGCTTATCATGTCATCATAAAACTGTTCCACAAGCAAGGTCCTTAAGTGTTTGAGGGAGTTGTTAGTACACTGAAATAAATCTATTTGCTTATTTTAATATTTAAAAATAAGCACATGAAAAACTACATGTTAAAAGAGAATTAAGAAACAATAAAGGTTATAGCAGCTAGATAGCCAGTCTAAAGGGTTTTTTAAGATTTATTTTTTATTAATACATTTTATTTAAATTAAAAACAATCTGATTTTACATATTAATCCCAGTTCCCTCTCCCTCCCATGCCCCCCACTGAACCTCCCATACCATCCCCAACCCACTCTCCAGGGAGGGTGAGGCCTTCCACGAGGGATCATTAAAATCTGTCAAGTCATTTGGGGTAGGGCGTAGGCCCTCCCCCCATGTCTCTAGGTTAAAGAAGTATACCCCCCCCCAAAAAAAAGGGAGCTAGAGAGAAAGATGGCTCAGAGATTAAGATGTATTAATTATGTATACAGTTTGCCTATGGGCCAGAAGAGGGCACCAGATCTCATTCTAGATGCTTGTGAGCCACAATGTGGTTGCTCTCAACCTCTGAGCCATCCCTCCAGCCCCCAATCTAAAAGTTTTAACATAAATATTTAAACAATTGTAGGTTTGGTTTGATCACTAAGTCTCAAGTTATCTGAGCGTCTCTCAATAGTTTGTTTCTATGACAGTTTTGTTATTTCTACTGCTGACACTGAAATAAATAGAATGTCTTTTAAAAATAAAAGAGAAAATTACTTAGTACATACAATATTTTATTAAAATTGTATAAATATATATATATGCGATTGACAGCAGTAAAATTAATGAGAAAGAAAAGGCAAAACAAAGCACTTCCACTACACTGGCTTATTTTATTTTATGCACATGGTGTTTTGTTTATATGTATGTCTGTGCATCAGTCATGTACCTGGTCCCTGTGGGGTCAGAAGAGGGTGTCAGATCTCTTAGAACTTGAGTTATAGGTGGTTGTGAACCACTATGTGGGTGCTGACAGCTGAACTTAGATCCTCTGGAAGAACAGCCACGGTTAAGTCCTAAGCCATCCCTCCAGCTCTAATTTGAGTTTTTAATTTTTATTATCTTCACTTTCAATTGCTTTTACAATTGTTGTACCCTATTATATACACCTTGATTAGCTATTAGGAAATCCATATCCCAAATGATGGCTAAGAGGAGTTGCTATGCTAAAGCAAACAAAACATCTTAAGCACACAAATGCAAACTATGAAATTATTATATTCCTGGGAATGTACCCATCTCAAAATAATATATAGACCAAATTCTTATTATGGTAACCATGTCAATTCTTTAGCACCCAAGACAATTATTAACACCAAGTGGGTTAATGCTTAAACACTTCTTGTTTTATATTTTTTTCCTTCTACAATTACCTTTCCTCTATTAGTATATTCACACAACTCTCTTCCTCCTATTTCTCTGTAGGTCTTAACCCAGAAAAGTTCAATAGCATGAAATATAATCATAAGCATTCCTTACCCCTGATAAAGATTTATGATTTGAAAAGGCAGGTATATGTTTTATTAAGTGTCAATTTAAACATTTCTAAATATTAAAGTTAGTTGTATCTGAGATTTAGATATTTAGTATTCTACTTATAAAAGCTACATAATTATCAGAGGTAATTGGATAACGCAAATTTATAATTGTATAATCATAGCTCCCTTATAATTCCACAGACATCAGTAACTGATGCTGTATAACTCTGTTGATGACTACTCTAACTCTCTTGAAGACATATCAACTGTTTTGAAATTTAATCTAATACTGGAAATGTTTACCATGAGGAAATGACTTCTTCCGCTCCAGCTGTTCGCTAGACATTCTCTCTCTTTCCATAAATTTTTTGGCATTTTCCACATCGATGACATCAATTTTTCCTCCTCCAGAGTAAAAGACAGAAACACACACACAAAAAAATGTTTTCTTAATTATTATAATCCCAAATTTGGAAGGATGAGTTAAGGCATAATACTTGCTAAATAATAAACACTAAGTTGCAGATACAGAGAATTATTTTAATTTTAGAAAATTTGCCACCACAATGATGGTTATGAAATACTATTTCACAGTTAAAGTTAAATGTTACTTAAAGATTATTTATAAAATTGGTACAAATATGTACGCAATATGGTCTAAGTAATTAGGGTAGAAATCAAGACTGAAAGATTTAAGAAAATGTCCATATGCTTAAAAAGTAAAGAGTATGTTTGTAAATAAGCCATACATCAAATATATTCTAAGTGGAAATAATATGTGTTTGATCTAATGACAGAAGTGTAGACTAAAACAACGAGAATAATTAGTCTTAGATGTATCTACTAAAAAAAAATGAAAAGACAAATAACTTAGTTTTTGATGGGAGATGTCATTCTGTAAATATGTTTCTCATACTGATTAATAAATAAAGCACTGTTGGCCAATAAGTAAGGAAGACAGGAGGGACTAGGAGACAAGGAGGAAAGAGGAAGTAGTAAGGAGGAGTCAAGATGGAGAGACTGGAGAGAGCAGGATATCAGCCAGATCTCTGGTAAGACCACATGAAAATACATAGATTAACAGAAATGGGTTAATAATTAAGACAGAGCTAGCAGATAAGAAACAAGTAACTGGCCAACAGAATTATATCAAATACAGAGTCTCGGTGTGTTAATTGGGGCTGGCGCGGCGGCGGGACAAGACCAGCGGCGGGCGGAAAAACCTACTCCGTACAAGTTTTATTCTTAAAAAATAGAAAATAACAGCAAACACTCTTCCCTGAAAATAGTAGAAAATAGACAATAAAAGCAAAGTAAGAATTACAAAAATGAAAAAGAAGCTTTAAATCGGAAGAACTGATATTGCTCACAGTTGAGTGTTGGAAAGATTAAAAAAAAAAAAAAAGGTAAATACCAGTACCAAGTGACAAAGAAAAAGACACTTAATGAAAACACAAATTATGATTATCACCGTTGACAAAGAAAATATCACTACCATTCCCACAGACACTAAAATACTCATAAGAACATTATGATAATTATGCAAGTGATTTCACTATTTAGAATTAAGGAATAAAGTCCTAACAAAACACTGTTTGGCAATGATGAAAGAGACATAATTTGGTAGTCTTGTCTTATATTTATTATTTTTACTCAACTGTTAATTTAAATCTTCCCACATATAAATGTCTCAAAGTGTTTCATCGTTAATGGAATTGAGCACAAACTCCTCCAGCTAATAGAGAAGAAGGAAAACTTTAATATTTTAATTTTATAGATCAGGATATTTCAAAATCTAATAACATTAACATTACAAGAAAAACATATGATTAGAGAATCAAACACATATATTCACCAGAATGCATATACAAAGATAGTTGTATCACTATATGGGTTATAACTGCCTTATACTGGAAAATTTCCTTGATAATAGAAACAAGTTTTGGTATGTTTATACATACCAAATGTATAATGGAAATTATAATGGAACATTAAAGA
Organism: Phodopus roborovskii; assembly: GCF_943737965.1. NCBI lineage: Eukaryota > Metazoa > Chordata > Mammalia > Rodentia > Cricetidae > Phodopus > Phodopus roborovskii. The sequence goes on along the minus strand of NW_026125052.1, from coordinate 19,781,885 downwards.
AATGTACTCAGGCACAATAAACTATTTAAAAATCATTCCATATAGTAAATAAACCCTTACAGATCTCTATTTGATCACAGTTTATTTGTAATACACAACAATGAAAATCAATAAACCATGGCTACATGCAACAATATGAATGAATCTCAGAGAATAACATATGACTTTTTAAGTCAGCATTATGTCATATGATATTCTCTGATAATCATAAAAAATAAAAAATAATGAACTAATTAAAATAATGGACAATAAAATTAACAGGCTAATAAAAGTAATGGACAAATTAAAATAGTGGACTATGGATTTGGGATTCTATTTATAAAAGGTTGAAAGCTGGGAAAATGAATAATTCAATGGTCTGAAACTCAGTGTAGCAGTCTCTTGGTCTCCATGGAAGTAGTTCCTGAACTCTTGACTAGAGATGCTGTGGTAGTCTGAATGTAATTGGCCCCATAAGTTCATAGGGGATGTCACTATTAGGAAAGAATATCTCAACATAAAAATAATCAACAAATACATTACATCAACAGAGTAGAAGGCAACAATCACCTAGTCAACTCTCAATAGATTCAGAAAAAAAGCATTTAGTAAAATTTAGCATTCTGTCGTGGTAAAACAGATACATACATTTTAAATAGAAGGATCTCACTTCACATAAAGGTTGTTTATGACAAACGAATGGTTAGCTCTTACTGAACAACAACAAAACAAACAAAAAACCCCAGAAAGATCATGTAAGATTTGGAATAAGACAATGGTATCTGTGTACACTGTTTATTCTCAACATAGTTTGGTAGGTGTTAGAATAACTAGGCAAGAGAAAAAAAAAGTCCTACAAATAGGAGGGTTGAAATCAAATCATATGTGTTTGCAGGTGTTACAATTTTATATGCAAAACCTACAATGATGCTAAATATTATTAGAAACAATAACTGAATTGTCTCTAATTCAATCTAGTTATGGGATACATAACCAACATGCAAAAACTCAATAGCATCTTTATATGCCAATAACAATCTCTTTAAAATAGCAATTATGAGCAATTCAACTCATAGATTCGTTATGGGAATAATGTTAAAAAAGGAAATGAAGGGCTCTACAATGAAAATCATCAAACAGTGATGCAAGAAACTTAAAAAGACAAAGACATTCAAAGACAATAAGACTGAAAAGCTCCCATCACTCAAAGTGATGTATAGATTCAGTGCCATCATCAAAATAACAATGGAATTACTCACAGAATTTAAAAAAAAAGTTAAAATGGTCATGAAAGCAAATAGACCACAAATAGCCCAGCAGTTTAAAAAAAAACCAAAAACCAAAAACCAAACAAACAAATCCGAAGTTCGAAACACCGTAACACCTGATTTCAAGACATACTACAGAGCTACAGTAACCAGTGTTATAAAATCCAGGTATATATTGGAAAAAATATGAAATCATTGTCTCAAAGAAGTGCACATATTTCTCTTTGTTGAAGCCCAAGTATGAAAACAAACTAGGTGAATGGATAAAGAAATGGAGCGTATATACAGAACAGAAAATTATGGGGCATACAGAATGAGATGCTGTCACTTGCAGCAAGCTGGATGGAAATAGAGGACACTGTATTAAATAAAATCAAATACTGCATGTCTTTTTCATAAATGGAAGGTTTTAAAAGTTCATTTGAGCTGGGCAGAGGTGCACACCTTTAATCCTAGCACTTGAGAGGCTGTGAGTTCGAGGCCAGCCTGGTCTACAGAGCAAGTTCCAGGACAGGCTCCAAAACAATACAGAAAAACCCTGTCTCAAAATACGCCCTCCAAAAAAGTTCATTTGATTGTAGAATGGTGATTACTAGTTAGGAAAAATTTCAGGGGCACAATGATAAGAGATTTAATAATGGTATCAAAAATACAAAGAATTAATTCTAGTATCACACACTGCAGTGAATATAGTTCACAATAGCCTATTTTATATTTTATGAGGAACTATAAGTATCAGAAAGTTCCAAATATAAAGATATTATAAAGAGAATAGAATGTTAATTATCCTGATTTGGTCAGTACATTTTGTATCAACTTATCATAGGTAAGCACTATTATATAATAATCAAAAAATAAACGATTTTTTAAAATATAAAAATATGGATCTTTAAGACAATGATACATTATTTAATGCCTAACAAAATTTTAATTCCTTATAATTGAGGGAGTATTAGTATGTGAGAGACTAATATTATTGAGGCACTAAAAGTCTTTACTTTTAACACAGACAAGTTTCTAAATACTTATAGACATATGATTGAATCACTGGGTAGAAACCATGGGTTTGAGGGTCGGCAATAATTACCTCCAAATAGCAAGGAGGAGTGACTAATAAGTGAAGCAAGAACTTTCTAGATTATTGGTTATCTACCTCATCATCTAAGTGGAGATTAAGTAGGAATATGGATAAGTTCATTTGTTGATAAAATTTAAGCTGGTTACATGTACCTATATAATAATTTTATATCATATCTCAATAAAATTTGATCATATAAAGTACAGCTTAGTGTAAAGAATTAGAGCCTTTCCATAACTTCTCACTGACCTGAGGCAACTGGTTGTACATTCACCAGTGAGTCAAAAATCAGTCTTCCCCTCAGCAATAAGAAAATATAAATTCAAGCAAATGAATTTTAAATGATGACTCAGAAACTAGATAGAGTTTTATATAATGCATCATTATTTAGGTTAACTTTAATTGCATAATCCTTCATTTTCAAGGATTTATTGTTGTTAGTAAACTGTATGTAAAATGAAAATTAGACAGTGATAAGGCTGACACTGGGAGAATGAGATGGGAATGGAAGGACCAAAATTCCAACTCCAAAATTAACACTAATATCAAAGACAAGAGAAAGCTCCAATGAGTAACAGAATGAATAAAGACTAATGAGGCAATAGGGGATACATAGCCTGGATCATCTGTCCCCTGTGACTAGGCAAGACTTCCAGCGGAGGGACTGGGACACCAAGCAAGCCACATAACCTTCAACCCACAGTCTGCAGTGCCTATGGGTTGTGTTGGGGTAAGAGTGGTGCAGAGACCGTGAGAGTGGCTAACCAATGACTGGTCCAGCCTAATACTACTGCCACAAGAGTCAGCCCTCCCCTGACACTGACTGGAGGGCCAGGATCCAGAGGTTGGATGACCCAGAGACCTGGGATAGAACTAAACAAGACTGGAGGGGAAAAAATGTCAATGTAATGATGCCTAACAATATTCTGCTATACTCATAGATTGGTGCCTAGCCCAATTGTCCAGCAACCAACAGAAACAGATGTAGAGACCCACAGCCAAACATTAAGCCAAACTGTGGGAATCCTGAGGAAGATGGGAGGATTGTAGGAGCCAGAGATTCAAGGACGTCACAAGAAAACCCACATAACCAACTAACTTGGATTCTTAAGGGCCCACAGAGACTGAAATGACAACCAGAGAGCCTGCATGGGACTAACCTCTGCATATTCTTTATAGTTGTGTAGCTTGGTCTTCTTGCGGTACTAACAATGGGAGCAGGGACTGTCTCTAAATCTTTTACTAGCTTTTTTTTTTAAACTAGCTTTAATGGGTTGCCTGGTCCAGCCTTAACACAGGGGAGGTGCTTAGTCTTATTGCAACTTGATTTGCCATATTTTGTTGATATCCTTGGGAGGCCTGACTTGTTCTGAATAGAAATGGAGGAGGAGTGGATGGGAGTTGGGGGGGGGCAATGGCGAGATGGGGTGGGGTTCTGGTTCATTAATGAGACAGATTATGGCAAGCTCCCCAAGTTCTCAGAGTAATCTGAGTAGAGGTCAGAGTCAGAACGCAGAAACACATGAGAAGTGTGGAAAGGATACACTTTAACTTCCTATTCATTTCTCTTTCTTCAGCTTTATTCTGCTTCCCTGCCACCCACTGCTGTGGAAGGTGACCTTAGAGTGGAAGTCTAGGCAGATGCTTTATACTATATCTGGAGTTGGAAAATGAAGACAGCCTTTGCTTTCGGTCTGCAACTGGGTTTTCTGAGACTATGCATTATTTTTATCAGTACAATATTAACTAGTTTTCAGAAATAAGAGTCTATAAACTTCAAGAAGTCCTGGATATTGTTTTTCTATATTGAAAATTAGTTACCATCAACTGGGAGGGCTATTGTCAGGTCTTCCACTTCCTCTTTGGTGAGGTCAACATCCATCTTCCCGGGCATGCTGTCCAAGTCCTTGACTTCTATTGTCTCCCCTTAGTAAAAAGAAAAACAAAACAGAACATGGCAGTTTTGCTAATGCTGAAATGTCTCTCATTTTTGCATATGAGTTTTAGCTTTTGGGTCAGAAGACAATATACAGTATGGTTAGAATTAAGCTTACTCCCAGAAATTCTTATTGTGGAAAAAGAAACACAGCACACATTTCTGAAAGTAACAAAATTATCTTCCAGTGCATTATTTCTATGACAAAAAATAGAAAGGTTCTGCCAAGATGAAAAGAAAAATTATTATGGCTGGAACAAGAAAATACTGGTATGAGTATCTTTCTCTATTCTTCATTACTTAATAGAATTTTCTTCAGTAATCTAATTTGATTTGCCAGTTTCCATTGTATGAAATGCGATGATCTTCTCTGCCTCCCAGACTTCCTGTAAGGATAAAGCTACTCACCTGAGGAGGCCTAGAACTGCCGAGCACACAGCAGGTGCAGGATGCATTGTGATAGCTAGTCTGAGTCAATATAGGTCTGATCCTCTATTTTTAACAAAAGTTACTTCCATTGCTATGATAATCACTGATTACTTCTCTACTCTGTCAGCTCCAGGGCAATGCTGATGTGAGAACCCTGTCTCAAAACACAGTTAGTGGCTCTTGAGGAACAATCCCTGAGGCTGACCTTTGGTCTCCACACACACAAGCACCTACATGCACACAAATGTGCAGACACACTCATGGACACACACACACAGAGAATAGCAACTTGTCATAAAACGAGTCAACTAGAAAGACACCATTCTTTTAAATAAAAAAGAAATTGGGTTACTTTATGAGCAGAGTTAATAAATTCAGCCATTGCACCTTTTGGGACCTTTATTCACAGCCAGTAAGTAGAAAGCTGAGAGATGAGTTTTGTTCTGGCTTTTAACATACCGTATTCAATCTATTTATACCTTACTTTGTCTTTTGGTATTTATTTATTTTGGTTTTTTTGAGACAGGATTTCTCTGTATTGCTGAGGAGCCTGCATTGGAACTATCTCTGTAGACCAGGCTGGTCTCCATCTCACAGAGATCCACCTGCCTCTGCCTCCTGAGTGCTGGGATTAAAGGCATGTGCCACCACCACCTCACTCACCTTTTGTTAAATCTTAATATGAAATATATATCATATTCATATTCATAACTACTTCCTGATTTTCCCCTTATTCTCTCAACCTAAATTCCCTCTTTTCTATATTTAGACTTTCAGTCTATCAGCATTTCCGGGCCATTGTTAGCTATTGTTTAATCTTGGTGGTTAAAAACAGTGAGTGAATGCCTTACTAGTATCAATATACTAAATATGTTTATCTCATAGAAGCCCCAGAAACTCATTTCCCTGTCCTTATCTGTGAATTGGTATGTTTCCTAGAATATTTTAAATGTCACTGGAATTAATTTTTCTCTCATTTGAAAGACTAGGAATAGAGCCCAGAAAGATGTTTAAGAATTCTTTAGCAGAAGGCATAGCAAGATGGCTACAGAATAACACTCTCCCTCCATCTTCTTACAGAATCACCAGTCTGAATAGTTTTCACACATGAAACTACCTTCACAAGAGCTCAGGAAATCAAGTGAGAGATGACAGGAAGGAGGGAGGTGATATATATCACCCCTTCCCTAACTCCAAGAAGCTCAGCATGGAGATAGATGCCTCTCACTTGGGAAAAGATATGAAACTAAATATTGTCTTCAGAACTGGAATATAGACCTAAACAAAGCCTTGGGCTCAGGGTCATGGGCTGAGCCCTGGATCCATCTTAGTAGGCAAACAAGGGAATACCTCCACCATGCCCCTCCTCAAACCTTTGCTAGCACTGCTTAACCAATTGCTGGGGGTTGGAACAGAGAAGTAAACACAGGACTTTACCTTGGAATTCAGTGCTGGGTAACTGAAACCCAATGCTGAGCAGACCTCACCAGCTCTGGTCCCATACCTGTGGATAAAATCTCCAAACTTGCTTGTGTATCAGGCAAAGACCCACAACAGCAATTAGATGGACTTCTTTCTGTATAGCATCAGCCCTGACTACCTGCGGATTTTTCAAGCCATATATACAATCATAGCAACAGTCAGGCCATAACAGAATAGACATTGTTCCTGCCTCTGTTGTAAATATAGGATGTTCAAGATTAAGGCATGTGAAGACTCAGGGTCTAGTACTAAACTTGTATTTGTCAAATTGTGAAAATGTCCTCACAGATTGGCCTGTTAGCAAACCTCTGGAACAGTTTTGTTGATTAATGACTGGTGTGAGAGGCCCAGGTTACTGTGGATGGTGCCGCCCATGGGCAGGTGATCTTGGGCTATATAAGAAAGCAAGTTGAGCAAGCTATGGAGGGCAAGCCAGGAAGCAACACTCCCCCATGGCCTCTGCTTCAGCTTCTGCCTCCCAGCTCCTGACTTGAGCTCCTGCCTCACTTCTTTTGATAAATGACTGAAATATGGGACTGTTTCCTCCCCAAGTTGCATTTTCAGTCACGGTTTTTCATCACAACAATAGAACCTATGACAGGTGTTCATGCACTGCATCTCATAGCCTGTGAACTAGTCCCCACACATACTCCCTAGAGTAGTGCAGCAGGCAAGAACCATGTATTGGGAGGATTCCTGACACTTTCCCTGGTAGAATTCTGTCTCGTCCAAGTAGAATGCTAGTAGGAGAGTCAACAGTGCAACTTTATTGGCAATGGCAGCTTTTGTTTGGAGCTAAAGAAGTTCCAGGAGCTGCACCATGGACTGCAGTAGTACTTTCCACAAATTACTCCAAACCATTCTAGTCTAACGTGAACAAACCATTCTATTGTTTTGTTCCCTAGCTTCCATATGGCATCAGAGTGGCCAGTCCTGGAGGAGCTGGAATATATCCTGGAGCACAGGAGCTTGGAATTCTCATGCTTATGTTCATAGCACCTCCTCTGGCTCTTTGTTCCCTCTTTATCTCTCTTGCTCTCATACTGGGGAAAGTTCCCTTAACTCCTTCCTGCAGGGCATCTTATCATTGCCAGTGCATTCCTTCCTCACAGTGCCTGTACTCCTCTTGCATGAGCTCTAGCTGCTTCATTTTGAACCTCTTGGTGGTGCAGTTCTTCCACTTTCCAATGTTCTTGGAAGTTCATCACATCTTGCCTCCAGAATGACTTGGTGTTCATGGAAAGCTGCCACTGGCTCCGGCTCCAGTGTCGCTCCGGCTCCAACAGTTATTGAGACGCCTTACTGTTGTGGTCCATGTGGCTCTGTTGATGCCCTTTCATCTCTGTGATTGCCTTCCAGCCCAGAGCATCCTCATACTCAGAGAGCTTGAGCTGTATAAATCTGGGTGGCTGCACCAACTCCTTGTGAAATTGCTGAGTGTTTTTGAAAACATCTTCTCCAAAAGTCTCTCTTCATCATCTAGCTGGTCTACAAGCTGCACATTCAGAGGCTGAGGAAACGTTATTAGCAAGAAGGGGCCTTCACCACATCTGTTCAGACCTTTCCAGGCAGGTAACTATTAACACATAAAGTCAATTCTGGGCCAGTGAGAAGGCTCAGTGGGTAAAAATGTTATACAAGCCTGACCTGACTCTGAGCTCCATATCCCACAGTAGAGAACCAGCTCACAAAAGTTCACACATGCACACATATAAATACATATGTGTATATACATACTAACAAAAAATATAACTTATTTAAAAGCTAAGCCTCAGAAAAGTTCAAACTTTTAATCTCCTAGCCTCAGCCTCCAAAGTCCTTGAACTGTAGTCATGTACCACTGTGCTTAGCAAAAAATATATTTTCAAGCATTAGTATTCCCCTGCTTTTTATCATCTTCTTACCTGAAACATGTAGAGCTTCACTCAGAGGTTTGCTAAACTGAACTGTAAGACAAAAGTACAAATCAGAAACCACTGTGAGATTCATAAACAATGCAAAATTCTTAACTGTGAAACAACAGAGGCAACTAACATGATTTTCAGTATAGTCTTATTTCTATAATTCCATCCCACCTCATACAAACATGAGAAATTAACTCTCTTAAGATAGCACACATATTCTTGTTTGAAGTATTATATTGTTAAACGATATTAGGGCATTAGAACAATGATTTAAAAGCAGGAGTGAAAGATGGTTAAGAGTGCTTGCTGCTCTTGCAGAGGACTAGAACTCAATTCCCAGCACCCACACCAGGCAGTTCACAATCACTCCAGCTCTAAGGCATAGGATGTCCTCTGCCTGTACCCAATGCACACCCACACAAACACATACACATAATTTAAAAACTTTTAATTTTAAATAAAAAATAATCTCTAAACTAATCTTGGTATTTTTCTCTTGAACTCTCTAAACTGTTTTTTTTTTAACTAAAGGAAAGAAAGAAAATTAAATTTAACAAATGTCTAGAAATTAATACTTTTAAAAAATTTATAAAAATAAAAACTTATTTTTGAAGAGAAAAATCAGTTGCAGATATGAGAGGTCCAAGATCAAGTTTCTAGAAGACTCAGTGTCCGATAACAATCCTTGTGTTTGACAGGTGTGTGTACACTACATTGCAAAGCCTATGTGTGAAGTGAAGGATTTTAACACATGAGAAAATGAAATTTGAGAAAAGTTCAGAGTTTTGGCTTTGTGCCATAAATCCTACAGCCTTAGCCTCTGAGCACTGAGCCCCAAAAAAATATGTATTTTAAAGCTTTAGTATTTCTTTTTTTTTTTTAAATTCTTTTATACTTTACATGTCGATTCCTCTCCCTCTCTCCCTCCTTTCCTCCCTTTTACTCTCTCTCCCCCCTAACATGCACCCTGACCACCCTCTCCTCCCATACACCCACCCCCTTTCCACATGTAGGGCAATGCCATCCAGGTGGGGTCATTAGTATCTCAACTTCTTTCTAGGAACAGTAGAATACCACTCCATAGCTCACTAAATTGAACTTTCCCATCAACCACAGGGGGGCAAGGTACACACCACAAAGGCCACAATGAGCTTCACAATCCATAAAATTCTTCTTTCCTCCAGAACCTCATGATTGCTAGGCAAGTGCTCTACCACTGAGCTAAAGCCACATTCCCTGTGACGTTCTTAATTGTGAACAGAGCATATGAGATCGGAAACTTTCAGATTCCCAAATCAGCCCTTCTTCCTTTCCACCAAATCAATGTGAAGCAAAATTTAAGAGCTGCACCATCTTCCACCAGTATTGCACATGGCATGCTTGAGTGTGTGTGTGTGTGTGTGTGTGTGTGTGTGTGTGCACTTGTGGTGTGCATGTTAATGTTGGGTCTCTTTGATTCTTCCCCATCTTACTTATTGGAACAAGGTCTCTCTGAAGCTACATCTCATCAATGGCCAGGCTAGCTAGCTAAATCCCAGCAATGAAATTACACATGCACACCTCATGTCCTCATGATTGGATACTAAGATTTCACCAAATGAGTCATTTCCCAAGCCCCACAACAGTAGTGCTTAAACTGATAATAACTATATTTAATTTGCAGTGAGGATCTTTGTTAGTCTCATATTTTTAACTCCCAAATTATTTTCACTTGTGTTTTGCCTATATATTTACTTCCCCTCTCTAATGCACCATAGAGAGTAGACACCCCCTTGTACACATTTTGTAATACAGCATAAGGTGCATGGTTTTCTGTCTTTGACATTAGATCCAGAAACAAACCACTCTAAAATAGCATAAAAGTGAGGCTTATTGCAGATAGAGTTTGTTCAGGTAGGCTTATTTTAAGGTATATTCAATTGTCTAGGGGGGCTCAAATTTCAGGAGTGCGAGGTTAGAAACCCACTATCTTACACTCTGAAGAGTCGTGTCTAGTGTGCTCACAATTACCTTGCCAACTCTGTGCCAGTCCTTCAGACGGTGTGTCAGAGAAACCCATTTCCATTTTCTCCAAAATGTTGTCAAGGTCACTGATATCCAACTTCCCCTCTTAGGAAAGAGAACAAACTTTGAAAAAAGGTATTACAACTCCATGGCCTAAAAATAGTGTCCATATATTATCATTACTATGTTCAAAATCTATCCAATTAAAAATGAGAATTGATACCAAATCAGAAGGAAACTTTATTCCATTAAGCTGATGTTAATGAAACAGCTACTTGGCCAGAGTTCAAAAATGAAGCTGGCTGCAAACTTCAACCCTGGCATCACTACAGACATTCAATAAACACTAAATCTAAGGGAAAGCCAGAGCTCTACCATTGCCGATCATGCCATCTTCTTCTTTAATAAAATTATTCTTTTTCTGTAAATTTCTGCCCAAGAGTCAAGATAATGTGAGTTCCATGAACACAAAGACATTACCTGATTCCACAATGTTATCTCTTACAACTATAGAGAGACACCAAGAACTTCAAGATAAGTAAAGACTCTCTAAATAAATTACAGAACTGAAAGTGAACATAGCAGACTGAAAATATATATAAATGATAACGATTACTTTGTTGTATAAACTGTCCAGGATATAGTTTGCATTGTTAAAAAATGTGTACTATTTTTAAAAGTATAAAGGACCAAAGTACTGAGTGTCACATGTATTAAACAGCAAATTAATACAAATTAAGATTTCTTATTTTAGTCATAATTTTGTACTCACTCTCTTTTTTAAGAAGATCAACTTCATCCAGAAGTGCATTTAGAGTTACCTTTCCATCATCTAAAGAAAATCATTTTGAAAACAGAATGCCTTGTATTGCAAATCCATTAATATCCTTTACATATATGAAAATAGTCTAGAAGCTGTCGAATAAACTCTTTTGTAGAATAAGCACCAGGTCCTGCCCATGAGCCTTCAGTCCACTCCCATCTCTACTCTAGAAGCTGTAGATCAACTCTTCTATGTCTATAGCACTGCTTACTGTCTTGCTATCAAGTCTTCTCATTCCTTCTATTCTTATTTTCCAATGTTCTTACATGTTCTTTCTCTTTTCTTTCCCTAAACTAAGTCACACCCAGCAAAAGACATACTGGGGTATTTTTTTACGCCGGCCAGTTATATCAGAGAATTATAAAGGACAATTTTTTGATGAATTCATATCACATCTTGACCTATATTTTTACTTTTGTATATTTTAATTGAAACATGATTACATCATTCCTCCTTCCTTTGACTCTGACCACCATCCACAAATCCTGCAACTACTTCCATGTATATGTTTTAAAACTCCAAAAGCATGGAAATTAACCTTTGAAAACCACAGCAATTCAAACAATTTCCTAAGCACTTTTCTAAAGGAAGCAAGAGGGAGCAGATGGTGTTAAAACACACATTTGTCCACTTCTGGATCACTTGAACTCCTCAGATGGACAGGACAATGCTTTGATAAATTCAAATTCAAGACTCAACCTTTCTGAATGTGTCACAAAACTCCAATACACAGAAATAAATGTAGCTTAATGACTCCTCACACCTATGCCTAACTCCCTTAGATCATACCCATAACAGCAGAAACCTTACTGTCAACTGGTAGATGTTCTTGCAGACACTGAATTTCTGCATTTGTGAGTTCCATTCCCATTTTCTCCAGGACATGGTCTAATTTCGCAGCATCAACATATCCTCCTTAAGAAAGAGAAGACAAATACTTTTTGCACAGTTCATAATGGTGTACACATATGCACACATATAATGTTTGGACACACATACACTCTGGTTCTAAACATTTGCTTCCTAGTCTCAAACTATAAAGCAAGGCTGTCCATTGAAACACTTTTCAAAGATAATACAAATATCCAAGTCATAGAGGGAACCAGATAACATTAATCCTCTTCAAGATCATAATTATACCTGGGATAACTAAAACAAAGGTTTAAAGACTAAAATGGCAATTGTCTACCAATAAATTACATCCTGAAGGAAATAATTCAATTATTTTTCACTGCATGTTAGTAACTAAACTAGAATTGCTATTTGTCCCCTATAACTCAAATCAATTTTTTCTGTAGTTTCAATTACTTATTCAGCTACTAAAAAAACTTGATAACTGAGGCTTGACAAAATTAGTATTTCCATGCAGACCTAAAACTTAAAGTCAGAATAAATATATGATTTAGAAACTGATTTATAAAGTGGTATTAAAAGCTGTTCAATCGGACAGTTGTATATATTCTCTACTGGGAAGGAACTAGTATAACTGGATATAAATTATCTATCCATTGATAAGATAGATATCACTTTATAATCCAAAACAGCATGAACAAAGAAAGAAACACAATGTCAAATTTCCAATGCACAATCTATAAGAAAATCAAAGAAATTATCTGACGGATTAACATTTTAATTTTTTTACTTTGGAATTTAAGTGTCGGTGATTTTCTTTTATCCTTTTGAATTTCTTCCAAATATTCTCCGAGTTTACATGACATGGATATGCTTGCTTATGATCATAGATAACATTCACTTACTAAAGTGCATCCCAACAGCTTAAGATTTTCATTTCATGCCTATTACTCACTTTTAAGGGTCTTCAAGGCATGTATCAGCATAAGCTGACTTATCTTCCTGTCAACTGTGAGAAAAGATACAAGGATTCAGCAAGGGCAGTAATGATACCGGACTTCAAACCACTGAGCCATCCTGCTGGCCCCACTGGGCCCTCTCTTAGCAAACTTAAGTCTATATTGCCCTGGGACTCCTTACGATTACCATAAAATATGGAAGAGCTCCTGAATTAACTTTTCTTGCCAAATGAGGTTTATCTTTTAATGTTTATTGTTATACTACATGTTGAGCATATTGTTACCCATTTTTATTGTCTATGTCTATCCATGAGTTTCATTTTTTAGCTGAAATATGCGCCTTTTGCTGAAAGCAATTTCTTTCATATAGGGTATTCTCATCATGGTTTCTGTTCCCTCAACTCCTCTCAGAACTTCCTCACCTCCCTTCCAATCCAGCTCAATACCTGCTATTTTTTTCTCCTTCTCTTTCTTTCTAAAACAAATAGGACAATAAACAAACAAACTGAAATAAAACAAAGCAAACAGACAAACAGAAGAAACAAAGAAAATGAAAGACACACACACACACAAACAGAAGGATTACACATATAAGTGAAATCAGGTAGTATTTGTCTTTCCTTTTCTGGATTCTGTCACTTAGAATGCTGACCTTCAGGTTTACCACATTGTTGTAAATGACAGAATGTGCTCCTTTTGAAAGTAAATATAGTACATTATAATTCTCAACTTTTTCATTACAGACATTAAAGTGAATATAGTTTAGGGATTTTTATGGATTCTAACTCTTACAAATATATGACAATGTATCAGAATTTAAGATGGCCCTTAGATCATAATCTATACTCCGTGGTCCAGTAACTTTTGGAATAAAGAGGACAATAATAACACCTACTTCTTTTCACTTGTATTTTGACATTTCTCATTCAACATAAAGGTGATTGGATAACAAACTTTTATTATAGATGGTGTTACTTATTTACTGTTGAAATAATTACAAAATAATTAGACAGTAATACAGCAAGTGCTGGGAATATTTCCTTTCCTAATGTTTCTATTTATCCTATACATTTCAAGTGTCATAAATCCTACAATACACTCGTATTTAATAACTTTTAAACAAAGCTTCTGTGGACCTTGTCTTCTTGTATCCCATTTCCCTGCCTGCCTCTATGTGTTTTTCTTTCTTCTATTCTACCTTATGTTAGGCTTCTTAATGAACTCAATGTTGTTAATAAGTTAGCTAGTAATATGTAGGGTCCACGTACTTTCTGCTTAACAATCTTATTATTCTTGAAATGTACAAATTATGAGTAAGCACATACAAGCACATTCCCTCCTTTAGTACCAGACAGGTCTATATATTTTCAAGGTATCTAAACGATAAATGTGACAAATGTTAATTAAACATATTGTGTGATATCAATATTCCTGACCACTAATTCTGAAAGTCATATGTGAGAGACATCAAGATAATTGAAATGCTCACCACTATCAAAGAGATGGTTTACAAGGTCCTCATATTCTTCAACTGAAAGCTTAATGCCCATGTCTTCCAGGAACGTGCACAGATTATCAAGATCAACTTTTTTTTGCAGATATAGAAAAGCAAATGATAAGACATAATTTTATCATGACTTCGGTGTATTAAAATACAATGCTTTGCTGTTGTAGAGAATTAAATTGTGAGAACTGTTCAATAGAGTAAATATTCAAAGCAGAAATAACTCTTCATGATTAATCTCAAGTGGATCCTGGTAAATGACTATGGATATTAAAAACATACTATTCTATAGCTACATAGACAAGAACAATACATATGGTCTCTATAAAGTTGAGAGAGACAGAGGAAGGGAACATAAAAGAGGGTGCCATTATTGGTTTGAAGAGAAAACTGAACGTAAAGAGAGGTCTAGGGTCCTACAAGACTGCTGCCAACTAACAATTTCTACAACCGTGGAAAGACTACCATAAATGCCCTTCCAGGATAATGAGATCAAAAACTAACTTATCCACCATCATGGAGCCCTCATCTAGTACCTATTGGAAACAGAAGCAAACACCCATGACTAAACACTGAGTCGAACTAGAATCCAGATGCAGAGGGAGAGGAGAAGACTAGGTTGCAGAATCACACAGAGACAGCTGACCTGAATAAGGAGGAGCTAAGGGGCCCCCAGACTGATAGCTGGGAATCCAGTGTGGGACTGACTCAGGCTCCCTGAATATGGGTCTCAGCTAGAAGGTCTGAGCAGTCTAAGGAACTGCAGACAGTGGAACTAGTATATATTCCTGGTACACAAAAAGACCTCTTGGAAACATCCCAAGGAGGGATACTGCTTTACCTAGATACAGGAGGTATGTCCTAGTCACTACTTCAAATCACTTGACAGTTCTACATGACCCCACCTGGATGCCATTGCCATACATGTGGAATTGGGGTGGGGGATAGAGGAGAGGGTGGTCAGGGAGCATGTGATGGGGCAGCCAGGGGAACAGGGAGGAAAGGATGGAAGGAGGGGGCAGAGGAAGAGGAAACCGGGATCGACATGTAAAAGAAAAAAACCCAAATAATAATAATAAAGAAAGTAACAGTTTGACTGCAAACCTCAGTTACTATTAAAATATTTCATACATTGAATATTCTATGGATATTTATATAAGATCATGTTAACGATACAGAATTTAATTTTTATCATTCAGTAATCTTTTTAAAAATGTGTTCTGCTAAAATTAGATGGACGCATAAAATAGGAATTTTGTTTTTATTCCCATAAGAATATTCTCAGAAGTTTCCCTAAGGCCTGGCAGGCACTGATGACACAGGCTCTTCTATCCTGGATGTGGTTTGTATTGTTAACAAATGTGTACTATTTTTCAAAGTGCAAAGGACCAAAGTACTGTGTGTCACATATATTAAACAGCTCATTAATACAAATTAAGATTTCTTATTTTAGTCATAATTTTGTACTCACTCTCTTTTTTAAGAAGATTAACTTCACCCAGAAGTGCACTTAAAGTTACCTTTCCATCATCTGTAGTAAAAAGAAAATCATTTTGAAAACACAATGCCTTGCATTGCAAATACACTAATATAAAACTAGTCTAGAACCTGTAGAATCAACTCTGCCTTGTCTTTAGCACTGCTTACTGTCTTCTCATTCCTTCTATTCCTATTTTCCAATGTTCTTACCTGCTCTCTCTGTTTTCTTTCCCTAAACTAAGTCACTCCCAGCAATAGATATCCTGGGGTTTGTTTACACGGGCCAGTATACCACAAAAATTAATAGGGGCAATTTTTAATGAACTCATATCACATCTTGACCTATATGTTTTACTTTTGTATGTTTCAATTGAAACATGATTAAATCTTTCCTCTTTCCTTTGACTCTTACCACCATCCACAAATCCTGCAACTACATCCATGTATATGTTTTAAAAATCCAAAAACATGGAAATTAACCTTTGAAAGCCACAGCAATTCAAACAATTTCCAAGGCACTTTTCTAAGGGTGGCAAGAGGGAGCAGATGGTCTTAAAACACACATTTGTCCACTTCTGGATGATTTGAACTCCTCAGATGGACAGGACAATGCTTTGATAAATTCAAATTCAAGACTCAACCTTTCTGAATGTGTCACAAAACTCTAATACAGAGAAATAAATGTAGCCTAATGACTCCTTACGCCTATGCCTAACTCCCTTAGATCATACCCATCACAGCAGAAACCTTACTGTCAAATGGTAGATGTTCTTGCAGACACTGTATTTCTGCATTTGTGGGTTCCATTCCCATCTTCTCCAGGACATGGTCTAATTTTGCAGCATCAACATATCCTCCTTAAGAAAGAGAAGACAAATAATTTTTGCACAATTCATAATGGTGTACACATGTGCACACATATAATGTTTGGACACACACACACCCTGTTTCTAAACATTTGCTTCCTAGTCTCAAACTATAAAGCAAGGCTGTCCATTGAAACACATTTCAAAGATAATACAAATATCCAAGTCATAGAGGGAACCAGATAGCATTAATCCTCTTCAAGATCATAATTAAACCTGGGATAACTAAAACAAGGGTTTAAAGTGTAAACTGGCAATTGTCTACCAATAAATTACATCCTGAAGGAAATAATTCAAATATTTTCACTGCTTGCTAGCAACTAAACTAGAATTGGTATTTGTCCCTTCTATCTCAATCAGTTTTTCTGCAGTTCCAATTACTTTTTTAGCCACTAATATAACTTGATACCTGAGGCTTGACAAAATTAGTATTTCTATGCAGACCTAAAAACTTACAGTCAGAATAAATATATGATTTGGAAACAGATTTATAAAGAGATATTAGAAGCTGTTCAATCGGACAGTTGTATATATTCTCTACTGTGAAAGAAATAGTATTACTGGATATAAATTATTTATCCATTGATAACATAGTTATCACTTTATAATTCAAACCAGCATGAACAAAGAAAGAAACACAATGTCAAATTTCCAATGCACAATCTATAAGAAAATCAAAGAAAATATCTTGAAGGATTAACATTGTAAATTTTTAGTTTGGAAATTAAGTGTCGGTGATTTTCTTTTATCCTTTTGAATTTCTTCCAAATATTCTCCGAGTTTACATGACATGGATATGCTTGCTTATGATCATAGATAACATTCACTTACTAAAGTGCATCCCAACAGCTTAAGATTTTCATTTCATGCCTATTACTCACTTTTAAGGGTCTTCAAGGCATGTATCAGCATAAGCTGACTTATCTTCCTGTCAACTGTGAGAAAAGATACAAGGATTCAGCAAGGGCAGTAATGATACCGGACTTCAAACCACTGAGCCTTCCCACTGTCCCCATTGGGCCCTCTTTTAGCAAACTTAAGTCTATATTGCCCTGGGACTCCTTACGATTACCATAAAATATGGAAGAGCTCCTGAATTAACTTTTCTTGCCAAATGAGGTTTATGTTTTAATGTTTGTTGTTATACTACATGTTGAGCATATTGTTACCCATTTTTATTGTCTATGTCTATCCATGAGTTTCATATTTTAGCTGAAATATGCCCCTTTTGCTGAAAGTAATTTCTTTCATATAGGGTATTCTCATCATGGTTTCTCCTCCCTCATTTCCTCTCAGATCTTCCTCACCTACCTTCCAATCCAGCTCAATACCTGCTATTTATTTCCCCTTCTCATTCTTTCTAAAACAAATAGGACAATAAACAGACAAACTGAAATAAAACAAAGCAAACAGACAAACAGAAGAAACAAAGAAAATGAAAGACACACACACACACACACACACACACACAAGTATTACACATATAAGTGAAATCAGGTAGTATTTGTCTTTCCTTTTCTGGTTTCTATCACTTAGAATGCTGACCTTCAGGTTTACCACATTGTTGTAAATGACAGAATGTGCTCCTTTTGAAAGTAAATATAGTACATTATACTTCTCACCTTTTTCATTACAGATACTTAAGTGAATATAGTTTAGGGATTTTCATGGATTCTAACTCTTACAAATATATGACAATATATTAGAATTTAAGATGGCCCTTAGATCATAATGTATACCCCGTGGTCTAGTAACTTTTGGAATAAAGAGTACAATAATAACACCTACTTCTTTTCACTTGTATTTTGACATTTCTCATTCAACATAAAGGTGATTGGATAACAAACTTTTATTATAGATGGTGTTACTTTTTTACTGTTGAAATAATTACAAAATAATTAGACAGTTATACAGCAAGTGCTGGGAATACTTCCTTTCCTAATGTTTCTATTTATCCTATACATTTCAAGTGTCATAAAATCTACAATACACTCGTATTTAGTAACTTGTTAACAAAGCTTCTATGGACCTTGTCTTCTTGTATCCGATTTCCCTGCCTGTCTGTATGTGTTTCCCTTTCTTCTATTCTAGCTTATGTTAGGCTTCTTAATGACCTCAATGGTGTTTATAAGTTATAGCTTGTAATACGTAGGGCCCACGTAATTTCTGCTTAACCATCTTATTATTGTTGAAATGTACAAATTATGACTAAGAATATACAAGCACATTCTCTCCTTTAGTACAAGACAGGTCTATATATTTTCAAGGTATCTAAACAATAAATGAGACAAATATTATTAAACATATTGTGTGATATCAATATTCCTTACCACTAATTTTATAGTCATAAGTGAAAGACATCAAGATATTTGAAATGCTCACCACTAGCAAAGAGATGGTTTACAAGGTCCTCATATTCTTCACCTGTAAGCTTAATGCCCATGTCTTCCAGGAACATGCACAGATTATCAAGATCAACTTTTTTTGCAAATATAGAAAAGCAAATGATAAAGATGTAATTTATTATGATTTCAGTGTATTAAAATACAATGCCTTGCTGTTGTAGAGAATTAAATTTTGAGAACTGTTCAAATGAGTATATATATTCAAAGCAGAAATAACTCTTCATGATTAATCTCAAGTGGATCCTGGTAAATGACTATGGATATTAAAAACATACTATTCTATATCTACATAGACAGGAACAATACATATGGTCTCTATAAATTTGAGAGAGACAGAGGAAGGGAACATAAAAGAGGGTGCCATTATTGGTTTGAAGAGAAAACTGAACGTAAAGAGAGGTCTAGGGTCCTACAAGACTGCTGCCAACTAACAATTTCTATTACCGTGGAAAGGCTACCATAAAAGCCCTTCCAGGATAATGAGATCAAAAACTAACTTATCCACCATCATGGAGCCCTCATCTAGTACCTTTTAGAAACAGAAGCAAACACCCATGACTAAACACTGAGTCGAACTAGAATCCAGATGCAGAGAGAAATGACAAGACCAGGTTGCAGAAACACACAGAGACAACTGACGTGAACAAGGGGAGCTAAGGGGCCCCCAGACTGATAATAGCTGGGAATCCAGTGTGGGACTGACTCAGGCTCCCTGAATATGGGTCTCAGCTAGAAGGTCTGAGCAGTCTAAGGAACTGCAGACAGTGGAACTAGTATATATTCCTGGTACACAAAAAGACCTCTTGGAAACATCCCAAGGAGGGATACTGCTTTACCTAGATACAGGAGGTATGTCCTAGTCACTACTTCAAATCACTTGACAGTTCTACATGACCCCACCTGGATGCCATTGCCATACATGTGGAATTGGGGTGGGGGATAGAGGAGAGGGTGGTCAGGGAGCATGTGAGGGGGCAGCCAGGGGAACAGGGAGGAAAGGATGGAAGGAGGGGGCAGAGGAAGAGGAAACCGGGATCGACATGTAAAAGAAAAAAACCCAAATAATAATAATAAAGAAAGTAACAGTTTGACTGCAAACCTCAGTTACTATTAAAATATTTCATACATTGAATATTCTATGGATATTTATATAAGATCATGTTAACGATACAGAATTTAATTTTTATCATTCAGTAATCTTTTTAAAAATGTGTTCTGCTAAAATTAGATGGACGCATAAAATAGGAATTTTGTTTTTATTCCCATAAGAATATTCTCAGAAGTTTCCCTAAGGCCTGGCAGGCACTGATGACACAGGCTCTTCTATCCTGGATGTGGTTTGTATTGTTAACAAATGTGTACTATTTTTCAAAGTGCAAAGGACCAAAGTACTGTGTGTCACATATATTAAACAGCTCATTAATACAAATTAAGATTTCTTATTTTAGTCATAATTTTGTACTCACTCTCTTTTTTAAGAAGCTTAACTTCACCCAGAAGTGCACTTAAAGTTACCTTTCCATCATCTGTAGTAAAAAGAAAATCATTTTGAAAACACAATGCCTTGCATTGCAAATACACTAATATAAAACTAGTCTAGAACCTGTAGAATCAACTCTGCCTTGTCTTTAGCACTGCTTACTGTCTTCTCATTACTTCTATTCCTATTTTCCAATGTTCTTACCTGCTCTCTCTGTTTTCTTTCCCTAAACTAAGTCACTCCCAGCAATAGATATCCTGGGGTTTGTTTACACGGGCCAGTATACCACAAAAATTAATAGGGGCAATTTTTAATGAACTCATATCACATCTTGACCTATATGTTTTACTTTTGTATGTTTCAATTGAAACATGATTAAATCATTCCTCTTTCCTTTGACTCTTACCACCATCCCCAAATCCTGCAACTACATCCATGTATATGTTTTAAAAATCCAAAAACATGGAAATTAACCTTTGAAAGCCACAGCAATTCAAACAATTTCCAAGGCACTTTTCTAAGGGTGGCAAGAGGGAGCAGATGGTCTTAAAACACACATTTGTCCACTTCTGGATGATTTGAACTCCTCAGATGGACAGGACAATGCTTTGATAAATTCAAATTCAAGACTCAACCTTTCTGAATGTGTCACAAAACTCTAATACAGAGAAATAAATGTAGCCTAATGACTCCTTACGCCTATGCCTAACTCCCTTAGATCATACCCATCACAGCAGAAACCTTACTGTCAAATGGTAGATGTTCTTGCAGACACTGTATTTCTGCATTTGTGGGTTCCATTCCCATCTTCTCCAGGACATGGTCTAATTTTGCAGCATCAACATATCCTCCTGAAGAAAGACAAGACAAATAATTTTTGCACAGTTCATAATGGTGTACACATATGCACACATATAATGTTTGGACACACACACTCTGTTTCTAAACATTTGCTTCCTAGTCTCAAACTACAAAGCAAGGCTGTCCATTGAAACACTTTTCAAAGATAATACAAATATCCAAGTCATACAGGGAACCAGATAGCATTAATCCTCTTCAAGATCATAATTATACCTGGGATAACTAAAACAAGGGTTTAAAGAGTAAACTGGCAATTGTCTACCAATAAATTATATCCTGAAGGAAATAATTCAAATATTTTCACTGCTTACTAGCAACTAAACTAGAAATGCTATTTGTCCCCTCTAACTCAATCAATTTTTCTGCAGTTCCAATTACTTATTCAGCTACTAAAATAACTTGATACCTGAGGCTTGACAAAATTAGTATTTCTATGCAGACCTAAAAATTAAAGTCAGAATAAATATATGATTTAGAAACTGATTTATAAAGTGATATTAGAAGCTGTTCAATCGGACAGTTGTATATATTCTCTACTGGGAAGGAACTAGTATAACTGGATATAAATTATCTATCCATTGATAAGATAGTTATCACCTTATAATTCAAACCAGCATGAACAAAGAAAGAAACACAATGTCAAATTTCCAATGCACAATCTATAAGAAAATCAAAGAAATTATCTGACGGATTAACATTTTAATTTTTTTACTTTGGAATTTAAGTGTCGGTGATTTTCTTTTATCCTTTTGAATTTCTTCCAAATATTCTCCGAGTTTACATGACATGGATATGCTTGCTTATGATCACAGATAACATTCACTTACTAAAGTATATCCCAACAGCTTAAGATTTTCATTTCATGCCTATTACTCACTTTTAAGGGTCTTCAAGGCATGTATCAGCATAAGCTGACTTATCTTCCTGTCAACTGTGAGAAAAGATACAAGGATTCAGCAAGGGCAGTAATGATACCGGACTTCAAACCACTGAGCCATCCTGCTGGCCCCACTGGGCCCTCTCTTAGCAAACTTAAGTCTATATTGCCCTGGGACTCCTTACGATTACCATAAAATATGGAAGAGCTCCTGAATTAACTTTTCTTGCCAAATGAGGTTTATCTTTTAATGTTTATTGTTATACTACATGTTGAGCATATTGTTACCCATTTTTATTGTCTATGTCTATCCATGAGTTTCATTTTTTAGCTGAAATATGCCCCTTTTGCTGAAAGCACTTTCTTTCATATAGGGTATTCTCATCATGGTTTCTGCTCCCTCAACTCCTCTCAGAACTTCCTCACCTCCCTTCCCATCCAGCTCAATACCTGCCATTTTTTTCTCCTTCTCTTTCTTTCTAAAACAAATAGGACAATAAACAGACAAACTGAAATAAAACAAAGCAAAAAGACAAAAAGAAGAAACAAGAAAATGAAAGACACACACACACACACACACATACACACAAGTATTACACATATAAGTGAAATCAGGTGGTATTTGTCTTTCCTTTATTGGTTTCTATTACTTAGAATGCTGACCTTCAGGTTTACCACATTGTTGTAAATGATAGAATGTGCTCCTTTTGAAAGTAAATATAGTACATTATAATTCTCAACTTTTTCATTGCAGACACTTAAGTGAATATAGTTTAGGGATTTTCATGGATTCTAACTCTTACAAATATATGACAATGTATCAGAATTTAAGATGGCCCTTAGATCATAATCTATACTCCGTGGTCCAGTAACTTTTGGAATAAAGAGGACAATAATAACACCTACTTCTTTTCACTTGTATTTTGACATTTCTCATTCAACATAAAGGTGATTGGATAACAAACTTTTATTATAGATGGTGTTACTTTTTTACTGTTGAAATAATTACAAAATAATTAGACAGTTATACAGCAAGTGCTGGGAATACTTCCTTTCCTAATGTTTCTATTTATCCTATACATTTCAAGTGTCATAAAATCTACAATACACTCGTATTTAGTAACTTGTTAACAAAGCTTCTATGGACCTTGTCTTCTTGTATCCGATTTCACTGCCTGCCTCTATGTGATTCCCTTTCTTCTATTCTACCTTATGTTGGGCTTCTTAATGACCTCAATGTTGTTTCTAAGTTAGCTTGTAATATGTAGGGTCTACTACTTTCTGCTTAACAATCTTATTATTGTTGAAATGTACAAATTATGACTAAGAACATACAAGCACATTCTCTACTTTAGTTCCACACAGGTCTATATATTTTCAAGGTATATAAATAATAAATGAGACCAATATTAAACAAAGTTGTTTGATATCAACATTCCTGACCACTAATTCTGAAAGTCATATGTGAGAGACATCAAGATAATTGAAATGCTCACCACTAGCAAAGAGATGGTTTACAAGGTCCTCATATTCTTCACCTGTAAGCTTAACGCCCATGTCTTCCAGGAACATGCACAGATTATCAAGGTCAACTTTTTTTTTTGCAGATACAGAAAAGCAAATGTTAAAGATGTAATTTATTATGATTTCAGTGTATTAAAATACAATGCTTTGCTGTTGTAGAGAATTAAATTTTGAGAACTGTTCAAATGAGTATATATTCAAAGCAGAAATAACTCTTCATGATTAATCTCAAGTGGATCCTGGTAAATGACTATGGATATTAAAATCTTACTATTCTATATCTACATAGACAGGAACAATACATATGGTCTCTATAAATTTGAGAGAGATAGAGGAAGGGAACATAAAAGAGGGTGCCATTATTGGTTTGAAGAGAAAACTGAACGTAAAGAGAGGTCTAGGGTCCTACAAGACTGCTGCCAACTAACAATTTCTGCAACCGTGGAAAGGCTACCATAAATGCCTTTCCCTGATAGTGAGATCAAAAACTAACTTATCCACCATCATGGAGCCCTCATCTAGTACCTATTAGAAACAGAAGCAAACACCCATGACTAAACACTGAGTCGAACTAGAATCCAGATGCAGAGGGAAAGGACAAGACCAGGTTGCAGAATCACACAGAGACAGCTGACCTGAACAAGGAGGAGCTAAGGGGCCCCCAGACTGATAGCTGGGAATCCAGTGTGGGACTGACTCAGGTTCCCTGAATATGGGTCTCAGCTAGAAGGACTGAGCAGTCTAAGGAACCGCAGACAGTGGAACACGGTTGTATTCCTGGTGCACAAAAAGTCCTCGAGGACACATCCCAAGGAGGGATACTGCTTTACCTAGATACAGGAGATATGTCCTAGTCACTACTTCAAATCACTTGACAGTTCTACATGACCCCACCTGGATGCCATTGCCATACATGTGGAATTGGGGTGGGGGATAGAGGAGAGGGTGGTCAGGGAGCATGTGAGGGGGAAGCCAGGGGAACAGGGAGGAAAGGATGGAAGGAGGGGGGAGGAAGAGGAAACTGGGATCGACATGTAAAAGAAAAAAAAAACAAAGAATAATAATGAAGAAAGTAACAGTTAATTTGACTGCAAATCTCAATTAGTTACTATTAAATTTTTACACATTGAGCGCTCTATGGATATTTACATAAGATCACGTTAATAATACAGACATTAATTTTTATCATTCAGTCATCGTTTAAAAAGTGTGTTTTGCTAAAATTAGATGGACACAAAAATAGGAATATTTTTTTTATTCCCATAAGAATATTCTCAGAAGTTTCCCTGAGGCCTGGCAGGCACTGATGACACAGGCTCTTCTATCCTGGATGTGGTTTGTATTGTTAACAAATGTGTACTATTTTTCAAAGTGCAAAGGACCAAAGTACTGTGTGTCACACATATTAAACAGCTCATTAATACAAATTAAGATTTCTTATTTTAGTCATAATTTTGTACTCACTCTCTTTTTTAAGAAGATTAACTTCACCCAGAAGTGCACTTAAAGTTACCTTTCCATCATCTGTAGTAAAAAGAAAATCATTTTGAAAACACAATGCCTTGCATTGCAAATACACTAATATAAAACTAGTCTAGAACCTGTAGAATCAACTCTGCCTTGTCCTTAGCATTGCTTACTGTCTTCTCATTCCTTCTATTCCTATTTTCCAATATTCTTACCTGCTCTCTCTCTGTTTTCTTTCCCTAAACTAAGTCACTCCCAGCAATAGATATCCTGGAGTTTGTTTACACGGGCCAGTATACCACAAAAATTAATAGGGGCAATTTTTAATGAACTCATATCACATCTTGACCTATATGTTTTACTTTTGTATGTTTCAATTGAAACATGATTAAATCATTCCTCTTTCCTTTGACTCTTACCACCATCCCCAAATCCTGCAACTACATCCATGTATATGTTTTAAAAATCCAAAAACATGGAAATTAACCTTTGAAAGCCACAGCAATTCAAACAATTTCCAAAGCATTTTTCTAAGGATGGCAAGAGGGAGCAGATGGTCTTAAAACACACATTTGTCCACTTCTGGATGATTTGAACTCCTCAGATGGACAGGACAATGCTTTGATAAATTCAAATTCAAGACTCAACCTTTCTGAATGTGTCACAAAACTCTAATACAGAGAAATAAATGTAGCCTAATGACTCCTTACGCCTATGCCTAACTCCCTTAGATCATACCCATCACAGCAGAAACCTTACTGTCAACTGGTAGATGTTCTTGCAGACAATGAATTTCTACATTTGTGGGTTCCATTCCCATCTTCTCCAGGACATGGTCTAATTTTGCAGCATCAACATATCCTCCTGAAGAAAGACAAGACAAATAATTTTTGCACAGTTCATAATGGTGTACAAATATGCACACATATAATGTTTGGACACACACACTCTGTTTCTAAACATTTGCTTCCTAGTCTCAAACTACAAAGCTAGGCTGTCCATTGAAACACTTTTCAAAGATAATACAAATATCCAAGTCATACAGGGAACCAGATAGCATTAATCCTCTTCAAGATCATAATTATACCTGGGATAACTAAAACAAGGGTTTAAAGAGTAAACTGGCAATTGTCTACCAATAAATTACATCCTGAAGGAAATAATTCAATTATTTTTCACTGCTTGCTAGCAACTAAACTAGAAATAATCTTTGTCCCCTGTAAGTGAAATCAATTATTCTGCAGTTCCAATTACTTATTCAGCTACTAAAATAACTTGATAACTGAGGCTTGACAAAATTAGTATTTCCATGCAGACCTAAAAAATTAAAGTCAGAATAAATATATGATTCAGAAACTGATTTATAAAGTGGTATTAAAAGCTGTTCAATCGGACAGTTGTATATATTCTCTACTGGGAAGGAACTAGTATAACTGGATATAAATTATCTATCCACTGATAAGATAGTTATCACCTTATAATTCAAACCAGCATGAACAAAGAAAGAAACACAATGTCAAATTTCCAATGCACAATCTATAAGAAAATCAAAGAAATTATCTGACGGATTAACATTTTAATTTTTTTACTTTGGAATTTAAGCGTCGGTGATTTTCTTTTATCCTTTTGAATTTCTTCCAAATATTCTCTGAGTTTACATGGCATGGATATGCTTGCTTATGATCACAGATAACATTCACTTACTAAAGTATATCCCAACAGCTTAAGATTTTCATTTCATGCCTATTACTCACTTTTAAGGGTCTTCAAGGCATGTATCAGCATAAGCTGACTTATCTTCCTGTCAACTGTGAGAAAAGATACAAGGATTCAGCAAGGGCAGTAATGATACCGGACTTCAAACCACTGAGCCATCCTGCTGGCCCCACTGGGCCCTCTCTTAGCAAACTTAAGTCTATATTGCCCTGGGACTCCTTACGATTACCATAAAATATGGAAGAGCTCCTGAATTAACTTTTCTTGCCAAATGAGGTTTATCTTTTAATGTTTATTGTTTTACTACATGTTGAGCATATTGTTACCCATTTTTATTGTCTACGTCTATCCATGAGTTTCATTTTTTAGCTGAAATATGCCCCTTTTGCTGAAAGTAATTTCTTTCATATAGGGTATTCTCATCATGGTTTCTCCTCCCTCAACTCCTCTCAGACCTTCCTCACCTCCCTTCCCATCCAGCTCAATACCTGCCATTTTTTTCTCCTTCTCTTTCTTTCTAAAACAAATAGGACAATAAACAGACTAACTGAAATAAAACAAAGCAAAAAGACAAAAAGAAGAAACAAAGGAAATGAAAGACACACACACACACACACACACACAAGTATTACACATATAAGTGAAATCAGGTGGTATTTGTCTTTCCTTTATTGGTTTCTATTACTTAGAATGCTGACCTTCAGGTTTACCACATTGTTGTAAATGATAGAATGTGCTCCTTTTGAAAGTAAATATAGTACATTATAATTCTCAACTTTTTCATTACAGACACTTAAGTGAATATAGTTTAGGGATTTTCATGGATTCTAACTCTTACAAATATATGACAATGTATCAGAATTTAAGATGGCCCTTAGATCATAATCTATACTCCGTGGTCCAGTAACTTTTGGAATAAAGAGGACAATAATAACACCTACTTCTTTTCACTTGTATTTTGACATTTCTCATTCAACATAAAGGTGATTGGATAACAAACTTTTATTATAGATGGTGTTACTTTTTTACTCTTGAAATAATTACAAAATAATTAGACAGTTATACAGCAAGTGCTGGGAATACTTCCTTTCCTAATGTTTCTATTTATCCTATACATTTCAAGTGTCATAAAATCTACAATACACTCGTATTTAGTAACTTGTTAACAAAGCTTCTATGGACCTTGTCTTCTTGTATCCGATTTCACTGCCTGCCTCTATGTGTTTCCCTTTCTTCTATTCTACCTTATGTTGGGCTTCTTAATGACCTCAATGTTGTTTCTAAGTTAGCTTGTAATATGTAGGGTCCACTACTTTCTACTTAACAATCTTATTATTCTTGAAATTTACAAATTATGACTAAGAATATACAAGCACATTCTCTCCTTTAGTACAAGACAGGTCTATATATTTTCAAGGTATCTAAACAATAAATGAGATAAATATTAATTAAACATATTGTGTGATATCAATATTCCTTACCACTAATTTTATAGTCATAAGTGAAAGACATCAATATATTTGAAATGCTCACCACTAGCAAAGAGATGGTTTACAAGGTCCTCATATTCTTCACCTGAAAGCTTAATGCCCATGTCTTCCAGGAACGTGCACAGATTATCAAGGTCAACTTTTTTTTGCAGATATAGAAAAGCAAATGATAAAGATGTAATTTATTATGATTTCAGTGTATTAAAATACAATGCTTTGCTGTTGTAGAGAATTAAATTGTGAGAACTGTTCAAATGAGTATATATTCAAAGCAGAAATAACTCTTCATGATTAATCTCAAGTGGATCCTGGTAAATGACTATGGATATTAAAAACATACTATTCTATAGCTACATAGACAGGAACAATACATATTGTCTCTATAAATTTGAGAGAGACAGAGGAAGGGAACATAAAAGAGGGTGCCATTATTGGTTTGAAGAGAAAACTGAACGTAAAGAGAGGTCTAGGGTCCTACAAGACTGCTGCCAACTAACAATTTCTGCAACCATGGAAAGGCTACCATAAATGCCCTTCCCGGATAATGAGATCAAAAACTAACTTATCCACCATCATGGAGCCCTCATCTAGTACCTATTAGAAACAGAAGCAAACACCCATGACTAAACACTGAGTCGAACTAGAATCCAGATGCAGAGGGAAAGGACAAGACCAGGTTGCAGAAACACACAGAGACAGCTGACCTGAATAAGGAGGAGCTAAGGGGCCCCCAGACTGATAGCTGGGAATCCAGTGTGGGACTGACTCAGGCTCCCTGAATATGGGTCTCAGCTAGAAGGACTGAGCAGTCTAAGGAACCGCAGACAGTGGAACCAGGATGTATTCCTGGTACACAAAAGGACCTGGAGGACACATCCCAAGGAGGGATACTGCTTTACCTAGATACAGGAGATATGTCCTAGTCACTACTTCAAATGACTTGACAGTTCTACATGACCCCATATGGATGCCATTGCCATACATGTGGAATTGGGGTGGGGGATAGAGGAGAGGGTGGTCAGGGAGCATGTGAGGGGGCAGCCAGGGGAACAGGGAGGAAAGGATGGAAGGAGGGGGCAGAGGAAGAGGAAACTGGGATAGACATGTAAAAGAAAAAAACCCAAATAATAATAATAAAGAAAGTAACAGTTAATTTGACTGCAAATCTCAATTAGTTACTATTAAAATATTTTATACATTGAGTGTTCTATGGATATTTATTTAAGATCACGTTAATAATACAGACATTAATTTTTATCATTCAGTGATCGTTTAAAAAATGTGTTCTGTAAAATTAGATGGACGCATAAAATAGGAGTTTTGTTTTTATTCCCATAAGAATATTCTCAGAAGTTTCCCTGAGGCCTGGCAGGCACTGATGACACAGGCCCTTCAATCCTGGATGTGGTTTGTATTGTTAACAAATGTTTACTGTTTTTCAAAGTGCAAAGGACCAAAGTACTGTGTGTCACACATATTAAAAAGCCCATTAATACAAATTAAGATTTCTTAGTTTAGTCATAATTTTGTACTCACTCTCTTTTTTAAGAAAATTAACTTCATCCATAAGAGCACTTAAAGTTACCTTTCCATCATCTGTAGTAAAAAGAAAATCATTTTGAAAACACAATGCCTTGCATTGCAAATACACTAATATAAAACTAGTCTAGAACCTGTAGAATCAACTCTTCTTTGTATTTAGCACTGATTACTGTCTTCTCATTCCTTCTATTCCTATTTTCCAATATTCTTACCTGCTCTCTCTCTGTTTTCTTTCCCTAAACTAAGTCACTCCCAGCAATAGATATCCTGGGGTATTGTTTACACGGTCCAGTATACCACAAAAATTAATAGGGACAATTTTAATGAATTCATATCACATCTTGACCTAAATTTTTTACTTCCATATATTTTAATTGAAACATGATTACATCATTCCTCCTTCCTTTGACTCTTACCACCATCCCCAAATCCCGCAACTACTTCCTTGTATATGTTTTAAAACTCCAAAAGCATGGAAATTAACCTTTGAAAGCCACAGCAATTCAAACAATTTCCAAAGCACTTTTCTAAGGGTGACAAGAGGAAGCAGATGGTGTTAAAGCACACATTTGTCCACTTCTGGATGATTTGAACTCCTCAGATGGACAGGACAATGCTTTGATAAATTCAAATTCAAGACTCAACCTTTCTGAATGTGTCACAAAACTCTAATACAGAGAAATAAATGTAGCCTAATGACTCCTTACGCCTATGCCTAACTCCCTTAGATCATACCCATCACAGCAGAAACCTTACTGTCAACTGGTAGATGTTCTTGCAGACAATGAATTTCTACATTTGTGGGTTCCATTCCCATCTTCTCCAGGACATGGTCTAATTTTGCAGCATCAACATATCCTCCTGAAGAAAGACAAGACAAATAATTTTTGCACAGTTCATAATGGTGTACAAATATGCACACATATAATGTTTGGACACACACACTCTGTTTCTAAACATTTGCTTCCTAGTCTCAAACTACAAAGCTAGGCTGTCCATTGAAACACTTTTCAAAGATAATACAAATATCCAAGTCATACAGGGAACCAGATAGCATTAATCCTCTTCAAGATCATAATTATACCTGGGATAACTAAAACAAGGGTTTAAAGAGTAAACTGGCAATTGTCTACCAATAAATTACATCCTGAAGGAAATAATTCAATTATTTTTCACTGCTTGCTAGCAACTAAACTAGAAATAATCTTTGTCCCCTGTAAGTGAAATCAATTATTCTGCAGTTCCAATTACTTATTCAGCTACTAAAATAACTTGATAACTGAGGCTTGACAAAATTAGTATTTCCATGCAGACCTAAAAAATTAAAGTCAGAATAAATATATGATTCAGAAACTGATTTATAAAGTGGTATTAAAAGCTGTTCAATCGGACAGTTGTATATATTCTCTACTGGGAAGGAACTAGTATAACTGGATATAAATTATCTATCCACTGATAAGATAGTTATCACCTTATAATTCAAACCAGCATGAACAAAGAAAGAAACACAATGTCAAATTTCCAATGCACAATCTATAAGAAAATCAAAGAAATTATCTGACGGATTAACATTTTAATTTTTTTACTTTGGAATTTAAGCGTCGGTGATTTTCTTTTATCCTTTTGAATTTCTTCCAAATATTCTCTGAGTTTACATGGCATGGATATGCTTGCTTATGATCACAGATAACATTCACTTACTAAAGTATATCCCAACAGCTTAAGATTTTCATTTCATGCCTATTACTCACTTTTAAGGGTCTTCAAGGCATGTATCAGCATAAGCTGACTTATCTTCCTGTCAACTGTGAGAAAAGATACAAGGATTCAGCAAGGGCAGTAATGATACCGGACTTCAAACCACTGAGCCATCCTGCTGGCCCCACTGGGCCCTCTCTTAGCAAACTTAAGTCTATATTGCCCTGGGACTCCTTACGATTACCATAAAATATGGAAGAGCTCCTGAATTAACTTTTCTTGCCAAATGAGGTTTATCTTTTAATGTTTATTGTTTTACTACATGTTGAGCATATTGTTACCCATTTTTATTGTCTACGTCTATCCATGAGTTTCATTTTTTAGCTGAAATATGCCCCTTTTGCTGAAAGTAATTTCTTTCATATAGGGTATTCTCATCATGGTTTCTCCTCCCTCAACTCCTCTCAGACCTTCCTCACCTCCCTTCCCATCCAGCTCAATACCTGCCATTTTTTTCTCCTTCTCTTTCTTTCTAAAACAAATAGGACAATAAACAGACTAACTGAAATAAAACAAAGCAAAAAGACAAAAAGAAGAAACAAAGGAAATGAAAGACACACACACACACACACACACACACAAGTATTACACATATAAGTGAAATCAGGTGGTATTTGTCTTTCCTTTATTGGTTTCTATTACTTAGAATGCTGACCTTCAGGTTTACCACATTGTTGTAAATGATAGAATGTGCTCCTTTTGAAAGTAAATATAGTACATTATAATTCTCAACTTTTTCATTACAGACACTTAAGTGAATATAGTTTAGGGATTTTCATGGATTCTAACTCTTACAAATATATGACAATGTATCAGAATTTAAGATGGCCCTTAGATCATAATCTATACTCCGTGGTCCAGTAACTTTTGGAATAAAGAGGACAATAATAACACCTACTTCTTTTCACTTGTATTTTGACATTTCTCATTCAACATAAAGGTGATTGGATAACAAACTTTTATTATAGATGGTGTTACTTTTTTACTCTTGAAATAATTACAAAATAATTAGACAGTTATACAGCAAGTGCTGGGAATACTTCCTTTCCTAATGTTTCTATTTATCCTATACATTTCAAGTGTCATAAAATCTACAATACACTCGTATTTAGTAACTTGTTAACAAAGCTTCTATGGACCTTGTCTTCTTGTATCCGATTTCACTGCCTGCCTCTATGTGTTTCCCTTTCTTCTATTCTACCTTATGTTGGGCTTCTTAATGACCTCAATGTTGTTTCTAAGTTAGCTTGTAATATGTAGGGTCCACTACTTTCTACTTAACAATCTTATTATTCTTGAAATTTACAAATTATGACTAAGAATATACAAGCACATTCTCTCCTTTAGTACAAGACAGGTCTATATATTTTCAAGGTATCTAAACAATAAATGAGATAAATATTAATTAAACATATTGTGTGATATCAATATTCCTTACCACTAATTTTATAGTCATAAGTGAAAGACATCAATATATTTGAAATGCTCACCACTAGCAAAGAGATGGTTTACAAGGTCCTCATATTCTTCACCTGAAAGCTTAATGCCCATGTCTTCCAGGAACGTGCACAGATTATCAAGGTCAACTTTTTTTTGCAGATATAGAAAAGCAAATGATAAAGATGTAATTTATTATGATTTCAGTGTATTAAAATACAATGCTTTGCTGTTGTAGAGAATTAAATTGTGAGAACTGTTCAAATGAGTATATATTCAAAGCAGAAATAACTCTTCATGATTAATCTCAAGTGGATCCTGGTAAATGACTATGGATATTAAAATCTTACTATTCTATAACTACATAGACAGGAACAATACATATGGTCTCTATAAATTTGAGAGAGACAGAGGAAGGGAACATAAAAGAGGGTGCCATTATTGGTTTGAAGAGAAAACTGAACGTAAAGAGAGGTCTAGGGTCCTACAAGACTGCTGCCAACTAACAATTTCTGCAACCATGGAAAGGCTACCATAAATGCCCTTCCCGGATAATGAGATCAAAAACTAACTTATCCACCATCATGGAGCCCTCATCTAGTACCTATTAGAAACAGAAGCAAACACCCATGACTAAACACTGAGTCGAACTAGAATCCAGATGCAGAGGGAAAGGACAAGACCAGGTTGCAGAAACACACAGAGACAGCTGACCTGAATAAGGAGGAGCTAAGGGGCCCCCAGACTGATAGCTGGGAATCCAGTGTGGGACTGACTCAGGCTCCCTGAATATGGGTCTCAGCTAGAAGGACTGAGCAGTCTAAGGAACCGCAGACAGTGGAACCAGGATGTATTCCTGGTACACAAAAGGACCTGGAGGACACATCCCAAGGAGGGATACTGCTTTACCTAGATACAGGAGATATGTCCTAGTCACTACTTCAAATGACTTGACAGTTCTACATGACCCCATATGGATGCCATTGCCATACATGTGGAATTGGGGTGGGGGATAGAGGAGAGGGTGGTCAGGGAGCATGTGAGGGGGCAGCCAGGGGAACAGGGAGGAAAGGATGGAAGGAGGGGGCAGAGGAAGAGGAAACTGGGATAGACATGTAAAAGAAAAAAACCCAAATAATAATAATAAAGAAAGTAACAGTTAATTTGACTGCAAATCTCAATTAGTTACTATTAAAATATTTTATACATTGAGTGTTCTATGGATATTTATTTAAGATCACGTTAATAATACAGACATTAATTTTTATCATTCAGTGATCGTTTAAAAAATGTGTTCTGTAAAATTAGATGGACGCATAAAATAGGAGTTTTGTTTTTATTCCCATAAGAATATTCTCAGAAGTTTCCCTGAGGCCTGGCAGGCACTGATGACACAGGCCCTTCAATCCTGGATGTGGTTTGTATTGTTAACAAATGTTTACTGTTTTTCAAAGTGCAAAGGACCAAAGTACTGTGTGTCACACATATTAAAAAGCCCATTAATACAAATTAAGATTTCTTAGTTTAGTCATAATTTTGTACTCACTCTCTTTTTTAAGAAAATTAACTTCATCCATAAGAGCACTTAAAGTTACCTTTCCATCATCTGTAGTAAAAAGAAAATCATTTTGAAAACACAATGCCTTGCATTGCAAATACACTAATATAAAACTAGTCTAGAACCTGTAGAATCAACTCTTCTTTGTATTTAGCACTGATTACTGTCTTCTCATTCCTTCTATTCCTATTTTCCAATATTCTTACCTGCTCTCTCTCTGTTTTCTTTCCCTAAACTAAGTCACTCCCAGCAATAGATATCCTGGGGTATTGTTTACACGGTCCAGTATACCACAAAAATTAATAGGGACAATTTTAATGAATTCATATCACATCTTGACCTAAATTTTTTACTTCCATATATTTTAATTGAAACATGATTACATCATTCCTCCTTCCTTTGACTCTGACCACCATCCCCAAATCCCGCAACTACTTCCTTGTATATGTTTTAAAACTCCAAAAGCATGGAAATTAACCTTTGAAAGCCACAGCAATTCAAACAATTTCCAAAGCACTTTTCTAAGGGTGACAAGAGGAAGCAGATGGTGTTAAAGCACACATATTCCACTTCTGGCTCATTTGAACTCCTCAGATGGACAGAAAAATGCTTTGATAAATTCAAATTCAAGACTCAACCTTTCTGAATGTGTCACAAAACTCCAATACACAGAAATAAATGTAGCTTAATGACTCCTCACGCCTATGCCTAACTCCATTAGATCATACCCATAACAGCAGAAACCTTACTGTCAACTGGTAGATGTTCTTGCAGACACTGAATTTCTGCATTTGTGGGTTCCATTCCCATCTTCTCCAGGACATGGTCTAATTTTGCAGCATCAACATATCCTCCTTAAGAAAGACAAGACAAATAGTTTTTTCACAACTCATAATGGTATACACATATGCACATACACCATGTTTCTAAACATTTGCTTCCTAGTTTCAAACTACAAAGCAAGGCTGTCCATTGAAACACTTTTCAAAGATAATACAAATATCCAAGTCATAGAGGGAACCAGGTAGCATTAATCCTCAAGATCATAATTCAACCTGGGATAACTAAAACAAGGGTTTAAAGAGTAAAATTGGTAATTGTCTACCATTAAATTACATCATGAAGGAAATAATTCAATTATTTTCACTGCTTGCTAGTAACTAAACTAGAAATGCTAGTTGTCCCCTCTAACTCAATCAATTTTTCTGCAGTTCCAATTACTTATTCAGCTACTAAAATAACTTGATACCTGAGGCTTGACAAAATTAGTATTTCTATGCAGACCTAAAAACTTAAAGTCAGAATAAATATATGATTTAGAAACAGATTTATAAAGTGATATTAGAAGCTGTTCAATCGGACAGTTGTATATGTTCTATACTTTAAAAGAAATAGTATTATTGGATATAAATTATCGATCCATTGATAAGATAGTTATCACTTTATAATGCAAATCTGCATGAACAAAGAAAGAAACACAATGTCAAATTTCCAATGCACAATGTGTAAGAAAATCAAAGAAAATATCTTGAAGGATTAACATTGTAATTTTTTTACTTTGGAATTTAAGTGTCGGTGATTGTCTTTTATCCTTTTGAATTTCTTCCAAATATTCTCCGAGTTTACATGACATGGATATGCTTGCTTATGATCATAGATAACATTCACTTATTAGAGTACATCCAAACAGCTTAAGATTTTCATTTCATGCCTATTACTCACTTTTAAGGGTCTTCAAGGCATGTATCAGCATAAGCTGACTTATCTTCCTGTCAACTGTGAGAAAAGATACAAGGATTCAGCAAGGGCAGTAATGATACCGGACTTCAAACCACTGAGCCATCCTGCTGGATCCACTGGGCCCTATCTTTGCATCATTTAAATCTACATTTCACTGGGACTCCTTTTGATTACCATAAAGTATGGCAGTGCTCCTGAATTAACTTTTCTTGCCAAATGAGGTTTATGTTTTATAGTTTATTGTATTAATAAATGTTGAGCATATTGTTACCTATTATAATTATCTATTTCTATCCATGAGTTTAATTTTTTAGCTGAAATGTGCCCCTTTTGTTGAAAGAAGTATTTTTCATATGGGGTATTCTGATCATGGTTTCTCCTCCCTCATCTCCTATCAGATCTTCATCACCTCCACTCTTATCCTCCTCCATGACTGCTTACTTTATATCTTTCTCTTATTTTCTAAAACAAAAAGGTAATAACCAAAAAACCCAAATAAAACAAAGCAAACAGACACACAGAAAAAATAAAGAAAATACAAGAGAAACACACACAAACATACACACACACACACACACACATACACACATACATACTCAAGAATTACACATATAACTGAAATCAGGTGGTATTTGTCTTCCTTTGTCTGGTTTCTATCACTTAATATGCTAACCTTCAGGTCTACCACATTGTTGTAAATGAAAGAATGTGCTGCTTTTCAAAGGTTAAATATAGTACATTATAATTCTCAATTTTTTTCATCACACACTTAGATGAATACAGTGTAAATATTTTCATGGATTCTAACTCTGACAAATATATGAAAATGTATTAGAATTTAAGATGGCCCTAAGATCATAAACTATAGTCCTTGGTCCAGTGTCTTTTGGAATAAAGAGGACAAGAATAAGACCTACATATTTACACTTGTATTTTGACATTGCTCATGCAACATAAAGGTGATTGGATAACAAGCATTTATTATAGATGGTGTTACTTTTTTACTCTTGAAATAATTACAAAATAATTAGACAGTTATACAGCAAGTGCTGGGAATACTTCCTTTCCTAATGTTTCTATTTATCCTATACATTTCAAGTGTCATAAAATCTACAATACACTCATATTTAGTAACTTGTTAACAAAGCTTCTATGGACCTTGTCTTCTTGTATCCGATTTCACTGCCTGCCTCTATGTGTTTCCCTTTCTTCTATTCTAGCTTATGTAGGCTTCTTAATGAACTCAATGTTGTTTCTAAGTTAGCTTGTAATATCTAGGGTCCAAGTACTTTCTGCTTAACAATCGTATTATTGTTTAATTGTACAAATTATGACTAAGCACAGAAAAGAACATTCCCTCCTTAGTACCAGACAGGTATATAGATTTTCAAGGTATCTAACTAATAAATGAGACAAATATTAAACACGGTTGTGTGATATCAATATCTCTGACCACTAATTCTGAAAGTTATATTTGAGAAACATCAAGAAAATTGAAATGCTCACCACTAGCAAAGAGATGGTTTACAAGGTCCTCATATTCTTCACCTGTAAGCTTAACGCCCATGTCTTCCAGGAACGTGCACAGATTATCAAGATCAACTTTTTTTTGCAGATATAGAAAAGCAAATGATAAAGATGTAATTTATTATGATTTCAGTGTATTAAAATACAATGCTTTGCTGTTGTAGAGAATTAAATTGTGAGAACTGTTCAAATGAGTATATATTCAAAGCAGAAATAACTCTTCATGATTAATCTCAAGTGGATCCTGGTAAATGACTATGGATATTAAAATCTTACTATTCTATAACTACATAGACAGGAACAATACATATGGTCTCTATAAATTTGAGAGAGACAGAGGAAGGGAACATAAAAGAGGGTGCCATTATTGGTTTGAAGAGAAAACTGAACGTAAAGAGGGTTCTAGGGTCCTACAAGACTGCTGCCAACTAACAATTCCTGCAACCGTGGAAAGGCTACCATAAATGCCCTTCCCGGATAATGAGATCAAAAACTAACTTATCCACCATCATGGAGCCTTCATCTAGTACCTATTAGAAACAGAAGCAAACACCCATGACTAAACACTAAGTCTAACTAGAATCCAGATGCAGAGGGAAAGGACAAGACCAGGTTGTAGAAACACACAGAGACAGCTGACCTGAACAAGGAGGAGCTAAGGGGCCCCCAGACTGATAGCTGGGAATCCAGTGTGGGATTGAATCAGGCTTCCTAATATGGGTCTCATCTAGAAAGACTGAGCAGTCTAAGGAACCGCAGACTGTGGAACCAGTATGTATTCCTGGTGCAAAAAAGACCTGGAGGACACATCCCAAGGAGGGATACTGCTTTACCTAGATACAGGAGATATGTCCTAGTCACTACTTCAAATGACTTGACAGTTCTACATGACCCCACATGGATACCATTGCCATACATGTGGAAGTGGGGTGGGGGATAGAGGAGAGGGTGGTGAGGGAGCATTGAGGGGACATTCGGGGGAAGAGGGAGGAAATGAAGGAGGGGGCAGAGGAAGAGGAAACTGGGATCGACATGTAAAAGAAAAAACAACTAATAATAATAATAATAATAAAGTAACAGTTTAATTTGACTGAAAATCTCAATTAGTTACTATTAAAATATTTTATACATTGAGTGTTCTATGGATATTTATATAAGATCGCATTAACAATACAGACATTAATTTTATCATTCAGTAATCTTTTTAAAAATGTGTTCTGTAAAATTAGATGGACACATAAAATAAGAATTTTGTTTTTAAACACGTAAGAATATTCTCAGAAATGTCCCTGAGGCTTGGCAGGCACTGATGACACAGGCTCTTCTATCCTGGATGTGGTTTGTATTGTTAACAAATGTTTACTGTTTTTCAAAGTGCAAAGGACCAAAGTACTGTGTGTCACACATATTAAAAAGCTCATTAATACAAATTAAGATTTCTTATTTTAGTCATAATTTTGTACTCACTCTCTTTTCTAAGAAGATTAACTTCATCCATAAGAGCACTTAAAGTTACCTTTCCATCATCTATAGTAAAAAGAAAATCGTTTTGAAAACACAATGCCTTGCATTGCAAATACACTAATATAAAACTAGTCTAGAACCTGTAGAATCAACTCTTCCTTGTATTTAGCACTGCTTACTGTTTTCTCATTCCATCTATTCCTATTTTCCAATATTCTTACCTGCTCTCTCTGTTTTCTTTCCCTAAACTAAGTCACTCCCAGGAATAGATATCCTGGGGTTTGTTTACACGGGCCAGTATACCATGAAAATTAATAGGGACAATTTTTAATGAATTCATATCACTTCATGACCTATATTTTTTACTTTCCAATATTTTACTTGAAATATGATTAAATCATTCCTCCTTCCTTTAACTCTGACCACCATCCACAAATCCCGCAACTACTTCCTTGTATATGTTTTAAAAATCCAAAAGCATGGGAATTAACCTTTGAAAGCCACAGCAATTCAAACAATTTCCAAAGTACTTTTCTAAGGGAGGCAAGAGGAAGCAGATGGTGTTAAAACACACATATTCCACTTCGAGATGATTTGAAATCCTCAGATGGACAGGACAATGCTTTGATAAATTCAAATTCAAGACTCAACCTTTCTGAATGTGTCACAAAGCTCTAATACAGAGAAATAAATGTAGCTTATTGAATGACTCCTCACGCCTATGTCTACCTTCCTTTGATAATACCCATAACAGCAGAAACCTTACTGTCAACTGGTAGATGTTCCTGCAGACACTGAATTTCTGCATTTGTGAATTCCATTCCCAACTTCTCCAGGACATGGTCTAATTTTGCAGTGTCAACCTTTACTCCTTAAGATAGACAAGACAAATCATTTTTGCACAATTAATAATGTTGTACACATATGCACACTTATAATGTTTGGACACTCACACTCTATTTCTAAACATTTTTTTCCTAGTTTCAAAATAGAAAGCAAGGCTGTCCATTGAAACACTTTTCAAAGATGATACAAAGTAAATATCCAAGTCATACAGAGGACCAAATACCATTAATCTTCTTCAAGATCATAACTATACCTGGGATAACTAAAACAAACCTTTGAAAAGTGAACTTGGTAATTTTCTACCAATAAATTACATCATGAAAGAAACAATTCAGTTATTTTCACTGCTTGCTAGTAACTAAACTAGAAATGCTACTTATCCCCTCTAACTCAATCAATTTTTCTGGAGTTCCTATTAGTTATTCAGCTACTAAAATAACTTGATTACTGAGGCTTTACAAAATTAGTATTTCTATGCAGACCTAAAAAATTAAAGTCAGAATAAATATATGTTTCAGAAATAGATTTAAAGAGATATTAGAAGCTGTTCAATGGTACAGTTGTATAGATTCTTTTGTGAAAGAAACTGTATTAACAGATATAAATTATCGACCCATCGTTAAAATAGTTATCACTTTATAATCCAAAATAGTATGAACAAAACAAGAAAATACAATGTCAAATTTCCAATGCACAATCTATAAGAAAAATCAAAGAAAATATCTTGAAGGATTAACACTGTAATTTTTTTACTTTGGAATTTAAGGGTCGGTGATTTTCTTTTATTGTTTTGAATTTCTCCCAAGTATATTGCCAGTTTACATAATATGGATATGCTTGCTTATTAGATAACATTCACTTACAAAAGTATATCACAACAGCTTAAGGTTTTCATTTCATGCCTATTACTCACTTTTAAGAGTCTTCATGGCATCTATCAGCTTAAGCTGACTTATCTTCCTGTCAGCTGTGAGAAAAGATACAAGGACTCAGCAAGGACAGTAATGATACTGGACTTCAACTACTGAGCCATCCCATTGGCCCAACTGGCCACTCTCTTAGCAACCTTTAAGTCGATAATTCACTGGGACTCCTTATGATTACCATAAAGTATGGCAGAACTCTTGCATTAACTTTTCTTGCCAAATTGAAGTTTATTTTTTAAGGTTTATTGTGCTAATACATGTTGAGCATATTGTTACCTATTTTATTGTCTATGTCTATCCATGAGTTTAATTTTTTAGCTGAAATATGCCCCTTTTGCTGAAAGTAATTTCTTTCATATAGGGTATTCTGATCATGGTTTCTACTCCCTCATCTCCTCTCAGACCTTCCTCACCTCCCTTCCCATCCAGCTCAATACCTGCTATTTTTTTTCTTTTTCTCTTTCTTCCAAAACAAACAGGACAATAAACAAACAAATTCAAATAAAACAAAACAAACAGACAAACAGAAGAAACAAAGAAAATGAAAGAGAAACACAAACACACAAGGATTATACATATAAGTGAAGTCAGGTCGTATTTGTCTTTCCTATTATGCTTTCTATCACTTAGAATGCTGACCTTCAGGTCTACCATATTGTTGTAAATGACAGAATGTGCTCCTTTTCAAAGGATAAATACAGTACCTTATAATTCTCATTTTTTTCATTAAAGTCACTTAAGTGAATATAGTGTAGACATTTTCATGGCTTCTAACTCTGACAAATATATGACAATGTATTAGAATTTAAGATGGCCCTTAGATCATAATCTACAGTCTGTGGTCCAGTAACTTTAGTTATAAAGAAGACAAGAATAAGACCTACTTATTTACACTTGTATTTTGACATTGCTCATTCAACATAAAGGTGATTGGATAACAAACATTTATTATAGATGTTGTTAATTTTTTACTCTTGAAATAATTACAAAATAGTTAGACAGTTATACGGCAAGTGCTGGGAATATTTCCTTTCCTACAGTTTCTATTTATCCTATTCATTTCAAGTGTCATGAATCCTACTACACACTCGTTTTTAGTAACTTGTTAACAAAGCTTCTGTGGACCTTGTCTTCTTCTATCCCATTTCTCTGCCTGTCTCTATGTGTTTCCCTTTCTTCTATTCTAGCTTATGTTAGGCTTCTTAATGACCTCAATGGTGTTTCTAAGTTAGCTTGTAATATCTAGGGTCCATGTACTTTCTTCTTAACAATCTATTATTCCTGAAATGTACAAATTATGACTAAGCACATACAAACACATCCCCTCCGGTAGTACCAGATAGGTCTATATATTTTCAAAGTATCTAAATGATAAATGAGACAAATATTAAACATAGTTGTGTGGTATCAATATTCCTGAACCACTAATTCTGAAAGTCATATTTGAGCGGCATTAAGATAAATAAAATGCTCACCACTGGCAGGGAGATGGTTTACAAGGTCCTCATATTCTTTATCTGAAAGCTTAATGCCCATGTCATCCAGGAAGGGGCTCAGATTATCAAGATCAACTTTTTTTTGCAGATATAGAAAAGCAAATGATAAAAATGTAATTTTATAATGATTTCAGTGCATTAAAATACAATGCTTTGCTGTTGTAGAGAATTAAAATATGAGAACTGTTCAATAGAGCATATATTCAAAGCAGTAATAACACTTCATAATTAATCTCTAGTGGATCCTGGTAAAAGACTAAGGACAGTAAAAACTGACTATTATATATGGACATAGACAGTAATAATACTTATTAGTGATTCAAATAATGAGTTAAATGCAACAGTTTTATTTGAGACCAAATCAAATTAGTTACTATTAAAATATTTTATACATTGTGTTTTCTATGGATATTTATATAAGATCACATAAACAACACAGACATTAATTTTATCTTTCAGTAATCTTTTAAAAAAAGTTTCCTGCTAAAATCAGATGGACACATATAATAGGATTTTTGTTTTTATTCCCATAAGAATATTCTCCCAAGTAACCCTAAAGTCTGGCAGCCAGTGAAGATACAGGCTCCTCTATTGGATGTGGTTTGCATTGTTAACAAATGTGTACTATTTTTAAAAGTGCAAAGACCAAAGTACTGTGCGTCACTTGTATTAAACTGTTCTTAATACAAATTAAGATTTCCTATTTTAGTCCTAATTTTGTACTCACTCTCTTTTTTAAGAAGATTAACTTCATCCAGAAGTGCATTTAGAGTTACCTTTCCATCATCTGTAGTAAATAGAAAATCATTTTGAAAACAGAATGCCTTGCACTGCAAATACACTAATATACTTTACATATATAAAACTAGTCCAGAAGCTGTTGAATCAACTCTTCTGTTGGTAAGCACCAGGTCCTGCCCATGTGCCTTCAGTCCACTCCCATCTCTAGTGTAGAAGCTGTTAAATCAATTCTTCCTTGCTTTAGCACTTCTTACTGTTCTGCTTTCAAGAGTGAGGGAATGAGGGAGGGAGGGCTGGAGGGGAGGGAGGGAGGGAGGGA
The DNA here is from genome assembly GCF_943737965.1 of Phodopus roborovskii. Taxonomy (NCBI): domain Eukaryota; kingdom Metazoa; phylum Chordata; class Mammalia; order Rodentia; family Cricetidae; genus Phodopus; species Phodopus roborovskii. The sequence continues at coordinate 19,738,148 of NW_026125052.1, read as the reverse complement.
GAGGGAACTGGGATCGACATGTAAAATAAAAAAAAAAAAAAAAAAATACGCTTTGACTCCAAAATTTAAGTTGAAGAACAAGTTACTGGGGAAAAGTATTTCTATTTTTATTTCCACAGAAAATGAGAAGATGTGGATTCCTTCCAGACTAATGTGGTTTGATCACGCCAGACCGCCTGAAACAGAGTACAAGCTGATCCTACATTCCAAACAGCTGGACAAAACAGCCCTACAGACTACAGCTAGGATAGCTGAATCTTCTTCGAATCCCCCAAGACAGCGCCCCTTATCAGCAGGAAGTAGTCTGGAAAGAACGACGCCCAAATTCCCAAATATTGTGTATAAATGTTTGTTTTCATTTCATTGGACTTTGTTATATAAAATTAAATAAAAAAATTATATAAAAAAAAAAACAAACACTACAAAACTCAATGATTAAAAAAAAAAAAAAAAAGAGTACTCATTCTGTGTATTCCTTTTTACCAACGTTCTTACATTTCCTTTTTCTGTTTCCTTTCACTAAACTAAGTGAATCCCAGCAAAAGAAAACCTGAGGTATTTTTTACACAAGCCAGTTATACCAAAGAAGTATAAAGGACAATTTTTAATGAATTCATATCACTTCTTGACCTATATTTTTTGCTTTTGTATATTTTAATTGAAATATGATTACATCATTCCTCCTTCCTTTTCCTCTCTCCACCCTCCCCTGCAATTACTTCTATGTCTAAATTTTAAAAATCAAAACGCATGAAAATTACCCTTTCAAAGCCAGAGCAATTCAAACAATTTCCAAAGCACTTCTCTAAGGGTGGCAAGAGGAAGCAGATGGTGTTAAAACACACATATTCCACTTCTGGCTCATTTGAACTCCTCAGATGGACGGGACAATGCTTTGATAAATTCAAATTAAAGACTCAACCTTTCTGAATGTGTCACAAAGCTCTAATACAGAGAAATAAATGTAGCTTATTGAATGACTCCTCACGCCTATGTCTACCTTCATTAGATAATACCCATAACAGCAGAAACCTTACTGTCAACTGGTAGATGTTCTTGCAGACACTGAATTTCTGCATTTGTGAGTTCCATTCCCATCTTCTCCAGGACATGGTCTAATTTTGCAGTGTCAACCTTTACTCCTTAAGATAGACAAGACAAATCATTTTTGCACAATTAATAATGGTGTACATATATGCACACATATAATGTTTGGACACACACACTCTATTTCTAAACATTTTTCCTAGTTTCAAAATAGAAAGCAAGGCTGTCCATTGAAACACTTTTCAAAGATGATACAAAGTAAATATCCAAGTCATACAGAGGACCAAATACCATTAATCTTCTTCAAGATCATAACTATACCGGGGTTAACTAAAACAAAGCTTTAAAAAGTGAAATTGGTAATTTTCTACCAATAAATTACATCATGAAGGAAACAATTCAATTATTTTCACTGCTTGCTAGTAACTAAACTAGAAATGCTACTTATCCCCTCTAACTCAATCAATTTTTCTGGAGTTCCAATTAGTTATTCAGCTACTAAAATAACTTGATTACTGAGGCTTTACAAAATTAGTATTTCTATGCAGACCTAAAAAATTAAAGTCAGAATAAATATATGTTTTAGAAATAGATTTAAAGAGATATTAGAAGCTGTTCAATGGTACAGTTGTATAGATTCTTTTGTGAAAGAAACTGTATTAACAGATATAAATTATCGACCCATCGTTAAAATAGTTATCACTTTATAATCCAAAATAGTATGAACAAAACAAGAAAATACAATGTCTAATTTCCAATGCACAATCTATAAGAAAAATCAAAGAAAATATCTTGAAGGATTAACACTGTAATTTTTTTTACTTTGGAATTTAAGGGTCGGTGATTTTCTTTTATTGTTTTGAATTTCTCCCAAGTATATTGCCAGTTTACATAATATGGATATGCTTGCTTATTAGATAACATTCACTTACAAAAGTATATCACAACAGCTTAAGGTTTTCATTTCATGCCTATTACTCACTTTTAAAAGTCTTCATGGCATCTATCAGCTTAAGCTGACTTATCTTCCTGTCAGCTGTGAGAAAAGATACAAGGACTCAGCAAGGACAGTAATGATACTGGACTTCAACTACTGAGCCATCCCATTGGCCCAACTGGCCACTCTCTTAGCAACCTTTAAGTCGATAATTCACTGGGACTCCTTATGATTACCATAAAGTATGGCAGAACTCTTGCATTAACTTTTCTTGCCAAATTGAAGTTTATTTTTTAAGGTTTATTGTACTAATACATGTTGAGCATATTGTTACCTATTTTATTGTCTATGTCTATCCATGAGTTTAATTTTTTAGCTGAAATATGCCCCTTTTGCTGAAAGTAATTTCTTTCATATAGGGTATTCTGATCATGGTTTCTACTCCCTCATCTCCTCTCAGACCTTCCTCACCTCCCCTTCCCATCCAGCTCAATACCTGCTATTTTTTTCTCTTTCTCTTTCTTCCAAAACAAACAGGACAATAAACAAACAAATTCAAATAAAACAAAAACAAACAGACAAACAGAAGAAACAAAGAAAATGAAAGAGAAACACAAACACACAAGGATTATACATATAAGTGAAGTCAGGTCGTATTTGTCTTTCCTATTATGCTTTCTATCACTTAGAATGCTGACCTTCAGGTCTACCATATTGTTGTAAATGACAGAATGTGCTCCTTTTCAAAGGATAAATACAGTACCTTATAATTCTCAATTTTTTCATTAAAGTCACTTAAGTGAATATAGTGTAGACATTTTCATGGCTTCTAACTCTGACAAATATATGACAATGTATTAGAATTTAAGATGGCCCTTAGATCATAATCTACAGTCTGTGGTCCAGTAACTTTAGTTATAAAGAAGACAAGAATAAGACCTACTTATTTACACTTGTATTTTGACATTGCTCATTCAACATAAAGGTGATTGGATAACAAACATTTATTATAGATGTTGTTAATTTTTTACTCTTGAAATAATTACAAAATAGTTAGACAGTTATACGGCAAGTGCTGGGAATATTTCCTTTCCTACAGTTTCTATTTATCCTATTCATTTCAAGTGTCATGAATCCTACTACACACTCGTTTTTAGTAACTTGTTAACAAAGCTTCTGTGGACCTTGTCTTCTTCTATCCCATTTCTCTGCCTGTCTCTATGTGTTTCCCTTTCTTCTATTCTAGCTTATGTTAGGCTTCTTAATGACCTCAATGGTGTTTCTAAGTTAGCTTGTAATATCTAGGGTCCATGTACTTTCTTCTTAACAATCTATTTTTCTTGAAATGTACAAATTATGACTAAGCACATACAAACACATCCCCTCCGGTAGTACCAGATAGGTCTATATATTTTCAAAGTATCTAAATGATAAATGAGACAAATATTAAACATAGTTGTGTGGTATCAATATTCCTGAACCACTAATTCTGAAAGTCATATTTGAGCGGCATTAAGATAAATAAAATGCTCACCACTGGCAGGGAGATGGTTTACAAGGTCCTCATATTCTTTATCTGAAAGCTTAATGCCCATGTCATCCAGGAAGGGGCTCAGATTATCAAGATCAACTTTTTTTGCAGATATAGAAAAGCAAATGATAAAAATGTAATTTTATAATGATTTCAGTGCATTAAAATACAATGCTTTGCTGTTGTAGAGAATTAAAATATGAGAACTGTTCAATAGAGCATATATTCAAAGCAGTAATAACACTTCATAATTAATCTCTAGTGGATCCTGGTAAAAGACTAAGGACAGTAAAAACTGACTATTATATACGGACATAGACAGTAATAATACTTATTAGTGATTCAAATAATGAGTTAAATGCAACAGTTTTATTTGAGACCAAATCAAATTAGTTACTATTAAAATATTTTATACATTGTGTTTTCTATGGATATTTATATAAGATCACATAAACAACACAGACATTAATTTTATCTTTCAGTAATCTTTTAAAAAAAGTTTCCTGCTAAAATCAGATGGACACATATAATAGGATTTTTGTTTTTATTCCCATAAGAATATTCTCCCAAGTAACCCTAAAGTCTGGCAGCCAGTGAAGATACAGGCTCCTCTATTGGATGTGGTTTGCATTGTTAACAAATGTGTACTATTTTTAAAAGTGCAAAGACCAAAGTACTGTGCGTCACTTGTATTAAACTGTTCTTAATACAAATTAAGATTTCCTATTTTAGTCCTAATTTTGTACTCACTCTCTTTTTTAAGAAGATTAACTTCATCCAGAAGTGCATTTAGAGTTACCTTTCCATCATCTGTAGTAAATAGAAAATCATTTTGAAAACAGAATGCCTTGCACTGCAAATACACTAATATACTTTACATATATAAAACTAGTCCAGAAGCTGTTGAATCAACTCTTCTGTTGATAAGCACCAGGTCCTGCCCATGTGCCTTCAGTCCACTCCCATCTCTAGTGTAGAAGCTGTTAAATCAATTCTTCCTTGCTTTAGCACTTCTTACTGTTCTGCTTTCAAGAGTGAGGGAAGGAGGGAGGGAGGGCTGGAGGGGAGGGAGGGAGGGAGGGAGAGGGAACTGGGATCGACATGTAAAATAAAAAAAAAAAAAAAAAAAAAAAAAATACGCTTTGACTCCAAAATTTAAGTTGAAGAACAAGTTACTGGGGAAAAGTATTTCTATTTTTATTTCCACAGAAAATGAGAAGATGTGGATTCCTTCCAGACTAATGTGGTTTGATCACGCCAGACCGCCTGAAACAGAGTACAAGCTGATCCTACATTCCAAACAGCTGGACAAAACAGCCCTACAGACTACAGCTAGGATAGCTGAATCTTCTTCGAATCCCCCAAGACAGCGCCCCTTATCAGCAGGAAGTAGTCTGGAAAGAACGACGCCCAAATTCCCAAATATTGTGTATAAATGTTTGTTTTCATTTCATTGGACTTTGTTATATAAAATTAAATAAAAAAATTATATAAAAAAAAAAACAAACACTACAAAACTCAATGATTAAAAAAAAAAAAAAAAAGAGAGTACTCATTCTGTGTATTCCTTTTTACCAACGTTCTTACATTTCCTTTTTCTGTTTCCTTTCACTAAACTAAGTGAATCCCAGCAAAAGAAAACCTGAGGTATTTTTTACACAAGCCAGTTATACCAAAGAAGTATAAAGGACAATTTTTAATGAATTCATATCACTTCTTGACCTATATTTTTTGCTTTTGTATATTTTAATTGAAATATGATTACATCATTCCTCCTTCCTTTTCCTCTCTCCACCCTCCCCTGCAATTACTTCTATGTCTAAATTTTAAAAATCAAAACGCATGAAAATTAACCTTTCAAAGCCAGAGCAATTCAAACAATTTCCAAAGCACTTCTCTAAGGGTGGCAAGAGGAAGCAGATGGTGTTAAAACACACATATTCCACTTCTGGCTCATTTGAACTCCTCAGATGGACGGGACAATGCTTTGATAAATTCAAATTAAAGACTCAACCTTTCTGAATGTGTCACAAAGCTCTAATACAGAGAAATAAATGTAGCTTATTGAATGACTCCTCACGCCTATGTCTACCTTCATTAGATAATACCCATAACAGCAGAAACCTTACTGTCAACTGGTAGATGTTCTTGCAGACACTGAATTTCTGCATTTGTGAGTTCCATTCCCATCTTCTCCAGGACATGGTCTAATTTTGCAGTGTCAACCTTTACTCCTTAAGATAGACAAGACAAATCATTTTTGCACAATTAATAATGGTGTACATATATGCACACATATAATGTTTGGACACACACACTCTATTTCTAAACATTTTTCCTAGTTTCAAAATAGAAAGCAAGGCTGTCCATTGAAACACTTTTCAAAGATGATACAAAGTAAATATCCAAGTCATACAGAGGACCAAATACCATTAATCTTCTTCAAGATCATAACTATACCGGGGTTAACTAAAACAAAGCTTTAAAAAGTGAAATTGGTAATTTTCTACCAATAAATTACATCATGAAGGAAACAATTCAATTATTTTCACTGCTTGCTAGTAACTAAACTAGAAATGCTACTTATCCCCTCTAACTCAATCAATTTTTCTGGAGTTCCAATTAGTTATTCAGCTACTAAAATAACTTGATTACTGAGGCTTTACAAAATTAGTATTTCTATGCAGACCTAAAAAATTAAAGTCAGAATAAATATATGTTTTAGAAATAGATTTAAAGAGATATTAGAAGCTGTTCAATGGTACAGTTGTATAGATTCTTTTGTGAAAGAAACTGTATTAACAGATATAAATTATCGACCCATCGTTAAAATAGTTATCACTTTATAATCCAAAATAGTATGAACAAAACAAGAAAATACAATGTCAAATTTCCAATGCACAATCTATAAGAAAAATCAAAGAAAATATCTTGAAGGATTAACACTGTAATTTTTTTACATTGGAATTTAAGGGTCGGTGATTTTCTTTTATTGTTTTGAATTTCTCCCAAGTATATTGCCAGTTTACATAATATGGATATGCTTGCTTATTAGATAACATTCACTTACAAAAGTATATCACAACAGCTTAAGGTTTTCATTTCATGCCTATTACTCACTTTTAAGAGTCTTCATGGCATCTATCAGCTTAAGCTGACTTATCTTCCTGTCAGCTGTGAGAAAAGATACAAGGACTCAGCAAGGACAGTAATGATACTGGACTTCAACTACTGAGCCATCCCATTGGCCCAACTGGCCACTCTCTTAGCAACCTTTAAGTCGATAATTCACTGGGACTCCTTATGATTACCATAAAGTATGGCAGAACTCTTGCATTAACTTTTCTTGCCAAATTGAAGTTTATTTTTTAAGGTTTATTGTACTAATACATGTTGAGCATATTGTTACCTATTTTATTGTCTATGTCTATCCATGAGTTTAATTTTTTAGCTGAAATATGCCCCTTTTGCTGAAAGTAATTTCTTTCATATAGGGTATTCTGATCATGGTTTCTACTCCCTCATCTCCTCTCAGACCTTCCTCACCTCCCTTCCCATCCAGCTCAATACCTGCTATTTTTTTCTCTTCTCTTTCTTCCAAAACAAACAGGACAATAAACAAACAAATTCAAATAAAACAAAACAAACAGACAAACAGAAGAAACAAAGAAAATGAAAGAGAAACACAAACACACAAGGATTATACATATAAGTGAAGTCAGGTCGTATTTGTCTTTCCTATTATGCTTTCTATCACTTAGAATGCTGACCTTCAGGTCTACCATATTGTTGTAAATGACAGAATGTGCTCCTTTTCAAAGGATAAATACAGTACCTTATAATTCTCAATTTTTTCATTAAAGTCACTTAAGTGAATATAGTGTAGACATTTTCATGGCTTCTAACTCTGACAAATATATGACAATGTATTAGAATTTAAGATGGCCCTTAGATCATAATCTACAGTCTGTGGTCCAGTAACTTTAGTTATAAAGAAGACAAGAATAAGACCTACTTATTTACACTTGTATTTTGACATTGCTCATTCAACATAAAGGTGATTGGATAACAAACATTTATTATAGATGTTGTTAATTTTTTACTCTTGAAATAATTACAAAATAGTTAGACAGTTATACGGCAAGTGCTGGGAATATTTCCTTTCCTACAGTTTCTATTTATCCTATTCATTTCAAGTGTCATGAATCCTACTACACACTCGTTTTTAGTAACTTGTTAACAAAGCTTCTGTGGACCTTGTCTTCTTCTATCCCATTTCTCTGCCTGTCTCTATGTGTTTCCCTTTCTTCTATTCTAGCTTATGTTAGGCTTCTTAATGACCTCAATGGTGTTTCTAAGTTAGCTTGTAATATCTAGGGTCCATGTACTTTCTTCTTAACAATCTATTTTTCTTGAAATGTACAAATTATGACTAAGCACATACAAACACATCCCCTCCGGTAGTACCAGATAGGTCTATATATTTTCAAAGTATCTAAATGATAAATGAGACAAATATTAAACATAGTTGTGTGGTATCAATATTCCTGAACCACTAATTCTGAAAGTCATATTTGAGCGGCATTAAGATAAATAAAATGCTCACCACTGGCAGGGAGATGGTTTACAAGGTCCTCATATTCTTTATCTGAAAGCTTAATGCCCATGTCATCCAGGAAGGGGCTCAGATTATCAAGATCAACTTTTTTTGCAGATATAGAAAAGCAAATGATAAAAATGTAATTTTATAATGATTTCAGTGCATTAAAATACAATGCTTTGCTGTTGTAGAGAATTAAAATATGAGAACTGTTCAATAGAGCATATATTCAAAGCAGTAATAACACTTCATAATTAATCTCTAGTGGATCCTGGTAAAAGACTAAGGACAGTAAAAACTGACTATTATATACGGACATAGACAGTAATAATACTTATTAGTGATTCAAATAATGAGTTAAATGCAACAGTTTTATTTGAGACCAAATCAAATTAGTTACTATTAAAATATTTTATACATTGTGTTTTCTATGGATATTTATATAAGATCACATAAACAACACAGACATTAATTTTATCTTTCAGTAATCTTTTAAAAAAAGTTTCCTGCTAAAATCAGATGGACACATATAATAGGATTTTTGTTTTTATTCCCATAAGAATATTCTCCCAAGTAACCCTAAAGTCTGGCAGCCAGTGAAGATACAGGCTCCTCTATTGGATGTGGTTTGCATTGTTAACAAATGTGTACTATTTTTAAAAGTGCAAAGACCAAAGTACTGTGCGTCACTTGTATTAAACTGTTCTTAATACAAATTAAGATTTCCTATTTTAGTCCTAATTTTGTACTCACTCTCTTTTTTAAGAAGATTAACTTCATCCAGAAGTGCATTTAGAGTTACCTTTCCATCATCTGTAGTAAATAGAAAATCATTTTGAAAACAGAATGCCTTGCACTGCAAATACACTAATATACTTTACATATATAAAACTAGTCCAGAAGCTGTTGAATCAACTCTTCTGTTGATAAGCACCAGGTCCTGCCCATGTGCCTTCAGTCCACTCCCATCTCTAGTGTAGAAGCTGTTAAATCAATTCTTCCTTGCTTTAGCACTTCTTACTGTTCTGCTTTCAAGAGTGAGGGAAGGAGGGAGGGAGGGCTGGAGGGGAGGGAGGGAGGGAGGGAGAGGGAACTGGGATCGACATGTAAAATAAAAAAAAAAAAAAAAAAAAAAAAAATACGCTTTGACTCCAAAATTTAAGTTGAAGAACAAGTTACTGGGGAAAAGTATTTCTATTTTTATTTCCACAGAAAATGAGAAGATGTGGATTCCTTCCAGACTAATGTGGTTTGATCACGCCAGACCGCCTGAAACAGAGTACAAGCTGATCCTACATTCCAAACAGCTGGACAAAACAGCCCTACAGACTACAGCTAGGATAGCTGAATCTTCTTCGAATCCCCCAAGACAGCGCCCCTTATCAGCAGGAAGTAGTCTGGAAAGAACGACGCCCAAATTCCCAAATATTGTGTATAAATGTTTGTTTTCATTTCATTGGACTTTGTTATATAAAATTAAATAAAAAAAATTATATAAAAAAAAACAAACACTACAAAACTCAATGATTAAAAAAAAAAAAAAAAAAGAGTACTCATTCTGTGTATTCCTTTTTACCAACGTTCTTACATTTCCTTTTTCTGTTTCCTTTCACTAAACTAAGTGAATCCCAGCAAAAGAAAACCTGAGGTATTTTTTACACAAGCCAGTTATACCAAAGAAGTATAAAGGACAATTTTTAATGAATTCATATCACTTCTTGACCTATATTTTTTGCTTTTGTATATTTTAATTGAAATATGATTACATCATTCCTCCTTCCTTTTCCTCTCTCCACCCTCCCCTGCAATTACTTCTATGTCTAAATTTTAAAAATCAAAACGCATGAAAATTAACCTTTCAAAGCCAGAGCAATTCAAACAATTTCCAAAGCACTTCTCTAAGGGTGGCAAGAGGAAGCAGATGGTGTTAAAACACACATATTCCACTTCTGGCTCATTTGAACTCCTCAGATGGACGGGACAATGCTTTGATAAATTCAAATTAAAGACTCAACCTTTCTGAATGTGTCACAAAGCTCTAATACAGAGAAATAAATGTAGCTTATTGAATGACTCCTCACGCCTATGTCTACCTTCATTAGATAATACCCATAACAGCAGAAACCTTACTGTCAACTGGTAGATGTTCTTGCAGACACTGAATTTCTGCATTTGTGAGTTCCATTCCCATCTTCTCCAGGACATGGTCTAATTTTGCAGTGTCAACCTTTACTCCTTAAGATAGACAAGACAAATCATTTTTGCACAATTAATAATGGTGTACATATATGCACACATATAATGTTTGGACACACACACTCTATTTCTAAACATTTTTTCCTAGTTTCAAAATAGAAAGCAAGGCTGTCCATTGAAACACTTTTCAAAGATGATACAAAGTAAATATCCAAGTCATACAGAGGACCAAATACCATTAATCTTCTTCAAGATCATAACTATACCGGGGTTAACTAAAACAAAGCTTTAAAAAGTGAAATTGGTAATTTTCTACCAATAAATTACATCATGAAGGAAACAATTCAATTATTTTCACTGCTTGCTAGTAACTAAACTAGAAATGCTACTTATCCCCTCTAACTCAATCAATTTTTCTGGAGTTCCAATTAGTTATTCAGCTACTAAAATAACTTGATTACTGAGGCTTTACAAAATTAGTATTTCTATGCAGACCTAAAAAATTAAAGTCAGAATAAATATATGTTTTAGAAATAGATTTAAAGAGATATTAGAAGCTGTTCAATGGTACAGTTGTATAGATTCTTTTGTGAAAGAAACTGTATTAACAGATATAAATTATCGACCCATCGTTAAAATAGTTATCACTTTATAATCCAAAATAGTATGAACAAAACAAGAAAATACAATGTCAAATTTCCAATGCACAATCTATAAGAAAAATCAAAGAAAATATCTTGAAGGATTAACACTGTAATTTTTTTACATTGGAATTTAAGGGTCGGTGATTTTCTTTTATTGTTTTGAATTTCTCCCAAGTATATTGCCAGTTTACATAATATGGATATGCTTGCTTATTAGATAACATTCACTTACAAAAGTATATCACAACAGCTTAAGGTTTTCATTTCATGCCTATTACTCACTTTTAAGAGTCTTCATGGCATCTATCAGCTTAAGCTGACTTATCTTCCTGTCAGCTGTGAGAAAAGATACAAGGACTCAGCAAGGACAGTAATGATACTGGACTTCAACTACTGAGCCATCCCATTGGCCCAACTGGCCACTCTCTTAGCAACCTTTAAGTCGATAATTCACTGGGACTCCTTATGATTACCATAAAGTATGGCAGAACTCTTGCATTAACTTTTCTTGCCAAATTGAAGTTTATTTTTTAAGGTTTATTGTACTAATACATGTTGAGCATATTGTTACCTATTTTATTGTCTATGTCTATCCATGAGTTTAATTTTTTAGCTGAAATATGCCCCTTTTGCTGAAAGTAATTTCTTTCATATAGGGTATTCTGATCATGGTTTCTACTCCCTCATCTCCTCTCAGACCTTCCTCACCTCCCCTTCCCATCCAGCTCAATACCTGCTATTTTTTTCTCTTTCTCTTTCTTCCAAAACAAACAGGACAATAAACAAACAAATTCAAATAAAACAAAACAAACAGACAAACAGAAGAAACAAAGAAAATGAAAGAGAAACACAAACACACAAGGATTATACATATAAGTGAAGTCAGGTCGTATTTGTCTTTCCTATTATGCTTTCTATCACTTAGAATGCTGACCTTCAGGTCTACCATATTGTTGTAAATGACAGAATGTGCTCCTTTTCAAAGGATAAATACAGTACCTTATAATTCTCAATTTTTTCATTAAAGTCACTTAAGTGAATATAGTGTAGACATTTTCATGGCTTCTAACTCTGACAAATATATGACAATGTATTAGAATTTAAGATGGCCCTTAGATCATAATCTACAGTCTGTGGTCCAGTAACTTTAGTTATAAAGAAGACAAGAATAAGACCTACTTATTTACACTTGTATTTTGACATTGCTCATTCAACATAAAGGTGATTGGATAACAAACATTTATTATAGATGTTGTTAATTTTTTACTCTTGAAATAATTACAAAATAGTTAGACAGTTATACGGCAAGTGCTGGGAATATTTCCTTTCCTACAGTTTCTATTTATCCTATTCATTTCAAGTGTCATGAATCCTACTACACACTCGTTTTTAGTAACTTGTTAACAAAGCTTCTGTGGACCTTGTCTTCTTCTATCCCATTTCTCTGCCTGTCTCTATGTGTTTCCCTTTCTTCTATTCTAGCTTATGTTAGGCTTCTTAATGACCTCAATGGTGTTTCTAAGTTAGCTTGTAATATCTAGGGTCCATGTACTTTCTTCTTAACAATCTATTTTTCTTGAAATGTACAAATTATGACTAAGCACATACAAACACATCCCCTCCGGTAGTACCAGATAGGTCTATATATTTTCAAAGTATCTAAATGATAAATGAGACAAATATTAAACATAGTTGTGTGGTATCAATATTCCTGAACCACTAATTCTGAAAGTCATATTTGAGCGGCATTAAGATAAATAAAATGCTCACCACTGGCAGGGAGATGGTTTACAAGGTCCTCATATTCTTTATCTGAAAGCTTAATGCCCATGTCATCCAGGAAGGGGCTCAGATTATCAAGATCAACTTTTTTTGCAGATATAGAAAAGCAAATGATAAAAATGTAATTTTATAATGATTTCAGTGCATTAAAATACAATGCTTTGCTGTTGTAGAGAATTAAAATATGAGAACTGTTCAATAGAGCATATATTCAAAGCAGTAATAACACTTCATAATTAATCTCTAGTGGATCCTGGTAAAAGACTAAGGACAGTAAAAACTGACTATTATATACGGACATAGACAGTAATAATACTTATTAGTGATTCAAATAATGAGTTAAATGCAACAGTTTTATTTGAGACCAAATCAAATTAGTTACTATTAAAATATTTTATACATTGTGTTTTCTATGGATATTTATATAAGATCACATAAACAACACAGACATTAATTTTATCTTTCAGTAATCTTTTAAAAAAAGTTTCCTGCTAAAATCAGATGGACACATATAATAGGATTTTTGTTTTTATTCCCATAAGAATATTCTCCCAAGTAACCCTAAAGTCTGGCAGCCAGTGAAGATACAGGCTCCTCTATTGGATGTGGTTTGCATTGTTAACAAATGTGTACTATTTTTAAAAGTGCAAAGACCAAAGTACTGTGCGTCACTTGTATTAAACTGTTCTTAATACAAATTAAGATTTCCTATTTTAGTCCTAATTTTGTACTCACTCTCTTTTTTAAGAAGATTAACTTCATCCAGAAGTGCATTTAGAGTTACCTTTCCATCATCTGTAGTAAATAGAAAATCATTTTGAAAACAGAATGCCTTGCACTGCAAATACACTAATATACTTTACATATATAAAACTAGTCCAGAAGCTGTTGAATCAACTCTTCTGTTGATAAGCACCAGGTCCTGCCCATGTGCCTTCAGTCCACTCCCATCTCTAGTGTAGAAGCTGTTAAATCAATTCTTCCTTGCTTTAGCACTTCTTACTGTTCTGCTTTCAAGAGTGAGGGAATGAGGGAGGGAGGGCTGGAGGGGAGGGAGGGAGGGAGGGAGAGGGAACTGGGATCGACATGTAAAATAAAAAAAAAAAAAAAAAAAAATACGCTTTGACTCCAAAATTTAAGTTGAAGAACAAGTTACTGGGGAAAAGTATTTCTATTTTTATTTCCACAGAAAATGAGAAGATGTGGATTCCTTCCAGACTAATGTGGTTTGATCACGCCAGACCGCCTGAAACAGAGTACAAGCTGATCCTACATTCCAAACAGCTGGACAAAACAGCCCTACAGACTACAGCTAGGATAGCTGAATCTTCTTCGAATCCCCCAAGACAGCGCCCCTTATCAGCAGGAAGTAGTCTGGAAAGAACGACGCCCAAATTCCCAAATATTGTGTATAAATGTTTGTTTTCATTTCATTGGACTTTGTTATATAAAATTAAATAAAAAAAATTATATAAAAAAAAAAACAAACACTACAAAACTCAATGATTAAAAAAAAAAAAAAAAAAGAGTACTCATTCTGTGTATTCCTTTTTACCAACGTTCTTACATTTCCTTTTTCTGTTTCCTTTCACTAAACTAAGTGAATCCCAGCAAAAGAAAACCTGAGGTATTTTTTACACAAGCCAGTTATACCAAAGAAGTATAAAGGACAATTTTTAATGAATTCATATCACTTCTTGACCTATATTTTTTGCTTTTGTATATTTTAATTGAAATATGATTACATCATTCCTCCTTCCTTTTCCTCTCTCCACCCTCCCCTGCAATTACTTCTATGTCTAAATTTTAAAAATCAAAACGCATGAAAATTAACCTTTCAAAGCCAGAGCAATTCAAACAATTTCCAAAGCACTTCTCTAAGGGTGGCAAGAGGAAGCAGATGGTGTTAAAACACACATATTCCACTTCTGGCTCATTTGAACTCCTCAGATGGACGGGACAATGCTTTGATAAATTCAAATTAAAGACTCAACCTTTCTGAATGTGTCACAAAGCTCTAATACAGAGAAATAAATGTAGCTTATTGAATGACTCCTCACGCCTATGTCTACCTTCATTAGATAATACCCATAACAGCAGAAACCTTACTGTCAACTGGTAGATGTTCTTGCAGACACTGAATTTCTGCATTTGTGAGTTCCATTCCCATCTTCTCCAGGACATGGTCTAATTTTGCAGTGTCAACCTTTACTCCTTAAGATAGACAAGACAAATCATTTTTGCACAATTAATAATGGTGTACATATATGCACACATATAATGTTTGGACACACACACTCTATTTCTAAACATTTTTTCCTAGTTTCAAAATAGAAAGCAAGGCTGTCCATTGAAACACTTTTCAAAGATGATACAAAGTAAATATCCAAGTCATACAGAGGACCAAATACCATTAATCTTCTTCAAGATCATAACTATACCGGGGTTAACTAAAACAAAGCTTTAAAAAGTGAAATTGGTAATTTTCTACCAATAAATTACATCATGAAGGAAACAATTCAATTATTTTCACTGCTTGCTAGTAACTAAACTAGAAATGCTACTTATCCCCTCTAACTCAATCAATTTTTCTGGAGTTCCAATTAGTTATTCAGCTACTAAAATAACTTGATTACTGAGGCTTTACAAAATTAGTATTTCTATGCAGACCTAAAAAATTAAAGTCAGAATAAATATATGTTTTAGAAATAGATTTAAAGAGATATTAGAAGCTGTTCAATGGTACAGTTGTATAGATTCTTTTGTGAAAGAAACTGTATTAACAGATATAAATTATCGACCCATCGTTAAAATAGTTATCACTTTATAATCCAAAATAGTATGAACAAAACAAGAAAATACAATGTCAAATTTCCAATGCACAATCTATAAGAAAAATCAAAGAAAATATCTTGAAGGATTAACACTGTAATTTTTTTACATTGGAATTTAAGGGTCGGTGATTTTCTTTTATTGTTTTGAATTTCTCCCAAGTATATTGCCAGTTTACATAATATGGATATGCTTGCTTATTAGATAACATTCACTTACAAAAGTATATCACAACAGCTTAAGGTTTTCATTTCATGCCTATTACTCACTTTTAAGAGTCTTCATGGCATCTATCAGCTTAAGCTGACTTATCTTCCTGTCAGCTGTGAGAAAAGATACAAGGACTCAGCAAGGACAGTAATGATACTGGACTTCAACTACTGAGCCATCCCATTGGCCCAACTGGCCACTCTCTTAGCAACCTTTAAGTCGATAATTCACTGGGACTCCTTATGATTACCATAAAGTATGGCAGAACTCTTGCATTAACTTTTCTTGCCAAATTGAAGTTTATTTTTTAAGGTTTATTGTACTAATACATGTTGAGCATATTGTTACCTATTTTATTGTCTATGTCTATCCATGAGTTTAATTTTTTAGCTGAAATATGCCCCTTTTGCTGAAAGTAATTTCTTTCATATAGGGTATTCTGATCATGGTTTCTACTCCCTCATCTCCTCTCAGACCTTCCTCACCTCCCTTCCCATCCAGCTCAATACCTGCTATTTTTTTCTCTTTCTCTTTCTTCCAAAACAAACAGGACAATAAACAAACAAATTCAAATAAAACAAAACAAACAGACAAACAGAAGAAACAAAGAAAATGAAAGAGAAACACAAACACACAAGGATTATACATATAAGTGAAGTCAGGTCGTATTTGTCTTTCCTATTATGCTTTCTATCACTTAGAATGCTGACCTTCAGGTCTACCATATTGTTGTAAATGACAGAATGTGCTCCTTTTCAAAGGATAAATACAGTACCTTATAATTCTCAATTTTTTCATTAAAGTCACTTAAGTGAATATAGTGTAGACATTTTCATGGCTTCTAACTCTGACAAATATATGACAATGTATTAGAATTTAAGATGGCCCTTAGATCATAATCTACAGTCTGTGGTCCAGTAACTTTAGTTATAAAGAAGACAAGAATAAGACCTACTTATTTACACTTGTATTTTGACATTGCTCATTCAACATAAAGGTGATTGGATAACAAACATTTATTATAGATGTTGTTAATTTTTTACTCTTGAAATAATTACAAAATAGTTAGACAGTTATACGGCAAGTGCTGGGAATATTTCCTTTCCTACAGTTTCTATTTATCCTATTCATTTCAAGTGTCATGAATCCTACTACACACTCGTTTTTAGTAACTTGTTAACAAAGCTTCTGTGGACCTTGTCTTCTTCTATCCCATTTCTCTGCCTGTCTCTATGTGTTTCCCTTTCTTCTATTCTAGCTTATGTTAGGCTTCTTAATGACCTCAATGGTGTTTCTAAGTTAGCTTGTAATATCTAGGGTCCATGTACTTTCTTCTTAACAATCTATTTTTCTTGAAATGTACAAATTATGACTAAGCACATACAAACACATCCCCTCCGGTAGTACCAGATAGGTCTATATATTTTCAAAGTATCTAAATGATAAATGAGACAAATATTAAACATAGTTGTGTGGTATCAATATTCCTGAACCACTAATTCTGAAAGTCATATTTGAGCGGCATTAAGATAAATAAAATGCTCACCACTGGCAGGGAGATGGTTTACAAGGTCCTCATATTCTTTATCTGAAAGCTTAATGCCCATGTCATCCAGGAAGGGGCTCAGATTATCAAGATCAACTTTTTTTGCAGATATAGAAAAGCAAATGATAAAAATGTAATTTTATAATGATTTCAGTGCATTAAAATACAATGCTTTGCTGTTGTAGAGAATTAAAATATGAGAACTGTTCAATAGAGCATATATTCAAAGCAGTAATAACACTTCATAATTAATCTCTAGTGGATCCTGGTAAAAGACTAAGGACAGTAAAAACTGACTATTATATACGGACATAGACAGTAATAATACTTATTAGTGATTCAAATAATGAGTTAAATGCAACAGTTTTATTTGAGACCAAATCAAATTAGTTACTATTAAAATATTTTATACATTGTGTTTTCTATGGATATTTATATAAGATCACATAAACAACACAGACATTAATTTTATCTTTCAGTAATCTTTTAAAAAAAGTTTCCTGCTAAAATCAGATGGACACATATAATAGGATTTTTGTTTTTATTCCCATAAGAATATTCTCCCAAGTAACCCTAAAGTCTGGCAGCCAGTGAAGATACAGGCTCCTCTATTGGATGTGGTTTGCATTGTTAACAAATGTGTACTATTTTTAAAAGTGCAAAGACCAAAGTACTGTGCGTCACTTGTATTAAACTGTTCTTAATACAAATTAAGATTTCCTATTTTAGTCCTAATTTTGTACTCACTCTCTTTTTTAAGAAGATTAACTTCATCCAGAAGTGCATTTAGAGTTACCTTTCCATCATCTGTAGTAAATAGAAAATCATTTTGAAAACAGAATGCCTTGCACTGCAAATACACTAATATACTTTACATACATAAAACTAGTCCAGAAGCTGTTGAATCAACTCTTCTGTTGATAAGCACCAGGTCCTGCCCATGTGCCTTCAGTCCACTCCCATCTCTAGTGTAGAAGCTGTTAAATCAATTCTTCCTTGCTTTAGCACTTCTTACTGTTCTGCTTTCAAGAGTACTCATTCTGTGTATTCCTTTTTACCAACGTTCTTACATTTCCTTTTTCTGTTTCCTTTCACTAAACTAAGTGAATCCCAGCAAAAGAAAACCTGAGGTATTTTTTACACAAGCCAGTTATACCAAAGAAGTATAAAGGACAATTTTTAATGAATTCATATCACTTCTTGACCTATATTTTTTGCTTTTGTATATTTTAATTGAAATATGATTACATCATTCCTCCTTCCTTTTCCTCTCTCCACCCTCCCCTGCAATTACTTCTATGTCTAAATTTTAAAAATCAAAACGCATGAAAATTAACCTTTCAAAGCCAGAGCAATTCAAACAATTTCCAAAGCACTTCTCTAAGGGTGGCAAGAGGAAGCAGATGGTGTTAAAACACACATATTCCACTTCTGGCTCATTTGAACTCCTCAGATGGACGGGACAATGCTTTGATAAATTCAAATTAAAGACTCAACCTTTCTGAATGTGTCACAAAGCTCTAATACAGAGAAATAAATGTAGCTTATTGAATGACTCCTCACGCCTATGTCTACCTTCATTAGATAATACCCATAACAGCAGAAACCTTACTGTCAACTGGTAGATGTTCTTGCAGACACTGAATTTCTGCATTTGTGAGTTCCATTCCCATCTTCTCCAGGACATGGTCTAATTTTGCAGTATCAACCTTTACTCCTTAAGATAGACAAGACAAATCATTTTTGCACAATTAATAATGGTGTACATATATGCACACATATAATGTTTGGACACACACACACTCTATTTCTAAACTTTTTTCCTAGTTTCAAAATAGAAAGCAAGGCTGTCCATTGAAACACTTTTCAAAGATGATACAAAGTAAATATCCAAGTCATACAGAGGACCAAATACCATTAATCTTCTTCAAGATCATAACTATACCGGGGTTAACTAAAACAAAGCTTTAAAAAGTGAAATTGGTAATTTTCTACCAATAAATTACATCATGAAGGAAACAATTCAATTATTCTCACTCTTGCTAGTAACCAAACTAGAAATGGTACTTATCCCCTCTAACTCAATCAATTTTTCTGGAGTTCCAATTAGTTATTCAGCTACTAAAATAACTTGATTACTGAGGCTTTACAAAATTAGTATTTCTATGCAGACCTAAAAAATTAAAGTCAGAATAAATATATGTTTTAGAAATAGATTTAAAGAGATATTAGAAGCTGTTCAATGGTACAGTTGTATAGATTCTTTTGTGAAAGAAACTGTATTAACAGATATAAATTATCGACCCATCGTTAAAATAGTTATCACTTTATAATCCAAAATAGTATGAACAAAACAAGAAAATACAATGTCAAATTTCCAATGCACAATCTATAAGAAAATCAAAGAAAATATCTTGAAGGATTAACATTATAATTTTTTACTTTGGAATTTAACAGTCGGTGATTTTCTTTTATTGTTTTGAATTCCTCCCAAGTATTTTGCCAGTTTACATAATATGGATATACTTGCTTATTAGATAACATTCACTTACGAAAGTATATCACAACAGCTTAAGGTTTTCATTTCATGCCTATTACTCACTTTTAAGAGTCTTCATGGCATCTATCAGCTTAAGCTGACTTATCTTCCTGTCAGCTGTGAGAAAAGATACAAGGACTCAGCAAGGACAGTAATGATACTGGACTTCAACTACTGAATTATCCCACTGGCCCAAATGGCCACTCTCTTAGCAACCTTTATGTCGATAATTCACTGGGACTCCTTATGATTACCATAAGGAATGGCAGAACTCTTGCTTTAACTTTTCTTGCCAAATTGAAGTTTATCTTTTAAGGTTGATTGTACTAATACATGTTGAGCATATTGTTACCTATTTTATTGTCTATGTCTATCCATGAGTTTCATTTTTTAGCTGAAATATGCCCCTTTAGCTGAAAGTAATTTCTTTCATATAGGGTATTCTCATCATGGTTTCTCCTCCCTCATCTCCTCTCAGACCTTCCTCACCTCCCTTCCCATCCAGCTCAATACCTGCTATTTTTTTCTCTTTCTCTTTCTTCCAAAACAAACAGGACAATAAACAAACAAATTCAAATAAAACAAAACAAACAGACAAACAGAAGAAACAAAGAAAATGAAAGAGAAACACACACACACACACACACACACACAAGGATTATACTTATAGGTGAAGTCAGGTGGTATTTGACTTTCCTATTCAGGTTTCTATTACTTAGAATGCTGAGCTTTAGATGTACTATACTATTGTAAATGACAGAATGTGCTCCTTTTCAAAGGATAAATACAGTACCTTATAATTCTCAATTTTTTCATTAAAGTCACTTAATGAATATAGTGTAGACATTTTCATGGCTTCTAACTCTGACAAATATATGACAATGTATTAGAATATAAGATGGCCCTTAGATTTAATCTATAGTCCATGGTCTAGTAACTTTTGGAATAAAGAGGACAAGAATAAGACCTACTTATTTACACTTGTATTTTGACATTGCTCATTCAACATGAAGGTGATTGGATAACAAACATTTATTATAGATGTTGTTACTATTTTACTCTTGAAATGATTAAAAAGTAATTACACAGTTATACAGCATGTGCTGGGTATATTTGCTTTCTTGCTGATTCTATTTACCTATACATTTCAAGTGTCATAAGTCCTACTATACACTCGTTTTTAGTAACTTGTTAACAAAGCTTCTGTGGACCTCGTCTTCTTGTATCCCATTTCTCTGCCTGTCTCTATGTGTTTCCCTTTCATCTATTCTAGCTTATGTTAGGCTTCTTAATGACCTCAATGGTGTTTATAAGTTAGCTTGTAATATCTAGGGTCCAAGTACTTTCTTCTTAACAATCTATTATTCTTGAAATGTACAAATTATGACTTAGCACGTACAAACACATCCCCTCCAGTAGTACCAGATAGGTCTATATCTTTTCAAAGTATGTAAATAATAAATGAGACAAATATTGAACATAGTTGTGTAGTATCAATATTCCTGACCACTAATTCTGAAAGTCATATTTGAGAGTCATCAAGATAAATAAAATGCTCACCACTGGCAGGGAGATGGTTTACAAGGTCCTCATATTCTTTATCTGAAAGCTTAACGCCCATGTCATCCAGGAAAGGGCTCAGATTATCAAGATCAACTTTTTTTGCAGATATAGAAAAGCAAATGATAAAATTGTTATTTTACAATGATTTCAGTGCATTAAAATACAATGCTTTGCTGTTGTAGGGAATAAAATGTGAGAACTGTTCAATAGAATATATATTCAATGCAGTAATAACACTTCGTAACTAATCTCTAGTGGATCCTGGTAAGACTAAGGATAGTAAAACCTGACTATTATATAAGGACATAGACAGTAATAATACTCATTATTGAGTCAAATAATGAGTTAAAAGCAACAGTTTTATTTGAGAGCAAATCTAATTAGTTACTATTAAAATGTTTTATACATTGTGTTTTCTATGGATATTTATATAAGATCACATAAACAATACAGACATTAATTTTATCTTTAAGTAATCTTTTAAAAAAAGTTTTCTGCTAAAATCAGATGGACACATATAATAGGATTTTAGTTTTTATTCCCATAAGAATATTCTCCCAAGTATCCCTAAATCCTGGCAGTCACTGATGACACAGGCTCGTCTATTGGATGTGGTTTGCATTGCTAACAAATGTGTGCTATTTTTAAAGTGCAAAGGACCAAAGTACTGTGTGTCACATGTATTAAACTGTTCTTTATACAAAGTAAGATTTCTTATTTTAGTCCTAATTTTGTACTCACTCTCTTTTTTAAGAAGATTAACTTCATCCAGTAGTGCATTTAGAGTTACCTTTCCATCATCTGTAGTAAATAGAAAATCATTTTGAAAACAGAATGCCTTGCACTGCAAATACACTAATATACTTTACATATATAAATCTAGTCCAGTAGCTGTTGAGTCAATGCTTCCCTTGATAAGCACTAGGTCCTGCCCATGTGCCTTCAGTCCACTCCCATCTCTAGTCTAGAAGCTGTTAAATCAATTCTTCCTTGCTTTAGCACTTCTTACTGTTCTGCTTTCAAGTGTACTCATTCTGTCTATTCCTTTTTACCAACGTTCTTACATTTCCTTTCTCTGTTTCCTTTCACTAAACTAAGTCAATCCCAGCAAAAGAAAACCTGAGGTATTGTTTACACAAGCCAGTTATACCAAAGAAGTATAAAGGACAATTTTAATGAATTCATATCACTTCTTGATCTATATTTTTTCTTTTGTACATTTTAATTTAAATATGATTACATTATTCCTCCTTCCTTTTCCTCTCTCCACCCTCCCCTGCAATTACTTCCATGTCTAAATTTTTAAAATCAAAACGCATGAATATTAACCTATGAAAGCCACAGCAATTCAAACAATTTCCAAAGTACTTTTCTAAGGGTGGCAAGAGGAAGCAGATGGTGTTATAACACACATATTCCACTTCTGGCTCATTTGAACTCCTCAGATGGACAGGACAATGCTTTGATAAATTCAAATTCAAGACTCAACCTTTCTGAATGTGTCACAAAGCTGTAAGACAGAGAAATAAATGTAGCTTAATGACTCCTCACGCCTATGTCTACCTGCCTTGGATAATATCCATAACAGCAGAAACCTTACTGTCAACTGGTAGATGTTCTTGCAGACACTGAATTTCTGCATTTGTGAGTTCCATTCCCATCTGCTCCAGGACATGGTCTAATTTTGCAGTATCAAACTTTACTCCTTAAGATAGACAAGACAAATCATTTTTGCACAATTAATAATGGTGTACATATATGCACACATATAATGTTTGGACACACACACTCTATTTCTCAACTTTTTTTCCTAGTTTCAAAATATAAAGCAAGGCTGTCCATTGAAACACTTTTCAAAGATGATAAAAAGTAAATATTCAAGTCATACACAGGACCAAATACCATTAATCTTCTTCAAGATCATAACTATATCTGGGATAACTAAAACAAAGCTTTAAAAGTGAAATTAGTAATTTTCTACCAATAAATTACATCATGAAAGAAACAATTCAGATATTTTCACTGCTTGCTAGTAACCAAACTAGAAATGGTACTTATCCCCTCTAACTCAATCAATTTTTCTGGAGTTCCAATTAGTTATTCAGCTACTAAAATAACTTGATTGCTGAGGCTTTACAAAATTAGTATTTCTATGCAGACCTAAAAAATTAAAGTCAGAATAAATATATGTTTTAGAAATAGAATTATAAAGAGATATTAGAAGCTGTTCGATGGTACAGTTGTATACATTCTTTTGTGAAAGTAACTGTATTAACAGATATAAATTATCGAACCTTCGATAAAATAGTTATCACTTTATAATCCAAAATAGTATGAACAAAACAAAAAAATACAATGTCAAATTTTCAATGCACAATCTATAAGAAAAATCAAAGAAAATATCTTGAAGGATTAACATTGTAATTTTTTTACTTTGGAATTTAAGGGTTGGTGATTTTCTTTTATTCTTTTGAATTTCTCCCAAGTATTTTGCCAGTTTACATAATATGGATATGCTTGCTTATTAGATAACATTCACTTACGAAAGTATATCACAACAGCTTAAGGTTTTCATTTCATGCCTATTACTCACTTTTAAGAGTCTTCATGGCATCTATCAGCTTAAGCTGACTTATCTTCCTGTCAGCTGTGAGAAAAGACACAAGGACTCAGCAAGAACAGTAAAGATACTGGACTTCAACTACTGAGCCATCCCCCTGGCACAACTGGCCACTCTCTTAGCAACCTTTAAGTCGATAATTCACTGGGACTCCTTATGATTACCATAAAGTATGGCAGAACTCTTGCATTAACTTTTCTTGCCGAATTGAAATTTATTTTTTAAAGTTTATTGTACTAATACATGTTGAGCATTTTGTTACCTATTTTTATTGTCCTTGGCTATCCATGAGTTTCATTTTTTAGCTGAAATATGCCCCTTTTGCTGAAAGTAATTTCTTTCATATAGGGTATTCCTATCATGGTTTCTATTCCCTCATCTTCTCTCAGACTTTCCTCACCTCCTTTCCCATCCAGCTGAATACCTGCTATTTTTTTTTCTTTTTCTCTTTCTTCCAAAACAAACAGGACAATAAACAAACAAATTCAAATAAAACAAAGCAAACAGACAAACAGAAGAAACAAAGAAAATGAAAGAGAAACACAAACACACAAGGATTATACATATATGTGAAGTCAGGTCGTATTTGTCTTTCCTATGGTGCTTTCTATCACTTAGAATGCTGACCTTCAGGTCTACCATATTGTTGTAAATGACAGAATGTGCTCCTTTTCAAGGGATAAATACAGTACTTTATAATTCTCAATTTTATCATTAAAGTCAGTTAAGTAAATATAGTGTAATCATTTTCATGGCTTCTAACTCTGACAAATATATGACAATGTATTAGAATTTAAGATGGCCCTTAGATCATAATCTATAGTCTGGGGTCCAGTAACGTTAGGAATAAAGAAGACAAGAATAAGACCTACTTATTTACACTTGTATTTTGACATTGCTCATTCAACATAAAGGTGATTGGATAACAAACATTTATTATAGACGTTGTTACTTTTTTACTCTTGAAATAAATACAAAATAGTTAGACAGTTATACTGCAAGTGCTGGGAATATTTCCTTTCCTACAGTTTCTATTTATCCTATTCATTTCAAGTGTCATGAATCCTACTATACACTCGTTTTTAGTAACTTGTTAACAAAGCTTCTGTGGACCTTGTCTTCTTCTATCCCATTTCTCTGCCTATCTCTATGTGTCTCCCTTTCTTCTATTCTAGCTTATGTTAGGCTTCTTAATGACCTCAATGGTGTTTCTAAGTTAGCTTGTAATATCTAGGGTCCATGTACTTTCTTCTTAACAATCTATTATTCTTGAAATGTACAAATTATGACTAAGCACATACAAACACATCCCCTCCGGTAGTACCAGATAGGTCTATATATTTTCAAAGTATCTAAATGATAAATGAGACAAATATTAAACATAGTTGTGTGGTATCAATATTCCTGAACCACTAATTCTGAAAGTCATATTTGAGCGGCATTAAGATAAATAAAATGCTCACCACTGGCAGGGAGATGGTTTACAAGGTCCTCATATTCTTTATCTGAAAGCTTAATGCCCATGACATCCAGGAAGGGGCTCAGCTTATCAAGATCAACTTTTTTTGCAGATATAGAAAAGCAAATGATAAAAATGTAATTTTATAATGATTTCAGTGCATTAAAATACAATGCTTTGCTGTTGTAGAGAATTAAACTGTGAGAATTGTTCATTAGAGTATATATTCAAAGCAGTAATAACACTTCATAATTAATCTCTAGTGGATCCTGGTAAAAGACTAAAGACAGTAAAAACTGACTATTATATACGGACATAGACAGTAATAATACTTATTATTGATTCAAATAATGAGTTAAATGCAACAGTTTTATTTGAGACCAAATCTAATTAGTTACTATTAAAATATTTTATGCATTGTGTTTTCTATGGATATTTATATAAGATCACATAAACAACACAGACATTAATTTTATCTTTCAGTAATCTTTTAAAAATAGTTTCCTGCTAAAATCAGATGGACACATATAATAGGATTTTTGTTTTTATTCCCATAAGAATATTCTCCCAAGTAACCCTAATGTCTGGCAGCCAGTGAAGACACAGGCTCCTCTATTGGATGTGGTTTGCATTGTTAACAAATGTGTACTAATTTTCAAAGTGCAAAGACTAAAGTACTGTGCATCACTTGTATTAAACTGTTCTTAATACAAAGTAAGATTTCCTATTTTAGTCATAATTTTGTACTCACTCTCTTTTTTAAGAAGATTAACTTCATCCAGAAGTGCATTTAGAGTTACCTTTCCATCATCTGTAGTAAATAGAAAATCATTTTGAAAACAGAATGCCTTGCACTGCAAATACACTAATATACTTTACATATATAAAACTAGTCCAGAGCTGTTGAATAACTCTTCTGTTGATAAGCACCAGGTCCTGCCCATGTGCCTTCAGTCCACTCCCAAATCTAGTCCAGAAGCTGTTAAATCAATTCTTCCTTGCTTTAGCACTTCTTACTGTTCTGCTTACAAGAGTACTCATTCTGTCTATTCCTTTTTACCAACGTTCTTACATTTCCTTTCTCTGTTTCCTTTCACTAAACTAAATGAATCCCAGCAAAAGAAAACCTGAGGTATTGTTTACACAAGCCAGTTATACCAAAGAAGTATAAAGGACAATTTTTAATGAATTCATATCACTTCTTGATCTATATTGTTTTACTTTTGTACATTTTAATGAAATTATGATTACATCATTCCTCCATCCTTTTCCTCTCTCCACCCTCCCCTGCAATTACTACCAAGTCTCAATTTTAAAAATCAAAACTCATGAAAATTAACCTTTGAAAGCCACAGCAATTCAAACAATTTCCAAAGTACTTCTCTAAGGCTGCCAAGAGGAAGCAGATGGTGTTAAAAAACACGTATTCCACTTCTGGCTCATTTGAACTCCTCAGATGGACAGGACAATGCTTTGATAAATTCAAATTCAAGACTCAACCTTTCTGAATGTGTCACAAAGCTCTAATACAGAGAAATAAATGTAGCTTAATGAATGACTCCTCACGCCTATGTCTACCTTCCTTAGATAAAACCCACAAATGAAGAAACCTTACTGTCAACTGGTAGATGATCTTGCAGACACTGAATTTCTTCATTTGTGAGCTCCATTCCCATCTTCTCCAGGACATGGTCTAATTTTGCAGTATCAACCTTTACTCCTTAAGATAGACAAGACAAATCATTTTTGCACAGTTCATAATGGTATACATATATGCACACATATAATGTTTGTACACACACACACTCTATTTCTAAACATTTTTTCCTAGTCTCAAAATAGAAAGCAAGGCTGTCCATTGAAACACTTTTCAAAGATGATACAAAGTAAATATCCAAGTCATACAGAGGACCAAATACCATTAATCTTCTTCAAGATCATAAGTATACCTGGGATAACTAAAACAAGGCTTTAAAAAGTGAAATTGGTAATTTTCTACCATAAATTACATCATGAAAGAAACAATTCAGTTATTTTCACTGCTTGCTAGTAACCAAACTAGAAATGGTACTTATCCCCTCTAACTCAATCAATTTTTCTGGAGTTCCAATTAGTTATTCAGCTACTAAAATAACTTGATTACTGAGGCTTTATGAAATTAGTATTTCTATGCTGACCTAAAAAATTAAAGTCAGTATAAATATATGTTTTAGAAATAGATTTAAAAAGAGATATTAGAAGCTGTTCGATGATACAGTTGTATAGATTCTTTTGTGAAAGAAACTGTATTAACAGATATAAATTATCGATCCATCGTTAAATAGTTATCCCTTTATAATCCAAAATAGTATGAACAAAACAAAAAAATACAATGTCAACTTTCCAATGCACAATATATAAGAAAAATCAAAGAAAATATCTTGAAGGATTAACACTGTAATTTTTTTACTTTGGAATTTAAGTGTCGGTGATTTTCTTTTATTCTATTGAATTTCTCCCAAGTATTTTGCCAGTTTACATAATATGGATATGCTTGCTTACGATCATAGATAACATTCACTTACGAAAGTATATCAAAACAGCTTAAGATTTTCATTTCATGCCTATTACTCACTTTTAAGAGTCTTCATGACATCTATCAGCTTAAGCTGACTTATCTTCCTGTCAACTGTGAGAAAAGGTACATGGACTCAGCAAGGACAGTAATCATACTGGACATCAACTACTGAGCCAGCCCACTGGCCCAACTGCCCACTCTCTTAGCAACCTTTAAGTCGATAATTCACTGGGACCCCTTATGATTACCATAAAGTATGGCAGAACTCTTGCTTTAATTTTCCTGGCAAATTGATGTTTATTCTTTAAGGGTTATTGTACTAATACATGTTGAGCATATTCTTACCTATTTTATTGTCTATGTCTATCCATGAGCTTCATTTTTAGCTGAAATATGCCCCTTTTGCTGAAAGTAATTTCTTTCATATAGGGTATTCTGATCATGGTTTCTCCTCCCTAATCTCCTCTCAGACCTTCCTCACCTCCATTCCCATCCAGCTCAATACCTGCTATTTTTTTCTCTTTCTTCCAAAACAAACATGACAATAAACAAACAAACTCAAATAAAACAAAGGAAACAGACAAACAGAAGAAACAAAGAAAATGAAAGAGAAACACACACACATAAGGATTATACATATAGGTGAAGTCAGGTGGTATTTGACTTTCCTATTCTGCTTTCTATCACTTACAATGCTTACCTTCAGGTCTATCATACTTTTGCAAATGACAGAATGTGCTTCCTTTTCAAAGGATAAATACAGTACCTTATAATTCTCAATTTTTTCATTAAAGTCACTTAATGAATATACTGTAGACATTTCCATGGCTTCTAACTCTGACAAATATATGACAATGTATTAGAATTTAAGATGGCCCTTAGATCATAATCTATAGTCTGGGGTCCAGTAACTTTTCGAATAAAGAGGACAAGAATAAGACCTACTTATTTACACTTGTATTTTGACATTGCTCATTCAACATAAAGGTGATTGGATAACAAACATTTATTATAGACGTTGTTACTATTTTACTCTTGAAATAATTACAAAATAATTAGACAGTTATACGGCAAGTGCTGGAAATATTTCCTTACTTGCCGTTTCTATTTATCCTATACATTTCAAGTGTCATAAGTCGTACTATACAGTTGTTTTTAGTAACTTAACAAAGCTTCTGTGGACCTCGTATTCTTGTATCCCATTTCTCTGCCTGTGTCTATGTGTTTCCCTTTCTTCTAGTCTAGCTTATGTTAGGCTTCTTAATGACCTCAATGGTATTTCTAAGTTAGCTTGTAATATTTAGGGTCCATGTACTTTCTTCTTAACAATCTATTATTCTTGAAATGTACAAATTATGACTAAGCACATACAAACACATCCCCTCCGGTAGTACCAGATAGGTCTACATATTTTCTAAGTATCTAAATAATAAATGAGACAAATATTAAACATACTTGTTTGGTATCAATATTCCTGAACACTAATTATGAAAGTTATATTTGAGAGGCATCAAGATAAATAAAATGCTCACCACTGGCAGGGAGATGGTTTACAAGGTCCTCATATTCTTTATCTGAAAGCTTAATGCCCATGTCATCCAGGAAGGGGCTCAGATTATCAAGATCAACTTTTTTGAAGATATAGAAAAGCAAATGAAAAAAATGTAATTTTATAATGATTTCAGTGCATTAAAATACAATGCTTTGCTGTTGTAGAGAATTAAAATGTGAGAACTGTTCAATAGAGTATATATTCAATGCAGTAATAACACTTCATAACTAATCTCTAGTGGATCCTGGTAAAAGACAAAGGACAGTAAAGCTGAATATTATATATGGACATACACAGTAATAATACTTATTATTGATTCAAATAATGAGTTAAATGCCACATATTTATTTGAGAGCAAATCCAATTACTTACTATTAAAATATTTATTTTATGCATTGTGCTTTCTATGGATATTTATATAAGATCACATAAACAACACAGACATTAATTTTATCTTTCAGTAATCTTTTAAAAATAGTTTCCTGCTAAAATCAGATGGACACATATAATAGGATTTTTGTTTTTATTCCCATAAGAATATTCTCCCAAGTAACCCTAATGTCTGGCAGCCAGTGAAGACACAGGCTCCTCTATTGGATGTGGTTTGCATTGTTAACAAATGTGTACTATTTTTCAAAGTGCAAAGACCAAAGTACTGTGCATCACTTGTATTAAACTGTTCTTAATACAAAGTAAGATTTCCTATTTTAGTCATAATTTTGTACTCACTCTCTTTTTTAAGAAGATTAACTTCATCCAGAAGTGCATTTAGAGTTACCTTTCCATCATCTGTTGTAAATAGAAAATCATTTTGAAAACAGAATGCCTTGCACTGCAAATACACTAATATACTTTACATATATAAAACTAGTCCAGAAGCTGTTGAATCAACTCTTCTGTTAATAAGCACCAGGTCCTGCCCATGTGCCTTCAGTCCACTCCCATCTCTAGTCTAGAAGCTGTTAAATCAATTCTTCCTTGCTTTAGCACTTCTTACTGTTCTGCTTTCAAGAGTACTCATTCTGTCTATTCCTTTTTACCAACGTTCTTACATTTCCTTTCTCTGTTTCCTTTCACTAAACTAAGTCAATCCCAGCAAAAGAAAACCTGAGGTATTGTTTACACAAGCCAGTTATACCAAAGAAGTATAAAGGACAATTTTTAATGAATTCATATCACTTCTTGACCTATATTTTTTGCTTTTGTACATTTTAATTAAATTATGATTACATCATTCCTCCTTCCTTTTCCTCTCTCCACGCTCCCCTGAAATTACTTCCATGTCTAAATTTTAAAAATCAAAACGCATGAAAATTAACCTTTGAAAGCCACAGCTATTCAAACAATTTCCAAAGTACTTCTCTAAGGGTGGCATGAGGAAGCAGATGGTGTTAAAACACACATATTCCACTTCTGGCTCATTTGAACTCCTCAGATGGACAGGACAATGCTTTGAAAAATTCAAATTAAAGACTCAACCTTTCTGAATGTGTCACAAATCTCTAATACAGAGAAATAAATGTAGCTTAATGACTCCTCACGACTATGTCGACCTGCCTTGGATAATACCCATAACAGCAGAAACCTTACTGTCAACTGGTAGATGTTCTTGCAGACACTGAATATCTTCATTTGTGAGCTCCATTCCCATCTTCTCCAGGACATGGTCTAATTTTGCAGTATCAACCATTACTCCTTAAGATAGACAAGACAAATCATTTTTGCACAATTTATAATGGTGTACACATATGCACGCATAAAATGTTTGGACACACACAGTCTATTTCTAAACATTTTTTCCTAGTCTCAAAATAGAAAGCAAGGCTGTCCATTGAAACACTTTTCAAAGATGATACAAAGTAAATATCCAAGTCATACAGAGGACCAAATACCATTAATCTTCTTCAAGATCATAACTATACCTGGGATAACTAAAACAAGGCTTTAAAAAGTGAAATTGGTAATTTTCTACCAATAAATTACATCATGAAAGAAACAAATCAATTATTTTCACTGCTTGCTAGTAACTAAACTAGAAATGCTACTTATCCCCTCTAACTCAATCAATTTTTCTGGAGTTCCAATTAGTTATTCAGCTACTAAAATAACTGGATTACTGAGGCTTTACAAAATTAGTATTTCTATGCAGACCTAAAAAATTAAATTCAGAATAAATATATGTTTTAGAAATAGATTTAAAAAGAGATATTAGAACCTGTTCAATGGTACAGTTGTATAGATTCTTTTGTGAAAGAAACAGTATTAACAGATATAAATTATCCATCGATAAAATAGTTATCACTTTATAATCCAAAATAGTATGAACAAAAGAAAAAAATACAATGTCAAATTTCCAATGCACAATCTATAAGAAAATCAAAGAAAATATCTGAAGGATTAACATTTTAATTTTTTTACTTTGGAATTTAAGTGTCGGTGATTTTTTTTCATCCTTTTGAATTTCTTCCAAGTACTTTGCCAGTTTACATAATATGGATGTGCTTGCTTATGATCATAGATAATATTCATTTACAAAAGATTTTCATTTCAAGCCTATTACTCACTTTTAAGAGTCTTCAAGGCATCTATCAGCTTAAGCTGACTTATCTTCCTGTCAACTGTGAGAAAAGATACAAGGACTCAGCAAGGACAGTAATCATAATGGACTTCAACACCTGAGCCATCCCAATGGCCCTACTGGCCACTCTCTTAGCAACCTTTCAGTCTATAATTCACTGGGACTCTTTAAGTTTACCATAAAGTGTGGCAGAGCTGCTGAATTAACTTTTATTGCCAAATAAGGTTTATTTTTTAAAGTTTATTTTACTAATACATGTTGAGCATATTGTTACCTATTTTTATTGTCTATTGCTATCCATAAGTTTAATTTTTTAGCTGAAATATGCCCCTTTATTGAAAGAAGTAGTTTTCATATGGTGTATTCTGATGAAAGGTTCTCCTCCCTCATCTCCTCTCAGATCTTCATCACCTCCTCTCCTATCCAGCTTCATACCTGCTTTTTTTTTTATCTCCTTCTCTTTCTTTCTAAAACAAAAAGGTAATAAAGAAAAAACCCAAATAAAACGAAGCAAACAGACACACAGAAAAAATAAAGAAAATACAAGAGAAATACACACAAACATACACACACACACACACACACACACATAACCACACACACACACACACAGGAATTACACATATAACTGAAATCTGGTGGTATTTGTATTTCTTTGTCGGGTTTCTATCACTTAACATGCTGACCTTCAGGTCTACCACACTGTTGTAAATGACAGAATGTGCCCCTTTTCAAAGGTTAAATATAGTACATTATAATTCTCAATTTTTTCCTCACACACATAGAGGAATACAATGGAAATATTTTCATGGATTCTAACTCTGACAAATATATGAAAATGTATTAGAATTTAAGATGGCCCTTAGATCATAAACTATAGTCCTTGGTCTAGTGACTTTTGGAATAAAGAGGACAAGAATAAGACCTACTTATTTACACTTGTATTTTGACATTTCTCATTGAACATAAAGGTGATTGGATAACAAACATTTATTATAGATGTTGTTACTTTTTACTCTTGAAATAATTACAAAATAGTTAGACAGTTATACAGCAAGTGCTGGGAATATTTCCTTTCCTTTCCTACTGTTTCTATTTATCCTATACATTTCAAGTGTCATAAATCCTACAATACACTCATTTTTAATAACTTGTTGACAAAGTTTCTATGGACCTTGTATTGTTGTATCCGATTTCTTTGCCTGTCTTTATGCCCTTTCCTGTCTTATTTTCTAGCTTATGTTAGGCTTACTAATGACCTCAATGGTGTTTCTAAGGTAGCTTGTAATCTTCTTAACAATCTATTATTCTTTAAATGTACAAATTATGACTGAGCACGTACAAACACGTCCCCTCCGGTAGTACCAGATAGGTCAATGTATTTTCAAAGTATCTAAATGATAAATGAGACAAATATTAAACATAGTTGTGTGGTATCAATATTCCTGACCACTAATTCTCAAAGTCATATCTGAGAGGCATCAAGATAAATAAAATGCTCACCACTGGCAGGGAGATGGTTTACAAGGTCCTCATATTCTTTATCTGAAAGCTTAATGCCCATGTCATCCAGGAAGGGGCTCAGATTATCAAGATCAACTTTTTTTGCAGAAATAGAAAAGCAAATGATAAAAATGTAATTTTATAATGATTTCAGTGCATTAAAATACAATGCTTTGCTGTTGTAGAGAATTAAAATATGAGAACTGTTCAATAGAGTATATATTCAAAGCAGTAATAACACTTCATAATTAATCTCTAGTGGATCCTGGTAAAAGACTAAAGACAGTAAAAACTGACTATTACATACGGACATAGACAGTAATAATACTTACTATTGATTCAAATAATGAGTTAAATGCAACAGTTTTATTTGAGAGCAAATCTAATTAGTTACTATTAAAATATTTTATACATTGTGTTTTCTATGGATATTTGTATAATATCACATAAACAACACAGACTGTAATTTTATCTTTCAGTAATCTTTTAAAAAAAGTTTTCTGCTAAAATCAGATGGACACATATAATAGGATTTTAGTTTTTATTCCCATAAGAATATTCTCCCACGTAACCCTAATGCCTGGCAGCCAGTGAAGACACACCTCCTCTATTGGATGTGGTTTGCATTGTTAACAAATGTGTACTATTTTTCAAAGTGCAAAGGACCAAAGTACTGTGTGTCACATGTATTAAACTGTTCTTAATACAAATTAAGATTTCCTATTTTAGTCATAATTTTGTACTCACTCTCTTTTTTAAGAAGATTAACTTCATCCAGAAGTGCATTTAGAGTTACCTTTCCATCATCTGTAGTAAATAGAAAATCATTTTGAAAACAGAATGCCTTGCACTGCAAATACACTAATATACTTTACATATATAAAACTAGTCCAGAAGTTGTTGACTCAACTCTTCCGTTGATAAGCACCAGGTCCTGCCCATGTGCCTTCAGTCCACTCCCATCTCTAGTCTAGAATCTGTTAAATCAATTCTTCCTTGCTTTAGCACTTCTTACTTTTCTGCTTTCAAGTGTACTCATTCTGTCTATTCCTTTTTACCAATGTTCTTACATTTCCTTTCTCTGTTTCCTTTCACTAAACTAAGTCAATCCCAGCAAAAGAAAACCTGAGGTATTGTTTACACAAGCCAGTTATACCAAAGAAGTATAAAGGACAATTTTTAATGAGTTCATATCACTTTTTGACCTATATTGTTTTACTTTTGTACATTGTAATTAAAATATGATTACATCATTCCTCCTTCCTTTTCCTCTCTCCACCCTCCCTTGCAATTACTTACATGTCTAAATTTTGAAAATCAAAACGCATGAAAATTAACCTTTGAAAGCCACAGTAACTCAAACAATTTCCAAAGTACTTCTCTAAGGGTGGCAAGAGGAAGCAGATGGTGTTAAAACACACATATTCCACTTCTGGCTCATTTGAACTCCTCAGATGGACAGGACAATGCTTTGATAAATTCAAATTCAAGACTCAACCTTTCTGAAAGTGTCACAAAGCTCTAATACAGAGAAATAAATGTAGCTTAATGACTCCTCACGACTATGTCGACCTGCCTTGGATAATACCCATAACAGCAGAAACCTTACTGTCAACTGGTAGATGTTCTTGCAGACACTGAATATCTTCATTTGTGAGCTCCATTCCCATCTTCTCCAGGACATGGTCTAATTTTGCAGTATCAACCATTACTCCTTAAGATAGACAAGACAAATCATTTTTGCACAATTTATAATGGTGTACACATATGCACGCATAAAATGTTTGGACACACACAGTCTATTTCTAAACATTTTTTCCTAGTCTCAAAATAGAAAGCAAGGCTGTCCATTGAAACACTTTTCAAAGATGATACAAAGTAAATATTCAAGTCATACAGAGGACCAAATACCACTAATCTTCTTCAAGATCATAACTATACCTGGGATAACTAAAACAAGGCTTTAAAAAGTGAAATTGGTAATTTTCTACCAATAAATTACATCATGAAGGAAACAATTCAATTATTTTGACTGCTTGCTAGTAACTAAACTAGAAATGCTACTTATCCCCTCTAACTCAATCAATTTTTCTGGAGTTCCAATTAGTTATTCAGCTACTAAAATAACTGGATTACTGAGGCTTTACAAAATTAGTATTTCTATGCAGACCTAAAAAATTAAATTCAGAATAAATATATGTTTTGGAAATAGATTTAAAAAGAGATATTAGAACCTGTTCAATGGTACAGTTGTATAGATTCTTTTGTGAAAGAAACAGTATTAACAGATATAAATTATCCATCGATAAAATAGTTATCACTTTATAATCCAAAATAGTATGAACAAAAGAAAAAAATACAATGTCAAACTTCCAATGCACAATCTATAAGAAAATCAAAGAAAATATCTTGAAGGATTAACATTTTAATTTTTTTACTTTGGAATTTAAGTTTTGGTGATTTTTTTTTCATCCTTTTGAATTTCTTCCAAGTACTTTGCCAGTTTACATAATATGGATGTGCTTGCTTATGATCATAGATAATATTCATTTACAAAAGATTTTCATTTCAAGCCTATTACTCACTTTTAAGAGTCTTCAAGGCATCTATCAGCTTAAGCTGACTTATCTTCCTGTCAACTGTGAGAAAAGATACAAGGACTCAGCAAGGACAGTAATCATAATGGACTTCAACACCTGAGCCATCCCAATGGCCCTACTGGCCACTCTCTTAGCAACCTTTAATTCTATAATTCACTGGGACTCTTTAAGTTTACCATAAAGTATGGCAGAGCTCCTGAATTAACACTTCTTGCCAATGAGGATAATTTTTAAAGTTTATTGTACTAATACATGTTGAGCATATTGTTACCTATTTTTATTGTCTATTGCTATCCATAAGTTTAATTTTTTAGCTGAAATATGCCCCTTTATTGAAAGAAGTATTTTTCATATGGGGTATTCTGATCATGGTTTCTTCTCCCTCATCTCCTCTCAGATCTTCATCACCTCCTCTCCTATCCAGCTTCATACCTGCTTTTTTTTTATCTCCTTCTCTTTCTTTCTAAAACAAAAAGGTAATAAAGAAAAAACCCAAATAAAACGAAGCAAACAGACACACAGAAAAAATAAAGAAAATACAAGAGAAATACACACAAACATACACACACACACACACACACATAACCACACACACACACACAGGAATTACACATATAACTGAAATCTGGTGGTATTTGTATTTCTTTGTCGGGTTTCTATCACTTAACATGCTGACCTTCAGGTCTACCACACTGTTGTAAATGACAGAATGTGCCCCTTTTCAAAGGTTAAATATAGTACATTATAATTCTCAATTTTTTCCTCACACACATAGATGAATACAGTGGAAATATTTTCATGGATTCTAACTCTGACAAATATATGAAAATGTATTAGAATTTAAGATGGCCCTTAGATCATAAACTATAGTCCTTGGTCTAGTGACTTTTGGAATAAAGAGGACAAGAATAAGACCTACTTATTTACACTTGTATTTTGACATTTCTCATTGAACATAAAGGTGATTGGATAACAAACATTTATTATAGATGTTGTTACTTTTTCTCTTGAAATAATTACAAAATAGTTAGACAGTTATACAGCAAGTGCTGGGAATATTTCCTTTCCTTTCCTACTGTTTCTATTTATCCTATACATTTCAAGTGTCATAAATCCTACAATAAACTCATTTTTAATAACTTGTTGACAAAGTTTCTATGGACCTTGTATTCTTGTATCCGATTCCTCTGCCTGTCTTTATACCCTTTCCTGTCTTATTTTCTAGCTTATGTTAGGCTTACTAATGACCTCAATGGTGTTTCTAAGGTAGCTTGTAATCTTCTTAACAATCTATTATTCTTTAAATGTACAAATTATGACTGAACACGTACAAACACGTCCCCTCCGTTAGTACCAGATAGGTCAATGTATTTTCAAAGTATCTAAATAATAAATGAGACAAATATTAAACATAGTTGTGTGGTATCAATATTCCTGACCACTAATTCTCAAAGTCACATCTGAGAGGCATCAAGATAAATAAAATGCTCACCACTGGCACGGAGATGGTTTAAAAGGTCCTCATATTCTTTATCTGAAAGCTTAACGCCCATGTCATCCAGGAAGGGGCTCAGATTATCAAGATCAACTTTTTTTTGCAGATATAGAAAAGCAAATGATGAAAATGTAATTTTATAATGATTTCAGTGCATTAAAATACAATGCTTTGCTGTTGTAGAGAATTAAAATGTGAGAACTGTTCAATAGAGTATATATTCAAAGCAGTAATAACACTTCATAATTAATCGCTAGTGGATCCTGGTAAAAGACTAAAGACAGTAAAAACTGACTATTACATACGGACATAGACAGTAATAATACTTATTATTGATTCAAATAATGAGTTAAATGCAACAGTTTTATATGAGAGCAAATCTAATTAGTTACTATTAAAATATTTTATACATTGTATTTTCTATGGATATTTATATAAGATCACATAAACAACACAGACATTAATTTTATCTTTCAGTAATCTTTTAAAAAAAGTTTCCTGGAAAAATCAGATGGACACATATAATAGAATTTTACTTTTTATTCCCATAAGAATATTCTCCCACGTAACCCTAATGCCTGGCAGCCAGTGAAGACACAGGCTCCTCTATTGGATGTGGTTTGCATTGTTAACAAATGTGTACTATTTTTCAAAGTGCAAACCAAAGTACTGTGTGTCACTTGTATTAAACTGTTCTTAATACATATTAAGATTTCCTATTTTAGTCATAATTTTGTACTCACTCTCTTTTTTAAGAAGATTAACTTCATGCAGAAGTGCATTTAGAGTTACGTTTCCATCATCTGTAGTAAATAGAAAATCATTTTGAAAACAGAATGCCTTGCACTGCAAATACACTAATATACTTTACATATATAAAACTAGTCCAGAAACTGTTGAATCAACTCTTCCGTTGGTAAGCACCAGGTCCTGCCCATGTGCCTTCAGTCCACTCCCGTCTCTAGTCTAGAAGCTGTTAAATCAATTCTTCCTTGCTTTAGCACTTCTTACTGTTCTGCTTTCAAGTGTACTCATTCTGTCTATTCCTTTTTACCAACGTTCTTACATTTCCTTTCTCTGTTTCCTTTCACTAAACTAAGTCAATCCCAGCAAAAGAAAACCTGAGGTATTGTTTACACAAGCCAGTTATACCAAACAAGTATAAAGGACAATTTTTAATGAATTCATATCACTTCTTGACCTATATTGTTTTACTTTTGTACATTGCAATTAAAATATGATTACATCATTCCTCCTTCCTTTTCCTCTCTCCACCCTCCCCTGCAATTACTTCCATGTCTAAATTTTAAAAATCAAAACGCATGAAAATTAACCTTTGAAAGCCACAGCAATTCAAACAATTTCCAAAGTACTTTTCTAAGAGTGGCAAAAGGAAGCAGATGGTGTTAAAACACACATTTGACCTCCTCAGATGGACAGGACAATGCTTTGATAAATTCAAATTCAAGACTCAACCTTTCTGAAAGTGTCACAAAGCTCTAATACAGAGAAATAAATGTAGCTTAATGACTCCTCACGACTATGTCGACCTGCCTTGGAAAATACCCATTACAGCAGAAACCTTACTGTCAACTGGTAGATGTTCTTGCAGACACTGAATTTCTTCATTTGTGAGCTCCATTCCCATCTTCTCCAGGACATGGTCTAATTTTGCAGTATCAACCATTACTCCTTAAGATAGACAAGACAAATCATTTTTGCACAATTTATAATGGTGTACACATATGCACGCATAAAATTCTAAACATTTCTAAACTCCATTTCTAAACATTTTTTCCTAGTCTCAAAATAGAAAGCAAGGCTGTCCATTGAAACACTTTTCAAAGATGATACAAAGTAAATATCCAAGTCATACAGAGGACCAAATACCATTAATCTTCTTCAAGATCATAACTATACCTGGGATAACTAAAACAAGGCTTTAAAAAGTAAATTTGGTAATTTTCTACCAATAAATTACATCATGAAAGAAACAATTCAGTTATTTTCACTGCTTGCTAGTAACTAAACTAGAAATGCTACTTATCCCCTCTAACTCAATCAATTTTTCTGGAGTTCCAATTAGTTATTCAGCTACTAAAATAACTTGATTACTGAGGCTTTACAAAATTAGTATTTCTATGCAGACCTAAAAAGTTAAAGTCAGAATAAATATATGTTTTAGAAATAGATTTAAAAAGAGATATTAGAACCTGTTCAATGGTACAGTTGTATAGATTCTTTTGTGAAAGAAACAGTATTAACAGATATAAATTATCCATCGATAAAATAGTTATCACTTTATAATCCAAAATAGTATGAACAAAAGAAAAAAATACAATGTCAAATTTCCAATGCACAATCTATAAGAAAATCAAAGAAAATATCTTGAAGGATTAACATTGTAATTTTTTTACTTTGGAATTTAAGGGTCGGTGATTTTCTTTTATCCTTTTGAATTTCTTCCAAGTACTTTGCCAGTTTACATAATATGGATATGCTTGCTTATGATCATAGATAATATTCATTTACAAAAGATTTTCATTTCAAGCCTATTACTCACTTTTAAGAGTCTTCAAGGCATCTATCAGCTTAAGCTGACTTATCTTCCTGTCAGCTGTGAGAAAAGATACAAGGACTCAGCAAGGACAGTAATCATACTGGACTTCACCACCTGAGCCATCCCGCTGGCCCTACTGGCCACTCTCTTAGCAACCTTTAATTCTATAATTCACTGGGACTCTTTAAGTTTACCATAAAGTATGGCAGAGCTCCTGAATTAACTCTTCTTGCCAATGAGGTTTATTTTTTAAAGTTTATTGTACTAATACATGTTGAGCATATTGTTACCTATTTTTATTGTCTATTGCTATCCATAAGTTTAATTTTTTAGCTGAAATATGCCCCTTTATTGAAAGAAGTATTTTTCATATGGGATATTCTGATCATGGTTTCTCCTCCCTCATCTCCTCTCAGATCTTCATCACCTCCTCTCCTATCCAGCTTCATACCTGCTTTCTTTATCTCTTTCTCTCTCTTTCTAAATCAAAAAGGTAATAAACAAAAGAAACCAAATAAAACGAAGCAAACAGACACACAGAAAAATAAAGAAAATACAAGAGAAATACACACACACACACACACACACACACACACACACACAAGAATTACACATATAACTGAAATCAGGTGGTATTTGTCTTTCTTGTCGGGTTTCTATCACTTAACATGCTGACCTTCAGGTCTACCACACTGTTGTAAATGACAGAATGTGCCTCTTTTCAAAGGTTAAATATAGTACATTATAATTCTCAATTTTTTCCTCACACACATAGATGAATACAGTGGAAATATTTTCATGGATTCTAACTCTGACAAATATATGAAAATGTATTAGAATTTAAGATGGCCCTTAGATCATAAACTATAGTCCTTGGTCTAGTGACTTTTGGAATAAAGAGGACAAGAATAAGACCTACTTATTTACACTTGTATTTTGACATTTCTCATTGAACATAAAGGTGATTGGATAACAAACATTTATTATAGATGTTGTTACTTTTTACTCTTGAAATAATTACAAAATAGTTAGACAGTTATACAGCAAGTGCTGGGAATATTTCCTTTCCTTTCCTACTGTTTCTATTTATCCTATACATTTCAAGTGTCATAAATCCTACAATACACTCATTTTTAATAACTTGTTGACAAAGTTTCTATGGACCTTGTATTGTTGTATCCGATTTCTTTGCCTGTCTTTATGCCCTTTCCTGTCTTATTTTCTAGCTTATGTTAGGCTTACTAATGACCTCAATGGTGTTTCTAAGGTAGCTTGTAATCTTCTTAACAATCTATTATTCTTGAAATGTACAAATTATGACTGAGCACGTACAAACACATCCCCTCCGGTAGTACCAGATAGGTCAATGTATTTTCAAAGTATCTAAATAATAAATGAGACAAATATTAAACATAGTTGTGTGGTATCAATATTCCTCACCACTAATTCTCAAAGTCATATCTGAGAGGCATCAAGATAAATAAAATGCTCACCACTGGCACGGAGATGGTTTACAAGGTCCTCATATTCTTTATCTGAAAGCTTAACGCCCATGTCATCCAGGAAGGGGCTCAGATTATCAAGATCAACTTTTTTTGCAGATATAGAAAAGCAAATGATGAAAATGTAATTTTATAATGATTTCAGTGCATTAAAATACAATGCTTTGCTGTTGTAGAGAATTAAAATGTGAGAACTGTTCAATAGAGTATATATTCAAAGCAGTAATAACACTTCATAATTAATCGCTAGTGGATCCTGGTAAAAGACTAAAGACAGTAAAAACTGACTATTACATATGGACATAGACAGTAATAATACTTATTATTGATTCAAATAATGAGTTAAATGCAACAGTTTTATATGAGAGCAAATCTAATTAGTTACTATTAAAATATTTTATACATTGTGTGTTCTATGGATATTTATATAAGATCACATAAACAACACAGACTTTAATTTTATCTTTCAGTAATCTTTTAAAAAAAAGTTTCCTGCCAAAATCAGATGGACACATATAATAGGATTTTACTTTTTATTCCCATAAGTATATTCTCCCAAATAACCCTAATGCCTGGCAGCCAGTGAAGACACAGGCTCCTCTATTGGATGTGGTTTGCATTGTTAACAAATGTGTACTATTTTTCAAAGTGCAAAGACCAAAGTACTGTGTGTCACTTGTATTAAACTGTTCTTAATACAAATTAAGATTTCCTATTTTAGTCATAATTTTGTACTCACTCTCTTTTTTAAGAAGATTAACTTCATCCAGAAGTGCATTTAGAGTTACCTTTCCATCAGCTGTAGTAAATAGAAAATCATTTTGAAAACAGAATGCCTTGCACTGCAAATACACTAATATACTTTACATATATAAATCTAGTCCAGAAGCTGTTGAGTCAATGCTTCCCTTGATAAGCACTAGGTCCTGCCCATGTGCCTTCAGTCCACTCCCATCTCTAGTCTAGAAGCTGTTAAATCAATTCTTCCTTGCTTTAGCACTTCTTACTGTTCTCAAGTGTACTCATTCTGTATATTCCTTTTTACCAACGTTCTTACATTTCCTTTCTCTGTTTCCTTTCACTAAACTAAGTGAATCCCAGCAAAAGAAAACCTGAGGTATTGTTTACACAAGCCAGTTATACCAAAGAAGTATAAAGGACAATTTTTAATGAATTCATATCACTTCTTGACCTATATTGTTTTACTTTTGTACATTGTAATTAAAATATGATTACATCATTCCTTCTTCCTTTTCCTCTCTCCACCCTCCCCTGCAATTACTTCCAT
This sequence comes from Phodopus roborovskii, assembly GCF_943737965.1. NCBI lineage: Eukaryota > Metazoa > Chordata > Mammalia > Rodentia > Cricetidae > Phodopus > Phodopus roborovskii. Next base: position 19,695,007 of record NW_026125052.1, on the reverse strand, counting down.
GTCTAAATTTTAAAAATCAAAACGCATGAAAATTAACCTTTGAAAGCCACAGCAATTCAAACAATTTCCAAAGTACTTTTCTAAGGGTGGCAAGAGGAAGCAGATGGTGTTAAAACACACATTTGAACTCCTCAGATGGTCAGGACAATGCTTTGATAAATTCAAATTCAAGACTCAACCTTTCTGAATGTGTCACAAAGCTCTAATTAATACAGAGAAATAAATGTAGCTCAATGACTCCTCACGCCTATGTCTACCTTCCTTAGATAATACCCATTACAGCAGAAACCTTACTGTCAACTGGTAGATGTTCTTGCAGACACTGAATTTCTTCATTTGTGAGCTCCATTCCCATCTTCTCCAGGACATGGCCTAATTTTGCAGTATCAACCTTTCCTCCTTAAGATAGACAAGACAAATAATTTTTGCACAATTCATAATGGTGTACACATATGCACACATATAATGTTTGGACACACACACTCTATTTCTAAACATTTTTTCCTAGTTTCAAAATAGAAAGCAAGGCTGTCCATTGAAACACTTTTCAAAGATGATACAAAGTAAATATCCAAGTCATACACAGGACCAAATACCATTAATCTTCTTCAAGATCATACCTATACCTGGGATAACTAAAACAAAGCTTTAAAAAGTGAAATTGGCAAAAATCTGGTGTCCTTTCAAGGTCGGTGAAGAATTGTGGTGGGATTTTAATGGGGATTGCATTGAATCTGTATATTGTTTTTGGTAAGATTGCCATTTTGACTATATTGAATCTGTATATTGTTTTTGGTAAGATTGCCATTTTGACTATGTTAATCCTACCTAACCAAGAGCATGGGAGATCTTTCCATTTTCTTGTATCTTCTTCAATTTCTTTCTTTAGAGTCACAAAGTTCTTATTATATAGGTCTTTTACTTGTTTGGTAAGCATTACACCAAGATATTTTATGTTGCTTGTGGCTATTGTAAAGGGTGATGTTTCTCTGATTTCTTTTTCTGCCTCTTTGTCGTCTGAAAAAAGTAGGGCTACTGATTTTTTTGAGTTTATCTTGTATCCTGCTAGTTTGCTGAAGGTGTTTATCAGCTGTAGGAGTTCCCTGGTAGAGTTTATTGGGTCGCTTATGTAAACTATCATATCATCACCATTCCTATGATGACTTTGGTTTTACAAACCACCTAGAATGTTTTCATTAGACAGGTCATTAAATCGCAATCATATTATAATCTCTCAAAGCCATTAATTTTTTAAAAAGAAGATATGCATAAAGATTGATACATGGTATCTTGGCATTTTGATTCCAAAACACAAGATGCCTGCAGTGAATTGTCTACTCTCAAGAACTAACAATAGCCTCAATTCTGAGGTACCTTTCCCTAGCTCACTTGTTGAATATTCATGAAGCACTTAATTTGCTTAAATAACAGCAACATCAAAATGTCCACTCAAGTAAGAAATCTTTGCCCAACACATGGCCCCCATTGCAAACTGTCTAAGAGGCATGAAATTAAAATATATCCATAAAATTAAAAAAAGTGAAATTGGTAATTTTCTACCAATAAATTACATCATGAGAGAAACAATTCAGTTATTTTCACTGCTTGCTAGTAACTAAACTTGAATTTCTACTTATCCCTTCTAACTCAATCAATTTTTCTGGAGTTCCAATTAGTTATTCAGCTACTAAAATAACTTGATTACTGAGGCTTTACAAAATTAGTATTTCTATGCAGACCTAAAATATTAAAGTCAGAATAAATATATGTTTTAGAAATAGATTTAAAAAGAGATATTAGAACCTGTTCAATGGTACAGTTGTATAGATTCTTTTGTGAAAGAAACAGTATTAACAGATATAAATTATCCATCGATAAAATAGTTATCACTTTATAATCCAAAATAGTATGAACAAAAGAAAAAAATACAATGTCAAATTTCCAATGCACAATGTAGTGGGATATTCACTCCTTCTGTGACACTGACCACGCCCATTGGGGGTGGAGCCATGGGCGGAAGTGACCTGTGGAAGGAGGTGGGAGGGGGCCAGGAAAGGCTCTCTCTTTCTGGCGCGACTTGGACAGGAGAGGATCGGGTTGAATTTCCTGGTGTTCATCTGTCTAGGTTGTAAGTTATTTCTCCCTGAATAAACATCTATTCGGCCTATTTGTTTATCCTGAACCTTATTTACCGCAATAGCACAATCTATAAGAAAATCAAAGAAAATATCTTGAAGGATTAACATTGTAATTTTTTTACTTTGGAATTTAAGTGTCGGTGATTTTCTTTTATCCTTTTGAATTTCTTCCAAATATTCTCCGAGTTTACATGACATGGATATGCTTGCTTATGATCATAGATAATATTCATTTACAAAAGATTTTCATTTCAAGCCTATTACTCACTTTTAAGAGTCTTCAAGGCATCTATCAGCTTAAGCTGACTTATCTTCCTGTCAGCTGTGAGAAAAGATACAAGGACTCAGCAAGGACAGTAATCATACTGGACTTCAACACCTGAGCCATCCCGCTGGCCCAGCTGGCCACTCTCTTAGCAACTTTAAGTCGATAATTCACTGGGACTCCTTATGTTTACCATAAAGTATGGCAGAGCTCCTGAATTAACTCTTCTTGCCAATGAGGTTTATTTTTTAAAGTTTATTGTACTAAAACATGTTGAGCATATTGTTACCTATTTTTATTGTCTATTTCTATCCATGAGTTTCATTTTTTAGCTGAAATATGCCCCTTTTGCTGAAAGTAATTTCTTTCATATAGGGTATTCTCATCATGGTTTCTCCTCCCTCATCTCCTCTCAGATCTTACTCACCTCCCTTCCCATCCAGCTCAATACCTGCTATTTTTTTTTTCTCTTTCTCTTTCTTCCAAAACAAACAGGACAATAAACAAACAAACTCAAATAAAACAAAGCATACAGACAAACAGAAGAAACAAAGAAAATGAAAGAGAAACACACACACACACACAAGGATTATACATATAAGTGAAGTCAGGTGGTATTTGTCTTTCTTTGTCTGGTTTCTATCACTTAGAATGCTGACCTTCAGGTCTACCATATTGTTGTAAATGACAGAATGTGCTTCCTTTTGAAAGGTTAAATACAGTACCTTATAATTCTCAATTTTTTTCATTAAAGACACTTAAGTGAATATAGTGTAGATATTTTCATGGCTTCTAACTCTGACAAATATATGACAATGTATTAGAATTTAAGATGGCCCTTAGATCATAAACTATAGTCCTTGGTCCAGTAACTTTTGGAATAAAGAGGACAAGAATAAGACCTACTTCTTTTCACTTGTATTTTGACATTGCTCATTCAACATAAAGGTGATAACAAACATTTATTATAGACGTTGTTAGTTTTTTAATCTTGAAATAATTACAAAATAATTAGACAATTATACAGCAAGTGCTGGGAATATTTCCTTACTTGCTGTTTCTATTTATCCTATACATTTCAAGTGTCATAAATCCTACTATACACTCATTTTTAGTAACTTGTTAACAAAGCTTCTGTGGACCTTGTCTTCTTGTATCCCATTTCTCTGCCTGTCTCTATGTGTTTCCCTTTCTTCTATTCTAGCTTATGTTAGGCTTCTTAATGACCTCAGTGGTGTTTGTAAGTTAGCTTGTAATATCTAGGGTCCATGTACTTTCTGCTTAACAATCTATTATTCTTGAAATGTACAAATTATGACTAAGCACATACAAACACATCCCCTCCGGTAGTACTAGATAGGTCTATATATTTTCAAAGTAGCTAAATAATAAATGGGACAAATATTAAACATAGTTGTGTGGTATCAATATTCCTGACCACTAATTCTGAAAGTCATATTTGAGAGTCATCAAGATAAATAAAATGCTCACCACTGGCAGGGAGATGGTTTATAAGGTCCTCATATTCTTTATCTGAAAGCTTAATGCCCATGTCATCCAGGAAGGCACACAGATTATCAAGATCAACTTTTTCTTTGCAGATATAGAAAAGCAAATGATAAAAATGTAATTTTATAATGATTTCAGTGCATTAAAATACAATGCTTTCCTCTTTTAGAATTAAAAATTAAGAACTATCAATAGAATTATTATTCAAAGCAGAAATATCTCTTCATAATTAACCTCTACTGGATACTGGTAAATGACTAAAGACATTAAAACTGATGCTTATATAGGGACATAGACCATAATAATACATATGGTCTCTATAAATTGAGTTGAAAGTAAAAGTTTAATTTGAGAGCAAATATTAATTAGTTATATTAAAATATTCTATACTTTGAGTTTTCTATGGATGTTTATATAAGATCACATTAACAACATAAATATTCTTTATTATCATTCAGTAATCTAAAAAGTCCTGTGCTAAAATGAGATGGACACATAAAATAGGATTTTTGTTTTTATTGTCATAATAATATTCTCAGAAGTAACCTGAATGCCTAAACACAGTTTAAACATCTTTTCTATCCCTCCCCCTGCAGCACCCAGAGCCTGTGTAGATAAACTGACAGCACCTGACTTTGCAACTGTCTGAATTCCCTTGCACGATGACTCAAGTTCCTTCCATTTTCCCTAAAACAGGGTTTTGTTTCAGTTTATGACTTAATAAAAATCCCACATTTTACCTACTCACCCAACAATGGCTTGATTCCATAATTTGGGGGCTATGATTAGTGGTGCATTAAACACGGACACACAGGCATCTTTACATTGTAGTAAGCTTTCTTTTCCCTAGAAACCCAGACTCAGAATGGCTGGATCACAGGGAATTTTTCTTTCTAACTTTTTCTGGAACTTCCATACTGCTCTCTATAGTGACTAGACTAGTTTACATCCCCACTCCCAGTCAGGCCACATTTTGTCATATATTGCAACCACATTGTTACAGTGTCAAATTCAAAAAGATATCGTAATCCAATCAGGTAATGACAGAAGTGTAATACACTGTGCTTTTCTCTAAATTTTAAGAAAATCTTTTATTAAAGAGCATGCAATTATGTGCATATGTAATTATTTTGGTATTGTTATTTTTAAATAAATTATCATATATATACATGTCTTAAATTTCCCTAATTCTAATTTGGTAAATATTAATAGATAAAACCCTTATGAACTAAAGCTTTTTAGGATCTGTGATCATTTTTAAGAATATAAGAGAGTCAGACAGTAAAAGTCTTGGCAGTCACTAGTGTAAATACATCAATATACAGTGATATATTATTATGAAAGAATTAAGACCAAATGCTTTTAGAAGTGGCTTTCTAAAGGAAAGCCACATTAGAAAGGCACAAAAAAGAGATTGTTTCTTTTCATTTTTTAGCCTTTGCTTGCCAATTAGGCTTTTTCTATCTATGTTTCTTTTTTTTTTAATTTTATGTACATGGGTGCTTTGCTTGTATGTATGACTTGAACCATCTCTCCAAGTCCCTGTGTCTCAGTTTTCAATCACCTCAATAAGTAGTAAACATAAAAAATTTAATAAATAATTAAATTATTATAAAGAAACGTTAAAAATAAATGTTGTCAAGGAACTGGGGGAAAGGAATACTTACATAACCCTGGTGGGGATGTAAACTATTCTAGATACTACAAAACTCAGTATGGCATTTCTTTGGGGGTAAAAGAACCTACAAAAACTTTCATATGGTCCTGTATTATACCAACCAAATTAAAGCCAGCTGTAATTGGGTACCATGTTTACTGAGGTCATTCACAATAGCAAAGTTACAAAACCAGCAAGTACCCATGGATGGATTAACACAGACAGAAATGTGATTGTTATATACAACGGAGTTTTATTCTGTCATTAGGCTTTATTAGCAATAATGACTTTTTTCCCATATGTAGTACAATGTATGAAACTAGAGATCATCTAAGTAAGTTATACTCGGAAAAATTAGTGTCACATGTTTTCTCTCATATGTGGAGTTTATAAAACTTAAAAAGGGAACAGGATATAAAAGGAAAAGGAAGGAGTATTTGTAGGGAATAAAAGAGAATTTGGGAAAAAAAGATGGTAAGCCTGATCCAAGTATGTTATATGCATATATGAAATCATCAAAATAAAACTATTTACTCTGTACAATTAACACACACTTTTAAAAAACCAAGTCAATACAATAAAAGGGAAAATAAAACAAATAAAGATGGAGATGAGCATGTTACTCTGATCGGTCTCACATGGCAATGCTGCTCACCTTTGACCATCTCTATGGTCCCAATCAATGTTTTCATGTCCACTGCTCTGTCATCTGTAAAGTAAATTCACACACATATAAAAACATTAACACACCAGAAGTAGTTTGTTTGGTCATTTGTTTCACTTTCTCTAGAATCCCCACTCCCACCCCCTTGCAGTTCTGTTCCCCCATTTCTATAACAGAAAACCTAACAACATCCCTTGCCTCATGTCTGGCACAAGGTACATCCTCAATAAAGTATAATGATTTTAATACTTCTGAAAGTAAGGAAAGCAGAGTCTATACCTATTGTTCCAATGTAAAAAAGAAAAGTAACACTATGTATCTTTCCCCTAAAGTTTGGTTATAACGATGATGACATCACATTGAAACGTGCAATCTAATATGTCAAATTTTTAATCTAGTCTTTAGATGTAATACATGAATTTGGGACTTATTATAGAGCCTGGGACTTATTATAGAGCCTTGAGGAATAGCTTTTCACAGAAAATGGTTAAAGGCATATGCCTGAATATATGGAGAGACAAAAATCAGTAGTCTGTGTTTCTGTTTTCACATTTGGAGGTCTATAAAAATAAGTTATGGGGATGGGTATTTACAAGTCATGACAGCACAGACTAACATTATCCTCTGGCCTTTATATATTCCTGATAATTATCTGTGTAGATAGAAAACCTGAATTACAGTATTTTTGTCCATTTTATGTCAATTTAACACAAGCTCAAGTCATTTGGGTGTCTGTAAGGCTGGCCTATAGGCAAGTCTGTGAGCATTTTCTTGATTAATGATGGATGTAGCCAATCCCACTGTAGGTGGTGCTAGCCTTGGGCAGTCTGCCTTGAGTTGTACAAGAAAGCAGGCCAACAAAGCCATGAAGAGCAAGCCAGTGATCAGGACCCAGCCATGGTTTCTGCTTCAGTTACTACCTCCAGGTTTCTGACTTGAGTTCCTTCTCTGTCTTTCCCTCTGTCGTGTGAAACAAACTTTTCCTCCCTGTAATACTGGCTTTCTGTCCTGGTGTTTTAGCACAGCAAATAAAAATCCTAACTAAGCAGAAATTGTTACCTGAGAGTGAACTACTACTGTGACAGACCTGACAATGTTGATTAGGGAAGGATTGTAGAAGGACTTTGGAACTTGAAGTTTAAAAAGCCATGGTGTGTTCATAGCTTACTGAGCTGTGGTGGAAACTTGAAGGATAGTGCTGAGATAGATGCAGATGAGGCGTGGCTTGTGACATTTCAGAGGAGAATTTGAGAGCCTCTGAAAGACTATCGGGGCTGTTCAACAGTTTTGAACTAAGAATCAATAAAAATTATACGTAGGCAAAAACTTAGCCAACGGTATTAGAGACTTTTACAGTGATCCCATAAGGCACTGACGGGAGAAGCTATGGAAAACACTAAAAGATGGGAAGACCTCCCACACTGAGGGAGTAACAGAAATAATATTGTAAAAATGACTATACAAACAATAGCAATCTATAGATTTAATGTTAGCATGATAAAAATCACAGAAATGAACTAAAATAATCAAAATTTGTATGGAAACACAACCCAAAAGCAACCCTGAGCAAAAAGAATAATCTTGGAGGTATCTTAATCCACAACTTTTAAATTATACCATAAAACTGTATTTAGTCTAAATAGCGTGGTACTGGCAAAAATCCAGACACATGGCCAACAGAATAAAAATAAGCTCAAGAAGTTACATCCATTTGATTCTTGACAATGGTGCCCAAAACATACATTGAAAAAGTTACACCCTCTTTATCAAGTGGCGACAGACAGAAGAGAAACTGGATATCCACATGTAGAAAACTGTTCTCCATCTTTCACTCTACACACACACACACATACACAAAAATAATTCCAAATGGATCAAAGGCCTTACAGTAAAAGCTGATAGCCATTGGAGAGGTTTTGAAGAGCAGACTGGTCTTTTAAAAGCTATGTTTTAGGGAGTAAGTCTCACCTGGCAGCAGAATAAACCAGTTACTCACATCTAAGTCTACTACATCTTGGCACGTCAAACAGTGCATAGCATGACTTTTGTGGTTCTGTAATGGTTGCTTTTGAAAAGAGCTAGCTTACATAGCTCAAAGAGGTACCAGAACCTTCCACAGGGAAACCTCAGGATGCATAAGATCAATAGCGTGCACTACCATGAGTGTTTTAAAACCTCACCAGGAGCTGGCAGGTGTTCAAACAGAATCTGCTTCTCCTCGTCGGTGAGTGTTATGTCCATGTTTTTTAAAACCTCATCCACAGTGCTGGCATCGATCTTTTCTCCTAAGGAAACATGACATGATGCAATGAAGGAAAATATGAAATCACATGAAAGTAGGACGTCTACATAAGTCCTACATACTGTTGAAATAGGAGAAAACTATCCCTGGGTCTCTGTTAGACTTTATAACATGAATCAGTATAAAGTTAAATAAATGTCTAGAGATGTAGTTCAGTAGCAGATACTAGCTTAGCATTAACAAGGTTCTAAGTTCAACCCCCAGAACTATGAAAACATCAAAAGTAAAAAAGATGATGTATCCCTGGCTGTCTTGAGAATCATTCTGTAGTCCAGGGTAGCTTTGAACTCAGAGATCCACCTGCCTCCGCCTCCCAAGTGCTGGGATTAAAGGTGTGTGCCACCACCACCTAGCCTAAAAGGAAATTTTTTAATTCAATATAATATCTTGGTTATATGACCATCTAATTCATTGTGACATACAATACAGTTAAATCTACAAGTATCATTCCATAAAGTTCCAAAGTTATAGTCTTCACTTATTAAATGAACAATTACTCAAGTTATTTTTCATTAATATCTCTCATTTTTGTTGGTTCTATTTGCCAAGATCTAAAATATTACAAATGGCATGTTGCTTCAAAAAACAGTATCACTGTTTTAGCCAACAGAGTACCCAACAGAAATGAAAGACCTAATAAATAAGATCTAGTGACAAATTTACATGTAAAACCAACTATTGAACTAGTATTAAAGAAAAAATGGTATTTTAAATAAATGTGTTGTTTCTATGCTTTACCAAAGTGTTTATGTATGTACATACATAAATACAATATACATATACACACATATATACATATAGAGATAATGCATAAACATACCTTAAAATTAGTACATAAATTTCTCAGTATCCTTCATAACTTATCAAGAAGACATAAGGAGAAATATATAGGGAAAACATTATTTAGCAAGTGTAAGAAAATAGGGGCATTGTGTATTTTTTTTTCTTTATTTTCTCACAAAAAAAAATCTAGTAGTCAATTTCAGTGAGCTACCACTCTGAATATCTTACATTATGAACTATGATCTATGACTTCTAGTCCATTAGGAACCCTAAAAGGTACCAGTATAAACCAAGGTTTTTGAGAGACCACAGAAATGAGAGTGTAGAGAAGATGTGTTGTTGTCTGAGAAAAGTGTCAAACAGTCCCACTGCCCCAGAATCACGGGCAAGAAAACAAGACGTTTTCTGACAAGGTGAAAGAAATAGGTGTTGGTGAGGGAAGAGTCAAAAGACCCAAAGCAGCTGTAAGTCACGCCAAGGGGCAAAGCTGGCCATTTACCCAGTGAGCTGCCGGGTGCTGCTTGGGGTAAAACATTATTTCCCTGTCACCCAGTTCCCACATTAAAAAGTTCAGGGAGAGCCAAGAAAAAGAGAGCATTTCTACTTTGTCTTCCAAAATCCAACTGAAGCCTGCCTCCAATTTAATTATTTCCAACTTGTAATCCCGCCTTGTAAAAACTTTGTACTCTATGAAATCTCTGTAACCTTGGAAACTTTATGGTCTGAGACTAGTAGTCTCAAACCTCCCTTTTCCTTTAAAAATGCTTCCCAACTGTAAGCAGGCACCTTACTCTTCTGATAGAGTGAGGTCCCAGCCAGTTCGGTTCTTAGCAATAAAAACCTTTTGCTCTTGCAGTTAGGAGTCACTTCCTTGGAGGTTGAAAAAACCAGGTAGGCACAACAGTCATGTGTGATTACCTCTGCCCTCTTCTTCTCATGATGGCTCTTTTTAATGTAATTTTAGTATCAAAGAATTTTTCATTAAAAAGAGGACTTCTCATAACATGAACCATGTGAACTATGTCTACTATGTAGCTTTAGATTTTGACAATATTTACTAGCTGGCATTGCTAGGGTCACATTACCTAGAAAAGTATCTAGCTTGCTGTCGTCAACCTTAGCTCCTAGGAAAACATAAAAATAAATTCTACCTCAAGCTATTTATTTTCTGTACTAAGGAGTACACTGGTCTTTTGGAGAGAAAAGCTTTTTTTATTAAGCTTCAATACATTTTTAAAATTTTAATCACTATTAACATTATAGACAATATTTTCAGGAAAAAATGTAATATTTTATTTTGTTGATGTTACTGATATTTCTAAAAAGTAGATGGGGAGTGCTGGAGGTATGGCTCAGTGATCAAGAGTGCTCTCTGCTCTTGCAGAAGAGCAAAGTTTGGTTTCCAATGCCCATGTCAGTCAGCTCCAAATCAAATCACCTGTAACTCCAGGTCCAAGGGATTAGATACCCTCTTCTGGCCTCCACAGACTTCTGGCCTTCACAGACACCTGCACACTTGTATACATACATACACCCATACGCATGCACACACTCTCCTGCACACACACACACACACACACACACACACACACACACACACACACACAGATGAAGTATATTACTAATTCCCCCAAAGATGGCATTTCTGAAAAAAAAAAATAAATTCTCCATAATGGTTTTTGGCTTGTCAAATTTATGTCTATCCAAATTCATGAGCAATAACCAAATAAGTAAACTTCAGCTCTCAAGAAGCAATACGAAGGGGATATAATTGCAGCTTAAGTCAAAATTATTTATCCCACTGTTCTTTTCAGTACTGTAGGCATGAGAAGCAGGAGCTCATCAGACAACTCAATAGGCTGAAACAACATAAATACTATGAACACTGAAAGAAGAATCCTTAACACTGTACAGTACTGTCAAAAATTTTACCAGACTGAGTTTAGTTACTGGAAAAAAAACAGAAAAAAAAGAGGCCCATGCACAAAAATACCGAAGAAATCAAAGTTAAAATATCAAAAGAAACTTGTCTTAATATGAACAATAAAAGTTTTCTCTAGAAATTATAAATTAGCACTAAGAAGTCATGATTTATCATATGCTAATATGTCTCCTGATTAACTCTAGGCACTGGTCCATTCTTTTTAACTGATGTTACTTTTACCTTCACAAGGCCCTCAGTGGAAAATTGCAGTCATCAAGACTGGTGTACAGACTAGAAAGAAGAGCTAACTAACAACTCCCGTATTTGGGTCCTTTTCAGTTATGCTACAGATTAAACACGTATGGCATAAAGGCATTAGAAATGGAGCCTTTCACGTGTTAACTGAGCTTGCAGTCTTCTGAAAAGGCCCTCTAATATTTTTCACAACAGACCTACAACATGCCATTAATCTATCTCCATAAAACTAAAACAAAACTTACCTTCAGGGGCAGATGAAAGCTGTGACTGGATCAAATGGTTCAGAAACTCTTCTAAATCCAATTTCCCATCCTCTGAAAGGAAAATGCCAGATAACATGGGGAATGTCAATGATAAGATAAAGCAAACAGGTAACTATAGTAACTGCTCCATTGGAAAATACTTTATAAGCTTGGCTTTGAAATCTGGAGATATACTCAGTCAGAAAGCAGACTCACCATATCATTCAGACATATACTAACCCAGCACATCCTGCTGAAAAGGATTAGACCGTGGATAACAGTAACTAGAATCTCATCAGGTGGTAGGTAGAAGAAAGCCTAGGCTAATCCATGGTGCAAACACACTTCTGCAGACTTGGAAAGTTCAAGAAGGCTCACATCACCGGGTAAAGGTACTTAGAAACATAAAGTACTTACCCCTGGGTGCCACATTCTTCAGTGCTGTCTCAATCACATCTTGAGGTAAGACAACCCCGGCGTTTTTCAAAATGGAGACGAGATCATCAGGACTTGTCTCGTTTCTCCTAATGGAGGCCAGATTTTTCAAGAGACCTTGCATTTCTAGGTACAAAAAGTACACAATGTAATTTCAAAGACTTTTGAAATATCTTGAACAATAACAACAATGTCTATCACTTATTACAGTCTGACCTTGCTAAACTATGAGAAGTGCTTTGTGTGTAACATCTCCTAATTTAAACCACCCCTCAAATTAGGAGGCCACTACCAAACCAATTTTCCTTGACTTATGAAATAAGAAAGGAAAATAACTTTGGAAAGACTGTTCTACCCCACAACTACAGTAATTAATTGTGAAGTCAAGTTTAAAGGCCAAAGTATTTCATTTTATGGGCAAAACATTTAACCACTATGATAACTAAGTCATTGTAGATATTTAAATTTTAATAATTCATATAAACACATCATACACACACACACACACATGCACGGTATGTTGGTATAAAAGTCAGGAACAGGGAGGCAGAATAGGGTGATAGAATACATGTATCGTGAGCACAGAAAGGGAGATGTTGGAGTAAGGGAGGGTGCCAGCAAAAGGGGGTTACAGGAAATTAGAGAGAGGAATAAAAGAGAAGCAATAAGAACTAAGTATTTGTGAAAGCTCTATTAGTGAAACTGATTACATGTTAATTTTCTTAAACATATAATAAAAATTTAAATGAAATCTGAAAAAGTAATATTATGTAAAGAGCAATCTCAGAATACCTACTTACACTCTTCAAGATTTCCTAAAGTAATCAATTCACTTGCCAAAAATTGGAAAACTGATGGTCAGTGAGCTGGCACAGTGGGTAAAGACACTTACTGCCAAGCCAGACAGCCTGAGTTCAGCCCTTCAGACCCTCATGGTAAAGAGGAGAACTGACTCCCATATGTTGTTCTCTGACCTTTAAACATACATTTCACCCATAAATACAAACATATATAAATAAGCAAATAAAATGCAATTTAAAACTTTTTAAATTGGAAACCTAGTCATAGTTTGACTTACTCTCAAGTATTTATTTTCCTTAAAATGAATTGCTTACATTACATAAGGGAACATTCATCTCCTGTGTTAAAGATCCACTTGCTATGATGTCCGCTAATTTTTTGAAGTTAACTGTGACAGTGGTAAAGTCATTTTTACTAGACTCATTTAAAACTACATCCCCATGGGGAGTGGGTGGGGGATGGAATGGAGGTTGGTGGGAAGAATGGGTGAATGGGAGGGAGAGGGAACTGGGATTGATATGTAAAATAAGATTGTTTCTAATTTAAATAAAAATTTTATAAAAAATGTAAAACTAAAAAATGAATTGCTTATGTATCAATATACAAAAATATCACATAAATAATAGTAAGATGGCATTAATGTAACAATAAAATGTAATAATTACTTTTAAAATTATATGTATAAATTATTTACAAATACAAAAACACCTTAAGCTTTGCAAGCATCATTTCATAAACACTAACTCTGTAAGAGTTTTATGAACAATGTATATAAAATCTTACCAGCCCCATTCTGAAGGATTAAGAAGAAAATATTTTTGTCTATTAAAAGCATATAGAACTTTGAAAACATCCCAAACCCTGTATCTAAAGAATAATTTGCTTTTGTAACTATCCAAATTGAACTTTGAATGCAGCTCTGTTTCAGGTTCAGAAAGACAAAGATTTCACATTAAACTTTCTCAACACTTCTCAAGAAATGGGGTACTCCAAACAGATCAAGGGAGTTCAGAATAGCTGTAGATTTACAACCTGGTTTCGATCATTCAAACTTGGAAAATTAAAAAGTTCTAAAGACATATCTTAAAAAATGGAGGTAGCATGCTTGGGCTATCTGAGGGGTCCCTGGCTGTAGGATCAGGATCTATCCCTGGCTCATGAGCTAGCTTGTTGGAGCCTGTTCCCTTTGAGGGGATGCCATGCTCAGCCTTAACACGGGGGGGGGGGGGGGGAGAAGGGGGCTTGGTCCTGCCCCAGTTTAATGTGCCAGACTTTGTTGACTCCCCATAGGAGCCCTTTACCTGTTGGAAGGAGTGGATGGTGTGGTGAGCTTGGGGGACTGTGGGGGGGGGCAGGAGGAGGGGTGGGAGGGAAAACTTTGGTTGGAATGTAAAATGAAATTTTAAAAGTAATTTAATTAAAAAAAGAAAAATAAGGAAAAAATAAAGATAGCATTTAATGAAATACATTAAAGTCAGGTTACATCCAATGTCCCATGTCTAGGGAAGTAGACTAATAGGAGGAATCACATGAGAGACTTTTTCAAGTTTTAGTATTTTCCCTTTTATATTTTAACAGTGAATCTCATGATAAAAGTCCTGTTATAAGAACTAATTGGATGAAAAGAGGAGAAAACAAATGGCTTTCTCCCCCAGGATTTCAGTAAAATGGCTGATAGCCAACTGAGGGCAGCCATCTTGCATCACAAACTTGGACGGAATGATGAATCAGCCTGTTAGATTTGAGGTATTTACTGCTTTTTTTTTTTTTTTTTTTTTGGTGACACATGGATATTCTAGAAAACATAAATCAAGAAAAGCTCATGACTGTATCTCTGTTGACTCCATAGCCAAAGCACATTTATTTGTTGTATAAATGTGTGCTGCTTGATAAAACTAGAAACTGCACAAATACAAATAATGAAAATGAACCTATTCCTCCAAAACTTTCCTCTAAAAATTCTCACTTACTTGAACTTTTAGTGAAATGTGGCATTTCTTTCAGCTTAGTCAGCCAATCTTTTAAATCCGTACTCCCCTCCTCTGAAAATGGAATGAAATAATTTTAGTTAAAAGTTATGCATACTTAACTTTCAAAACCAAAGCTATTTCTGTGTGTTTCTAACTCTGGCTGACTGAAAAGCAATATGGTTAGAACAACTCTTAAAGGCTTTCTGTGGGGAAGCCAATGAGCATTTTATGAGTTTTACACACACCTTAAACCAGCTATAGCCATTGCTTTGGACTGCCTCTCCTTTGATGTTAAAGTCTCTGGTTATTTTTGTTTTGTTTGTTTGTTTGTTTGTTTGTTTGGTTGGTTGGTTGGTTGGTTTGGTTTGGTTTGGTTTTTTTGGCATTATAAGGCCTACCTAATGACACTTTGATGGTGATAATCCATCCGTGAGAAAGTAAGTACTGAAAGTGAACAACCACATTATCTAAAGAAGGCTCCATTTAAAATATAAATACATATCAGACTAGGATGTACTTTGCCTTGGAACCTAAGGGGAAAACGGCACCACAAGGATCTACATGAAAGGTAAGCAAACAATGGCAAGAATTAAAATCACCAACCTAACTCTCTGAGGGTTCAGGAGAAATCAAACTAGGTTTATCTTATGGGATTGATATAGCTTCACAGCCTCCAACCAGTGCCTGTTATTTAAGTCTCAAAAGGTAATGAGAAGGGGGGAGAAGGAAAAATCGTTTTTCCCTAGAATGTTCAGTATAAGGAAAATGCAAAAAGGAAAGAAAAGTTTCATCCAGTCCCAAAGGGAATATCAACTATTGTTGAATTCATTACAATTAATTCCAAATCACCAAGCTCCATGGATTTATAAGGGAAACTAAACACAATTTTATGTGGAATTTTAATAAATTACTCTGGCCAGATGGCGGTGGAGCACTCCTTTAATCCCAGAGCTTGAAAGGCAGAAGCAGGTGGATTTCTGTGAGTTCAAGGCCAGCCTGATCTACAGAGTTCGAAGACAACCAAGGCTATATAAAGAAACCCTATCTCAATAGATAGGTAGGTAGGTAAGTAGATAGATAGATAGATAGATAGATAGATAGATAGATAGATAGATAGATAGATCATAGATGACTCTGAAAACATACTATCAACAGAAATGCTTGTATCCAACTTTTGTAATTCTTCATCTGGTATATGAAGTCCCAGGCCTTTGGAAATTTGTTTGATATCATCAATATTAATGCTTTCACTGGTGACTTTGTCAAGAGCCTTTGCAATTTCATTGGCCTCTAAAAATGAAAATATTTTCAGTTTAGATACAATTAAATTCTAAATAACAAACTTTAAACTGTAATCCAAATGTTAGTAGAGATAGCTGCATTTTTTCATTTAAAGATAACAATATCCCAGTTCAATTTAGAATACAACTCGCTTGCTCTAAATATGTATTTAACTTTCACTTAATAAACATGAAATAGAACCAAATGTAAGACAAACTCAGAAAAAAACTAAGCTTCAGTTAATAATTGGAAACTAATGTTAATGTAAAGTGGAATTTGCTCCCACATATATGTCTCCATTCTATTTAAAAACAAACACTTTAATAAGTGCTAATATAGTAATAATTGGTACAAACAATGTGTTAATAAATTCAAAGGATATTAGTGCAAAATAATGTAAATAAATGTAAAAAAAATCCCTATTCCCGTGGAATAATTTAGGGCAGGTGCTATGATCAATATAGTTATTGTACATATATGTATTGTACTATAAGTATCTTGACCAAGAACGATCAAAGAAATATGAAGTATCTTCATTAAAGGTGCTAGAGATGTGCTTAAGAAAAGTCTCCTCAGTGGGTGGTGCTGGGAAAATCACACTGCTCAAAAAAATTAATACATAAGAATGAAGCTAGAAGTCTATCTCTGAGACTATTCAAATATCAACTCAGAATGAATGAATGACTGATATAAGTTAAGGCCTGAAACTAAGGAATAAATAATAAATAAACTAGAATAAAACGGGAAACTGAGAATTAAATAGTAAAGTAGTGGGGAGATGGCTAGTAAGTAACATAGTTGCCAAAAAAGCATGTGAACCTGAGCATTCACATAAAATTTGCCATGTGTATATGCAGGTAGGATTGAGAGGGGACAGGGGGATCCTTAGAGCTCATTGGCCAGCCAGTCCAACTAAATTAATGAACTCTAGGTTCAGTGAAGGAGACCCAGTCTCAAAAAATAAGGTAGAGTTTGAGGAAAAAAAAAAAAACAGCGTTGACCTCTGGGTCTCCACATGCACACTCATATGTACACACATGTACACACACACACATATACACACACATGTTAATAAACAGAATTAAGGGTACAGTGGTAGAACACTTGCCTAGCTATATAAGCCCTGGGGTTCAATTCCCCATACTGTTAAAGGAAAGGAAGGAGGTGCTGAGAGCCTTTATCATTTACTATAGAAGTAGCAATTAATATTCTAGGTATCAACCCACCAGAATGAACTTCTGATAGAGGCAACTTGCCTTGCAAAGTCTTCAAGAAATACAGACTCCAGAATATCTGTTGCTGTGAATTTGGCTGTATAATCTTGACATGTAGAATGTATAGTGGGTGCTTTATATTCTCAAAAGGGCCCCAGAGGAAGGAAATCCCTTCTCACTAGGGCATCAGTGGTAAGATCTGCAGCCTCTGGATCTCATGCAGCCCCTCACTCCATTTAACCCTCACCTACCTCTTAAGTTTGCCTGGACATTTTACAAGTCACATCCCCTCTGAGATTTAAGTTTACCTGGACGTTTTACAAGTCACATCCCCTCTGTGACTTAAGTTTGCCTGGATGTTTTATAAGTCACATCTCTTCACTTCTGTCAAGACCTTATCTGCCTTCCTGGCTCTGAGAGATATACATGCCCATATCTTTGCTGTTGTCAGAGGATTGCCAATTGTGTCTGTGGGTATGTAAACCGGAAACCTTGTGGGAGATAACAGAATTTTTAAAGAAGAACTGGAGAGAGAAGTAGGAGAAAGAGAGGGGGGGAGAGGAAAACATGTGTGACTAGGAAGATTGAGTCAGGGTAGGAATAGAAGACAGGAGAGAGAGAGAGAGAGAGAGAGAGAGAGAGAGAGAGAGAGAGAGAGAGAGAGAGAGAGAACATAAAAGAGAGAGCCAATATTGGTTTGAAGAGAAAACTGAACCTAAAGAAAGGTCTAGAGACCTACAAGACTGCCGCCAACTAACAATTTGAGCATCCCTGGAAAGGCTACCATAAATGCCCTTCCCGGATAGTGAGATCAACAAGTAACTTATCCATGGAGCCCTCATCTAATACCTGTTGGAAACAGAAGCAAACACCCATACCTAAACACTGAGTCAAACTAGAACCCAGATGCAGAGGGAGAGGACAAGACCAGGTTGCAGAAACACATAGAGACAGCTGACCTGAACAAGGAGGAGCTAAGGGGCCCCCAGACTGATAGCTGGGAAGCCAGCATGGGACTGACTCTGACCCCCTGAATATGGGTCTCAGCCAGAAGGACTGAGCAGCCTAAGGGACCTCAGACAGTGGACCCAGGATGTATCCCTGGTGCACAAAAGGACTTGGCGAACACATCCCCCATGGAGGGATACTGCCTTAACGTAGAGACAGAAGTCCTAGTCCCTACTTCAAATGACCTGACAGATCTACATGACCCCACCTGGATGGCATTCCCCTACATGTGGAATTGGGGTGGGGGGATGGGAGGGGAGTGTGGTCAGGGTGCATGTGAGGGGGCAGAGAGGGTAAAAGGGAGGGAGGGAGAGAGGGAGGGAGGCAGAGAGGGAGAAAGGGAAGGAGGGAGGCAGAGAGGGAAAAGAAAGAGATTATGAGCAATGTCAAAAGCCAGACTTATGTGAATATAAGATGCTCACCTGCATCTGAGCCCTTACACTACTGTGCTCCATTTATTCAATATGATAAAATATTAGCTATATTTGCATGTAAAAGGCAATCAGTTTCAAAAAGTATGGCTCTTTTCCTAAATTCTAAATGTATATAAAACTTCTCAATTACTCTCACCTCTAAAATCCTGTAAACGCTTACTGCTCTTCAATGCTAAAAGAGCAGTCCTTTGGGAAATGTCTCCATTTTCTATAAAGAGAATGGCAGTGCAAAGATTAAATTAATAGTCAAGAAGCATGATGGATATACCCAGTGAGCTATACCAGTTTGCTTATTGGCCCCTTAAACGATGTTATACAGTTTTCTGCACATGGACTTATCCACTGTGTATCTCTGTTCAAACCCTACTCATGTCAAAACCATTTCATCTGTTTACTTTCCTTAAAACCTGTTTTCATCCTTCACCTTCACCCCTAACTACTACTCTAACCCTTCCCTCTCTACCACAGGCTAATTTCAGAAAAGAAATGGTTTTATTCGTATCTTCATTCACAGCTCCAACTACCAGTGACTAGCTTCCATCAACCACCACTAAACCTGTTCTTAAATTTACCAGCTTAGCACCAAGCTAACGAATACTTTCTAGTGCCTGTCTAATGCTTCCCTCTTTGCTTTCCCGTGCTAATGCAACTTCCGCTTGATGTTTTCCCCATCTTTCTGATTAATTCTTAAGCCTCTCATTACTACCCTTTCTTTCTTACTACTACTTAACTGAGAGCATGCCCTACTGCTCTCTGCCTGGCCTTATTCTTACTTCACTCATCATCTTTTACTTAGTTGTCCTGTAACTATGCATTATATGCGGATGACTTCTAAGCTTGTGTTTCTAGTCTGGACTATGCCTACTGCACTTTTTCAACTCTCTGTCCACAAATATCTCCTAAGATAAATGTTTCATCTTCGTGTTAAAACCTGGTGGTCTTCCTGATTCTCATATATGAAAAGACATCAGATAGCCTGGACTATTTGGAGTTCTTTAATACCCCTTAATGTCTACATTTTGTACACACTGAATATTCTTCTGAGAAGGAACGCTTCTGAGATTCCTTCCCTGAATCTCTAAATTTTGCCTAATTCCAAGTCATATTTCAAATTCAACATCTAGATTGATCTCTTCTAAAAACTCTCTGGTGACATACTCTATCATACACTGTGTGGATTTGGATCCCATTGTATGTCATCTTATGCAGTAAGATTCATGTTGTATAGCAGAAAAACAACCTTGAACTTCTGATACTTCTATCTCCACCCACTGAGGGCTGGGATTACAGGAACATTGAACCACATATGGTTTCTATGGTGCTAGATCAAACTCAGGGCTTCAGGCATGCAAAGCAAGCACTCTACCAACTGAGCTAGACATCTAGCTACCATTTCTTTGTTTTCCATATCTTATCTTACTAAATATTTTCCAGATGTAAATAATTTTATTTATATGCTGAATAGTACATAACACCTAACATATTAAAGGCACTGAATACCAGGTCTATCACAGAACACAACTTGAACTGGTTCTATTTACATAGATGACACTATGTCCCTGATGTTATGCCATGTAGTTCCCCAGTCAATATAATGAAACAACGCCCAAGCTCATTTAATGATGAATAAAAGAAAATTGTCCCAGGAATTGACTTTATTTTACCATGCTTTATATTTTCACTTTATTAGATTTAAAATTTTTAATTTTATTTACTATTGGTATATATTTAACATACAAACTGACATCAGTTTCGTGCATTTGTTAATTTATGGTGCACTTTGTATACATTTACTGTTTCCATCACCCTTCTAGTCCTTCTCATACCCTCCAGCCCCTTCCCTTTTACCATACAATTCTCTTCTAACTTTAGGAATTACATTTTAAAATATATACACAATAGCTTCCGAATTTGAACATTCTGTGTCCATATGTCTGGAAGCTCTGCATGTTCTCACTCAACCTTAAGTCATAAATATCTTAACCAGAGCAGAAAGGCCCCTCGTATTCTCCCTGACAGCCTCATGTCACTCCAAACTTGCCAGAGAATCACTTTACCTTCCTTGATATTCACCAGGTGTTCAAATCAAATATGACTTAACCCAGTGGAATAAGCAAATGTGACTTTAAAGGACAGTGTCAAACATGCTTACTAAACTTATTTAAGACATTCTATTGGCCAGTGAGGCACTGAGCATCTGAAGCATCAGGATCAAGAGTTCGAGATAGCTGGGATACACAATTCCAAGTCAGTCTGGACTGCATAGACACTGTCTGAAAAACTCAAACATACAAAGGTATTTTATTAAGCTTCATGATTGCTCTCAGTAGAAGTATTCTGCTGAGGCAGAGTGGAAGTGGTTATACATACCGTCAGAATCAAGTGTTTCCTCTAACATCTGCTGTTCCTCTGGTTTTAAAGGAACATTGAGGTCACTGAGAGCATCCTTTAAGTTGGCAATTTGAATTTTGTCAGAGCCCATCCACTTGACAGTATTAAGGGCTGTTTGTATATCTGAAAG
Source organism: Phodopus roborovskii (assembly GCF_943737965.1). Taxonomy (NCBI): domain Eukaryota; kingdom Metazoa; phylum Chordata; class Mammalia; order Rodentia; family Cricetidae; genus Phodopus; species Phodopus roborovskii. The sequence goes on along the minus strand of NW_026125052.1, from coordinate 19,673,601 downwards.
CAAATGGAGATTCTCGAAGTCACTTCATATTTTTCTTTGTAAATTTTTTCATGTTCTATATGATGAACAATAGTACATGAATAATTCAGGCTTCTTGCCAAATGTGTATCACAACATTGTCTCCATGGTTCCAAAACTAACCAAATTATCCATTAACTCCATCATCCTGAGTATTTCCCTGGGGTGACCAGTTGTTTTTGTCTCAGTATGAAAAACTAAGGGGAACTGTAGAAGGAAGACTACTTAACTCAAGAGTTGGAGACAAGCCTGGAAATAGAATAAGACTCAATTTCAAAATGAACAATGAATAAATGAGATTGGGCATGCCATTAAAAATAAAAGAATCCCAGTGTTTAAAAATGTAATTCAAAATGGACCATATGATATAAATGTAAAACTATAAAATGATTAGATGAAAATGCATAGTAACTGGGCATGAAGGTCACATGCCCATAAGAAGCTGTGGCAACAGCATCAAGTATATGAAGCCAGTTGGGTTCTATAATAAGACCTAGCAGAGAAGAGAGGTAGAAGAAAGAGGGGGAGGGTGGGGAGGAAGAAGAAAAGGGGAGACAGAAAGGATAAGAAAAGATGTGGTAAAACCTTTAAGCACTTGGCAAGGCACATGTTTCTTACACATGACACCAAAGATGCAATCCATAAAAGAAAAAGATGATTAACTAGGTGACTAAACATAAGATCAATGAACTTCTAAAGACACTTTTAAGAAAACAGAGACAAGTAAGTATTTGCTGAGCATGTATCTTATATCCATACTATATAAATAGTAAAGATAACCCATCTTAAAAATGACTTTAAAAATATGCATCAAAGAAATACAAAGAGAAAATAGGGAAATGAAAAGATGTTTGACATCATAAGTTACCAGGAATATGCAAAGAACAGTTAAATTACTACATCACAGTTAGCAAGGACACAGAGACACTGGAGTGCTCAACTACTTTCCACTACTGATGCAAGTGGATATAAAATGCTGTAACTACTTTATAAAACAGTTCAACAGTTTTTATCAAAAACTTAAGCGTACCTCATAATATGACCCAGTTACCCCATCCTGGTAATTAACCAGAAGTAAAAGCATGCCTATATGATGACCTGTACCTGTATATTTGCAGCAGCTTTTAGGGGAAAGTCCCAAACTAAAGACATAATATATACCACCAAGTCAACATATAAACTGCACTATACCTATAAAATTGAATGAGTTACTGAAGCATGTCAGGCATTGATAAACCTCAACACTCCTGTGCCGCATACAAGAGGCCATCAAAAAGGATTTAAATGCAAACCCAAGGCTTAAGTGACAGAAAGAAAAGTGATTCCTAGGAGTAATAAGTAGAAAGAAAGTAGAGAAGGCACGTGACATTATCAAGATATGTGGAGAAAATCTGGGGGTAGGATAAGTTTATTAGCTTGATTGTGATGAGGGTATCACAAATGTATGCACAGGCCAACACTTCACCAAATCATTCAATTTAAATATAAAAACAATTCCATATACAAGTTACACTTCATAATGCTACTTCAAAATAGTATCTTAAGACAATAAAAGCTATGACAAATATTTAAAGTAAGATGTCAGTTGACCCACCTGCCAATACAGGGTCTAGTGTATGTGTGCTTAACTTCTCCAAAACTTGTTTGAGACTTACTTCATCATTTTCTAAAAAATAGAAGATCATAATTATAAAATGGCAAAGTGCTAGTACTGCTAATCACTTAATGACAGAAGGTGGTACAGACGTGTCAATAATCCATCATTAAACAGCTATGACAGAAGATGGAAATAGCCAAATATTTTAACTTCTGAAATGCAACAGGATCAAAACCAGAGCTACCTAAGACAGCTCTACCCAGAATCTCCTCCTTCAAAACAGAAGTCTTAACTATATTCATTTACTTGACCTAAAAGTAAAAATAAATTTTCATATATGAATTAAATATGTATATATGAAAAATAGACTTGATCTTGGATAAACAGATTATGTCTCTGATAAATATCTCCAGGAGAAAATAGAATGAATTTTAATGCATTTCCAATATGTCTACTTTCTGTTATATCTTCTAGCTCATCTACCTATCTATACCTTGTTCTTTGTTATATTTCAAAGGCCAGTTTGTTTCACAATTGGAAGAATGACTTTAATCAGAAATACAGGGGAGGGGTCTGTGATATGGCTCAACAGGCCAAATGCTTGTCGTGCAAGAATGAGGACCATAGCCTTCACACAAGCACTAATATGCGTGGTGACTCGCCTGTAAAACTAACTTGTGGGAAGAAAACCAAGGGATCCCTGAGCAAATAGCTAGCTAGACAAGCTGAATTGGAAGCTCTGGGTTCAAGTGAGAGATCCTGTATCAAAATACAGGCACATGTGTGAGAGCGTGCACATGCACACACAGAGAGAAAGATTGGGGGGAGAGAGGTTGAGAGAGAGAAAGAGAGGAGGTAAGTATAGGCAAGGATATGAAAAAGGTAATTCATACATAAAGGAAGCCATTATAGAAGAAACCATGGAGATTCATCCAAAAAAAAATAGAACTAAAAATAGTAGGACTATATGATCCAGAAACTCTAATTCTGGGTGCGTACTAAGGAAATTGAATCAGGATGTCAAAGAAACTGATGCATGCACATGTTCATTGCGTCATTATTCAAGCATCGCTATTTAAACAAATGTTAAGCATGTCCTAATAAGTAAATAAAGTAGACAGGATAATCACACAGACACACACACACGCGCACACACACACACACACACACACACACACACACACACACACACAATGGGGTACTATTGGGCTTTCAGAAGGGAATAGCAGAGATGAATTAAGGACAGTGGACAAAGGAAACCAAATGTAGAAGACAAGGCACTGGTACTCTGACAAAGAAAACAGTCAGAAACAGAGTAGAATGTAAAGGGCTAAGGATGGGAGTAGAAGAGTGAGGACAAGAGATAAGTAGTTGGTGACAAAAAAAAGAAAGTTCCAGTTACACATGGGCTAGAGTTTAGGAGACCCACTTACCATAAATAACTATAATTAATAACTATATATTTTACTTGAAAATTGCCGAAATAGATCATCACAAAAATTATAAGGATGTGCAATGAGGAATAGTTTATCTTAATTTAATTACTTTATACAGTATACATATTCCAAAATATTGCATTATACAACATACATACAATTTCTATTTTCCAGTTCAGAAATAAGCACATTAACTGATGAAAAATATATTTATAAATGCAGCAGAATTCCACGCATATAATAACAGTGACTTCATTAAGCTTCATACAGATTGATCCCTCAAGAAGGATGGGGGTGGGGGAATCAAACTGAAACTAAGTACATATGAAAATGACAAAAGGAAATTACTATGTTTTAGCTAATTTGAAAAACAGGTGTTTAGGAGGATGTCCAGTGTTTAAAAAGTTGAAGGGTTGAGAGGGAAGACTTGGTGATTAAGTACTTGCCATGTAAAGGTGAGGAACCAGTTGAGAACATAGAACTTTGATAGCGTAGCTTGCTGGGCATGGGGCCCCTCTGTGACTCCACCCTCAGAAGGTAGGTGGGGTAGAGGATCCCAGAGCAAGCTGGCTAGCAAGACAAGCTCCATCAGTGAGCTCTGGGTTTAGCTGAGCAACTCCGTCTCAATGATAAGGTGGAGGATGACCCTGGAAGATTCCTGGCATCAACTGTGGGCCTCCACACACACATATATGTACACATACACATATACACACACACACACACACACACACACGAAGGAAAACAATTTTAAATCTTAAAGTAATAAAAAGTGACAGGACAGGGGATAGCTCAGTTGATAAAGTGCTTGACTCACAAGCAAGTGGATCTGAGTTTGACTCCCCCAGAAACGGCAGATATAGCAGACACCTGTGGGGACAGAATCACCCCTGGAGTTTGCTGGCCCGCAGGCCTAGCCTAAGCAGCAAGCACCAGACCAATATGAAATTCTGTCTACAAAATAACAGTGTGGATGGCTCCTGAAAATGACAATTGAAGGTTGACCTTGGGGCCTCCTCACATGGAGCCATTCACATGCAAACTCCAAACACATGTGCACCTGCACACACACATACACACATGCACATGTTGTGCATGTTTGTATGTTGTGCGATATTTGTAAAGCTTAGGTGGGACTTCTAGAGACAGAGAGAACTCTGGGAAGAAGAAAGGCAGAGAAGCCAGTAGACATGGAGAGGAAACAGAAGGTGCAAGAGGGAAGAGTCGTGATGCCACATGATAGAATGTAGATTCATATAAATGGGTTAATTTAAGTTTTAAGAGCTGGTGGGACAAACCTAAGCCAAAGCCAAGCTTTCATAATTAATAAGCCTCTGTGTCATTATTTGGGAGCTGGTTGGTGGGACAGAAAAAGATTCATTATATTTAGTGCTATAATGCATGGCAGGACCACACAGACAGAGAAGTCATACCACCCAGCACCACAACACTCACAACAGTCAGCTGCTGCTCATAGGGACTTGGGAAATTAAGCTCAACAACTTCCCAGAGCTGTGCCATTAAATAGCAGCTCCCACCCTTACCCACCAGCATGAGGCTAGACTCTCAGAGAACTGAGGGAGGCAGAGCCAGCCTCCAGAGTCAAGTGGTAAGAGCCTAGCCATCACCTAGCAGTTTAAGTCATGTGGTCAGAAAACACTGTGGGTGCTTAGAAAAGCCAGGCCCAAGCCCCCTCCCAAAAAAAATCAACCAAGCAAACAAAAACCTCTGAAAATATATAGTATGCTTAAAAATATGCTTAGACTCAGGAAAAAAACAAATATAGACAATCATAGAATAATAAATAAAAATAAATATATTTTAAAATAATACAGTCTTTAAAGAGCAAAGCAATTTTTAAAATGCCATGTGAAATACACAGGGTGTCTGAATGTTTTCTTGACTTTGAATGCTCTAAATGATAATGTACAAAAAACAATAGCTACTGAGAGACATTGGATTATGAAAACTGCTAAACTAAACCAACCTATATATTTCAAGAATGTCTTAACTTCAAAATGGAAGTTAAAAAATATGTTGTTAGGGGAGAGGCTGTGCCTTTGTGTCCACAGAAAACAAAAAGTTATCATTATCTTCAAAGTTAATAAAGACAACATTTGATTTGGGAGACATGAAAAAACAATAGAGACTACAGGACAGGTGACATATAAGCTGATCCCTCTGCTATGGGAACAGCTCTGAGACTGGATAAGACATAATAAATCTTGTTGGCTATAGAGACCTTATGACAGTTTGGTTATGCAGTCCAAACAGACTATTTATAAAGTTGACAGATGCCTTTTACTTGCTCCAACATAAAACAAAAGTCATCTTTAACTGACTTGTAGATACTGTGCATTCCATACTTGTGTTCATGCAGATATGCGTGTTACCTTTACAAGTTTGTGAGGTTTCAGAAAAAATAAAAAAACAATGAAGACAAATAGACTAGGTGATCCAGTCTCAGATGCCTCTGTTGCAGTTTCCTCAAAATTCTGCTGCTAGGTGAGAAGGTCCAGCCTCACAGACTATCCAGTGTATCAGATACACTTTCCCATCACACAGAGATTAAACAAAAAATAATACAGCTAGCTCTCTAATGACTTGACATTATCTTAATTTTCTCAAGGTCCTCTACAAATAATGTTGCCCCCAGACAGTAGGAATTTTAAGAATATTATGTCCACATTCCCAAGGGGTGAGGTGGGTAGTCTTTGGTTGTTTGGTAGGTTATGGATATTTGTCATCATTTAGGGGGATTGGTTGCAAATTATTACTGGTCATGGCAAGGGAAGAAACTAAGCAAGGGAGGTGAGATTCAAGGATCTCTTTCTGAAAAGAAAAAAAGGCATATGGGAATGATAGGATAAAAGGGTAGATTGTTGGATCTACTTTAAAGAGCAACTATTAATCTCAAATATTTCACATTAGTATGTTAAGGGAGATATAGTAGAGACTCAATATGTAGGAATTTGAGGAGAAAGTCCAGACCCTCTCTCTGACTAACATGGTTTGATCAAGCAAGACCCCCTAAAGCATGTCCCAGATGATCCAACATTTAAAACAGCTGGAACAAGGCAGCCTTGCAGACCATTACAGCCAGGATGTCTGTGTCTTCTTAGGATCCCCTACCAGTAGAAAGCAGTTTGGAAAAAATGATACCCAAATTTCCAAATATTGTTTAAAAATGTTTGGTTTCATTTTTATGGGGTTGGTTATACGTGGTTAATAATCACAACCAATCTCTTTTTAAAGGTAAAAAGAGGATTATGGTATAAAAATGAATAGTTTGTTTTGAAATAGATTTTCATTTATTGATACAAAATTAAGGTCAATTTTGTGATAAGTATATTTCTCCTCTCGTTTAGGTATTGTGTTTATATGGCTCATTTTAAAATGTAATGCATAATTGAAGTACAGATTATAGTTACCTATAATAGTCAAAACTTATAGCTATGTTATTTAAGATTTCTATATTTACAAAGATATATTTGAGATGGACAGGCGTTCTTCAAACCTTTCAAAGACCTACAGAATATGGAATTTAAAATGGTTTAGGGTTTTTCTTAACAGTGAGGCACAACTGCTCCTGGCAACACCACCTGCATCAGAAAGGAAGATGGACATCAAAGAAAATTGGTCATGGAGTGTACTTCCAATATGGCAAGACTAGCCATTTGGACAAGATACTGCTCTTGTCTGGACTATTTGACTTTATGCTGTATAAACTAGACATGCAGAACCCACAAAAAAAGTGATTGCTAATTCAAGATGGACATTGCTACAGGGTTCCTGCTTCATGGAAGAGTCTGCCAGACAGTCTGCAGGGCACAGAGAAAAGTAACTGACAAGCTGCCAAAACAGGTAGACAGTTTAAAGTTTCCTGCTTTGCTAAAGAGTCTGCCCGACACACTATGTCCTATAGGCTAAAGATGGAACATTACAGAAGAACTTGAGGTGACTAACCAGGTAGTAAGATATCTCTGTCATTTCTAGAGTTTATATACTATCTTCTGTGGTCTTTGATGGAGTTGAAGACAGATAGTTATGGTTATAGTTTTCCTTAGTTAGGATTAAAGATAAGTTACATATAGGACATTAGGCTCACAAAGATAAGATAGATAATGAAATAATTTCTTTAAATCCTGTTAAATGTTAATGGACTAAATATTGTTAACTATAGTTCTTATTTGATAACTGTTTTGTTATATATTTTGCTATGTTAAGGTTAAAACCCTTCTTTTTATTTAGACAGAAAAGATGAGATGATGGAAGATGTCATTCTGTAAATATGTTTTTCTTATTGGTTAATAAATAAAGCACTGTTGGCAAATAGGAAGGCAAGATAGGCAGGACTAAGAGACAAGGAGGATTCTGGAAGATGTAGTAGAGATTCAAGATGTAGAGACTTGAGAGAGTAGCAGTCCAGACCCTCTCTCCAGTAAGCCAAGACCACGTGGAAATACTTAGATTAATAGAAATGGCTTAATATTTAAGGCAAAGCTAGTCAATAAGAAAAACTAATAATAGGCCAACAGCTTTATATCTAATAAAGTGCCTCTGTGTGTATTTGGGGCTGACGTGGCTGTGGGACCAGGCTGGCAGGAAAACTACTCATAACAGGTATGGATTTTTGTATATTGATACAAATTTAAGGTTATTTTTGTTATACTGTATATATGCTTCTATTCTTGTTTAAGGTATTGTACCTAAGCAACTCATTTAAAAATGTAAAGTTTTAGTCCTTGAAAGCTATTTAGGATAATAAAGAAAGACAGAGTAGTAGTTAGTCATCTATAACAATCAAACTTATAATGCTAGGTATGTTTTCAAGGTCAAACAAAAATATATTTTAAATAGATAGATGGTCTTCAAAAACTTCAAAGATTTACAGAATATGTCATTTAAAATGTTTTAATAATGTAAGTTTTCGTGACAGTGAGATGCATCTGCTCCTGGTAGCACCAATTTACTTCATAGATGGTGTTGGGCATCAAACATCCACCATTTAAAGTTTGCTTTCATTCATGGCAAAGTTAGCCACTGGGAAAAGAAACTGCCCTTGCCTCCACTGTTGACAGTATGCTTTCCAAAATGGACAAGCAGGACATAAAAGAAGGCAACTTCCACACTTTGCTAAGACAAGGTAGGCCATTCCTTCAAATTTCCTGCTTCACAAAAAAGTCTAACAGATATTCTAGGCCTGTAGACCAAAGATGTATGCCCCAACATTACATAGAAACCTCTTGGTGACTGCCTAGGCAACCAGACATCTCTGTTGTTTCTATAGTTTTGAAAGTTGTTTGCCATATACTTCCTGTTTTCTCAGGTACTATTATATCCTTCTCATGTCTTTAATGGGGTTGAAGACTAGATAATTATAATTTTAGTTTTCCTTGTTAGCAAATTCAAAAGAAGCTTGCATAAAAACGTAAAGTTTATAAGGTGAAGTCACACATCTTGGCTCCTCAGCTCTGCAGGACCTTGTCCAGCAGTAACCCTGGTAATTGTTCTTTATTGCATATAGTCCTACTACGTTAGAGTTAAATGCTTTCCTTTCTCTACAAAAACGGGAAAATGTGAGGTATTTGTGCTGTGGTTGGTGTGATAAAGAGCTGAATGGCCAATAGCTAGGAAGAAAGAGATTAGGCAGGACTTCTGGAGACAGAGAGGATTCTAAGAAGAAAAAAAAGAAACCTGGGGATACAGAAGGGAAACAGGAGGTGCTCGAGGGGACAGAGGTAATACCACATGATAGAACATAGATTAATATAAATGAGTTCATTTAAGTTATAAGAGCTGGTGGGACAAGCCTAAGCTAAGGCTGGGACTTCATAATTAGTAATAAGTCTCCATGTCATTATTTGGGAGCTGGCTGGCAGGACAGAGAAAGGCTCATTACACATGTACCCTTCTTCATCATCTTGGGGTAGGTTATAGAGCATGTAAACTATATCTCTATGTTAAAAAGACACTAAATAGTTTCAAAGAAGAAATGAGAAAAGAAGAATTCACCATCAATGGAGGCCTTTCTTAGGATCTCCTGCATTGTATTGGAGCTTATTGGAATTCCAGAACTGTTGAGATGGGAGATCAGTTCATTTGCAGGCATCTTTTTATTTATGATACTATCAAAAGATGTAATATCTTTCAATAAACCTGCAAATACAGGAGGAAATGAGAACAGATGTTAACACTGACATCAAGTCCTTTTTAATTCTTGGTAGTCACAGCCTACAAAAAGGAAACCGGTATATCTTTAAAGGAATTCTGAGTCAAAAAGCTCTTAAAACACAACCGTGGGTCTTGTCTTTAGAAATCAATTAAACAATAAACAAAATCAGAGTATTATTAGGTTAAAGCTCATTTTCTGCACAATTTCTGAGGAAGCTCATTTTGGCCGTTAACTGTTCGCTCTCAGGGGTGTTGCTGCTCTACCCCCCACATAACACCAGCATTCGAGCTTGCCAACGGCCAGGCAGTAGCTCAGAGAAGGAGGTCCAGAAGCAAAAACAGAAGCCAAGGGACTGAGGAAAGGGAAACTATGAAAGAAAAACCTGATGTAGACTAAAAAGTGAGAGCTTGCCTTAGACTTCAGGAGCCCTTCCCCCTTCGCAAGCATTGTCTGCTAGCTTCCCTGCACTGGACTTTCCAGTACTCTTTCACAGCCTTTTTCATACATGAGACAATAGCCACATAGATATTCATAGAGATGGGCGGAAATGTGCCATTGGAACAGCAGGGGATATTTCTACAATATAGCATACATATACTGAGACGAGTAATTGCCTTATAGAATCATTTTAGGTATGAAGTTCTAAATAATTAACCATACCCAAAACCACAAATTAAATATGCTAAGGAATGAGAAGTCTAGAGATAATATTTAAAATAAGACAGAGGAAACTTTGGGAAAACACTAAAAATAAAGATTAAAAAACTGTATTTTAGAAAAGTTTAAAATACCATAAGATGATCTTAAAATTTTACTTTTATTCCTCTATTATACTTACTGCTGAATGGTGTGGCTAGACTAGCTGAGTCAATGAAAGAAGAAACTGTGTCTTCTAAGATCACTTCTTTTTCTGCAAAGTTTAAAAAAATGGAGTTTAAAATGAGTCAATTTAAAACATGACAGCAGGAGCTGGAGAAATCGCTCAGCAGCTAAGAACACTGGCTGCTCTTGAGGAGGACTAGAGTTCACTTCCCAGTACCTACAGGACAGCTCATGACTATCTATAGCTCCCACTCCAGGGGAGCTGATCCTCTTCTGACCTCTGAGGGTATCAGGCAGGCACACGATACATCTACATGCATGCAGGCAAATATTCATACACAGAAAATAAAATAAGATCTTTTAAAATGTATTGTGGCAATAATTGTGTTAATATCATTCCACTCAACTTCCATATGTTTGTAATCACAACACATTGGTTAGATTGAGAGAATGCAAATATATATCCATGGGCACACATCTTCCACACTCACACAACATACAAGCACAACACACAGAGTATTCAAGGTTCATGTAGTCCTGGATGTCCTAGAATTCGCTCTGTAAACCAGACTGGCCTCAACTCAGAGATTCTCCTGTCTCTGCCTCCTGAGTGTTGGATTAAAGGCCTGTGCCACCACTACCCAGTAAGATTCAAGTTTTATCACACAACACTCTTACCACTTACTTCTTTCGAAGTATTCCATCTTTCTTCTTTTTAACAATGTTCAAGATCTACCACATTTATTATATAACTCATGTAACCCCCCACTTTTAAAACTCATACACAGGTTATAGAGGATAAATACATACACACCATTTTACAGTTCATACTATTTTTGTTTACCATACTAATATTAGCAGATGATTAATTTTAATATTTTTAGTTTCTAAAATTTTATTTTTATAAATTTATTCATTTTTTAAAATGTTTATGCTTCTCTTGCACATTGACATCAATTTTATCTTTTGTTTATTTCATTGTATACAAAACAGTAGAAAAGAATGAACAACAAAAAGTAAATACATGAGAAAAACATAGTATGAGACTATGTAGACACCAGACAATGCAAGGTACAGACTTCAGCAACCACAAAGAATCAATTCATGGCATGTGGTGGGGAGGGTCAGCCCATGGAATATCAATGTAAAAGCCTTGAGATAGAAATGTAAGTAAATAATAAGAGGGACCAACATCAACCCCCAAACAGACAGAAAAAAGGAGCTCCTAAAGGCCAGTGGAAGATCAGCTCAGATTGCTTACAGCCACAGACACACTCTGCTGTCGAGACATCAGAACACACAAGTTTACTCCTAGTGACAGGGTCTACCCATCACTTCCTCAAGTTTTCACTTCCATTCTCCCAAGTTTTCTGCCATTTGTGTCTTAAAAATAAGTCTATTCATGAGCTATAGCCAAGATATTTTCTGTATATTTTACCTTTCGTTTTTTGTTTTATTTTGTTTTTTATGTTATTGCAGCTTTGTATTCAATGGCTGCAGAGTTGTGTTTTGAGGGGATAATTTGCCTGATTAGTGAACACCCAGGTTGTTCTCATCTTCTCATTACATTTTCATGGAGATCTTCACTCCCAAATCTCTTTATTGTTTTTATAAACATTACTCTCAGATAAATTACTGAATTAACTAAATTTTATGGTCATAGTTTTTATCCAAAATGTATCATATGATAGGATAAAGATGATCTCAGCGAATTGTCACACTCTGTAAATTCTTTATCCTCTAAGAGTGTTTAATAGCAATTGAAATTCAAGTACTTTATAGTTAAATTAAGCATTAGAATATATAAGCAAGAAAAGTATATACATATATGTGTGAAAAATACATTTATGTATATATGAAAAAGATATTCTATGTGCTAGGGATAAAGCTTAAATGGTGAAGTGTTTGCTTAGCTACACAAAGCCCTGGTTTGATTCCTAGGACTGTGTGAACCAGACATGATGGTGTACACTTGTAATCGAACCAATCAGTAGATATGGGCAGGAGGATCACAGGTTCAAGATCATCATGGAACACAATAAATTTGAGGCCAGTCTAGAATCTATGTCTCAAAACAGCAAAATAAAACAGCAGGGCAGATACGCCAAAGGTCCCACACTGAATAAATGTAATGTAACTCAAGGATACAAATTTCAGGTCAAAGCTTCTCAGTTAAGTGAATATTAAAAGGCATATTTATTTAGTTATTATAAAGAATGAAGGAATTGCAGGACTGAGAGACAAACGTTTCTGACTGCATTCCTCTCCAAGCAGTCAGCTAGACCAAGCAGCAAATGAGTGCTGCTGCTGCCAGCCTTGATGCAAACTGCAAGCTGTGAACACCATTTCTCCTTGCAAAAAAAAAAAAAAAAAAAAAAAAAAATAGAACCATGGCAGCGGGTGCCTTCTGGTGACTCCAGAAGTCACACACGTCTTATCCTTTAGTAGCACCTCCAGCCTAAGCATTCTATGACTATGACAATAGTGAAGAGACTAATGTTATATTCTGTATCAAAAGAACCCAAAAGCCTATGTGTCACCCACAAAATCCAGGGCTGAAGAAATAGAAATCCCATATTTTTATTTTAATTATTGCATTCCAATAAATGACATTCGCCACTTTTACTAATATGTGGACATCAGTTCCATAAAGAGCTCCCTAACATAGTATCATCATTCTTTTAAAAAGAGCCTGTGTGGCTACGCACCCTCTAAGCAAGACCTGAGAAGAAACTAAAGTACTCACCAGCCATTTCAGAAGTCGGAAACACCTCAGGCTGCCCTTCCTGTAAAAAGTTCTCGAAGTTCTTTACCATTGATAAAAGGTCACTAACTTCAACTTTTCCATCAGTGATTTTATTGACAATATTGCATGTGTCCTCTATTCCTGTTTTGATGGCAAAATATAAAAGCATGTAACGACCTGATTGTGTGTGCCCGTGTGCACAGGCACTTAGCTAACTACTTTGGTTAGCTAAGTTTTGGTTTCAATGAGACTTTGGTTGGCCACTTATCTGGCCAGGGACCCTCCCATCTCCACTTCCTCTCACTGCTGGGATTACAAGCATGCATTATCATTATTTCTGTATACTACGTGCCAGGCTTTATTTTATGAGCACTGCCAATAAAATTCAGGTCCTAATTCTTGAACTATCTTTCCAGAGCCATAACAACCTGAATTGAACAAAAAGTATTCATTTTCTAGAATATCTGTTCTATTTTTTAATTTGTTAAATGTGGAGTGCCATAAAATTTAGAGGTTTTGATGCATAATTAGAAAACAACATAAATTAAGACATATCTTAAGCTTTCACTCAAAAAGCTAAGCAACAACCACCAAAATGGCCCCTAATGGTGCTAGGGCCCACAGATGTAACTCAGTTTCGATGCTTGCCTGCCATGCATTCAGTCTCCAGCACTCCATAAGCATGGTGCATACCAGCACTTGACAGGTGCAGGCAAGAAGCTGAGATGGGTTCTGCTAAAAATTTCACATACAAGATGGGGATATGGGTAAAGTGCTTGCTGCACAAGAGTGAAGGCCAGAATTTGGATACCCAGCACCCTCATAAATGCCTAGCAATTATGGTAATCCACCAGTAATCCCAGAAAAAGACAAAGAATCCCCAGAGCAAAGTGACTCAGTAGACTAGACCCAATCAGTGAACTCTGGCTCATATGGGAAGCCCAGCCTCAATATTTGAGGTAAAGAGCTACTGAGGAAGGTAACATCAATCTCTGGCATTTTTTCAAATTTTATACTTACTCTGACACTCATTAAATATATCAGTGTTGGCCAGCTCTCTGATGATATCCTTAAGCTGTACCACATCACCTTTAAGAGAAAAAGAAACAACAGTTTAGATATTTTCTTTTTCTTTCTTTCTTTAAAAAAAAAAAGACTATTTGATGTTATGAAGCCAGCATTGTAAAACACAAAAATAAAGAGAAAATCCAACAATTATCTTGGAAAATATGATAAGCAGATCCAGAATAAAAGCTGTCAGGATATTTTTATCCTGTTTTTATGGGCTCAGTAAGTTATATTTATGAATATATGTATATACAAATGCATATATGCAAACTGACAATTTATGAAAAAAGAGGACATGCACTTGAAGGGAAGCAGAGAGAGGTATCTGGAGTGTTTAGGGGAAGTAAAGGCAAGAGAGAATGTTGAGATTAAAATATAGTCTCACCACTGGTGGTAACACATGCCTTTAGTTCCAGCACTTGGGAGGCAGAGACAGGTGAGCTCAAAAGTGAATTCCAGGACAAGCAAAACAAAAACAACAAAAGAATTACAGTCTCAAAAATAACAAACAAAAAGTTTTAGAGCAGGCTGAGCAGGCCTGGGCTCTGCATCCACTCCTGCCTCCAGGTTTGTGCACTGCTTGAGTTAACTGCCCTGACTGCCCTCAATTCTAAACTGCTACATGGAAGTATGAGTGAAAACTCTATCCCCTCGTGAAGTAAATAAATACAACATGTCCTTTAATACATTAATTTAAAAAGAAAAATATTCTTTTTTCTGAAAGAGAAGAGGAGGAAGAGAAGGAAAAAGAAACAGGCTCATTGTAGCTCCTTAGGACACTTAGGATGAATGACACTTCAGAAATATGACACCTTGGTTGGTTTATAGCAAAAGTCTCAAAAATCTATTTTAAAATGAAATAACTACTCACTGGAAGGAATAGTATTCTCCAGCACCTTCTGTATTTCACCATCTGTTAAGTGGATTCCTATAGCACTTAAATTTTGCTTAATGTCAGAAATGGCATTAAGATCGTTTCTGTCAATGTCAGTGTTATAAAATTTCTCTTTCTCTCCTGGGAAGAGACAATGACTTTCAGTTAGAGAACCACAGAATTAGAAGAGAATTTATTCAACCTGGAAAAAAATGAACACTACCGTGAATGATAAACCTAACCCTGAAACACTGGCTAGTTTCCTCTAAGATCACAAACATGGAAAAGACTGTACTTTACCCAGTGCTGTGCCAGAGACTGTGGCCAGCACCCAAGGAAGAGATAAAAGGCAACCATTTGCTAAACAAGGAAAATTTACCATCTATGGTACACAACCATGCCATTTGAAACATCTCCTAAAACCATAACTTAGTAAGCTTATAGACTATGAGGTAAATATAAATATTGTATTCTTAGGCCTGGAAAGAAGGCGAGGTCATTAAGAGCTCTTCCAGAGGACCTGGGTTCAAGTCTCAGCACTCACATTGTGGCTCACAAGTGTCTGTAACTGCAGTCCCAGGGGACCTGACACCTTCTTTTGGCCTCCACAGGCACCAGGCAAGTACATAGTACACAGATATTATACATGCAGAATAGCAAAACAATAATTTCTTAAAATTAAAACCCATATTCTTATAGAAAAGAAGCAAAAGAACGATAAGCATTATAATACATCTGTATTTTGAAACAAAACCAGAAAGACTTCTCATATACACAAACCACAGAGGTGTCTGAGATTCATGTTTGTGCTTAAATACTGAAAGGTTTGTGGTTTATTCTTACCTGTGAAAATATATATTTTTCTATATATATTTTCCCCTTTGCCTACACAGTTTTTACACCAACCTCATTAGAAGAGAGCCAATTTTATTTCGTATAGCAACCTGAAACGACACCAGTACTGTATAACTGTTTAACAAACGTTAAATGTAATGAGGTCTATTTCTGGATTTTCTCTATCATTTTGACCTTTTTTTTATCTTTTCACGCCATGGTATCAAATGATTTTATTATAAAGATTTTGTGATATAAAACATAAAGACACTAGCGCTTGCTGGGTTAGGCTTTTAGCAGCTCTCCCCTTTCGGGGTTTTCATGTGTTACTTTACATCTACATCAAGCTGGTCTGGTCCTACAAGAAAGCTGTTGATGCCTTTATGGAGACTGTATTAAATACATTTTTCAGGGAAAATAACTGACATGTTATTAACCTTAAGATAGTCCTCTCCAGAGGCATCACCCTCCCTGTGGAGTACGGGGAGGGGGGGGATGGGATGGGAGGGTAGTCGGGGGGGCATGGAAGGAAGGGAGAGGGAACTAGGATCAATGTGTAAAATAAGAAAATAATAATAATAATAATAATAATAATAAAGATAGTCCTCTCCAGAAAAGACATATTATCTACTTTTTTCCAAGTACAATATAATCTTGTATTTTTCAGGAAGGTTTTAGAATTTTTGTTATTCAGATATTGTACATTTCTTAGGAAACAGATGAATAAAAATGTGATTAAACATAATGGAAAATTCAGATATGGTGATACTGGGATTACAGGTGTGTACCACCATACCTATTGAACCAAGAAGACTACTGAGTTTAAGAACAGACTGAGATACACAGTGTAAGTCTGAACCATATGGCAAGAGCCAGTTTCAAAAGCAAAATAACTACGGAATATTTTTCAGCCTCAAAAATTTGGGAATCCTGTCATTTGCAAAATCATGGGTGAACCTAGGGGACATTTTATTTTGTGAAACATCAGGCCCAGAATGGCAATTTCTGGATAATATCACTTGTACAGAATCCAAACCACTGTCACAGAAGCAGAGTGTGATGTCTATTGGGAGGGAAAATATGACAATAGTCAAAGAGTATGAAGTTATAGTTAGATGTGGTAAGTTCTGGAAGTTTATCACAGAGCAAAATATCAGTGGCTCCTGCACACTGAAGGCTAGAGTAGGAAGTAGATCATTAAACAATACATCATTGCTCTTATGGGTGGCTTGTTCACATGTTTATGGAAGCAGTTACACAGAACCACACTGCCAGCCAAGTTAAAACATGTTATTCATAAATTTGTGAAAAACATAGTATACAGTACTTGATAATATAAGAAAAACATAAAAGTTTGCCAAACCTTTTAAAAACTATTTTCCAACTTTCTAATCATTTCACAAGTCAAATGTGACTGCTGAATCGTCTCAGAGAACAAAGCAACATTGGACAATTTTCTAGCATTCAGTAAAACTGCCCACAATTCTAGATCTAGGTTACACTTAGTAATGTTTGTGTCATCATTCAAAGAAAAGTTCAATCTACCTTGTGCTGTTCTGTCTTCATATTATATCTTACTTGTGCTTTATCTAAATCTAGATTGTTTTAAATGTAAGCCACAACTTGTCTTTCCACACATGAGCGTTAAATACATTCTAAGTAAAACTCACGTTCAGATTTTAGAGTTGTCAAGGTGTCCGCAAACTTGATCAGAAAGTCTTGAATGGTAACTTTGCCTTTTTCTGTAAAGCAAGGGAAAATTTAGAAGACAAATTCTGGAAGTGAGTGGTATTACATGGAGCTTGGGGGACAGAACTCACTTAAAGATGAAGTCCCTACCAAATAGTGTCAAATGACAGAAAGAGTCATCTTTCAAAGAAGGGATGCTATTTATGAAAGTATTGTAGTTTGCTATATGGACTGAAGGTGGGACTCTTGGTCTAGATTTGCCATTCAGCATTATCCACTCTTCCATGAGATCGCCAGATATTACTGATCCAGAAAGCTCTAATACAAACAAAAGTAAGCAGAAAAGACAATCTGGAATCCATACACAGTTACTATGAAAAAAAAAGCAAAACAAAATGTAAGGGCTGGATGATGACTCCATAGGGAAAATGCTTGCCTTGTAAGCATGAAGGCACAAGTTCAATCCCAAGAGCCCACATTAAAAAAGTCACTCACACTGGTGTGCATTTGGAATCCCAGTGCAGGAGAGGTGAAGACAGACAGATCCCTAAGGCCCACTGGCCAACCACTTAGACAAATCAGTTAAGTTATAGGCAAGTGACCAACCCAGTCTCAAAAACAAGGTGGGTGGCCCCTGAGGAGCAACACCTGAGGCTGACCTCCAGGCTCCAGATACGTGTGCACAACTCTACACGTATGAATACACATATAAGGAAAAATAATGAAAGGAAAATAACTAACAACCTCGAACTCTAAGGCTGTAGAAGGGAGTGTAATCCTCACTTACAAGGATAAAATTAAAAATGTTATGAGCCAGAAATTCAGCCAATTACTATCTAAAGGAATTACTACATCCTAACAGAAAATTAGAATTAATTAAAAGGATAAATACATGAGTAAACTTATTCAAAACAATTGTTATTTGCCTAATTCAAACACTAATTATCAAAAATAGTACATAAAATAAGAATGAAATTAAAATATTATTCTTGTACTGTCTGAAAGACAGAAAACATAACTGAATTATTATTGTAATATAGAGAAATACAGTGGAACCTATTTCATTATAAAGACAGCAGAATTTCCAAGCTAATGGAAGAGATAACTGCCCTAATTTTCTAAATGAACAAGACAAAGGTAAAATTATATATTTGAGCCCAAATATATTAGTAACATTATGAAATATAAGTTAGCCAAATATTAATTCAATGACATATTAGTAACTCAATTGAGAAAGAATTTTTCCTACAAAAAAATTAAATAACATAGTTTTTGTTTGTAATTGTCACTCACACACACACACACACACACACATACATACATACATACATATATATGACATCTACAAAATCATCAAATCCTTTGAAAATTAAGAAATATATTTCTTGGGGGATTAGAGATGGCTCAGAGTTTAAGAGCACTGGCTGATCTTCCAGAGGTCTTGAGTTCAATTCCCAGAAACCACATGATGCCTCACAACCATCTATAGGATCTGGTGCCCTCTTCTGGCTTGCAAGTATATATACAAGCAGAACACTATACATAAGAAATAAATCTTTAAAAGGGAAGGAAAGAAGGCCTCCATGTTCACCACACTCCCAACAGGCACACACACACACACACACACACAGAGAGAGAGAGAGAGAGAGAGAGAGAGAGAGAGAGAGAGACTTTGCACACACAGAGTACTCACACACATAGAATACATACACAGAGTATACACACACTTAAAATAACTTTAAAAGAAAACCTCTCTGTGCATGCCCTCACGTGTGAATTCTACTAAATATTTGAGGAAGAAAATAAAAAAAATATTCTCCAAATCATTTGAAGAACTTAGTAAAGACAACATCCAACCACACCTGTCATTAGAATAATAAAGTTGCCTTGTAAATTAGTAACTATCTTCTTCTCTGAGCCACCACTGTGTGCAGCAGCCCCTGTCATCTGTGATTCAGCTTCTCCTGTATTAGCACCTGGCTTAGGGCTCCAGGAACCTGCTCTGCTCTACAGGGAGAATCCTGGTTGATCCCAGCCCGCGAGAGTCAGTTCACATGTTGATCACACTCTAAGCACTACTGTTGGCTTCCCACAGAGACAGGATGAGCCCTGGATCCCCTGCTTTTTTTGGGGGGGGGTCTGTGGAGTTCTGAGTTGGCACACCAGTAAGGTAGTGTGACCAGCCATCCCACTGCAGAGATGGTACAGGATCACCCTCCATGCTGTGTGCTCCACCCAGACATCCATCTCCTTCACCTGGACAGAACAACCCAGTTAAGGTAGGTAGATTACAGGTACACACCATGTTCAGGAACATTTTTTAACACTTCAGTCAGAACGGTTTCAGC
The DNA here is from genome assembly GCF_943737965.1 of Phodopus roborovskii. Classification (NCBI taxonomy): domain Eukaryota; kingdom Metazoa; phylum Chordata; class Mammalia; order Rodentia; family Cricetidae; genus Phodopus; species Phodopus roborovskii. The sequence goes on along the minus strand of NW_026125052.1, from coordinate 19,653,994 downwards.
TGAATGAAGGTCATCATTCACCAATAACTTCTTGAAATCAGAGACATCAATTAGATCCTTCTGGAGAACTTGGGGAGTGGTTAGGAGTAGCTGTGTGACTATAGAAAGACAGTAGAAGAAAAATGTTTCAACAGCAGACACTATGCACTACCCACCACTTGACTTGGGTTGGATAATATAATGGAAATGTACATGAACCTTTGAACATGCTATTAAAAACAGGAGCTAACATTAAAACCTTAGTGCTAGACACTGCTCTGAGCACCTTTACCTTACCTATTTAATCTCACAATAATCTTAAAAGTAATCATTATTATACCCATTTTTCAGATGAAGAGACTGAGGCTGGCAAGATTAAATTGACTTGCTGTAATTACATTGGTAATTACACAGTAAGAACAAGATTCAGACTCTGCAATACAGGTCCAAAGGCAAAGCTTTTAACGACTATACCTTTCAGACTGACACATCTGTCAGGCAGTCAGACTACCCCTCAGAACATTTATCACTGCACATGTGACCCTTGAGACCACTCTGAAGTGTTACAAACAACCTTTAAACCAAAGCTACATGCATTATTTAACGTAAGGTTGTGCTGCTAAGACAAAATAGATGATACAACAAAAGGGTTAACCTGAAGAGCAAAATGTAAGCATGGTGTCATTTTGTTCTAAATTATTAATAGACACTACTCTTGGGAGACGTAATTGCCAGGCATCTGTTGACCGGGGAAGCTTCTTCCTCCAACTCTTGTTAACACCAACCATAACTCAGAATACATACATACATACATACATACATACATACATACATACATACATACATAATGCATGCATGCATATTATAAAAAATATATGTTGGGGATTGCTCTGGTCTCACTCTCCCATTCCAAGCCCCACCCTTCTTAGAAAGTCCACCATTGACAGCTCCCCCTTCCCCTAGAGCTACTCAAAGACAGGGCCTACAGGGTACTTAAGGCCCCCTCCTTGGGAGCAGTGTAATGATTTCTCTCCTGCTCTTTTCCCCTGAGAATCATTAAACCTGGACTTTTATTCAGCCTGATCTGACTTATTGCATCAGTGGAAAGATCCAATACCAGGGATTTCAAAATACTTATCAACATAGACCAAATAGAAAGTGTGGCTGGCTAGACTCAGGAAGGCAGCAATAGAATCATATTCACTTACTAACAACTATTAAGTGACAAGCATTTTAATAAATGTAACATTTAATTCCCACTTGTGATGGTTAGTCTTGACTGCCAGCCTGATAGGGTTACAATCAACATGGATAGACATCTCCAGCTAAGTCTGCCGAGGGAATTTCCAGAAAGATTTTTATTGATCAGGAAAGCCCCATGCTGACTGTGGGCAGCACCATCCCACAGGCTGCGTACTGAATTGAATAAAAAGGAGAGAGTGAGCTGACCACCACCTTCTTGACTGAGAGTCATGTGGCCAGCACCAGCATGCACCCATCTCTGCTTCTTAACCGTGAGTCATGTGGCCAGCTGCCTCATGCTCCTGCCACCAGGCTACATCATGATGGACTGTACCCTCAAACTGCTATAATCCAAGACAAACCTTTCTTTCCTCAAGCTGATTTTGTGGGGTGCTTTGTCACAGCATTAAGAATAGTAATTAACATACCAGACATATAACCAGAGAAGACAAAGGTAAAAGGAGAGTATTTACAAGCATCCAAAGACTCAAAACTCCTAACTCTCATGTTTCCTTTCTTTGACTCTTGTGGAAAATGGACATTAGCAAAATACAGGAAAAAAATCATAGCAAGGAAAAATAGATTCAGGAAGTAAGTAAGATACAGAATGGAACTAAAAATAAGTTCTGGGTCAAGAGCTAGCTGAATAGCAGACATGGGGGGAAAGGCATTTCAAACCAGGGCATTTGAAGGACACAAGCCTGTTTGTGTTGGTAGTTTTGTGAAATCTGAAAAAAATAAGAGATCTGTTTTTTAAAAAAAATGCAAGTTCTTTAGAACATGGTAGTGAATACTTGTAGTCCTAGGTACCAGGAAGGCTGAAGCAGCTTATACGATTTTGTGATCAAAAACCAATAAATTATGTATTTTAAAGGGCAATGTTTATGTTTGTAAATTACATATCAATTAAAAACACACATCTAGGAACTCAAGAAATGGCTCAGTGGTTAGGAGTGCAGACTGCTCTTTGCAGAAAACACCAGTGTAGCTCCTATCACACACATGGAGAGACTCAAAAACACCTGTAATTCTAGCTCCCAGAGATCCAATGTCTTAAGCCTCCATGGGACATGCTTATACACATGGGTGCGCGTGCACGCGTGCGCACACACACACACACACACACACACACCTAAGTTTTTAAAATACACAACTAATTTAAATTTTCATAGATTATAAAGCAACTTTCCAGCCACCTTCTTGAACCAGAAGTATTCACATACCTATGGAATCCTTAAAGCTTGGAGTATTTTTCATTTCCATTAAGAAATCTTTTAAGTCCACCTCCATGTTCTCTGGAAGGTCAAAATCAAACATGCTAACATTAAAATGTTGTATTTAATCAGCACATGAAATTAAAATTCTGATTCATAATAATAATATAAAACTCATTTTCATTCACTCTTCTCAAATTATAGGAACTATTTCAATAGAACATCTAACACTTATGATTCACTGTTAATATTAAATAACATTTTAATTCCTTATATTTACTTTACATGTATTAATTCATTTAATTTTCACAACATTATATGTTTGTATATAATTAATATGCCTCCTGTTAAAAGGAAACAACAAAGAGAAATTATCTTGTTCAAATGATAAGACCCTCGGGGAGTTCTAGAGGCTGTTATTTGAAATGATTCAGTCTCATTGCAGGAGTTGCAATGTTACTATAAATGTATACATACACTGATACAAAAATCACAGACATGTGAAAGAGTCTAAACTATAATGAAATGACAATGTGGGTAACATGGAAAAGTCCTAACATAAGCCCCAAGGGACAGCATATATGACTGGGGTCCTGAGTGAAGGAAATAAGGAAGATTAGCTAGGTACTATAAACTAGTGAACAGTGAGTAGCAACACTACAACAATCTGGGAGATAAAATTAAAATCAAGAAATGACTAGAAAATTTATCTAAATATTCATGCAGAGCCATACAAAAGACCTGAGTCTATGCTAAAATGGGAGTTAGGACATACACCAAGTAAATATATAAAGTGATGCTTCCTGCTCCTTCATAGGGCCCAAGTTCAATTCCCAGTACCCATGTCCAGAAGTTTACAACCACCTTGACCCCAGCTCCAGAGGATCTGATGTCCACTTCTGGCCTCCTCCAGTACCTGTACACATGTAGCACACACGTGCACAGACACGTGTGTGTACAATAAGTAAAAATAAAAATAAATCCTTAAAGTTAAAAAAGGAAGATGTATGTTTGCTGATTCAGTATGAAGGAGGAGGCCTAAATCACCCAACCTGACACACAGTGGGGGTAAAGGAGAAATTCCTAAATTTATAGCACTTGGATGTGGCAAAATCAAAGGTGTAACTTCAGTACCCAGCACCTATATCCAGCAGCTCACAGCCTCCTTAACTCCAGCTCCAGAGAATCCAATGTCCTCTTCAGTCTCCTCAGATACCTCCACACATGACATACATTCACACAGTCATACATACATACATACACATAAATAAAAATAAATCTTAAAAAAATAGGTAGTAAGGAATATTCACTGACTTGGTATAAACAAGGAAGACTAAATCACCAAATCATATAAAAACTGACCCAGATTAAAAAATAATCTAGAGGATCTGATAAAAATCAATAACCAAATTGTGTGAGGCAGGCATTTCCAATTCTAGAATTCACAGGATTCCCAGAGAAAAAAAAAGACAGACATCCCCAAACTGAAACCTAAAATCTATGAAGCTTATCATCTTCTAGAAAATTGCCAAATTATTTCATTTTCTAAAAGTAAACTTGCGTATACATACACACAAATTTATAATCTCACATATAATTCATGAAAAGAGATCAAGTCAGTGGCAGATAACAAGGATAAATATGGAGCCATCTGGAAACAATTACTCAAACAAAACAATTGCACTTTCAAAATGCATTTTATTTTATTTGGTTAAAAATCAAAATGTGACAAGCACTCCATATCAAAGGACAGGTGAAGTTGCATCTCCTCTAAAATACTCCATATCGAGACAAAATACTTTCTATGATGTATGATATTTCCTCACTCAGACTTGTAGGCAATGAATGATAATTATCTATTAAGTATATATTATAGCAGATGAGTACGAGCAATTAGATAGATCAATGAATGCGTAAATTAGTGGAATTGGCCCTGACTTGTGTCAATCAAGCTTCCAATAGCATGACTCTATTTCTCATTTTAACCTCATATATACATTCTACCTTTCCTAGGAGTAAGAAAAATGAAAACACTCTTAAGCCAAAAAGAACCAAAGAACAAAAGAGCATAACATCTCACCATTGGTGTCACAGTGCTCAAGGGCTTCTTTGAAGTCTTCTTCTGTTAAATTGGCATTCAAACATTTCAAGGCATGCTGCAAGTCAGATACAGTGATCTTGCCATTATCAACACGTGACAAGATGTCAGCAGCTTCTTTGATCTCTACAAAGATAAATATGTACAACATACTGTTATAAAAAAAATACATAAAGGGCTGGGAGTGGTGGCACACATCTTTAATCCTAGCACTCAGGAGGCAGAGGCAGGTGGATCTTACTGAGTTGGAGGCCAGTAGTGAGGTCTACAGAGTGAGTTCCAGAACAGCCAGAGCTACATAACAGAGAACCTGTCTTAAAAAAGAACACAGACAAACCAATTCATCCAAAACCCACTATGGGGAAAGGCATGTATTAAATATTTACAGGAACCAAAATTCTAGTAGAAGGAAAATATTTTCTAATGGTAATGATGATGATCTCCTTATGCCGAACAATATTTAAGTTAAAAGTTTATGGCAAAAAGGTGGTGGTGGATGTTCTGTTACTGCCAAGCAACTTGGGGAGTTAAATGTTCACTTTACAACTATAGTCATTTGTAAAGGGATGAAGGGCAGGAACCTGGACCCCCTTGTAAGATTATCAGTTATCAATATCCTCTCTGAACCAAGTTCTTTTGTCCACAATCCCTATAGCCAAAATGGCAGTCCTATTACCTCACACAATTTAAAATATAAGGTATATTTTTAAGCATTGGTGTTTTGAATTTTTTTATCTATACCATTTGTCTTTTAACCTCAAAATAAACTTGTGTATATTTCCCTACTCTGAAGTTACACAAAGGGATTCAAGCCTTCATGAAAGTCATTTAGGAAAAAAACACCCACCATCAACATCCTTTCCACTAACAGCCATTTTATAGCTACTAACAAGCAATACTGAAAAACCAATCCCTCTTATCAAAGTGTTTCCTGTAAATTCCTTAAGGAGAGAGACCAATGCGTCCATCTCTGTAAACATAATTAAAATCTATCACATAATTGGTGCTATGAGAAAGGGTACACAAGATCAATCTCAGAATAACATTCTCACATCATTAGTGCATGATAAACTTGGAATAAGGCTCTATGAAATGGAATATGACATCTGAGCCAAGCTCCTGCATGTGTGTGTGGGGGGGTGTGTAAGTTGGTCCAACAGGAAATATATACAAAGTAAATAGTATACACAAAAACACGGACCCAAAAGCAAACTGAAGCAATTTAAATTATAATAAGTAGTATGACTACAGAATAAATACAAATGCAAGTATGATGAACAACAAAGCTAAAGAGATAAAGCAGATCATTCAATGAATATTTTAAGATTATGAGTTATTGTAAAACATTCAAAACAATATCTGGCATACTAAATTTAATTAGCTATAAACATTAACTTTTCTTAACAGTAAGATAAGGGCCAAGATTTCATTGCATTCTGGAGCTACAATTATCACTAGGCCAATGGCACTTCCAGGAAAATAGGAGGCAATAACATGAATGAAATCATTAAAACCATGAACAGCTATTTTTATATGGAATAAGTACTGAGGACCAGAAGTGAACTAATGAGAGCACACAACAAAGGAAATTAGGTTAAGCTATCAGATGAGGCAGAGATGCCTCCAAGGAAGCAGGCTCACCAGTGCACATCAATGAACAAAACAAACCAGGGAAGAATATGCCAAGAAGCAGAATATGTAGATGTTTAGGAGTAAAAAGAAAGTACAGAATTTGTGATGGGGTGGGGAGAAGCAATACAGCTGAAGAAACACAGACTGCAAAATAAATGGTGCAAATAAATAAATAAATAAATAAACGGTGCAAAGTAATGCCACAGGATTATGGCATGCATGCCATGGGAAAGAGTATGGAGTTTTGTCAAAAAAAAAAAAATACTGAAGATAGACCATCTATGTGACCCAGCTACACCTCTCACCTGCCCAAAGACTTCACTCACAACAACTAAGGAATGGAACCAGCCCAGATGTCCATGGATAAAGAAAACGTAGTTATTATATACTGTGGAATTGTATTCAGCTGTAAAGAAAAATGGGCTTAATGACATTTTCAGGAAAAAAAAATGTAGGAAAGGGGAAATTATGTAAAGAGAAGAAATGCAGACTCAGAGAAAAATAAATACCACATTTTCTCTCACAACCATATTCTAGATTTGGGCAAGATACATTAGAAACACATCAGCATTTGACAATCATGTAAAATCTCTCTTGCTACATGAAATACATATGTGTATATACATACGTATCAATATAAAGTTCATACTCACCACTTACTGTTGGCAATTTCAGGTGTGGAGACACAGCTTCTTCTATAAAACCTAAAGTGTAGACAGAGGGAAACAATGAAGGAAGAACGGCACTTGACCTTCCCTACTTGGACAAGGGGATAAGTCAAGCTCTTCTCTTGGTAACACTAATCGGTGATAACCGTTCCCTTCTCAGACAACCATAGTCTCATCCTTCACTCTCACTCTTTCTAGCTTCTTCTGTGATCACCTTCACCCACTCCTTAAATGTGGCAGTTCCCAAAGACAGGTGCCTCTGCTTTACTGGCATCTGTTCAATGCAGTATTTACTTACTACTCTGAAATCAATCTCTCACCCTCCTCCCTTCCCTTCCTCTCTTTTTCTCTCATCTACCAAGCTGTTAACCCCGGCACTTCTTCTACGTACCAGTTGCAATTATCTCATTAACCCACATCCTTTCTACAGAGGTGTAAATCTATTTGAGGGATAGATCATAGGAAAGAAGTCATTCTGGTTTTGTTTTTTTTTTTTTTTCATTTTTATTATTTTATATGTATGGATGTTCTGCTGGCATTTATGTCGGTGACCACAGGTGTAGCTGTTGCTTACAAGGGACAGAAGAGGGCATCGGATCTCTTGGAAGTGGAATTTGTGAGCTGTCCTATAGGTGCCTGAGAGAAGAACAGATATCTATTCAACCCCACTCTATTTGTGTGAATGGTCTGAAGAGGGCTTTAGGATAATTTATAAGTAGCAGGGTATTCCTTAAAACAAAAGGTGGTTAAAACACAAATACATCATACTTACCTTAATTTTTTGTCTGGGTATGATGAACTACCTTTACTAAAATGGTAGGGCTTAACAATTTTGTAACTAACTCTAAGATTTCTAGACCTGAGCACTATTAACATTTTGGCTCGGATCACCATTGATTGCAGGGGTGCTGGCATAGATACTGCAGGGTGAGGATGCTTAGCTGTGACTATTGCCACTACTCTCTAGATGTAGTCCTTCTTCATTGACTCTAGCAATAAAAACTGTTCTAGGGTGCCAAATTTACACTCAGGAAATTTTAGGGGCCAAGGCACAAGCCTGTGGTGGTCAAACTACTCTACCCACTGAGCAATTTCACTGGCTGTCCCTTGGGAAATTTTTTTACTATATATATATATACATATATGCTAAAATTCTATTCGATTGCAGCTAATATTTTTCAAAATATAGTTAAGAACCATATAGATGATCAAGTAAATTTACTGTAAATAAACAGATAATTGGCTACAAAATAAGCATGCTTCAATTAAATTATTCAACAATGCTTTACCTAATGGCCATTTACAAGAAACGGAGAAGGAGAAAAAGCAGGAAAGAATGAGGGAGAAGAGAATGAGGGAAAAATTATAGTACTAAGATCATCTAAAATACAGATAAAATGTATTAATTGGGAATGAAATTTATGTAGAAATAAACATCAGCTTGAAGACCACAGCATGGTGAAATAACCTGAGACTCAGTTTGTAATGCAGCCCATGGGATCACGTAGGCATTTAATTTCATAACAAAATTTCTTTAGGGTCTGGAGAGATGGCTCAGTGGTTGAGAGCTCTTACAGAGAACCCAGGTTCAACTCCCGGAACCCAAGTGTCTCTCAAGTATCTGAAACACCACTTCAGGAGATTGATGCCCCTTGTGGTCTCCACAGGCACATGCCTGTGGCACACACATACTGCATACCAAACATTCATACATGTACAATAAAAATAAATCTATCTTTTAAAACTTTTCATCTCCACTTGAGAGGCAGAGTTAGGTGGCTCTCTGTGAGTTTGAGGCCAGCCCACTCTGTAGAGCTAGTACCAGGACAGCTAGGGCTGTTACATAGAGTAACTTTGACTCAAAAAAACAAAACAAAAAAATAACAAACAAATGATCTCTATGAATATATATTTCAAAATCTAATCTATACTAAATAGTGTTCCAATGTGCTCATGCTATTATTTAGGAATTTTTAAGAATGAATTGGTATCTGGTAAAATAGTTTGAAATCCTTGACTGAATATTTAGAAAGGGGCTGAGGATATGCCTCAGATGCTCTGGGCAGAGGTACTCAGTTCTGTTCTCATGGGGCAGCTCACAATTCCTGTGTCTCCAGATCTAGGGGGATCCAATGCCTCTGGCCTCCTCCAGCACCTGCTCTTGTGGATACACACCCATACCACATAATGAAAAACCATCTTTAGGGGAAATCAGAAAAACAGTAATGTTAACTGTTAAAACTGAAAGCCCATGGGTGAACTCCCTGAATTTAAAAAATGTAAACTAAATGTTAATTACAAGCTGCTGGCTGTCTGCTTAAAAACTTACCCTCGACATTTTCCAGTCCCTCCAGAGATCTGTCTTTATCATACCGATAACTTCCTTTCATGGAATCCAGCTCATCAATGGCCTCTTTCAATGCTACAAGTACAGAAAATGTGCATATAGAATACACATACAATGTACATATTCAGTACATTCAATACCTCACTCAGTTTGAGGATCTAAACTGTTGAGCACAATAAGAAAATCCATGACCTCTTTTAGCTTGCACTATCCAGTGTGACACTCACTAACCACATGTGGCCTTGTAAGTAGAGCACTCCACCCCACTCTGATAGTCTTCTTCATGCTAACCATTGTCTATCTATATCCTTTGATCATTATAGATAGACCCACCTCTCATTTTTTTTTCAGAGTCTAACTATGTTGCCCAGCCCAGGCTTACACTTGAAATCCATCATGCTAAGAGAACAACCCTTGTTTATGTTCAAAACTATCTTGTAAAGCCTAGGATTTGGACAGAGTGTTTCAAAATATATACAAGAGTGTACTACTTTTTCAGTTTAAAGTTCCTTTCCTCCTTAAGCATCCTCCAAACCCAGTCTTCCTCTTCCAGTTTCCCTTGCTCCTGCCAGCTAACTTCACTGAAGACAGTCCTAATCTCCTCCAGTTTAGTAGACATTTGAACTAAGAAGCCTACAGCCAATAAGCTCCTATAATTCAGAGAGAGAAAGAGAGAGGGAACAAGAGACAGACAAACATTAAAACACAGAGGGAAAGCATCCCTACATCTAAAATATATGTCTAAAAAAGTTTCCCTAATATTTCAGTGGGAGAAATAGATAATAAATTATTCAAATTTTATGTAAAAGTAGCCATGTTTAATAGGGTTATTTTTTCTGGGTCATTAGCCTATCTCCGAACATAATTTGATTTTGATTTTAAACCAGCACGTAAAAGTTTTTGAGGGGGCTGTAGAGATGCCTCAGCAGTTAAGAGCACTGACTGTCCTTCCAGAGGACCTGGGTTCAATTCCCAGCACCCACATGCAGCTCACAGTTGTCTGTGACTCCAGTTCCAGGGGACCTGACACACGTGCACATAAGATAAAAAACAGGAGTTTCTGAAACTTGGCTTTTAATGGACTAATGAAGTGTTAGGTCCCTGCTGGAGACCTCATTCTCTAGCTCAGCAATCTAAAACTAGAATTGACAAGCATGGGCAGCAGTGGAGCGATAGCACTGTGGGGTTTAAGATTACCTCCTAAGCTACTTCTAGATCAAGGGGAAGATCAACGCACAACTGGAAATATTTAGAAAACGGGCTGAGAGCATGCTCAGCGAGTAAAGCTCCCTGAGAGAGCCCCCAGGGGCCAATCATGAGGGCTCTACTCTTGCTGAGCTTGTCAAGTCTTAATCAGTTCCTAAGGTCCCACCTCTAGGCACCACAGTCAGGTGAGTTTCCATTCACTTCACACACAGAGTTTAAGGGGGACAAATCACAACATGAAGGTAGAGCAAGCATTAAATGTGATGCTTGACTAAACGACCTCTAAACAACTCCAAGTGTTGCTGCCTTGTAAGTTTTCCCGAAAAGCTCTTACCTGTGAAGTTAGAAAATTTCTGAGTGTCTCTCAAAGCTTCCATGCAGTCTTTAACATTCACCATGTTGCCTTCTAGAAAGGAGAGACGAGACAGAGAGACACAGAGAGAGAAGTAAAATGTAAGAATTCCTTAGCAAAGTGATTTTCAAAACATAACATCAAAATAAACATTTTAAAATGCTTATTTTTTAAATATTTATTTACAAGGTACTTCTAGATTCTTTTTGCCAACTGTTATTTCTTACCATAGCCCTACAAGGCTGCAGACATACCAGTTCCAAAATGGAATTCAAGTGCCAAGAAGGGCCGGTAACTTCACTTGGCCCAGTGGGAAAGCAGTATTGCTACTCAGTTTAAATTCTCAAGCCATTCTTCACTGAAAGGAACGAGGCATTTGCAAGCAGGAGAATTTTAACAAGGGTGCTCCCCACAAAACTTAGGCTTGTTTATTTTAAAGGCTTGTTTATCTAAAAGGCTTGTTTATTCTTATAACTGCAAAAGCATAGACTTTTAAAGGAAAACTCCTTTTTCAAAGATAAAACTTTCAGAAACATAACCAAACATCTCTAGACATGCACACCACTTCTGCAGGTCCTCCAACCAAAACAAAACAAACCAAAAAACTTTATAAACACTGAAAATAGTGCAAATGCTCACCAGAAACAATGTCTGATTCAAGGATTTTCTCCACTTCGTCTTTAAATGATGTAATCCCAAGATCTTTTAGAAAATCTTCCAAGTTCTCCCGAGCTACCTTCTCACCTTTGACCGAATTCAGAGCTAAGGCTATCTCCTGCAACTCTAGAAATATATATTTTAAAGGACATTTTGATAATTGAACTGAGCTCTGGTTTATCAAAACAGAATAATAAAGACTTTTGTCTGTGCAGTCCATTGTTAATTATGAAATCCTGACTTCAGGGTCTCAGTGGGTAATGGCGCTTGCTACATAAGCTTGAAGAAAACCAGAGTTAAATTCCCAGAACTCCAAGAGGAAAGAGAGAATCAACATCTGAAAGTTGTCCTATGACCTTCACACACATGTTGTAGCATATATGTGCCCATATGCATATATATATATATATATATCATACACAAACATTATCATACACACACACAGCATCAGTATCATCATCATTGTAAACCTTTATGTGTGCATACTGAAGGAAAGCATAGAAACTTACAAACACTCTTCTCTGATGCTTCCATGCTCTCCCATAAGTAGTCTAGGTATAGTAAGTTGGTAATGGAGAGAACATTCTGGAAGCTAAGTTCCCATATGCCAGCAAACTTCCAAATAGGCTTTTCTAAAGATAGCAGCCTCAATTCCACTGTATTAACTCTTTCTTGCCCTTTACAACCCTTCCTAGAAGTTCCCAGCCGTCTTCTGCACTGGGTGGTAATGCCATCCTCATCTCTCTGGCCATCTCTCAGGTTCAGGTGCCCAACCAACATCAGCACTTTGTGACTAAGTTTTCTTTGCTCCCTGAATTATAAAATGTCAACAGTCCTGAGCAACAATCTTTCAGAGCACTGCCCCCCTCCTAGTTTCAAAATTAGATATAAAGTTGTAACTCTTTATTCAATACACAACATACTCCAAATACCATGGTTCTATGCTACACATGGATTGCTGCATTTGACTCTAACAGTTCTATAAACATGATGCTATTAGCTTCCTAATTGTGAAGATAAGGAAGTGAAATTAGAGATAGCAAAGAAAAACAGCCATTGAACTACAGGAAGGTGATGAGGAATGTCTAATAAAGGAAACAATAGCAGTAGATTTAATACCTGGAAAACTTAAAAAAAAAAAAAAAAAAACTAAGACAGGGGCTGGAGAAATAGCTCAGCAGTTAAGAGCACTGACTGCTTTTGTAGAGGACCAGAGTTCAGTTCCCCACACCCACACAGTGGCTCACAATCATCCATAACTCCAGATCAAAGGGATCCAATGTGCTCTTCGGACTGCCAAAGGCACCAGACACACACGTCATGATCATATCAGTAGGCACCACACTCACACACACAAAATAAAAATAAATCTTAAAAAAAGAAAAAACCAACTAGCAGATTTCCCATAGAGTCCAAGAAATGAAGGTGGAATTTAAAATATCTTGTAAATGTTTTTAATAGTTTTTTTCTTCTGAAAGAAGTGCCAATTTCTAATCAAACTAAGCTTTGCCTGCCTTCCACCAGAACAATGCAAATGTGTTAGCTAGAAATCAAAGCATATTATCAAAAAAAACCAGTTTAAACAGTTACAAATAATTCACTTACCTTCATTTTTCTTCTTTCTTAACTATCACTGGGGTTATGGAGTCCAGGATCTCAGTGCACATTAGGCAGGGGCTCTACCAGGCTACAATCGCAGCTCCGATATCTTTTCTCCTCCTCCTCCTCCTCCTCCTTCTCCTCCTCCTCCTCCTCCTCCTCTTTCTCCTCATCCTCTTTTCCCCCTCCTACTCAATGAATGTGTGTGGTATGCTTGCATGTGTGTTCATACGTGTATACTCCTATGGAGATGCAGGGGTATATATGTGCATGCATGTCCAGGTTGAGTGATGAGTCTCCTCAATCACTCTTCACTGTATTCATTGAAGCAGGATCTCTCCACTGAAATCAGAGTTCATCAATATGGCTAGATTCTGAGTGTCCCAGGTCTCTGCCTTCTAAGAGTTAGAATTACAGGCAGTCTACCTGGCATTTCCATGTGTTCTAAGGACCCAAACTCAGATTCTCAGGTGAATACGGCAAAACTTTCTCTGCAGAGCCATCTTCCCACCCCACTCCAAACCCATATTTACCTTTTACCCTGAGGGCATCCCGCGTGTCCTTTACTACTTTTGAAAATTCTTCAAGTTGTACTTTATCATCTTTTGAGGGAAAAAAATATTTTATTACGTTATCCCCATTAAGCAAAAGTCAGCCAATGAAGCAACCTATAAAATGTAAATTATCTGATATATGCTTAAGAATCATATTTTTAGTAACAGGTTGATTTATGGAAAGAGTGCAAAGACTATAAAATTTAAACTGAGTTCTCAATTTCCATCATTTAAGAGAAACCATATGATCTGTAGTCATACAAAATGCAAATGGAGTCCTAAATAATAATAAAAGCTAGGCCTCAGCCTTAGTTTAGGATTTGTTTGAAGGAAAAACTTCTGTGACAGACAACCTGAAAGGCTCTTTGAACATAAAAGTCTGACAGGACCAAGAACACCCTTTTACCTAGGCAAGAGCATGCAAGCACCAGACTACTGTCAAGGGACAAACATGGGAGACAGAAGCAACTTTATTTCCTAACCACCAGTGAGGAAGCTTAGATTGGAGACTTGAAATTATTGTAGTTGATGATTGCAAACTAGAACAAAGCACAGAGGCCAGCAAGGTGCATACCCAAGCTGTCAAAATCCTACTTTACAGGTTTCAAATATAGCTACAAATATGATATCTTGCCTTTTATCCACCGTATGTTTTAAATTAGCACTTGAATTCTTAGGAACTATATAATAAAATTGCATTCCTTTACAACAGTACATTTTCCTGTTTCTCATAGAAATATCCAGAATCTACCTAACTACAAAGACTTTGCCTCTGAATCTGTCAGCTATCCTGACTAATAAAACAACAAGATGTTACCATAAAATCTGAACAAATACTTTATCTTTTTTTTAAAGACATGTTCTTGCTAGGTAGTACATACTTACTGTTAACACACTATACAACATGAAGGTATTGAAATAAAAAATAGATACTGGTGTTTTATACAGAACAGCCAAATTATATGAATTTTCTTTATAGTTCCTAAATGTAGGTATTATCATTTCAGCCATTAGACACTCCACCTCACTGAGATCTGAATCTGGAGGAGGCATGGAGGTCTTTGTGCTCACAGATAAGCAGTAGGGAAACCTGGAATGCTAAGGCCACAGGTTTGTTCCTTCAAGGGAAGGAATGCAAATCCTGTTATCCAACCAAAAGGCTGGAGCTGACATGCTTTCTTTGCACTATCTGTGTGGATACTTTTCCAGCACTGGACCGTCTCCCAGGCCCTTATCATAACTTTGTTTTTCCTCAGTCAATCTATAGAGCCTATCTTTATGGACTTTACAAAAAGTTTGATGGAGTCATGTCTGAACTTTGTTTAGATTTCTTTGTTCCTTAAGGACATTTATGGATGCTTTGTTGTCCATGCAGTATTCAGTTAATTATCACCAGGATAATTTTCACCAAATTGTGCGGTGCTTAAACATAGCTAAAACGAACCACCACTTGGAATCAGTTCTGGAGTTTGACTTGTGGAGTGTTTGACTCAATACTGCTACCTGAGTCACACTGAGATGAACTGTCTTTTTTTTTTCTGCTGCAGATTGTCACTCTGCTGGCCATGAAGGTTGCAGAGAACCCCTCATGAATCTATAAAACTGCTGGGGAAAAAAACAGAGGGAATGTTCCATGACATATGTTCTAGGCAGATAATTCTTGGATATAACCTGGAAAGCACAGCTGACCCAAGAAAAATAGACAAAGAGAAGAGCATCAAAGTAAAAAGGGTAGTCAGAACAATAATCAGAGGGAGCAAGAGAAAGACAGAGAGAAACACACACACTATGGGCAGGAAGCTAGCAACCACTTACTCATGAATTGAAAGAAAATATTTTCAAATCACACATTGGATAAGAGGGCTACTATCTAAAATATATAATGAACTCAAAATACTTACAGCAAGAAAAATACAACCTACTTTTTAAATGGGTGAAAGTCTTGAATAAATATTTCCCTCAGGAAAACACACAGGCAGCTCACAGCTGTATGAAACATACCGTGAGCGTAACAGAAACGCAAGCTGAATGCACAGTGAGGTCCCCACTTTGTATTTGTTTGGCTGTTTATCACTAAAAGCAGACACTAAACTTTCTTTACCTCTTAATTTACTATTTGGAATACCCACCATCAACTGTTGCTAACTTCACTGCATCTAATAATTCATCCTTTTTTAAATAAATATTCAAACTAGACAGTGTGTCCCACAAGTGAGAAACATCCATCTGGTCCTTGCTGAGGTTGTGGAGGGTCTCAATAGCATTCGCCAACACTAAACCACGGACAAAAACACAAGCTTCATGATATATTTATTCAAGATACCAATACAAGAAACTATTATTTGGGAGTTCCTGCGGACAAGATCCTTGACCCCCAAATCCTGGCCTCTGCCAAAGAACGAGGTCTCAGCTGGAGAGCGCCAGTTTCCAGTGAGGTCCGACTACCCTGCAAAACCTTCTCAAGTTCCAGCTCAGCCCTTGTCCTCTTCCGCCGGCTATTGGCCAGAGTTGAAGGACAAGTTACTGGGGAAATGGGTTTCTATTTTTGTTTCCACAGAAAATGAAAAGATGTGGATTCCTTCCAGACTAATGTGGCTTGATCACGCCAGACCGCCTGAAACAGAGTACAAGCTGATCCTACATTCAAAACAGCTGGACAAAACAGCCCTACAGACTACAGCCAGGATATCTGAATCTTCTTCGAATCCCCCAAGACAGCGCCCCTTACCAGCAGGAAGTAGTTTGGAAAGAACGACGCCCAAATTCCCAAATATTGTGTATAAATGTTTGTTTTCATTTAATTGGACTGTTATATAAAATTAAATAAAATTAAAAAAAAAGAAACTATTATTTGGAAGTTAACAATTAAGGATTTGGGGGCTAAGATAAACATCAAATATAGCATAAATGAGCATCAAAACACAATAAAATATCTAACCTGTTATAATACATCTTAGAAGTTTCTGAACTGTTTCAAGAAAATATTCCCTCATCCCTGGGTAATTACAAATAATAATAATAATTTCCTAACTGGGAATTCAGATCAGTGGAGTAGTTTCCCAGTATACTCAAGGGCCTGAGAGCAATCCTCAACACCACAAAAATCCCACAATTTTCCTTGACTAGAAATCTGAGTTCCCAATAAAGGTTAAGATTTTACTTTTAATTGTGTGTATGTGTAGGGGTACAAGTTTGCACGAAGGTGCCCACAGATGGCAGGAGAGGGTGTCAGGTGCCCTGGAGTTAGAGTTAAGGGTGGTAAGAAGCAACAGGAATTAAAAGGTTAACAAAATGAAGATGAAACTGAATTAGCAAGATGAACCTTAAGTTTTTATAGAAAGCTAGTATGGAATAATGCATCTTTTTATAGGAATGACTGAGGCTGGAGATGTAGTTTAGCATTTCAAAACTTGGACCCAATCTTATCACCATATATATATATATATATATATATATATATATATATATATATATATATTCCAACAAACCATTGGAAAAACTGTAGACTAGGAACAGCAAGGTTTTGCTTCACGAATCCATAAAAAATGTTTTTATACCACATTTTAAAACACCAATAAAAGTTCCAGGGAATGGCCAAGCACCTTGGCACATGTCTACGTGTGACCAGTACCCAGGGAGCTAGGGCAGGAGAATCACCTGAAGCCAGGTTGGGGAGTTTAAGACCAGTCTGGGAAACATGATAGACCTCATCTCAAACAAGCAAAGCAATGGGATAGACGAGAAGAAAGGGCAGTATGGCATTGAAGCCAAAGTGGGAAAGCTGATTAAAAATGACTCTTCCGTATGTGTCTACACAAGTGAATATGAAGCTCAAGTGTGGGGGGGGCACCAAATGACAAAAATGAGTGTGCTCGTGGGATGGTACAATAAAGCTTGGAAAACACAGCTTTACCCGAGGTCTAATTGTAATGGCAGTGTGTGTGGCACTAATCAGGCCTAAGATAAGGAGACCTCTGTACCTTTTCGCTTCTAGAAAACATTATAGCATTAATATGGGAATTCATGCGGTAATGAAAAGTACTTAATACTAATGCATGATAAACACTATGTATGAATAACAATAAGACAATAGTTAGAATTGCTACTATGTAGTACATTTAAGTCTATAGTTATAACCGAAATGTTTACAAAGTCTATCTGGAAATTAGGACTAAATGTATCTTTACTACTTTGGTTTGCTTGTTTGCTTGCTTGCTTGACAGAGGGTGTCGTGGGGTTTTTATTGCTGCGAAGAGACTCCATACCACAGCAGTTCTTATAAATGAAAATACTTAATTGAGGTGGCTCACTTACAGTTTCAAAGGTTCATTCCATTATCATCATAGTGGGGAGCATGGCAGCATGTGGGCAGATGTGATACTGGCTACGTCATGATATACAGGCCACAGGAAGTTGACTAAGACACTGGGCAGTATCCAGAGAAGAGGAAATCTCAAAGCCTGCCTCCACAGTGACACACTTCCTCTAACAAAGCCATACCCACTCCAACAAAGCCATACTTCTAATAGCACCACTCCCTATAAGACTATAGGGGACATTTGCATTCAAACTACCACACAGGGTCTCATTTTGTAGCTCTGACTGTCCTGATACTATGTAGAACAGGCTGGCTTTGAACTTATACAGATCCACTTGTCTCTACCTCACAAATGCTGGGATTAAAGGTGTATGCCACCAAGGCTAGCCCTTTGCTACTTTTTTTCAGGAATTAAGTAAAAAGCTTAAATTCTACCTAAGAACTAGACTAGGGAAAACATTTTCTGATAAATTAAAGCCCAAGAATACCATCTATGAATGGTATTCACATAATGCTAAACCAAGATTTAGCACAGTTCACTATCCTTATGAGAAAAATGTTTTGTTGGACCCAGATCTTACTTATTGCAAAAAGCAATTTCTAGTAAATTGAAGAAAGACTTGAAGCTTTTAGATGGCACTGGGAAATACCTTAATAGGATCAAAATTGAGATAATCTATTTTTCATATGAAGGCAAAGCCAGAAGCTAAACCTGAGAAGGGTAGGAGCTGGAATAGGATTGGAAGTTGAAGAAAATGGGGATTTTGTTTCAGAGAGTGGGAAATAAGCTAATTATATAATCAGACTCGTGCAGAGTCAGAAGTTTCATTGCATGGGTTCCAATGAAGTACAGAAAGGCTAGATATTTTAGGATATTGTGTAAACATATATCAGACAGTTTAAATCAGATAAGAAGAGCACAAATGAGCAGGTACTGCAAGGGTAGAAGGACTGAAGTCACAATGTAAGGGTTATAGAACCGGTAAGAAGACAGGCCCTTGCACTGGATGTGCTCCTGGCAGTGCTGGACAGCTTGCCTGGGTAGTGATGACCGTGAGGAAGAGCTGGTGGGCTGACCAATGCAGCTACCACTCAGGCCCAGGGTTAGGAGCTGGCCCACCCAACATCCATCTCACCTATGAACTAATCGGGGCATGTGAAGGGGACAAACCTACGGATCCAAACAGCAGGGTCTCCATGACACAGGACAACAACAGGATAGCCAAGAGGAGCCCTGGAGAAAGTCCATTACCAGTGGTGTATGGAAGCCAGAGGCTTCAAGCAAGACCAATGACTCGCAGCAAGGAACACTTGCAAGTAGAAATGAATGGACTAAAGGATAACCTGTGTGACTCAATGGAACACACTACAGCTGCCACAACAAGACTTTTCCTTTTTTTGTCTTGGTTTTGTTTTAATTTTTCTTTTAAACTGTGTTTTGTTTAGGGGACAGGCTGCAAGGGCAGAAGGTAGATTTGAGGGGACAGGGAGATAATTGGGTTCAGAATACGTGATGTGAAAGCCACAAAGAATCAAGAAAAGTTAAAAAGGGGGAGGAATAAGCAATCTGATAAAAATGGAAAAGTAAACATAAATATATAATATTAAGACTCACACAGAAAATAAAGCTGAAAATATGAATTAAAATATACTGTGCAACTGTGCTAAGAAAAAATTAACTTCCATGACAGTGAAAATCCTAAGGGAAAAATTGAAATGACTGATAATACAAATAATCCCTTCATCTTTACCCACTGTACAACCTAATATAGAAGAAAACTATAAGCTAAGAATAACTTAACTAAAATCCACTATCATTCAATATATAAGCATCAAATAACATAACTCCAGCCACAATGTTTAAAGTACTAATGCCAGACCATAAAAATAGATGGTTATGGGGTTGGAAACATGACTCATCAGTTAAGAGCATGCCATGCCCTTCTAGAGGACCCAAGTTCGGTTCCCAGCACCCATGTCACCAGCTCACAATTACATGAGACTACAGCTTCAGGGGATCCATCATCTGCTTTTGGCCTCCACAGGGAACCATGCACATGTATCACATACCCAGCCCTCACCCCAGACACCAACATATCAACATATACCAACATACAATTAAATATTGTTAAATAGACATTATAGCCTTACTTTTCCCTACGCTGAGTTCCACAGTGCCAAATTCTAGCTCATATTCACTTACTGGCAGCTTAACATAAAGCCTGGTACATATTAACGGTTCTTGAATGTCATTAAGTAGATTAGAATACTGAAAGAAATGCTGGTAAAATAGCTGAAAACCAGAAACTCTGCATATTTGTTATCAAATTCTAAATAGCATCACTTTCTCAGAGCGAGAAGGCATTTCAATCCCCCCCCCCCAAGTAGATGTAGCACACGTAGCTCTGTCTACTGTAAATATGGAGGTCAAAGTAAGGCTATATTAGCTCTCATATCACCTGCGTGTAGACGTTATTCTAGAATTAGGACTCAGTAATGAAAAGATTACAACCACACTTAGCAGCACAAATTTAGGCAGTTGGGCTGGAGAGATGGGCTCAGTGGTTAAGAGCACTGACTGCTCTTCCAGAAGTCATGAATTCAATTCCCAGCAACCACATAGTGGCTTGCAACCATCTGTAATGCATTATAGTGACCTCTTCTGGACAGCATTACAGGCAGAACACTGTGTACATAATACATAAGTAAATTTTTTTTAAAGTCAGCAACAAAGTTAGGCAGTCATTGCTTGATGATCTTTCAGATAACTAATTATTTTAGTATCTTATAAAAGCTTTTTATCTTCTAAAATCTTTCAGACTACTTGGTCCACAAAAAGCATCACATGTCAGTAACATTCATACGTACATAAATTTTCAGAGAAGGATTCTGTGTTGCTCATCATGGTATCAATAAATTCCTTAAAATTCACTTTTTTTGTTTCTAAATGAAAGAGAAACATTGTCTTTAGTATCTTCAAGTACCAAATTATTATGACAAATACTGAATTATGTGAAGACATCCATCATTTACTACAAATCACTAAAATATATGTTTAGAAAGAGAAAAGGCAATTCAGTGTAGAAACAAAAACCAAGTACTTAATAGAAAGATGTTCAAAATAGTGCACAGTAGTGTTACTTTCACCTGGCATCTCATTTTGTTCATGCATGCTCATGAATGCCTAGAAGTTCTTTATCTTGCCTTCCATCACTTTCTCTTTGCCTGTACCTGTCTCACAGACACTATCATAGCTGCAATAAGCTTTCAAGAAAAACACATCTACACTTGCACACCTCCTGCACACATGGTCCAGGGACTCTGTTCATTCATACAAATATTAGAATTGGCTCATAAAAATCTGAATCTTGTTGGAATTTCTTTAGACAAATTAGAGAAATGACAGTATTAGGTATGGCCATAGCACCCTCAGTATCCCAGATCTCAGTTCATCCCAAAAGCTAACTAGCATTGGATGGAAGAACTGACTGGTTTCAGTCTCTGAACCTACCAGCATAGCACATGTTCCCATTCAAACCATCCTTTATATTTTCTCCATAGAAGTTTTATACAGATTACATTTTCTACTTCTTTTTATTATGAAGGTTTTAAATACATACAACTAAGAACATTATAATGAATTCTCATACAGTGTCCTTAAAAACAATGGCTACTAACTATTCATCCATATGGAACCTCATTTACTTGACTAGCCCACCTCTATCTGTCCCTTAAGGAAAATTCTTGCTCAGTTGCATGGGCACTTGTAAGCCTTCACTATGAGTAGACAGCTTTGATTGAGGGAGGCACCTTCACCCTTTCAATGCCTTGTGTCCTGACTTCCATCTTATCAGGGAGCAAGATCAAAACTCTGTTTTCTGTTTCTTTGCAGTTTTACCTAGGGAAAAGTACCTGAAAAGATGATTAACACCGCCTATTTCTAGATGATGAATTTTGAGCATTAAATTGTACTTTTGATTTTATTGTTCCCATTTCCCTTATTGATTTAATACTTTTTCTAACAAAAAAAGTCATTATTCTGAGAAAAATAGTTTCCTTGAATTTTATCATTTACCATCAGCTTCAATTAATTCTTTGATCTTCTTTAGTTCTGGCTTAGGAAGATAAACTCCAAGATTTTGAAGACAAGTATCAAGATCTTCATAAGCAATATTTTCATCCTGAATTTTGCTAACGGCTTCAATGGCATCATTCAATGCTGAAAATAAATTTGTTCATATTAGAATTCAGTAAAAAATTCAAGCAAAAAAAAAACACAAGCATTAAGATAAATGCTAGGTCCATCATTAAACAAAAATACAAATCACTTCAGACGTGTTGCATAGTAACAGCATAATCAGAATGCTTTAAGGAGTTTTGTTTGTTCAAGTTTTGTTGTTTGAAGACAGGGCATCAAACTCCCTTTGTAGCTGAGGATAACTTTGAACTTCTGATATTCAATCACCATGCATGCTTTCTGCAATGCTGGGGATCAAACACCATGCACACCAGGCAAACACACTACCAACTAAGCTATATCTCTAGACCCTAACTTTTTGGTGCTAAAAATCATTAAGTATCAGAATCAGTCAACAATATTCTACTTTGCTATGTGATTTCTACACCTAAGAAATGCCAACTTAATCACATTGACAATATCACCACTGAAAACATGATCTTGTGAGAATGTCCTGCTTAATTCAACAAGTTAAAATTCCTTGGTGGTTTATTTCATATTAGCAAAAACATAAGTAGAAA
The DNA here is from genome assembly GCF_943737965.1 of Phodopus roborovskii. Lineage (NCBI taxonomy): Eukaryota > Metazoa > Chordata > Mammalia > Rodentia > Cricetidae > Phodopus > Phodopus roborovskii. Next base: position 19,631,370 of record NW_026125052.1, on the reverse strand, counting down.
ACCTTCCTTAATGACAATCAAGATAGCATTTTGTGGGGATGTGTAGTTTGGTTCATGCTAAATTCATTTAGTTTAATCTTTAAATACAAATATGATTACTTAGAAATAATTATCCTGTATCTCTTTTATAATACCTGAAAATCTACACTTTAATAATACTTTGGACAGTGTTTCCTTTCCTTTGTTAAATGTAAAGCACCTCAATTAAATCATTCCTTTTTTTTTTCCTTTTCCTTTTTTGAGACACAGTCTCACTATGTAGCCTTGGCTGTCCAGGATCTCATTGTGTAAACCAGGCTGGCTTTGAAATCACAGAGATCCACCTGCCTCTGCCTCTAAGTGCTGGGATTAAAGGCATATGCCATTATGTCTGACTATTAAATAGTTATTAAAAGAAATTCTTCCAAAATATGCAGGTTTTCATGCCTACCCCCTCTCTTTATTCTGGGATTCTGTCTAGCTTGAACTTGTAACAGGTCTTGAGTATACTGTCTCAACTGCTGTTAGCTCATGTGTGCTACTGTTCTGCTGTGTCCAGAAAACACTCATTCTTTGTAGTCATCAACCACCTCTGGCTCTTATATTCTTTCTGCCTCCCCATCCTTGATCCTTGTGAAGAGGGGACATGATAAAGATGCCCATTTAGGGCTGAGCATTCCACGGTCCCTTATTCTCCGCACTTCTCCTAGCTAAGGAGTTATTGGCAATTGACAGAAGTTGAGAAAGGGAGAGTAAATTTCCTTTAAGGGTTGGTTGAGCATGCTCCGGTGGAAGTCCCCACACCCAAGAGTATATATGGCAGTATCACCTGTATTTAATGAGTATTTTTTGTAAAAAAAAAAAAAAAATAGACACAACTTGGGTAAGTAGGGAAGGGTACAAGTGTGTGGGGGGATCTGGAAAGAATGGTACGAGGGGCAAATGTGATACAAATGCACTGTATGAATTTCTTAAAGAACTAATAAAAGTGAGAAAAAAGAAATTAATAAAAAAACCAAGCAAACATTATTGTATGTATACATACATACATACATACATACATACATACATAGTTTTTAAAGAGGTTGATAGACCAGATGGCAGTCGACACAGAGAACTGGCCAAGGTGCAAAGAATGAGAAATTTGAGACTGCTCAGCCCTAAATGGAGCATGTATACCTATGCCCTCCTCCCAAGGCTCAGGGATCATTGTGGACGAAGGGATGGAAGAGTGTAAGAGCCAGAGGCAGTGGACGACTACAGCAAACAGTGTCTTCTGGACATAAGTGGGCAGCTGCCCCTATGAACTCACAGCAGTTGTGGCAGCATGCATAAAACCTGTGCAAGCCCAAGCCAGGCCAAATCCCAGTCGAGACAGAAGCGAGTACACAAGCCCACCCCTGGCTGTAAGCATGAGTTTTCTGGCCCAGCAGGTCCCGCAGCCCTTGAGCCCCAAATGAACACACAGACACTCTAAATTATGAAACTGTTGGCCAGTGACTAGGGTGTCTTATCAGCTAGTTCTGTCTTAATTATTAACCCATTTCTATTAATCTAAGTATTTCCATGTGGTCTTATCTTACCAGAGAAGGGTCCGAACCTCTTACTCCATCCTCTGCTACATGATGTCTGACCTCTGCCTCCACTTCCCAGAATTCTCCTTGTCCCCTAGCCTCACCTATCTTTCTGCCTGGCCAATCAGTGTTTTATTCATCAACCAATAAGAGAAACATATACAGAATAACATCTCCCATCACTAGCCATGGATCTACTGACAAAATGTTAGCTGCTAGGGGATGAAGACACAGTTTTCTCTAAGAGTAGTTTTAGTGAGATACCCATGCTCCAGTGGAGTACCACACATCCAAAAATCTTTAGGCAACACAAATTGGTCTTGAGGGATTTTTTTCTTAAAAAAAAAAAAAGATACAAAGTCTGTAAGGGGTGAAGTGGAGTAGATCTGAGAAGAGTTGGTGTGGGATGAATATAATCAAAACACATCTATTAAACTCTCAAAGAGCTAATAAAATTTTAAATTTTTAAGTAGGAGAGGTATCATAAATCATTTGAAGAAAAAGTGAGATCTGGAAAAATAACATACTCATACACTGAAAAAAAATGAAGTAGGTTTTTCTCACATGTTAGATCCAGATAAAGTATTTTATCTCATATTTTAGTCTTGCTTCAAAAACTATTTGCATAAAAAAATAATTACAAGCAAAAATAAACAAAATTAAAACAATACCGGATTGTTGTGACCATTGCACAACTTTATAAATTTACTTAAAAATCAGTTAGTGGGTCAATATTATATGTATAAACTATAACCTAATAAGTGCTTCACAAAATGTTCTAAATCAAAAGTAAACTATATCAATATTTCATTCAAATAAGTTCTTCATGAATAGTCAAAAATTAATTCCTAACCAATGATGCTAATTACGCATTTGCTCTCTTGCTATCACTTGCATTGCTGGACTGTATGTAGCACTTGGGGTTTATAAAATTCAGATGACAACTCTATGAGATGAGCAAGTTACTTGTTGTTACCCTGAGACGGCAAGTTCTTACAAGCTGGCTGTTAAGCTGCCTAAGGGTCACAGCCTCAGAAAATGTGACAGTGAGTGTCCATCTCAAAGCAAGCCCAGTTCTTATCTGTTTTGGCTTAGTTTTGTTTCATTTTGTGCTCTACCTGTTTTGTTTGTGTTGGAGGCAAGCTATGTAGCTTGGCCTTCAACTCCCCATTCTCTTGTTTCAGCCTTCCCAGTGTGGGAACTGGAGAGCTACGCTCCACCAGGCCCCACAGAAGCAAGTTCACTGCCATCTGTTCAAGCTTCTTTTCAACCTAATTGCTCTTCCTCCAAGTCATTTCAAATCAAATTCTACCTACCATCACATTCAGGAAGATTGTGCTCCTTGGAGACTGTCATAATAAAGTCATCTAAATTCACCATTCCACTTTCTGTAAAATAAAAATTTAAATTACACAGTATGATATATTTAATATTTTTATTAAATTAAGAGTAAATCATTAATTTCACCATCCTATTCTGCCTTTACACACACACTCTCTCCTAAAATTAGTCTTTCTGAATTAGGTCAGTTCATATCATTGTTTCCCTTTTTTAATTTATGGGATAATAATTTAATTACATTTCCCCCTTTCCTTTCCTCCCTCCAAACCTTCCCATGTACTCCTTCCCAATGTCCTTCAAATGTATGGCCTCTTTTATGTTGCAGAATATTATTTTAAGATGTGATACATTTGTTTATACTGCAGAACATTTGTTTAATGATGCAAAGATATGTTGCATTTTTTTATGTTGCATTTGTTTAACTGTGTGAAGTTATGTTATTTTTGTCTGTCCAAAATACCTGATTGGTCTAATAAAGAGAAGAAAGTCATTATAGCTAGGTAGGAGAAAGGACTCCTTTCAGCCAGGGCTGAAAGACAGAATAAATAGGAGGAGAAATCTGGGAAGAGAAGATCGAGGAGCAAGAGGAGGAGAGGAGTACTCCAGAGGCCACACACCCAGCTACACAGCAAGCCACAGAGTAAGAAATAAAGAAAGTTATATAGAATAGAGAAAGATATTGAAGAGAAAACTGAACCCAAAGAAAGGTCTAGAGACCTACAAGAGCCGCCAACTAACAACTTGAGCATCCATGGAAAGGCTACCATAAATGCCCTTTCTGGATAGTGAGATAAACAACTAACTTATCCATGGAGCCCTCATCTAATACCTGTTGGAAACTGAAGCAAACACCCATACCTAAACACTGAGTCAAACTAGAACCTAAATGCAGATGGAGAGGACAAGCAGAAACACATAGAGACAGCTGACCTGAACAAGGAGGAGCTAACAGGCTCCCAGACTGATAGCTGGGAATCGAGCATGGGACTGACTCAGACCCCCGAATATGGGTCTCAGCTAGAAGGACTGAGCAGCCTAAGGGACCTCAGACAGTGGAGCCAGGATGTATCCCTGGTGCACAAAAGGACCTTGCGAACACATCCACTATGGAGGGATACTGCCTTAACCTAAAGACAGGAGAGAAGTCCTAGTCCCTACTTCAAATGACCGGTCAGATCTCCATGACCCCACCTGGATGGCATTGCCCTACATGTGAATTGGGGGGGGAGGGGAGGGTGAACAGGGTGCATGTGAAGGGGCAGAGAGAGTAAAAGGGAGGAAGGGAGGAAGGGAGGGAGAGGGAACTGGGATCGACATGTAAAAAATAAATTAAATTTTAAAAAGTAATAAAGAAAGATAAAAGCCCAGAAGCAAAGTAGATGAAATAATTTAAATTTTAAAAAAATCTGGCTAGAAATAAGCAAGCTAAGGCAGGGCATTTATAAGAAATAATAAGTCTCCATTTATTTATTTTGGAGCTGGGTGGCAGGCCCCAAGAAAGTAAAGAGTAAAAACAACCAACGACAATTTTGTTTACTAATTGTTATTACATGCATGCATACACAAACACACACCTATTATTTTAATAGCCACTGAAAGCATATTAGTGCCATAAACCAGTTACCAAGGGCACAAAAATAAGTAGGATATAGTCCCTGTTTATTTAATAGTTATTATATGCAAATGACTAGATTGGTTTTATCTTTTTTCCACTTTTATGTTTTTTTTCTGAGTGTGTGTAGTGTGTAGGTGGTGTAGTGTTGTGTGTGTGTGTGTGTGTGTGTGTGTGTGTGTGTGTGTGATCACACACTGTCATGCCTACTCAGCTTTTGTGGGGCTGGAGGGATCTGAACTCTGGTCCTCAGAGTTGAGCAGCAAGAGCTTTATCCACCGAGTCATCCCCACAACTCCATATCTGTTCTTTCTTATTCTTTAGAATGGCCCATTCCATTCCATTCCTCAGGAAGAGAAATTCCCCTCTCCGCCATTTTAACTCCACAAAAGTACTAACTTTCTCAAAAGTTTAGACTTAGCAAGTTCTCACCAGTTTTAGTAGTCTTTGGCATAATCTTCTGGAAGTCTTTATCTGATAAAGCAATCCCTACTGAGGGTAAAGTTGACTGAAGTTCATCTGCAGAAATGTAACTTCCTTGGAGCTTGCTGATAGCATCATGGACATTTTCTAAATACACCAAATATCAGATAGTTGTAAGTATCTAAAACAATAGTGGTTACCGAAATCTTTTTGTTTTGTTTTTAATATATTTTGAGACAAAAATCTCACTATGCACCTTAGACTAGACTAGCACCCTCTACATAGCCAGTCTGGCCTTGAACTCATACACCTGTCTTGACCTCCTGAGTGATAGGGTTACAGGTATGTACCACCATGCACAGCTGGTACCTAAAATCTTGAGTAATATGAGAACAGGTTCCATCTACTCAATAACACCTGGCAGAAGGATTGCTTTTTCTGTTCTCTTATACTTCTGCTTTTAGATCAAGCACAAAACTGTTACAACTTTACAAACAACTGTTCAGAAGAGCAACCTGTCCCAGTGAGCCAGGGTGCTTGCCTCTGATTAAGATGCAGCTCAGGAGTCCAAGCCATAAAAATATCAATGTATTTTGTTAAAATTCCAGAACCCCAAGCACAGTTCTTAGAGTTTCCCCTTCTGTAAATTGACCCTGCTATGCTTTAAGTGCACACTTTCAATAAAAATCCAAAAGGCATATACACGTGGACAGTATCACTTCTGATATTCAGGTAAGAAATGTATAACCCGAATTTACTCATAAAAATATAAGGAAAAGTCAAAATGAGGAGTATTGTAAAAAAAAAATAACTGGTCACTACTTTTCCATTGTCAAGATCATGAAAGACCCAGAAGACACCCTGGAATGAGGAGGGTCACTTGACCACTAAATACAATGTGTAATCCTGGGTCAGTTTGTGATCAGAAGACATTCCTCAAACAACTAATATTATCTGAATAAGGTCAAATGTCAGTAAGGATTGTTGTGTCAATGTTAACTGCCTGATTTAGATCACTGTGCTATAGATATATAGGATATTAATACATGGGGAAACCAAGTAAAGAATATTTGGGAATGTTTTTTACTATATTTGCAACTGTTGTGAATGTAATGTCAGTTTTAAATAAAAGTTTAGTTTTTTTAATTTAATCATGAGGGGCAGTAATATAAAATAGAGTCCCTGTTATTGTGTTATTGCAGCTATTTTTAGGGAAGTGACTTATACCAAATGAATGACTTCACTCTTCCTTACATGTGGAACATGTAAGGCAGTGGTAGATGACATCACTGATTTAGTAATGTCAGGTAGGTAGACAGCATTGGCTTGTGAGGCCTCCTCTGCTGGCTCACTAAATGTTTAACACCCTGTTATTCTGTAAACCCAGGACTTCTTTACCTAACACACAGTAATAATAGCAGAGTAGTAGAGGAATCAGGATGAATACCCCTAGTCTTTCTTAGTGGGTCATATTCTTTTCTCAGCTAAGTTATTTAAGCTACATTTAGTTTGGGAATCATTACTTTTTCAGTAATCCCTTATTTTAACTACTGCATTAAATTACAGTGTGTTTTTAAAGTTTCTTTAAAGAGAGCAGACACGATGAAGTAACTTCAACAGACTGTAAGACATGCATAATTAAATTCCATACAAAGTACCTCTGTATGGAAAAAAAAAATCATTATCTTTGATGAGGGCCATACATACTAAGGTATACTTTTTACCTAAGAAGTATATTAATTATTCTGTTTTTAATATTTTCCATCAATAAGAAATAATACAAAACATAACAGAATATCTTCACATACTTGAATTGTGGGACTCTAACAAAAATTTCCCAGATTTCCTACATATCCAAATAAATTACCAAAAAGAATTAATCAAAGAAAAATCCACCCCTTATTCTCTTTCTCTCTGTATGTATGTGTGTACGTGTACATGTTGTAGAATTGGATAGGGACATGTGTGGATGTGAATGTGGAGGTCAAAGGTCAACCCTGGGGCTTGTTGTTCATGTGCCATCCGCCATGCTTTTTTGAGACAGGGTCTTTCTCTGGCATGGAGATCTTAGTTTAGACTAAGCTAGCTAGTCAGTAAGCTCCAAAGATCCACCTGTCTCTACCTTTTCCCAGGAATTATCACAAAAAGCAGAATTATATCCACTAGCCTACATATCAAAAATGGTGGTTACACAGGCTGACAACTGAAAGGTTAACTATTCGGGGATGGAGCAGGGGAAGTGTAAGGAATCAGTGATCGGCTCACACTGCCCATTTCCACAGACTGAAACACTCCAAACCTAAGTCCTGACTTAGGCATGTGACACTGACCTAAGACACTAACTGCAGCTTTTTCCTTCGATGAAACTGGTTTTAGTGTGCTGGGCTGCTTTCTCCCAGCTAGCTTCTCAAGTTTTAAGATGTTAGAAGTATCACTTTTATCCAGAAACTTATCGAGGCTTGTAGTATCGAGGCTTGTAGTGCTCCTCAAGGTGATAGGTGGTTTAGACTCAGAATCTTCAACCTTTGGATATGGTTCCTGAACTCCCACTTGATCAACGTCAACCCCACTTGACAGTTTTCTTCTTTGTAAGGAAGCTTTTGATGGTTTAAATTCAGGCTCTTCATGTTTCTCCATGATTTTACCATTACGGCGATACTGAAGGGAAGGTACACTAGGTTTTTTTGATGTAAGAGGTTGGGGCAATCTGGAAAGTAAACTGCCTTTCTTCTTATGTTCTAGATGATGTTCAGGTATATCTGATAATTTTTTACTTGAAGTGGGTTCTTCCACAATTGCTAAGTAAGAGAAATATATTATTTTACTTATTGATTTCACTTATTTGTAGGATTTGTACAATATTTCAAACAAATCAACTAAGTTTTCATAAAGGCCAATCCAGAACTTAGGAATTGCTTAAATATACAAAACAAAGTGTAACAAAGATGAAAGGGCTGGTAATTAAATGATCAGACTATTAACCAAAACAATCTTACAGATTATTATATTTAAATACATCCACTCAAACCTGCTTAAAGTTAAATATTCTACTGGGCTGCAACGTTCTCTACTTCCTAATTTAGAAAGACAACAGGCTAGTAAGGCAAGAGAGTTAGAAATACCCTCATTGTAAATGTGCAGAACTATAAGAAGCCGCAGAAGAGAAGCTCTTGTTAATAAAGTTAAAATCAAAATAATTATTCTCATGAATACTCCCAATTGTCTGTAGGCAGAAATAACCTGATACAAAAATCACAACTCTAGAACATATTAGAAAACGAAATGTCTAAAGTCACAACTTCATTTAAAAAATCAAATTGATGGTTCAGAAGGGTACTTTATGATGAAAACATACTTTAGAGTATTTCAAGGGTTCTAATACTTGGTCTTCAACACAACTCTATCTGTTGCAGGATATTTGTATGCTATGTGTCACTGTGATTGATTTAATAAAAAACCAAATGGCCAATAGCTAGACAGGAATTCTGGGAGAGAGAGGAACTCAGGGTAAGTATCTAGGCATGCTAGATGTCAGACAGACACTGAGGAAGTTGGACATACAGCCAGTATGGAGGAGAGATAAAGAGCCACATGGCAGAATGTAGATTAATAGAAACAGGTTAATTGAAGTTATAAGAGCTAGCGGGGGACAAGCCTAAGCCAAAGGCCAGGCTTTTGCAACTAATAAGAAGTCTCTATGTCATTATTGGGGAGCTGGCAGTCTCAAAGAAAGTCCGGCAAGAAAGATTTGCTATATCTATCAGATTGCCAAATGCCTACAAATCAGAGAAACCACACCAATTTGACAGAGCAACAATACCATCAATTACAGCATCAGACTAACTAACCTGAATTTGTGCACTTGTACGGGAGTATTGTAGTTTCTTGTGTCTCTTTGTTATTAATTGCTTCTTTTTTATACAGGAATGTAACTCACTTATTATCATAGATTTGGGTGTGTGTACATGCACATCTATGGGGAATCACACATGTGATCACATGCATGTGTGTGTCTGTGTGTGCACATGGAGGCCAGAGGACTATCTCAGGTGTGGTTCTTCTCTGGGTATCAACCACCTTGTTTTTTGGGACTGTGTCACCCATTGGCCTGGGGCTTGCCAAGTAGAATAGGCTAACTGCCAGTGAGCCCCAGGGATCTGCCTCCACCTCTTCAGAACAATGATTACAAGGGCATGCCATGGTACTCTGTTTCTTTCCTTTTTTTAAGTAAAAACATTAGCAAGAATACATAATTCATGATCACAAATGGCTACTATAGAAAATTATACTTCAACAAATTGGATAATCTAGAAAAGGATAAATCACAAAACAAATATTCAATTTCCCAATTAAGTCATAAAGAAATTGGATCTTTAAACAGACCAATACCAAGTGAAATGAGCAGGGATCAAAGCATCACCAAAGGAACTCCTAGGATATGATGGTATCATTAAGTACCAACAAACTTTTAAAGATTGATTCATTTATTATGTGAACAGTGTTCTACCTGCATGTGTGCCTGCAGGCCATAAGAGGGCACCAGATCTCACAGATGGTTGTGAGCCACCATGTGGTTGCTGGGAATTGAACTCCAGTCCTCTAGAGGAGCAACCATTGTTCTTCTTAGCCTCTGAGCTATTTCTCCAGCCCCCAATAAATTTTAAAGAACTAATACATCTCCTTTTCAAATACTTCCCAAAAAAAATGTAGAGGAAATATCTCCAAATTCATTTTATTTTTCATGTGTTTTTATTTTTAATTATATGCATAAGGAGGGTTGCACATGTGAGTGTGGGTGCCCATAAAGTTCAGAAAAGGGTGTTGGATCCTAGAATTACAGGCAGTTGTAAGTCACCCAACATAGGTGCTGGGAACCAAACTTGAATCCTCTATAAAAGCAGTATGTATTCTTAACTACTGAGCCATTCTTCTCCAGCCCCATTAAACTCTAGGTCAGGATCACTCTGACATTAAAACCAAAAGACCACACAGGAAGACCAAATTACAGGACAATATTTCAATAAATGCATATATAAAATTTCTCAACAAATACTAGCAACTTTATTCAACAGACTATATAGAGAATGATTCACCACAATCAAGTGTCATTTCCACCTCGAATGCAAACATGGTTCAGCACATAGAAACCAACCTATAAATAGAATATATGCTAACAGTATAAAGGAGGGCTGGCAAGATTGTTCAGTGGGTGAAGGTGCTTTCTACCAAATTGGACAATCTAAGTTTGATTCCCCAGAACTCACATGGTAGCAGGAGAGGACTTCTGAAAATTGTCATCTGACCTGCATGCACACATGTGTGCACACACTCGTGTGTACACTTGTACACACACCATACATCACACCATGGCCATTTTAAGCAATGCAAAAGACAAAAATAATGTGGTAAATTCAACAAATGCACCAAGGGGATTTGGTAAAATGGATTGTTTAATGATAAAACCTTTCACCAAGTAGGATGCAGAAGAGATGTACTTCAACACAATAAAAGCCACATGTAACAAGCTCCTACCTCGCTTCCTACTCAATATTTAAACATAGAAAACATCTCAAAAAGTCTAAAAATTTTTTAAAGTTAGAAAGTTCCCAATAAAAACAAATGACAAATGTTTGAGATAATGGATATGCTGATTATCCTGAATCAAAAAGCATGTTCATTACAAAAATTATCACACTTTCTACATAAATATATATATATATATATGTGTGTGTGTACAGAAATATATACATATATGCCAATTAAGTTTTAATGAAAAATCAACAAGTTATAACAATAAATATCAATTACCACTGCTGGGAAACCTAAGGTGAGGAAACACTAAGGCAAGGCTTCCTTTTTGTAATAAGCTAATCAAACTATAGAATCTTTAGTGATATATTATTTATGATTAATTAAAGCTTGCCTGAGGATTCAGAAAGCCAGTCAGCCACAAGCTGTAGAGATCAGGCAATGATGGTACACACCTTTAATCCCAAGACTCAGGATTAAGAGATAGACAGATCTCTGTTATTCCAAGACTACCATGACCTACACAACAGTGAAGAGTAACAGAGGTCATGCCTTTGACCCCTGCACCTGAAATCACATGCCTTTAAACCCAGCATTAGAGAGGTATGTAAGACAGGAGCAAGGTCTCAGAGCTGGAATTCAGTCTCAGGATTCTCCAGCCACATCAAGGAGAGCGTAGCAGCTGGGATTACAGTCTGAGGTTTGGTGAAGCCAGGATCCCCTTTCAGTCTGAGGTAAAGGTAAGAGTTAGTGACTGGCTGCTTTGCTTTTCTAATCTTCAGCTTGAAGCTTGAACCCCATTATCAGTCTCTGGATCATTTATTTTTTGTGCTACAAATTTGTATAATTATTGGAATAATCTTGACCAAATTATATCGGAACACATGAAAGGGAATTTAAAATGTGACATAAAGTGCAGTAAAGATCAAAAAGGATGTACTTAATGGAGAAAGACACCAAATAATTGGGGATGGTAAAGAATATGTAAGGAACTAATGCCAGGGAAATACACGTGTTGTGTAATCAATATCAAGAAGGACCACTGATAGAATGTCCTATTTGGTCTCCCTTATTAGGTCAGGGAAAGAGGCTCAACATCAATTAAAAGAGTTTAAAAAGCTGTGGGCTAGGAGTTAACTTAAAGATTACTTATAAACAAAATGTATAGCCACAAAGATCCCTTACAAACATCTTCATACTGTTGTAGCAGTTCATCCAAAGTAAATATAATGTCCCCAATATCCACCGTGTGGTTACCTGTAACAGAAAGAGTAATTTAAAGTACTTCTATTTACTTTTAAACATACATACAGCTGCCAATCTAAATATAATAGGAATATGATTCAGAAGAGTGTGCCATTATGAGTTTTGAGTACTATCTGGAATTGTTCATTAATAGCTCAGTACACAATGAAGTATGAAATTAAGACTATAATTTTTTCCTTTTAGTAAAAGAGTTTCTTTATCAAAGGAAACAGCCACATTTTAAGAGTCTATACTAGATAATCAGATTAACATTTTATAATTTTTTTGAGAATTTACTATACATACCACTTCAAGTATTTACTCCTTTGTCTGAATTTCTAAATTGTGGTAAATTCTTAGTAAATTATCTACTTCCTATCACTTAAAATGATTTTTAATAAACAAACTATACCGAAGGCTATAAAGAACAGCATGAAGTCCGAGATGCTAGAAGAGCATCTACAGTATCAGTCCCTCTATGTATGAATCATGTGTGTGGTCCAAATCTTTGTTTCCTAAGGTAAATATTTCCATTAATATTTAAGCAAAACAATTGAGACCCCCATATCACACACTATCAAATGTGTGTATCTATCCAAATGCTGAAGATTCCTGAGCAGTTTTTACTTCCACAGTCAACTTTTCTGCTCTGTAGATTGTTTTGGCTTATTTTTGAGGTAAGATTTCAAGCAACAGCCCAAACTGACCTGGAACTCACTGTATAGTCCATGCTGGCCTTAAGCCACAGCAACTCCCCTGGTTCTGTCTCCCAAGTGCTGGGATTACAGGCATGTGCCAGGACCACAGGCATGTGCCACCACACCCAGCTCTCATAGATTCTTGATCTCACATCAGTGTCTATAGATTATCTCTCCACCTCTAGGAGAGCTAACACATAACCTATAGGCCTTTCTCCTTTAATCAACTTTTACCAATTATTTGTAATTAATGAGAAAAGCACAAAAACAATTATGCTACAGCTTGAAGTTGTATGTATATTCTCTATTGATTGCTAGATCCCTACCCATCCACTTTTGCATCAGTCTTCTTACGGCACTGAGCCACAGCTCTGTACCAAATTCCTGCTTGTTCTCACTCAGTGAACTTTAATTTGCTTCTCATCTCAGTGTAGATACCTCCAAACTGACTTTAACTCTCATCACCAAAATACCCATTAAGATGATTTTCATGGGTTCAGGAGATATGGAACTAGCAGAGTGTTTGTCTGGCATGACTGAGGCCCTAGATTCAAATTCCAATACCCCCAACACAGAGAGATTATTTCAATAGCTAAAGACAAGGAGCTTCTTTGTGATGTGATGGTGTGTGTGTGTGTGTGTGTGTGTGTGTGTGTGTGTGTGTGTGTGTGTTGTAGAGGATGTGTACATGTATATTCAAGTGAGCATGCCTGTGCATACATGAGTGAAGATCAGAGAATAATTTCCATTATTTCACTCCACCTTATCTTGGGGGAGGACAAGATTTAAAACTCACCATTTTTTCTAGGTTGACTGGCCAGCAAGCTCCCAAGATGTGTTGGTCTCCATATCCATATTCCCCATCACTGGGATTACAAGTATGCATGCCTGGCATTTACATGGGTGTTGGGAATCTAAACTCAAGCCTCATATTCAACAAAGCAAGCCTGTTACCCATGGAGCCATCTCCCAAACCCTAAGGACATTCTTTAAAAGGGATTTTGTTTAACTTTAGCCAACTTATTAACATGACAAAGAACACCTCTCTGGTTGGAGGGGATGGAACGAAAAGGTTCTGATTATTAATTCAATACATATGTGTTCGAAGTTAGTATGCGCTAGAAGCACTCTTCTAAATACTTAGGATGAAATATTGCAAAACAGCAGGGGACTAGAGAGACTGCTCAGTGGGTAAAGGGCTCGCTGCACCCACATCAAAGTCAGGCTGAGCAATGCACAGCTGCAGGCCCAGAGTTGAAGGAGAGAAGACATTGGATCTCCAGCTTCACCAGCCAGCTAATTCAAATTGACAAATAACAAGCTGTAGGTTTAGTGAGAAGTCTTTTCTCTAAAAACAATAAAAGGAAAGCCATAGAGGAACACACCCAAATTCAACCTCTAGCTTAGACACACACACACACAAAAGAAAAAGAAAAAAAAAAAAACCTTGAACAAAATAAACTTAACATTTGTACACTTAGTGCTTAGGTTTGAACACAAATGTTTAAAAAAGCAATTTGAAACATAATTTGCACTGTAATTAGTACTGTGTGGTGTATAACATAAGAATGTGGTCTAGTCAGAGGTCAGCATACAGACAGTAGATTTTAGATCTGAAGTGTGAAACTAGGTGGAACTAGGAGACTAGGAGGAGAGAGGAAGTAGTAGGGAGGAGTCAAGATGTAGAGATTGAGAGAGCAGAATGCTGGTCCCTCTCTCTGATAAGATAAGACGACGTGGAAATACTTAGATTAATAGAAGTGGGTTAATATTTAAGACAGAGCTAGCCAATAAGAAACTAGTAACTGGCCAACAGCATTATATCAAACACAGAGTCTCTGTGCATTATTTGGGGCTGGCGCAGCAGTGGGACCAGGCCGGCAAGAAAATCCTTACTCATAACAAAGAATGTTCAAGGAAAAGCTGTAAAAGGCAATAACTGTTTGGCAGGAAGGGACATGGTATGTAGCTGAAATTCTAGAAGGACACAGAAAACATGAATGTGTTCTGAAATACAACTGAAGATGTGGGTAAAGACCAGATAATACAAGCCTTTTTCCTAGTGAAGGTTATAATTATTGAGATGAACACCATGACCTATGCAACCTGGGGAGGAAGCGTTTGTCTTACATTTCCACATCACTGTTCATCATCAAAAGAAGTCAGGACAGAAACTCAAACAGGGTGGGAACCTGGAAGCAGAAGCTGATGCAGAGGACATGGAGGGGTGCTGTTTACTGGCTTGCTCTTTATGGCTTGCTCAACCTGCTTTCTCATAGAACCCAGGATCACCAGGCCTTCAGTAGCACCACCCACGAAGGACTAGGCCCTCCCACATCAATCACTAATTAAGAAAATGCTTTACAGACTCGCCTACAGACTGACATTATGGAGGCTTTTTGTCAACTGATGTATCCTCTGATGACTCCAGCTTCTGTTAAGTTGATATAAAACTAGCTAGCACAGCCTTGTACATCAACCTTAAAGTGTTCTTTATCCCAAGAGCTATTGCTGCACCATCCACAAAAAAGAGCAATATGACCAGATCTGTGCTTTGAACAGATCACTCTGCATGTAGTATAAAAGGATCAGTACTGGTATGGGTAGACTTGGGAGGCTGAACTGTGGTAGCCCCAAAGAAAAGATATGTTCAAATGGATTAAAGTAGGGAAATAGATATTAGAGTTATCTTAGAGTTTAAAATATGAGAACTTCACAACAGAGCTATTGGGAATGCCTTGGGTTTCTGCCTCACCCCTTTATTCATAATGACAAATTCTGTGATACATGTATATAGTCGATTCTTATAACAATCCTTGGAAATTAGTTTCATTTGCTCAATCTACCTCTCCAAATCACATGGGAGACCTAGAGACCAGGTTCTGCAATAGTTGCATATATAACCTGTTATTTCTGGTAGGGCATACCCTAAAGACTACCAAATAATATGGCTTGAAACTTATCTTTAAAAATCTCCACTTTTACGAACTCTATTCACATCTACCATCCAAGAGCTCATTATAAATAATAAACTCCAGCTCTGGGAGGTTGAAGCAGAAGGATCTCCACAAATTCAAAACCAGTCTAGGCTACAAATGAGTTCTAGGCAGGTCCAAGATGCAGAGTGAGACCCTGCTTCAAAACCAAAAAGACATGGGACTTGAGAGATTACAGTTAAGAGCACATGTTGCTCTTGCAAAAGACCAGAGTTCAGTTTCCAATACCCCACAGCTGCTCATACTGTCTGTAGCTCTAGTTCCAAGGGATAGGATCCCTCTTCTGGCATCTGTGAAAACCAGGCATGCATGTGGTATATACACATATATGCAGGCAAAACAACTAATTCACATAAATTTTTTTAAAAAGCTTTAAATCAACCAAATAAATAACAAACCTATAGAACTATACATAGCTTAGGTCTATCTTCAAACCACTACAAAGTCACCTCTAGAAAAAGCCAGTGGAGCCCACTTAAAAGGACATAATATCTGGTTTTTTTTTTTCTGTCATGTTTATACAAAATGTTGCATCAACCTACATTGTCTCTTCATTCTTCACCATCACTTCATCCAATTAACCCTACTGACCCTTTAGTATTTAGTTCAGACATCACCTTCTCTTCTCTGATAATCTCTCTCTCTGGCACTTTCAATGGCAGCCAACAAACACCCCACTACATGCATTTACCACTGAGCATTATAATTTACATGGTTCTCTCAACACTAGAACTGTATTTTATCCATCTTTATTCCACCTATTATTACTCCATGAATAGTAGATATTAAATGAGTAACTGGCGTGTTGAATGAATAAATCATTTAATTAGTCACTAACCAATCTATTATTATTGTAGGCTATCCTTTGGTCAAATGTTAGCATAATATAGAACCTCTCATACATCCTTATATTTTAAATCAAGCTATGATGCATAGAGAATAACCAAACAGGATAGGAAATTTTAATCAAAACTACATAAGAAAGTTGAGAATCCAAGAATTCTGTGTCTCCTCTTTTCTGAAGTCTTCCTACTGTAAGAAATGACCCATCTATAAAGAGAAGAAATGACCACTGAAAATGAGGCTGAATATTTTCACATTTTAACTTCTAATTTATTTTTAGTGTGTATGTGCATATGGACATATATGTATGTGCCATATGTGTGTGGTCAAGCCAAGTATTCATGATAACAATGCAAGCGTTTCACCAACTGAACTATCTCACCACCTCAATGCTGAGATGTTTGTTTTTAAGACAGTCTCACTGTGTGACTAACCATGGTTAGCCTGGAACTCAAGGAACCAGAATGGCCTGAAATTCACAGATGTCTACCTACCTCTGCCTCCCAAGTGCTGAAATTAAAAGTGGTATGACACTATGCCTGGCAATGCTGAAATTTTTAAAATTCATTTTAAGACAGGGTTTCTCTGTGTAGCTTTGGAGCCTGTCCTGGAACTCGGTAGATCAGGCTGGCCACAAACTCACAGAGATCTGCCTGCCTCTGCCTCCCAAGTGCTGGAACTAAAGGTATGTGCCACCACTGCCTGACAAGTTCATTTTATTCTTAACTTTCAGAGAATATACCAAAATAGAACAATTTTAGGATTTTCTCAATTTTTTTCTACACTAATATTTACTACCAATATCAGTAAGCAATACCAGCAGCAAAAGGTAAAATCAAGAGATAAAAGAAGACATGGAGGCAAAATAGAAGTAATGAGTAAAATTCAAATAACTCACTGTCCATGAAAGAGTGGTTTATCACATCCTTGAGTGCCTCAGGGTTTGCTGGAATATCCATGCCATCCAAAAAAGCAGCCACTTCATCAACGGCTATACGACCACTTTTTATTTTAGAAAAAGTCTTCAAGACATCTTGAAATTCTGGAGGAAAAGAAATGAACAAAAATGATTAAATTGTGAGGACCAGCAGCTTTTCCAAGAAAACATCATGGTTGTGTACCAATAACCCAACACAGAAGAAGTGATCCCAGGCACAGAGGCTTCACTGACATTTCACACATACACAATATGTCAACCATAATCACCTGCATTACCCTTCTCTTGTTCCCCTCACCATCTGATCACTCTTAACCAACTCCTTACCCCTTCTACCTTCAGGTCTTGTAGTGCTACTGTTGAACCAATGAATTTTAATTATAGTTATGAGCATAGGCTACACCACTGAAGAAAAAGGGGGTAGATCTTGATTCCCATCAATAGGCATCATTGTTTTTGGTTTGTGGGATTTTTGTTTTTGTTTTTTAGACCCTATAAGATCTAGGTCCTCTGATTCTCCCTTGTCACTAACTGATAACTCATTTGCCTTGGCAAAACTTTTGTATTATGTATACATGCATTTGTGGACATATACGTTAGTAGTGGTATATTAAAAGTATTCTAACTGGGTATGGTGGCACATGCTTATAATCCCAGTTCTTAGGAGGTGGAGACAGGACAATCAAGAATTCACAGCCAGCCTCGGCTACATAGCAATTTCCAAGTCAGTCTGGTTGACTTGAGAACCTGTCTCACAATAAAACAAAAGTATTCTAAAGTCAATATCAAACTCATAAGCTAGGAGGGCCTGAAGTTCTCTTAGAATTCAATATGCAGACATCATATATCCAAATTTTTAAAAGTAAAATATTATGTGTGTTATTTTAAAAGGAACAAAAGAAACTTGATTACCCTCAAAACATTTTAACGCTAAATACAGGAAACCAAGATTTTAAAACCCCCCAAAATAGAAATTTAAATGTAAGTGATGATTTAACAACTGTGAAATACTTAGGAGTCTACACATATAATGTCATCAGAAAAATAGGCACTAAGTCAGAAGACAAGGGGACAAAGAAGTTCAGTGCCATAGGAATTTGAAGGAAAATCTAAACAGGAAGTAAAGAATCAAAAGGGAAAACAGCCAAGTATCTTACCTACTGCATATGTAACCACTGCACATGTGACAGGTGTTAATGACATTACAGGGGTGAGTGAAAAACAGAGTTTTGCTTGCTTTTCTAGGAATAATACTACACACTCATGTAGTCTTGAGTCTAAAGAAACAGTCTGGTTGACTCTAAAAATACATGATCCCAAGGACTGAGCTAAGAAATAGATCATGCCTAACGAGTAAGTAAGAAACACTAACAGTCTCAAATTTTTGGAAGTACTGTTTCTATAACTAACATGAATAGTTCTTCCCATCACTTTGTCATTTATTTGTAACATGAAATAAGAAATTAGGAAGTCAATAAGTATCTGAAGTTTTAGGGAGAAATTACATGCAGATTTTTGATAGACTAGGGAAAGTACTATTAATGGAGAAGAAAATAAGACTTCAACAGAAAACAAGCACATACAAGTACAAAAATGAAGTCACATGAATATAAATTTATGATTAACTAGGGAAGAATGTTCTTTCTGAAAAATATTCTATAGAGATAGCCCAGCAGATAAAAGTGCTTGCCAAAGGGCCTGACGACCTGAGCCCGATCCCCGGAACTCATGGTGGAAGGAGAGAATTGAATCCCAAATGTTTGAAGGTTTTTCTGCTGACCTACACACACACACACACACCATGGGATGCAAGCATCCTCACTCACACACTAAGCACATATACACACACAAATTAAATTTTTATAAATGAATTAGTCTACGGGCTGGGGAGATAGCTCAGTTGATCAGAAGCTTGTGGAAAAGTGTGAGGACCTGAGCTCTGAACCACAGGACCCCCATCAGACCAGGCATGATGTCACATGTCTAATCCCTATAGTGATATGGGGGAAAAGACAGGAGGCTCATTGGATGCTCACAAACCAACTAGGCTGGTGTACACAGCAGGAATAAAGAGACTCTGCCTCAAATAAGGTAAAAACCTAGGATCAACATTCAAGATCTCCTCTGACCTACACACACACACACACACACACACACACACACACACACACACACACACACACAGTGACATATGCATACTCATATATACACATGAGCATATACACATGCATACATAAAAAATAAAATAATTCATCTACTGGTTACTTAGCAGTTACATACAGAGAAAACAGGAGTTTGGCAATAGAAAATTATGATGCTACAGCAGTGAGCCAGGGTGTGTGTGTGTGTGTGATACAGGGATTGAATTAGGTTGAGTAGCAAGTATTTTTTACATAGTGAGCCATTTTACTGGCCCTAATCCAAGTCTTTTATGACCCAAAAAAAAGATGGTTCAGCAGTTAAGAGTTTTTGTCGCTCTTTCTCAGGACTAGAGTTTGGTTCCCAGGACCCTTACCAGTTAGCGTATAACAACCATGTCCATCATATCTGATGCCCTCTTCTGATTCTGCGGATACCTTCACACATGTGGAATACACACACACACACACACAAACCATTATACTATTATACTCTTGTCTAATTTGCCTACGTTAGACTATGGAGTAAAAGAAAGGCGATCCTAAAAAAACACAAGTTTAACTACCTAGGCCCACATTAAAAAAAGTTTCTGTCAAAACCTTTCTCTTCTATACTTTTGATATTATTTGTACCTGGATCCTGAGAGGCCAAATGAGAAGCATCATTCCGGGCCTTAAGGAAATCTGTGAAATCCAGCATTCCATTAACTATAAAAATGGTTCAGAAACAAGGAGAAAATAAGTTCATCAGTAAACTCATTAAGCTGAAAATGTAAACTGAAAATTTAAGTGTAATTAACTGATATCAGAATAACATACCCTTTATACAAGAGCAATAACACTTTCACATTGTGTGGAGGAGAGAGAGAACTTATCAGGAAAGAATTTGAATGCCATATTAAATAATAAATAGTGTTTCAGTAATAATAAGAATGCCTCAGACTAGGATTGTCAGTACACTTTCCTGCTCTTCACTCATGAGTTCATCAAATTTATATTTGCAATTATGCACTTCTAGGGATTGGGGGGTAGGGAGAGCATCTGCCTGTGAGTATAAGCTCCTGCAGAGGCCAGAAGAGAGCGTCAGACCCAGAGCAGAAATTACTGATGACTATGAGTTACCCAACATGGAAACTGGGAACCAAACTCTCACCCTCCACAAGAACAGCTAACATTCTTAATTCTCCAGCCCCCAAAATCAATCAATCAATCAATCAATCTCTCTCTCTCTCTCTCTCTCTCTCTCACACACACACACACACACACACACACACACACACACACACACACTCTCACACACACACACAGCACTCTAGCTTCCGCACTACATATTCAGAAACAAAAGTAAAAACGAAGGGTCCACAAGCATAAGTGCATTTTTCTTCAACAGTTTTTCCTCCTTTGGACTTTCGAGACAGGATTGCACGTAGCCCAGACTGGCCTAGATCTTATTATGTAGCCCAGGATAACCTTAAACTCCTGATTCTCCTATTTTGACCTTGCAATCACTAGGATTAAAGGTGTTTCCTGCCTCACACTGGCTTTTCTGGCTTTCATTCAATGTAAGCCTGACTAAAGTAAATGACAAACATTTACAATCCCAGAAATATGGTGTGCTTTTCTTAGTTCCTAAAAATTTCGAACTATATAATCAGGCATAAGATGTAGGCATACTGATGTATACACTACCTGACTATAAAACTTTAGTAACCTTTTCCATCCAATACTTTTTCAAATAACTCAAAACCTTCAAAACATAATTTAACATAAACTATATTCCCACAGTTGATTTTGAAAATTATTAATAAAATCAAATTGCCAGTTGATGGTGGCACACACTTTTAATCCCAAAACTCAGGAGGCAGAGGCAGGTAGATCTCTGTGAGTTTGAGGCCAGCCTTGTCTACAGAGTATGTTCCAAAACAGCTAGGGCTATACAGAGAAATCCTATGTTGGGGGAAAAAAAACAGTTACACACATCAAGAAATGGGCAGACTTGGAAATAACCCCAGATTTCACCAGTGAGATAGTGAGTTTGTAGCCAGCATCTTTCTAGAATAAGTGTGACGAGAGGCTATGTCACTGGAGTAACTAGTGGACCAAGACCTTTCAGGACTATCCTGGCTTCTACTTTCATTATGTCAAAGTGCTTACTCCAGAAAGATTCAGGTAATAGAAGGCAAAATATGATGTGTTCACATAGGATAATAGCATGCAATTGATTATGCAAACAATAGGTAGTAAACAAAAATACAAAAGGAATCTTGTTTATATATTACTATAAAACCCAAAAATATTATATAACACACACACACACACACATATATAACAAACTTTGTAAAAGTTTTTAAATAAATAAAACTTTTAAATATTTTTAAAAAAATATTTCTATAACAGTGAAAATATATAAAAAGGGAATAATAAAGAGCATATAACTCAGGACAATATTTTCCTCAAAGTGGCCAAAACCAGGAAATGGGCTGTTTCATGAACTTTATGGATAGATACAAATTACTGCCAAAGTCTTAGGTTTCATCTGGAAAAATTGGGTCATATATTTATTTCATCATTAATATAGAATTACTATTAAAATCTAAACATGTCACTCATGATCCAATGATGAGACTGTCTCATAATCCAATATAGTAATTAATCCAATTACATTCACCTGAAGCATAGCTTTTTATTCTTTGTAAATAATTTTTAAAACATAATAAAAATTATATCATGTAAATATCTGACGTTTAGCTTTCCCATCATCTGTAATTAATCATCTAAACATAGCTTACATTCATGTGTGCAAGGTGCTTAAGAGAAAACTCACCATCAATGTCAACAGTCTTCAGCACCTGTCGCATTTCTGAGTCATTCATAGAAATCTTCAGCATGTGAAGGATCATTGGCAAATCATTCACATAAATCTTACCCTGTCGAACTTTGCTAAAAATTACACAGGCTTTGGGAAGTGCTGCATGGGTATAACACAACAGTTAATTAAAATGAATACCCATCCTGATTATCCCACACTCACAAAAGCAAACAGCAATAATCACTAAAACAAGAAAGAAAAGGACATTTTTGTTTACCCGGATTGTCCCTTTAAACTCTTTTAACTAGTGACTTAGGTGTGTCCAGAACATTGTAGCTGTCCCTCTCTGCTCCTTAGCACTCAGGATATAACACAACCAAAATGTTTTATGTCTTTTATTGCTTCTAGAAGGCAAGAATTTTTTCCTGTTTCCTCTTTCCAGTGCTTCTTTATAGATTCTCCCCCTCAAAAGAATGTCTGTTGAGTTGAATTCTGTTTAGTTTAATGAAACCAGTATTTAAGAAAACTATCCAATAACCAGGAAAGATGATCAAAGCTCTGGGTCTGCCTGAGTTGCATAATAAGCCCCAGATTAACCTGGGTTATAAGTGAGACCCTGAGAAAAATGGGGTGGGGAGGAGAAGGATGGGCCAGGAGAGAAGGAAGAAGGGTAGAAGAAAGAAAAGGGGATGGGGAGAGGAAAAAAGGAAAATACACTGAAAATAGCAACATTAGGATGTTAATATAAGGTTTATGGAGGAATAGAGGTAGATGGCAGATTTCAGTAAAATGGGAAGTAAAAATCATGGGATGCTAATGAAAACTAAAACTATCTTAAGAAGTTTCTCTGGGCTGGAGAGGTGGCTCAGTGGTTAAGAGCACTGGCTGCTCATCCAGATGACTAGGGTTCAATTCCCAGCACCCACGTGGCAGCTCACGACTGTCTGTAATTCCAGATCCCAGAACATCTGATACCCCTTCTGACCTCAATGAGCTCTGCACACACATGGTGCACAGACATACATGCATGCAAAACACCTATATACATTAAAAAAGAAGAATGGGGAGAGGGAGGAGCACAAAGAATGAGGAATAGGAGAAGAAACTTCAAATATAGAGCATAGCTATACTTAATGACGGCCTTTAATCTCAGCACTCAAGAGACAGAGGCTCGCGGATCTCTATGAATTCCAGGCCAACCTGGGCTAAATAGGGAATTCATTCCAGGCCAACTACAGTTACATTGTGTGACCCTGTCTCAAAACAAAACATATACATATATAATCATATACATGTAAATGAGTTCATGTACATATATACATATGATCCTGTTGAAGCAGAAACATAAATAAATATAAATGAAATGTAAAGGGATTCATCTGTTGAAAAGGAACCATTTTCAAACAGAGAAAAGAGAAGAATGGTGTTTATAACTAAGTATATGGGTAGGAAAAACAAGATATTTAGGAAGATTCTTCACAATAGTTTTTACTACCTGTCAATAAAGAAATAAATCTATATAATCTAACAGTCCTACCTCCTGGTTTTTTTTTAATGAAATTAGATAAACTTGGAATGATGGTGCATGCCTACAATCCCAGCACTTTGGAAAGTGGCGGCAGGAAAATCAGAAGTTCAAAGCCATCCTTGGCCTCATTGTGAGTTTGAGGCCAGCCTGAACTACATGAAGCCTATATGTATGTGTTCATGTGTGTGTTCATATGTGTGTGTGTATTTATGTATGCATGTATGTATGTTTGTATGTATATGTGGGTGTATGCATCTGTATATATGTGCATATATATGTGTATATATATGTATATATATACATATATGTGATCTCAATAAGATAGCACTTCCACATCTATGACCAGCAGTATTCAGCCACCAGATGAATAATTTTTAAGAATGTCACATACACATGGAATATCATTCACTTAGCCTTCTAAAAGATAGAAGTATTGTAATATGCAATGATTGGAATAAGCTAGAAGATGCTTATTTAGTGAAATAAGGCAGTCACAAGTCAAATCACTCTATTTGTACTAGTTTTCTAAAATAACTGAATATAAGAAGAAGACTATAATTATGGCTGTGGAGGACCACTGGATAAAAATTTCAAACACATATAATAAATTCTAGAGGTCTGTACAATATCCTACACATAAATAACAATACCGCATTGTATACTTAAAAAAAATACATTAAAGAGGCCATTCTTATGTTAAATGTTCTTGAAATTTAGAAAGAAATGGGAAGTAAAATGTTTACTTTCATAGACTTAGATAAGCAAATTGTATGTGTGTGCACACATGCAAATGTGTAGAGGTCAGAGGTCAACCTCAGTGTCATTCTTCATGAGTCATCCCTTGTCTCCTGAGACAAGGTCTCTCACTGGGACCTGTGGCTTGTCAACTAGGCTAGGCTGGTTGGGCAGTGAGCTCCAGGGATCTGCCTGTCTCTGCCATCCGAGGGCTGGGATTACCACCTGCACTGCCAAGTCCAGGCTTTTTAGTGTAAATGCTGGGATTGGCTCATGTCCTCATGCTAGCATGGCGATCACTTTACCAGCTGAACTCTCAGAGATAACTAACTGTAGCCCTAAGACAGAAGCAAATTTTAATTAATTTTTCATATCTTTGCACAGCTAACGACTAGGTAATTGGACTGAGAATATGAGAAAAATAGTGAAAGTGTGGAATAAACTCAAAGGAAACACAAAACAATCTCGTCAAAAGTTAAAAGGAATGCCAAGGGTGCCGAAGAATGGCAAGTCTGGGTCCAGCATAACCTGCATAGACTCTATCAGAAAGGGAGGGAGAGAGGGAGAAAGGGGAAGTAGGGAGGGAAAGAGGGAGAGAGCAATATAAATTCTAGAATTTATTACCATTTAATTCTTGATATTTTAAGTATCCTTCAGGTATCTGTTCATACAATGTCAGGTCCAGGTTAGAAGGTGTCTCCTTCCTCCTGTCAGAGAAAGGGCCACATTAGAAAGCATAAAAGGACATTCATAAAAACCCCACAGAAAAATATCAGCTAACTATAAATATCCTAAAATTGTAAGACTTTTTCTTTTTGGCCTGGTTTTATTTTGGTGTTTTGTTGAAACATAGTCTCACCCACGTTGTCCAGGCTTCATCAGATTCACCACATAGCCAGGCTACCCTTGAACTCTTGGTGATCCTCCTGCCTCAACTTCTCAAATGCTGGGACTATGGCCCTGTGCAATGAATCTCAACCAAGAGAACCCAGGTGTTTAGAGTTGTTATTGTCACCCAATATCCCCTTGTTCCTTTCTGACTGTCTCTACAGGGAGCAGAATCTAACCTTGTCAACACCCTTACTTACTAGTCACTGGCTCTGGTTCAGTTTTTCCTGCTGTTAACACAAATACAGTAACTCTTCAAAGAAAGGCATTATATGACAAATAAGAGCATCTTAAGAGCAACAGAAAAAAAGAAATCCTAGATTCCATCATCACCTATTTTAAAAAATGTCTGGGGAAAAAGGATTCATCTGATATTACCGTAAAATGTAAAAGCATAATTATTAGAGATGGAAGGGATCTTTGAGTCCATACACTACAAGATTCTTGTACAGAAATGGAAAGTGAGGGGCTAAACAGATGGCTTGGTAGTTAAGAGCACTTGCTAGTCTTCCAGAAGACCTGCCTGGTTTCCAGCACCCCATCTGATGGCTCACAGCCACCCGTAACTCACACATATCTGCACAAACACACACATGGAACCAGTGCACGCTTTTAATCCCAGCACTCAGGAGGCAGAGGCAGGAGGATCTCTGAGTTTGAGGCCAGCCTGGCCTACAAAGGCCAGCCAGAGTTACATCATGAGAGTCTCTCTTTTAAAAAGTGGAAAGTAAGGCAATGTGAATTTTACAAGCACTCAAATAGGGTATGAGGCCAATTAGGACACAATCTAAGTCCTCCAATCCCACATAAAGTGTTTCTGCCTCTACATGAGCCCTCTGAAGGTAATTTAAATAAATTATTGGCATTCTGTACACAGATGAGATACATAATTCTAGAGAAAAACTCCAAATCCAAGCCCCTCGTTTAAAAATCAGAATACAATGATTTGAATACCGAATAGTTGAGGAAGGTGTACGAGGAGTTAGTGAAGTCTTGTGACTACCAAACTGGTATGGCAACTTGTATGAAGTACTTTCTTTCCCAGTCATCTTCTCCTTTGACATCTTCGAAGAGTGAGAGGCAATCTGAAGGCAAAAGCAAGTACGTTGGTGCATGAGATCATCCTGATCATCCAGCATCCTTGAATAATAAGCTTCTTGAAAAATAATCATACCAGAGCATCTCACTTACCAATCCACATTCCTGGAATAAAACTGTTTCTTGTAATGACATTATTTCATATGCACTAAAACTTTTTAAAACTATTATCATATTCTTTGGAGACACCATTTTTATTAAGTTTATAACTAATTACCTTCTAATTAACATTATTTTAATTAATAAATATTTAATAGAACAGGTGAAGCCTATGGCAAAGCAAGGATATGCTACCAGATTAGGCTCATATACAGGCTTTAGATAGATATATGTGCAAAATACTGTGGGGAACCAATGTTATTCAAATGATACAAGTAATTTAATTTTAGGTTATCCATATGATTGAATAAATTAAACACTTAACCATAGCACATATAAAGCATATTCAAAAAAGACAGCCAACCAGGTGGATAGAAAAATACCACTTGAGAAATTAGAAGCTGTTGTGTGTATATTTTCAATTTTTCATAGAACTTGGGACTTTAAAGACTATTTGAAGAAAACTCAAGCCCCAGGAAACTGATGAGAGTTGGTACCGAGGTCCCACATAAAGCTAATGCCCTCCGAAGTAATGTTCTCTCTTAAGAACCAGCCAGGAAAAACAGCAACAATAACAAAAGTTAATTCCAATGGAGGGGTACACAGAGTAGTCTTGTCCATCTCAACTCCAAGCCAGAGGGGAAAAGGAAAGAAAGAAAAACCCCTCCTCATATTAGTTATGACCAATCTCTAGGCATGTATAAATATTTAATTCAAATGCATAAGCCAAAACTGGAACATTTTAATTAAAACACTCACAAAATTTTTTTTAAATTTCTGAAATGCAAGGCAGAAATGTGTGCAAATAATCTCTAAAAAAAATCTTTTGCACTCAGACATGAGGATGGTGCATGTCTATAATCATAGCACATGATTTCAGGGAGACAGATACAGGAGGGTCACCAAAACCTCAAGGCCCTCCTTGACTATACAGAAAGGTAGCCGGAATCAACTATGCATGAATGAAAGGACACAGGCTCACATGAACAAGAACAAAATAAGATTTGGATGCCCCAGAGATTTCATACACTGGATCTATCAGATACCTTCTTGAGATAACTATGGGAAGTGAGCAGAGTATGAGATACAGGTGGACTTTTAGGACCCACCAAAGAAAACTTAAGGAAATAAAACAACAATTGAAATTAAAATCTCAGGGAACAAGGTTGAACTAGCACATTAAATTTAGCTGGATAAAGAAAAAAATAAGTTAACTACAAAATAGACAGGGAGCAAAATAGAAAAATAAAGTCAATTAGGGGAAAAACAATGCAACTATGGGCAGTACTCCCCCAAAGATGGACGTACTGCAGATTCTGCCCTGGGAGTCTGGTAGGAAGCAGTGGGAGGCCTCTAGGACACTGGGGTGCACTGTAGGACTGCGGGATCCTGGCATCTTCCTGATTTACTGTTTATGAATAGCAGTTCAAAAAGGGAGCGCTGCTGTGTTTAGCCCATGTCCCTGTCATGGGACGCTGCCTCACCAAGAGTGGGACTGGAACATCCAGATCCACAATCCAAGCAGAGCTTTCATCTTTACAACCTAATGGTTTATGAGAGAAAGGCAACAAATACAAATGCCGCAGAACATAAAGAATGGGATGATGTGGTCCAGTGCACACATGGCGAAGAGCCAGAAAGACAGAAAAGAACTAGAAGACAGGAAGCATCCGTGAGATGAATTAGGGCTTGGCTGGTGTTGCACAGGGCTCCAGAGATGGGAGAAGTAAAAAGGACGACAGATTGAATGTTTGCATAAGGAGTGCTCATTCTCAGATTTAAGGAAGGCAACAAATATCAATGAAGAGAAATATGCACCAAAGCACATGACAGAGAATATAGTAAGCACAGCGCTGGTTCCACTTCACATCCTAATATCAGAAACTTGAGAACGTAATCTCATTTAAAGAAAAAATGGTCCCTGCAGATGTAATGAAATTAAGGATGTCAATAGGAGACGTCCAAGGACTGGTGTGCTTAAAAGAATAAGGAAAAGAGAGATCATGAGACCCAGTCACCGGAAAGAAGACCATGTGGACACCATGTGAAGATGACAGCAAATGTTGGCAATACATGCCACCAACCAAGAACCTCCTGGGGTCAAGTTAAAACTGTGAAAAATAGTAAAACACAGTAAAATGAAAGGAAAAATTTAACTAATTTAATAGGATCTATTTAAAGTAATTTAAAGTAAATCTAGTTTTCAGAAAGGATTTAATGTCTTATTTTTATAAAGAAAGGGAAAGAAGAGAGTCAGATATGGTAGCGCACACCTATAGTCCCAGCAGCTGCTTAAGGGACTGAGGCAGGAAAATCACTTGAGCCCAAGACTTAAGTTAGTGTGGACAACCCAGTGAGAATTCATCCAAAACAAACAAAAAAGCAGAAATAAAGGGGTGGTATTGTAGTTCCTTTCCTATTACTAGGATGAAATACTCGGAGAGTTTTCTGGCTCATAGCTCCTCATTGTAGTCCCTCATAGCAGGGAAGTCACAGTAGCAGCAAGAATTTGAGGAAACTGCTCACATCCACAATCAGGAACAGAGTGAGGAATGCATTCACACTTGCTCAGCTCAGTTTCTCCACTCTTCTACAGCACAGGATTTCCTGTCTAAAGGATGGTTACACCCACAGCTCTTCCTATCTCAATGTAATCAAGATAATCCCCCAACAAAGACATGCCCAGAAGTCCATCTCCAAGGTAACCTTCTACTTTATATAGTTCACAATTGGCACTAACTGTCACAGGAATACGAAAAGGAAAGGAGGAAGAAGAAGCAATTTTTAAAATAGTACCTGTAATGAGTAAGGTTTTTCCTGTCAGTCTTGTCCCACTACCACACCAGCCCCAAATAATACACAGAGACTCTGTATTAGAATTAAGTCTGTTGGCCAGGTACTTGTTTCTTATCAGCTAGCTCTGTCTTAATTATTAACCCATTTCTATTAATCTAAGTGTTTCCACGTGGTCTCATCTTACGGGAGAGTAGGGCCATCGTTCTGCTCTCTCCCATCTCTACATGCTGACTCTTCCCTACTACTTCCTCTCTCCTCCTTGTCTCCTAGCCCCGCCTATCTTGCTTTCCTATTGGCCAACAGTGCTTTATTCATTAATAAATAAGAGAAACCTATTTACAGAATGACATTTCCCATCAAGTACCATTTCAACACTTGGACCAAAACATCAAGAATATTTGGAAGCTAAGGACAAAAAGAAAACTTTCAAAAATCTTGACTTACCTCAGTTCTTTTACTATGGAACTGTACTTGTAAACTTTTCTTTTTCCTGATTTTCTTTGATCCTGAAAAGTCAGTGGATTTTTCTTCTCTATACAGGAATAATGATGTTTCATATCTAAATGGCACAGAAATTAGAATAATGCTGAGTTGTTTTTCTGGCTTTATCTATCTTTCAACCTTTGATTGTGCAAATTTCCAAATAACGTGCTAATTTTCCCATTACCATCACCTCACTTAAATAATGGCCTACACCGACTGCCTCGTTATGCCTTTTCTTCTTGCTTCCAACCTTTATAAATTTGAAATTGCAATATTTATTTCATCTGCATATATTTCATCAGTATTGTTTCATCTGTAACAATTTTGATAAACATCTCTATAAGGTATGTTCTCTTTTTGAAAAAACATTTAAAACACCATTATGACAGATAAAAATTGATAGACATTTCTTAGTATCAACAAATGTAGAATTGGTGCCCAAGTCTCCAGCTGTCTGCTAAATATAAACTTCAAAACTCTGTTTCAGGATGCAGTGAGTCCCCATGCTTGGCTGGACTGTATTTTGAATCTCTTTTCATCTACATAGCCTCTCCTTTTATTATTCCTACTGCTGTTGGGTCCTTTGTCCTGTAGATTTTCCACTATTGAAGCTACTGGTAAACTTAATCCTAAACAACATTGTGAAATAAGACACAGTTTTGTCATTTATCCACTTCCTTTCTTAGCAGATACCTTGCCCTTTTTGATACTATATCCTCATTAAATCCAGCCCTCCCAAAGTCCTATCCTGAGAGCCCAGTACCTTGTTTCTTATTCCTCCCCTCAACATACACACACACCCTGGTTAGTCACCTATAAGACCTCTGGCGTCAAAGGAAATGGTTTCAACCATTTGACTATGACTCACAGTCTAAAATATGTTTTCTATTAAGAAATAGAGACAGGAAAAGAGACCAAATATATGATAACAAAACCTATTTTACAAAGTACAGTTGTGCTTTAGAAAAAAATGCTGGTGGGAATACAAACTTGTACAGTCACTTTGGAAATCAGTATGGCTGTTCCTCAGGAAAATGGGAATCAGTCTATCTCAAGATCCAGCAATTCCACTCTTAGGCATACACCCAATGGATGCACATTCATACAATAAGGATATATGTTCAAATATGTTTGTAGAAGCACTGTTTGAAACAGCCATAACCTGGAAGCAACCTGGATGCCCCTCAACTGAAGAATGAATGGAGAAAATATGGTACATTTCCACAATGGAGTACTACTCAGCAGAAAAAAAAAATTGAATCTAGAAATTCAAAGACAAATGGATTGAACTATAAGAAACCATCTTGAGTGAGGTACCCCAGTCACAAAAAGGCAAACATTCATATATGGATTTTAGACAAAGAGCAAAGGACTTACACTTTTTTATATTCTGGGACTAAACACTTAGTTTCAGATGAATTTTTCTTCCCTGTTGATTTAGAAATTTTGCTGCATTTCTTACTTTCAGTATTTCTTGATGATGAGTTACTTGTTAAAGAATCAGATCCATGAAGTGATACATCAATGCTTTCTTCCGTCTGAGAATAATCAACAGTCACGATCATGAGTATTCTTTTCCTCAGACAGACTAATTATAACATTCAACTACAAGGAGTTGGGTTTTAAAAGGATCTTATTCATTCAAACATTATTATTCTATAGAAATATATATCCCTTAATATTATTGTGTGACTATAAAATGCATAGCATTCATGAATATATGTAAGTGCAAATTTTAAATATTTTCAAAACAAACATTTTATCACAAAAAAATCACTATTTTCAGATATAAACCCAAGGTATGGTTCATGCAAGATAAAAAATTATTAATTGGACTCCATTAAAATAAAAAAGTATCTACTTGTGAGAAACACTTTCAACAGATTGAAAAGATAAGCCAGGCACTGGGATAAAGCATTTGTAAAGGACACATTTGATAAAGAATCGCTATTCTAAAATATACAAAGAACGGTGTGTGTTGTGTGTATACACATGGGTGTGCATGCAGATGCCAGGCATTCTTAAGGTTAAGTCTCTGTATTCATTTGGGAGCTGGGTGGTAGGCACCCAAAGAATTAAAAAAAAAAAAAAAAAAAAGAACCAACTACATTTTGGTGCCCTACAATGGGTGCCAAATGTTGCGTTCAATACAGTGGCTGTACCTTAAGCAACTGCTGTCTCAACACACAGTTGTAAATTCCACAGCTACCAGCAGCAGTTTCACCACATGGGCAGCAGCCAGGCCAGAATTCTGTTCCCTAGGACACTGGCTCTATCACAGCCTCTAAGGGAAACTTTACATAAATCTCTATTCTTCTCTAGAACTCAGGACTCAAAGGTTGAGGTGAAATTTTGCTATCTCAGAGAGGCTGAATAGTAAATAGCTAACCTCTCCTTGCTCACCTCTCTAGAAAAACCAAGTGGGGGCTCTGCCCCCACTTAGAACAATGGCTACTCCTGGTTCCTCCACATTTCCTGTCAGCCTCCTGATCCCAGGAACAACAGTTCCTGACTTAGCCTCCTGATCCCAGGTTAATAAAACAAATGTAACATACCTTTGTATCATTAACAAAGGCTACAGAAACAAATGGAACACACCTTTACACAGTTAAAATAATATTCCACAACAATGGTGGGTCCATAAATACAGTCAATTTAGAAAATAGTATAGATGCTCCTTAAACATAACTGTCACACCATACAGCAGCTCAGAAAAATTAAAATCATGGTATTAGAGATATGAGCATTCCCGTGTTCATTCTAGCAGGACTCATAATAACCAAGATAGAGAATCAACCTTAGTGTGTACCAATTAGCAAGCAAATAAAGGAACTATATATAGACAACAATACAATACTATACTGACTTAAATAGAAGTTCTGTCACTTTCAAAAGCATGAAGGGAACTGGAAGGCATATGCTACATTAGATAAGCCAGGCATAGAGAGATAAATAATGTAAGGTCTTTGTTACATTTGTTCGTCTCACAAAAATAAGGAGAAAAGTGCTCATCAAGAGGCATGTCAGGCAATTGGAGTGACAGCCCAGCAATTAGGAGTGAACACTGCTCTTGAAGAGACCCATCACACATCCGTAGGTTCTCAGCTGTCTATAACTAAAGCTCCAAGGTACACAATGCTGTCTTCTGGCCTCTGCAGACACCTGCACTCATGTACATGTACACAAACACACACACACACACACACAGAGAGAGAGAAATTAAAAGCAAATTTTTCTAAAGATGATGGCAGCTCACCACACCCATATGCATCTGGAGAGCACTAACTGAACTCAGTGGGCCATTAAAAGACAAAACATCATCAAGTTAGGAAGGAGACATGTTGAGAGAGTCCAGGGGGAACTGGAAGTGGGTGGTCACTACAACTAAGATACAGTGTATGCACATATGAAATTCTCAAATAGAAACAGACTGATATGGAGGAGGAAGGGTGGAGAAAGGGAAGATGAGTATCAAAGGGGACAGAGTTCCAGGAAAACTGAAGGGATGTTTTAATAACCTAATGTACTGAATGCATGGCGACTGTTATTTTTAATAATATGTAATACCAGCAATTGCCATGACACATAGGAAAACCTGAAACTCAGTTGGATGTTCTCTCCTTGCTGGCTAGCTCCAACGGAGCCGGAAGCAGCTATACAGACTATGGAAAGAGAACTGTCAACAGCTGTCTTCCTTGGGCTGTGGCCCCTGCGTGCAACAACACAGACAAGATGAGCTCACGGGTAAAATAATGGCAAACTAATTGTGCTTTTTGATTGGATCTGAGGCCTGCTCCACAAAAGGGGATCCACAGGTATAACTATAAGCCTGGCCAAAAGTTAGGGGGCTCATGAGCCCTAGAGGGGAAGCTGTGAGCATGATGTGTCTGTCCAGCTGCTTTCTAAATGACTGTGTTTATGCCCACAGGAAAGTGTTATTAGCTTTGATAAGCGAAGCTTCTGTTTACAGTGGTCAGTGGTGACAATAACTTGTCACAATATAAGCGTAGCTGGTCATAGCTAGTCAAAACTCGTCAAAATATAAATGACTATGGGATACTGCGGTGGTTTGAATGAGAATGGCCCTCGTGGACTCTCATGCCTGCAAGCTTAGTTCCCACTTGCTGAGCTGTTGCAGGAGGATCAGGCCATGTGGCCATGTTGGAGGAGGTGTGTCACTGGGAGTCGGCTTTGAGGTTTCAAAAGCCCACACCAGCCCCCCTCCCTCCCTCCCTCCCTTCCCTTTCCCCCCTCCAGTACCATGCCTGTCTGCCTCCCACCATGATGATAAAGCATTAGCCCTCTGAAACTGTAAGCAAGTCCGCAATTAAATGCTTGCTTTGGTTAGCACCACCTTGGTCCTGGTGTCTCTTCACAGCAACAGAACAGTAACTAAAACAAATGTCCAACCATAAACAGCTCGGGGAACATCAGAGAAGGAGTAAAAAGCCAGAAGGAAGCAAGTGGTGGGGATTTCTGATGTTCAGGCATGGTGTGGCTGTGGGATTCTTGAATCACAGCAGCTGTGATTATCTGCACACGATCTCTACAAGATTGAATCTATCACCATCCTGTCAAAGAGGGTGAGGGGCTAAAGGAACCCCACCCCTCTCTGAAGAACCTATCTCATGCTAGTGGGAATGAAAAATGGGATAACCACTTTGACAACATAACTTCAATTGTTTGACCACCTAAAAATTATACCAAAAAGAGAAAATATATTGTTTATATATGTTAATTTCTTGTATACAGAATTCCATGACATACCTTAGAAGCTCTTTTGATATAGTACTAAATAATTGCTGAATCAGTCCAACATACATACTACAAGAGTTCAAAAGGCACCAGTTATTAGGCAGGGCCAAAGGAACCTTATACTCTCTAAGTATTTAAAAAGCATGAATAATATAACTAATTTTAAAAGGAGAAATTTTTTTTAAAAAACTGTCTTGAATAATTTACCTTGAAAAATAAATGTGTTTTCTCCATTTTCCTGTTTGGAGGTAAATTCAGTCCTTCAGGACCCAAAAGCCTTGATGAATGAATATAGATGAGCAATAATATAAAAGGATCTCCTGAGAAAAATATAAACAGAAAAAAAGAAAGATCATACTCCTGTTTAAAAGACAAACTGAATTATATTTATTTACTTAAAGTTGCCTCTTCAGTGTAAAGCTCAGAGTGCAATGCCTAATAAATGGCACTAATATAGGCTGGTGGGCAAAAGCTAGAACAAGCAGCCAATAGTTAGAGATCACCCAGATTCTTAAGTTTACCTTTTTAGTATTTAGAGAAGTAGAGACATATATCTCAAATGACATGGAAGAGAAGCCCAATTCTATTTATTTAAACAAACCCTAAGACGCTAAAGTGCTAAAACCTTGTTACTGAGCGTTTAGTATGCACTAGACATTACGATAAACACACTGGCATGAATTATTTCACATATCTCACATAATTCCCTTTAATGAAATGTCATTGTCCCTCTATTAAAGAAACACACAACAACCAGCAAACAGAGGGATAGAATTTGAATTCTGGAAATCCAGCTCCCAAACTCCTGGTTTCCTGTACCATACAATATTGCCTCAAAATATTAATGCTGCATGGGGCTGGAGATATGGCTTACCGGTTCAGAGCAAATATTGCCCTTAGGACCCAAGTTGGGTTCCCCACACCCATGTCAGGCACCTCACACCTGCCTGTAACTCCAGCTCCATGAAATCTGACGCCCTCTTCCAGCTGCCTCAAGCACTGCATCCACGTGCACAAACCATATAGACACATACATACACACATAATTTTAAAACTTTTTGAAAAAAATTGAGGGGGGGGTCAATTTTGTTGCAAACATATTTTAACCTGGCTTCACACCAAAAACTTTCACTTCTAGAAATGTAATAAGCAACATTCTTTAATCCACAATGTTTTTTTTTACTAATATCCAATTTATATTTGATGGGCTATTCATTAATTACACTTTTAGTTGTATAACAGTGCTAGTTGCAACCATCAGTGAATTTTTCTTCTATTGTTAAGTATTATTAATATTCTAGAACAGACTTCCACAATTGCAGACCGAGTCTTACTATGGCTAACGCCGCTGATGAATGTTCAAACATTAACTCCCATTTATCATATTTGCTTAAAGCCTCCGCCTCATGCAAGAACTTAGGCTGTGGAGGATTCCCACCAGACCCGCCTTTGTGAGGTAAAAACTTGGAGTAGACACGAAAACAAAGAAACTTTCCTCAATACGACAACAAATGATCTGAAGGCGCGGCCAAGTTTCCTAACCACTAAGTCTCCGCCTAACTAGGACAACCATTTGACTGACCACTTAGATACCTCTCCACCTTTCCAGGATGTTTCTTCATCCGGTTACACTGAGGCTCGCTTTCTCCTTTATCCTTGCATCTTTCCTCGGCCTCTGGGACGGTTTATCCCTTTCCTCAGAGAGTCTGCCACCCGGGGGTCCTAGTACTGTCCTCTAAACCCTGGCCTGTGAATTGTCCCACCACTGTCCCCGACCCTGGGCATCAAGTCTCCTCAGGGGCTGCTCTAGCTTCGCCGGCTCCCGCGCTCCCTCGCGGCGAGGCCCCGCCCCTGCGATCACCTGATCAGCCCGAAGCTCCGCCCATGGAACCGCCTGGGCGGTCAGGCGCAAAGACCCCGCCACTTGGTCGTCCCAGGCTTCCGGGTAAGCAGCGGCTGGGCTGGCCAGCACCTGCCGCCCGGGCGCCTCCTGGAAAGCGCTGAGGTGGCGCGCGCACCCCCACACCTCACAAGGGCCTGTGACCTCACCCGATCCAACCGAGGCCGGTTGTGGACACCACTGGGAGACTCTGCCCCCACGGCACTCCCAGCTGCCTCCTGCTCGGCTTTCGGTCATTCTCTTGTGCTCTCTGTGCCACAGTGGCCTGTCCCCAGCTTCAGGTTTGTCTTCTGTCCGCCCTTTGACTAACCTCCATCCTCCCCTTCTGGCACCTTCCGTGCCTCCTGTTCTCCAGTGGACAGCGACTCAAAGTCATTTGTCCCGCTATGTGGCTTAAGCTTGCCCCCCCCCCCAGCTGCTTCCTTTGTGGGGGAGTTTGAGTCGCCAATGGGGTGGGGGGTAGGATCGATGTTAGCAGGAAGACACGAAGCCATGATTCCTGGCTTCCTTCGCTATTATATCCCTAAGTGTGTAGATCCGGTTCTGTGAATATAAAGCGTTTTTTAGGACGTACCGAATTGGTAAATTCTGTGAAGTAAAGAATGTTTTGAAAATACCTTTCTCCAAAAGTCTGTGACAAAGAGTTTTTAAATAAAAAAAAAAAAAAGAACTTTATTACATGTTTTCATGTTTTTATTTTCAGGGGGAATGGGATACACATGGAGACCAGAAAAGGATTTAAAGAGTTGGTTCTTTCCATAATGTGGGTCCCAGTTATTGAACTCATGCCATCAAGTTTGGCTGCACATACCTTCATTCTCTTAAACCATCTTGCTGGCCTTAAGTATCTTACCTTTATAGACAGATCGGTGAATTTGTTCATACTGTAACATGTAGGGAGCCATGCAGCCCAGCCTCAGATCGGCATATGACTGCCTGTCCAATGGGTTTCCTGGGGCAAGGAACCCATGGAAACGGACACCGTGCTTGGCAAGGACCATGGGACAGCGTAGGAATTTGCAGAGTTCGTGCAGCTTGCAGGCTCTTTTTTCTCTCATTATATTGTTGAGTCTTGTGGGGGGTTTTTTTTGTTTGTTTGTTTGTTTTTTGTAGTTTTATTTTGTCAGTCACACATGCAACAGCTGTAATTTTCTCTGTAAATTCTGTCCTTTCATGAATGTTTTCCCCTTAGAATCAGCAAGGGGCTTATGCTTCTCAAATTTCTTATCTGGAATTACTAAGTACAACTCCTAGTCCTGGAAGCTTTTCTGACTCAATGGAGAGTTAGGTACATATGAGAAAATAACACTTGGAACATTAACCATGTCTGGGAAAGAGAGTAAGGCATGCATACACAGAATAGGGGGAAAGCCTCGAGAACACATATAGTGCCAACTGTTGAGAGTAACTTCCCTGGACACCAATGATATAGAATCAATGGGAGGATCGGGTATGCTCCAAGAGGGGAAAATGCAATGCAAAATGTGGGATGGATAGCTCCATCTTTACCATACACAGGAGCTTATAATGGGAAATATGGTGTAATGATAGGAAAAGAGTGCCTCATCAAAGTCAGCCTTTATAGAGAGATTGAGACATGGGACCCTCTTTTAGAAAAGGGAACTGTATAAAAACATATCGTGCAGACATGAAATAATTGTTTGGGCTTGAATATTGCTGTCCTTAAAGCATTATACCCAGGTCTATTACTTTATAGCTTTATTACCGCAAGTAGCTGCCAGCTGTCATTGTGCTACAAAAGCAGAATGTGTCTGGCTAGATGTCTAGTTAAGCCTGTAGAAAATGCTGAACTCTGTGTCTAGAATAAGGTTATGTAGGGGTGGGAAGGTGTGTTTGGGAGCATAAAGGGGAACAATGGAGGCTTTCATAATGATTACCATGTATTCCTTAAAATGACCAGATAACACATCAGTATTTCTTAAAAGGTCAGGCTTTAAGTGAAATGCATAGTAAAGTCTTTGTGTTTAACATTGAGAGAAATGTTTCAGAAAAGCCTTAGCTTATGTTTGGGTTATTCAGTAGAGGCTGAGAAGTTGTTTTGAGACTACTTAAACCTTGCACAATCGTTTCTCTGGAGTCTGCACTTGGTGCTATGTGGGAGCTTGCCGCCACATTGACCTTGGTCTTAGACACTCCTGGCAGACTGGACTTCTTAGTTTTCATTATTGCTGCTCTAATCAAAGGGGATTGGGATTTGTGGGCATTGTCTGCTCTCTCAGGCAGTAAGAGCAAGATGATCCCAGCCCCGATTAACCTTAAATTGTGTGAATAAAGTAACTGGAGGGAGCTAGCTGGGAGTACATCTTTTCCAAGAAGCCGGAACCCCTCTGCTCCTTCAGAAAATGGGGGCTTAGCATCTTGGTGAACTTCTCTCTCTACTGTGGCACCTACAACCCAACACCAAGCAATATTGTACCCTTTTTAGAAATCCCTCTGTCCCTACTGTCTCATTCTCTGACAAACAACAACCTATTATATACTTTGAAACATCTATTCTCATATTCTACAGATATGTGAGATCATACGTTTGTCCTGAGCCTGACTTATTTCTTGTAGCAAAATGTCTATTTATTTCCTTCATGTTGTCACATTATAGGATTTCCTCCTTTAAGGCTAAAATAATCTTTAGCTGTGAGTGTATACCTTTCCCTTATCCAATTCATCCATTGGCAGAGACTTCTGCCGTCATATCTTGGCGATCATGAATAGTACAATA
Source organism: Phodopus roborovskii (assembly GCF_943737965.1). Taxonomy (NCBI): domain Eukaryota; kingdom Metazoa; phylum Chordata; class Mammalia; order Rodentia; family Cricetidae; genus Phodopus; species Phodopus roborovskii. The sequence goes on along the minus strand of NW_026125052.1, from coordinate 19,592,227 downwards.
ATAAGCATGGCTGTGTAGCTGTCTTTTGATATATTGATTTCCATTCCCTTGGAATTGCTAGACCATATAATAGTTTTACTTATTGTTTGAAAAACCTTCATACTTTTTCTGCATGACAGCTATAACTTACATTCCCACTAGCTTGTATACTTTTATGTTGCTGTGATAACACATTAACCAAATGAATCCAGGGAAGGAAAGGGTTCATTTGGCTTACACTTTCATATCATGATCCATCATTGATGGAAGTCATGGCAGGAACCTAGAAGCTGGAGCCGAAGCCAAGACCATGAAGGGACACTGCTAACTGGCCTGCTTTCCCTCAGGCTCATCCAGCTGTCTTTCTTATGTTCCCCAGGAATACTTGCTCAGACATGGCACTGCTAGGCTCTCCTCTGTCAATAAGTAAATCAAGAAAATGCTCCCATAGACATGCCTACAGGCCAATCTGATGGAGGTAATTTCTCAGTCGAGACTCCCTCTTTCTAGCAATTCCCCAGTTGATTATTGCCTCTTCCCAGGTGTCTCTACTTGTGTCAAACTGACAAAATCTGCCCAGCACAGTGCCCTTGTCTTTACATCTTCACCAACACTTACCATTTGCCTTTTTTATAATAGATATTCTACCAGATATGAAGTGATTTCTCGCTGTTTTTTATTTTCATTTCCCTAGTGAGGCATTACGATAAATATTTTTCAGGTATCTGTCAGCCTTTCTTTCCAGTAAATGTTTATTAAGAACCTTTAGCCATTTTTTCCCCACACATGAAAAGATGTAGGTATTTATTGTTTGTTAAGTTTGTTCTTCGACAACGTCATACACATACATAGTGCGTTCTGATTACTCCCACTCCCTGCCTCCTTTTTATCTCTCTCCCACCTCCATCAACACCCCCAAGTCCCTCCCATGTCTTTTTGTCGTGTGGCACAGCGAGTCCACCCAGGGCCTGGGACTGCGCTTGGTGGGCTCTCCAGGACCTTTGCTCTGTTTTCATTGGACTGTTTCCTTCCTTGCCATTGAGTTGTTTGGACCGCGTATATTCTTTGGATATGAAGCCCTTATCAGAAGTGTGCTTTGCAAATATTTTCCCACTTTTCACGTTGTGTCTTTACCATTGTTTCCTCTGCTGTGCAGAGGCTTCCCAGCTGCTAGTAGCCAGTGTGTCTACTCCTGCTTTTGTTGCCTCTATTTTCAAGGCCAAGTGCAAAGTTTTGCCCAAGCCAATGCTATGGAGCTTCCTTCTTCTCTTCTAGTACTTTTACAGTGTGTGTTCTGGGTCCTTTTATTAAAAATCAGTTAATGCTTCTAAGGAAGCATAAAGTCTTTGTCCATCAGCAGAAGCCCACTGTAAAGTAACATATCTTAAGGGGATTGAAAGACTAATTTTAATCCCATGTTCTGGAACTCAGTGAGATTTAAATGAGACTGACACATTTTTTCCTGAGGGTTTTATTACCAGGAACACTTAGAAGGAAGCACACACATAAAGAAAGGAGCTGAACCCAGTAATGCATACTGTGAGCCAGCACCCAGGAAGCAGACACTTCATGAATTGGCATGAATTCAAGGCTATCCTGAACTACATAATGAGTTCCAGGCTATCCAGAGCTACAGAGTAAGGCCCTGTCTCTGAAAACAAAATGGTGCAAAAAGGATCTAGGAAGACAGCTCAGTCAGAAAAATGCTTGCCTTGCAAGCAGGACTTGATCCCCAAAACATTCATCAAAACTTCAGGAATTGTGGCACACTTTTGTACTTGGGAGATGGAGGCAGATCCCTGGGGATCACTACTAGACAACCTAGGTTTACTGGAGTTCAGCTTGAGGGTTTTGTATATAAATTTGAGAAGTTGTATATAAGGAATTATACCCAGTAAACATAACATCTGTTCCTTTATCTATTTAGAAGATATGAAATGATGCTATAATGGGATAAGACTCTGGGGCTGTGGGAGGGTGAGCTTATTTTACATGTGGGAAAATTAAACATAATTTGTGGCCAGAGGCTAGACAGTGGTGGTTTTAGACTATATTCCACAAATAATTATTGCTCCACAAATTTAGTGGCTTAAACAACACTCATTTATTATCTAACACATCTAGAGGTCAAAAGTCAAAAATGGGCCTTACAGGGAGGAATAAAATCAGAGGAAGAAATCCTTTTGGAAGATGTGGCTCCAGGCTCTAAGCCAGTGGTTCTCAACCTTCCTAATACTGCCACTTTTAAGTCCCTCATGTTGTGCCAGGACCTCATGTGGTGCTAACCCACAACCATAAAATTATTTTCATTGCCACTCCTGTAGCAATGTTAGGAATTATAATATAATTATATTATATTATATTATATTATAATAAAAAGCATCTGATATGCAGGATATCTGATGTGCAACCCCTATAAAAATGTCGTTCAACCCCAAAGGGTCCTGACCCACAGGTTAAGAAACCCTGTTATAGGCTGTATACATTGTCTTATGGCCAATTCATTCTGACCTCTTTTGTTATCACGTTTGCTACTCTGACTCTCTTGGGTCTCAGAAGGACTCTTCTAAGTATATAATATCCACCAGACAACCCAGGATACTTATCTCAAGATCCTTAATTATATCAAAGCACGTTTTCTCCTGTAAGGAGCATAGTCACAGGTCCCACTAGTAGATGTGGATATCTCTGGGGAAGGATGGACAACTCTGCCCATAAAAGATGGAACCTGCTCAAGAGGTGGCAGTTGTTCCATCCTCAATCAAATATTGCTTGGTTCGATGAGCTACTTACATAACTAGGATATGGCTTATGATGTGACATTATAAAACTAAGTCATAGAAATCATTGTGCTTCTTCCCTCGTCTCTCGATGAGTTCCTCTGAGAAAAGTCAACAAACAGACAATCCCATGGAGGCAGCCCACTGATAATGAATGCCTGTCACCACCAGCCATCACGGACTCGATACCTCCTGCCAATGGTCATGTGAGTAGGTCCTCTTGGGGGTGGGGGGGAGTGGTCTTCTGGCTCTTTTGAGCCTTCAGTTGGCCAGAGTCCTAGCCAGTAGTTTCAACCCAACATCATGAGACTCTTTGAATCCAAACCACTAAGTGAAGGCCATTCCTGAATTCATGAATCTGGAATCCAGGCAGCAGTACTTTAAAGTTGCTAAATTGGAAAGTGACTTGTTATATATTAATAGGTAACGAACACAGTCCCCTTGGTCACTTCCTGACCCATCATGGCTGCTTTGCTTCTATTTCCTCTACATCTCAGCCTACAGAAAAGAAAGAGAAAAGCCATGCTTGCTTCCTTAAGTGGTGTTACTGGAAATCATGCATGTCCCTCATTTGCATCTTATTATCTAGATGGGCATGAAACATCTGGCTTTAAGACTGAAGGAAAATAGTCTGGGGTACCATTAACAATCTTTCTCAATGATGATTATAGTCATCAGGAAAAGCTAACTGAATCCAGCCCACGCCCATCAACATTTTTCCATTGACCATCCAAGTGACATTTACACACCCATCACTGACCCCTCCAAATCCTGCCAATTGTGCATTAGTCACTGGAAAGCCCAGCTAATATATTTTGTCAAGCAATTAATTGTGAAATGTTTTTCTTAAATTCTCTTCAGAGTGGCCAAGGATGTGTAGCTTAGTTTGTAGAGTTTTTTTTTTTTTCACAATGCATAAAGCCCTGGGTTCAAATCCTAGCACTCAAGAAGTGAAGGCTGGAGGATCAGAAGTTTAAGGTCACCCTAGGTTATTTAGTGATTTCAGAGTGAGCTACTTGAAACTATCTCAAAAACAAACAAACAAAATAGTGGGCTGAACACATTTGATGGATAATGGAGTATCCATTCACTGACTAGCCACCTCCTTTTGCTTTTGTTCTAAGCAGGCCCCTTGCCTTTGGTTGTTGGAAATGGAACTGAAAGCCATTCATGTCCATCCCGGCACATACATACACAAACATCCATGTCCACAAACTGTCCACCCCCCCAAGACATTGTATGAGACTGAGTTGATAAATTATCAGATGGAGGAAATGTCAAGGCAGTAAAACACACAGGTGCTGGCATCCATATCGATAGCTCTGAGCTGAGTTTTCAGCAAGAACTGGGGCCAGAAGTAGAGCCGAGGCATAAATGTATGTAGGAGACTTTGCTCTGAGTAGAGAGAACTTGAACATCCTGAACAGCTGGCTTTTCAGGTATACAAAATGCCTTGTGAAGTCAGGAAGGCTTCCTTCAGATTTGAAGGGCAGACCTTTGGAGGGCAAGCAATGTGTGGCAGGGTCAGGACTCCTGAGAGAGTAATGCATATATAGCTGTCAAAAACACAAAACAACACAAGCAGGGCAGTGGTGGCATATGCCTTTAATCCCAGCACTCAGGAAGCAGAGATGTGAGTTCAAGGTCAGCCTGGTCTGCAGAGTGAGTGCCAGGACAGGCTCCAGAGCTACACAGAGAAACTCTGTCTCAAAATAAATAAATAAATAAATAAAATAAAAAATAAATAAAAGAAAGGCAGCACTGAAGTGAGACTCTAAGATGTTGGAGACAGTAGGAAGATAGGCTCTTCTGAAGGAAGCTGTAGGCAGTAAGCCCAGCCTACCAGAAGAGCCATATGGGCTGCAAAGGGCAAGGCCACAGGGACAGGGCTGCCCAGCACATCATAGTTCACAACACCCCAGATGTAGGACATAGAGCCACAAAATAGTTTACTGCAGAGCAAAACTCATGCTTTAGTCTCGCTCTTTCCATGCTCCAACTCCACTATTTAAATGCTTATTATTTTTGTAATTTCTGTGTGTGTGTGCATGCGGTGTGTGGACAGACATAGGCCGCAGTGCATGTGGAGGTCAGAGGACAACTTTGTGGAGTTGGCTCTCTCTGCCCACCTTCCTGTAAGTTCCAGGGGTTGAACTCAGGTCCTCGGGCTACATTCAAGCACTTTCCTCACTCAGCCATCACACTGTTCCCCACTGTTTCTCAGAGTGTGTAATTTATTAGTTGTTTTGTTTCTGTGTTTTTTTTCCCCACAGAGACCCCCAGCTTAGAAGCTCTCAGAAGAGACTTGGGACTTGCACAATGGGGACTGTTGATACTGTGGAGACTCTTGAAAATGGACTAACTGAATTTTTCATTAGAAGATGGACATAAGCTTCGGAGGGCAGAATGTTAGGCTTTGGATACCAAATACCTCCCCCTGCCGGATGCACGTATGCAAATACTAAGACCTTATTTGTCCCAAATTCATCCCCATCACAATAATCAGAGGGGTTTTAAGGAGGTGTTGGGATCCTAGAGGCTCTGGGTCTAATCAACAGATCCCATGTTATATTTATAACAAATTACACTAGATTCACAATCTGGTGGCATTGGGGTGGTGAGAGCTAGGAGAGGGCCTGGTTGGAGGAAGCAGGTCCCTGGACATATGCCTCTGAAAGGCTGTCTCCCCAGCCTTCCTCTTTATCTGTCTACCATGAAGAACACTCTCCACCGTTCCCTTCCACCTCGGTATTTCTCTTACCAAAATGCAATGAATCCAGCCAACCAGGGATTGAAACCTCAAAACTGTGACCTAAAATAACTCTTCCCTCTTGTATCTTCCTCAAATGTTTGTCGCAGAAACAGTAACACAAAAATTTCATCCCCAGACATTTAGTCACCAAGACAGTGACTCTCACAAGACCTCAAGATTGGACACATGTAGGGAGATGTGGCTATAGACAAATCCCACAGGACTTTAGCATTAAATAACTCCCCATGTCCACTCAAGTCTTTTTTATGATGTTGTATATTGTGTTACCAAAAAGAATTTTTTTAAAATTTATGTGTATGGGTGTTTTGTCTGCATATATGTCTGTACCCCGAATTCATGCCTGGTGCCTGAGGGGGCCAAAAGAGGGCATCAGATCCTCGGGACTGGGGTTATAAACAGTTGTGAGCCACCATGTCAGTGCTGCAAATTGAACCCTGGTCCCCTAGAAGAGTAGTGGGTGCTCTTAACCACTAAACCATCTCTCCATCCCTAAATGTTTATTTCTTAAGATGTTTTGGGGGCACAGTATACGCTTCCTGGCCTGGAACTGACAAAAATCTCTCCTCTTCTATCGCTCAAGTGCTGGAATCGAAGGCATGTATTACCACACCCTTGAATGCAGATGCTCACAGACTCCAGAAGAGGGCACTAGATCCTCAGAAGTCAGAGTTACAGGCAGTTGTGAGTGGCCCTATGTGGGTGCTGGAACTAAATGTGTATCTTCTGCAAGAGCAACTATGCATTCCTAACCACTGAGCCATTCTCCAGCCACGCCCCAAATGTTCATTATGTAAGGAATTTATGAGACAAAGAAAAAGATTGTGATAGTCAAGTGTAAGGAGTACGGTTTTTCCGCCTGCCGCTTGGTCTTGTCCCGCCGCTGCACCAGCCCCAATTAACACACAGAGACTCTGTATTTGATACAATGCTGTTGGCCCAGTTACTTGTTTCTTATCGTCTAGCTCTGCCTTAATTATTAACCCATTTCTGATGATCTATGTATTTCTCTTACCGGGGAGCCGGCGGCATACTGCTTTCTCCAGACTCTCCATCTTGACTCCTCCTCCCTACTTCCTCTTTCCTCCTTGTCTCCTAGTCCCTCCTATCTTCCTCTCCTATTGGCCAACAGTGCTTTATTATTAACCAGTATGAGAAACATATATACATAATGGCATCTCCCATCAGTCAAGTATATGCTTGTTTTCCAGGGACTGACCTAGAGCTATTGCTTCTTTTAGTTTTTATTGTTTTGTTTTGTTTGTTTTAACAAACTTGTACCTGTGAAGAAACTCAAGAATTCTGAGATCAAAATGGGCCAAATGTCTATTTTCAGGGCTGGCGTGATGGCTCAGTGAGTAAAGACACTGCCACCAAACCCTAAGTTCAATCTGCAGGACTCACTTAATGGAAGGAGAGATCTACCTTCCACCAAGTTATCTTCTAACTTCACATACACACTGTGATGCCCACGCACACAAAAATAATTTCATTTTTAAAAAAGGAATGTTTAAAGAGATTTTTGTGTGAGTATCTGGTTTTCTGAACCTGTCCACCAGTGAAGATCTACAGTAGTATCGTAACCGAACTAATGATAAGCTTCTATGCCAGGACATATGTATGCCAGCAACACCTATTAAGTATTCTTAGGTTCACTATTCTCAAGCATTCATCGGGATCACTGGGAGGACATGTTAAAACAGACTGCTGGGCCCCACCCTCAGATTTTCCTCCCCTACCCCCCCATTTTTGAAAATAGATCTTCTTATATAATATATCCTGATTACAGTTTCCCCTCCCTTTACTCCTCCCAGCTCCTTACCCCACCCCTCCCCTCCCCTCCAGATCCATTCCCTTTCTGCCTTTAGAAAAGAACAGGCTTCTAAGAGATAATAATAAAATACAGCAAAATAAAATAATGCTAAGATAAAACAAAAACTATCACATCGAAGTTGGACATGACAAACCAACAGAAGAAGCGCCCAAGAGAAGGCCCAAGAATCAGAGACCCACTCTTTCACACACTCAGGAATCCCACATAAACACTACCCTGGAAGCCATCATATATAAGCAGAGGAGCTGGTACAGACCCAGGGCAGGCCCTGTGCATGGGGCCTCAGTCTCGGTGAGTCATGTGAGCTTTGCTCATCTTGATTTAGAGGACCTTGTTCTCCTGGTGTCCCCCATCCCCTCTGGCTTTCACACACTCTCTGCCTCCTCTTCCTCGGGATACCCTAAGCTCTGAGGGGAAGGAATTTAATGGCTGAGTGTTCCAAGCTCTCTCTCTCTCTCTCTCTCTCTCTCTCTCTCTCTCTCTCTCTCTCTCTCTCTCTCTCTGTTGCCAACCCTCAGATCATCTTATTCAGTCCTTATATGACATACAACAACACTTTGTGTATATTACAGTGGTCTCATGAGATTATAACAGAGTTGAATTTTCTTATCACTTAATGACATCATAACTATCGTGAAATATATAAGCGTGTAAATTAAACTATTGCTGCCAAAGTATAACACATACAGCTGTCTACCGTACATAATACTTGACAATAGCTATGCTGCTGGCTGTGTATTTACCATACTATGTTTCAGTACATTATTTTAGTGTACTCCTATTTTCTGTTTTTTTAAAGGTTTATTGTACAAAGGTATGTCTTGTTCCCCAGACAGCAGCCTCTTATCTTTTGTTTACCATGTCCTATGGCTGTGTCACAAGGCCTTCTGAGGTGACTCACTTGGACCCCTCAGGTCCATTGTGTCCACTCTCCCACAGCAACAAAACTACTCAACATTTCTCAGAACATATGATTGGAGTTCATATGTCAACTTTCATTTCTTTGTGTGTGTGGACTATCTCAGTCTGTCTGTCTATCTGTGTCTCTGTATATATACATGTGTGTACAGTTTCCCATGGAAACCAGAAAGGGACCCTCTGAGCTAGAGCTGCTGGTGGTTGGGAACCAAATTCCAGTCATCTGAAAGAGCAAATAGCGCTCATAGCACTCTTAACCACTGAACCATCTCTCCGGCCCCTCAAACTTCTTCTTCTTCTTCTTTTTTTTTTTTTTTTTTTTTTTTTTTTTTTTTTTAATTTTCTGGGTGATACTGCTACTGTTTGTCCTGGGGCCACACTTTGTCACCAGCCACCTTAAGTAGAAATTAGGCATATAAGTGGTCCTGAAACTAATCTGATTTGCCATCCATCAAGCCTTCCCTGGTTTCTGCTTCCCACAGGCAAAGCCTAGGCTATGTCAACAGTTTGTTCTGCTTTGGTTTCCAAAGTTCCCTAAAAATCCCCAATTTAAGAAAAACAAAACCTTAGAAAGTAATGACCTTCTCATTTTGAAAATCTCAAAGTTCTGGATTCTGAAGCTAGCTCCAGTTCCCACAGTTGTCACCATCCTGTTACATCTGGAAGCAGTGACACTCTTTGCACCCAGAGAAGACAGAAAAAACAATACAGAAAGCTTGGGGTAGCCTGAGGCCACTTCTTTTGGAAAGCACATTTAATTCCATTACACAACTCAGATGAGGTGCTGAGGAAGCCCGGCAGGTGCTGAAGCAATCTCAACCAGAAACTGACAAAGAGAAATATCCCGATGATGTCGGCAGTGTCAGAGTATCTGGGAGATAAACAACTGACTCCAAATGGAACACTGTGTCAGGCAGGCGTGTTCCACTTCCTATTATTGTCCTCAGACACTGAGACTGGGCAGAAATCACCTGTAAAAGAACAGGGCACGGTCCCTCTGTGCTGTGGTGCTCCAGGCCAGAACGATTTTAGATGGTCACCCTCATGACACCAAACAGATGCTCCTGGGCCTCTGGTGAAAACAGCTCCAGGCATTCCCATGTCCTCATTCCAGAAACAGACAGGATTCCTGCTCACCTCTTCATCCTTTTGATGTATTTTCTTCTCCTCTCCTAGATTCCTCACCTAAACCATCTTCTCTAAAGAAAATCCCAGTCTACGCTCATGGATGGGCTCTGCCTCAGTAGCTAAAGCTGGTGGTTAATATCTAAACTTCTTAGATCTGTGACCACCCTTCCCGGTCCCTCCCTTATCCCTCTACCATATCCTACCTACTAAGCCCGAATACAAGCCAGAATAACCCGAAGACAAGACAGGACAGTCACTGGCTTATTACTGTTCTCCAGGCCTGTTCTCAACACTAACACCTGGATCAGCCACTCCTCACTGATGGTCTCCCCTGATACAAAGATGCACGTGTATGCAGAGTGAGCATGAAATAACCAACTGGACACTAAGTGCTACATCAGATGCACCCATTAACAGACGATGCAGGGATTCTGAGAAAGAACGAGACTCGCTGTGACATTATGAGAATGACATCTGCTCTTGTAAAAGCCAAGGGAGTCAGATCTCAAAACTGAAGGACAAACAACAGCAACACAGAGAGAGAGAGAGAGAGAGAGAGAGAGAGAGAGAGAGAGAGAGAGAGAGAGAGAAATACCTTCAGTGCTGGGGATCAAACCCACTCACCACAGAATATCCCAGTCCCCTTATACGCACACAGAATCTTGGTGAGTGCTTGATGGCATACTCACTCCCAGCTTCTTAGGACGCTGATACTAAAGCTGGGAACGCCATTCAGTTGGTAGTGTTCTCACTTCGCATGTATGAAGTCCCAGATTCTACCCCCAGCACCGCATAAACCAGGCATGACAGCACATGCCCATAATTCTAGCACCTGAGAGGTGGAGGCAAAGAGGGTCAGAAGTTCAAGTCATCCTTGGCTACACAACAAGGTCAAGGCCATCCTGGGCTACATGAGACCCTGTCTTTCAAAAAAAGTTAAAAAGAATAATGACACTTGAAATAGATCTTCCAAATAGCTGGTCCAAACTCATTATTTTTCAAACTAGAAAACAGGAATCCAGAGAAAAGAAAGTGTACATGCATGCATGCATGCATGCATGCATACATACATACATACATACATACATACATACATACCCATGCTGCAACCCTGAGGCCAGGACTCAGAATTTCTGATCAAGATCACAGTAATAGATCTCTTTTCTTTAGGAGGTTGGGCACTGGTTTTTAATGTCCTCCTTGAGAAAGATCCAATATGTCCACATACCCACCCTCACATGCTTCCAGGAAGAGGGGGCCCCTTAGAGACCCAGCAAGTGAGTGGTGAGTTACTAAGAATGGTGCCACAAGGGAATGCCTGTGTCCCACACAGTCTATGGGGTTTTTATGGTCTCCTTTGTCATCACATAAAATTACAAATATAATAAGGCCAGTATGTTTATATACATGCTCCTTTAGAGTGAGTGAGTCCCATCATAGTTTTGGGTGTCCCCACAGAGAATAAAATAAAATTGCACTTGTGGCCTCCCAGATTAAAGGCTGAGATAAAATGAGGTTGTCCAACCCATAGGAGAACAGGCCACACATGCAGACCCAACTGGCCTGTCATTCCTTCCTGAAACTTTGCTCGGCACACTAATAGGAATGACTCCTTCACAAAACACCCAAGAGGTAGCTAAAGACAATCACCCCCATGGATGGGTGTAGGACACAGAGGCAAGGGATGAGGTGTGTGGAGGTGCCTGGGAAGAGGGGCAGAAGGCCTGGAGAGGGGGCTAGACCTCTAGTTCTGACCCTGAGAGGAAAGCATTTGATCATTAGAGACACCTTCAGTGCATAGCAAATGTCTGTAACAATGAGAATGTGGAAGTTGGAGGTAAGAGATAGTGTTGACACAACAATGACACTTCTACACAAATCCCTAGGGAAGAATGACTGCCATTATGAACATCCCCCAGGCCATGCATGACCCCTGAGTGGTCCTGCCATCTTCATGCTCAACAGGCCAAAGAGCCAGGTGGCTAGGACTTTCCTTATGAGAGAACCATAGCAGAACTGAGGTGGTGGCAAACGATGCAGACAACTCTTGAGGGCTCAATTCTCCCCTAACCCCTCCTTCCGCCTGAGGGAGGGGAGGCGGGCAGAGGCACCAATGATACAACCGCGCTTCAAAGGTAGCCAGTTCCAACCGTGGCTGTTAACAGGTCCAAGAACCAGAATGTACAAACTCAGTATAGAGCCAAGGCCTGGCGTCGATTCCTCTGGAATGAAACACCTCAGCCCCGCCCTTCTCTCTGGGAGAATGGCCTGACAAGGCAAAGCCGGCTTCTCAGAGGTGCCTGGAGAGCACCCTCACAGCATCATGAGTTCCCCTCAAGCTAAGCAGGAAGAATCCCTTCAGGAGAGATTCTGAGGACAAAGGCTGTAGAGCTCTGCCTATAGGGATACCCAAGTTTTAAACTACATGTTTCCCCACACTCAACACATCACAGAGATACACACAGAGAGAGACATGCTCCCACACACTGACATTTTTCCAGCCCATCCCAATCCAAGCTCCAGATCCCACCCACAAATACTGTCCCCTGTAAACATGATGGCAGAGACTCCCACAGCCTGACAAATCTGGTCTAAGCTGACAAAGGTCTAAGGATGGCCTCTTTTCATTAAGTCCCCCGGTAGGTGATGTTGGTGAAGGTGGAGGTGGCCTCTTTAAACAGTGGGTTGTTTGCCTGCAAAAAGAGCAGAAGAGAGTCTCACGGTCAGCTCCTTGCACTTCCTTTCCCTCAACAGTTGAATTTCATCTGAGAATTTTGCACAGGACATCCTTCTCTAGAGCCAACTGTCAAAAGCCGCCGCTGCGCACATTCACACTTTTGCTCTGAGGATGGGACTAGACAGGAAGTTAGGCAAGGAGAGAGATGGTGTGTTGCTAGTTTGCCACTATTTCTAAGGGTTTTTAATTCACCCCATAACTTTTGGTGGTGGGTACCCATTAGTTCTTGGCAGTCCCAAAATAGTGTAGCATTTTACCCAGTCTCTCCTATTTCCTCTTCTCTCCCTACTCTTCCTTTCCCTCCGTCAAGGCAGTGCCAGGAGATGTGAGCCAGAAAGGAAAGGGGAGTAGATGGGGTCAGAACACAGAGTTTTACTGAAATAATTCTTGGTTCATCCATCTCTTGGAGTCAATTGCTACCCACAAACCTGTTGTATGCTCAGGAAAACAGGTCTCCACTGAGTTTCCAAAGTTATTTCCCAACCAAAAGTGATGAATCCACCCTGCCCCCTTAATGGTAGTTCAAGAAATTTATAAAATCCTTTGGTCCCTCAGTGGCTCGAAATGTTCTACTTAGTCTAACAGAAACATCACTATTTCTTGGGTCCAGTAGATACAAAGCCTAGGGTCACCAGAAACAAAGTCTCAGCCTAACCCTGGACACACACACACTTTCTTTTTTAATGCTTATTTAGTTGTATTAAATCAGGATAAACTGCATCCTGGGTCCCCCTGGAGAAGCCTGGTTTGGAAGCTGCCACTTCCCATTTGCAGGAAAAGGGAGAGTAAACAGATGTGCTGCCACTGCATCTATGAGGTCGACCCCGAACGTAATTCCTGCAGTCACCTAATTCCTTTCTGGGTCAGGCAAGCAAGCTACTTTAATTCTCTGCCCTCAGCCTCCTTAACTATAGAATGGGAATGGCGGTACTGCCCATCAAAAGGGCCGTTACAGAGGGAAAGCAAAGTAAGGTGTCAAAAGCATTTACAACAGTAGTTGGTGTGCAGTCCTCAGTAAATGTTAGCTGTTCTGTCACTTTCTATTCATGTTTAAACCTCAGACTTCCTCACCAGTATACAGTGTGTTACAGATCTGCCTGTCTCCGTCAACTGGAGAGTAAATTTCTCCTTTCATCACAGTATCCTATGCGTGCACAGTGATTACGACATGTGGTCAGTGTACGATAGAGGACAGGGTGGTTTTTATGAAGTATAAAGATAAAAGGAGAGCAAATCATCTCCCAAACACAGGGTAACTAAGGAACAACTGGCAGGGCTGAACACAGTGAATATCTGGTAACTCAATCTTTTTTTGCTTTGTTTTTTGTTTTTTCAAGACAGGGTTTCTGTGTGTGACAGCCCTGGCTGGCCTGGACCTCACTCTGTAGACCAGCCTCCAACTCACCGAGATCTGCCTGCCTCTTCCTCCCTAGTGCTGAGATTGAAGGTGTGTGCCGCCACCACCCAGAAACCTCTGGCTTTTGAACCAAAGACTTAAGAAAATAAAAGCACAGCACAGCCTCTTACCGTGTCCCATTTCGCTCTGGCTCGTTCTTCCTCAAACTTAGCAAATTCCTTCCGGTCATGGATGGTGATAAGTAGCTTCCAGATGAGCAGAGTGGCTAGACCAATGAGCAGAATGGCTCCCATCACTGACATCAGGACCACCAGGATGTCGGGACCCTTGGGACACTCTGGGCAGGAGAGGGAGAGAGCAAGAGTCACCAGACATGTCTGGGAATGAGGTCTTAACAAATGAACAAAGGAGCTAGGACAATCAAAACAGTAATTTCACCACTTTTATTTTTAAAGGGGGACAGTCTTTAGGACAGCCATAATCTTCCCTGAGTAGTCTAAATCAGAATTCTCAGACTGAATGTACCCATCAGGTATAGGTTGACCCATGTACATTTGAAAAGTTAGTGGAGAGAGAGCTCAGAGGCTAAGAGCACTTATTGCTATTTCAGAGAACCCACATTAAGTTCCCAGCACCCACATGGTGGCCCAGAACCATCTATAACTCTAGACCACTTGACAACCTCTTGTGACCTCCTCTGGCAACCAGGAATACATACAGGCAGGCAAGTCACATACACATAAATCTCAAAAGCAATTTAAAAAAATTGATTTGGGGAGTGACTAAGCTTGGTGGTAACGATTTTGCTATTTTCCATGAAGCCTTGGCCTTTAACCCTAGTACTACAAACACAGGGACACACACACACACACACACACACACACCTACTTGCCAATACCAGAACTCACATTTCAATAGTGCAGCCACTGGCTAGAGGCAGCATCAGCTAGCCCTTTTATATTTGGAACATTTGTTTTCTACTTACCAGAGTCCTCATCTCTTTCCCCGTTTCTCCCCTAAGCCCAGGCAAGGTGTGACCTGTCCTTGGGTCTGGCACTCTGGAGCCAAGACTACCTGGGTTTGAATACTGGCTTTAATGTTTATTTTGCTTATCTGACCTTCAATAAACTAACTTTTCTGTTTCCTGTTCCTCCATCTTTAAAATGGAAAAGGTATTCACACTCAGTCAAGAGCTTGTGATGAGCAATGACTAAGCTAAATAGATTTTAAGAGCTCAGAACAGTGCCTGGCACAAAATTAACCCCTCATAAATACTGGTGGTGTTCTCATACCTAGCCTTTCCACTTACTGACCCACTGGCAATTGTGTCTTTTGCCCTGTTCAGACATTTACATCTCTGAGAGCTATAAACTCAGTGGGCTTAGAGGCCAGGATACCTGCCCATCGGGATAACATTTAATCATCTAAAATCTTAACCCTATTGGAAGCGTAACCCTATTGTTCAACCCCAGTCAACAACCAAAGCAGGCAAGCTTTGTCATTCCTCCACGGGTCAGCTGACCATATTCTGTAGAGTCCAGCTTCCCATAAGCCTTGGGTGTACAAGTGACCTCATACTGGCAACCTCCAGTATTATGAAACCAGGTGTTAGTATGTATGGTGCTGATGGATCTGGAGAAGAAGTCACGCCCACTTTCCACTGTCCCCCACCTTCTCTAAACAGACACTCTATCTCACCACATACTGCAGAAAAACAACCGCCACCACAAACCACGCTGGCCATTTCCCAACCCACCAAATTACAATCTAGCCATAATTAAGGGGCTCCTGAAAAGAGCTTGTGAGGTTCCAGCGTCCAAAATACCAGGAGCAGAGGGCCCCAGTTCTGGGAAAAGCAACTGTGAATTCTTTGAAAGCTTGGGGTAGGGCTGACCCTCAAACCTCAAAGTGAAATTTTCACATGGTGGTCTGGGCAACACAGGTAGAATCCTAGAGAAGAGCACTCTGTCATCACTAGGGGTGGAAGGCAGGAGACGGTATCAGGTGCCTCTGGAGGTCCCTCGAAACCACAACAGTGGGCCCACGGTGGTCCACACACAAGCCTTGGAAGGGTTGGCAGGGTTAGTAAACAAAAGGGTAGGAAGTCCAGGTGGATTTGACTTCCCGCAAACAAGTTACTATTTCAGTGTGTGTGTACTAAATATTGCATGGAACATACCGTGTTTTTTCTGGCAGCCCTAACGGGGAGTGAAGAAGACCCAGTTCAGAGGCCCATTCCATGTGGTTGAATCCATTTGGAAATATCCTTTATTGCCCGGCAATGACTCAGCCCTTCAAAGTAAACATCTGCAAGGCCATGAGGTTGTGAAAAGAAAGAGAATAATGTCCTTCTAAGCTTCTGGACCCCATCTACCCATGCTGCTCCAAGCTAGAATGTCTGAAAATAGTGGGGAGTCGCGTCAAAGGAAAAGCAGAGCCAAAGCAATAGGAAACGTGGGCTCCTGGTTGAGGGTGTGACTATGAAACACAGCACTTGCAGGAGACCCTAGGTTCTATTTCCAGCACCACAAAATCTAAGGACACTGTGGATCACCAGACCTGGGGATCCCACGTCCCACTGTAAAGAAATGGGTGTACTGGCAGAGAACATAAGTGACCTCCCACGTGATCATCACCTTTGCTCCCCTTAACTATAGTAGATCCCAGTCTCTAAATCCCAAGCCAAATGGTTTGGGTCGGTTATTCAACTGGAACACCGACAAAGATGTGTGACAAAGAGACAAAGTAATAGTAGAGCCAAAAGCAAAGATCTAATGCCCTCCTGAAGCACAAAGGGATGAAGGTATGGCTAGGGTAAGGATGGGAAAAATCTACACAGTGAATAGGAAGCTCTGGTCCAACCATAACATGTATGTTCCTTCACATAACTGTAGGCTCCCCCCTTACCCTCCCCACAACAGCTTTCCCGGGACTTTGTAAGCAAGACGAACATGATGCCCTTTCTACTCCTTAGCCCATATATAAAAGGCTGAGAGACCTAAGAAGGGCTGATAAACTGTCCCACATGAAAGCATCATGCTGTCTTTACCCCAGAGACAGCAGCATCCTGGGTACCCACGGTGGCTCCTATGGACCTGCCTCCACTGTCCCACCTTCGTCCCCTTCCTTCTGCAAGTAGCCAACATTCTGTAAACAAATTAGCCTCAGAACCACAAAAAAAACTGGATGTGATTGATGGTTCATGTCAAACTCCAGCACTCAAAGAGAGGCAGGAAGATCAGAAGTTCAAGGTCATCCTCATTACAAAGTAAGTTTGAAGCCAGCCTAGGCTACATGAGATTCTCTCTCTCAAAAAAAAAGTGTGTGTGATGATATATTATTTATGATTTATTAAAGCTTGCCTGAAGATTCAGAAAGCAAAGTCAGCCTCAAGCTATAGAGATCATGCAGTTGTAGCACATGCCTTTAATCCCAGGACTCTGTACACAAAGGCAGATAGATCTTTCTGAGTTCAAGGCCACCCAGGCCTAGGCGAGACTGAATTAGCCTAAAAGAGAAACAGAGCTCACATCTTTAATCCCAGCACTAGAGAGAGATTTAAAAAAAAAAAAAAAAAAAAGCAGGGTCTTCAGTGGTTAGTCTCAGGAGTCTCTAGCCATGTTGAGGAGAGCATAGCAGTCTGAGTGAATCTGAGGAGCTGTGAAGTCAGGAGCAGTCAGTTGGTGGTGATGCATGCCTTTAATCCCAGCACTTGGGAGGCAGATGGAAGCAGATCTGAGTCTGAAGCCAGCCTGGTCTACAGAATGAGTTCCAGAATGGCCAGAACTACACAGAGAGATCCTGTCTCCAAATTGAAAAAAAAAAAAAAGTTATATTATTTCTACTGACCTCAGTATGTAATTATTTCTACGTCAGAATATGTGTCTGAGAGCAGTTGGCTGCAGAGGCTGGCAGAAGGGGGTCAGGTCAGGTCTCCTAGGGCTGGAATTACAGGTGGTTGTGAGCCACCTGATCTTGGTACTGAGAACCAAGTTCAGGGCCTCTGTCCAAGCATCAAGTGCTCTTAACCAAGTGAGCCGTCTCTCTGGCCCCAGTGAGTCACTTTCTTCCTAGCTCCCCTTACCTCTTTGGCCCGTTTTGTTTGAAAGGGTTACAAGTAGAAATTCCTGCCTAACAAGGTAGTCTCTTTCTCCCTGGGGACAGGGACAGGGCCTCAGAGTTCACTTACCTGGCTCTTCTACCACGTACAGGATGGCCCGTCCACTGGCGTCTTCAGAGTACTGGAATCTGACAACACAATCATCCTCATTCTTGTAGGTACAGTTCACTGCGTTTTTGCCAGTATCCGCTGACACAGGGGAGGGAGAACATGGAGAGTGAGGAAAAAAAAAAGCCAAACCCCCAGAAGAGAGGAGCTTTTCCCCAGACCCAGGTCATAGGACAGCTGGAAAGTACACGACAGGAAACTGCCTGACTCCAGCCTGGAGATCACTCCTGGCAATCAGCACTGCCTGGCCCACAGTGATGAATTGCATTTCTCCCGGGCCCTTTTTGGTTCTTATGCCTTCCTCTGAATGGGGCCATGCTACAACAGTATAGTCAGTCCGTTCTGATCCAAAGCCTGTCTGTACCACCAGCTGTGACGCCTGTTCTCATCAGCCCTCATCATCTTCACCTAAGAAAGGAAAACGATGCCCCCACTTACATGAGGATTGATAGCATCCAACAGCTGTGAACACACAGTAGGCGTCTTCTCCCCTCTCCTTTCTCTACTTCCCCACTGCTTTTCAGCCTGTTGACACAACCCTTCTAGTTCTTTCCCTCCTGCTTCCGATCTGGTGTGGCTCCCCACAGCCATCCCCCATCTCTGATTCCCATCATGCTTTGTAGTCTTCGGCCCTTCTCATTCTGAAACCCACTAGTCACTTCTAGACATGGTGGGTTATTCTCCACTAGGTGTACTTTGCCATATTCTGATGGATGCGGATGGGCAAAAACGACAAGGGCAGCATTCAAAAACTGTCGATAGCCATTGTACAAGTTGAGACAGGAAAGAGATGCCTACAGTATGTTAGCAACTGTCTACTTTATGTCATTTAACTCCCCCTGTAAGGTGAGGGCTGTTGTTTTTCTTTCATAGATGAAGAAAAGTAGACTCAATGGGGTCAGATAAACACCCTTTGCCCCTGACCTGACGACAGCAAGTCTAGTCTCTTCTCGAGGAAATACCACTTCTTCAACCCCTAATCACGCACCTCACTCCAGCCTGCTGCTGCTATCAAAGGTCCAGAGATCTGGTTCTCTTATAACTCCCCTACTCGAAGCTGTCTTCTGGTCGCTCTCATGTGAAGAGGCACTTCCTGTCTGCATGCTCAATCTTATCTCCAGGGCACCACTCAGTCCCTCACAACTCAGGTAATGTATCAGGTGTATTGAAAGCAGCAAAGATTATCTTCAAAGACAGCATAGAGTACAGGCCAAAGATTATCTTCAAAGACAGCATGAAGTATAGGCCAGAATAACTAACTGTAGGTAAAGACTTTGTTTATGTATTTATAACACTGAAGGTTTCTTACCAAATCAACAACCTGTAATCAAAAGGCTAGGGATTATTTAACATTCTTAGTAGATTTTGTTTTTATTTTATGTATATGAGTATTTCGTCTGCATATGTATGTTTCTGTACTATGTATGTGCAGTGTCCACGGAGGTCAGAATAGTGCATTGGACCCTCTGGAACTGGAGTTACAGATGTTCGCTAGCCACCATGTGGGTGCTGGGAACAGAGCCCAGGTCCTCTGGGTCCTCTGCAAGTGCTACAAACTATGGAGCATCTCTCCAGCCCCTTAACACTTTTTAAAAATAGTTTTTGGAGAACTGGCCTTACTCTGTAGCTCAGGCTGGCCTGGAAGTCACTATTGTAGCCCAGGCTAGCTTCAAAGTCAAGACGCACCAGCCTCATCGTCCGGAGTCACAGGATTTCAGGTGTAAGCCACCAGGCCAGTGTTGCTTACTCGCCTTCTAAGTTGGGGCGGTGGTAACAGGTTTACGCCTTGGTTTCTTTATCTAGTGCATCACCTTCCTCTCCTTTAAGGGTAAATGAAGACTTATCTGACTTGTACATCCTTTACAAGTTATGATGCACAGGCTCTTGCTGGGACTGCAGTAAGCAGGTGGTGGGAGCCGTTGAACACATTTGCAAGGATGAAGGAGGCTCTGGGAAGGCGGGCAGGCTTCACCGTGAGCCTACTGCACATCAGGCCTGCACAGCACTCCTTGAGGTGGGAACTACTCTTGCACTTTAGAGGGAAGCTGGCATGTTCCGGGACAGAAATAGCACTGTGTTCAGCCTAGATGTGTGATGCCCTGAAGACCCGCTGGACTTACTCAGTTCTGTCACAAGCGTGATATCATCCCGGCAGTAGCGGCTGCAGGTGTTTTCTTCATGGAGGGTTCCGCGGTTGAAATTCTTACACTCCACACACTCCCTGGAGGAGAGAGGACACAGGGACTAAAGCAAAGGAGGTAGAGTCCTAAGTGTGCACGCCACATGCCTGGAAAGTGCCGTGGAGCTCAGGAGTGAGGGGGCCCTCCTCCCCCACAGACAGGACCTGGCCAGCCAACCCTGGATGTGAGGCAGACCCTCGCTATAGAGCCTAATCTGGTCTTGATCTTGATCCCCTTGCCTCAGGCTCCGGACTGCTGGGACTATAGGATCAAATAGGCTTCTTTAAACTTCAAGGGCTATAGTGGTGGTGGTGACGGTGGTGATGGTGGTGATAGTGGTGGTGGTGGTGATGGTGGTGGTATTGATGGTGGTGATGGTGGTGATGGTGGTGGTATTGATGGTGGTGGTGGTGGTGATGGTGATGATGTTGACTTCCTATCACTTCTAGGAGGCTTAAGGTCAGAACTGATCATACAATTTGAGAGTCTACTGAAAAAATTCAAGTTCTGCTCAAACATCTCTAAGAATTTCAAGTCGATGAAAATAGAGCATTTAGCCCAGGATGAGGCTCTTTCTCCTAGGCTCTGTGTCCCAGCACAGCTCGAAGTGTATAACTGTGAGCCTGGCGATGGCAGAGCCACAGACTTGGGCTTCCTGTAACTTCCAAACAGAACAAGTCTGTACTGGCAAAATGCCCGTTTCACCTGAATCCCACCATTACGTCAGCCCCTGCACCTCCCACAGGAATCAGAACATTGCATTGGAATGTTAAGAGACTGTTCTATTTGATCCCCCTCTCAATGCAGAGAGATTCATGATGCAACTCTGGAAGAGGGCTTGATCCAATTGGTACTACTCTGGTTCCTGTACTACTCCAACCTCCCCCAGAGAAAGGCATTCATGAGAGAGGAGGGGGGGAGGAAGGAAGGAAGGAAGGAAGGAAGGAAGGAAGGAAGGAAGGAAGGAAGGAAGGAAATAGCCATTTGGCTGGAGCAAACCATTCTCCAAGACAGATCCTTGAGAGTTGGGAATTCTAGGCCAGGGCCCTCTTCCTTCTTACGGCTCCCCTCCTCGCTCCGAACTGCTGACTCACTTCTTAAATGAGCAGGCATCTGGACAAGTGGGACACTTCTCACAGGTGTCTCCATAGGAGCCTGGCTGGACGCAGACACAGCTGCCACATTCACAGTTGCCCCGGCCGCTGCACAGCAGCCCGTTGCTGGACATGCAGGTGTCAGTGCGCGTCGTGCAGTTGCAGTAGAAGCCAGTCCAGTCTGAGTCGCATACGCAGTCCCCACAGTTGCACTGGCCATGACCTACAAACAGCAGAGCAGCTGGTGAGAAGCCCGTCCCATGACAACAGGGTACTGTCACCCTGGTCTCCCTACTGTACTAAACACTATCCTGCAAGCAAGGGGAGGAACTGGCTCATTGCCAGGAGAGCTCTACCCAGCAGAGACAATTTAGGAAGACCTGGAAAGCAAAGGAATATTTAGAGCTATGTCTCACAGACTTCCTGCCTTTTTTCTTGCCCTGTTCTGAATCCTTCTTCCATCTGTGCCAGCATCAGTTTGAGGACTAGAGCCAATTCTTTAACCCCAAGGGATGGGCCAGCAAGATTCTATAGCCTGTGCCCACACAGGACATTCAGGAACTTTGCCAGAGTAGCCTGGTGATGACAAATCGCTCCTCCAGCCCTTACACATGTCACCTTTGACCTGACAAGACTGTTCCCTCTCCAATGTGACTTGAAAGGCCAACCATCATTGTCATTGTCTTCTCCCAGTTAAGTCAGACACCAACACAGGCTCTGATTTGAATAAGCTAGCCCTTCCCATCAACAAAATAATGAGCCAGCCAACAGGCTGCATTACTGTGTTTCTCAAAGCAGCTAATTGTCATCTTGCAAGGTGAAAAGCGAGACTCTGAGGGAGAACTCATGAAACAGGAAAGTGCACTGTAATAAGCATAGAGGGATGGAGAATCCTGGTACTGTCTTGTGCCAATGTAGGAAGGGAAGTTATACAGCACACCCTGGGTATGCAGGTACATGGGTTAGGGTATCCAAAGGCCAGACAGAAGGCCCTGGGAGCCTAAGTCAGCTAACAGAGACAAGGAAGAACAGAGAACAAATGCAGCCTACATTACACCCTGCTGAGGGCCAGTACTGCTAAACAAATCCCATGAGTGCCATAGACAGAAGGCAGCAGAAAATGAGAAAAGCTGAATGAAAAGAAGAAAGAGATTTTTTTTCCCCAGGGTAAACAGCTATAAACTGGTTAGCCATGATCTCACATAGCCCAGAGGCTCCCACCAAACTTCTGATGATCAATTGTTGTCCTGGCCTCTCCACCAGAAACATTTACCATGATTAATTTCTGAAGTTGTAGGCATGGTTCAACAGCATCCAACCTCACCAATACAACTTGACTTCTCTTCATATGTCCCCATTATGCTTACATTTTTATCTAGTCAGTAATGCTATTTTGAGAGATCCTGGAAACTCTCGAGGTGGAACCTCGCTAGAAGAAATAGGTCACTGGGGGTGGGTCTGTGCAGTGTATGACAGATATATCCCTGACCAATTCCTGGCTTTCTCTCTCTGCTTCCAGATTGGCCATGAAGTGAGCCACTCTCCTCCGCCACATGCTCCTGCCCTTATGCTGCCCTGCCTAAGCATTTGGGACTAAGCAAACAGACAGAACCCTCTGAAACCATTAGCCAAAATAACTCTTTCCTCCTTCATTTCTCTTGGGTATTTTATAACAGCAATGGAAATAATTAATACATCCTGTTGCCCTGTGTCAGTGGTTCTCAACTCATGGGTCACAACCCCTCTGGGGGTCGTGTATCAGATATTCTGAACATCTGATATTTACATTACGATTCATAATAGTAGCAGAATTACAGTTTGACGTAGCAATGAAATAATTTTATGGTTGGGGTCAGCACAACATGAGGAACTGTATTAAGGGGTCGCAGCATTGGGAAGGTTGAAGAGTGTTGCCCTAAGTAGCTGAGAGCATAGTAGGGCAGCTTTAGAAGGCATCTAAAGAATTATATTACTTTCCAAAACCAAGGAAATGAATATTCCCAATGGGAGTTGTCCCACCATAATGACAATCATGTCCACGGACATTTGCCAGCCCATGTCCTATTCTGTAAGCAAGTTACCTTATTCATTTTTACAGCAATCCCATAGTGTCATAAGGGCTATGTAACTTGCCCTGGGCCACAGCTTATACGCAGCAGAGTCAGGGCTCAGCCTTGAGTGACCACACAACAGCCAACACTCTGAACTATCCCCCTCTTCCTCGCTGCTTTTATGGTCTCCTGTTTCTGTTCATATTGTTCTTTCTACCTTTAATTCTGTGACTTTTCAAATCCCTATTCACCCTTAAGCCCCAACTCAAGTGTTCCTTCCTGCCATTAACTTTTCCTGACCTCCTCGGGTTGAGTCAACTGTCTTCTCACGTTCTCCCGGAACACTATGGCTGCCTCTACGCCCACCTCTACTCCATAGCCATTTGCTTGCTTATCGGTCTCTCTTTCAAACTATGATCTTCTTGATTGGAGATGCCATGCCACTTGAGTATTTCTCATTAATAGAGATTACCAAGAAATCTTTTATAGTGTAAGCAGACACCTGATGTTTGCTCACTCATCCACTCACTCAACAGGTATCTACTGAATTTGGACCACATGCTGGGTCCTGGAGATTCAGCAGTGAGCATAGCAGACAAGACTGTACTACAAGGGAGCTTACAATTTCATCAAATCCACAGAAACACATACACACACACACCCGTTGTGCACTGTGTTGTATTACAGTGTTGCAAGGAGCCATCAGCCTTGGAGTGGAGGAGCCATTCACTTCCCCGAGTGTAGAACTGGGAGGAAGCCTGACATGGAGCATCAGGCTATTGAAAGGCGGGTTTTAACTCCCAATGCTATATCCCCCTAGTATCCACCTGACAGGAGTTTAAATGTTAGCAATTAATCCTACAAAAAGTGGCCTGTTCCCTAGAGCTCTGCATCAGGAAGAACTAGACAGATAATAAAGACATGACTTAATCAGAGGAAAGACAAGGGGCAAATATTGGTCTGGAGACCACATCAGTAGCTCCAAGAAGGTGGGGAGGGTGGTACAAGGCCAGGCTCTGGCAGTAACTAGATCGCCCCTACTGCTGTCATGGAGCCCGCTGTCCTTTAACACTACAATCCCTCTGCTCATGGCCCTGGCACTGTCATCTCATAAACACATAATCATTCAAGACTCAAACATGTAATTAAGACTCAACTACATCACTCCCTTGAAAGAAATGTTTCTTAGAACAGAAGCACTGGTTGGGGTGGGCCTATAGGATATGCTAAAGAAACAGAAGCAGAAGATCACAAGGTCAAGACTGGCCTAGGCTATACACTGGGGCTGGAGGATGGCTCAGCAGTCAAGAGCACTGGTTGCTCTTCCAGAAGACCAGAGTTGGAATCCCAGCACCAGCAGGGTGGCTAACAACTGTCTAATCCAATCCTAGGATGCAATGCCCTCTTCTGGCCTCCACAGGCACTGCATGCACTTAGTGTACAGACATATGCAGGCAGAACACCCATATATATAGATATATTTAAATTGGGCTAGAAAGATGGCTCAACAGTTAATATCACCAGTACCAACATGACAGCTCACAACTGTCTGCAACTCCAGTTCCAGAGGATCCAATACCCTCATACAGACATACATGCAGGCAAAACACCAATGAATAAAAAATAAGAATAAATCATTAAAAAAATAAAAAATAGCTGGGTGGTACTGGCACATGCCTTTAATCCCAGCACTGAGCTAGCAGAGGTAGGTGGATATTTGTGAGTTCGAGGCCATTCTGGTCTACAGAGTGAGTTCCAGGACAACCAGGGCTACACAGAGACTGTCTTAAAAAATTTTAGATAGATAGATAGATAGACAGACAGATAGATTAATTTAAAAAAATAGCTGAGTGGTATTGACATGTACCTTTAATCCCAGCACTCAGGGGGCAGAAGCAGGTGGATCTCTGTGAGTTTGAGGCCAGTCTGGTCCATAGAGTGAGTTCCAGGACGGCCAGGGCTACACAAAGAAACCTTGTTTTGAAAAACCTAAATAATGCAGGGATGTGGTAGTGCACACCTTTAATTCCAGTACTTTGGAGACAGAGGCAGGCAGATCTTTGTGAATTCAAGGCCAGCCTGATCTATGGAGCAAGTTCCAGGACAGCCTTCAAAGCTACAGAGAAACCCTGCCTTGAAAGACAAACAAAACCTAAATAAATAAATGTTTTTAATTAAGACCAAAAGATGGGATCAGAAGCTAGCTGCCCAGGGATATCCACAAGGGCATTGCGGAAGTCAGATGATCATCCTGAGTGCCATTCCTCGCTTATTGAGACAGGGTCTCCTGCTGAGACCTGGAGTGTGTGAGTGAGCCCCGGGCCTCTGCCCATCTCTGCCTTCTTATCTTGGGTTTACAAGTATGTGCCTACAAGTATGTGAGGAGTTTGGAAATGTGAATGGCACCACAGAATTAGGGCCACTTTGAGGAAAGGGAACTAACTGCCCTTATAGAACCTTTACTAGTCATTGGTCAACTTCTGAAGGCGAGGCTACTCCTGTCAGCTCCATAGAAAAGCAGCTGTGAACTACAATCAGTCAACCATCCAGACAGCAGCGGGGGGGTGGGTATGCCAGGCAGCAGAATGAACCCCATGGTGTCCACTATGCCTTGCTTTTAGCCATGGTTCCTGGATGGGGAAAGAAGGATGCCACAGAGGCCTGGCACAATCAGAAGAGGCCTCAGCCTCCACAGAACCCTTGTCCCACAGCGCTTCCTTTGTGAGGAAAAACAAAGTGATCTTTGAGGAGATGACCTGCTGGGCCAGCCAGAGAGTGATGCTGGGAATGGAAGCGGGTAGCGGGAGCCAGGGGGCTGACCCCCAAGCCCTGGCAGAGTCAGCCCTTAAAAGGAAGCCACAGTGTAGTAATGTCACAGTATTGGCACCTCTCCAGCCAAAGGAGGGCCTAGGCTGGGTTCACAGGAAAGCCGGAGGAGGGAGCAAGAAGGGAGGAGGGCTTCAGTCAGAGGGTATGTGATTACTGTCCCTGCAAAGCCAGACTTCCAGCCTGACTCACGACTCCACTCCTTCCCTGTGTGAGCCAGCCAGACATCACCACCTCCATGGAACTGCCCAGGATTCTCCTACCCCCAGAGGGTCTCTCTGGGGACCCTCTGCTGACATCTCATTTCTGGGCTCTGACAGGTTGTGACTCCTAATGAGAAAGACACTTTGGTGTAATACTAAACTGTAAAATTGCCTGTTGACACCTGTTCCTCCCATGTGGCCATGGCACAGGGCCTAACCCATAGAGGAAGTCTATCTGTGTGTAACAGGTGGGAAAGAGCCTGAGGAGAGGGACGCAGTTCCTCTCTCCCCGCTGTAGAAAGGTAGCGGGTTAGTTAGGGGCATGAGCATCCTCAAAGACCAAGCCTGAAGCAGGGAGGAGCGAGCCAGGGCCACCTTCAGTGCTTAGAGCTTGCAGGCTAGGAAGAGAGCAGTCACCACTCTCCTGCCCCAGGATCCCACGAGGCAGGCCTCACAATAGGGGGACACTGATGGGCTGGACATAACTCTGGGAGGTCAGGAATCATGCATAACCCCTTGTTTGCCCGTATGAACCAAATGTCAGCATAATGCCCACGTGCGTCTAAGGATGTACCAACGGTGTCACAAGAACATATGAAGCCTGAAGCCGGATGGGAACCAGACACCCTGGCAAGGAGCAGTAAAATGGGTGCTGCAGCCAAGTGAGTCCCCTCAGTGGATTAGAAGGGAGCACACGGGACCAGAAATTTCTACACCTCAAGGGGTGGGGATTGCTGAGGCTCTGTGGCTGATATCCACCCCGCAGACCTCACACTACACCAGCACCAATCAGCCTTGGGACAGTGAAGGGGCCCAGAGGGCAACCTCAGCCAGCATTCCCAGCTAGCTCCTTTGGGCATGCCTTTGGTCGTATGAACATGCTAGAAATACTATTAGATATTCAAATGAGCTGAAACCCCTCTCTCACCCTAGTTCAAAAACGCTCTTGTGTGCGTGTTCTCATGACTAGGGCCCGGATCTCTCTCCACTACTCCAGTTACCAGTGACACCACTTTTCCCCAAGCCCTTTCTCAAAACTTGCTGGCATAACTGAAGTAAACAAAGTCATGGATCAGAAACAGTATCTTTTTTTTTTTTTTTTATGTTTGCAGCGCAGATGTTTTCTGTTTTTAAAAGATTTTCAAATTATGTGTAAGGTGGGCATGTGCACTTTGAGTGCAGGTGTCCTTGGAGGTCAGAGGCCTGAACTCCTCTTCGGCTGGAGTTGCAGGTGGTTGTGAGCTACCTGGAAACTGAACTCGGGTCATCTACAAGAATAGTATGCCTCTTAACCACTGAACCATTTCCCCAGCCCCTTGAGGCCTGTTTTCATATGGTATATTTATATTTCTTCTTGAGCTTTTTCGTGATGGTGGTGGTGATGATGACTGGGAATTGGCTAACCTCAAACTTGCTATGTAGCTGAGGATGACCTTGACCTCCTGATTATCGTCTATAGATAGCCTATAGTACTGAGGTTAAAGTGAATACCTGAGTCACTTAGCCCAGCTGGCTAAACCCCAATGCAAATGAAGCCCATCTGGGTCTTAGATTATCACAGAAAACAATTAGAGCCTCTCTGTTCAGTTGACCACACAGGATAGCCATAACCCAGCTCCAACCAATTTGTAAATGTCTGCAGCCTGTCTGTCCCAAAGAGGATTAAGTCACAGTCCAAAATAGACCTACCTCCAGAGCCTAAGAAAAAAGCTCATACTGTCCATGTGCCCTGAGAGTACCCAGATCAGGACCATACTAACAGAGAGTTGGCTTCTCTTGGTCAGGAAAGCATCCAGAAGTGGTTCTTTGGGGGCCAATTTGAAATTATCAATAGGCCTCAGGGGTGCACTGAATTTTGCAATAAGGAACAACTCGGATCCTTCAGGCTCAAATTTAGAGTCCCCAGGCTGGACAGAAAGCTTGCATTGCAAACATGAGGACTGGAGTTCAGATCTCCAGAGTTCAGATCTCCAGCACCCATATTTTAAAAAAATAAAGGTAAGCTCAGTGGCACATGTGTGTAACCCCAACATTAGGAAGCAAAAACAGTTGGATCCCTGGAGTTCACTGGCCAGCCAGCCAGACTAGCCAACTGATCAGCCCCAGAGTCGATGAGAGCTCTTACCTCAAAAAGTAACATGGAAAGTGGCTGAGAAAGACACATAAGCCTATCTGTGGTCTCTAGACATATATATATACACATGTGCATGCATGCATACCTCATGTGCAAGCACACGTACACACACACACACACAATTTTAATCTGCTGGTAGGAAGTCACTACAGCAACACTATCCAGTGGAACTTTCTGCCATGTCAAAATGCTCAATATCCACATGGTCCAATATGATAGCCACTAGCCACATGTGGCTACCGACCAACTGAAAATCGAATTTCTGTTTCTATCTCAATTACTTTGGACAGCACACTCCTGGAATATGAATATCAACAGTAACAAACAGGTGAGAAAACAAGAACAACATTTAACACAAGTATACCATTTTCCAAATACTGTTCTAAGTGCCCCAATGTCTTGCATATATGCCACTACTATCTACTGGTGATAGAACAATAAATTCAAGTAAAATTATTATGAACTTTACAGTATATTCCAATATCATATATTTCCTATCTGTAAACACTAACAGTTTAATTACCATGAGACTGATTACTTTAGCTGAAAAATAAGTCGATCCTTATATTCAAAAGGACTAGGAACTTGAAACATCATCAGAGTGAGAAGAACAAAAAGCAAAACAAACTACCTCTCCTTGATGTTTCTCCATCCCTACCTACCCTCATCTTCGCTTCCTATGCCCCATGAACAGGCAAAAGATCCAGTTCCCTCCTCTGCTCATTTATGGTTTTCTACTCTGAGTGAAATGGATTCTGCCCACCTTGCCAACCTCAAGCCTTCCATGTGTTTCCCAAGGCCTCTGGGGTATGTGTGCATGCATGGCTATTGAGCATGCGGGTGCACACTTCTACTCACCAGAGCACATCTCCCCTTTGTAGCGGACACAGGAGAAGTCATCGCACTCACAGAACTTGCCAGTGATCTTGCCAAAGTCACTACTGTGACAGACACACTGGCCACAGAGGCACTCGCCTCGCTGGCTGCAGATGGGCTGGCCCTCCTTGGAGATGCACTCATCCTGCTGGGAGGGTCGGTAGTCCTCCTCGGAGCACTCACACATGGCTCCCAGCCAGCCCTGGTCACAGCGGCACACTCCACACTCAAAGGTCCCATTGCCGTTGTTGCAGCGTGGGCTGAGAGGCTGGGCAGAGGCCTGGCAGGCACAGTCACAGTCAAAGGTGACCTGGACGGTAAGGCTATCCTTAAAGCCCACTGGCTTGATAGTGAAAGATTGCTCTTTCTTCTTGGGGCAGCCTCGTACCTTGGCCTCGATGCTAAAGCTCACCTGGATGGAAAGATGACATTCAGACCTAAGTGGATCTGAGAAATACTACGCTACTCCTTACCAAGGAAAACAAAACTAGGTGTCAAGTCCAACTCCTGGGGAGTTCCTTGACCTTAATTCTGTCAAAATCAACAGAATAACAGCTACACTGGCATTGCATATCTGACTGGACAGATGGTCACAGACAAGCAATAGAAGTCTGTTTTTCTCCTGAGAAATAAACCAGCTGAAGCAGGACAGAATTGGTGATTTTGTGAGCACTTTACACTGGCCAGCTAAGCCAGCTGGGGTATCACTATTAGAAATTAACAGCAAGACAAGATGCTGCTTTGAGCCACACCATGCCATGGAGTGGGCAATCAATTACAGACTGGGGGATTGGTGTCATTGCAGGGTGTGAAATGTGGGGCTGTGAACACATATACTTAGAAAATAATCTCCCAGGACAATGAACCAAAAGATCTACTTCTCTTCATTCCTCCCTGCCACCCCCCAGTCCCTCAAGTAGAGCAGAGAAGGACCAACAAACGAAGAAAACCAGGGGAGCTAGAGGCATAGCTCAGCAGTTAAGAATGCGGGCTGCTCTTCCAGAGGACCTGGGTTCAAATCCACATGGCAGATCACAAGCATCTGCAACTCTAGTTCCAAGGAATCAGATGCCATCTTCTGGCCTCCACGGGCACCAGGCACCCACGTGGTACATAAATATACACACAGGCAAAACAACCATACGCATAAAAAAATGTAAAAAAATAACAATC
This sequence comes from Phodopus roborovskii, assembly GCF_943737965.1. Taxonomy (NCBI): domain Eukaryota; kingdom Metazoa; phylum Chordata; class Mammalia; order Rodentia; family Cricetidae; genus Phodopus; species Phodopus roborovskii. The sequence continues at coordinate 19,561,959 of NW_026125052.1, read as the reverse complement.
AAGAAAACCCTGGATGGGATGGAAGGACAATATGAGCACTTGCACTCTTAAGTAAGTCTCAAGGGGTCCAGGTATTTTTTTTTTTCCTGTCCACTTGCTGCTGGATTCTCATCAGCTAGAAGAAAGCCTGGCACACAGTCAGTGCTCAGCAAAGGTCTACAGATGATATACTGCCCTTTCATGTCACAGAGAAAAGAAAGGCATTGCTCTGGGTGAGTAGATAAGAGATCATTTCATTTGCAATCAGATGTTCATGTGCGAATATCTCAAAAACTGATGGAGAGGTTAACTCAGCGGATACAGAAACCTTAGGCAGCAGAAGCTTCAAAAGGAAGGATTATGAGCTCTCGTACTTGAACTTCTAATTCTGGAAAGGGTTTGGGTACACACAGACTCTGGGGTCCAGGGTCACAGCTTCAATATCAGCCTCTGCCTAGCCCACCTTACCGTGTCTCCAATCTTGAGTCCCACACAAGACTTGAGGCCTGGGATGACCTCATTGTTGAGGCAGGTGGCATTGAAGGATAGTGACAGCTCATCAGGGAGGTCACGAACTTCCAGCTCCACTTTGGAGCGGATTTTCTGGGCAAAAAGGGACAAAAGAAAATAAGGACACAGACAAAGGCCAAGAGCATCCCACACAAAGCCAGCTCGGTGGCCTGGGACATGCCCTGGCAGTGCCTGGTGCTACTCTATACTCAGTCGCCTTTTTTGTGTGTTGTTAGGAGATGGTTCTCCCTCATTCTGCCCTACAGATGCTCCTTGTCAATCTAGCCCGAATCTGCAGTCCCCTCCACCTCTAAGCTCCCCACTCACTGTCCCTGTTCTGCCATAGCCTTCCTTTCTGTCCCATTTCCTTTCCAGAAGATGTCATCACTCCCAAGGCTGGCCAACCTCTGGAAGCACAAGAGGAAAGCAGGAAGGACCACATGGGAGAAAGGCAGCCTCGGGCTCCCAAATCTGAGCTCTGTTAGAACATGAGCCTGTATCTTTAGACATGATCCCATAGCCCAGATCAGGCCAGGCACTTCAGCTCTCTTCTATGGAACAGAGTTCCAAAGCAGTCCGTACTGTGACTTGACAGCTCTCATTGTAGAGTACCTGGCTTCTCTGCGTGCCATGATATGAAACTTCTCACCACTCCTAAAAGCGTATAAAAAGCCAGACCTTTCCTTTGTTCTGGGAATTGGTCTAGAAAGGCTGCTTTTTGAAGGTCTCCCTGCCCTCGTGCTCATGAATGTTCTCTCTCTTTCGCTCCCCCTGCCCCGTCGCCTCTGGACCTCTCTCACTCTAATTCTTAATAAAGCTCCTCTTCAGGCTTTAAAGGGATGCCTCTTGTCCCCTTTCTTTAGATGTAGACGTCTTGTCAGTGAATTTGTAACGGTGGCCACATTGTAGTGTCTCCATCTAATGCTCTCCCACCTCCAGGTCTAAACATGGCCTCGAGGCCCATTCATTTTAAGAAATTTCAACCCTGGAGGGAATGTATGTGTCAGCTTTCCATTGTAGACTGACCACTGCATGCCCCTTTTACTTCTTTTTAACACGATCTGCTCAATTAGCCACATCCAGCAGACTCAACAGGCCCTCCCGGGCCAATACTCTTACCCCATAAGCATCAACAATGAGCTGGAGGACATTGCTTGAGTCATCAGACAGGACTCCCACTGTGGTCCCAGGGATGAGTTCACTATAATTCTAGAAAGGAAACCAAAGAAATCCACAGCTTACTCGAGGAAAGTGCTTTTCTCAAACCCCCACCACCCCAGTAAGACTGGCAATCTTTTTCAGGATGGGGGACATCAAGACAGGACTTCTCTGTGTAGCCCTGGCTGTCCTGGAATTCACTCTAGAGACTAGGCTGGCCTTGAACTCAGAGATCTGCCTGCCTCTGCTTCCTAAATGCTGTAATTAAAGGCATGTGCCACCACTGCCAGACTGGCAGTCTTAAAATGAAGTTGGGAGGACACTGTGGGACATCTCACTTGTCACTACCAGAACAGATCTAGCAGATCTTCTTATCTGAGGAAAAATAAGAAACCTTTTTACACCTCTCCTCCCACTGAATTATGTCCCCACCACCATCACAAACATCTACACCCTCTTCCTCGTAGGTCAGAGGTTGGAGGAAAAGGGCTGTAGGGAGGAATTAACAGAATGAGTTTTAAAAGAATATTTTTCCTGGTTGGCTCCCTGGCCACCTGGGACAGGTCCATCTGTGGTGACAGGATGGAAGCCCCAGGGGCATAATCACCTGGTAGAGTTTGGCGACATCTTCAGTGACTGCAAAGATCAGGTTAATGTTTTTCTGGGATAGTTTCTCAGTCATCAGCCCCAGAGATGGGTAATCCTGGGAAAGATGGAAGAGATGAAGGTTCATGCTTTGAATTTGTCTTATTTAGGGTACACCCAGGGAAATGTGAAACTTAAAATTTTTCTTCACTCATCAAAGTGGGGTGTTGTGGCTTGGGTATGACTCCCTTGGGTTTCATGTGATGAAACTGAATTCACACTGTGAGATGCTGTGGGGAAGTATGGTTAGAGGCCATTACAGCGAAGCCCAGAGTTGAATCCTGCTAGCTTGATGAGACAAAAACAGAAACCCATACACACACTCCTGACCTCTGCTTCACGCCGGCCTGAGTCTTGGGACCCAGCCAGCAAGATGACCACCAGATGTGGTCTCTCAAACTCACAAGTTCTAAGAACAAAACTGAAGTTCTTTTCTGGCTTTTATATTGTTAGCAAAAGAAAATGGAGCATGATATGAGTGAAAAGGGCAACGCAATGCTAGCTTAGCTAAGAACCCTGGGCTGGTGGTGGTCCAAAGCCAAGCACCTTCCTTCCCACTCAGATTCAAACCAGCTGCGTGAGTTGAGACCCACTTGTAGAGCTATGGGCAAACGTCCCAGCCTCACTCTACTGATCACCCACCACATGATCACCAGCCATCACTCACTCCTACCCTCTTCTACTCAGCACTGCTCTAACTCATCCTCCTGCCACCTGGAGTGACCTTCATCTTGGCAATCCTCCTCTTCCTTAGCCAAAGCTCACCTCCTCCAAGAGGCCTTCCTTGACCAGCCCAGCTCCTAAAGAGCTTTCTTCCTTTGGCAGCCAATAGCTCTTGACTGTATAACACACTTAGCCTTCACCGTGCATTTGGTGCTATTAATAAATATGCTGGAATATATCCTCTCTCATCATCTAAACAAAAAAAAACCTCCTAGAAGTAGGTCCTTACAGCTTTTTCATCTCTCTCGGCTCCTGGTATAGACTAGTATCAGAAGTGGCTGACTCACCCATTGTCAGAGAGTGTTCAACTTGTATATGGTGAATACCAAGGATGTGGAGAGACCAGAAAACAGTAAAAATCAATATGTCCATGGCTCACAGACCTTGCAAGGGAGCTCATGAGTTCTCCAGCTCAGCCTCCTCCCTTTAGTCACTTTAAAGCTACAAGGTGGTTCCTCTATTTATTGACTTGAGAAAAATAAAGAGTATGTTTTAATAATAAATAAGGTTGCATTTTTTTTTATTTAGAAGTAAAGAGTAGGCTGGGGATGGCTTTGTGGGTGAGCACTTATCTAATATATTGTGAGACACTGAGTTCAATTTCCAGACCAGAAAAAAGAAAAAGAAAAAAAAAATAACAGGCATGGTGGTGTAAACTTCTAATCCGATACTCAGAAGGCTGTGGCAGGACTGCGGAGGTGAAAGCCAGCCTGAACTGTATATGGAACAAGGCCCTTTATTGTTTGTTTAAGTAATTAGTTAGTTAATTAATTAATTTAATTAGGCATAGTGTCACATTACTGTAACCCTCACATCCGTGGCACGATGGCAATAGGGCTAAGCACTACACGCCAGCCTGGACTGCAAGGCAAGACCCTGGCTCAAGAAAATGAAGGGCGTAGTGGTACAAGACGTGAAAAACTCAAGGTTTTCTCCAAATACCCTAAGTGTTATTATTTTAAACTTTGCTAAATTTGCCTCATGGCTGACAGCAATTTCTATTTCAATTTAAGCTCCTTTCTTCTTATGTAATTAACTGTCTATAGTAACTGGAACACACAAAATAGCTTTTCAGAAGTTTTCTTACCTGTCACCCTAAATTATCCAAAAACCATCTTTCTTTCAAACCAAATGACTCTGTGCCCTTTAACCTTTCCCCCAAGAGACTCTGCTCTCTGGGATTTTCACTTCACCAATCAAACCTTTGTCTTTTCTCCCTGTCCCTCCCCCTTCTTCCCCCCCTCCCCCATAACCACAAATGAGCTTGATTCCAAGAAGGGACCCATCCATGGAGGAAGGAGGGAAGCAAGCTTTCCAGCCGTGCCTTCCCACATTTCGGATGCCAAGATGCTGTTGCTGGTGACCATGACTATGGAGTCTGTGTGACACCCTAGATGAGGGTGCCACATTGGAATGTGGCAGAAACAGGCACTAACTGAGCCCCATATAATACCCAGAAGTAAGGCTGTTTTCAAATTCACACAAAAGCCTTGCCTGGAATAAGACAGAGCCCTATCAGAGTGAACAAGGACCACAGGGGACCAGGCATCTCACCATGGTAGTGGAGGCAGAGTAATGGTTGTCACTGCCAATGTGACACTGCCCATCATTGGGCAGGACAATGCCTGCCAGCCTTCCATCCAGTGCAATGTGGGTCTTGGCATCTGTGGTAAACACCAGCAAATGGGATGCATCATTCCTCCAGCCAATTTTCTCCTGTTTTGAAAAAGTGACAGTGACTTCAGCTATGACATCAGCACTGAACAAAGACCGCAGAACCTACGTGCCTAAAGAGCTGGGCAAGTTGTATTGGAGACGGACCTCAGCCCCAAGCCTTGAACATAAAACAAGAGCTCTCCAATTCGGGCTTTTTTTCTCTTAGGAAAAATCATCCCATTGTTGATTAGTGCAAGGGGCTGAATCCCACCTTCTTTAACTCTACACATAACTCCTCCAGTGACAGAAACCCTCTGCATCCACACAGCTGGCCTGGATTAGAAGAAATCCCACCCTGACATCTGATCACTTTGCTAAGGTCAAGTTAACCCAGGCTTGGCTGAAATAATTCCAGAACATGTAGGCCGATGCTCTTCCTAGGAACGATCTGGGGCTGCAGTGATTCAAAGAGGAGTCAGCTGTGACCTCGGTGTGGATATGAAGAGAGACTACACAGCAGGAACAACTCATTACTCATACTGTGCAAAGTCCTGCTTGGTTTTCCCATCCTCCATCACACCGGAAATCCCCAACCAAACTGTTTCCTCCCCCATCTGGATTCATGCCAGCTCCACCTGGCACACCTTGCCCTCCAAACTCACGTCACAGACTGTAGCCTGCATGATGGCGTCAAAGCCGCCCTCAGGGGCATCTCGGTTACGTGACACACTCTGTTTCCTCACTTCTTCATTGAAGCGCATCACCTGGTCAGTTAGCGTCAGCACGTGTTTGTAGCCAAACATAGGCAAACATGAAGTCTTCATACTGGGGGGAGTGAGAGGTCATCTTAAGAAAAGCTGTGATGGATAACGAGAAGAAGGGGGCAGATCTGGACAGGGGCGTGCCAAGACCAGGTCCACATCATATTGGTTCTTCCCTTTTTTTTTCAGCGCTAGGGATTGAACCCCAAACCCTGTGCATGCCAGACAAATGCTCTACCACACAGCTACACTCCAGTCCCACAATTACGGAGACAGTCTAGACTCCAGGGCCTTCAGACTATCTGTGGCACCGCAACTGTACCCCTAGGTAAACAAAAGGGCAAGAAAGGCAGCGATGAAATCCTACAGGACAGATGAAACCCCAGCATGGGCTCTCTGACAGCCTCTCTAAACCTGCATTCCATCAAGTATTAGGTCACAGCCACAAGAAAAGCAATTAATACACAAGCTAAACAAAGACAAGGGGCTGTCAGTGTAGCTCAGTGGTAGGTTTATATACGGAGGCATCATAGTACTTCTCTCGGAGAGCTATCTCAAGGCTAAGTAAAGCAATTATACACGAGGAAGGCTCATGCTATTATGGCTGGAATCATTAACATTTTTTTTTAACTGCAACAATGAAGCAGAGGTCCATAAATTTATAGATCATGCTGTCTCCAGATATGTTTTCGGGGTAAACATAAAGCCCAGACAGAAATTTTAAAACTGTACTATAACATTTTTTAAAAGTTAAAAAGTAAACCCATGCCTTGTCAATCCAGCAATCATGACTTTAATACACTTTATTTTTAATTACATGGGGGAGGGTGAGTGAGACTATGAGAGGGAGAGGGAGGAGACAGAGACAGAGAGAATGAGCTGTGCAGGCGCCCATGGAGGCCAGAAGACACTGTGAGATCCCGGAGAGAGCTGGAGCTACAGGCTTGGGTTAAGGACACTGAGAACTGACTCTGCCTGGTGTTCTGCAGGAGCAGGAAGCACTCCTAACCACTGAGCCATCTCCCCAGCCCCAGTGATGGTAATTTTACAGTCTTCACCAAGTTACCCATTCAGTAGTAAACTGCTATGGTTTGAATACAAGACAGACATCACATGCTTGGTCCCCAGGTGGTGGTACAGTTTCGGGGAGGTTGTAGAATCTTTGTAACATAGACCCTAGCTGACATAAATAAAGTTATATGGGCAGGGCTTGTTTTGTTTGAGTTGTTCCAAGCCAGCTCCTCTTCCAGGCCTGGTGGCATGTAGCAAGTAGCTGCCACAGCTTCCCACCACCACAGACCAAGCCACTTTAGACCTCATGCCTTACCTGTCATGATGGATTACGTCCTCTGAGCCATGAACCACAATTAACCTTCACCCTTAGGTTGCCTCTACTAGGTATCTGCTCACAACAGCAAGGAAAGTAACTAACACGGAAGTTAAACAGGCACAGGACCAGGACTGGAGACGCTGTTCAGTGGTAGGATGCCTGTCTACCAAACCTGAGAGCCTAAGCTCAATTTCTAGAGCTCCTCCAACCCCCACAGCTAAGGTGGGTTGGTCCATGCCTGTAATATAGCACTCAGGAGGCTGAGATCAGCCTAGACTGCATAGCAAAAATCTCTGTCTCAAAGAAAAAGGTGTGAGGGTTGGAGAGATGGTTGAGTGGTTAGGAGCACCAGCTGGCCAGGAAGTGGTGCACGCCTTTGGTCCCAGTACTTGGGAGGCAGAGGCAAGCAGATCTCTGAGTTTGAGGCCAGTAGGATCTAGAGAGTAAGTTCCAGAATAGCCAGGGATACTCAGAGAAACCCTGTTTCTGGGGGGAGGGGAGCACTGGCTGATCTTCCAGAGGACCCACATGGTTGTCCTCTGGCACCCACATGGTGGCTTATAACCATCTGTAACTCCAGCCTGGAGTTTAAAATGGTAGCCAGGACTTGGAGCAGCCTGAGACAAAGGCTAGGGGTGTGTCACTGGCTTGAGGAGAAAGGGCTTACCTGTAACAGGGGTTTTTGAGGGCCTGTGGTGGGGAGATGTACATGTATGGTGATACAGGCTTATCCACAAAGGCACCAAAGCCAATCCGAAGGTTGCTAGTTAGCTTGCGCATCTGAGAAGCCAAGTTGGTCCCCAAGTTCTGGATGCTCCACAGATCATCCTTCATGGAGAAGGACAGGTCCATCAAGTAGTAGATATCTACAGGGTAATCCTCCACCTGCCGTACTTGAAGTGAAAAAATCTTCGAATCGTCTGAAAGGCAGAAGGATGTTAGTTTTTTTTCTCTCCTCCTCTTCCTCCAGGAATAAATACATGAGTAGGCTGCCATAGGAGACAAGTAACTAATGAAATTAGGCCACACACACACACACACACACACACACACACACACACACACACACACGTGTGTGTGTGTGTGCGCACGCGCTTTACAACTCCATTCCTCTTGCAGTCTCTTGAACATTTTCTTTTCTGTTCTGTTATTTCCCACCATCTATAAATCCCCTCATTTGTTACCCTCTGATTCCCCTGGGTCTACTATCCCAAGTCATACAACTCTTGGCAGTTCAGACTCTGTGAAGAAGAGGAACTGTGCTGGGTATGATGGCATAGGCCTGTAATCCCAGCATGCATAAGGCAGAAGCAAGGAGATTCCCCAAAATTCAAGGCCAGCCTGGCTGTATAGTGAGTTCCTGGCTGAACAGAGGTCCTGTCTCAAAAGTAAGCAAATATCACCCTGTTTTCCTCCACATCCCATAGATGTCTTGCACATACTGGGGCTCTCTCAAACTCTCATTGATTCAGCCAGGCCAAGCATTGAAAAACTCACTCTACACCTAATACTCTTCCCTATTCTGTCCCTACTTTGTCTGCTCCTAAACAGTGCTTATCCCCTGTGGAAAATAAGCTCACAAACTGCTGTCTCATCCTTCATCCCACACAAAGCTACAAACTAGACATGAGAGGAAGCAGAACCAGAAGGGTTAAGTAACTAGTAACCAGCCAGATAACTAGTTATGTGGTGGAGTTGGGATTCACACTCAGATCTTCTGACTCAGAGATCCTGATGCTTTATTTTCTTCCATTCTCTGGGCCCACAACCCACAACCCACTGCGCTCTCGCTCTCTCTCTCTCTCTCTCTCTCTCTCTCTCTCTCTCTCTCTCTCTCTCTCTCTCTCTCTCTGACTGTCTTTCCACCTTGCTACCCAATTCCTATTCTGTGCTGCCCCTCCCCCAAGAGTTGCAGCTCAAACCTAAATGTCCCTTGCCCCGTTTGTGCCAGGTGTCTCCCCAAGATGAGCCCCGTGCCTACCTGGCCGGAGTCGAAGGGCAATCCTCTGGGGGCTGACTTGAGTGATCTGGGCACTGTCTCCAGAGCCCTTGTTGCTGAGTGGTCTATCCTCCAGGATCTGGGCCTCACTGACTGGGAACTCAATGGTCTCTGGCGAACAGTTGTCCTTCAGCAGGCTCTCCTTCAGGTTACAGCGAGGTGAGCCCTGAGGCAGAGCCTATGTAGACAGTAACCCAAGGGGAAAGCCAGACATCAGAGCTAGTGTGGCTATGCTATGCCTCCTGCATGACATGTCACCTCCCAGTGGCTTAGAGTTTACTCAGCCCTTTGGAGCTAACCTAGCATAAAAGAACTGTAGCAGTCCCTTCCTAGGATAATCCCTAAGGACACATACAGGAAGGGCAGACAGGCTGAGTCAGTACCTGTTCATGACTGACAGCTGGGAAAAGGGTACATTAAGTAAAATGCCTGACAAACCAGAGCTTTCCAAATTGTGAAACAGAAATTAGTTTGTGAGACTCAAAGCCAGGTTTACTAAGTAAAACACAATTGAATAGAGTAGAAAAAATGCCCAAGTATATACCAAGTAAATAAAAGTTTCAATGTTATTTGGGAAAACTTTTATTTAATGGAGGAGAGGATTTAGCATACATAATGAGTAATATTATATGAGGTATATCTTTCTGTAGGTAAAGGTTAAAACCATTTAAAGCTATTGTGTTAGATACTGGCATAAGGTCAGTGGTTGTGTGTTCCCGTCCCCCCTCTTCATCCGGGACAAAGATGACAGAGGGGAGTCGGTGAAGGGCGAAGAGCACAGGAATGAGCTAGCTGAGACTGACCCCCAGTGTCACCACTGACAGGTACCAGAGCATGACACACAGCTCTCCAAGCCCAGTTCCTTCAGCTGTAACATAAAGGGTAAAATCTTTCTTGCCTACAAACAGCTTTCAAAACCACAGAGACAGAAGAGGAAATGATGGTGGCTAGGGGCTAGGGAGGAGGAAGGAAGAGTTGTTTAATAGGCCCAGAGTTTTAGTTAAGCATAATGAAATTAGTTATGGGGATGGATGATGGTAAGGGTTTCACATGAAAGGGGTTGGGGAAATGGTTCCATCAGAAAGGCGTTTGCTGCACACGTATGGGAACCTGGGCTCAGCACCCATGTTTTAAAAAAAAAAATGTGTATGGTGACACATGCCTACAAGCCCAGAGATAGGGAGGTGGAGACAAGAGGATCCCTGAGACTTGCTGACTAGCTAGGTTAACCATACCAGTGAGCTCCAGGTCCAATGAGAGACCCTGAGAAATACGGTGGAGAGAGAGAGAAGAAGAAGAGGAAGAGGAGGAAGAAGAAGACACACAAAATAGATATTCACACATGTACACACACACACACACATACATACATACACACACACACACACATACATACACACACACACACACACACACACACACACACACGGGTCAAGATGGTAAATTCTACCACAATTTTAATTTTAAAAAATAGTTTAAAAAGAACTAACAATCAGAAGAACCCTCTGTCACAGGGATACAGGGATGTGTCATGCCAGGCTAAATGAGACCATGTATACAGTAAGAGCTCAATAAGGGTTAGTTACTAAAATGACATGTTGATAAGTAGTAACTGAATGAGTTACTTTTGAATAAACTCTACAAGCTGGGAAAAATCCCATGAGGACAGCTTGCTGACCAAAGCCTACCCTGTCACTTCCCTCCTTTGCATCCCTTGGCCTCCAGGACCTGTGTGTGCTCACATGCAAAAATTAAATGTTCCTGGAAGGACACTGACATCAGGAAACGGGCCACAGGGCAAGGACACCACCAGCCATATAACCCCATGGGAGTCACTCTGAGCCTTAGTTTACGGTTTGTTTGCTTAGTGGGGTTAGGGAGCATGATGCCTTCAGTTCTGTCATACCCTGACACAAAGCATCCTTAACCAGAACTGCATGAGCATCTGCCTAGCTGTCACTTGCCAGGGTGAGGAGATTAATCTGAAAGCTGGCACACCCCTACCTGGACCTATTTCCCGATGTCTAAGTCTTCAGATTTTCCTAAGCCCTGTCTGCCAGGGGGAAAAAAAAACCTATCCATATACCAGAACAACTATTAACATTTACTGACCACTTGCGGCATGTAGGTATGGGACAGGTACTTCACAAGAGTCACTGCAATGCTGATGATGGCTTGGTAAGACTGGAATTACTAATTATTATTTCATAAGTGAGGAACCTAAGGGTGGGAGGCTTCACAAATGAAGAACTCAATTCTCAAGGTTAAAAATTTGAGGCTTACAGAAGTTAAATGACAGCCAGGCATTGGTGGTGCACACCTTTAATCCCAGCATCCGGGAGGCAGAGGCAGGCCAGCCTCTGTGAGTGAAACACTGTCAAAAACAACAACAACAACAAACCTGAGTGTGAGCACACACACACACACACACACACACACACACACAGAAGTTAAGTGACTTGCCTAGAGTTGCAGAGCTTAGGAGCGACATAACCAAGATACCACCTAGGCTTTCTGCCTCTGAGTATACTGCCTCATAAAGTAAGTTTTATTGCATTCTGTGGAGAATATAACACAAAGTAGTGAAGCTGGTTGGGAGGATGGTCCTGGGAGGAGTCACAGCAGAAGCCCCAGACATTCAGAACCTGATACAAGACAGAGATGTGAGAATTGTGTGGAGAGACAGAAAATGTCCTTTCTGTTCAGCTGTGCAGAAGATGGCTACCAGGACACCTGCAGAGGGATCAGTCCACAAAGAGACACCCACATTCTGAAGCTCAAAAGGGGCCCCTCTGAGGAGTTGAAGTCCTGCCCCTGTAGACGGTTACACAAGTGACAGAACAAGTACACATATACCACAGACACACACACATATATACACACACACATATACACACACACATACACACATATACACACACACTACACACATATACACACACATATACACACACACATACACACATACACACACACTCTACACTCACACACATATACACACACACATACACACTCTACACTCACACACATATACACACTTCACACATACGCCACCCTCACACATGAACACATATGCTACATATACACACACTACACTCTCACACACACTATACATACCACACACATATTCCACCCTCACATTTACACACTCCACCCTCTCTCTCTCTCTCTCTCTCACACACACACACACACACACACACACACACTCCACCAATCTTATCTCTGATCTCAACTGCCTGCAGACCTCAGAGAAAACCTTCCCCAAAAAGCAATGATTAGATCACCAAGAAGCCAGGGAAGCTGAGCCTTTCCAGAACAAGACAGAGGCTGGAGGAGGGAACCAGGAGGGGGAGACCAGGGAGCTAAGGAAAAACTGCAAGCCACAAGTATCCTCAGGCTCTGGGGGAAGAGATTGGGCTTCTGGGGGCTCTCCTCCCTCCCACTTTCCAACCTCACAGCCTTAGCAAGCAGAGAGCTGGATGCTCATATGCTGGCGGTACTTACGCTTCCCATGAATTTCCTTGGGAAAAATACAAATAAAAACTGACAAAACTAAATTAAACACACACACACACACACACACACACAAACACACACACACACACACACTGAAAAATAAGATCAGGACATCTCCCTTCTTTGGCAGTCACTGACATCAGAGGTCAGAAACCTAACAGGCGCATTGGCTCAGCTTTTCCTGAGAGCCTCCTGCCCTGGGACGATAACAAAGATACCAAGGCAATGTCCTCAACACCATTGGCCACATTCCCACCCCAGGCCCACACAGGAGAAGGGATATCTCGGGGTCACTCAAAGAGAACACTAGAAAAGGGATTGATTTTAATGTTCTAGTTCCCACCAAAACCGGATGTTACACGGAAGATTCAAGCCCCGCCCACTGGGGGAAAGAGGTGGGAGGCTCCCAGCTCTGTGAGCTGGTGGATTACCTCCCCTTCCTGAGGGGTGACACATGCTATTAGGACCAGTCCCTTTAATCCTGTTTGGGAAAAGTATAGCATGAATAATAGTCACTGTGATAGCTGTCTCACAGGGTTGGGCAGAAGCTAAAATAAGACTGTGAGATGATTTCCAATTACAAAGTCTCAGTATGAGTCAAATATACTCAAATCCTCTGGGGGGGGTCCCATGTAAGTAACAGCAGCCAATTTCCACCATTGTAATCACCACTGTTACTGTGTACTCCCTCCCTGGAGGACAGCAAGGGAAAACATACCCTTGAAGAGTTCTCTCTCCCCCTCCCTCCCTCCCTCCCTCCCTCTCTCTCTCTCTCTCTCTCTCTCTCTCTCTCTCTCTAGCACTAGGAGTGGGCTTGCACATGCCAGGTTCTACCACAGGGCTATCTCCCTAGGACCACTGATTGGCTCACTTAGTAAGAGTAAGAAATTACCTGAACCCAGAGAGGAGTATGGAGGGGAGAAGACAGGGGAAAAGGCATTTTAGTCTATAGCTACCAGGATTCACGCTTTGTTGGTTGTAAGGATAAGGGACACACTCTTACCACTGTGTTATCTGTTTGGGGTTTTTCTGTTCGATTGATTGATTGATTATTTTGAGACAGGATTTCATTTAGCCCAGGCTGGCTTTGAATTTCTATATAGATAAAAATTACGTTAAACTTTTTAATGGTGTATGTGTGTGTTTATGTGTGTATGCTTCATGCACGTATACACATGTACGTGTAGGTATGCCTTGCGCACACATGAGGACATCAGAGGAGGATATTCATTCTTTTTTAAGACAGGGTTCACCGTGTAACCCCAGCTGCCCTGGAACTCCCTATGCAGACCAGGATGGCTTCAAACTCCCAGAGATCTCCCTGCTTCTGTTTCACCAGTGCTGAGGTTAAAGGTGAATGCTACCACAGCCAGCGGCCTTATTTTTCCATATAAGGTCTCTCAGTGAATCTAAAGTTCACTGCTTTGGCTAGGATGTCTGGCCAGCAAGTTTCTGTTATCTACTTGTCTCTGATCCCTAACAGGGGAATTTCAGACCACGCCTAGCTTTTATGTAGGTGCTAGGGATTTGAACTCAAGTCCTCTTGCATTCACAGCAAGCACTCTTACCCACTGAGCCACCTCCCTAGCCCAACCCTGAACTTCTGCCTTCACCTTGATCCTTCTTCCTCTGCCTCCTGAGGACCAAGGCTACAGGCATGTAGATACCATGAGCAGATCACGAAGTACTGGGTTGAGCTACTGAGTTGCATGGCTTAGTCGGGGTGTCTATTGCTGTGAGGAGGAGAACATTTCACTGGGGTGGCTTAGATTTTCAGAGGTTTACTGCATGATCATCATGGTGGGTCATAGTGGCACACAGGCAGACATAGTACTGGAGCTGAGAGTCCTACGTGTTGCAGGCAGCAGGAAGTGAACTGTCTCCCTGGACACGCCTTGAGCATATATGAGACCTCAAGTCCACTTCCACAGTGACCTGCTTCCTCCAACAAGGCTACACCTCCCAATAGCGCTACTCCCTCTGGGGGCCATTTTCTTTCAAAACACCATACCTACTATACATTTTTCTTCCCACAATAACAAATGTGGGGACAAACTCAAGGTAGACATCTATGCTCCAGGTTAAAAATAAATATGAAGAAACTACAGACATGATAATCACACACACACACACACACACACACACACACGTCCTGAGCAATTCCCTACAGATACACAGAAAGAAGTCCTATTAGAGTCTTCTACCTGCTAGCCCCAAACCACACCCTTCCTCTTTCATTCCTGGATGTCAGGTTGTAAACTGGTTCACCTTCCAGCATGTGCTCAGGCCTGTGTATCAATCCCGAGCATTTCGTCCTGCCTTAAGTTTGCCAAATTTAGAAAATATCCAAAGTATACCAAGATGAAAAACCATTGCTATTTAATCCAACTTGAATTGGGTGCTCTGTATTTCCATGGCAACTTCAAGTCTACCTCCATCCACCTAGTCCAATCCTAGCCTCCACCAGTAGCAATGTTATCCCCCTTGCCACCATAACTACCTGTTCTGATGCAATAGGTTTAGGGTCCATCCCTGGAGCCTTTATATTTAACAAACATTTCAGGCTTGTTATATTACCATATGACTTCAGAAAGTTCTAGACTCTGGTATGATGCCACTTAAGCCAAGAACACAGTTTCTAGCCCTGTGTGAAGCTGGTGTCTTTGCTAGCTGTACAGACCAGAGATAACACATTACCCAAATCCATGTTATCTAACCATGTATCTATCTCAACAAGAACACACCCTATGTGGATGGGCCCAAAACACCCCACTCACGCACATTGGCTCTATTTTCCTCTTACCCAGCCAAGAGCTTACTATACACACCCAAGAGCTGCTGTCCTTTAAGGACCAGAAGCTGAGCCCAACCAGTTGTTTTCAGAGGCATTGCCAGCATCAGCACCAAAACAGTCAAGGCAGAGGGTTGAGCAGCACCCCCAACCCCACCTTTGGTTGTTTTAAGTTGAGAGCCAAACACTTTCAATAGCTAAGCTTGCCCTGGGCAAGGGAAGTTCTATTCCCTTGGTGGTGAGGGGGGTGTGTGGGGGGGTGGTGGCAGGGAGATAACAGCCATGTTCTAGTTCGAGTCCAGGGCTCCTCCCAGCTTGACATGCTGTGTCCCACATCTGACTGCCCAGCCCAGTCCCTCCTCCTTCTCACTTAGTGATGGTAGATGTTGTCATTCACTATATTCCATTCTGAGGGCTTTCTACCTCCCTTTTTAGTTTCCTTTGGTCCTAACTGCCACCCATTTCCTGACTCCACCCCATCAATAGGCCTATCCTCCTCAGCCCCCTCCCCTCTCTCTGGCCCCTCAGTCTGCCCCAGAGGGCAAAGATTCACCATAGTGACCAGTAAATATTCCACATCTGCATCTAGGCTTGTGGAATCTGTTCACGCAGCCTAAGGAGGGGCTTTGGCTGGTCAGGACCCAGTTCTAGCTTGTCCCTATAAGACCCAGATGGATAACAAATGGAAGTGGAGGATGGGAAGGACTGGACACCCCTCTGAAGGACAGGCTCTCTGGGGATTCCTTCTTTCCCCCCAAGGCTCCCTTGCCTATCTCTACACTCACTTTAGGTGAAAAAGGGAGGGAGGGAGGAGAGACATCTTTTGTGTGCCATAAGTCTTCTTCAGGGGGCTCTCTCTGCTCCCCTCTGCTCCAGCCAGCCAACCTCAGGCCAGCCAGTCCAAACAGGGCACCCTCTAGGTCACGCTCCTCCAGGAATTGTTGCAGAATGACAACTTCCTCCTTAACAACATCGTGATGTTGAGTAAAGGCAGGAGGATGTGACAAACGAGAGGGAAGAAGCCACGCCCCTTGAGCCTCCAGTGCAGCCCAGAGGGGAGGGGCACCTGTGGGGGTGGAGAAGGGCTTACCCTCCCCACGCCCCAGAGAATCGTTCATTCGCTAAATGAGATCAATCTGGCCCAGATGTTGGGCAGCTGCCTCTAGAAGCTGTTCCCCTGCTGAACAGCACAGAGGCCAGCCTTGGAGGCTCTGGCAGCCCTCCTCTAGGGGATAAACACACTGCCTTCTGCCCAGGAGGTTGCCTTTTTAGGAAACTCAGAGAGCACACAGAGAATGAGGGGATAGCTAGAGTAGTCAAGGAGCTGTGTAGAGCAGAGGCTGTGGCTCTGGCCCAAGTGGCCAACTCAGGTAGCTGAGAAGCAGCCAGGCCAGCAGCTCAGGTGACCATCTGCTGGGAGGCTGTGACTCACTCCTCCTGTAACTGCTGGGTACCTCTCCAGCCACACGCACCCCTACTTCCTCATCAGCCTTTGCCAGCTCCAAATTCCCAGCCTGGCCACAAACATAGCCATTCCCTCAGACACACTCATCCCCTAGGGCCTCAGACACAACAAACTCTCTGCCTAGACATGGCTGCCCCTTTCCTGTCACCCTGTGGTTCCTCACTAGAGGCCTGTGCTCCTTCCCCACCTCAGAGAGGGAAGAGAGGGACGGAAAGAGGAAGAGAAGGAGGGAGGGAGGGAGGGAGGGAGGGAGGGAGGGAGGGAGGGAGGGAGGGAGACAGGCAGGCAGGTAGGCAGGCAGGCAGGCAGAGGGGGGCCTCATCATCAGAGAAAAAGGAAAAAGGATCTCCAAGAATTTCTGTGTGCATTGGCGCAGGTGCATGTGTGCACGCACACGCAAACACACATGCACACACATACAGAGAGAGAAAGAGGTTCCTCTTTGCGTCTTTGTTTTGTTTTTTCGTTCTGAGGGAAAAATAAGCTGGTGTCCCTCCATACCCCTAGCACCTCTCTCTCATTTGGGGACTAAAGCCCTTCGTCCCTGAGATGTTGTAGCCCAAAGAAAAAGCACAGCCTGGCAAAGGGTAGCAACAGTCACAGCAAGAAAAGACACCCAAGCAAACTGGCTGGGAGTGGGAATGCAAAAGACTCTACCCTCATGTACCAGCTTTCTACCATCTGTCAGTGGGAAGGCTTCACCTAGGCTTGCTCAGCAGGGGAAGAGACTGCATTTAGGAGGAAGGAGTTATATGTGTCTGTGCTTACACAAAAGCACCTAAATCTAGGGAAACAGCTGTGGACTGAAGGGTTTTTTTTTGGGGGGGGGGGGTGGCATACCTATGTTGATCATTCTACAAGGCCAAATAGAATGCTACATTTTGGAAACCAAATTATTTGTGGCTAGATTACCCCCCCTAAATAGCCATTTATCACCCACCTTTGGGCTTGACCTAACATTCTGGAGACTATCAAGTAAAGTCCCTTTGGGAATTTGCAAACAGACTCCTATGTTCTACCAACTGAGAGGCTAGGAATGCTTATAGCATCCTAGCCTCAGATGCTCACAGCGGGGACTTCGTCTCTTCACTGTAACACACCTGACCTGGTGTATTTTAAAAACACCTTGGTTTATTACTTTCTTTGTTCTGTTACCATAAAACCTTCATTAAACTGGTCATCATGTTGGGTACACAGTATTTGAAGCAGCCTGAATCCATGTTCCTTGTCTACTGTCACTTACATTTAGCTCCAGAATAAACTTCCTTATACTCCTTTTGAGTGAGAGTTGTGTGTGTTTTTTTTGTTTTTTTTTTGTTTGTTTGTTTGTTTGTTTGTTTGTTTTTTTGCATTGACAGAATAAGACATAGGCTCCTTACCTCATCTGAACACCAGGCACACACGGGACTCACAGCCAGACATTGCTGGCAGGAATTCACGCCTCGTGTGGTACAGATGTTGGACTCTGCAATGAAGAGACACAGACAAACATTAGCGCTTGGTTTGCTCAAGGCAGTGACCATCCTGCCCCAACTATCCCAAATTTCCCAAACACTCAAGTAAACATTTCCCAGGTAAGCACAAACACACCCTAACCTTACCGTAGACATTTATCAAACATGGGCTATTGATAAGCAAGAAAGAAAATAACGAAGATGGGGAGAAACTCATCACTATTTCAGCTGGTGAGGCCACAGTGACAGCAGCCGATGGTGGGACTGGACCATGGTGTCCCAACACAACTGATAGAAAGGATTTAGTAAATGATGGTTTTCTACCTACACTGGGCAATTGAAAATCCAGGGCCCAGAGTAATGGCCAGGTGCCTTCTCCAGCTGTCACAGCCACTATAGAGAGGACCTAAGGACCAGATGCACTAAGGTTAAGGTGTAAACACTGTAGGGCAGGGTAACTTTAATGGCTGTGTCTCGCTGTCTCAACAGATATTCCAATACATCAGTCTTTGAGGCCACGCATTCAATGCTGGAAAGGACTGGAGTGGTCAGGAAAGGTTAACAGGGACTGGAAGGACATGACATTTCAGAGTCAGAAGTGTGTGTGCCTGATGCTGTGCCCCTGAGCAACTCATCTCATCTCTGTGAAATGGCTGATGCATTGCACAGGATTTTTTTTTTTTTTCATGAATTCAATAAGCCAAGAGGATGCTTCAAGATGACACTCAGAAGTGAAGAGTCCCCATGTTGACAAAAGGCAGAGGAAAGACTACAAGGACAGACAATAACAGCCAGGGGCCCAAAATAGGCCTGAGAAGTGCAGCCAAGAAGTAACCCCCAGGCAGCTGCTCCTATAGAAGGCTCTCCCCTAGCTTGATGTCCCTGGCGCCTCAGGGTAGCCTTTCCTCCCAGGGGCAGAAGGAAGATCCATTCCTTCTCTTGCAGCCAGCCACCCTGTCAGCTCTCTTACACCCAACTTTCTGAAGAGTCTCCTTTGCCCATAACTATTATTTCTAGCTTTGTCCTCAACAAAGCTATTTCCAATGAAATTATCCTAATTACTTAAATGTTTCCCCAATATCTCCAAAACTTCTCATCTAGTCAAATATCTACTTTATTATGACTGTATTCTATCCATCCCAACATCTGAACAGAACACAACTCAGAAAATGATCTTCCATGATCAGAGACTATCTGCCTCTTTGGTTGGCTTGGTTTTTCAGGACAGGGTTTCCCTGTGTAGTCCTAGTTGTCCTGGAAGTCATTTTGTAGATCAGGCTGGCCTCAAACTCAGAGATTCACCTGCCTCTGCCTCCCCAGTGCTGGGATTAAATGTGCCAACACTACCTAGCAACTATCTGTATCTTTGTCTTGAACCGATTAGGGTGTTTTACAACTTTATACTGGTAGAGGTTAACACAGAAAATTGATGACAATATAAATTTATTTTTATGTGGCAAACACATGATTCTCATCAAACAAAAATGCCAATGACGTCCACCTGGTAGAGAACATAAGCACTGAAGGGTAAAGCTGATTGTTTTACAGACATTAGCCAATTTTTTAAAATCCATTGGCCAATTCATTTCCATATGACTGGCCAACTATAAAACTCCCTTCCTCAAATTCCCTTTGGAACCAGTCCCAGCACCTTTCTGGTTCCCACAATGTTTAAACTGACTAAAGCCTTTGATAGATGTTCTTTTTGTTTGCATGCATGAAAATAATACTCTTTAAAATTACATTCAACAGCCTAGAAAAATATTTCAGTGATACAATGAATGTTTAGCATGCACATGGCCCAAGGTTCCATCCTCAGTACAGAAATAAAATAAGAAAAGGAAGAAAAGAGGAAGAGGGTCAAGGAGAAGAAAAGGACAGGTCTATTAAATCCTTGAAGCCTGCCTGCCTGCCTGACTGACTGACTGACTGAACCAGTACAAAGATGTACTGGTGCCAACTGAAACACTTCTGTTTTGTTGCAACTGAGCTCATTTCTAAACAGTATACCAGAATTCTAGACTAAAACCTGTAGACCAGTTGTGGGGGTGCACACCTATAACCCTAGCTAGCAGTCAAGTGGCTACAGCAAGATTACTATCATGAGTTGGAGCTAGCCTGTACTACATTGCAAGTACTGCGCCAGTCATACCAAGAGTCTACTTCAATATCTAGATATATATTTAAATACGTAGATATATGAACACACACACACACACACACACATATATATATATATATGAAACCTCTCCAGAATACTGGCTTGTACATGGAATCCTTGAAGCAAGGCTTCAGGTTTCCTCAGAGGCTTGGCTCTATCTTGCTTCAAAAGCCTTTCTCTACTCCAAGTGTTATCAGTAAGACAACACTATAAGCCCATGACTGACTCCTAGAGCTCTATTCCCAGACATGAATACTTTAGTGTATGTATATGTGTGAGTGGGGGGGGGGACTGTGAGTGAGTGTGTGAGTGTGAGACACAGTGAATGTGTGAGAGAGTGTGACTGTGTGTATTTGAAAGAGACAGCAAGTTAGTTTGTGTGTGTGTGTGCGCGCGCGCGTGTGTGTGTGTGTGTGTGTGTGTGTGTGTGAGAGAGAGAGAGAGAGAGAGAGAGAGAGAGAGAGAGAGTAGATTGTGAAGTGGCAATTGTGGCTTTGATTCCAAGTCAGACTCCAGTGCATCAAAGTGGGGCAACTCTCAACAGTGCAGTGTGATGGAGGAAGGGTAGCTGATCTTCCCACAGATGCCGGGTTCTGAGCCTATAAAACCAACAGTGCTACCCGGCTTCTTCCTGCAAGGACAGTCTAGCCAGATCTTAGCTTCACAGTTGCTCCTCCTGGGGACATGAACATAGCCCTTCTTCATTATAGCTCCATCAGAAGAGTTCAGAGATGAGCCATCCTGAACTATTTGAGGTAGCTCCGCTCTTTGGGGCATTTCCATGGAGACTAGCATGGACATAAATACCATCAGTGTTCACTAGAAAGAGAGGAAATGGTTCAATTGAGAAGTGTAGGTGTGTGGGTACTACCAAGTTCTTTTTTACTACGTTCGTTTGTTGGTTTGAGAGAGAGAGAGTAGGGAAGAAGGTGCGAGCACATAAAATACAGTGTGGAGACCAGAGGACAAATGGAGAAAGTTAGTTCTCTCCTTCTGCCAATGTAGACCCTGAGACTGAAATTCAGACTGTCAGGCTTAGAAGAAATGCCTTTACCCTCCTGAGCCATTTCAACAGCCCAGCCCAAGTTATTTTTCAAACCTTTCCCAATCTATCCTTGAATCCATTCATCCATTCTCAAATTAGCATTCCCTATGAGTCCTTGACTTACAGTTGCAATAGGAAGCCTGGCCAAATGTGAAATAAGAAACAGCAGGCCCCTCCCAGGGTAGCAGAGTCCCTGACCTCAGAGGATGAGCTGGGCTGCAGGGATCTGTCCTTTAGGAGGCCATGGTTACCCTGTTCCCTTGATCTCTTCTTTTTAATGAATCCCAGGCTGACAGTGTAAGAACCAATGATCTCCCAACAACCTCCCCAACCAAGTCCTACCTCCAAGGGCAGGAGCCCTGGAACGCAGTGGCTGAAAGCAGCTGACTCATCAGAAGTCTCAGCGCTGGGCTCAGGCTGATTCAAAGAACTGCTGCTCCGGGGCTGCCCCTCCCTTCTGAACATGTGTGCCTCCTCCAGCCCTCTGTTTCCAGTCATTCACAAAGCCTGTGTTGCTTCTCAGCCTCTGTGGTCCAGAAACGCTTACTGGAGAAGTGAGGGTCCTCATTGGAATGTCGATGAAAACAATGGATGACTCTCAAAACCTGTCCTCTCCAGACTTCATCCAAGAAGCCTAGCAAGATTGACCAGACCTGGTCCTCAACAAGGCTGTGATCCTTGAATGAGCATCCTTGAACTCAACAGCTGGCTTACATAAAGTGCTCAATGGATGCTGTTGCTGGAGTTGTTTTTGTTGTTGCCATTTTTATCCTTAGCTTCGAGCTATTTAGAGTAGACAACTACCATACCATGGTTTTTTTTTTTTTTTAATTCATTAAAGTCATTTTATTGGATACCAGGCACAAATTAAACCCTGAACAGGGATGGGGTTAAATATGGGAGTGTAGAGCCAAAAATTATCACAATGAAGTAAAAATCTACACAGAGCAAGGAATGTGTGTTCAAAAATCTAATCTAAGAATGGTAGCTGAGAAAAGACAGTCACTGGGAAAAACAGGCAAGGCCAGCCAAGGAGTTTGCCTGGAAAGTAGAAATAAAGGGCTGTGGTCTGGCACATCAGCCTGGTTCACAGAACTAGAAATAAAGGGGGAGGGAAATAGAGGCAAAAGGGAAACAGGGAAGGAAGCTGGAACCAGGGGAAGTCATGAAGGGCAGTCTTGAGGACCTACTGTCCTATGAAACAGGATGTCAGATTGCAGGCTGAGACACCCTGAGGTCAGAGACCTTCAGGACTTAGTCAGAATAGACAGGACACCCTGAGGAGCCCAAGAACCTTCAGGGTTTAGCCCCCCTGAGGAGGACAGGGACCTTCAGGGCTTAATCAGGGTGAGGATGGAGGATGGTCCACACTAGTGAACATCATGGAGCTCTCTCCTACCGCCTGCCAGAGAAAATTCCTCACCAGGAGCCTCAGCCCTGCCCCTGAACCTTAGCCACTTCCCAATTAGGCCCATGGGGACACTAGGTGTGACCAGGTGGTGCCTGATCTTACATTGCAGTCTCCTGGATGGGTGAGTCAATGAACAAAATATCTCATGCTAACAGCTCTACGTGTGTACACATGGCATGTCAAGAACAAGCTGCAAAGAGAATGTTTTTGGGTTTTATTCCTCCCTTAAGGATAGCTCAGTAGCTGAAGGAACGGAGAAAGAGTTGAAGCTCAAGGCCACAAGGACTTCTGTGCTCAGGAGCAAATGGCCCCAAGAAACATTGCAGAGGTGGTAGAAAGCTCAGACTCCAACATCTTATCGAATTGAAGAACATGGGTGCAGGGGTATCTGATTTCAGATTTTAAATTACCTTAAGTGCACCAAAGCCAATTAAATGTGGAAATTATGTGTGATTTGCCTCCATTAAGAGTAAGTATTAAAATATGTTACTGCTTGAATATATCCCCTGACATACAAAGGTATATTGCTCTCCTAACCCTCAGTACCTGTGAATGTGACCTTATTTGGAAATTTTAGATGTAAACAAGATGAGGTCATTAGTGTGGACACTAATCCAAGATGACTGATGCCCTTGTAGGAAGAAGGGGAAAACCCCAGGTGAAGGCAGACACAGACAGAAAACACCGTGGTATTAGAGGCAGAGCCTGGAGTGATAAAGCTAGATGCCAGGGAGTACCAAGGATTACCAGCCACCACTAGAAGCTAAAAAGAGACAAAGATGGGGTCTACCCAGAGTTCCAAACATATATTTCTAATGTCCAACTTATGGGGCTTGGTCACAACAGCCCTAAGAAATTAATTCTAAGGGGATTTGCGTTTCCATAGACACATCCTGGAATGGAAACTGCCGTGTCTCATCCAACCGTGGATACAATCAGAAAAGAGGTTTCTTTCGCTTTAAAACTTTCCACCAATATTCATCAATGATACTAACATTCATTCATCCATTTGCCCAATATTTATCAATGGTACTCTAGCATCCATTCATTCATTCACTCAACAAGCATTTGATGAACATCCACCTGCACTCAACACACTCTTAGGCACTGATGAACTCAACAAGCCCTGATCCTGTAATGTTCATGTTTTGGTGAGGAGGAAGAAGAAGACAAAGAAACAAACAGCAGAATGAAAGGCAAATGCTTAAAGATAAAGCAAGGCAGAGCACTGGTGAGTAGATGCGTGGTCTCATCCAGGAAAGTGGTCCAGAGGCCTTCCTGGGAAGTCGACATTCTACAGTGATGTGAAGGAGTGGGTTATGGGATGCATGCCCCAAAGAACAAAGACCAGAGCTGGATGGACATCCTCCTGCTGAAGAGGCAGCAGGAAGTCAGAGGCAGGAGGAGGAGAGAGGCAGAGGGGAGACTGGAGAACTAGGGATCAACACTAGGAAGCCGAACACCATTGGAGCATGGTGTTCATCACATAGTGGGAATGCTGAAGGGATCTGAGAAGTGAAGGGAGAGGCTTAGCCTGGCCACCAGGCACGTAGGCAAGATCAAGCCAGAAGGAAGATGGATCAACTAGGATGTTATTAAAACAATTCAGGCAACAGATGTCAACTGTTTGGCTTTAGAAGGCAGTGGTATTAATGGTGTGGTCAGACTCTAGGCATATTCCAAGGACTTGCTGATGGGTTGGGCGTGTAGAACTGAGAAAGGATTCGGACCTGAGCAAGTACGCTCCCTTCACAAAAGGTTCAGTCAGATGTTTTGACTACTGGGAGTGTCACTTCACTGACCCTTCAGACTCTAGACCCTACTTTGGAAGTGAAGCCAGATCATGTCTGGTTACATCTCTAAACGGGTTCTTCAGGAAGCTGTGGGTGAAGACCACAAAACCCCTTCCTGTGAACAGTTGTGGTCTAAAGCCAACACCTAGCCCTGGGAAAGTTCAGGAAGTAAAATGGGGTCAGTAAAACAAGGGACAGAGTGGATGTCACAGAAAAAGCAGTTAGTCAGGAAGGTCTAAAGTCTGCTCTGCCGTTCCGCAGACCATACGATCTCAGTGGCACCCCTACATCTCTCTAGTGCTCTCTTTAAAATAGGTTTCATGCCTATTCAAGATTTATAAGTGCTCTCCAGGACTTAGCCAGCCACCCAGCTTTATCAGACAGGCTCTGAAAAACCCCAGACAGCTATTTTTATCCCCCTCCCCACCAACTCGGTCTCCCAAATATGGGCATAATATTTTCTACATGAGGATTAAGTGAGGTAACATATGTGAAAGAAAACCCATGCTCAATAAATGACCTGCTACCTTCTCCCACTTCCTCACTCCAGAGAGAGCCAGGAATGCGCCTCATCTTCCTTTTTAGCTCAGGGTCACACATAAGAGGACCCTTTGCCTCAAATGGGATGCAGAGAGGAAATCACCCTGGCTGGAGATAAGGGCCCTCAGGACCAGACCTCACCAGTCACTAAACTAATCTGTGATTTTAATGAGTCCCTCACTTCTTCCAAGCTCTCTTTTAGCCTTTCTGTAAAAACAAACTGTATAGATTAGAGGATCGATTAGATCTATTAGAGGTGCTATTGGCCCTGAACATGCTTATTCTTCCAGAACCAGAAAAATGTCAGCAGGG
Organism: Phodopus roborovskii; assembly: GCF_943737965.1. Taxonomy (NCBI): domain Eukaryota; kingdom Metazoa; phylum Chordata; class Mammalia; order Rodentia; family Cricetidae; genus Phodopus; species Phodopus roborovskii. Next base: position 19,536,710 of record NW_026125052.1, on the reverse strand, counting down.
CCACTAACACTCTAGAATCTGTAGACAGTATCCCTGGACCTGAGGTCCCTCAATATACAAGTGAACATTTCTTCCTTACCCTAGAATTTGGGCCAAATGCTGCACTTTAGAGTTCTGGAAGATTCCATTCACACCAGCTCCACCTCCCAACTGACTCAGCGTACAGAAGAGGCATGCCTGTACCATGCTCTGCTTGACACCCAGCCCAGTGGTGTCCTGAAGGTGACCTTGGCACCCAGCTTTGCAGTTCTGGGGTGTCCCTCCCGGCTCTTTTCTCCACAGTCTACACATTAGGAAAGTAGGCAGCTATGGCTATGGGGTAAACAATCCTAGCTGTCAGAGCCGATCTTACAGGCAAATCCATTCAACTGCTTTTGGAAGGCTGTTTGGCAACATTTATTAAAATCTGAGATTGAACAGTAGTTCACAGATATAATCCCAGCACCTGGGAGGTGGGACAAGAGGATCAGAGTTCAAGGACAGCCTCACTTATAAAGTTAGTTCCAGACCAGCCTAGGCTAAATGAGAGCCTATCTTAAGAAATAAAGTCAAGCGCAGTCATGCCTGTAATCCAAGTTTTTCCAGAATCTGAGAAGGAAGATGGTGTGAGTCTAAGCCTTAAAATCAAATCTAGGTAACTACAGGATTTTAAATAAATGGATGGATGGATGGGTGGGTGGATGGATGGATGGATGGATGGATGGATGGATGGATTGTGGTGGGGGGAGTTAAGTGCTTGTCTAGCATGCCTGAAGCCCTGAAATTAGTTCATACACTAATATCACAAAACAATTAAAAACAAATAAAATATCCATGCCCTTTGGCCTACCCAACATAAATTCAAGAAATTACCCTTGTAATTCCAGACGGGGCTATAGGTGGGAGTCTATATCAAAAGAAAGGAATAGAAAAGAAAAAAAGAAACTAAGTTTACAGAAACACTTCCACAGAACATAAACACAAGGTTATGTCTCTGTGACTTTATTTGTAGCAGCAAATAAATGCCAACAGCGTAGATAAGTGTGCCCCAGTACACCTATATATCATTCTTCCCTTTGCGTTTTCTGCAAGAATTATAACTTTGGGGACAATGAAAGGCCATAAGCTGACATAAAAGATACATATAGAGTAGAGGCTGGAAAGATGGACCAGTGGTTAAGTGCATTTGTTGCTCTTGTGGAGGACCCAGGTTCAATTCCCAGGTCCCACACTGTGGCTCAAAATTACCTATAATTCCAGTTCTAGGGGATCTGACAACCTCTTCAGACAGCATGCATGTAGTGCACATACATACATGTAAGCAAGCAGTCACACACATAAATTAAAACTAAGTATCTTAAAAGGATGCCAACAGTACATTAGTAAGTGATGACGATCCTACCATGGGAGGTCCTGTTTGAGAAGTAACAATAATGACATAGAGGGATATATGCATGAGGGAAACTCTAGGGTAACTGCCAACTGTGGTTCTCTAAACATGAATCGACAAGTAACTTGTATTGTCTACATTACTACATTTCTCCTCTGCTCTTTTTTATTTCATTTTGTGCACGCCTGTGTGTGCACTGTGTGTCAGGTGTCCTGTCCTATCACTCTCCTTCGAGACAGGGTCCCTCTGAGCCTGAGGCTCCCAATTTCACTAAGCTGATGAGTTAGCAAGCTCCTGGGGCCTACCTGTCTCTGTCCCCCCGCCTCCTCCCCCCCCCCCAG